>NC_092335.1:324357500-325675000 GCF_046630445.1 Rutidosis leptorrhynchoides | reverse complement strand
ATTCTTTTGAAGTGTATGCATTCGGTTCTTGTTTATGTGACCAAGGCAACAATGCCATAAATAGGAATCACTCAAATCCCTTTTGAGTTTCTTGGTGCTAGTATGGTATATAGAGCTCGATGATGCGTCATCATGAACCAATTCATAAATTCCATTTGAAGGCGAAGCCTTGAAATAGAATACATTATCTTTAGAAACATGAATATCATCATCAATAAAATTAACAACGTAACCACATTGTTTTAAGCGAGAAATAGAAATAATGTTTCTACACAAATCCGGAGCATACAAACATTTTCTAAAATAAGTTCCAATCCGTTTGGAAGCTTCAAAATAAAATCTCCTTGAGCTTTAACATGCACCTTTGCACCATTGCCTATATAGAGACTTGATGTTCCCGCCTTATGATCACTTCTTTTGAACCCCTGCAAAGAATTGCAAATATGAGTTCCACATCCAGTGTCTAATACCCATGTATTAGAAGAAGTAATACTAAGCTCTATATATACCATATATATATTACCTGAGGTTTGCCCTGCATCCCTCTTGTCCTTCAACTCCTTAAGGTAGACCGGACAGTTTCGTTTCCAATGACCCATCTCACCGCAACTGAAACATGGGTCTTCCTTGGGGTTTGCCTTCTCGGCTACCTTTTGCTTCTTAGCCTTGTTGATGGTTGGGGTAACCATCTTCCCCTTCCCTTTGCCTTGATGGGCGGGTCCTTTTCTCTTAGCCACCTTAGGCTTAGAGGTGTTACCTTTGGATCCACCTTGATCGATTGCTAACACGGGTAAAGCCCTTTTACCCATGCTAGTTTCCGCCGTTCTAAGCATACCGTGAAGCTCACCTATGCTCTTATCCATCCCATTCATATTGTAATTAATTACAAATTGATCAAACCTTTTTGATAGGGAGTTAAGGATAAGATCGGTGGCTAACTCATTAGATATGTTTAGGTTAAGATGGTTAGCACGATCGATAAGGCTTTTCATCTTAAGTACATAAGATGAAACCGATTGGGTATCGTCCATACGACATGCATGTAGCGCCCGAACCGTTTCGAAGCGCTCGACACGCGCTTGTTGAAGGAACATCTCCTTCAATTGCGTTATCATGTCGTATGCACTATGGTGCTCGAAATCCTTTTGGAGTTCGGGTATCATAGTCCCAAGCATTAAGCATGAGACTTGAAGGGAGTCGTGGCAATACTTATCGTAAGAGGCCATTGCCTCCACATCATTCTCATCCGGTTGATCGGGAATGGGGTCCTCAAGTACATAGGCTTTATCCTCTTGTTTGAGGACAATCCGAAGATTGCGGAACCAATCCATAAAGTTGGTATGGTTGAGTTTGTCTTTCTCGAGGAGAGACCGTAACGATAGGTTGTTCATGTTAAGTGGTGCATTTTGCATGTTGTTGTTGTTATTAGCGGCCATCTACAAAATTCAACAAGGTTCATTTTAAGTATCGATTTTAGATTTAATAAACAATACCCTTTTAATTTGTTTTATTAAATATTAGAATCCAACGGTAAATCAAATTCCGGTTAGGTGACCTTTATCCCGTCATTTGATTTAGCTAGGTAGTCATAATGACAATTGCAATCCTTTTGTAACTTCTAAGTTATGGAATCATGCAATCCTTTTGCATGGCATATTAATCCCATCAACGCCTATTTGATCCTCATGCTTCGGTGACCCTAAGTTCATGATTCTCAAATCAAGTCGTCCTACTTGTGTAAACATGTAGACTTAACCTACAAGTGGTTAGGTGACCTTTATCCCACATGTATGCGAAGTGTACCTTATTCATATTAGTTCACTCATGACGGTTAGGTGACCTTTATCCCATCAAGAGATTCCTAATATGTCTAAGTGTTTCCATAAAAGGATGGCGTTTAACTTGTTTACCTTGTTTTAGTTAAAGGGATTTTATGTTTTCTACATTCTAGTTTAGAAAACAAAATGCTATACACCAACATGCATTTGGTGTGTAGTGTTTTATGAAAAACCTATTTTCATGTCCTTTTAGTAAACCAATTACCAATTCATTACCTTTTAAATAAACTATTTTATTTACAATTTCATCTAGTACCTAACAACCATTTATTAGTGTCATGTTGTTATAATTATAACCAATTATAATGTCATTTTTGCAAGTTGTTTCAAGAGATTTTGTATCAACCAAACACATACAAAAAACCATACAAGCATGCAAAATAAAAGTCCACAATCATGCCAAAGTGGTAAGCACTTGTTTAGCCAAAACAAGTGTTACCTAAAGGGTTAAACAAGTAAGAGATTTTAAACAAAATCTCCCACTTAATCTTGTAATCTTCAAAGTTCCAACTTGTAATCTTCTTCATGAATCTTCATTTTCTCTTTACAAAATTATATCCTAATACATTTCTTTTCTAGAAAATGAAATAACAACCTATTCTATTTTACAAACCAAATAGAATAAATTACATCAAAAATTACAAGATTAATTACAACTTTTACAAACCAAAATGAATGAATAATTATTACAAACCATAAGAATGAATAATCAACCAAATCATACACACATGCAACCACAAGGTCAAGGCATGATTGTGAACAACAACTAACAACAAAACTTGACCAAACTTGAAGTTCCAAACCCATTTTGGAACCCCTAAAATTCGGCCAAAATTAAACCCCACCCAAAATCCAAAATTTTTACATTCTAGTTTCATGCATATTACTAGATTGTAAGATTAGTGGATTTAAAAATCATAAACAAGAAGCATATTTCAAAGACTTTGGCTCTAGATACCATTGATGGAATTTGACAATCTTTTAAATAAACATGTTCTACATATTAACAAGTTCATAAAACCCATTTATGAAGATAAAAGTGAGCGGAAGCATGCAAAGTTCATGTTATAAGTTAACCATTTTGAAAGACAAATTCCATTAATGTATCAAGTCATGAAGATATGCTTACATATATTAAAGAAGGAAGAAGATTATACCTCCTCTAAGATGTGAAATGAGCTGAATTTGGACAGCAGAATGTTGATGAAGATGATGCAAAATGAGCTTCTAACTTGAAGCCTCAAGTGTGTTATACCCCAAGCAATTAACCCCAACACCTTTCTCTATAGTTAGGCTTTTATTTCACACTTAATATAAGCTTGTAAAAACAAGTAATCAACCCTTGAAGGCACCCTAAACCCCACGGCTTTCAGCAGCCTGTTGGGAGTATTTGTGCAGTTTTTTTGATGGTCTTTGATGTGTATTTTCAAGTGTTTAAGTCTCCAAGAGGTCTTGGTACTTATGCCATGGAATCTCTTTGAAAGTAGTACTTAAAAGCTAGTTAAATAATAGCATGCTTGTGAAACTCCCATGCCAATTTCAATTTGTATTATAAAATAAGTTTTATAAAAGAGTTAATTTTTTTTTATAAAACTATTTTATAAACTTCCATATTTATTTATGTACATTTAATTATATAAAACCCATTTATATAAAATGTAACATAAATTTATTAATTATTTAACCTATAAATAATTAAATCCAAATTATATAAATTATTCCATAATTTATATATATATATATACACATCAAGTAATATTTCAGAAAACCGTTTTTCATGAAGTTCAAGTGTCGCGTATTTTAATCAATGATCCAATCGTCAATATTAAATACGTATAAGGTGTTGGTAAGCTTGTTATTGGGTATGACCCGACTTGGATCAAAACATATTAGTCACGTTAATTTAATATGTCTCTCGGGCATACGAAATACCTTCATGTCTTCCTTTAGGGAAAGGTTGCTGGGCTTCCGATTTAAAGGGCTCTGCCGGAAACTAGACGCCGACGGGTCACTTAAGTATTGAAAGATTCAATAGGCCGTGTATGTTTGATTATTCGTTGTTATGCGATAAAAGTTGTTATTTAATTTATTTATAAGCTATTTATATTTTATTACTTAAAAAAATTTCTATTTAGTTATTATTTAATTACTTAGCTTATTTTCTCATTCAAATCTTAATTACTCCTATAATTAAAATCTCCATTTTAAAATCTAAATCTCAAATCTTATTAAAAATATGGAACAACCAATAAAGAGAAAAGAAGAAAGAACTTTTATGGAAATTTTCAGTAAAGAAAATAAGGATGAATATACAGCTGATCCATATGGACCAAAACAAATACAATCGATGTTAAAATGGAATGAATACATGAGACAAATAAAAGAAAAGAAAGAAAATGCTCAAACTCAACATAAGATAACTAATGCACAATATCTTTCCAATGCGTATTATTGGACTAATTGAAATGCCCCGTTCATATCGATTATAAACGTTACATAATAATTGGTTTCATTGCGAGATATTTGACCTCTATATGATACATTTTGCAAACATTGCATTCGTTTTTAAAAGATAAACTTTCATTACATTGAAAGTTGATAGGCATGCATACCATTTCATAATATATCAAACTATCAATGACTTAATAATAATCTTGATGAACTAAATGACTTGAATGCAACGTCTTTTGAAATATGTCATGAATGACTCCAGGTAATATCTCTAAAATGAGCAAATGCACAACGAAAGATTTCTTTAATACCTGAGAATAAACATTCTTTAAAGTGTCAACCAAAATGTTGGTGAGTTCATAGGTTTATCATAAACAATAAAATACATAATTTTGATAGACCACAAGATTTAAATGTGCATGATACAAATGGGCCCGAATCCTATACCCACCTGTAATGTACATGCGATTTCCTTTAAATACAGTACACATATCTCGTGTACGAAATCATTTTCCAAAATGTTTAATAACTGTACACATATCTCGTGTACAAAATATCATACACATAACTTGTGTATAAAAATTATTCTCTCGATATATAACATTCACTTTGCTTTCTTTGCTTGGCTTAGTTACCGACCTTAACATTTAATGCTCATCAATCATATCCCCAAAATAAACAGAACTTTCAGTCTGTAATAATATATAAACCGTGAAGTACTAAACACCATGCCCACTAGCTCTTCCGTCTAGTGAACATTCTGGGTGGGGGTGTTAAACCCGGTAGCTACCTTTAGGATTTACGTGAATTGGGGGACATACCCGTTTCCTAATTCTTAGGTTACCAAGCTATAATAATCAAGGGGAAATATTCACATTAATTAGTGGCAATTATAACGTCCAACTAATTCAATAATAATCAATAGAACTCCTGTCTGTATAATAATTCATTCGAGGAATGTTTTGCTTGTGTCTATCTCGTCAAACATTTATAAAAGCATCTCATGTATTCTCAGTCCAAAAATATAGATTTCAAAGGCATTTAATAAAACAGTTGTAAAAACAGCGCATGTATTCTCAGTTCCAAAAATATAAAGAGTAAAAGGGAATCAAATACTGTATTTTGTAGTAAAAATACTGTATTTTGTAGTAAAAATACATATGACAGCATTAAACAAGTATAGGTTTTGCCTCGGATTCACGAACCTATATCATTCATATATGTATTAAAACATATTCTTGTAATCGAATAAATCTATATATTTTTATTAATGATGTAATTGTTATATTTAATAATTTATAAGTTTTATTATTTATTTATATATTTTTATTTTGTACATAATAATATTAATAACGATACTTAAAATGATAAAATTAATAATAATTATATAAATAATACTTATACTAATACTAATGATAGTAATAATTATAATACTTATAAATATGGTAATATTAATAATAATTATAAGTATGGTAATAATAACAATAATAATAATAACATTAATAATAATCATAATAATTACTAATAATAATAATAATAATAATAGAAATTAAAAAATTAAGAGTGTATACCCTTTAAAAGCCTTTTCTAAAAAGAATTGCCTCAGACGAGACTCAAACCCGTGACCATTCCCTCACCCACTAACACGCTTAACAATTGAGCTGCTGTTTACTTTTCTGATTTAAATCCCATATTAATTTTATTTAAGCCGGTAACTGTATGTTTCTATGTTCTTCTTCTTCTTCTTCTTCTTCTTCATGGAATCAATCGATTCCAATTACAAATCAACAAAACAATGATTTATTTTCTTAAAAGTATTAATAACTAATCAAGACTCAATGTTTATATTAATTGAAAAAAAAAATGTAACAAAGGTACTGCTGCTGTCGCAGCTATATGTAAAAAATAAAATAAAAAATAATATTTTAAATTTTTAGAACATTTTGGATGATTGTTACAACATGAAATATATTGTATATCATTCATATAAACTTTACAAATCATCAATTTAACTTGGAACATAAAAGAAATTTCGAATTTAGTTGAAGAACAAAAGTTGACTTTTTGATTTTGAAACTTTAACTCGAAAATTCGAGTTCGTTAAGATGAATTGGAATTTGATATTTTACAGGAAGGTTAAGTAAATGATTCCTAACAACTCTACATTTCTAGTTTTTGAAATTTAATTTGAAATCGGGCTTTTGAATATTGAGTTCAAGAACACATAACTCAAAAGTTGATTATGAATTTAAGACGATTATAGCTCACGATTATAACATGAACTAAGTTTTAAATGATTACTAGAAACTATTTAAATCATCAATTTAACTTTAAACATAACAGGGGATTCAAATTTTACCAAGAACACTTCGGTTAACTTTTTGAAACAAAACTTTTGACTCCAAAATTGACGATCAATAAAAAGAATTGGTGTTTGAAACTTTGCAGAAAGATCATTTGAATAATTCCTAACAACTCTACATTTAAGAATTTTGAAATGGGATTCAAATTCGAGGTTTTGAAAAAAATAAAATAGAAATAGAGACGGGTTCTTCTTCTTCTTTCTTTTGTTTTTTTTAAAAAAAACTTGATAAATGAATGAATTGGTGTGATGACTTCTTGATTGTTTTATATTACTAATTAGTCGACAAGGAGAATCAAAGTTCATAGAAAAGAAACAAAATATGCTATAGAATGATAGATATATGTAACATATTGTACCTTATAATTCATATAATTTATATTAATAATTAATAATTATATTAATAATAATAATTATAATAATTATATTAATAATAAAAAAATTATAATAATAATACTAATGATCATAAAAATGATAACAATTATTATTAATGTTAATAACAATATATTGTATTATTTTCTATTAATAATACTATCAGAATAATAATTATATTAATAATAATAATAATAATAATATTGTTAAAGATAATAATAATAATAATATGATAATATTGTTAATGAACAATAATGATAACAATAATCATAGTAATACTAATAATAATATAACAAATTACATGTAACAAATTTTTACATCAATATATTATAATTTTTAATAATATTAATCTTATTATTTATTTTAAAAGAAGTATTAATAATAATATTAATATAATAACCGTATTTTAAATTATAATTTTATATATTAATATTACAATTCATTAATTATGTAATGGTTTATTTATTATATAATATATCTAATTGAATATTGATACCTTTTATATATATTATAATATACATCTAATAATAAATATGTACAGAAATCATATGTTTATATGTATAAATTAGTAACAACTTAATTATTATATCTTTTATTATTTTACAATTTAGCTTTTACTATTATTTCAAATTATTATTATATATATATATATATATATATATATATATATATATATATATACAACAATTCTTCGTGAATCGTCGGAAATGGTCAAGGTCAAATGATTTCATGAAATAGTTTAAAAATTTTGAGATTCAATTAAATAGGCTTTGCTTATTGTGTCGAAAACATATAAGAATTAAGTTTAAATTTAGACGGAAATTTCCGGGTCGTCACACTAATGATGAGGAAGAGTTGGTTAATGAGGAATTTGAACCAGTCAAAGAAGAGGTAGAGGAAATTGGGGTTAGTGTTAGAAACATGTCGATAGAAGAGATGATGATAGCCGAGGGATTTTGCCCGTGTTTTTATGGACCTTTTCAATGTTGCACAAATCCAGACGTAAAACATTCATGCACCCCATCTAATACACAATTACCTATCGATTCATACCTAGAACAATTAAGTAAGACATAATCTATTCCAATACAACAACTTACCATTTCACCACCTACATTAGTAGTCCCGAATAGTATATTTAGCGATGAAATTTTAGATGAAGAATCACCGGGTATAGATTGGGATCCTTCAGATACCGAAGACGACGATGAGTTTCATCCGATCAAATGAGATTCTTCTAATGATGAAGAAAATGATTCTCATCTTAATTTTGAGGTGTATGGATTGCTAGAAAACACTACGTTAATGGAAAATGCTGCCATGTTAAGGATAGCATCACACCCCCAGTTAGGGCCTGGGCGAAATGTGACTTAATATCAAAATATACCAACATATTATAATAACGAGAACAATACTAAATGAGAAAATTAACTTTAATGAGTACGCAGCGGAAAATGAAATGTCGTTACAAAGGAATAGAGTAAATGTTTCAATGCAATAGTAAAATATGCGATAATCACTTGATCCTATGTCCAAGTAGCATCACATAAGCAGTAGATAAGTAAGCTTGAATCAAACAGCACATGAGACAAAACATGCTAAAGTGTCAACCAAAAAGGTTGGGTGAAGTTCATAGGTTTAACAAAAGTTTGACCGTTGTTTTAGACCACAAGATTTAGTTTGTAAAGTTGATCTCCCGCAGGATCTAAAGTTATGCCAAAGCGTGATATTTAGACTAAACGTTTAAGTTTGCCCCATGACAAATTGTGTCTGTCCTTGTCGGTTTTAATTTCATTATCAAGTAATACAAAGACTTAGTCAAATGTATCGGGGACGTTACTCCCGATAGGCCTACCCCCATTAATTAAGCATGCAGCAGCAATTAAAAATATCATTGTAGGGACTTAGTCAGACATAGCTAGGTATAGCATAGTTTAACAGTTTGGTACTTGTGTCTAAAGTGTAAAAAGTAAAAACAGCATGTGTCTCACCCCAAGTAAAGTAAGTAAAGTAAGTAAGTTTGCTAGCAATAAAGAGGGGCTATGAATTCACCTTAGTAAATAGAGAGAGAGTTATTCCTCGGAATAGAGAGTTGAACGAGTGAGCAGAAAAATCAACATATTGACATTTAAGAGTAGTTAAGTGTTTTCCCATGTTTGAGTTTAAGTACTTGTTTATGTATAATTTGTTTCACTAAGTTTCTATTCCTAGTAAGTTTCTATTTTTTGAAAGTTTCCTATTTTTAGTAAGTTTAAGAGTAGTTAAGTGTTTTCCCATGTTTGAGTTTAAGTACTTGTTTATGTATAATTTGTTTCACTAAGTTTCTATTCCTAGTAAGTTTCTATTTTTTGAAAGTTTCCTATTTTTAGTAAGTTTCTATACTTAGAAAGTTTCTACTTAAAGAGTATTTTCCATTTTAGGATCGTTGTCGTATTAGATAAGCTTCCAATCACCCCTTTCCCTTTGAATGGCCATTTCAGATCTAGGGGCTTGAGCCATAGGACCCTTTAAATCGGAAATCCAAACCCTCTGCCTAGAGTCTTGTAGAAACCATTCGTCAAGAAAGTTCGAAGATCTATACCTCTCTAATACATATCCCAAAAAAGTTTTTATGTGTTATAATATAAGTAGTAGGTTATAGGTGCTAGTAATAGTAACAGTGTATACATGTTAATTAATAGTATAAGTAGTATTAGGGTTTCATTAATTAGAGTTAGTTATTTAGGGTTTAGTAATTAATGTCCTAGGGTTTCATAAATTAGGGTTTAGTAAATTAGGGTTTTATTTAATGTAGTAATGATTAGGGTTTAATAATTAATGTGGTACTAATTAATTAGGGTTAGGTTTAATGAATTAGGGTTTAATAATTAATTAGGTTTTTAATAAAACTAGGGTTTTGATTAAAGTAGTATAATTTAAATTAGGGTTTAGGTTTAATGTATATATATGTATGATGTCGTGTGTGTGTATATATATATATATATATATATATATATATATATATATATATATATATATATATATATATATATATATAGATATATATATATATATGTATGTATAAAAAAATTTATTTTTTACATGTGTATATGTATATGTGTCGATATATATGTATATGTATATATAGTTATTTTGTTTCCTTAATTAACCACTAACAAATCTTCTAATTGTATCTAGGGTTTTAAAGATCAAAGTTTCTTCCCCTTTTTTTTAGTCGACATGTATATGTATATGTATATATTTATATATATTTTTTTACATGTAAAGATCTAGGTGTTTATGTAATTACTTATGTATAACATGTTTATAATATGCATATGAATTAACAAAGATCAAAGTTTATGAAAATAGTTTAGGGTTTATGTTATACCTTTGAAGATCCAAGAAGATTAACAAAGAAAAGAAGAACTTGATGAAGATGGAAGATCAAAGCCTTAAATATCTTGAAGAACACCTTGAAGATTCTTGAAGATCACGAAGAACGCGAAGAACACTTGAAGATTACTTGGAAACCCTCAAGGATTTCGATGGGTGGTGGGGGATTTCGGTTTTGGCCGATATTTAGAGAGAGAGGGGAGAGATTTTGGAGAGAGATGTAATTATGATTTGGTACATGGAATGAGTTAGGCTAGGTCTCTATTTATAGGGGTGTTAGGATTATTCTAGAATTAGGGTTTTATAAGGAATTACTTTGGGAACAAGTTAGACTTGGAGAAGGGGTTAGGAGGGCTCATTAGGGCCGAAAATTAGAGGGGTAAAAGGGTAATTTTGCCCTTCCAAATCGGAGGTTTACATTTTTCACTTAAGTCCTTGTACTTTAATTTAGCTTAATAAACCCTTAATTATCCAAGTTTATTTATTTTAATTACACAAGTCTTTATAGTTATTTATTTACTCACAAAAGTTTATTAACTTATTATTTTTATTAACTTGTACAAAGTGAATTATCGTATTTTATAATTCTCAACGCTTAACTTTTATCGATTAAAGTTTAATTATTAAGTTTAATTGTTTTATTGGGCATTTAATAAGGAAAAGTATTGAATGGAAAAATGAGAAATATAGAATGGAAAAATGAGAGTCGTTATAGTACCTCCCCGTTATTGAAAACTTCGTCCCGAAGTTTTTAGGTAGTTTCCTCGTTTGCATCAGAAGTTGAGAAGAGATGGGGATATTTCCATTTCATGTGGTCTTTGCGTTCCTAGGTATATTCGGGGCCTCTACGCGAATTCCACCGGACGTTAACGATAGGTATATTGCTTTTACGCGTTTGTTTGACTTCTCCTTCCATGATTTCTATAGGTTCTTCAACGAAGTGCATTTGCTCATTAATGCAAACATCATCCAGAGGAATAACGAGTGTGTCATCAGCAAGACACCATTTAAGATTTAAGACATGAAACACATAATGTACTTGACTGAGTTCGGTTAGTAGTTCTAATTGATATGCCACAGGACCGACTCTTTGAGTGATCGTGAAAGGTCCTACATATCGTGGACTGAGTTTACTTCACTTATCGAAGCGAACAACACCTTTCCAAGGGGATACTTTCAACATGACTTTATCTCCAACTTGGTATTCGATGTCTTTTCGTTTCTTATCTGCATAGCTCTTCTGTCGGCTACGGGCAGTTTCTAAACGTTGCTTAATCTAAACGATCTTTTCGGTAGTTTCGTGGATAATTTCAGGACCAGTTAAATGTCTGTCCTCAAGTTCATCCCAACACAGAGGGGATCTACACTTCCGTCCATATAAAGCTTCAAAAGGTGCAGCTTTAATGCTAGAGTGATAACTGTTATTGTAGGAAAATTCAATCAAAGGTAGGTGTCTATCCCAACCTTTGCTGAAATCGATTGCACAAGCACGTAGCATATCTTCCATGGTTTGAATAGTTCGTTTACTTTGACCATCAGTTTGGGGATGATAAGCTGTACTCATGTCAAGTTGAGTTTCAAGAGCAGATTGTAAAGTTTTCCAGAATCTAGAAACAAATCGTCTGTCGCGATCAGAAATAATCGAAATAGGAACACCATGACGTGAGACGATTTTTTTAATATAAAGCTGTGCTAATCTCTCCATCTTGTCAGTTTCCTTGATCGGTATGAAATGTGCAGATTTAGTAAGACGATCAACTACGACCCAAATAGTAGCATTACCGTTTGCAGTCTTAGGTAACTTAGTAACAAAGTCCATAGTGATGCACTCCCACTTCCACTGCGGAATATCGGGTTGTGTCAACAGACCAGAAGGCTTTTGATGTTCGGCCTTGACCTTCAAACAAGTAAGACACTTACTAACATAAGTAGCAATGTCGGCTTTCATGTTAGGCCACCAGTAGAATTGCTTCACATCGTGATACATCTTACTGGAACCGGGATGAGTAGAATATCTAGTCTTATGAGCTTCATCTAAGACTAGTTCACGGAGATTACCGAAATGAAGAACCAAAATTCTGTTACCAAAGTACTGTATACCATTAGCTTTCACTTGAAGTTGGTTCTCAAAACCAATGGGTCCTTCACCTTCGATAAGTGTTGGTTTAATGGATTCCAATTGAGCTTCACAGATTCGTGAGATAAGATTAGATTTGATTTTTAGGTTTAGAGCACGAACACGTTTAACATCGTCTTTTTGACTAAGGGCATCGGCAACTACATTCGCCTTGCCAGGTTGATATTTCAGCTCACAGTGATAATCGTTCAATAACTCGAGCCATTGGCTTTGCCTCATGTTCAACTGTTTTTGATCAAAGATATGTCGAAGACTTTTGTGATCAGTGTACATCGTAAAATGGGTACCATATAAATAATGTCTCCATATCTTTAATGGAAATACCACAGCACCTAAATCAACGTCATGTGTGGTATAGTTCTCTTCATGTTTCTTCAACTGCCTAGATGCGTAGGCAATAACTTTTCACGTTGCATTAAAATATAACCAAAGCCTTGCTTTGAAGCATCGCAGTAAACAACAAAGTTGTCAGTACCTTCAGGTAAAGATAGAATTGGGGCTGGGGTCAATTTCTCCTTCAGAATCTTGAAAGCAGATTCCTGTTCTTCGAACCACTCAAATTTATTCCATTTTTGAGTTAGCTTCGTAAGAGATTTAGCAATGAGAGAAAAATCTTTTATGAACCTTCGATAGTAACCGGCAAGTCCCAAAAACTGGCGAATATGTTTCGCAGCCTTTGGTATCTCCCAGTTCCGAATAGCAGCAATCTTAGCTGGATCGACATGTATTCCGTCTCTATCAACAACATGTCCAAGGAATTGTACGATTTTGAGCCAAAACTCGCATTTAGAAAATTTAGCATAGAGCTGTTCCTTTCTTAAGAGTTCAAGAATCATACGCAAATGTTGCTCATGTTCTTCCTCACTCTTGGAATAGATCAAGATATCGTCAATGAACACAATAACGAATTTATTGAGGTAAGGCTTGCAGACACGATTCAAAAGATCCATGAATACAGTAGGAGAATTGGTCAAACCAAAAGGCATGACACAAAATTCATGATGTCCATATCGAGTATGAAAAGCAATCTTTGGAATATCAGATTCCTTGACTTGGAGGTGGTGATAACCAGATCTCAAATCAATTTTTGAATAGACGCTTGACCCTTGAAGTTGGTTGAATAGATCATCAATACGTGGCAATGGATAACGGTTCTTGATAGTAAGCTTGTTAAGTTAACGGTAATCTATCCACATCCTTAATGTACCATCTTTCTTCTTAACAAATTGAATAGGAGCTCCCCATGGGGACGAGCTAGGATGAATGAAACCTTTATCCAATAATTCTTGGAGCTGGTTAGATAATTCTTTCATCTCGGAGGGTGCTAAATGATACGACGCTTTAGCAATAGGAGCAGCACCAGGAGTTAAATCAATTTGAAATTCAACTTGTCGAGGAGGTGGAAGACCAGGAAGATCTTCGGGAAACACATCGGGAAAGTCTTTAACCACAGGTTCGTCTTCAATACGCTTCTCTTTCGATTCAATTATCTTAATGTGAGCTATAATAGATGGATAACCTTTCATAAGGTATTTACGAGTTTTAATACAGGGGATGATGTTGAGACTGGAACCACTCTTTTCACCTTGGATGATGAGAGTCTCTCCATTTCCCAATGGAACATGTACAGTTTTATCGTAACACATGATATCAGCATGTGATGGATGTAACCAATCCATACCAACTACGATGTCAAAACTTCCGAGCTCGACCGACAAAAGGTCTATCTTAAATTCCTTATCGGCTAAGATTAAGTTGAAGTTTTTATAGATTTTATCGACTTGCATGATCTTTCCATTGGCTACTTCTACTAATCATTTAGTTTCTAAGGGTTGAGGCTTTTCAGTAAATAGGGTACAAAAATCACTAGACACATAACTTTGATCGGCTCCAGTATCGAATAAAATAGTTGCATAACAATTATTGACAAGATACGTACCCGTGATGACCTCATCCTCATCTCGGGCTTCAGCAGCAGTGATAACAAACGTACGACCCTTCGTAGCAGTAGCATTAGCTCCAGTAGCGGGATTATCCTTCTTCTTAGGAGAATTAGGACTAATGTGTCCCTTTTCTCCACAAGTATAGCAGGTTGGAGGAGCTTTGGCTGGAACAATAGCCTTATCTTTTAGAGGAGTCTTACACGTCTTAGCAACGTGTCCCACTTTCTTACACAACGCACAAACCGCAGTACACTTCCCCGGGTGATGCCTCTCACAACGAATACAGAAAGGATAAGTACCCTTATAATTCGACCTTGTACCATCTGCAGGCTTCTTATTATCATTCTAAGCCGAATCTTGAGATGGCTCAAACTTCCTCTTACCATCATTACCCTTGGTTTCAACCTGCATATTGGCCAACATCAGATTTTGTGCCATAAGAATCACAGTATCCAGAGTAACCTTCTCGGCAGCTATAACATTCCCTTGAACATCCACGGGAAGACCTTCTATATACTGCTCAATTCTTCTAGCTTCAGTAGGAAACATTTCAGGACATAGAGTAGAAAGTTCCAAATAACGATTGGTGTAGTTCTCAATATCAGTGCCCTTGACCTTGAGTTTCCAGAAGTCAGCTTCAAGTTTCTGGACTCCTCGGGAAAAATTTGTTGACCATCATGCTTTTGAGTTCGTCCCATGGAATTGCATTAGCATTATCAATTCCTATGGACTTGGCATGAGCAGTCCACCAAGTTAAAGCATTACCGCCCAATGAGCTAGTGGTATACTTTACTCGATCATCATCACCACAGTTACAAATACGGAAAATAGATTCCATCTTCTCGAACCAACGGACTAGTTCGACACAGTTCCCTTAAATGCAGGAGGATGACAATTTGAAAAATCCTTGTAGGAACAAGGTTTCGGTTGAGGATTAACATGGTTAGCTTGATTATTGCCATGTGCAGTAGTGAGTAGTTGTTGGAATTGCTCAGTAGTCAAGACGATATTGTTAATAGTAGGTGCAGCTGGACGAACCATGATGTCGCTACATAAGTGAACATAAGTCGGATAAGTTAACAAATTATAGGGTTGAGCAATTACAAGTAGGAATAAGATAAAGTATTAATATCACATGATATAAATAAAACACTTTATTTTATTAAGGAATGAGGCATTAAATAAGCCTTAATACACGATTCGGAATTAGAAATAGTTTTAAGGCATAGCCTTTACATAGATGGAAAAATAGGAAAGATAACTAAAGAATATTAAGTTTGAAATAATCTTCATATTTCTTCTTCTCGTCCTCAAACTGCTTCATCACTTTTTCCATGTTATCCTTCACAAGTTTCTCTAACCTTTCGGTTTGAGATTCGAGAGATTCTTTCATAATTTCCTTCAAGATTTTGTTTTCTTCTTCTAGGTTATTTAGACGCACTTCCATTCGAGCAAAATGATGTCTACTAAACTCCCTATTCTTCTCACAGCTACTCTGAAGGTTGATGATATCAGTCTTCACCCTTACATGCTTCTTGTTATTACAGAATAATGGACTGGTAGCAGGTTCGAGTTGCTTTCTCTTTAGAGTTGAGTTTTCAGATGATTCTTCAATAGGTTCTTCTTTAGGTTCGTAATTTGAGAAGTCACTGTCGTAGTTAGGGAGGTTTTGAAGAGCATCCCATTCAGGAGTACTAATTGGTTTATGTACCAATGAGTGAAAAGAGCCAGAGTCAGCAGAATCAGCAGGGCTTTCTCCTTCGCTTTCAGATCCTTGAGTTGGGTGAAATTCAGGAGAAGCAGGTAGAGTATCCAGACTATAGTTTGGTGAAGCAGGACTGTAAGAAGGACTTCGAACAAGTCTTGATGTTTCAGAGTATCCAACACCTACTTCGGTAGTAGGGTTGTGAGTTGCCTTGTTGGGCTTGTTAACGCTTAAGCTTGACATCCTATCATTAGGAAGAGACTTTGATTAGAATCTTTTAGTCAAGTTTTGAAAAGCATAAATGTTAAGATTATACGGCAATCCTAAGTGCTTTAAAGTCTAAGGCAGGAAAGGTTATAGTTTCCTAGATTGCTAAGGCACCCTAGCTAGCAAATAAGGCACACATAAAAATGCAATCCTGGTTCTCTATAATAGCCTGGTTATGCTCTGATACCAATCTATCACACTCCCAGTTAGGCCCTGGGCGAAATGTGACTTAATATCAAAATATACCAACATATTATAATAACGAGAACAATAATAAATGAGAAAATTAACTTTAATGAGTACGCAGCGGAAAATGAAATGTCGTTACAAAGGAATAAAGTAAATTTTTAAATGCAATAGTAAAATATGCGATAATCTCTTGATCCTATGTCCAAGAAGCATCACATAAGCAGTAGATAAGTAAGCTTGAATCAAACAGCACCCGAGACAAAACATGCTAAAGTGTCAACCAAAAAGGTTGAGTAAAATTCATAGGTTTAATAAAAGTTTGACCGTTGTTTTAGACCACAAGATTTAGTTTGTAAAGTTGATCTCTCGCAGGATCTAAAGTTATGCCAAAGAGTGATATTTAGACTAAACGTTTAAGTTTGCCCCATGACAAGTTGTGTCTGTCCTTGTCGGTTTTAATTTCATTATCAAGTAATACAAAGACATAGTCAAATGTATCGGGGATGTTACTCTTGATAGGCCTACCCCCAATAATTAAGCATGCAGCAGCAATTAAAAATATCACTGTAGGGACTTAGTCGGACATAGCCGGGTATAGCATAGTTTAACAGTTTGGTACTTGTGTCTAAAGTGTAAAAAGTAAAAACAGCATGTGTCTCACCCCAAGTAAAGTAAGTAAAGTAAGTAAGTTTGCTAGCAATAAAGAGGGGCTATGAATTCACCTTAGTAAATAGAGAGAGAGTTATTCCTCGGAATAGAGAGTTGAACGAGTGAGCAGAAAAATCAACCTATTGACATTTAAGAGTAGTTAAGTGTTTTGCCCATGTTTGAGTTTAAGTACATGTTTATGTATAGTTTGTTTCACTAAGTTTCTATTCCTAGTAAGTTTCTATTTTTTTAAAGTTTCCTATTTTTAGTAAGTTTCTATACTTAGAAAGTTTCTACTTAAAGAGTATTTTCCATTTTAGGATACTTGTCGTATTAGATAAGCTTCCAATCACCCTTTTTCCTTCGAATGGCCATTTCAGATGTAGGGGCTTGAGCTATAGGACCCTTTAAATCGGAAATCCAAACCCTCTGCCTAGAGTCTCGTAGAAACCATTCGTCAAGAAAGTTCGAAGATCTATACATCTCTAATACATATCCCAAAAAGGTTTTTATGTGTTATAATATAAGTAGTAGGTTATAGGTGCTAGTAATAGTAACAGTGTATACATGTTAATTAATAGTATAAGTAGTATTATGGTTTCATTAATTAGAGTTAGTTATTTAAAGTAGTATTTAACTAACTAGGGTTTAGTAATTAATGTCCTAGGGTTTCATAAATTAGGGTTTAGTAAATTAGGGTTTTATTTAATGTAGTAATGATTAGAGTTTAATAATTAATGTGGTACTAATTAATTAGGGTTAGGTTTAATGAATTAGGGTTTAATAATTAATTAGGTTTTTAATAAAACTAGGGTTTTGATTAAAGTAGTATAATTTAAATTAGGGTTTAGGTTTAATGTATATATATGTATGATGTCGTGTATATATATATATATATATATATATATATATATATATATATATATATATATATATATATATATATATATATATATATATATATATATATATATGTATAAAAAAATTTATTTTTTACATGTATATATGTATATGTGTCGATATATATGTATATGTATATGTATATATAGTTATTTTGTTTCCTTAATTAACCACTAACAAATCTCCTAATTGTGTCTTGGGTTTTAAAGATCAAAGTTTCTTCCACTTTTTTTTTAGTCGACATGTATATGTATATATTTATATATATTTTTTTACATGTAAAGATCTAGGTGTTTATGTAATTACTTATGTATAACATGTTTATAATATGCATATGAATTAACAAAGATCAAAGTTTATGAAAATAGTTTAGGGTTTATGTTATACCTTTGAAGATCCAAGAAGATTAACAAAGAAAAGAAGAACTTGATGAAGATGGAAGATCAAAGCCTTGAATATCTTGAGGAACACCTTGAAGATTCTTGAAGATCACGAAGAACGCGAAGAACACTTGAAGATTACTTGGAAACCCTCAAGGATTTCGATGGGTGGTGGGGGATTTCGGTTTTGGCCGAAATTTAGAGAGAGAGGGGAGAGATTTTGGAGAGAGATGTAATTATGATTTGGTACATGGAATGAGTTAGGCTAGGTCTCTATTTATAGGGGTGTTAGGATTATTCTAGAATTAGGGTTTTATAAGGAATTACTTAGGGAACAAGTTAGACTTGGAGAAGGGGTTAGGAGGGCTCATTAGGGCCGAAAATTAGAGGGATAAAAGGGTAATTTTGCCCTTCCAAATCGGCTAGGGTTTTTGTGGGTTAGGGTTTACATTTTTCACTTAAGTCCTTGTACTTTAATTTAGCTTAATAAACCCTTAATTATCCAAGTTTATTTATTTTAATTACACAAGTCTTTATAGTTATTTATTTACTCACAAAAGTTTATTAACTTATTATTTTTATTAACTTGTACAAAGTGAATTATCGTATTTTATAATTCTCAACGCTTAACTTTTATCGATTAAAGTTTAATTATTAAGTTTAATTGTTTTATTGGGCATTTAATAAGGAAAAGTATTGAATGGAAAAATGAGAAATATAGAATGGAAAAATGAGAGTCGTTATAGATAGATTCGCCGGTTGTTAAAGAAACTACTCATTTAGATCCACTTTCTGAACTATTACAAGAATTTCCTGAGCTACAAACTTTCTCACTTAATGGTAAAGATGATAAAGAAGAGGATTTGTTAGCTGTTATGATTGCTAATGGTTATGAGCCAACAACCGAGGAACTAGCTGAATTAAGAATAGAGGTTGACTCCAACAACATTAAAGAAAATTATAGCGGATCAACTGCACATTTTGAAGTTCCCGATGTTGAGATAAATGATTGTTTGTATGCGAGTGGGTATCACAAGGTATATAGTTTGGAGAAGACGGTTTATAGTGATCCATTTGATATTTGCATAACCGAAGGGTACATTCGGGTGTCCCAGTCATATTTTAAGTATGATACGAATTCCAAAAGTCGGGTTATACTAGGGTTCTACGTGAAAGAGAAAGGAAAACTTCCAAACTACATATATTCAACCAGCAATGTTAATGATTGGCTCATGTTACTAATTCGTGGAACATTTTCCACCGATTTTATTTGTCGCACGATAAGTGTGGGGAAGTTAAACCCCACTAAGGAAACATTTAAATGGGGTCGAGTCAAGCTTATGACTCGTTAATAAAGAAGAACGTTTTTATTTCCTTTTTATAAGTGATTATTTGAATAAATGAGGTGATTGGGCATGTGTTCTTAAAAGTTCAACTGCTGCAACTATTCTGTAACTACAATCTAATTCCAAGTAACATCATTCTTCTCCCTATTTACATTTTTCTCCTCCTTTATTTTATCATTGTTGTATAAATTAATGCAAGTGAGGACATTGCATGATTTTAAGTGTTGGGGGAAAGACGTGAATTCTTCACTTAATTAAAAACCTAAGATATTTTTTTGAAAATTGTTAAGAAAATACTAAATAAAATGAGGTTTTCAATTCACACTTGATTTTGTTTGTCCTACATATAAAAAATTGTTGCTTTGTGATTAATAATTCATACACCTAAAAGTAACTAATTTTTAACTCCCTATGTGGTAAATTTTTCCATGGTAACTTTTTAAATTTTGAGATGGAATAAATTGTAAAGAAATATAAAACACATAAAATCAAGGTAATGTAAATGATACAGAAATATCTAGATTTTATTTTTTAGCCTTTTTATTTTACACCTTTTTAAGCCAGTTACCCAGGTCGTGAATACTCAATATAGAGTGCTAACAAAATTCCAATTAGTTACCATTAGAAACCTTAACCTTTTTAGGAATACCCAATTAAACCTAATTCCCATTCCTAACCTTATATTTTTGGAAGTATAAATTCTTAGTCAAACTTATGTCTTTTCATTAATCTAATCTTAAAGCTAATAGAACTACTCTCAACTTCGAGATCAGACTACTTGTTTAAGATAGGAAGTAAATGCCAAAAATTGTGAAACGATTGCAAACTTATAGCCACTACCATATGACATAATAAGCATGGACCACTGAGGCAGCAAAAGAGTCTCAATGAGGGCCGACTTAGAAAGAATTGTCAAATTTGAAGCTAATGCTAAGCATGAAAGCAAAAGAAATAAAAAGCAAAAAAGCCCAATGAAGGCCAATAAGAGTGATGAAAGCGAGAGAAACGAGTTCCATTGAGGACCACACACTTATAAAAGCTCTAGTTAGAAAATAAAAGAGTCCAATGATGACCAATTGTTGTATAAATCTGGATTAATGAACATTAGGAACACTTGTACTCCTTAGTCTTGTTCAGACTAGTTCTTATAATAATAACTAAACTTTAATGATTAGACATCTTTTTGACTTAGCATTTTGCTTCCGCTTTTAAACCAATTTTATTCGTGTCGTGACCACCCCGATAAACCAAATTCTGATATAAACTACCCATTTAATATTTTTTTTGATACATTACCTAGGTGAAATTCATAAATAAGTGTTAATCTTTCAAAAGATTTTGAAGATAATTTTCAGTTGAAAACACAAGATTAACCAAAGTACTGTTAAAACATCTCATTAAATACTATGTTTAATAAAAATGCCTAAGGGAGTATACTTTTAAATGTTTAATTATTTATTTGCTTGAGAATAAGCAAAAGCTTAAGTGTGGGGGATTTGATAACTCCTCAATTATACATGTTTTTGAATACATTTTGAGGAGTTATTTTGGTATTTTAAAGTTATTTTGATACTAAAACACACAAAAATGGGTAAAAACGGAAAAAAGGTATTTTTAATATTTTGTTTGAGAAATGTGTTAAAACAGGACTAAAAATAGGAAAAGGAAGTAAGTGTTGAAGAAATGCTAAAAATCTGCGTAATGTCACCGTTTTGGCCATATCTTGAGCATCCGGACTCCATTTTCGACGAGCCACCTGTCAAAATGACTGTAAGACAAAAAACTACAACATAGTGAAGGAAACCACTAGCTTGGTCAAAGGGAAGACACTGGCTTGGCCAAAGGAAGCCGCCGACTTCGGTAAAAAAGTCAACATCTTTGCCGGGCATATTTTTCTTAGCCTCCAAGCTTAGATATGAAGTGAAGCCGGCAGCTTGACGTCCAAAGCCTCCGACTTGGATCTAAAACGCATTTTATTGAGCGTAACGATCAAGTTTTGATGGAGAAAAAGTCACCGCCTAAGGAAGCCGGGGGCTTCGTACGAAGCCGCCTTGGCACGGTTTTTGAGGTCTATAAATACTGGTCAAATTCTACATTTTTCAATGTACCTTTTCATTATATCACTCTCAACTTTCGAAATTCTGTAGTTTAGGGTTAGTTTAGGTTTTATTTTCAATATAAAGTCACTATCTTGCATTGGATTCAAGTTTAAATTCAAGATTAATGCAGTTTTCTTATTCCTCTTTATTGCTTTGTAAGTTATAATCTTATTTACTTTATCGTATCTCCTTTGTTATGTCTTTATTTATTGTTAACTGCTTCTTTTCATCTCCAACTATAAACTAAACGTTTATAGTGGTTACTTGGACGAAAACTGTGAAAGTCTGGGAAAACAGATGAAGCCGCCGGCTTCTTCAGTCCAAGTGGTCGGCTTGGCTGAGCCAAGCCGCCGGCTTAGTGCTTCAGTCCATGCAGTTTCTGGTTCTTTTTCAGATCTGTATGTTCATGTTTTTGTGATGATTATTTAAACTGTTTATATCTGCCATGATTAAATAACTTGTTTGCCATGCTTAATGATTAAATATTATGAATCTAGGATTAATTAGTCAATGATTCTATGATATTATATTCGATTCATATCACTTGTTTAGATCTATTCCATCAAATAAAGTGTTTGGATTGCATGCAACTAGGGTAAACATCATTGGTAGTTATACAACTAGTTAAACTTGAATCATACTTATATAATATAATTTATTATTGTTAGGCTTAATCGAAGAACCTTAGTTTATGTGTGTTTAATTGTCAATTGCATGAGAACCTGATTAAGATTAACTTTCAGCTAGTAACTTGAGTTGATCTGATTAATTTTATTAGCTTATATAATTTGTCAGTCTAATTAAATGTTGCTTTGGATCTACATCAGGTTTAGGTGATATTTATCATGTGATTATTTGAATGCCATGAATGAAGACATTAGCTATGAACATCACTTAGTTAATGTATGCTTTAGGTCCTATCTTTGCACATCAAATTTTTGTCATCGCTGCCGGGGAGCGCGATAAATACTGAAATTGGATATACTTTGGTTATTGATATTTCTTGAAAATGGGTGATGACTGTCTTCCTTTAGGGAAAGGTTTCTGGGCTTCCGATTTAAAGGGCTCTGCCGAAACCTAGACGCTGATGGGTCACTTAAGTATTGAAAGATTCAATAGGCTGTGTATGTTTGATTATTCATTGTTATTTGATAAAAGTTGTTATTTAATTTATTTATAAGCTATTTATATTTTATTACTTAAAATTTTTTCTATTTAGTTATTTTTTAATTACTTAAATTATTTTCTCATTCAAATATTAATTATTCCTATAATTAAAATCTCCATTTTAAAATCTAAATCTCAAATCTAATTTAAAAATATGGAACTGAAATGTCCCGTTCATATTGATTATAAACGTTCCATATTAGTTGATTTCGTTGCAAGGTTTTGACCTCTATATGAGACGTTTTTCAAAGACTGCATTCGTTTTTAAAACAAACCATAACCTTTATTTTATCGACAAGGTTAACAAGACACTACTTAGATTATCCAGAAATGATAGTCTAACAAATATCACACTTACACACTACCAATACATATTGGTTTACAACTATTAATATGTTACAACAAAATAAATCTCGAATGCAGTTTTAAACAATATTATACAAGCATGCTGACACCAAATCTTGTCCATATAATAGCATGCAACAGCGGAAGCTCTTAATAATCACCTGAGAATAAACATGCTTTAAACGTCAACAAAAATGTTGGTGAGTTATAGGTTTAACCTATATTTATCAAATCGTAATAATAGACCACAAGATTTCATATTTCAATATACATCCCATACATAGAGATAAAAATCATTCATATGGTGAACACCTGGTAACCGGCCTTAACAAGATGCATATAGAATATCCCCTATCATTCCGGGACTCCCTTCGGATATGATGAATTCGAAGTACTAAAGCATCCGGTACTTTGGATGGGGCTCGTTGGGCCCAATAGATCTATCTTTAGGATTCACGTCAATTAGGGTGTCTGTTCCCTAATTCTTAGATTACCAGACTAAAAAGGGGCATATTCGGTTTAATAATCCAGCCATAGAATGTAGTTTCATTTACTTGTGTCTATTTTGTAAAGTATTGATAAAACTTCATGTATTCTCATCCCAAAATATTAGATTTTAAAAGTGGGACTATAACTCACTTTCACAGATTTTTACTTCGTCGGGAAGTAAGACTTGGCCACTGGTCGATTCACGAACCTATAACAAATATGTACATATATATCAAAGTATGTTCAAAATATATTTACAACATTTTTAATACGTTTTGCTGTTTTAAGTTTATTAAGTCAGCTGCCCTCGTTAGTAACCTACAACTAGTTGTCCACAATTAGATGTACAGAAAATAAAGCAATATATATTATCTTGAATCAATCCACGACCTCGTGTATACAAGCCTCAGGCTAGATCACAACTCAAAGTATATATAATATTTTGGAATCAACCTCAACCCTGTATAGCTAACTCCAACATTACTTCATATAGAGTGTCTATGGTTGTTCCGAAATATGTATATAGATGGGTCGATATGATATGTCAAAACATTGTATTCGTGTCTATGGTATCTCAAGATTACATAATATATTAGAATACATGTATAATACAATATGAGTTAGCTAGGATATGATTAATATAGATTTGTTACCAATTTTCACGTAGCTACAACAAGAAAAATTATCCAATCTTGTTTTACCCATAACTTCTTCGTTTTAAATCCATTTTGAGTGTTTCAAGTTGCTATGGTTTCATATTAAACTTAAGTTTATGAATCTAAACAGAAAAATAGTTTGAAATACAGGTTACAAGTTGTTTTTGTAAAGGTAGTCATTTTAGTCGAAAGAACGACGTCTAGATGACAATTTTGGAAAACATACTTCCACTTTGAGTTTAACCATGATTTTTGGATATAGTTTCATGTTCATAATAAAAATCATTTTGAGAGAATAACAACTTTTAAATCAAATTTTATCATAGTTTTTAATTAACTAACCCAAAACAGCCCGCGGTGTTACTACGACGGCGTATATCCGGCTTTACAGTGTTTTTCGTGTTTCCGGGTTTTAAATCATTAAGTTAGCATATCATATAGATATAGAACATGTGTTTATTTGATTTTAAAAGTCAAGTTAGAAGGATTAACTTTATCTACGAACAAGTTTAGAATTAACTAAACTATGTTCTAGTGATTACAAGTTTAAATCTTCGAATAAGATGGTTTTATATGTATGAATCAAATGATGTTAAGAATATAATTACTACCTTAATTTTAGTAGGTAAACCTACTGGAAATGAGAAAAATAGATCTAGCTTCAAAGGATCCTTGGATGGCTTGAAAGTTCTTGAAGCAGAATCATGACACGAAAACAAGTTCAAGTAAGATTTTCACTCGAAATAAGATTGTTATAGTTATAGAAATTGAATCAAAGTTTAAATATGAGTATTAACTTGTATTAGAAAGATATTTTACTATAAATAAGAAAGATTTCTTTAGGTTGGATGATCACTTTACAAGATTGGAAGTAAGCTAGCAAACTTGGAAGTATTCTTGATTTTATGAAACTAGAACTTATAGAATTTATGAAGAACACGTAGAACTTGAAGATAGAACTTGAGAGAGATCAATTAGATGAAGAAAATTGAATAATAAAAGTGTTTGTAGGTGTTTTTGGTCATTGGTATATGGATTAGATATAAAGGATGTGTAATTTTGTTTACTTGTAAATAAGTCATGAATGATTACTAATATTTTTGTAATTTTGTGAGATATTTCATGCTAGTTGCCAAATGAAGGTTCCCACATGTGTTAGGTGACTCACAAGGGCTGCTAAGAGCTGATCATTGGAGTGTATATACCAATAGTAAATACATTTAGAAGGTGGGTATTGTACGAGTACGAATACGAGTGCATACGAGTAGAATTGTTGATGAAAATGAATGAGGATGTAATTGTAAGCATTTTTGTTAAGTAGAAGTACTTTGATAAGTGTCTTGAAGTATTTTAAAAGTGTATGAATACATATTAAAACACTACATGTATATACATTTTAACTGAGTCGTTAAGTCATCGTTAGTCGTTACATGTAAGTGTTGTTTTGAAACCTTTAGGTTAACGATCTTGTTAAATGTTGTTAACCCATTGTTTATTATATCTAAAGAGATGGTAAATTATTACATTATCATGATATTATGATGTATTAATATATCTTAATATGATATATATATACAATTAAATGTCGTTACAATGATAATCGTTACATATATGCCTCGTTTCGAAATCCTTAAGTTAGTAGTCTTGTTTTTACATATGTAGTTCATTGTTAATATACTTAATGATATGTTTACTAATCATAATACCATGTTAACTATATATATATATATATATATATATATATATATATATATATATATATATATATATATATATATATATATATATATATCCATATATATGACATCATATAGTTTTTACAAGTTTTAACGTTCGTGAATCACCGGTCAACTTGGGTGGTCAATTGTCTATATGAAACCTATTTCAATTAATCAAGTCTTAACAAGTTTTATTGCTTAACATGTTGGAAACACTTAATCATGTAAATAAAAATTTCATTTAATATATATAAACATGGAAAAGTTCGCGTCACTACAGTACCTACCCGTTAAATAAATTTTGTCCCGAAATTTTAAGCAGTTAGAGGTGTTGACGTATCTTCTGGAAATAAGTGCGGGTATTTCTTCTTCATCTGATCTTCTCGTTCCCAGGTGAACTTGGGTCCTCTACGAGCATTCCATCGAACCTTAACAATTGGTATCTTGTTTTGCTTAAGTCTTTTAACCTCACGGTCCATTATTTCGACGGGTTCTTCGATGAATTGAAGTTTTTCGTTGATTTGGATTTCGACTAATGGAATAGTGAGATCTTCTTTACCAAAACATTTCTTCAAATTCGAGACGTGGAAAGTGTTACGTACACTCACGAGTTGTTGAGGTAACTCAAGTCGGTAAGCTACTGGTCCGACACGATCAATAATCTTGAATGGTGCAATATACCTTGGATTTAATTTCCCTCTTTTACCAAATCGAACAACGC
Organism: Rutidosis leptorrhynchoides; assembly: GCF_046630445.1. Classification (NCBI taxonomy): domain Eukaryota; kingdom Viridiplantae; phylum Streptophyta; class Magnoliopsida; order Asterales; family Asteraceae; genus Rutidosis; species Rutidosis leptorrhynchoides. The sequence continues at coordinate 325,647,892 of NC_092335.1, read as the reverse complement.
CTTTCCAAGGTGCAACTTTAAGCATGACCATCTCTCCAATTTCAAATTCTATATCTTTTCTTTTAATATCAGCGTAGCTCTTTTGTCGACTTTGGGCGATTTTCAACCATTGTTGAATTTGGATGATCTTCTAGGTAGTTTCTTGTATTATCTCCGGACCCGTAATCTGTCTATCCCTCACTTCACTCCAACAAATCGGAGACCTGCACTTTCTACCATAAAGTGCTTCAAACGGTGCCATCTCAATGCTTGAATGGTAGCTGTTGTTGTAGGAAAACTCTGCTAACGGTAGATGTCGATCCCAACTGTTTTCGAAATCAATAACACATGCTCGTAGCATGTCTTAAAGAGTTTGTATCGTCCTTTCGCTCTGCCCATCAGTTTGTGGATGATAGGCAGTACTCATGTCTAGACGAGTTCCTAATGCTTGCTGTAATGTCTGCCAGAATCTTGAAATAAATCTTCCATCCCTATCAGAGATAATAGAAATTGGTATTTCATGTCTGGAGATGACTTTCTTCAAATACAGTCGTGCTAACTTCTCCATCTTGTCATCTTCTCTTATTGGCAGGAAGTGTGCTGATTTGGTGAGATGATCAACTATTACCCAAATAGTATCAAAACCACTTGCAGTCCTTGGAAATTTAGTGATGAAATCCATGGTAATATTTTCCCATTTCCATTCCGGGATTTCGGGTTGTTGAAGTAGACCTGATGGTTTATGATGCTCAGCTTTGACCTTAGAACACGTCAAACATTCTCCTACATATTTAGCAACATCCGCTTTCATACCCGGCCACCAAAAATGTTTCTTGAGATCCTTGTACATCTTTCCCGTTCCAGGATGTATTGAGTATCTAGTTTTATGAGCTTCTCTAAGTACCATTTCTCTCATATCTCCAAATTTTGGTACCCAAATTCTTTCAACCCTATACCGGGTTCCGTCTTCCCGATTATTAAGATGCTTCTCCGATCCTTTGGGTATTTCATCCTTTAAATTTTCTTCTTTTAAAAATCCTTGTTGCGCCTCCTTTATTTGAGTAGTAACGTTATTGTGAATCATTATATTCATAGCTTTTACTCGAATGGGTTCTCTGTACTTTCTGCTCAAGGCGTCGGCTACCACATTTGCCTTCCCCGGGTGATAACGAATCTCAAAGTCATAATCATTCAACAATTCAATCCACCTGCGCAGCCTCATATTCAGTTGTTTCTGATTAAATATGTGTTGAAGACTTTTGTGGTCGGTATATATAATACTTTTGACCCCATATAAGTAGTGCCTCTAAGTCTTTAATGCAAAAACAACCGCGCCTAATTCCAAATCATGCGTCGTATAATTCTGCTCGTGAGTCTTCAAATGTCTAGACGCATAAGCAATTACTTTCGTTCGTTACATTAATACACAACTGAGACCTTACTTTGAGGCGTCACAATATATAACAAAATCATCATTCCCTTCAGGTAATGACAATATAGGTGCCGTAGTTAACTTTTTCTTTAACAATTGAAACGCTTTTTATTGTTCATCTTTCCATTCAAATTTTTCCCTTTATGCGTTAATGTAGTCAAGGGTTTTGCTATTCTGGAAAAGTCTTGGATGAACCTTCTGTAGTAACCAGCCAGTCCTAAAAATTGGCGTATATACTTCAGATTATTCGGGGTTTCCCACTTCTTAACGGTTTCAATCTTTGCTGGATCCACCTGAATACCTTCTTTGTTCACTATGTGACCGAGCAATTGAACTTCTTCCAACCAAAATGCACACTTTGAAAACTTAGTGTACAATTTTTCCTTCCTTAACAACTCTAGCACTTTTCTCAAATGTTCTTCATGCTCTTGGTCATTCTTTGAGTAAATAAGTATGTCATCGATGAAAACAATGACAAACTTGTCAAGGTATGGTCCACACACTCAGTTCATGAGGTCCATGAACACAGCTGGTGCGTTCGTCAACCCAAACGGCATAACCATAAACTTGTAACGATCGTAACGCGTCCTAAAATCAGTCTTTGAAATATCATCCTCCTTCACCCACATTTGATGATACCCAGAACGTAAATCAATCTTCGAATAAATCGACGAGCCTTGTAGTTGATCAAATAAGTCGTCAATTCTCGATAGTGGGTAGCGATTCTTGATGGTAAGTTTGTTCAACTCTCGGTAGTCGATACACAACCTAAATGTACCATCCTTCTTCTTGACAAACAAAACAGGAGCTCCCCATGGTGATGTACTTGGTCGAATGAAACCACGCTCTAAAAGTTCTTGTAACTGACTTTGTAATTCTTTCATTTCACTGAGTGCGAGTCTGTATGGAGCACGAGCTATTGGTGCAGCTCCTGGTTCAAGATCTATATAAAATTTAACGGATTGATGTGGGGGTAATCCCGGTAATTCTTTCGGAAATACATCAGGAAATTCTTTTGCGACGGGAACATTACTGATGTTCTTATCTTCAGGTTTAACTTCTTTGATATGTGCTAGAATGACGTAACAACCTTTTCTTATTAGTTTTTGTGCCTTTAAACTACTAATAAGATTTAATTTCGCATTGTTCTTTTCTCCGTACACCATTAAAGGTTTTCCTTTTTCACGCATAATGCGAATTGCATTTTTGTAACAAACGACCTCTGCTCTCACCTTTTTCAACTAGTCAATGCCAATTATTACATCAAAACTCCCTAACTTGACTGGTATTAAATCAATTTTAAACGTTTCATCCCCCAGTTTAATTTCTCTATCCCGACATATATTATCTGCTGAAATTAATTTACCGTTTGCTAATTCGAGTAAAAATTTACTATCCAATGGCGTCAATGGGTAACTTAATTTAGCACAAAAATCTCTACTCATATAGCTTCTATCTACACCCGAATCAAATAAAACATAAGCAGATGTATTGTCAATAAGAAACGTACCCGTAACAAGCTCCAGGTCTTCCTGCGCTTCTGCTGCATTAATATTGAAAACTCTTCCGCGGCCTTGTCCATTAGTATTCCCTTGGTTTGGGCAATTTCTAATAATGTGGCCCGGTTTTTCACATTTATAACAAACTACGTCGGCATTATTTGTTTCGACCTTATTTGTTTCTTTATTTTTGTTGTTCTTTGGTCCGTAAATCTCAAATTTTGCCACGCCATGACCACTTCTCTTACACTTGGTGTAAACTGTTGTGCAAAACACATTCAGATGGTGCTCTGCACACCTGAAGCATGGTTGTTTCTGTTGTTTGTTGTTTTTGAGGTTGTTTTTGGGATTGTTATTGTTGTTGAAACGGTTATTGTTGTAGTTGTTGTTGTTGTTGTTGGGACATTTGTTGTATTTATTGTTAGGATTGCGGTTATTGTTGCGATTGTTGTTGCGGTTGTGGTTGTAATTATTATTGTTGTTGTACTGGTGACTCTTGTCACAGTTTTCCTCCCACTTCCTCTTGAGTTGTTTCGTGTTGGCTTCTTCGGCCGCCTGTTCTTTAATTCTCCCCTCAATCTGATTTATGAGTTTATGAGCCATTCGACTTGCCTTCTGTATGGAAGCGGGCTCGTGTGAACTTACATCTTCTTGAATCCTTACTGGTAACCCTTTTACAAACGCGTCGATCTTCTCTTCTTCATCTTCGAACGCTCCCGGACACAATAGGCACAACTCTGTGAATCGTCATTCATATGTGGTAATGTCAAATCCTTGTGTTCGTAACTCTCTAAGTTCTACCTTGAGCTTATTGACTTTATTTCTAGGACGGTACTGCTCGTTCATCAATTGCTTGAATGCCGACCACGGTAGTGCGTAAGCAGCATTTTGTCCTACCTGTTCAAGATAGGTGTTCCACCACGTTAACGCAGTACCTGTGAAGGTATGCGTAGCGTACTTAACTTTGTCCTCTTCAGTACACTTATTTATGGCAAACACCAATTCGACCTTCTCGGTCCACCATTTCAATCCAATTGGTCCTTCAGTTCCATCAAATTCCAAAGGTTTGCAGGCAGTGAATTCTTTATAGGAGCATCCTACACGATTTCTTGTGGAATTAGTTCCACTTCTAGATCCAGATTTATTGTTATTTTGCATCGCAGCCTGTACTGCAGCTATGTTTGCTGCAAGGAAAGCATGGAAGTCTTCCTTGCTCATGTTCAAATTCTAACAAGTCGCCAATGCCATTTCCTTCAAAAATAGCCAAAAAGAATTGAGTTAATCATATAGAATTTAAGAGTAGTCAATAGTATTTCATAGCATAATATGAACTTATTTATAAAAGCTTTTTCTTCATATTAGCATTTTATATTTTTAATTCGGGTAGTACCTACCCGTTAAGTTCATACTTAGTAGCTATTATATAATTCAACTACTACGATTCTATATGAAAAACTTATTACAATAATATTTTGCGTTCAAACTTTTATACAATATTTTACAAACATACAATACCACTATTATACATATAGGATGAAATATAGCACATAATAACTTGCTACACGGCAGCTATAAAGGTAATTCTAATTAATACGCAAGTTGTTCAGCAAATGCAATAAAGACACGTAATTCATAAGTCCAGAAACAGGTCATGCTTTCTGGTTTTACTAAAACGACTTTCCATCCTTGATCTTGTGGAAAGTAACCGTTATGACCATTGGCTAGGCAGCATGTTGTAATTGAAATGTCCCGTTCTTATTGATTAAAAACGTTCCATATTAATTGATTTCGTTGCGAGGTTTTGACCTCTATATGAGACGTTTTTCAAAGACTGCATTCATTTTTAAAACAAACCATAACCTTTATTTTATAAATGAAGGTTTAAAAAGCTTTACGTAGATTATCAAATAAAGATAATCTAAAATATCCTGTTTACACACGACCATTACATAATGGTTTATAATACAAATATGTTACATCGAAATCAGTTTCTTGAATGCAGTTTTTACACAATATCATACAAACATGGAATCCAAATCTTGTCCTTATTTTAGTATGAAACATCGGAAGCTCTTAATATTCACCAGAGAATAAACATGCTTTAAACGTCAACAAAAATGTTGGTGAGTTATAGGTTTAACCTATATATATCAAATCGTAACAATAGACCACAAGATTTCATATTTCAATACACATCCCATACATAGAGATAAAAATCATTCATATGGTGAACACCTGGTAACCGACATTAACAAGATGCATATATAAGAATATCCCCATCATTCCGGGACACCCTTCGGATATGATATGAATTTCGAAGTACTAAAGCATCCGGTACTTTGGATTGGGTTTGTTAGGCCCAATAGATCTATCTTTAGGATTCGCGTCAATTAGGGTGTCTGTTCCCTAATTCTTAGATTACCAGACTTAATAAAAAGGGGCATATTCGATTTCGATAATTCAACCATAGAATGTAGTTTCACGTACTTGTGTCTATTTTGTAAATCATTTATAAAACCTGCATGTATTCTCATCCCAAAAATATTAGATTTTAAAAGTGGGACTATAACTCACTTTCACAGATTATTACTTCGTCGGGAAGTAAGACTTGGCTACTGGTTGATTCACGAACCTATAACAATATATACATATATATCAAAGTATGTTCAAAATATATTTACAACACTTTTAATATATTTTGATGTTTTAAGTTTATTAAGTCAGCTGTCCTCGTTAGTAACCTACAACTAGTTGTCCACAGTTAGATGTACAGAAATAAATCGATAAATATTATCTTGAATCAATCCACGACCCGGTGTATACGTATCTCAGTATTGATCACAACTCAAACTGTATATATTTTGGAATCAACCTCAACCCTGTATAGCTAACTCCAACATTCACATATAGAGTGTCTATGGTTGTTCCGAAATATATATGGATGTGTCGACATGATAGGTCGAAACATTGTATACGTGTCTATGGTATCTCAAGATTACATAATATACAATACAAGTTGATTAAGTTATGGTTGGAATAGATTTGTTACCAATTTTCACGTAGCTAAAATGAGAAAAATTATCCAATCTTGTTTTACCCATAACTTCTTCATTTTAAATCCGTTTTGAGTGAATCAAATTGCTATGGTTTCATATTGAACTCTATTTTATGAATCTAAACAGAAAAAGTATAGGTTTATTGTCAGAAAAATAAGTTACAAGTCGTTTTTGTAAGGTAGTCATTTCAGTCGAAAGAACGACGTCTAGATGACCATTTTAGAAAACATACTTCCACTTTGAGTTTAACCATAATTTTTGGATATAGTTTCATGTTCATAATAAAAATCATTTTCTCAGAATAACAACTTTTAAATCAAAGTTTATCATAGTTTTTAATTAACTAACCCAAAACAGCCCGCGGTGTTACTACGACGGCGTAAATCCGGTTTTACGGTGTTTTTCGTGTTTCCAGGTTTTAAATCATTAAGTTAGCATATCATATAGATATAGAACATGTGTTTAGTTAATTTTAAAAGTCAAGTTAGAAGGATTAACTTTTGTTTGCGAACAAGTTTAGAATTAACTAAACTATGTTCTAGTGATTACGAGTTTAAACCTTCGAATAAGATAGTTTTATATATATGAATCGAATGATGTTATGAACATCATTACTACCTCAAGTTTAGTAGGTAAACCTACTGGAAGTGACAAGAAATGATCTAGCTTCAAAGGATCTTGGATGGCTTGAAAGTTCTTGAAGTAGGATCATGACACAAAAAAAAGTTCAAGTAAGATTTTTGCTCGAATTAAGATAGTTTATAGTTATAGAAATTGAATCAAAGTTTGAATATGAATATTACCTTGAATAAGAAAGATAACCTACTGTATATAACAAAGGTTTCTTGATCTTAGATGATTACTTGGAATGGATTAGAAAGCTTGGAAGTAAATTAGTAAACGTGAAGGGATTTTTGAAGTGTTCTTGAAGTGTTCTTCCTATGATGATTATAGCTTGATTCTTGAAGTGATTTTTGATGAAGATGATGATTAAATACTGGAAAAATACGTTCATAATAGTGTATGTGTGTGTGTTGAGAGAGAATTAGAAAGAGAATTGGAAGTGAAATGGAGTGAATGATGAGTGGTAATTGGTGAGTGGTGAGTGGGGTTAAAAGGAGTTCTAGTTAGTTGACTAGCTCATGGTAGAAGTTAAAATTGATTATTCATACATGACATAATCAAGAGTGGAATCCCATGCTAGTTCCTATTGGTATATACCCATAGTAAGTACGTTTTGAAGCTGTGTATAATACGGGCAAGAATACGACTAGAATTCTTGATGAAAGAAAAGAATGGGAAAGTAACTGTAACCATTTTCGTTAAGTATGAGTGTTTTGATATATGTCTTGAAGTCTTCCAAAAGTATTTTAATACATCTAAATACACTACATGTATATACATTTTAACTGAGTCGTTAAGTCATCGTTAGTCGTTACATGTAAGTGTTGTTTTGAAACCTTTAAGTTAACGATCTCAATTAATGTTGTTAACCCATTGTTTATTATATCTAATGAGATGTTAAATTATTATATTATCATGATATTATGATATATTAATATATCTTAATATGATATATATACATTTAAATGTCGTTACAACGATAATCGTTACATATATGTCTCGTTTCGAAATCCTTAAGTTAGTAGTCTTGTTTATATGTATATAACTCATTGTTAATATACTTATGGAGATACTTACTTATCATAATATCATGTTAACCATATGTATATCCATATATATATCGTCATGTCGTTTTTACAAGTTTTAACGTTCGTGAATCGCCGGTCAACTTGGGTGGTCAATTGTCTATATGAAACATATTTCAGTTAATCAAGTCTTAACAAGTTTGATTGCTTAACATGTTGGAAACATTTAATCATGTAAATATCAATCTCAATTAATATATATAAACATGGGAAAGTTCGGGTCACTACAGTACCTACCCGTTAAATAAATTTCGTCCCGAAATTTTAAGCTGTTGAAGGTGTTGACGAATCTTCTGGAAATAGATGCGGGTATTTCTTCTTCATCTGATCTTCACGCTCCCAGGTGAACTCGGGTGCTCTACGAGCATTCCATCGAACCTTAACAATTGGTATCTTGTTTTGCTTAAGTCTTTTAACCTCACGATCCATTATTTCGACGGGTTCTTCGATGAATTGGAGTTTTTCGTTGATTTGGATTTCATCTAACGGAATAGTGAGATCTTCTTTAGCAAAACATTTCTTCAAATTCGAGACGTGGAAAGTGTTATGTACAGCCGCGAGTTGTTGAGCTAACTCAAGTCGGTAAGCTACTGGTCCGACACGTTCAATAATCTTGAATGGTTCAATATACCTTGGATTTAATTTCCCTCGTTTACCAAATCGAACAACGCCTTTCCAAGGTGCAACTTTATGCATGACCATCTCTCCAATTTCAAATTCTATATCTTTTCTTTTAATGTCAGCGTAGCTCTATTGTCGACTTTGGGCGGTTTTCAACCGTTGTTGAATTTGGATGATCTTCTCGGTAGTTTCTTGTATAATATCCGGACCCGTAATCTGTCTATCCCCCACTTAACTCTAACAAATTGGAGACCTGCACTTTCTACCATAAAGTGCTTCAAACAGCGCCATCTCAATGCTTGAATGGTAGCTGTTGTTGTAGGAAAATTCTGCTAACGGTAGATATCGATCCCAACTGTTTCTGAAATCAATAACACATGCTCGTAGCATGTCTTCAAGCGTTTGTATCGTCCTTTCGCTCTGCCCATCAGTTTGTGGATGATAGGCAGTACTCATGTCTAGATGAGTTCCTAATGCTTGCTGTAATGTCTGCCAGAATCTTGAAATAAATCTGCCATCCCTATCAGAGATAATAGAGATTGGTATTCCATGTCTGGAGATGACTTCCTTAAAATACAGTCGTGCTAACTTCTCCATCTTGTCATCTTCTCTTATTGGCAGGAAGTGTGCTGATTTGGTGAGACGATCAACTATTACCCAAATAGTATCAAAACCACTTGCAGTCCTTGGCAATTTAGTGATGAAATCCATGGTAATGTTTTCCCATTTCTATTCTGGGATTTCGGGTTGTTGAAGTAGACCTGATGGTTTCTGATGCTCAGCTTTGACCTTAGAACACGTCAAACATTCTCCTACGTATCTAGCAATATCGGCTTTCATACCCGGCCACCAAAAATGTTTCTTGAGATCCTTGTACATCTTCCCCGTTCCAGGATGTATTGAGTATCTGGTTTTATGAGCTTCTCTAAGTACCATTTCTCTCATATCTCCAAATTTTGGTACCCAAATTCTTTCAGCCCTATACCGGGTTCCGTCTTCCCGAATATTAAGATGCTGCTCCGATCCTTTGGGTATTTCATCCTTTAAATTTCCTTCTTTTAAAACTCCTTGTTGCGCCTCCTTTATTTGAGTAGTAAGGTTATTATGAATCATTATATTCATAGATTTTACTCGAATGGGTTCTCTGTCCTTCCTGCTCAAGGCATCGGCTACCACATTTGCCTTCCCCGGGTGGTAACGAATCTCAAAGTCGTAATCATTCAACAATTCAATCCACCTACGCTGCCTCATATTCAGTTATTTCTGATTAAATATGTGTTGAAGACTTTTGTGGTCGGTATATATAATACTTTTGACCCCATATAAGTAGTGGCTCCAAGTCTTTAATGCAAAAATAACCGCGCCTAATTCCAAATCATGCGTCGTATAATTTTGCACGTGAATCTTCAATTGTCTAGACGCATAAGCAATCACCTTCGTTCGTTGCATTAATACATAACCGAGACCTTGCTTTGATGCGTCACAATAAATCACAAAATCATCATTCCCTTCAGGCAATGACAATATAGGTGCCGTAGTTAGCTTTTTCTTCAATAACTGAAACGCTTTCTCTTGTTCATCCTTCCATTCAAATTTCTTCCCTTTATGCGTTAATGCAGTCAAGGGTTTTTCTATTCTGGAAAAGTCTTGGATGAACCTTCTGTAGTAACCAGCTAGTCCTAAAAACTGGCGTATGTGTTTCGGAGTTTTCGGGGTTTCCCACTTTTCAATAGTTTCTATCTTTGTCGGATCCACCTTAATACCTTCTTTGTTCACTATGTGACCGAGGAATTGAACTTCTTCCAACCAAAATGCACACTTTGAAAATTTAGCTTACAATTCTTCCTTCCTCAATACTTCTAACACCTTTCTCAAATGTTCACCGTGTTCTTGGTCATTCTTTGAGTAAATAAGTATGTCATCAATGAAAACAATGACAAACTTGTCAAGGTATGGTCTACACACTCGGTTCATAAGGTCCATGAACACAGCTGGTGCATTAGTTAAACCAAATGGCATGACCATAAACTCGTAATGACCGTAACGTGTTCTGAAAGCAGTCTTTTCAATATCATCTTCTTTCACCCGCATTTGATGATACCCGGAACGTAAGTCAATCTTTGAATAAACAGACGAGCCTTGTAGTTGATCAAATAAGTCGTCGATTCTCGGTAGTGGGTAGCGGTTCTTGATGGTAAGTTTGTTCAACTCTCGGTAGTTGATACACAACCTGAATGTACCATCTTTCTTCTTGACAAACAAAACAGGAGCTCCCCACGGTGATGTGCTTGGTCGAATGAAACCATGTGAAATGTCCCGTTCTTATATATTAAAAACGTTCCATATTAATTGATTTCGTTGCGAGGTTTTGACCTCTATATGAGACATTTTTCAAAGACTGCATTCATTTTAAAACAAACCATAACCTTTATTTCATCAATAAAGGTTTAAAAAGCTTTACGTAGATTATCAAATAATGATAATCTAAAATATCCTGTTTACACGCGACCATTACATAATGGTTTACAATACAAATATGTTACAACGAAATAAGTTTCTTGAATGCAGTTTTTACACAATATCATACAAACATGGACTCCAAATCTCGTCCTTATTTAAGTATGCGACAGCGGAAGCTCTTAATAATCACCTGAGAATAAACATGCTTAAAACGTCAACAAAAATGTTGGTGAGTTATAGGTTTAACCTATATATTATCAAATCATAATAATAGACCACAAGATTTCATATTTCAATACACATCCCATACATAGAGATAAAAATCATTCATATGGTGAACACCTGGTAACCGACAATAACAAGATGCATATATAAGAATATCCCCATCATTCCGGGACACCCTTCGGATATGATATAAATTTCAAAGTACTAAAGCATCCGGTACTTTGGATGGGGTTTGTTAGGCCCAATAGATCTATCTTTAGGATTCGCGTCAATTAGGGTGTCTGTTCCCTAATTCTTAGATTACCAGACTTAATAAAAAGGGGCATATTCGATTTCGATAATTCAACCATAGAAGGTAGTTTCACGTACTTGTGTCTATTTTGTAAATCATTTATAAAACCTGCATGTATTCTCATCCCAAAAATATTAGATTTTAAAAGTGGGACTATAACTCACTTTCACAGATTTTTACTTCGTCGGGAAGTAAGACTTGGCCACTGTTGATTCACGAACCTATAACAATATATACATATATATCAAAGTATGTTCAAAATATATTTACAACACTTTTAATATATTTTGATGTTTTAAGTTTATTAAGTCAGCTGTCCTCGTTAGTAACCTACAACTAGTTGTCCACAGTTAGATGTACAGAAATAAATCCATAAATATTATCTTGAATCAATCCACGACCCAGTGTATACGTATCTCAGTATTGATCACAACTCAAACTATATATATTTTGGAATCAACCTCAACCCTGTATAGCTAACTCCAACATTCACATATAGAGTGTCTATGGTTGTTCCGAAATATATATAGATGTGTCGACATGATAGGTCGAAACATTGTATACGTGTCTATGGTATCTCAAGATTACATAATTACAATACAAGTTGATTAAGTTATGGTTGGAATAGATTTGTTACCAATTTTCACGTAGCTAAAATGAGAAAAATTATCCAATCTTGTTTTACCCATAACTTCTTCATTTTAAATCCATTTTGAGTGAATCAAATTGCTATGGTTTCATATTGAACTCTATTTTATGAATCTAAACAGAAAAAGTATAGGTTTATAGTCGGAAAAATAAGTTACAAGTTGTTTTTGTAAAGGTAGTCATTTCAGTCGAAAGAACGACGTCTAGATGACCATTTCAGAAAACATACTTCCACTTTGAGTTTAACCATAATTTTTGGATATAGTATCATGTTCATAATAAAAATAATTTTCTCAGAATAACAACTTTTAAATCAAAGTTTATCATAGTTTTTAATTAACTAACCCAAAACAGCCCGCGGTGTTACTACGACGGCGTAAATCCAGTTTTACGGTGTTTTTCGTGTTTCCAGGTTTTAAATCATTAAGTTAGCATATCATATAGATATAGAACATGTGTTTAGTTGATTTTAAAAGTTAAGTTAGAAGGATTAACTTTTGTTTGCGAACAAGTTTAGAATTAACTAAACTATGTTCTAGTGATTACAAGTTTAAACCTTCGAATAAGATAGCTTTATATGTATGAATCGAATGATGTTATGAACATCATTACTACCTTAAGTTCCTTGGATAAACCTACTGGAAAATAGAAAAATGGATCTAGCTTCAATGGATCCTTGGATGGCTCGAAGTTCTTGAAGCAGAATCATGACACGAAAACAAGTTCAAGTAAGATCATCACTTGAAATAAGATTGTTATAGTTATAGAAATTGAACCAAAGTTTGAATATGATTATTACCTTGTATTAGAATGATAACCTACTGTAAGAAACAAAGATTTCTTGAGGTTGGATGATCACCTTACAAGATTGGAAGTGAGCTAGCAAACTTGAAAGTATTCTTGATTTTATGAAAGTAGAACTTTTGGAATTTATGAAGAACACTTAGAACTTGAAGATAGAACTTGAGAGAGATCAATTAGATGAAGAAAATTGAAGAATGAAAGTGTTTGTAGGTGTTTTTGGTCGTTGGTGTATGGATTAGATATAAAGGATATGTAATTTTGTTTTCATGTAAATAAGTCATGAATGATTACTCATATTTTTGTAATTTTATGAGATATTTCATGCTAGTTGCCAAATGATGGTTCCCACATGTGTTAGGTGACTCACATGGGCTGCTAAGAGCTGATCATTGGAGTGTATATACTAATAGTACATACATCTAAAAGCTGTGTATTGTACGAGTACGAATACGGGTGCATACGAGTAGAATTGTTGATGAAACTGAACGAGGATGTAATTGTAAGCATTTTTGTTAAGTAGAAGTATTTTGATAAGTGTCTTGAAGTCTTTCAAAAGTGTATGAATACATATTAAAACACTACATGTATATACATTTTAACTGAGTCGTTAAGTCATCGTTAGTCGTTACATGTAAATGTTGTTTTGAAACCTTTAGGTTAACGATCTTGTTGAATGTTGTTAACCCATTGTTTATTATAACAAATGAGATGTTAAATTATTATATTATCATGATATTATGATATATAATATATCTTAGTATGATGTATATACAGTTAAATGTCGTTACAACGATAATCGTTACATATATGTCTCGTTTCGAAATCATTAAGTTAGTAGTCTTATTTTTACATATGTATTTCATTGTTAATACACTTAATAATATATTTACTTATCATTTAACATAATTAACCAAGTGTATCAATATCTTAATATGATTCATATGTACCTAGTAAGACGTTGTTATAACGATAATCGTTATATATATCGTTTTCGAGTTTCTTAAATTAATAGTCTCATTTTTATGTATATAACTCATTGTTAAAATACCTAATGAGATACATACTTATAATAAAAACATGTTAACTATATATATAACCATATATATGTCATCGTGTAGTTTTTACAAGTTTTAACGTTCGTGAATCACCGGTCAACTTGGGTGGTCAATCGTCTATATGAAACATATTTCAATTAATCAAGTCTTAACAAGTTTGATTGCTTAACATGTTGGAAACATTTAATCATGTAAATATCAATCTCAATTAATATATATAAACATGGAAAAGTTCGGGTCACTACAGTACCTACCCGTTAAATAAATTTCGTCCCGAAATTTTAAGCTGTTGAAGGTGTTGACGAATCTTCTGGAAATAGATGCGGGTATTTCTTCTTCATCTGATCTTCACGCTCCCAGGTGAACTCGGGTCCTCTACGAGCATTCCATCGAACCTTAACAATTGGTATCTTGTTTTGCTTAAGTCTTTTAACCTCACGATCCATTATTTCGACGGGTTCTTCGATGAATTGGAGTTTTTCGTTGAGTTGGATTTCATCTAACGGAATAGTGAGATCTTCTTTAGCAAAACATTTCTTCAAATTTGAGACGTGGAAAGTGTTATGTACAGCTGCGAGTTGTTGAGGTAACTCAAGTCGGTAAGCTACTGGTCCGACACGATCAATAATCTTGAATGGTCCAATATACCTTGGATTTAATTTCCCTCGTTTACCAAATCGAACAACGCCTTTCCAAGGTGCAACTTTAAGCATGACCATCTCTCCAATTTCAAATTCTATATCTTTTCTTTTAATGTCAGCGTAGCTCTTTTGTCGACTTTGGGCGGTTTTCAACCGTTGTTGAATTTGGATGATCTTCTCTGTAGTTTCTTGTATAATCTCCGGACCCGTAATCTGTCTATCCCCCACTTCACTCCAACAAATCGGAGACCTGCACTTTCTACCATAAAGTGGTTCAAACGGCGCCATCTCAATGCTTGAATGGTAGCTGTTGTTGTAGGAAAATTCTGCTAACGGTAGATGTCGATCCCAACTGTTTCCGAAATCAATAACACATGCTCGTAGCATGTCTTCAAGCGTTTGTATCGTCCTTTTGCTCTGCCCATCAGTTTGTGGATGATAGGCAGTACTCATGTCTAGACGAGTTCCTAATGCTTGCTGTAATGTCTGCCAGAATCTTGAAATAAATCTGCCATCCCTATCAGAGATAATAGAGATTGGTATTCCATGTCTGGAGACGACTTCCTTCAAATACAGTCGTGCTAACTTCTCCATCTTGTCATCTTCTCTTATTGGCAGGAAGTGTGCTGATTTGGTGAGACGATCAACTATTACCCAAATAGTATCAAAACCACTTGCAGTCCTTGGCAATTTAGTGATGAAATCCATGGTAATGTTTTCCCATTTCCATTCTGGGATTTTTGGTTGTTGAAGTAGACCTGATGGTTTCTGATGCTCAGCTTTGACCTTAGAACACGTCAAACATTCTCCTACGTATTTAGCAACATCGGCTTTCATACCCGGCCACCAAAAATGTTTCTTGAGATCCTTGTACATCTTCCCCGTTCCAGGATGTATTGAGTATCTGGTTTTATGAGCTTCTCTAAGTACCATTTCTCTCATATCTCCAAATTTTGGTACCCAAATCCTTTCAGCCCTATACCGGGTTCCGTCTTCCCGAATATTAAGATGCTTCTCCGATCCTTTGGGTATTTCATCCTTTAAATTTCC
The DNA here is from genome assembly GCF_046630445.1 of Rutidosis leptorrhynchoides. Taxonomy (NCBI): domain Eukaryota; kingdom Viridiplantae; phylum Streptophyta; class Magnoliopsida; order Asterales; family Asteraceae; genus Rutidosis; species Rutidosis leptorrhynchoides. The sequence continues at coordinate 325,632,421 of NC_092335.1, read as the reverse complement.
CTCTTTTAAAACTCCTTGTTGCGCCTCCTTTATTTGAGCAGTAAGGTTATTATGAATCATTATATTCATAGATTTTACTCGAATGGGTTCTCTGTCCTTCCTGCTCAAGGCATCGGCTACCACATTTGCCTTCCCCGGGTGGTAACGAATCTCAAAGTCGTAATCATTCAATAATTCAATCCACCTACGCTGCCTCATATTCAGTTGTTTCTGATTAAATATGTGTTGAAGACTTTTGTGGTCGGTATATATAATACTTTTGACCCCATATAAGTAGTGCCTCTAAGTCTTTAATGCAAAAACAATTGCGCCTAATTCCAAATCATGCGTCGTATAATTTTGTTCGTGAATCTTCAATTGTCTAGACGCATAAGCAATCACCTTCGTTCGTTGCATTAATACACAACCGAGACCTTGCTTTGATGCATCACAATAAATCACAAAATCATCATTCCCTTCAGGCAATGACAATATAGGTGCCGTAGTTAGCTTTTTCTTCAATAACTGAAACGCTTTCTCTTGTTCATCATTCCATTCAAATTTCTTCCCTTTATGCGTTAATGCAGTCAAGGGTTTTGCTATTCTGGAAAAGTCTTGGATGAACCTTCTGTAGTAACCAGCTAGTCCTAAAAACTGGCGTATGTGTTTCGGAGTTTTCGGGGTTTCCCACTTTTCAACAGTGTCTATCTTTGCTGGATCCACCTTAATACCTTCTTTGTTCACTATGTGACCGAGGAATTGAACTTCTTCCAACCAAAATGCACACTTTGAAAACTTAGCGTACAATTCTTCCTTCCTCAATACTTCTAACACCTTTCTCAAATGTTCACCGTTTTCTTGGTCATTCTTTGAGTAAATAAGTATGTCATCAATGAAAACAATGACAAACTTGTCAAGGTATGGTCCACACACTCGGTTCATAAGGTCCATGAACACAGCTGGTGCATTAGTTAAACCAAACGGCATGACCATAAACTCGTAATGACCGTAACGTGTTCTGAAAGCAGTCTTTGGAATATCATCTTCTTTCACCCGCATTTGATGATACCCGGAACGTAAGTCAATCTTTGAATAAACAGACGAGCCTTGTAGTTGATCAAATAAGTCGTCGATTCTTGGTAGTGGGTAGCGGTTCTTGATGGTAAGTTTGTTCAACTCTCGGTAGTCGATACACAACCTGAATGTACCATCTTTCTTCTTGACAAACAAAACAGGAGCTCCCCACGGTGATGTGCTTGGTCGAATGAAACCACGCTCTAAAAGTTCTTGTAATTGGCTTTGCAGTTCTTTCATCTCGCTGGGTGCGAGTCTGTAAGGAGCACGAGCTATTGGTGCAGCTCCTGGTACAAGATCTATTTGAAATTCAACGGATCGATGTGGGGGTAATCCCGGTAATTCTTTCGGAAATACATCGGGAAATTCTTTTGCAATGGGAACATCATTGATGCTCTTTTCTTCAGTTTGTACTTTCTCGACGTGTGCTAGAACAGCATAGCAACCTTTTCTTATTAGTTTTTGTGCCTTCAAATTACTAATAAGATGTAGCTTCGTGTTGCCCTTTTCTCCGTACACCATTAAGGGTTTTCCTTTTTCTCGTATAATGCGAATTGCATTTTTGTAACAAACGATCTCCGCTTTCACTTCTTTCAACCAGTCCATACCGATTATCACATCAAAACTCCCTAACTCTACTGGTATCAAATCAATCTTAATTGTTTCGCTAACCAGTTTAATTTCTCGATTCCGACATATATTATCTGCTGAAATTAATTTACCATTTGCTAATTCGAGTAAAAATTTACTATCCAAAGGCGTCAATGGACAACTTAATTTAGCACAAAAATCTCTACTCATATAGCTTCTATCCGCACCCGAATCAAATAAAACGTAAGCAGATTTATTGTCAATAAGAAACGTACCAGTAACAAGCTCCGGGTCTTCCTGTGCCTCTACCGCATTAATATTGAAAACTCTTCCACGGCCTTGTCCATTCGTGTTCTCCTGGTTCGGGCAATTTCTAATAATGTGGCCTGGTTTTCCACATTTATAACAAACTACATTGGCATAACTTGCTCCGACACTACTTGCTCCGCCATTACTCGTTCCGACACCATTTGTTCCTTTCGTTCTATTAACCCCTGGTCCGTAGACCTCACACTTCGCCGCGCTATGACCATTTATTTTACACTTGTTGCAAAATTTGGTGCAGAACCCCGAGTGATTCTTTTCACACCTTTGGCATAGCTGCTTCTGATTGTTGTTGTTGTTGCGGTTATTATTGTTGTTGGGATGATTGTTGTAGTTGCTGTTGTTGTTGTTGTTGTTGTTGTTGTTGGGCCATTTGTTGTAGTTGCGATTGATGTTGCGATTGTTGGGATAATTGTTGCGATTATTGTTGTAATTGCTGTTGTTGTTGTATTGGTGATTCTTATCACCGTTTTCCTCCCACTTTCTTTTGACTTGCTTCACATTGGCCTCTTCAGCAGTCTGTTCTTTAATTCTTACTTCAATCTGGTTCACTAGTTTGTGAGCCATTCTACATGCCTGTTGTATAGAGGCGGGCTCGTGTGAACTTATATCTTCTTGGATTCTTTCCGGTAATCCTTTCACAAATGCGTCGATCTTCTCTTCCTCATCTTCGAATGCTCCCGGACACAATAGGCACAATTCTGTGAATCGTCTTTCGTACGTGGTAATATCAAATCCTTGGGTTCGTAACCCTCTAAGTTCTGTCTTGAGCTTATTGACCTCGGTTCTGGGACGGTACTTCTCGTTCATCAAGTGCTTGAATGCTGACCACGGTAGTGCGTACGCATCGTCTTGTCCCACTTGCTCTAGATAGGTATTCCACCATGTTAACGCAGAACCTGTGAAGGTATGCGTAGCGTACTTCACTTTGTCCTCTTCAGTACACTTACTTATGGCAAACACCGATTCGACCTTCTCGGTCCACCGTTTCAATCCGATCGGTCCTTCGGTTCCATCAAATTCCAAAGGTTTGCAGGCAGTGAATTCTTTGTAGGTGCATCCTACACGATTTCCTGTACTGCTAGATCCAAGGTTATTGTTGGTATGTAGCGCAGCCTGTACTGCGGCTATGTTTGAAGCTAGAAAAGTACGGAATTCCTCTTCATTCATATTCACGGTGTGTCGAGTAGTCGGTGCCATTTCCTTCAAAATAGTCAAATGGAACAAGTTAATCATACATAATATTAAGAGTAGTTAATAGTATTTCGTAGCATAATATGAACTCATTTATAAAAGCTTTTTCTTCATATTAGCGTTTTATAAGTTTAAATTCGGGTAGTACCTACCCGTTAAGTTCATACTTAGTAGCTAATATACAATTCAACTACTACAATTCTATATGAAAAACTGATTATAATAATATTTCGCGTTCAAACTTTTATACAATATTTTACAAACTTACAATACCGCTTATTTTACATAAAGCATGAAATATAGCACACAATAACTTTGATACAAGATAGTTGTGAAGATAATTCTAGCTAGTACACAAGTCGTTCAGCAAAGGCAATAAAGACACGTAATTCATACATCCAGAAACAAGTCATGCATTCTGGTTTTACTAGGACTACTTCCCATCCTTGGTCTTGTGCAACATAACCGTTATGGCCGTTGATAAGACAGCGTGTTGTAACGTCATCAAAGGGACGAGGGTTACGTAATGTCCAACAGTCCCGTAATAATCTAAAAACCTCATTTCTTACCCCAATTACCGACTCCGTCACTTGTGGAAACGTTTTGTTTAATAGTTGTAGCCCGATGTTCTTGTTCTCACTTTGGTGAGAAGCGAACATTACTAATCCGTAAGCATAACATGCTTCTTTATGTTGCATGTTAGCCGCTTTTTCTAAATCACGAAGTCCAATATTCGGATATATTGAGTCAAAATAATTTCTTAACCCGTTGCGTAAAATAGCATTTGGGTTCCCCGCAATATATGCGTCAAAGTAAACACATCGTAACTTATGGGTTTCCCAATGTGATATCACCCATCTTTCAAACGAAAGTCTCTTATAAACCAAGACATTCTTGGAACGTTCTTCGAATGTCTTACAAACTGATCTCGCCTTAAATAGTTGTGCCGAAGAATTCTGGCCGACTCTAGACAAAATTTCATCAATCATGTCTCCGGGTAGGTCTCTTAAAATATTGGGTTGTCTATCCATTTCGTGTTTTTAAATTGTAAAATAGACAAGAGTTAGATTCATAAAAAAATACTTATTAATACAAGCAATTTTTACATATATCATAAAGCATAAGAACACTATATTACATATATTACACCACACGAATACAACTATCTTATTCCGACTCGCTCGTTTCTTCTTCTTCGGTTTTGGTTCGTTTTTCCAAGTTTCTAGGGATATATGATGTTCCCCTAATACGAGCCGTCGTTGTCCACATTGGTTTAGAAAAACCTGGTGGTTTAGAGGTTCCCGGGTCATTGTTACAACTTAAGGACTTCGGGGGTTGACGATACATATAAAGTTCATCGGGGTTGGAATTAGATTTCTCTATTTTTATGCCCTTTCCCTTATTATTTTCTTTTGCCTTTTTAAATTCAGTTGGGGTAATTTCTATAACATCATCGGAATTCTCGTCGGAATCCGATTCATCGAAGAATTGGTAATCCTCCCAATATTTTTCTTCCTTGGCGGAAACACCATTGACCATAATTAACTTTGGTCGGTTGGTTGAGGATTTTCTTTTACTTAACCGTTTTATTATTTCCCCCACCGGTTCTATTTCTTCATCCGGTTCTGATTCTTCTTCCGGTTCCGATTCTTCTTCCGGTTCCGACTCTTCTTCCGGTTCCTCTTCGGGAACTTGTGAATCAGTCCACAAATCATTCCAATTTACATTTGACTCTTCATTATTATTAGGTGAGTCAATGGGACTTGTTCTAGAGGTAGACATCTATCACATAATATCAAACACCTTAAGAGATTAATATATCACATAATATTCATATGTTAAAAATATATAGTTTCCAACAAAAATGTAAGCAATCATTTTTAAAGAAAACACGGTCGAAGTCCAGACTCACTAATGCATCCTAACAAACTCGATAAGACACACTAATGCAAATTTTCTGGTTCTCTAAGACCAACGCTCGGATACCAACTGAAATGTCCCGTTCTTATATATTAAAAACGTTCCATATTAATTGATTTCGTTGCGAGGTTTTGACCTCTATATGAGACGTTTTTCAAAGACTGCATTCATTTTAAAACAAACCATAACCTTTATTTCATCAATAAAGGTTTAAAAAGCTTTACGTAGATTATCAAATAATGATAATCTAAAATATCCTGTTTACACGCGACCATTACATAATGGTTTACAATACAAATATGTTACAACGAAATAAGTTTCTTGAATGCAGTTTTTACACAATATCATACAAACATGGACTCCAAATCTCGTCCTTATTTAAGTATGCGACAGCGGAAGCTCTTAATAATCACCTGAGAATAAACATGCTTAAAACGTCAACAAAAATGTTGGTGAGTTATAGGTTTAACCTATATATTATCAAATCATAATAATAGACCACAAGATTTCATATTTCAATACACATCCCATACATAGAGATAAAAATCATTCATATGGTGAACACCTGGTAACCGACAATAACAAGATGCATATATAAGAATATCCCCATCATTCCGGGACACCCTTCGGATATGATATAAATTTCGAAGTACTAAAGCATCCGGTACTTTGGATGGGGTTTGTTAGGCCCAATAGATCTATCTTTAGGATTCGCGTCAATTAGGGTGTCTGTTCCCTAATTCTTAGATTACCAGACTTAATAAAAAGGGGCATATTCGATTTCGATAATTCAACCATAGAATGTAGTTTCACGTACTTGTGTCTATTTTGTAAATCATTTATAAAACCTGCATGTATTCTCATCCCAAAAATATTAGATTTTAAAAGTGGGACTATAACTCACTTTCACAGATTTTTACTTCGTCGGGAAGTAAGACTTGGCCACTGTTGATTCACGAACCTATAACAATATATACATATATATCAAAGTATGTTCAAAATATATTTACAACACTTTTAATATATTTTGATGTTTTAAGTTTATTAAGTCAGCTGTCCTCGTTAGTAACCTACAACTAGTTGTCCACAGTTAGATGTACAGAAATAAATCCATAATATCCATAAATATTATCTTGAATCAATCCACGACCCAGTGTATACGTATCTCAGTATTGATCACAACTCAAACTATATATATTTTGGAATCAACCTCAACCCTGTATAGCTAACTCCAACATTCACATATAGAGTGTCTATGGTTGTTCCGAAATATATATAGATGTGTCGACATGATAGGTCGAAACATTGTATACGTGTCTATGGTATCTCAAGATTACATAATATACAATACAAGTTGATTAAGTTATGGTTGGAATAGATTTATTACCAATTTTCACGTAGCTAAAATGAGAAAAATTATCCAATCTTGTTTTACCCATAACTTCTTCATTTTAAATCCGTTTTGAGTGAATCAAATTGCTATGGTTTCATATTGAACTCTATTTTATGAATCTAAACAGAAAAAGTATAGGTTTATAGTCGGAAAAATAAGTTACAAGTCGTTTTTGTAAAGGTAGTCATTTCAGTCGAAAGAACGACGTCTAGATGACCATTTCAGAAAACATACTTCCACTTTGAGTTTAACCATAATTTTTGGATATAGTTTCATGTTCATAATAAAAATCATTTTCTCAGAATAACAACTTTTAAATCAAAGTTTATCATAGTTTTTAATTAACTAACCCAAAACAGCCCGCGGTGTTACTACGACGGCGTAAATCCGTTTTTACGGTGTTTTTCGTGTTTCCAGGTTTTAAATCATTAAGTTAGCATATCATATAGATATAGAACATGTGTTTAGTTGATTTTAAAAGTTAAGTTAGAAGGATTAACTTTTGTTTGCGAACAAGTTTAGAATTAACTAAACTATGTTCTAGTGATTACAAGTTTAAACCTTCGAATAAGATAGCTTTATATGTATGAATCGAATGATGTTTTGAACATCATTACTACCTTAAGTTCCTTGGATAAACCTACTGGAAAATAGAAAAATGGATCTAGCTTCAATGTATCCTTGGATGGCTCGAAGTTCTTGAAGCAGAATCATGACACGAAAACAAGTTCAAGTAAGATCATCACTTGAAATAAGATTGTTATAGTTATAGAAATTGAACCAAAGTTTGAATATGATTATTACCTTGTATTAGAATGATAACCTACTGTAAGAAACAAAGATTTCTTGAGGTTGGATGATCACCTTACAAGATTGGAAGTGAGCTAGCAAACTTGAAAGTATTCTTGATTTTATGAAAGTAGAACTTTTGGAATTTATGAAGAACACTTAGAACTTGAAGATAGAACTTGAGAGAGATCAATTAGATGAAGAAAATTGAAGAATGAAAGTGTTTGTAGGTGTTTTTGGTCGTTGGTGTATGGATTAGATATAAAGGATATGTAATTTTGTTTTCATGTAAATAAGTCATGAATGATTACTCATATTTTTGTAATTTTATGAGATATTTCATGCTAGTTGCCAAATGATGGTTCCCACATGTGTTAGGTGACTCACATGGGCTGCTAAGAGCTGATCATTGGAGTGTATATACTAATAGTACATACATCTAAAAGCTGTGTATTGTACGAGTACGAATACGGGTGCATACGAGTAGAATTGTTGATGAAACTGAACGAGGATGTAATTGTAAGCATTTTTGTTAAGTAGAAGTATTTTGATAAGTGTCTTGAAGTCTTTCAAAAGTGTATGAATACATATTAAAACACTACATGTATATACATTTTAACTGAGTCGTTAAGTCATCGTTAGTCGTTACATGTAAATGTTGTTTTGAAACCTTTAGGTTAACGATCTTGTTGAATGTTGTTAACCCATTGTTTATTATAACAAATGAGATGTTAAATTATTATATTATCATGATATTATGATATATAATATATCTTAGTATGATGTATATACAGTTAAATGTCGTTACAACGATAATCGTTACATATATGTCTCGTTTCGAAATCATTAAGTTAGTAGTCTTATTTTTACATATGTATTTCATTGTTAATACACTTAATAATATATTTACTTATCATTTAACATAATTAACCAAGTGTATCAATATCTTAATATGATTCATATGTACCTAGTAAGACGTTGTTATAACGATAATCGTTATATATATCGTTTTCGAGTTTCTTAAATTAATAGTCTCATTTTTATGTATATAACTCATTGTTAAAATACCTAATGAGATACATACTTATAATAAAAACATGTTAACTATATATATAACCATATATATGTCATCGTGTAGTTTTTACAAGTTTTAACGTTCGTGAATCACCGGTCAACTTGGGTGGTCAATCGTCTATATGAAACATATTTCAATTAATCAAGTCTTAACAAGTTTGATTGCTTAACATGTTGGAAACATTTAATCATGTAAATATCAATCTCAATTAATATATATAAACATGGAAAAGTTCGGGTCACTACACCATGCTCTAAAAGTTCTTGTAATTGGCTTTGCAGTTCTTTCATCTCGCTGGGTGCGAGTCTGTAAGGAGCACGAGCTATTGGTGCAGCTCCTGGTACAAGATCTATTTGAAATTCAACGGATCGATGTGGGGGTAATCCCGGTAATTCTTTCAGAAATACATCGGGAAATTCTTTTGCGACGGGAACATCATTGATGCTCTTTTCTTCAGTTTGTACCTTCTCGACGTATGCTAGAACAGCATAGCAACCTTTTCTTATTAGTTTTTGTGCCTTCAAATTACTAATAAGATGTAGCTTCGTGTTGCCCTTTTCTCCGTACACCATTAAGGGTTTTCCTTTTTCTCGTATAATGCGAATTGCATTTTTGTAACAAACGATCTCTGCTTTCACTTCTTTCAACCAGTCCATACCGATTATCACATCAAAACTCCCTAACTCTACTGGTATCAAATCAATCTTAAATGTTTCGCTAACTAGTTTAATTTCTCGATTCCGACATATATTATCTGCTGAAATTAATTTACCATTTGCTAATTCGAGTAAAAATTTACTATCCAAAGGCGTCAATGGACAACTTAATTTAGCACAAAAATCTCTACTCACACAGCTTCTATCCGCACCTGAATCAAATAAAACGTAAGCAGATTTATTGTTAATAAGAAACGTACCCGTAACAAGATCCGGGTCTTCCTGTGCCTCTGCCGCATTAATATTGAAAACTCTTCCGCGGCCTTGTCCATTCGTGTTCTCCTGGTTCGGGCAATTTCTAATAATGTGGCCCGGTTTTCCACATTTATAACAAACTACATTGGCATAACTTGCTCTGACACTACTTGCTCCGTCATTACTCGTTCCGACACCATTTGTTCCTTTCGTTCTATTAACCCCTGGTCCATAGACCTCACACTTCGCCGCGCTATGACCATTTCTTTTATACTTGTTGCAAAATTTGGTGCAGAACCCCGAGTGATACTTTTCAGAACTTTGGCATAGCTGCTTCTGATTGTTGTTGTTGTTGCGATTATTATTGTTGTTAGGATGATTGTTGTAGTTGCTGTTGTTGTTGTTGTTGTTGTTGTTGGGCCATTTGTTGTAGTTGCAATTGATGTTGCGATTGTTGGGATAATTGTTGCGATTATTGTTGTAATTGCTGTTGTTGTTGTATTGGTGATTCTTATCTCCGTTTTCCTCCCACTTTCTTTTGACTTGCTTCACATTGGCCTCTTCAGCAGTCTGTTCTTTAATTCTTTCTTCAATCTGGTTCACTAGTTTGTAAGCCATTCTACATGCCTGTTGTATGGAGGCGGGCTCGTGTGAACTTATATCTTCTTGGATTCTTTCCGGTAATCCTTTCACAAACGCGTCGATCTTCTCTTCCTCATCTTCGAATGCTCCCGGACACAATAGGCACAATTCTGTGAATCGTCTTTCGTACGTGGTAATATCAAATCCTTGGGTTCGTAACCCTCTAAGTTCTGTCTTGATCTTATTGACCTCGGTTCTGGGACGGTACTTCTCGTTCATCAAGTGCTTGAATGCTGACCACGGTAGTGCGTACGCATCGTCTTGTCCCACTTGCTCTAGATAGGTATTCCACCATGTTAACGCAAAACCTGTGAAGGTATGCGTAGCGTACTTCACTTTGTCCTCTTCAGTACACTTACTTATGGCAAACACCGATTCGACCTTCTCGGTCCACCGTTTCAATCCGATCGGTCCTTCGATTCCATCAAATTCCAAAGGTTTGCAGGCAGTGAATTCTTTGTAGGTGCATCCTACACGATTTCCTGTACTGCTAGATCCAAGGTTATTGTTGGTATGTAGCACAGCCTGTACTGCGGCTATGTTTGAAGCTAGAAAAGTACGGAATTCCTCTTCATTCATATTCACGGTGTGTCGAGTAGTCGGTGCCATTTCCTTCAAAATAGTCAAATGGAACAAGTTAATCATATAGAATATTAAGAGCAGTTAATAGTATTTCGTAGCATAATATGAACTCATTTATAAAAGCTTTTTCTTCATATTAGCGTTTTATAAGTTTAAATTCGGGTAGTACCTACCCGTTAAGTTCATACTTAGTAGCTAATATACAATTCAACTACTACAATTCTATATGAAAAACTGATTATAATAATATTTCGCGTTCAAACTTTTATACAATATTTTACAAACTTACAATACCGCTTATTTTACATAAAGCATTAAAATAGAGCACACAATAACTTTGATACAAGATAGTTGTGAAGATAATTCTAGCTAGTACACAAGTCGTTCAGCAAAGGCAATAAAGACACGTAATTCATACGTCCAGAAACAAGTCATGCATTCTGGTTTTACTAGGACTACTTCCCATCCTTGGTCTTGTGGAACATAACCGTTATGTCTGTTGATAAGACAGCGTGTTGTAACGTCGTCAAAGGGACGAGGGTTACGTAATGTCCAACAGTCCCGTAACAATCTAAAAACCTCATTTCTTACCCCAATTACCGACTCCGTCACTTGTGGGAACGTTTTGTTTAATAGTTGTAGGCCGATGTTTTTATTCTCACTTTGGTGAGAAGCGAACATTACTAATCCGTAAGCATAACATGCTTCTTTATGTTGCATGTTAGCCGCTTTTTCTAAATCACGAAGTCCAATATTCGGATATATTGAGTCAAAATAATTTCTTAACCCATTGCGTAAAATAGCATTTGGGTTCCCCGCAATATATGCGTCAAAGTAAACACATCGTAACTTATGGATTTCCCAATGTGATATCCCCCATCTTTCGAACGAAAGCCTTTTATAAACCAAGGCATTCTTGGAACGTTCTTCGAATGTCTTACAAACTGATCTCGCCTTAAATAGTTGTGCCGAAGAATTCTGACCGACTCTAGACAAGATTTCATCAATCATGTCTCCGGGTAGGTCTCTTAAAATATTGGGTTGTCTATCCATTTTGTGTTTTTATACTGTAAAATAGACAAGAGTTAGATTCATAAAAAAAATACTTATTAATACAAGCAATTTTTACATATATCATAAAGCATAAGCACACTATATTACATATATTACACCACACGAATACAACTATCTTATTCCGACTCGCTTGTTTCTTCTTCTTCGTTTTTGGTTCGTTTTGCCAAGTTTTTAGGGATATATGATGTTCCCCTAATACGAGCCGTCGTTTTCCACATTGGTTTAGAAAAACCTGGTGGTTTAGAGGTTCCCGGGTCATTGTACAACTTAAGGACTTCGGGGGTTGACGATACATATAAAGTTCATCGGGGTTGAAATTAGATTTCTCTATTTTTATGCCCTTTCCCTTATTATTTTCTTTTGCCTTTTTAAATTCAGTTGGGGTAATTTCTATAACATCATCGGAATTCTCGTCAGAATCCGATTCATCGGAGAATTGGTAATCCTCCCAATATTTTGCTTCCTTAGCGGAAACACCATTGACCATAATTAACCTTGGTCGGTTGGTTGAGGATTTTCTTTTACTTAACCGTTTTATTATTTCCCCCACCGGTTCTATTTCTTCATCCGGTTCCGATTCTTCTTCCGGTTCCGATTCTTCTTCTGGTTCCGACTCTTCTTCCGGTTCCTCTTCGGGAACTTGTGAATCAGTCCACGAATCATTCCAATTTACATTTGACTATTCATTATTATTAGGTGAGTCAATGGGACTTGTTCTAGAGGTAGACATCTATCACATAATATCAAACGCGTTAAGAGATTAATATATCACATAATATTCACATGTTAAAAATACATAGTTTCCAACAAAATTTGTTAAGCAATCATTTTTCAAGTAAACACGGTCGAAGTCCAGACTCACTAATGCATCCTAAAAAACTCGATAAGACACACTAATGCAAAATTCTGGTTCTCTAAGACCAACGCTCGGATACCAACTGAAATGTCCCGTTCTTATTGATTAAAAACGTTCCATATTAATTGATTTCGTTGCGAGGTTTTGACCTCTATATGAGACGTTTTTCAAAGACTGCATTCATTTTTAAAACAAACCATAACCTTTATTTTATAAATGAAGGTATAAAAAGCTTTACGTAGATTATCAAATAATGATAATCTAAAATATCCTGTTTACACACGACCATTACATAATGGTTTACAATACAAATATGTTACATCGAAATCAGTTTCTTGAATGCAGTTTTTACACAATATCATACAAACATGGACTCCAAATCTTATCCTTATTTTAGTATGCAACAGCGGAAGCTCTTAATATTCACCTGAGAATAAACATGCTTTAAACGTCAACAAAAATGTTGGTGAGTTATAGGTTTAACCTATATATATCAAATCGTAACAATAGACCACAAGATTTCATATTTTAATACACATCCCATACATAGAGATAAAAATCATTCATATGGTGAACACCTGGTAACCGATATTAACAAGATGCATATATAAGAATATCCCCATCATTCCGGGACACCCTTCGGATATGATATGAATTTCGAAGTACTAAAGCATCCGGTACTTTGGATGGGGTTTGTTAGGCCCAATAGATCTATCTTTAGGATTCGCGTCAATTAGGGTGTCTGTTCCCTAATTCTTAGATTACCAGACTTAATAAAAAGGGGCATATTCGATTTCGATAATTCAACCATAGAATGTAGTTTCACGTACTTGTGTCTATTTTGTAAATCATTTATAAAACCTGCATGTATTCTCATCCCAAAAATATTAGATTTTAAAAGTGGGACTATAACTCACTTTCACAGATTTTTACTTCGTCGGGAAGTAAGACTTGGCCACTGGTTGATTCACGAACCTATAACAATATATACATATATATCAAAGTATGTTCAAAATATATTTACAACACTTTTAATATATTTTGATGTTTTAAGTTTATTAAGTCAGCTGTCCTCGTTAGTAACCTACAACTAGTTGTCCACAGTTAGATGTACAGAAATAAATAGATAAATATTATCTTGAATCAATCCACGACCCAGTGTATACGTATCTCAGTATTGATCACAACTCAAACTGTATATATTTTGGAATCAACCTCAACCCTGTATAGCTAACTACAACATTCACATATAGAGTGTCTATGGTTGTTCCGAAATATATATAGATGTGTCGACATGATAGGTCGAAACATTGTATACGTGTCTATGGTATCTCAAGATTACATAATATACAATACAAGTTGATTAAGTTATGGTTGGAATAGATTTGTTACCAATTTTCACGTAGCTAAAATGAGAAAAATTATCCAATCTTGTTTTACCCATAACTTCTTCATTTTAAATCCGTTTTGAGTGAATCAAATTGCTATGGTTTCATATTGAACTCTATTTTATGAATCTAAACAGAAAAAGTATAGGTTTATAGTCGGAAAAATAAGTTACAAGTCGTTTTTGTAAGGTAGTCATTTTAGTCGAAAGAACGACGTCTAGATGACCATTTTAGAAACATACTTCCACTTTGAGTTTAACCATAATTTTTGGATATAGTTTCATGTTCATAATAAAAATCATTTTCTCAGAATAACAACTTTTAAATCAAATTTTATCATAGTTTTTAATTAACTAACCCAAAACAGCCCGCGGTGTTACTACGACGGCGTAAATTCGGTTTTACGGTGTTTTTCGTGTTTCCAGGTTTTAAATCATTAAGTTAGCATATCATATAGATATAGAACATGTGTTTAGTTAATTTTAAAAGTCAAGTTAGAAGGATTAATTTTTGTTTGCGAACAAGTTTAGAATTAACTAAACTATGTTCTAGTGATTACGAGTTTAAACCTTCGAATAAGATAGTTTTATATATATAAATCGAATGATGTTATGAACATCATTACTACCTCAAGTTTAGTAGGTAAACCTACTAGAAGTGACAAGAAATGATCTAGCTTCAAAGGATCTTGGATGGCTTGAAAGTTCTTGAAGTAGGATCATGACACAAAAACAAGTTCAAGTAAGATTTTTGCTCGAATTAAGATAGTTTATAGTTATAGAAATTGAATCAAAGTTTGAATATGAATATTACCTTGAATAAGAAAGATAACCTACTGTATATAACAAAGGTTTCTTGATCTTAGATGATTACTTGGAATGGATTAGAAAGCTTGGAAGTAAATTAGTAAACTTGAAGGGATTTTTGAAGTGTTCTTGAAGTGTTCTTCCTATGATGATTATAGCTTGATTCTTGAAGTGATTTTTGATGAAGATGATGATTAACTACTGGAAAAATACGTTCATAATAGTGTGTGTGTGTGTTGAGAGAGAATTAGAAAGAGAATTGGAAGTGAAATGGAGTGAATGATGAGTGATAATTGGTGAGTGGTGAGTGGGGTTAAAAGGAGTTCTAGTTAGTTGACTAGCTCATGGTAGAAGTTAAAATTGATTAGTCATACATGACATAATCAAGATTGGAATCCCATGCTAGTTCCTATTGGTATATACCCATAGTAAGTACGTTTTGAAGCTGTGTATAATACGGGCAAGAATACGACTAGAATTCTTGATGAAAGAAAAGAATGGGAAAGTAACTGTAACCATTTTCGTTAAGTATGAGTGTTTTGATATATGTCTTGAAGTCTTCCAAAATTATTTTAATACATCTAAATACACTACATGTATATACATTTTAACTGAGTCGTTAAGTCATCGTTAGTCGTTACATGTAAGTGTTGTTTTGAAACCTTTAAGTTAACGATCTCAATTAATGTTGTTAACCCATTGTTTATTATATCTAATGAGATGTTAAATTATTATATTATCATGATATTATGATATATTAATATATCTTAATATGATATATATACATTTAAATGTCGTTACAACGATAATCGTTACATATATGTCTCGTTTCGAAATCCTTAAGTTAGTAGTCTTGTTTATATGTATATAACTCATTGTTAATATACTTATGGAGATACTTACTTATCATAATCTCATGTTAACCATATGTATATCCATATATATATCGTCATGTCGTTTTTACAAGTTTTAACGTTCGTGAATCGCCGGTCAACTTGGGTGGTCAATTGTCTATATGAAACATATTTCAATTAATCAAGTCTTAACAAGTTTGATTGCTTAACATGTTGGAAACATTTAATCATGTAAATATCAATCTCAATTAATATATATAAACATGGAAAAGTTCGGGTCACTACAGTAATGTCATCAAAAGGACGAGGGTTTCGTAATGCCCAACAGCCTTGTATCAATCTAAAAACCTTGTTTCTTACCCCAACTACTGAGTCTGTCACTTGTGGGAATGTTTCATTTAATAGTTGTAATTCGATGTTCTTTTTCTCACTTTGGTGAGAAGCGAACATCACTAACCCGTAAGCATAACATGCTTCTTTATGTTGCATGTTAGAAGCTCTTTCTAATTCATGAAATCCTATGTTGGGATATGTTGAGTCAAAATAGGTTCTTAACCCGTAGCGAAAAATTGCATTTTGGTTCCCCGCATTTAACGCTTTAAAGAAAACACGACGTAACTTAAGGTCTCCCCAATGTGATATACCCCACCTATCAAAGGAAATCCTTTTATAAACTAAGTCATTTTTGGAAAGTCTTTCAAATGTTTGACAAGTTAATTTCGCCATAACTAATTGTGCTGATGAATTCTGACCGACTCTAGACAAGATTTCATCAATCATATCCTCTGGTAGGTCTTCTAAAATATTCGGTTGTTTACCCTTAACGTCCATTTTGTGTTTTTATACTGTAAAAATACACGAGGGTTAGATTCATAAAAGATAATTAACAAACAATACAAGCAATTTTACATTTATCAAAAAAGCACAAGCACACTATATTACATATATTACACAACATGATTACAACTCTTTAATCCGACTCACTCATTTCTTCTTCTTTGGACTTGGTTCATTTTGCTAATTTCCTAGGGATATATGATGCTCCCCTAATACGAGCTGTCGTTTTCCACAATGGTTTAGAAAAACCCGGTGGTTTAGAGGTTCCCAATTTATTGTTACATTTTAGGAAATACGGACGTTGTCGATACATATAAAGTTCATCGGGGTTGGAATCAGGTTTCTCTATTTTTATACCTTTTCCCTTATTATTTTCTTTTACTTTATTAAATTGGGTCGAGGTAATTTCTATAACCTCATCGGAATCCTCATCGGGATCCGATTCATCGGAAAATTGATAATCTTCCCAATATTTTGCTTCCTCGGCGGAAACAATATTGACCATTATTGACTTTGGTCCGTTGGTTGAGGATTTTATTTTATTTAACCGATTTACAGTAGGTATCAACATTTCTTCCTCCGAAACCTCTTCTTCTTCCGGTTCTTCCTCTTCTTCCGGTTCTTCCTCTTCCGGTTCCTCTTCTTCCGGTTCCTCTTCTTCCATTTCCTCTTCGGGAATTTGTGAATCTTCCCAAAGTATCTTCGACTCTTCATTATTATTAGGTGAGTCGATGGGATTTGTACTAGAGGTAGAAATCTATCACACAATATCAAACACGTTAAGAGATTAATATATCACATAATATTTACATGTTAATAATATATAGTTTCCAACAAAAAAGTTAAGCAATCTTTTTTTTTTTTTTAAGAAAAACACGGTTGAAGTCCAGACTCACTAATACATCCTAACAAACTCAGTAAGACATACTAATGCAAAAAATTCTGGTTCTCTAAGACCAACGCTCGGATACCAACTGAAATGTCCCGTTCATATTGATTATAAACGTACCATATTAATTGATTTTGTTGCGAGTTTTTGACCTCTATATGAGACGTTTTTCAAAGACTGCATTTGTTTTTAAAACAAACCATAACCTTTATTTTATCAACAAGGTTAACAAGACACCACTTAGATTATCCAGAAATGATAATCTAACAAATATCTCACTTACACACTACCAATACATATTGGTTTACAACTATTAATATGTTACAACAAAATAAATCTCGAATGCAGTTTTAAACAATATTATACAAGCATGCTGACACCAAATCTTGTCCATATAATTGTATGAAACATCGGAAGCTCTTAATAATCACCTGAGAATAAACATTCTTTAAACGTCAACAAAAATGTTGGTGAGTTATAGGTTTAACTATATTTATCAAATCGTAATAATAGACCACAAGATTTCATATTTCAATATACATCCCATACATAGAGATAAAAATCATTCATATGGTGAACACCTGGTAACTGACCTTAACAAGATGCATATAGAATATCCCCTATCATTCCGGGACTCCCTTCAGGCATGATGAATTCGAAGTACTAAAGCATCCGGTACTTTGGATGGGGCTCGTTGGGCCCAATAGATCTATCTTTAGGATTCGCGTCAATTAGGGTGTCTGTTCCCTAATTCTTAGATTACCAGACTAAAAAGGGGCATATTCAGTTTAATAATCCAGCCATAGAATGTAGTTTCATTTACTTGTGTCTATTTTGTAAAACATTTATAAAACTTCATGTATTCTCATCCCAAAATATTAGATTTTAAAAGTGGGACTATAACTCACTTTCACAGATTTTTACTTCGCCGGGAAGTAAGACTTGGCCACTGGTCGATTCATGAACCTATAACAAATATGTACATATATATCAAAGTATGTTCAAAATATATTTACAACATTTTTAATACGTTCTGCTGTTTTAAGTTTATTAAGTCAGCTGTCCTCGTTAGTAACCTATAACTAGTTGTCCACAATTAGATGTACAGAAAATAAAGCAATATATATTATCTTGAATCAATCCAAGACCTCGTGTATACAAGCCTCAGGCTAGATCACAACTCAAAGTATATATAATATTTTGGAATCAATCTCAACTCTGTATAGCTAACTCCAGCATTACTGCATATAGAGTGTCTATGGTTGTTCCGAAATATATATATAGATGGGTTGATATCATATGTCATAACATTGTATTCGTGTCTATGGTATCCCAAGATTACATAATATATTAGAATACATGTATAATACAATATGAGTTAGCTAGGATATGATTAATATAGATTTGTTATCAATTTTCACGTAGCTACAACAAGAAAAATTATCCAATCTTGTTTTGTCCATAACTTCTATGGTGTTACTACGACGGCGTATATTCGGTTTTACGGTGTTTTCGTGTTTCCAGGTTTTAAATCATTAAGTTAGCATATCATATAGATATAGAACATGTGTTTAGTTGATTTTAAAAGTCAAGTTAGAAGGATTAAATTTATTTGCGAACAAGTTTAGAATTAACTAAACTATGTTCTAGTGATTACAAGTTTAAATCTTCGAATAAGATAGTTTTATATGTATGAATCGAATGATGTTAAGAACATCATTACTACCTTAATTTTAGTAGGTAAACCAACTGGAAATGAGAAAAATAGATTTAGCTTCAAAGGATCCTTGGATGGCTTGAAAGTTCTTGAAGCAGAATCATGACACGAAAACAAGTTCAAGTACGATTTCCACTCGAAATAAGATTGTTATAGTTATAGAAATTGAATCAAAGTTTGAATATTAGTATTACCTTGTATTAGAAAGATATTTTACTGTAAATAAGAAATATTTCTTGAGGTTGGATGATCACTTTACAAGATTGGAAGTAAGCTAGCAAACTTGGAAGTATTCTTGATTTTATGAAACTAGAACTTATAGAATTTATGAAGAACACTTAGAACTTGAAGATAGAAATTGAGAGAGATCAATTAGATGAAGAAAATTGAAGAATGAAAGTGTTTTTAGGTGTTTTTGGTCATTGGTATATGGATTAGATATAAAGGATGTGTAATTTTGTTTACTTGTAAATAAGTCATGAATGATTACTAATATTTTTGTAATTTTATGAGATATTTAATGCTAGTTGCCAAATGATGGTTCCCACATGTGTTAGGTGACTCACAAGGGCTACTAAGAGCTGATCATTGGAGTGTATATACCAATAGTAAATAAATTTAGAAGCTGGGTATTGTACGAGTACGAATACGAGTGCATACGAGTAGAATTGTTGATGAAAATGAATGAGGATGTAATTGTAAACATTTTTGTTAAGTAGAAGTACTTTGATAAGTGTCTTAAAGTATTTCAAAAGTGTATGAATACATATTAAAACACTACATGTATATACATTTTAACTGAGTCGTTAAGTCATCGTTAGTCGTTACATGTAAGTGTTGTTTTGAAACCTTTAGGTTAATGATCTTGTTAAATGTTGTTAACCCATTGTTTATTATATCTAAAGAGATGTTAAATTATTATATTATCATGATGTTATGATGTATTAATATATCTTAATATGATATATATACAATTAAATGTCGTTACAACGATAATCGTTACATATATGCCTCGTTTCGAAATCCTTAAGTTAGTAGTCTTGTTTTTACATATGTAGTTCATTGTTAATATACTTAATGATATGTTTACTTATCATAATACCATGTTAACTATATATATATATCCACATATATGACATCATATAGATTTTACAAGTTTTAACGTTCGTGAATCACCGGTCAACTTGGGTGGTCAATTGTCTATATGAAACCTATTTCAATTAATCAAGTCTTAACAAGTTTGATTGCTTAACATGTTGGAAACACTTAATCATTTAAATAACAATTTCATTTAATATATATAAACATGGAAAAGTTCGGGTCACTACAGGAACAACCAATAAAGAGAAAAGAAGAAAGAACTTTTATGGAAATGTTCTGTAAAGAAAATAAGGATGAATATACAGTTGATCCATATAGACCAAAACCAATATAATCGATGTTAGAATGGAATGAATACATGAGACAAATAAAGGAAAAGAAAGAAAATGCTCAAACTCAACATAAGATAACTAACGCATAATATCTTTCCAATGCGTATTATTAGACTAATGATGATGAAGAGTTGGTTAATGAGGAGTTCGAACCAGTCAAAAAGAGGTAGAGGATATTGGGGTTAGTGTTAGAAACATGTCAATAGAAGAGATGATGATAGTCGAGGGATTTTGCTCGTGTTTTTATGGACCTTTTCAATGTTGCACAAATGCAGACATAAAACATTCATGCATCCCATCTAATACACAATTACCTACCGATTCATACCTAGAACAATTAAGTAAGACAAAATCTATTCCAATACAACAACTTACCATTTAACCACCTACATTAGTAGTCCCGGATACTATATTTAGCGATGAAATTTTAGATGAAGAATCACCGGGTATAGATTGGGATCCTTCAGATACCAAATACGATGATGAGTTCCATCCGATCAAATGGGATTCTTCTGATGATGAAGAAGATGATTCTCATCTTAATTTTGAGGTGTACGGATTGCTAAAAAACACTAGTTTAGTGGAAAATGCTGCCCAGTTGGAAGTTGTTTAACCTCCAACCCCAGAAAGAAGTGAAGTTCTTCAAGCATGCTCATTTCAAATTTGTTTTTCATGAGTTCAGAAAACTCATAACCGGGGGCGGGGGAAGTGGAACCAAATATGATATCATCAACATAGACTTGAATTAACAAGATGTGTTCATTTTGCTTTTTGATGAACATATTCGTGTCAATGGTTCCACGGGAGAAGCCATATTTGAGAAGGAAGGTAGTCAAGGTTTCATACCAAGCCCTGGGTGCCTGTTTCAGGCCATAAAGGGATTTGGACAGGAGATACACATGATGGGGTATGTTAGAATCGACAAAAACCTTCAGGTTGACTAACATAAACTTCTTCTTGAAGCACGCCATTTAGGAAAGCAGTTTTGACATCCATTTGATAGACGGTAAACCGCTTGTGTGCATCATATGACAATAACAGTCGGATGGCTTCTGGGCGAGTTACTAGAGTAAACATTTTGTCGCAATCAATTCCCTTTTGTTGTCGATAACCTTTGGCAACTAGACGTGCTTTGTTGCAAATGACAATGCCATGAGTGTCCTTTTTGTTTTTAAGATCCACTTGGTGTCAATGATAGTTTTACCAGGTGATCGTCGAACAAGTTCCCATAATTCAAGATGGTCAAATTGATGAATTTATTCTTGCATGGCGATTGACCAGTCGGGATCTTGAAGAGCCTCATGAGCTGATTTAGGTTTAACGGTGCTTAGAAAGGCAGAAAAGTGACATTCATTATTGGAGGCACCCCGAGTACGAATTGGAGCATCTGGATGAAACCACTCCTCTCGTGATTCCCATTGATCAAACTGTCAAAATACACGTACCTCTATGGGAAGAGAATGCCACCTATCCTACTATCAATACGGAACCCACATGATCGTCATCCTCTTCATATGTTGATACATCTCTTGATAATGAAACCCATCTTCCACTTCCGCACACTACCAAATGGACCATGGATCACCCAATTCATCAAATCATAGGTGATATTATTTCACTGTATGGGGAAGATTCACCAGGAAGGAGGAGAGATGTCTCTACTATTGGAGTATGAGAGGTGATAGCAGGAGCATTATTAGTAGAAGACACTCCTGTATCAAGTTCATCCAGAAGAAGGAATTCAGATGAATCATTCTTAGTGAATGGTGATTCGCCCATGGCAGCGGGAGTAGAAGAATCAATCGTAATGGATTCAGGGGGAATAGGTTTAGGAGCTATCGTGGGAGTTGGAAGGATTGGTGGAATGATGGGTTCAAACAACACATCGAGTTCAGCCAAGGTTGCAAGGGGAACATGTCAAAATGGAGATTCAGGTGTAGAAGGATTAAGACCAGGTCGAGAACCATTATGTTCAAGTATCTTTCTAGACATCTCGTCAAACCTAACATTTGTGCTTTCTTTAATCCTCAATAGTTCGACGGTTATAGATACGGTAAGCCACACGATCCTGCGAATAACCAATGAAAATGGCTTCGTCACCACGAACATCAAACGTTCCAAGGTTGTCTTCATCATTTAGAACATAGCAGACACACCCAAAAATGCGAAAGTACTTCACATTGGGTCAGCGATCAAAGATAAGTTCGTATGGAGTTTTGTCAAATCGACGATTAATGATGGAGCGGTTTTGGGTGAAGCAGTGTTGACAACCTCAGTCCAGAGGTATGGAGGTAGCTTGTAGTAAACAAGCATTCTCCTTGCTGCTTTAACTAGAGTGCGATTTAATCTTTCAACAATGCCATTCTATTGTTGAGTACGGGCGGCGGAGGTTTGATGAGTGCTACCGGCATGATCAAGATACGAATTAAGTATTGAGTTCTGAAATTCAGTGCCGTTATCAGTTTTGAGAATTTGTACAATCTTATTAGTGGACAGTTGGGTTCTTTTCAAGAAATCAATTATTACTTTGGGAGTTTCAGATTAACTTTTCAAGAATCTGATCAAGGTGTAACGTGAGTAATCATCAACTATCACCAGAATGTACTTTCGGATGGCAAGACTGGAGACACGTATTTGTTCACACAGATCCATATGCAGCATTTGCAACGGACTGGTGGTGTTATGTTCAATTTTTGATTTGTGGAAGGATTCATGAATCTTTCCCATGGCACAGGCAGGACAAACGTGAGTGGAATCGAATGAGATAAGTGGAACACTGTCAACAAGATTATTGGAAACTAATTTGTTGAGGTTTTGAGTATGTAGCTGTGACATCCGTTGATGCCATAACCAAGAGGTTTCGGAAAAAGCTTTCGAAATCAGGAAAAGGGGCTGTGTATTTGATGACATGTTTTTCATGGCCAAAGTATAGAGGGTGGATGCCTTTTTTTCCTACAAGAAGATTGTCGACCTCCATGGTTTGTTCACAGCACATGGATCTTTCAATGATCACGCGGATATCACTGTCACAGAATTGACTAATGCTAAAGAGATAGCACCCAAGAGCTCTCACATAGGGACACGCACTTGATGGGTACACCGTTTAACACATAATCTCCATATCCTTCGATTGTCGCAGTTTCATCATTTTCAAAGCGTACAGTACCTAAGAACTTGTCGACATAGTTTGGTAACATAGAATTATCACCAGTCATGTGTCTGGAGCAACCAGAATCCAAGTACCAAACACATGCTGGGATAATCTACAAAACAAAGTTAAGCACAAGTTTTAGGTACCCTAGTTATCTTGGGTACCTTATTTACACACAGTTTCACAGGAGTTAAAACATTAAGATCATCAAATGGTCCATTAAAAAAAGTCTGAACATTCATTACAACACATGAATCATGGTTTTGGTAACCAAAATACAGACGTCTAGTACATCTAGCACATTTAAATGACCCTGACTGAGAAGCAAGACTTGATGATGCTTGGACTGTTTCAGTCTTGGGTTTCCACTCTTTCAAAATGCTTTGTTTTGGTTTAGGTCCTGTGGAATTTAAAACACCAATTTTAGACTCAGTTTGAAAAGGATTCATGTTGTGATTCAATGACTGTCTAGCCTTTTGTGCTCTTTTGTGATGATTTCGCTTTTGAGTCTTTGTTAAACCACCAGATACCCAACATTATTGGGGGCAAAGTTCTCTTTATATTTAGAGTTCCCATGTTGCAGGTATCTGATGGTTTTGGGATTTTGCTTCAATGACCTACCACTTTTGCTCTGAGAAGAGTTAGGGTGGTTGTTGGATCTTTTAGCAAGAGAGTTCCTTGAGACACCCCTCCTGTCACGATTAGATGGTGGGGGTGAATTTGAGCCATTCTTACTGAGTAGTCATACCCACCCTGTTCTTGGATTATTCTTCATACGGGGTTGTTTGGCTTTTTCAGCAAGGTTGTGGAAGATGGTGGTTTGGGATCAGCACCCCTTTTGGTAACAATCATTTCTATTCGGAAGCCAGCATTTGGTTCTTTAGGATGGTGACAACTAGGATCACAGGTTTCCTTGAGTTCACTACTGTAGTGTAAGGGAAACCTTGGTGGTGTGGGGGGAGAACTCGTTGAGAATAAGTTGGTACCCATGGTACAAATTTTTCTTTTATTGGTTCATTGTCCTTTTTGAGTAAAGAGTTTTGTTTAGGACAGAGTGGTACCGATGGACCAAATTTTTTTTTCAGATTTTTCAGTGTCTCGTTTCATTAAAACTTTTACTTGTAAATCAATGTTGTCCTTTTCAATAAGTTCAACATGTTTTCTAGAGCCTTTTAGTTCAAGTTTTAATTCAACGATTTCTTCCTTTAGTGTATCAATGAGGGCATTTGGTGATCCTTCAGTCAAGAAGTCATCCATTGTACTTGATTGTGGGTTCTGTGAGACTGTGGTCTTTGAGGTCATTTCACATAAAGTAGTCGCTTGACTAGCAATCTACCTTTCAAGTTTATGCACATTGCATACAAGTCTGGCATTGGTGGACTCAGTGAGTGAGATTTGGTTTTGCAAGGCCTTAATGATCATTTAAAATTTATGTTCATTGTCAAAATATTTCATTTTGTTTTCATCAAGTTCCTTTTCTAAACTGATGATGTATTTTTCTAAAACCAAAGTTGGTAAATAGACAATACGCTTTTGACCTTCTGAACTTTCACTCTCATTAAACATATCGAGTATACTCTCATGTGAAAATGAATTATTCTTTTTCAAATAAAGGGTATTGATTTTATCATAGATTAGAGCAATTTCTCGTTTCATTTTGGTTGATCTTTTAGCCAATGCCTCCTCAATCTCACTATTTGACGCAAATGTGAGTCGTGTGGGTAAGCCTATCTTTAAGTATCTACTGTCATGCAGACATAGTTCAGCTTTGGCCACATTGGTCAGAGTAAGTGGATTTTCAAGTCCTAATCCTTTGTTCTCACGGTAAGAGTCCTTTGGTCTATTTATGAACAGAGTTTGATTAGAGATGTAACCAGCTAATACAACCTTATCTTGTTCGGTTTTATACAGTTTTTCTTCAAATTGACCTAGACGAGTTTGAAGCTCTAGATTATTTGCAGCTAGTTTAGAACTTTTAGATGTTTTCTTAGCAAGGTCACAAAAAGCTTCTCTTATCTTTTGCTCTAAAGTTTCTAGAAGAGTTTTCTTAGATTCATTGAGTTTCTTAATTTATTTCTCCGCATTAACAATTTTCTCACTAAGAACTTCATTCCTTAACTTAAAGTCCGTTATTTTTATGCGTAGAGGTTTCACACTAGTTTCTAGCTCTTTTAGCTGTGCTAGTTTTTCAGCTAGATCCTTCCGAAGGTTCAGGTATGCATTGTTTGACACTTTGATTTTCTATTCAGCTTTTAACCTATGGTTCTCATTTTGAAGTCCACTTATTTGACTAGCAAAAGATCTAATGTCTTTACTCATTTTAGCAAAGTTTTCAATATACATATCAGGCAGTTCATGAAACACTCTATCTTCATTACTAGGGACAGGTTCAGTTCTAATGGGCACATTTAGTTGGATAGGTGGGTCAGTGTGTTAAGCACTAGGTGTTTTAGAAGGAGCATGCAGTACATCAAATATAAATTCAAAATTGTTATGTATAGAGTTATAATATTCATGAGTTACGTCAGTGTAAAGTTGTACCTCTTCCTCAACATCGAAAGAAATGTGATCAGGTGTACGAGATATTTGGTTAGCTTGACCACATTGGCACATTCTTGCTCCTGTTCACTGTTGAAATGTCCCGTTCTTATTGATTAAAAACGTTCCATATTAATTGATTTCGTTGCGAGGTTTTGACCTCTATATGAGACGTTTTTCAAAGACTGCATTCATTTTAAAACAAACCATAACCTTTATTTCATCAATAAAGGTTTAAAAAGCTTTACGTAGATTATCAAATAATGATAATCTAAAATATCCTGTTTACACACGACCATTACATAATGGTTTACAATACAAATATGTTACAACAAAATAAGTTTCTTGAATGCAGTTTTTATACAATATCATATAAGCATGGACTCCAAATCTCGTCCTTATTTAAGTATGCGACAGCGAAAGCTCTTAATAATCACCTGAGAATAAACATGCTTAAAACGTCAACAAAAATGTTGGTGAGTTATAGGTTTAACCTATATATATCAAATCATAATAATAGACCACAAGATTTCATATTTCAATACACACCCCATACATAGAGATAAAAATCATTCATATGGTGAACACCTGGTAACCGACATTAACAAGATGCATATATAAGAATATCCCCATCATTCCGGGACACCCTTCGGATATGATATAATTTTCGAAGTACTAAAGCATCCGGTACTTTGGATGGGGTTTGTTAAGCCCAATAGATCTATCTTTAGGATTCGCGTCAATTAGGGTGTCTGTTCCCTAATTCTTAGATTACCAGACTTAATAAAAAGGGGCATATTCGATTTCGATAATTCAACCATAGAATGTAGTTTCACGTACTTGTGTCTATTTTGTAAATCATTTATAAAACCTGCATGTATTCTCATCCCAAAAATATTAGATTTTAAAAGTGGGACTATAACTCACTTTCACAGATTTTTACTTCGTCGGGAAGTAAGACTTGGCCACTGGTTGATTCACGAACCTATAACAATATATACATATATATCAAAGTATGTTCAAAATATATTTACAACACTTTTAATATATTTTGATGTTTTAAGTTTATTAAGTCAGCTGTCCTCGTTAGTAACCTACAACTAGTTGTCCACAGTTAGATGTACAGAAATAAATCGATAAATATTATCTTGAATCAATCCACGACCCAGTGTATACGTATCTCAGTATTGATCACAACTCAAACTATATATATTTTGGAATCAACCTCAACCCTGTATAGCTAACTCCAACATTCACATATAGAGTGTCTATGGTTGTTCCGAAATATATATAGATGTGTCGACATGATAGGTCGAAACATTGTATACGTGTCTATGGTATCTCAAGATTACATAATATACAATACAAGTTGATTAAGTTATGGTTGGAATAGATTTGTTACAAATTTTCACGTAGCTAAAATGAGAAAAATTATCCAATCTTGTTTTACCCATAACTTCTTCATTTTAAATCCGTTTTGAGTGAATCAAATTGCTATGGTTTCATATTGAAATCTATTTTATGAATCTCAACAGAAAAAGTATAGGTTTATAGTCATAAAAATAAGTTACAAGTCGTTTTTGTAAAGGTAGTCATTTCAGTCGAAAGAACGACGTCTAGATGACCATTTTAGAAAACATACTTCCACTTTGAGTTTAACCATAATTTTTGGATATAGTTTCATGTTCATAATAAAAATCATTTTCTCAGAATAACAACTTTTAAATCAAAGTTTATCATAGTTTTTAATTAACTAACCCAAAACAGCCCGCGGTGTTACTACGACGGCGTAAATCCGGTTTTATGGTGTTTTTCGTGTCTCCAGGTTTTAAATCATTAAGTTAGCATATCATATAGATATAGAACATGTGTTTAGTTGATTTTAAAAGTCAAGTTAGAAGGATTAACTTTTATTTGCGAACAAGTTTAGAATTAACTAAACTATGTTCTAGTGATTACAAGTTTAAACCTTCGAATAAGATAGCTTTATATGTATGAATTGAATGATGTTATGAACATCATTACTACCTTAAGTTCCTTGGATAAACCTACTGGAAAAGTGAAAAATGGATCTAGCTTCAACGGATCCTTGGATGGCTCGAAGTTCTTGAAGCAGAATCATGACACGAAAACAAGTTCAAGTAAGATCATCACTTGAAATAAGATTGTTATAGTTATAGAAATTGAACCAAAGTTTGAATATGATTATTACCTTGTATTAGAATAATAACCTACTGTAAGAAACAAAGATTTCTTGAGGTTGGATGATCACCTTACAAGATTGGAAGTGAGCTAGCAAACTTGAAAGTATTCTTGATTTTATGTAACTAGAACTTGTAGAATATATGAAGAACACTTAGAACTTGAAGATAGAACTTGAGAGAGATCAATTAGATGAAGAAAATTGAAGAATGAAAGTGTTTGTAGGTGTTTTTGGTCGTTGGTGTATGGATTAGATATAAAGGATATGTAATTTTGTTTTCATTAAATAAGTCATGAATGATTACTCATATTTTTGTAATTTTATGAGATATTTCATGCTAGTTGCCAAATGATGGTTCCCACATGTGTTAGGTGAATCACATGGGCTGCTAAGAGCTGATCATTGGAGTGTATATACCAATAGTACATACATCTAAAAGCTATGTATTGTACGAGTACGAATACGGGTGCATACGAGTAGAATTGTTGATGAAATTGAACGAGGATGTAATTGTAAGCATTTTTGTTAAGTAGAAGTATTTTGATAAGTGTATTGAAGTCTTTCAAAAGTGTATAAATACATATTAAAACACTACATGTATATACATTTTAACTGAGTCGTTAAGTCATCGTTAGTCGTTACATGTAAGTGTTGTTTTGAAACCTTTAGGTTAACGAACTTGTTAAATGTTGTTAACCCAATGTTTATAATATCAAATGAGATTTTAAATTATTATATTATCATGATATTATCATGTATGAATATCTCTTAATATGATATATATACATTAAATGTCTTTACAACGATAATCGTTACATATATGTCTCGTTTAAAAATCATTAAGTTAGTAGTCTTGTTTTTACATATGTAGTTCATTGTTAATATACTTAATGATATGTTTACTTATCATAGTATCATGTTATTACAAGTTTTTACAAGTTTTAACGTTCGTGAATCACCGGTCAACTTGGGTGGTCAATTGTCTATATGAAACATATTTCAATTAATCAAGTCTTAACAAGTTTGATTGCTTAACATGTTGGAAACATTTAATCATGTAAATATCAATCTCAATTAATATATATAAACATGGAAAAGTTCGGGTCACTACAACTGTCTTACCAGTTTAGCTAAACATCATCGGAGGCTTTGAGAACCTTTCCCTTTTCCGCATCTTGTGCTAGTAACATCTTCTTTTTGAAGTACTCAGCATCTTTTCGTTTAGGTATTCTGCATTCTCGTGCAAAGTGACATGTTTTACCACAGTTTAAACACACATTATCGGAGTCCTTATTGTCAGGGACTCGGTACTGGGTTGTTGAGGTTTCAGGCCTTTTGTAGTACGAAGAGCTAGATGAAGTTCTGTTGTTGTTGTTTTTGTTGAAACCGCCAGATGATCTCCTGAGACTTAGCTGCTTGCTAAACATTGTGGCAGCTTTGAAAAGATCTCAATGTTCTTCATCAACATCAGAGTATGTGTCTTCATCGGATGACATGGTCTTCTTTGCTTTAAATGGATTGGAGCGGCTGGAAACAGATTTGCTTGAGCTTTTGTTCACATACAGAGCCATTGGGTCATTGGTTCCAGCATGGTTGGTTTTGGAGTCAAGGTCAGCTTGAACATCAGGTTGGTGGTTCATTAGTTTACCTACAACTTCATGAATGTTGTACTTCTTGGTGTTCTTAACAGCACGGAAGTTATTTCCATATGGTGTCCAGGTTGCATTCAACTTTTTCAGGAATTTCATGTTCAGCTCCATGTTTTCTTTATTCACTCCCACTTTCTTCAGGTCATTGTTGACTTCACAGAAGCGTTTGTAGCAGCCTTTCAGTGGTTCATCGGGCTTCTAGTGATAATCCTCATACAGAGCGAGAGCAATATTAAGTTTTTTGTGGTCGAATTGGCTGTATCCTTCCTGTTCATGAGTGATTTTATCCAGAATTTTTGTAAGTAACTAGAGGGGGGGGTGTGAATAGTCTTGTTTTTACATATGTAGTTCATTGTTAATATACTTAATGATATGTTTACTTATCATAGTATCATGTTATTACAAGTTTTTACAAGTTTTAACGTTCGTGAATCACCGGTCAACTTGGGTGGTCAATTGTCTATATGAAACATATTTCAATTAATCAAGTCTTAACAAGTTTGATTGCTTAACATGTTGGAAACATTTAATCATGTAAATATTAATCTCAATTAATATATATAAACATGGAAAAGTTCGGGTCACTACAGTACCTACCCGTTAAATAAATTTCGTCCCGAAATTTTAAACAGTTGAAGGTGTTGACGAATCTTCTAGAAATAGATGCGGGTATTTCTTCTTCATCTGATCTCCACGTTCCCAGGTGAACTCGGGTCCTCTACGAGCATTCCATCGAACCTTAACAATTGGTATCTTGTTTTGCTTAAGTCTTTTAACCTCACGATCCATTATTTCGACGGTTTCTTCGATGAATTGAAGTTTTTCGTTGATTTGGATTTCATCTAACGGAATAGTGAGATCTTCTTTAGCAAAACATTTCTTCAAATTCGAGACGTGGAAAGTGTTATGTACAGCCGCGAGTTGTTGAGGTAACTCAAGTCGGTAAGCTACTGGTCCGACACGATCAATAATCTTGAATGGTCCAATATACCTTGGATTTAATTTCCCTCGTTTACCAAATCGAACAACGCCTTTCCAAGATGCAACTTTAAGCATGACCATCTCTCCAATTTCAAATTCTATATCTTTTCTTTTAATGTCAGCGTAGCTCTTTTGTCGACTTTGGGCGGTTTTCAACCGTTGTTGAATTTGGATGATCTTCTCGGTAGTTTCTTGTATAATCTCCGGACCCGTAATCTGTCTATCCCCCACTTCACTCCAACAAATCGGAGACCTGCACTTTCTACCATAAAGTGCTTCAAACGGCGCCATCTCAATGCTTGAATGGTAGCTGTTGTTGTAGGAAAATTCTGCTAACGGTAGATGTTGATCCCAACTGTTTCCGAAATCAATAACACATGCTCGTAGCATGTCTTCAAGCGTTTGTATCGTCCTTTCGCTTTGCCCATCAGTTTGTGGATGATAGGAAGTACTCATGTCTAGACGAGTTCCAAATGCTTGCTGTAATGTCTGCCAGAATCTTGAAATAAATCTACCATCCCTATCAGAGATAATAGAGATTGGTATTCCATGTCTGGAGACGACTTCCTTCAAATACAGTCGTGCTAACTTCTCCATCTTGTCATCTTCTCTTATTGGCAGGAAGTGTGCTGATTTGGTGAGACGATCAACTATTACCCAAATAGTATCAAAACCACTTGCAGTCCTTGGCAATTTAGTGATGAAATCCATGGTAATATTTTCCCATTTCCATTCTGGGATTTCGGGTTGTTGAAGTAGACCTGATGGTTTCTGATGCTCAGCTTTGACCTTAGAACACGTCAAACATTCTCCTACATATTTAGCAACATCGGCTTTCATACCCGGCCACCAAAAATGTTTCTTGAGATCCTTGTACATCTTCCCCGTTCCAGGATGTATTGAGTATCTGGTTTTATGAGCTTCTCTAAGTACCATTTCTCTCATATCTCCAAATTTTGGTACCCAAATCCTTTCAGCCCTATACCGGGTTCCGTCTTCCCGAATATTAAGATGCTTCTCCGATCCCTTGGGTATTTCATCCTTTAAATTTCCCTCTTTTAAAACTCCTTGTTGCGCCTCCTTTATTTGAGTAGTAAGGTTATTATGAATCATTATATTCATAGATTTTACTCGAATGGGTTCTCTGTCCTTCCTGCTCAAGGCATCGGCTACCACATTTGCCTTCCCCAGGTGGTAACAAATCTCAAAGTCGTAATCATTCAACAATTCAATCCACCTACGCTGCCTCATATTCAGTTGTTTCTGATTAAATATGTGTTGAAGACTTTTGTGGTCGGTATATATAATACTTTTGACCCCATATAAGTAGTGCCTCCAAGTCTTTAATGCAAAAACAACCGCGCCTAATTCCAAATCATGCGTCGTATAATTTTGTTCGTGAATCTTCAATTGTCTAGATGCATAAGCAATCACCTTCGTTCGTTGCATTAATACACAACCGAGACCTTGCTTTGATGCGTCACAATAAATCACAAAATCATCATTCCCTTCAGGCAATGACAATATAGGTGTCGTAGTTAGCTTTTTCTTCAATAACTGAAACGCTTTCTCTTGTTCATCATTCCATTCAAATTTCTTCCCTTTATGCGTTAATGCAGTCATGGGTTTTGCTATTCTGAAAAAGTCTTGGATGAACCTTCTGTAGTAACCAGCTAGTCCTAAAAACTGGCGTATGTGTTTCAGAGTTTTCGGGGTTTCCCACTTTTCAACAGTTTCTATCTTTGTCGGATCCACCTTAATACCTTCGTTGTTCACTATGTGACCGAGGAATTGAACTTCTTCCAACCAAAATGCACACTTTGAAAACTTAGCGTACAATTCTTCCTTCCTCAATACTTCTAACACCTTTCTCAAATGTTCACCGTGTTCTTGGTCATTCTTTAAGTAAATAAGTATGTCATCAATGAAAACAATGACAAACTTGTCAAGGTATGGTCCACACACTCGGTTCATAAGGTCCATGAACACAGCTGGTGCATTAGTTAAACCAAACGGCATGACCATAAACTCGTAATGACCGTAACGTGTTCTGAAAGCAGTCTTTGGAATATCATCTTTTTTCACCCGCATTTGATGATACCCGGAACGTAAGTCAATCTTTGAATAAACAGACGAGCCTTGTAGTTGATCAAATAAGTCGTCGATTCTCGGTAGTGGGTAGCGGTTCTTGATGGTAAGTTTGTTTAACTCTCGATAGTCGATACACAACCTGAATGTACCATCTTTCTTCTTGACAAACAAAACAGGAGCTCCCCACGGTGATGTGCTTGGTCGAATGAAACCACACTCTAAAAGTTCTTGTAATTGGCTTTGCAGTTCTTTCATCTCGCTGGGTGAGAGTCTGTAAGGAGCACGAGCTATTGGTGCAGCTCCTGGTACAAGATCTATTTGAAATTCAACGGATCGATGTGGGGGTAATCCCGGTAATTCTTTCGGAAATACATCGGGAAATTCTTTTGCGACGGGAACATCATTGATGCTCTTTTCTTCAGTTTGTACTTTCTCGACGTGTGCTAGAACAGCATAGCAACCTTTTCTTATTAGTTTTTGTGCCTTCAAATTACTAAAAAGATGTAGCTTCGTGTTGCCCTTTTCTCCGTACACCATTAAGGGTTTTCCTTTTTCTCGTATAATGCGAATTGCATTTTTGTAACAAACGATCTCTGCTTTCACTTCTTTCAACCAGTCCATACCGATTATCACATCAAAACTCCCTAACTCTACTGGTATCAAGTCAATCTTAAATGTTTCGCTAACCAGTTTAATTTCTCGATTCCGACATATATTATCTGCTGAAATTAATTTACCATTTGCTAATTCGAGTAAAAATTTACTATCCAAAGGCGTCAATGGACAACTTAATTTAGCACAAAAATCTCTACTCATA
Organism: Rutidosis leptorrhynchoides; assembly: GCF_046630445.1. Taxonomy (NCBI): domain Eukaryota; kingdom Viridiplantae; phylum Streptophyta; class Magnoliopsida; order Asterales; family Asteraceae; genus Rutidosis; species Rutidosis leptorrhynchoides. The sequence goes on along the minus strand of NC_092335.1, from coordinate 325,598,663 downwards.
TAGCTTCTATCCGCACCCGAATCAAATAAAACGTAAGCAGATTTATTGTCAATAAGAAACGTACCCGTAACAAGCTCCGGGTCTTCCTGTGCCTCTGCCGCATTAATATTGAAAACTCTTACACGGCCTTGTCCATTCGTGTTCTCCTGGTTCGGGCAATTTCTAATAATGTGGCCCGGTTTTCCACATTTATAACAAACTACATTGGCATAACTTGCTCCGACACTACTTGCTCCACCATTACTCGTTCCGACACCATTTGTTCCTTTCGTTCTATTAACCCCTGGTCCGTAGACCTCACACTTCGCCGCGCTATGACCATTTCTTTTACACTTATTGCAAAATTTGGTGCAGAACCCCGAGTGATGCTTTTCACACCTTTGGCATAGCTGCTTCTGATTGTTGTTGTTGTTGCGGTTATTATTGTTGTTGGGATGATTATTGTAGTTGCTGTTGTTGTTGTTGTTGTTGTTGTTGTTGGGCCATTTGTTGTAGTTGCGATTATTGGGATAATTGTTGCGATTATTGTTGTAATTGCTGTTATTGTTATATTGGTGATTCTTATCACCGTTTTCCTCCCACTTTCTTTTGACTTGCTTCACATTGGCCTCTTCAGCAGTCTGTTCTTTAATTCTTTCTTCAATCTGGTTCACTAGTTTGTGAGCCATTCTACATGCCTGTTGTATGGAGGCGGGCTCGTGTGAACTTATATCTTCTTGGATTCTTTCCGGTAATCCTTTCACAAACTCGTCGATCTTCTCTTCCTCATCTTCGAACGCTCCCGGACACAATAGGCACAATTCTGTGAATCGTCTTTCATACGTGGTAATATCAAATCCTTGGGTTCGTAACCCTCTAAGTTCTGTCTTGAGCTTATTTACCTCGGTTCTGGGACGGTACTTCTCGTTCATCAAGTGCTTGAATGCTGACCACGGTAGTGCGTACGCATCGTCTTGTCCCACTTGCTCTAGATAGGTATTCCACTATGTTAACGCAGAACCTGTGAAGGTATGCGTAGCGTACTTCACTTTGTCCTCTTCAGTACACTTACTTATGGCAAACACCGATTCGACATTCTCGGTCCACCGTTTCAATCCGATCGGTCCTTCGGTTCCATCAAATTCCAAAGGTTTGCAGGCAGTGAATTCTTTGTAGGTGCATCCTACACGATTTCCTGTACTGCTAGATCCAAGGTTATTGTTGGTATGTAGCGCAGCCTGTACTGCGGCTATGTTTGAAGCTAGAAAAGTACGGAATTCCTCTTCATTCATATTCACGGTGTGTCGAGTAGTCGGTGCCATTTCCTTCAAAATAGTCAAATGGAACAAGTTAATCATACAGAATATTAAGAGTAGTTAATAGTATTTCGTAGCATAATATGAACTTATTTATAAAAGCTTTTTCTTCATATTAGCGTTTTATAAGTTTAAATTCGGGTAGTACCTACCCGTTAAGTTCATACTTAGTAGCTAATATACAATTCAACTACTACAATTCTATATGAAAAACTGATTATAATAATATTTCGCGTTCAAACTTTTACACAATATTTTACAAACTTACAATACCGCTTATTTTACATATATCATGAAATATAGCACACAATAAATTTGATACAAGATGGTTGTGAAGATAATTCTAGCTAGTACACAAGTCGTTCAGCAAAGGCAATAAAGACACGTAATTCATACGTCCAGAAACAAGTCATGCATTCTGGTTTTACTAGGATTACTTCCCATCCTTGGTCTTGTGGAACATAACCGTTATGGCCGTTGATAAGACAGTGTGTTGTAACGTCGTCAAAGGGACGAGGGTTACGTAATGTCCAACAGTCCCGTAACAATCTAAAAACCTCAATTCTTACCCCAATTACCGACTCCGTCACTTGTGGGAACGTTTTGTTTAATAGTTGTAGCCCAATGTTCTTGTTCTCACTTTGGTGAGAAGCGAACATTACTAATCCGTAAGCATAACATGCTTCTTTATGTTGCATGTTAGCCGCTTTTTCTAAATCACGAAGTCCAATTTTCGGATATATTGAGTCAAAATAATTTCTTACCCCATTGCGTAAAATAGCATTTGGGTTCCCCGCAATATATGCGTCAAAGTAAACACATCGTAACTTATGGATTTCCCAATGTGATATCCCCCATCTTTCGAACGAAAGCCTTTTATAAACCAAGGCATTCTTGGAACGTTCTTCGAATGTCTTACAAACTGATCTCGCCTTAAATAGTTGTGCCGAAGAATTCTGACCGACTCTAGACAAGATTTCATCAATCATGTCTCCGGGTAGGTCTCTTAAAATATTGGGTTGTTTATCCATTTTGTGTTTTTATACTGTAAAATAGACAAGAGTTAGATTCATAAAACAAATACTTATTAATACAAGCAATTTTTACATATATCATAAAGCATAAGCACACTATATTACATATATTACACCACACGAATACAGCTATCTTATTCTGACTCGCTTGTTTCTTCTTCTTCGGTTTTGGTTCGTTTTGCCAAGTTTCTAGGGATATATGATGTTCCCCTAATACGAGCCGTCGTTATCCACATTGGTTTAGAAAAACCTGGTGGTTTAGAGGTTCCCGGGTCATTGTTACAACTTAAGGACTTCGGGGGTTGACGATACATATAAAGTTCATCGGGGTTGGAATTAGATTTCTCTATTTTTATCCCCTTTCCCTTATTATTTTCTTTTGCCTTTTTAAATTCAGTTGGGGTAATTTCTATAACATCATCGGAATTCTCGTCGGAATCCGATTCATCGGAGAATTGGTAATCCTCCCAATATTTTGCTTCCTTGGCGGAAACACCATTGACCATAATTAACCTTGGTCGGTTGGTTGAGGATTTTCTTTTACTTAACCGTTTTATTATTTCCCCCACCGGTTCTATTTCTTCATCCAGTTCCGATTCTTCTTCCGGTTCCAATTCTTCTTCTGGTTCCGACTCTTCTTCCGGTTCCTCTTCGGGAACTTGTGAATCAGTCCACGAATCATTCCAATTTATATTTGACTCTTCATTATTATTAGGTGAGTCAATGGGACTTGTTCTAGATGTAGACATCTATCACATAATATCAAACGCGTTAAGAGATTAATATATCACATAATATTCACATGTTAAAAATATATAGTTTCCAACAAAATTTGTTAAGCAATCATTTTTCAAGTAAACACGGTCGAAGTCCAGACTCACTAATGCATCCTAACAAACTCGATAAGACACACTAATGCAAAATTCTGGTTCTCTAAGACCAACGCTCGGATACCAACTGAAATGTCCCGTTCTTATTGATTAAAAACGTTCCATATTAATTGATTTCGTTGCGAGGTTTTGACCTCTATATGAGATGTTTTTCAAAGACTGCATTCATTTTAAAACAAACCATAACCTTTATTTCATCAATAAAGGTTTAAAAAGCTTTACGTAGATTATCAAATAATGATAATCTAAAATATCCTGTTTACACACGACCATTACATAATGGTTTACAATACAAATATGTTACAACAAAATAAGTTTCTTGAATGCAGTTTTTACACAATATCATACAAGCATGGACTCCAAATCTCGTCCTTATTTAAGTATGCGACAGCGGAAGCTCTTAATAATCACCTGAGAATAAACATGCTTAAAATGTCAACAAAAATGTTGGTGAGTTATAGGTTTAACCTATATATATCAAATCATAATAATAGACCACAAGATTTCATATTTCAATACACACCCCATACATAGAGATAAAAATCATTCATATGGTGAACACCTGGTAACCGACATTAACAAGATGCATATATAAGAATATCGCCATCATTCCGGGACACCCTTCGGATATGATATAATTTTCGAAGTACTAAAGCATCCGGTACTTTGGATGGGGTTTGTTAAGCCCAATAGATCTATCTTTAGGATTCGCGTCAATTAGGGTGTCTGTTCCCTAATTCTTAGATTACCAGACTTAATAAAAAGGGGCATATTCGATTTCGATAATTCAACCATAGAATGTAGTTTCACGTACTTGTGTCTATTTTGTAAATCATTTATAAAACCTGCATGTATTCTCATCCCAAAAATATTAGATTTTAAAAGTGGGACTATAACTCACTTTCACAGATTTTTACTTCGTCGGGAAGTAAGACTTGGCCACTGGTTGATTCACGAACCTATAACAATATATACATATATATCAAAGTATGTTCAAAATATATTTACAACACTTTTAATATATTTTGATGTTTTAAGTTTATTAAGTCAGCTGTCCTCGTTAGTAACCTACAACTAGTTGTCCACAGTTAGATGTACAGAAATAAATCGATAAATATTATCTTGAATCAATCCACGACCCAGTGTATACGTATCTCAGTATTGATCACAACTCAAACTATATATATTTTGGAATCAACCTCAACCCTGTATAGCTAACTCCAACATTCACATATAGAGTGTCTATGGTTGTTCCGAAATATATATAGATGTGTCGACATGATAGGTCGAAACATTGTATACGTGTCTATGGTATCTCAAGATTACATAATATACAATACAAGTTGATTAAGTTATGGTTGGAATAGATTTGTTACAAATTTTCACTTAGCTAAAATGAGAAAAATTATCCAATCTTGTTTTACCCATAACTTCTTCATTTTAAATCCGTTTTGAGTGAATCAAATTGCTATGGTTTTATATTGAAATCTATTTTATGAATCTAAACAGAAAAAGTATAGGTTTATAGTCATAAAAATAAGTTACAAGTCATTTTTGTAAAGGTAGTCATTTCAGTCGAAAGAACGACGTCTAGATGACCATTTTAGAAAACATACTTCCACTTTGAGTTTAACCATAATTTTTGGATATAGTTTCATGTTCATAATAAAAATCATTTTCTCAGAATAACAACTTTTAAATCAAAGTTTATCATAGTTTTTAATTAACTAACCCAAAACAGCCCGCGGTGTTACTACGACGGCGTAAATCCGGTTTTATGGTGTTTTTCGTGTCCCCAGGTTTTAAATCATTAAGTTAGCATATCATATAGATATATAACATGTGTTTAGTTGATTTTAAAAGTCAAGTTAGAAGGATTAACTTTTGTTTGCGAACAAGTTTAGAATTAACTAAACTATGTTCTAGTGATTACAAGTTTAAACCTTCGAATAAGATAGCTTTATATGTATGAATTGAATGATGTTATGAACATCATTACTACCTTAAGTTCCTTGGATAAACCTACTGGAAAAGTGAAAAATGGATCTAGCTTCAACGGATCCTTGGATGGCTCGAAGTTCTTGAAGCAGAATCATGACACGAAAACAAGTTCAAGTAAGATCATCACTTGAAATAAGATTGTTATAGTTATAGAAATTGAACCAAAGTTTGAATATGATTATTACCTTGTATTAGAATGATAACCTACTGTAAGAAACAAAGATTTCTTGAGGTTGGATGATCACGTTACAAGATTGGAAGTGAGCTAGCAAACTTGAAAGTATTCTTGATTTTATGTAACTAGAACTTGTAGAATATATGAAGAACACTTAGAACTTGAAGATAGAACTTGAGAGAGATCAATTAGATGAAGAAAATTGAAGAATTAAAGTGTTTGTAGGTGTTTTTGGTCGTTGGTGTATGGATTAGATATAAAGGATATGTAATTTTGTTTTCATGTAAATAAGTCATGAATGATTACTCATATTTTTGTAATTTTATGAGATATTTCATGCTAGTTGCCAAATGATGGTTTCCACATGTGTTAGGTGACTCACATGGGCTGCTAAGAGCTGATCATTGGAGTGTATATACCAATAGTACATACATCTAAAAGCTGTGTATTGTACGAGTACGAATACGGGTGCATACGAGTAGAATTGTTGATGAAATTGAACGAGGATGTAATTGTAAGCATTTTTGTTAAGTAGAAGTATTTTGATAAGTGTATTGAAGTCTTTCAAAAGTGTATAAATACATATTAAAACACTACATGTATATACATTTTAACTGAGTCGTTAAGTCATCGTTAGTCGTTACATGTAAGTGTTGTTTTGAAACCTTTAGGTTAACGATCTTGTTAAATGTTGTTAACCCAATGTTTATAATATCAAATGAGATTTTAAATTATTATATTATCATGATATTATCATGTATGAATATCTCTTAATATGATATATATACATTAAATGTCTTTACAACGATAATCGTTACATATATGTCTCGTTTAAAAATCATTAAGTTAGTAGTCTTGTTTTTACATATGTAGTTCATTGTTAATATACTTAATGATATGTTTACTTATCATAGTATCATGTTATTACAAGTTTTTACAAGTTTTAACGTTCGTGAATCACCGGTCAACTTGGGTGGTCAATTGTCTATATGAAACATATTTCAATTAATCAAGTCTTAACAAGTTTGATTGCTTAACATGTTGGAAACATTTAATCATGTAAATATCAATCTCAATTAATATATATAAACATGGAAAAGTTCGGGTCACTACAACTGTCTTACCAGTTTAGCTAAACATCATCGGAGGCTTTGAGAACCTTTCCCTTTTTCGCATCTTGTGCTAGTAACATCTTCTTTTTGAAGTACTCAGCATCTTTTCGTTTAGGTATTCTGCATTCTCGTGCAAAGTGACATGTTTTACCACAGTTTAAACACACATTACCGGAGTCCTTATTGTCAGGGACTCGGTACTGGGTTGTTGAGGTTTCAGGCCTTTTGTAGTACGAAGAGCTAGATGAAGTTCTGTTGTTGTTGTTTTTGTTGAAACCGCCAGATGATCTCCTGAGACTTAGATGCTTGCTAAACATTGCGGCAGCTTTGAAAAGATCTCAATGTTCTTCATCAACATCAGAGTATGTGTCTTCATCGGATGACATGGTCTTCTTTGCTTTAAATGGATTGGAGCGGCTGGAAACAGATTTGCTTGAGCTTTTGTTCACATACAGAGCCATTGGGTCATTGGTTCCAGCATGGTTGGTTTTGGAGTCAAGGTCAGCTTGAACATCAGGTTGGTGGTTCATTAGTTTACCTACAACTTCATGAATGTTGTACTTCTTGGTGTTCTTAACAGCACGGAAGTTATTTCCATATGGTGTCCAGGTTGCATTCAACTTTTTCAGGAATTTCATGTTCAGCTCCATATTTTCTTTATTCACTCCCACTTTCTTCAGGTCATTGTTGACTTCACAGAAGCGTTTGTAGCAGCCTTTCAGTGGTTCATCGGGCTTCTAGTGATAATCCTCATACAGAGCGAGAGCAATATTAAGTTTTTTGTGGTCGAATTGGCTGTATCCTTCCTGTTCATGAGTGATTTTATCCAGAATTTTTGTAAGTAACTAGGGGGGGGGGGTGTGAATAGTTACTTAATACGTTTTTAAAACCTTTTCGATTGATCACCAAATTCGATTCAACTTTGATCAACCTACTCAACTCAAACTTGATGTGTGTAGTGTATATGTTCAAAATGATAAATGAAGTAATGTAAAGAACATAGACATAAGGATTTATAGTGGTTCGGGTGGATGTTAACTAATCCACCTTAATCCACTCCCCGATTACACTAATCGGGATTTGTTGCTTCACTAAGCAGTTTTCTCCAAACCCGGTGGAGATCCGATTTACAAGTCTTCAACTTCTTTGGTAGACAACCAACCTAATCTTTCTACCCCTTTGAAAGATCAACTCTAACCTAGATCAACTTGTCTTCACCTTGGACAAGTATTAATCTCTAAATAAGATTAATCAACTTCCTAAGTTCCTTTAAGGAAGTAGATCACTAAGCTAGCCTATGCTTCTACTAATTGGAGTTACAAGACCAATTCACTTTGTAATGATGATCCTAACACAATACTAGGACATACATTACATTAAGTAAGCTCACAAGATAAATGATTTTGATTAGTAAGTTTACAACAACCCAATTCTATATCTATAAGATCATAGAATCTTCTCTTGCTTGATCACATTTGAGTAGTAATTGATGCACTTGTGATCACTGGAAATAAGCCTTTGAAATATGCAAGAGGGTCAGCTTCAAATGCTCTTAAATGTTTGCCTTTTATAGTGAGATTCAAAAAGTAGCCGTTGACACATGGTTGACATCACGGTCGACCGTGGTGCGACCGTGCATGCTCCAGTCCAAATTTGGTATCAGTTGTATAGCCGTTTGACTCAAATTTGAACACCACATTTTGGCACCTTTACTCCTTCTAGCACCCGTAAAAGAAACCAAACATCCTATATAAGTACTATATGCATTAAGTGTTTGAGATTTGGTCTTAATGCATGAAAGTGACTAATCATTCCAAAAGTGGTAAACCCAACATTCTTGGAGATGTGTCTTGATTGATATTTTGGGAAATCTCAGTTTGGTCAAGACTTAGTTAGTCACTTTAATGCCCTTGGTTCAATTCTAAATACTAGTCACTATGTCATTAATTTCCTAGTTTCAATTAATCACAAGTCATGTTCTTTTTAAGTTTAGTTAGAGATTAATTGAATAATGTCTCTATAAGATAATCATGAAGTATGTAGAGACATCAAAGTTAAGTCATAAGCAATCACCCTTAGTTACTTAGACTAAACCAAATAGACAATTGATTATACTTTCATTGTGAACTATTTTACACTTAATCTATTGGAGTAGGTTAGTCACTTGAATCCTAACTAATGAGCACATAGCAAACATATTAATCAAGTTGACAAGTTTATGAGTATTAACAATATTGACAAGTAGCAAGTAATACTCACATAGCAAGAGATAGTTATTCTAGGATCAATCATATAGATACTTGCACAACTTATAATTCAAGCACTTAATAAGTTTAATTTGCAATATAACATATTGCATGATTAATGTGTAAGTACACATTAATATCCAACACATGCACAAGGGAAGAGCAATCTCTAGTTGGGACTTGGTGACCATCCTAAATGTATCTAAGTGTGTTTTAGTATTACAAGTCATTACTAGTTAACCTTGAGAGCATTGTTCCTCATTTAGCCTTAATTAATCACTAAGTCATTTCTAATAGGTTCTAGTGGCATTGGCTTAAGTGTGTTGGTATTAGATGATCATACTAAGGATATTTAATAGGAATTAAGATCACAAGTTGTTGATTAACAGTTATGTGTTATGCCTAATCTTGGTTAAATTGTCATTAAGATGTCATTAGGCGTAATTAATGACAATTAGTGTTTTTATGACCAAAACTCGATTGAGTATGAAGAAGGCGTCTATTCTAAGCATGTTGACAAAGGTTTCATGAATTATAGATGTCGGGAACTAGTCAAACTTTATTTGGTCGAAAATGGTAACAGAGAAAACTGCGGTCGCACTGCGGTTGACCGTGGTGGCGACCGTGCAACTTGTTTTCACAAAACTGCATTGCAATTCAGTTTGGGGTTTCACAGTTGACTATGCAGTTGGCCGTACCTCAACCGTGTGTTTAGTTGAACTTTTGATTTCATTCTTTAACCTAGTTTGACTTGGTCGTTTACAAGATAAAGTACGGATTAGAGACCTTGCGTGTTTTATGTTAAGGTGTCAGTCATAGCTTATACATATGTATGTGTCATCATCAAAACATATTCTTTGGTTAATCATAATTAAGTTTATCGTTTAGTACATTAATCCACATTCAACCAACATTCTCCCCCTTTTTGATGATGACAAACATACAAGTCATGAGGGACATTTTGCTATAAATACGCAAGTGTTAACAATCACTTGTATCCATCTTTCTCCCCCTTTTGTCGAAGCAAAAAGGTTAGCTCCCCCTAGAACTAAGCTCGCCCTTAGAACAAAACTCCCCCTTAAATTGTGCACATTGGAAAAACATATATATTAAAACACAACAAGCACACATTTTATTCAAAGTAAGCACGAAACATAGTGATGCATATATGAAAATATGCATGGAAGGTACAGTAGATCAATCCTAAGTTTGTTCTACATGGGATGAGATGTGCTTGGGTGAGATGAGCATTTTCCACAAACAAGATTGTTCAGAAAGCGTCACAGGATCTTGTGAGTTCGACGATTCTGACGATGAAGGATGTACATATGAGTGGAGGATAATAGTGCAATGAACTGGTCATCTTCCACACTATCATCAGATCCCGTAACACTCTAGGCAGGTGTGTTCTCACCTTCTGTTTCTTCATTAAAAGGTCAAACCGAATCATAATTGATTGGGAGGGAGGTTAGACCAACAGGATGTACGTCACGAACGCACAGTTGTGTAAAGAGCTTCGTTAAGTGTGCTCCATAGGGAAGGCAGAGAGATTCATTGTACACCAATCCATTCATCCTCTTTGTCATGAATATTGCCATGTTGACTTGAATTCGGTGTTGGAGACACCATAGTAGTGAGGCTTCGAAGGCATGAACATTTGTGGATAATGTTTCCCCCTTGCAGTAGATATTTTGACTTATGACTTTGAGCTAAAGGTCAAACTCAGCCGCAAGATGATTTACCTTAAGACCATCACTTTGGATTTCAATGTGATTGATGGGCCTTTGACAAAAGGTGTTGATGCTGTCACATTTTTGACAAATTCGGGAAGACAGAGGAGATATGGACTATAAGAGAAACATTCCACGCCTTCATCGGGAACATGCATAAATTTTCCAAAGTCTTTGAGAGACATGGAAAACCTTTATAAAACAACCGGAATTTGATGGTATTTGGGGGAGTGAATTCATAGTTAGCGTAGAATTCACGAACAAGAGTGGAGTGAATGGGACCTTTCAAAGTCAGGAATGAATCCCATTTTATGTAAGCAAAGTTTTCGAGAAGCTCTTTTGAAAAGTGCTCAATAGTAACCATATAACCTTCGACAATTGGTCTAGTGGTAACCATTTGTCGGTTGCGATTGACCACATCTCGTTCTTCTTGAGAGTTAGGAAAGTGATTGTCAAAGGAGTCAGAAATTGAAGAAGATAAGTCAATCACAAAAGGATTGTTGGGAGAGTTGTTTGCTTGACTCATATTGAGTGAGATGGTGTAGTGAGTTTTGCATCATAATCTTCTCAATTTAAAGGGAAAAGGTGAACCTTCATTTAATCTTTCATTCTATTTTGGAGTAATTGAATCTTTTGAGAATTTTGATCATATTCAAGTATGCTAGTTTATGAATGATACTTTGAGGACAGATCCAACTAGATTTGAGAGGTTCAATATGCATTTATTTTTCAAAGAGAGAGAGAAAGAAGTGTCAGACCGATACACGGTTGATGCTACGGTCGACCGTGTAGTTTACCGTGTGAGAACTGTCAGAAATATAAATTAACTGACTCAAATTAAAGAGATTATAATCAAGAAATATTCAAATAGTCACACATTCAATTAATACAAACAAGTTTATTCAACCAACATTTTAACTTCTCTCACTTCCTTCACCTTCCACTTCTCACATCGCTACTACTCCGACATGAAAAAGCCTTTTTCGCTTTCTTTAGTAGCAGGCTAATCTTGGATTGATACTTCTTTATTTTAGCTTGATTTAGGTAGATTCATTCAGCTTTTGAATCACGGTTCAAGCCATAAAAAGGATCATTAGCTTCATCCGGAAACTGTTCTTCATCACTGTCGGATATATCTTCCAAGTTGATTTGAGAGTTGGTCGTGGCTTCATAAACCCTTTCAATCTCATCAGAGTCATCTTCATCATCCCACTCCATCAATGTTTATGTATGACGATTAAATATTTGATAGGTTGGATTTATGCAAATGTCATCTGTTACCCTTAATTTGTCAAATAACTTCGTAAGATGCATTCCATAAGGAAGAGCTCTTGTTGAGTCCTTTGGCACATTGCTTATTCGTATGGCCATAAAGTATGCCATGTTTACTGGGATTTGCATTTCTAGGCACCAAAGAAGAGCCATCTGAACAGCATGGATATGTGAGCGATTTCCCATTCTACAGTACACATTGTAGTCGATCACTGTGTTCCATATTCGGAACTTCTTCCGCAGGTGTTTGCTCAACACTCCTTGAATGAGAATTTCTCCTCTCGGAGCATTGTCTTCACACAGTGTTCGAATAGCATCATCTTTATTGATGAAATCATGAAGATAGGTCAGACTGTGTCCTGTGTGGAAGAACCTTTCTTCACTTGCTGGAACTTCTAGAAGTTTTTGATTGGTGTCGAAGGGCCGGTCAAAAATAGCCTAATTACTCTACTTTAGATAGGGTAAGCAGGATTCGTTCCACGGGAAGTTGTGGTTAACTAGCAAGCAATTTCAAGATTGTTTGTTTGTGATTAACTAAAATTAACTAATGTAAAAACTAGATTAACAATTACTAAGAAAATGAAAACTTTGAGTATTTAAGAGCATAAACAATGAGCTAATTAAAAAGGTTATAATCAATTGGATGGAAGTCTTTATCCCTTCACAATCCCAATCTAACATGCATTCATTCAAACATGTATTATGCTTATCAAGTATTGATCAAATCTCATAGACAAGATTTCTTAGGCTTATCAATTCTAACTATCTTGGGATTGAATCATGCAACCTAGACACTATGTCTTTATCCTTAATCTAATTAACACTAAGTTGGATCAAGAACACAATGTTAAATCACTATAATTCAACTTGCAATAATCACAATCAATAATACTTGCATTGATCAATAAACAATTGGTTTATAATATCACAATTCAAAAGACATAAGTATTATAACATTACAAACCACATAAATTTGAATGAAAAGAACACATGTATCAATTGTTCATGGAATGAATAAAGTGAAAGAAACTAGCCAAGCATGTTGGTGATGATGATCATGGTTGCTTCTTGAAGTTGCATGATGAACACTCCTTGAAACCTAGCTTGAATCTTGATTTGATAATGATTCATGGTGTGTTTTTGTGTGTTTGATGCTCTAAAAACTGATGGAAAAAGATCTAAATTCGTAGCCTAGGGTTTCTATTATATAGGGGTGAAGTAGGGTAACCCCCAAGCATTAAATCCCTCAAATTCGGACTTAAATTTTATCCAAAAATAGTTCCAGCCGCAAATTACGCTCACCGGGCGCCTACATGCGCCCAGCCGCAAAAACCAGCCACCTCCTTTTGCCCGTTTTCCACCTGAAAGTGTTTTTGCACCAGTTAGGCGCCTACATGCGCCCCCAGCCGCCTACTTGCGGCTGGGCTTCAGTTTTTGCCTTTTTGCTTGTTTTAACCATCGTTTTCGCGTTCTCGTCCCAAATCGTTACTCATTATAAAAACCTCATGAAATAACTTTTTAAACCTCAAATATACACATAAAATTCACCTCTTAACATCAATAATGATCAGCGTTTAAGACCCAATCAACTCCCCCACACTTATCATTGTTTGTCCTCAAACAATCTCAAACAAAATCTTCAACTCGAACCTTTAATTAAGTTTTCAACAACTGATGAATCTTCAAAGGACTGTATAAAACCGTAACGTCTTGAACTCAATGTGGAACATAAATTCTTCCGACATGGCTCTCACTTAATTAACTTTAACTTCTCGACTATGTGAACATCTCATCTCGAGTAAATACTTCAAAAATGTAACAAAACTTCAAACTTGGTGATCCTCAAATAAAACATAAGTCAAGTGAGAGCCATCCGCCATATGAACTAGATAAAAGAACCATATACCGTCAATTCCATATTTTGTTTTAAAGGTTGGGGTGCCAGAGTGCTCGAAGACACCCTTTTTAGTTCTCCCAGTGTTTTAGGATCACGGCACTCATCTCATGCCCCAACAACTCCTCTGGTGACTCTCGGAGCAGGGTGAACAATTGACGAAGGGTCGTGGAATTTAAGTCCCACGTGACTTATAATGAGAAATAATTTTTTGTGGATTTAGCCCCATCTAGCTCTATTTTTAGTGGTATTATACGCCCCAATAAGGCTCTCGTGTAGGAAAATTTATCCAGCTCCTATACTGGCTGTTTTATGGATTTGGCTCCATCGAGCTCTCGTTTTGTAGTTTTAGCCCCAAGCATGGCTCTCGTTTAGGAATATTTATCCAGCGCATAAACTGGCTGTTTTGCAGCGAACTGCAGGTATGGCTAGTGTCATCCACAGCTAATCCTGGTTTTGAATAGTGACACAGAACAAGTCCAAGTGCTAGCATTTGTTCCCGGTATCGAAACAAGATGTGAATGAACAAGAAATGACATTTTGTCCCTTTCACTTTCGTCAATTCATGGTTAAAAAGTTGCACTAAAAAGTGCTTGCGAAGCGTAAATTGGAAGACTTCACTTCTTAACTTTACCATGTGAAAATTCTTTATTAATTTAAGTGCTAATAACCAATTTCTTCTTAATACCCAATAACACCATGCCACTTCACTTATTCTTTCAACTCTTTTTTTTTCACAAAAATCACACTTGGTTTGTTATAAAATTATGATTAAAAATTTTGTTCAATCGCAATAATCATAATGTTTTAAAAATTAAGTTTGAAACCCAAGTAATGTATCCCAAAAAGAAAATTTTAATTTTCCCCTCTCCCCCACACTTGAATCATGCTATGCCCTCATACGCATTTGTAGAGTATTATAATATTTATGTGAAAAATAAAAAGGGAAAATCTAACACATTACTGAGATACTCGCAAGTTCACCATCTAATAGTAACCATCGCACATCATTTTGATTCATCATCACACATTCCATTCGATTACATTTATCCTTCCATTACAACTTAGAAAAGAAAAACAAAAGAAAAAGTGTAAAATCTAACTAGCCCACTTTCGGAGGGATCCGCTTTAAACCACCCGATTCCCTCGGGTGGACGAGTTTTGTCTCGTGAGGGCTTGCAGTGAACATACCCACAAAGTTCATTTACCTAAAAATAAATAAAAATAAAATAGAAACAAAGTAAAAATAAAATAAAGAAGACTTACAAACTCTACACATAGTTTGTGCAGTTTTATTTCCGAGTCGTGCACACGACTCTTTCTTCACTTCAGCTAATTCCAGGACTATAGAAGGTTCCTCCTTCCCTCACTTTATGAGAACCTTAACTATCTCTAACTTTGTTCAACTTAGAATCCAACCACACATCATCCTCCTTAGCCACATGCATTAACTCAAACAATTTAGCTTTTTCTCTAGGAGACAAGTTACACACAAGACGGTTGGTTAAGCTTTCATCCCCCTACTCATAGCATCATGGAACCGTCTATGTAATTTCCTCATGGAACGATCAAGCACCGGGTCATCCACATATTCCTTACACTCACTATCATGCCTCAAATAACTATGTGGCGGGTTTACACTATCTCCCCCACACTTAGGCCCTTCAAGATCCTCAAAATTGGAAAACACCTCATAATAAACTTGAGAATTCACATTTTCATTCTTATTCACTTTGATCTTGTGACCTCCAAACCTCTCAACAAGTTGTTCTACGTTTCTCCCCATTACTTTGACTACTTTTCTATCGGATTCTTCGGACTTTTCAAGTGTATCAACATACACATTCCCAACACACATAGTCTCCATTTTGTTATCACTGGATACCTGCTCATTTGATTTTCTCATTGATGGTGGTCGGTAAGGCTCAATCGTCTTTGGAGTTACCAAATGTTCCATCTTATCAACTTTCTCACTAAATGTGGACACTGTCATCACAATTTCTTTCATCGGTAATGAATAAGTGGTGTTGATAGACGAACTCAACTTGGTTTCAAGAACTTAACTCAAATTTTTTAATTCCCGCTCAATATTTTGTATCGACTCTTGTTGACTCATCAAATTTTCTGCATTAGTTCTTATTTGAGATTCCATGAATTCACTTGTCATACCCTCTTCACTAGATTTTCTTACCTCCTCTTTCTCTTTCACATCCGGTGCATACTTTTGAACCTGTTCATGGTTAGTATCCAACAAAAAACAATCCTGGACATTCGGTGTATGTAATGAATAAAAAATATTAATCCTTGATCTCTTATTACCAAAAGAAATGTCCATAACCCCGGTTCTACAATTGATAAGAGCATCAATTGTGGCCAAAAGTGGACGACAAGGAATGATCGTCAGTTGGGTATCCCTAAAGGTGGTCTCTGTGTCCATAACTATAAAATCTACCGGGTAATAAAAGTCTTCCACTTTCACAATCACATTTTCCAACATACCCCTTGGAGTTCTCATTGACCGATCCGCAAGTTGGACGAGAATTTCAGTATGTTTTAATGTTCCCAACTCGTATCGGTCAACAAGGCTAGATGGAAGTATGTTAATACTAGCCCCTAAGTCCAACAAAGCCTTTTTGACATTAACATTACCCACCGTAACCGAAATTAATGGTGTTCCCGGGTCCTTAAACTTAGGTGGAAGTGAACCCGAAATTACAGCACCCACTTTTTCAGTTAATTTTACCTTTTTGGGCAATGATGCGTTGAGTTTACGCTTTTGAACACACAAATCTTTTAAAAACTTAGCATATGCTGGAATTTGTTTGATTGCATCAATAAGTGGAATATTTATTTTTACTTGTTTAAATGTTTCCCACATATCATCCATTTTCGGTCCCTTTTTCCCATAAGGGAATTGGTTTGGGGACTCTAAGGCCTTGGGAAATGGAACAGTTTTTGGTTCCGTACCCGATTTCCCAATTTCTTCAATGATGGGTTCTTTATTTTCCACCCCCTTCCCAAGGTCATTATTTTTACTTACCTCATCCTCCTCATCAAGAACGATAGGAGACTTACGTACATCGCGTTGAACTACCTCTTTCTCACCGACCTTGTTGTCATACTTCTTTCCACTTCGCAAGGTGCCTACCATATTTACACTATGTCCTTTTCCCGGGTCCTTGTGATTTGGGTTTAACACCGTATAACTTGGAATGGTACCCGGCTCCCGATTTCCTTTACTCTCCGCTACATTACCAATTTCCTTAGCTAATCCACCAATAGACTTGTTTTGCACCTTCACTATTTTTCGCATTTCGAAAATAAATGTGTCCATCTTAGCATCCGAGCTCAATGGTTGATTGGGTGGAGAATTGTTTTGAATTTGGTTTTGGCTTTGATTTTGGCTTTGATTTTGGTAATTGTTTTGGTTTTCGTCTCAGTTATTGGGATAAGAGTTTTGGTAATTTCTTTGGTAGTTCCCTTGATTTTGAAAGTTGTTTTGGTTTTGGAAGCTGTTTTGAGGTCTTGGTTGGGTTCCTTGATTGTTAGCATTTAAAGCGTTGTTGTTGCTCCAACTAAAGTTTGGATGATTTCTCCATCCCGGATTATACGTGTTGGAGTATGGATCAAATCTCCTTCCCTGAACCTCGTTAACCTGTTCTTCCATTATATGTTGATTCACTGGTGGAATCTCATTCCTACACCCGTGTGCAAAATGAGAAGGATCTCCACATATCTCACAAACTTCCTGAACCTGTGAAACATTACAAGCAAGACCCTGGTTTGGGTTGTTAAATATAAGCATTTTCAAATCATCAAATTCCTGCTCTAACTTCCTAGATGAACCACCCGAGTCGGAAACATGATTCACTCAGGAAGTACTAGGTTGTTTCCGATTGACTGAAGCTTGGGTTTTCGAACCCTTGCTTAATTGCTCAAAGAAGGTCCATTCGTCATCACTAGACCGAGTTAAGAATGCCCCATCACTAGCCACCAAAAGAAACTGCCTGTTTTGGGAATCTAAACTATCATAGAAAACTTTAACCAATTCCCACTTGGGTATCTCATGGTGTGGGCATGCCGTAAGTAACTCCTTCAGACGTTCATACGCTTCATGAAATAATTCACCCGGTAATTATTTAAAAGATTTTATTTGCGTACGCATGTCTGAAGTTTTACTTATGGGGTAAAATTCCTCTAAAAATCGTTTTTTCATTTCCGCCCAAGTATTAATACTCCGGGCGGGCAAGGAGAGAAACCATCTTTTTGCCTTATCCTTAAGTGAATAAGGAAATAATCGAAGACGTACCTCATCATCAGTGAAACCGTTTACCTGATTAGTAGCAGATATCCTATTCAATTCAGTGATGTGTTCATATGGCTCCTCATTAGCCATACCTCGGTAGGTTGGCAAGATCGAAATGAGTTGAGGTCGGACCTCAAATTGTCGGTTGTTTCCTCCTGTCGGTGCAGGATAAACAATGGGTGAATGATCCTCAAAATCACTCGGTTGGTAGTAGGTGTTTACTCCTCTTGGTCGTTCGGCCATCTCGTCTCGTTGATCAAAAACTTCCTCTTCAGTGTCAGACTCTGATTTAAGAGAGTTTGGTGGAACAATCGGATGTGTCTCTAACTGTGGTTGAGTGGATGCTGAAGCCACTATTGAACCCTTTAAGATTCTTGTAGCTTTTCGATTAACTTTTGCAGATTTCTCGATTTTCGGGTCTAAAGGCTTAAGATTTTGATCTCCCGAACTCCGAGTTTGCATACACTAACCTGCACTTCAATAAAAACAAGAACACCGAGTGTAAAACTGAAAAAAACAAAATAAACAAACACTATTTTTGGATTTTTATTGGTTTTATAATTTTTATGGTTTCTAATTTAACATGAAAGCAATAAAATAAGAGCTTGCAATCAAGCGCACACTTCCCCGATAGCGGTGCCAAAATTTGATCGGTGTCGAAGGGCCGGTCAAAAATAGCCTAATTACTCTACTTTAGATAGGGTAAGCAGGATTCGTTCCACGGGAAGTTGTGGTTAACTAGCAAGCAATTTCAAGATTGGTTTGTTTGTGATTAACTAAAATTAACTAATGTAAAAACTAGATTAACAATTACTAAGCAAATGTAAATGTTGAGTATTTAAGAGCATAAACAATGAGCTAATTAAAAAGGTTGTAATCAATTGGATGGAAGTATTTATCCCTTCACAATCCCAATCTAACATGCATTCATTCAAACAAGTATTATGCTTATCAAGTATTGATCAAATCTCATAGACAAGATTTCTTAGGCTTATCAATTCTAACTTTCTTGGGATTGAATCATGCAACCTAGACACTATGTCTTTATCCTTAATCTAATTAACACTAAGTTGGATCAAGAACACAATGTTAAATCACTATAATTCAACTTGCAATAATCACAATCAATAATACTTGCATTGATCAATAAACAATTGGTTTATAATATCACAATTCAAAAGACATAAGTATTATAACATTACAAACCACATAAACTTGAATGAAAAGAACACATGTATCAATTGTTCATGGAAGGAATAAAGTGAAAGAAACTAGCCAAGCATGTTGGTGATGATGATCATGGTTACTTCTTGAAGTTGCATGATGAACACTCCTTGAAACCTAGCTTGAATCTTGATTTGATGATGATTGATGGTGTGTTTTTGTGTGTTTGATGCTCTAAAAATTGATGGAAAAAGATCTAAATTCATAGCCTAGGGTTTCTATTATATAGGGGTGAAGTAGGGTAACCCCCAAGCATTAAATCCCTCAAATTCGGCGTTAAATTTTATCCAAAATTAGTTCCAGCCGCAAATTACGCTCACCGGGCGCTTACATGCGCCCAGCCGCAAAAACCAGCCGCCTCCTTTTGCCTGTTTTCCACCTGAAAGTGTTTTTGCACCAGTCAGACGCCTACATGCGCCCCTAGCCGCCTCCTTGCGGCTGGGCTTCAGTTTTTGACTTTTTTGCTTGTTTTAACCATCGTTTTCTCATTCTCGTCCCAAATCGTTACTCATTATAAAAACCTCATGAAATAACTTTTTAAACCTCAAATATACACATAAAATTCACCTCTTAATATCAATAATGATCAGCGTTTAAGACCGATCAGTTTTCCAAAATCTTAAAGTGTTACTGTAGTTCTTGAAGCTTTCAGCCTAAAGGTAACTAAACCGTTGGTATAGACGAAGCTAGAGTAAAAGTCTTGAACGAGTGATGGATAAATTGGTCCATTTAGATCAAGAAATACATCCCAGTTTAAATCTGAGAAAGCTGCCACCATTTCAGAAAAATCTTCTGCTTCAATTCTACTTCCTTCTGCTATTGTTCGATTTTTTCACTCTTTCTCTGTTAAGTGTTGATTGGTGTGGGCGAAAGTTGGATGAGCTTTCTCCTCGATTTTCCATTTTCTGCGCATGGACACTTTTAATTAATTCAAAGTGCATAATTCAATTGTAGGCAACAAGTTTTGCAAACTTTAATTATCATCAATACTTAGAAGTTTTGATGTTAATATTCTTCACATTTTCACTCTTCATTAGTGTCAATGAGTTTGCAACTAGATTAAGATTTTCACAAAGTTCATATGTTTTCTAGACTTTTGAAATAATCATCAATACATGTTTTGACATTCAACATTATTTAACTCAATTTGCAACAATGTCATTCATATCATATGAACAATGCTTCTATGAAAATCTAACCTAGATGTATAATGAACCCTAGAATTATCGAAAGTTAAATCAATGCATAGATATACAATAATCATTACTACAATTGTTTCTAAATTGTTCTTTAAGAACAATTTCAATTGTTTGCATCAATTTAAGTTTTGATTCATTCTAGTTAGGATTTCTTTATAACCCTAATTCATCATACAAACACAATTGAATGTTAGGAAAGCAACGATTAATCATATCGAAAGTAGGAATTGAAATTGATGGAATGAGAGTTCTTCTCCTTGCGGTCGATCTCCTCAGCCGTGTGTAGGTGTGTGTGTTTTGAAGTGGGTTGAAAAGGAATAAAAGTGAGGGTTTAGTTTAATTTAAAATAGAATCAGACCATGCATGGTCAAAGCACGGTCGACCGTGGTGTTAGCCGTGCAGATATTTTTACATGTTCAGGACAGGAGTCTGCGGTCGTGTATACGATCAGCCGTGGTGCTGCCGTGGATCCTTTTGATCACTTAATTCTTCACTTCTTCTTTCTTCAAACGCGTTTTGACGATTCTTAGGTTCTATAGAATACTTGAGGACAAGTTTTCTTTTCTTAACATTGAATGATTACATTCTCCCGATGTTTAATCATCAATGACACGTAATACACTATATCTATATTTATGTATGTATGTATGTATGTATGTATGTATGTATGTATGTATGTATGTATGTATGTATGTATTTATGTATGCATGTATGTATGTATGTATGTATGTATGTATGTATATATGTATATATATATATATATATATATATATATATATATATATATATATATATATATATATATATATATATATATATATATATATATATATATGTTCATATTTAATCATTCACATAATATACACAAAACACATCAATCTAGTATTTAGCATGCAATACATATTTTAACACAATCCTAAGGCAAGTAAGCTTCTTACACTAATCTTTTAAAATCACTTTTCAAAAACAATTTTTCATTTGTAAGAAAAACCTTTCATTAATACAAAGTCTTTTTTAGAAGGTTATTCTCATTAGCATTTTGATCATTGATTTTGATTGATTTTAAGATTACCCAATCCTTGACTTATCCCTACCATGGAATTGCTACTTGGTCAATTTTTCCCATATTCTCAATTTTCCTAATAATAGACAATGGACTTTGATTACAAGATTTGTGTTTGCTAGAGTCGTGACATACATTCATTTCATGTTTATCTCTTGATGAATCACAAATAGTTATCCTTTCAAGTTTTCTTTTCAAGGTGTTATTTTCATCAATTAAAACTTTGTTAAGTTGTCTAACTTTGTGTAATTCTTTCTCCAAAAGTTTTACTTTGTCACGACTACTATCATAAACAAATTTAATAGACTTGTAATCATTTAACAATTCTTCATAATTAGAAAGATAGAATATATGTACCTCATTAGAATCCATGCTTGACACATCATCTTCTTTGAATGGAGATTCAACCTCTTCTTCACTTTGACCATATTGATCCAAATCATTCAAAGAACTCATGAGGCAAAAGTCTTCATTTCCATTCAACCCTTTTGCTTGAGAATCACCAACCTTTTCCAAATCCTTCCCAATTCCTTTTCCCTTTAAACTCCTAGAGTTTAAATCTTCTTGAGAGAATAGTGAATCCCAACATTCTTTAGCACTTTTACATGAAATTATCTTTGACCTTTCTTCACTAGGAAAAATTCCATAAAGTAGTGAAATTGCATCGAATTGTTTCAAAACATCATTGCTTTGAAATGTTGACTTCACTAGCCTTGAACTAGCTTGTGGTACAAAGTCTCCTACTTTGATTATTCTCCACAAGTAGTAATCCTTGGATTTGAGATAAGACTCAAATCTTAATCTCCACACATCAATATTCATCTTATCAAAGATTGGTGCTTCTTTCACCAATTCTTCCAAGTATCCCATAGTTTGAGTTGATCCGAGAATCGTTGACTCAAGTTTTTGAACAAAACGAATTTTGATGCTTTCGCGATTGTTTATAGCGCAATGATTTGAGCAACCTCTCTGATACCAATTATAAGTAACTAGGTGTAGTGACCCGAACTTTTCCATGTTTATATATATTAATTGAGATTGATATTTACATGATTAAATGTTTCCAACATGTTAAGCAATCAAACTTGTTAAGACTTGATTAATTGAAATATGTTTCATATAGACAATTGACCACCCAAGTTGACCGGTGATTCACGAACGTTAAAACTTGTAAAAACTATATGATGACATATATATGGATATATATATAGTTAACATGATACTATGATAAGTAAACATATCATTAAGTATATTAACAATGAACTACATATGTAAAAACAAGACTACTAACTTAATGATTTTTAAACGAGACATATATGTAACGCTTATCGTTGTAAAGACATTTAATGTATATATATCATATTAAGAGATATTCATACATGATAATATCATGATAATATAATAATTTAAAATCTCATTTGATATTATAAACATTGGGTTAACAACATTTAACAAGATCGTTAACCTAAAGGTTTCAAAACAACACTTACATGTAACGACTAACGATGACTTAACGACTCAGTTAAAATGTATATACATGTAGTGTTTTAATATGTATTTATACACTTTTGAAAGACTTCAATACACTTATCAAAATACTTCTACTTAACAAAAATGCTTACAATTACATCCTCGTTCAGTTTCATCAACAATTCTACTCGTATGCACCCGTATTCGTACTCGTACAATACACAGCTTTTAGATGTATGTACTATTGGTATATACACTCCAATGATCAGCTCTTAGCAGCCCATGTGAGTCACCTAACACATGTGGGAACCATCATTTGGCAACTAGCATGAAATATCTCATAAAATTACAAAAATATGAGTAATCATTCATGACTTATTTACATGAAAACAAAATTACATATCCTTTATATCTAATCCATACACCAACGACCAAAAACACCTACAAAAACTTTCATTCTTCAATTTTCTTCATCTAATTGATCTCTCTCAAGTTCTATCTTCAAGTTCTAAGTGTTCTTCATAAATTCCAAAAGTTCTAGTTTCATAAAATCAAGAATACTTTCAAGTTTGCTAGCTCACTTCCAATCTTGTAAGGTGTTCATCCAACCTCAAGAAATCTTTGTTTCTTACAGTAGGTTATCATTTTAATACAAGGTAATAATCATATTCAAACTTTGGTTCAATTTCTATAACTATAACAATCTTATTTCAAGTGATGATCTTACTTGAACTTGTTTTCGTGTCATGATTCTGCTTCAAGAACTTCGAGCCATCCAAGGATCCATTGAAGCTAGATCCATTTTTCTCTTTTCCAGTAGGTTTATCCAAGGAACTTAAGGTAGTAATGATGTTCATAACATCATTCGATTCATACATATAAAGCTATCTTATTCGAAGGTTTAAACTTGTAATCACTAGAACATAGTTTAGTTAATTCTAAACTTGTTCGCAAACAAAAGTTAATCCTTCTAACTTTACTTTTAAAATCAACTAAACACATGTTCTATATCTATATGATATGCTAACTTAATGATTTAAAACCTGAAAACACGAAAAACACCGTAAAACCGGATTTACGCCGTCGTAGTAACACCGCGGGCTGTTTTGGGTTAGTTAATTAAAAACTATGATAAACTTTGATTTAAAAGTTGTTATTCAGAGAAAATGATTTTTATTATGAACATGAAACTATATCCAAAAATTATGGTTAAACTCAAAGTGGAAGTATGTTTTCTAAAATGGTCATCTAGACGTCATTCTTTCGACTGAAATGACTAGCTTTACAAAAACGACTTGTAACTTATTTTTCCGACTATAAACCTATACTTTTCTGTTTAGATTCATAAAATAGAGTTCAATATGAAACCATAGCAATTTGATTCACTCAAAACGGATTTAAAATGAAGAAGTTATGGGTAAAACAAGATTGGATAATTTTTCTCATTTTAGCTACGTGAAAATTGGTAACAAATCTATTCCAACCATAACTTAATCAACTTGTATTGTATATTATGTAATCTTGAGATACCATAGACACGTATACAATGTTTCGACCTATCATGTCGACACATCTATATATATTTCGGAACAACCATAGACACTCTATATGTGAATGTTGGAGTTAGCTATACAGGGTTGAGGTTGATTCCAAAATATATATAGTTTGAGGTGTGATAAATACTGAGATACGTATACACTGGGTCGTGGATTGATTCAAGATAATATTTATCGATTTATTTCTGTACATCTAACTGTGGACAACTAGTTATAGGTTACTAACGAGGACAGCTGACTTAATAAACTTAAAACATCAAAATATATTAAAAGTGTTGTAAATATATTTTGAACATACTTTAATATATATGTATATATTGTTATAGGTTCGTGAATCAACAGTGGTCAAGTCTTACTTCCCGACGAAGTAAAAATCTGTGAAAGTGAGTTATAGTCCCACTTTTAAAATCTAATATTTTTGGGATGAGAATACATGCAGGTTTTATAAATGATTTACAAAATAGACACAAGTACGTGAAACTACATTCTATGGTTGAATTATCGAAATCGAATATGCCCCTTTTTATTAAGTCTGGTAATCTAAGAATTAGGGAACAGACACCCTAATTGACGCGAATCCTAAAGATAGATCTATTGGGCCTAACAAACCCCATCCAAAGTACCGGATGCTTTAGTACTTCGAAATTTATATCATATCCGAAGGGTGTCCCGGAATGATGGGGATATTCTTATATATGCATCTTGTTAATGTCGGTTACCAGGTGTTCACCATATGAATGATTTTTATCTCTATGTATGGGATGTGTATTGAAATATGAAATCTTGTGGTCTATTATTATGATTTGATATATATAGGTTAAACCTATAACTCACCAACATTTTTGTTGACGTTTTAAGCATGTTTATTCTCAGGTGATTATTAAGAGCTTCCGCTGTCACATAGTTAAATAAGGACGAGATTTGGAGTCCATGCTTGTATGATATTGTGTAAAAACTGCATTCAAGAAACTTATTTTGTTGTAACATATTTGTATTGTAAACCATTATGTAATGGTCGTGTGTAAACAGGATATTTTAGATTATCATTATTTGATAATCTACGTAAAGCTTTTTAAAACCTTTATCTATGAAATAAAGGTTATGGTTTGTTTTAAAAATGAATGCAGTCTTTGAAAAACGTCTCATATAGAGGTCAAAACCTCGCAACGAAATCAATTAATATGGAACGTTTTTAATCAATAAGAACGGGACATTTCAGTTGGTATCCGAGCGTTGGTCTTAGAGAACCAGAAAATTTGCATTAGTGTGTCTTATCGAGTTTGTTAGGATGCATTAGTGAGTCTGGACTTCGACCGTGTTTTCTTTAAAAATGATTGCTTAACATTTTTGTTGGAAACTATATATTTTTAACATATGAATATTATGTGATTTATTAATCTCTTAACGTGTTTGATATTATGTGATAGATGTCTACCTCTAGAACAAGTCCCATTGACTCACCTAATAATAATGAAGAGTCAAATGTAAATTGGAATGATTTGTGGACTGATTCACAAGTTCCCGAAGAGGAACCGGAAGAAGAGTCGGAACCGGAAGAAGAATCGGAACCGGAAGAAGAATCGGAACCGGATGAAGAAATAGAACCGGTGGGGGAAATAATAAAACGGTTAAGTAAAAGAAAATCCTCAACCAACCGACCAAAGTTAATTATGGTCATTGGTGTTTCCGCCAAGGAAGCAAAATATTGGGAGGATTACCAATTCTCCGATGAATCGGATTCCGACGAGAATTCCGATGATGTTATAGAAATTACCCCAACTGAATTTAAAAAGGCAAAAGAAAATAATAAGGGAAAGGGCATAAAAATAGAGAAATCTAATTCCAACCCCGATGAACTTTATATGTATCGTCAACCCCCGAAGTCCTTAAGTTGTAACAATGACCCGGGAACCTCTAAACCACCAGGTTTTTCTAAACCAATGTGGACAACGACGGCTCGTATTAGGGGAACATCATATATCCCTAGAAACTTGGCAAAACGAACCAAAACCGAAAAAGAAGAAACGAGCGAGTCGGAATAAGATAGTTGTATTCGTGTGGTGTAATATATGTAATATAGTGTTCTTATGCTTTATGATATATGTAAAAATTGCTTGTATTAATAAGTATTTTTTTATGAATCTAACTCTTGTCTATTTTACAGTTTAAAAACACAAAATGGATAGACAACCCAATATTTTAAGAGATCTACCCGGAGACATGATTGATGAAATCTTGTCTAGAGTCGGCCAGAATTCCTCGGCACAGCTATTTAAGGCGAGATCAGTTTGTAAGACATTCGAAGAACGTTCCAAGAATGTTTTGGTTTATAAGAGACTTTCGTTTGAAAGATGGGGGATATCACATTGGGAAACCCATAAGTTACGATGTGTTTACTTTGACGCATATATTGCGGGGAACCCAAATGCTATTTTACGCAACGGGTTAAGAAATTATTTTGACTCAATATATCCGAATATTGGACTTCGTGATTTAGAAAAAGCAGCTAGCATGCAACATAAAGAAGCATGTTATGCTTACGGATTAGTAATGTTCGCTTCTCACCAAAGTGAGAACAAGAACATCGGGCTACAACTATTAAACAAAACGTTTCCACAAGTGACGGAGTCGGTAATTGGGGTAAGAAATGAGCTTTTTAGATTATTACGGGACTGTTGGACATTACGTAACCCTCGTCCCTTCGATGACGTTACAACACGTTGTCTTATCAACGGCCATAACGGTTATGTTGCACAAGACCAAGGATGGGAAGTAGTCCTAGTAAAACCAGAATGCATGACTTGTTTCTGGAGGTATGAATTACGTGTCTTTATTGCCTTTGCTGAACGACTTGTGTACTAGCTAGAATTGTCTTCACAACTATCTTGTATCAAAGTTATTGTGTGCTATATTTCATGCTTTATGTAAAATAAGCGGTATTGTAAGTTTGTAAAATATTGTATAAAAGTTTGAACGCGAAATATTATTATAATCAGTTTTTCATATAGAATTGTAGTAGTTGAATTGTATATTAGCTACTAAGTATGAACTTAACGGGTAGGTACTACTCGAATTTAAACTTATAAAACGCTAATATGAAGAAAAAGCTTTTATAAATGAGTTCATATTATGCTACGAAATACTATTAACTACTCTTAATATTCTGTATGATTAACTTGTTCCATTTAACTATTTTGAAGGAAATGGCACCGACTACTCGACACACCGTGAATATGAATGAAGAGGAATTCCGTACTTTTCTAGCTTCAAACATAGCCGCAGTACAGGCTGCGCTACATACCAACAATAACCTTGGATCTAGCAGTACAGGAAATCGTGTAGGATGCACCTACAAAGAATTCACTGCCTGCAAACCTTTAGAATTTGATGGAACCGAAGGACCGATCGGATTGAAACGGTGGACCGAGAAGGTTGAATCGGTGTTTGCCATAAGTAAGTGTATTGAAGAGGACAAAGTGAAGTACGCTACGCATACCTTCACAGGTTCTGCGTTAACATGGTGGAATACCTATCTAGAGCAAGTGGGACAAGATGATGCGTACGCACTACCGTGGTCAGCATTCAAGCACTTGATGAACGAGAAGTACCGTCCCAGAACCGAGGTCAATAAGCTCAAGACAGAACTTAGAGGGTTACGAACCCAAGGATTTGATATTACCACGTACGAAAGACGATTCACAGAATTGTGTCTATTGTGTCCGGGAGCATTCGAAGATGAGGAAGAGAAGATCGACGCGTTTCTGAAAGGATTACCGGAAAGAATCCAAGAAGATATAAGTTCACACGAGCCCGCCTCCATACAACAGGCATGTAGAATGGCTCACAAACTAGTGAACCAGATTGAAGAAAGAATTAAAGAACAGACTGCTGAAGAGGCCAATGTGAAGCAAGTCAAAAGAAAGTGGGAGGAAAACGGTGATAAGAATCACCAATACAACAACAACAGCAATTACAACAATAATCGCAACAATTATCCCAACAATCGCAACATCAATCGCAACTACAACAAACGGCCCAACAACAACAACAACAACAACAGCAACTACAACAATCATCCCAACAACAATAATAACCGCAACAACAACAACAATCAGAAGCAGCTATGCCAAAGGTGTGAAAAGAATCACTCGGGGTTCTGCACCAAATTTTGCAACAAGTGTAAAAGAAATGGTCATAGCGCGGCGAAGTGTGAGGTCTACGGACCAGGGGTTAATAGAACGAAAGGAACAAATGGTGTCGAAACGAGTAATGGCGGAGCAAGTAGTGTCGGAGCAAGTTATGCCAATGTAGTTTGTTATAAATGTGGAAAACCAGGCCACATTATTAGAAATTGCTCGAACCAGGAGAACACGAATGGACAAGGCCGTGGAAGAGTTTTCAATATTAATGCGGTAGAGGCACAGGAAGACCCGGAGCTTGTTACGGGTACGTTTCTTATTGACAATAAATCTGCTTACGTTTTATTTGATTCGGGTGCGGATAGAAGCTATATGAGTAGAGATTTTTGTGCTAAATTAAGTTGTCCATTGACGCCTTTGGATAGTAAATTTTTACTCGAATTAGCAAATGGTAAATTAATTTCAGCAGATAATATATGTCGGAATCGAGAAATTAAACTGGTTAGCGAAACATTTAAGATTGATTTGATACCAGTAGAGTTAGGGAGTTTTGATGTGATAATCGGTATGGACTGGTTGAAAGAAGTGAAAGCGGAGATCGTTTGTTACAAAAATGCAATTCGCATTATACGAGAAAAAGGAAAACCCTTAATGGTGTACGGAGAAAAGGGCAACACGAAGCTACATCTTATTAGTAATTTGAAGGCACAAAAACTAATAAGAAAAGGTTGCTATGCTGTTTTAGCACACGTCGAGAAAGTACAAACTGAAGAAAAGAGCATCAATGATGTTCCCATTGCAAAAGAATTTCCCGATGTATTTCCGAAAGAATTACCGGGATTACCCCCACATCGATCTGTTGAATTTCAAATAGATCTTGTACCAGGAGCTGCACCAATAGCTCGTGCTCCTTACAGACTCGCACCCAGCGAGATGAAAGAACTGCAAGGCCAATTACAAGAACTTTTAGAGCGTGGTTTCATTCGACCAAGCACATCACCGTGGGGAGCTCCTGTTTTGTTTGTCAAGAAGAAAGATGGTACATTCAGGTTGTGTATCGACTACCGAGAGTTGAACAAGCTTACCATCAAGAACCGCTACCCACTACCGAGAATCGACGACTTATTTGATCAACTACAAGGCTCGTCTGTTTATTCAAAGATTGACTTACGTTCCGGGTATCATCAAATGCGGGTGAAAGAAGATGATATTCCAAAGACTGCTTTCAGAACACGTTACGGTCATTACGAGTTTATGGTCATGCCGTTTGGTTTAACTAATGCACCAGCTGTGTTCATGGACCTTATGAACCGAGTGTGTGGACCATACCTTGACAAGTTTGTCATTGTTTTCATTGATGACATACTTATTTACTCAAAGAATGACCAAGAACACGGTGAACATTTGAGAAAGGTGTTAGAAGTATTGAGGAAGGAAGAATTGTACGCTAAGTTTTCAAAGTGTGCATTTTGGTTGGAAGAAGTTCAATTCCTCGGTCACATAGTGAACAAAGAAGGTATTAAGGTGGATCCGGCAAAGATAGAAACTGTTGAAAAGTGGGAAACCCCGAAAACTCCGAAACACATACGCCAGTTTTTAGGACTAGCTGGTTACTACAGAAGGTTCATCCAAGACTTTTCCAGAATAGCAAAACCCTTGACTGCATTAACGCATAAAGGGAAGAAATTTGAATGGAATGATGAACAAGAGAAAGCGTTTCAGTTATTGAAGAAAAAGCTAACTACAGCACCTATATTGTCATTGCCTGAAGGGAATGATGATTTTGTGATTTATTGTGATGCATCAAAGCAAGGTCTCGGTTGTGTATTAATGCAACGAACGAAGGTGATTACTTATGCGTCTAGACAATTGAAGATTCACGAACAAAATTATACGACGCATGATTTGGAATTAGGCGCGGTTGTTTTTGCATTAAAGACTTGGAGGCACTACTTATATGGGGTCAAAAGTATTATATATACCGACCACAAAAGTCTTCAACACATATTTAATCAGAAACAACTGAATATGAGGCAGCGTAGGTGGATTGAATTATTGAATGATTACGACTTTGAGATTCGTTACCACCCGGGGAAGGCAAATGTGGTAGCCGATGCCTTGAGCAGGAAGGACAGAGAACCCATTCGAGTAAAATCTATGAATATAATGATTCATAATAACATTACTACTCAAATAAAGGAGGCGCAACAAGGAGTTTTAAAAGAGGGAAATTTAAAGGATGAAATACCCAAAGGATCGGAGAAGCATCTTAATATTCGGGAAGACGGAACCCGGTATAGGGCTGAAAGGATTTGGGTACCAAAATTTGGAGATATGAGAGAAATGGTACTTAGAGAAGCACATAAAACCAGATACTCAATACATCCTGGAACGGGGAAGATGTACAAGGATCTCAAGAAACATTTTTGGTGGCCGGGTATGAAAGCCGATGTTGCTAAATACGTAGGAGAATGTTTGACGTGTTCTAAGGTCAAAGCTGAGCATCAGAAACCATCAGGTCTACTTCAACAACCCGAAATCCCGGAATGGAAATGGGAAAACATTACCATGGATTTCATCACTAAATTGCCAAGGACTGCAAGTGGTTTTGATACTATTTGGGTAATAGTTGATCGTCTCACCAAATCAGCACACTTCCTACCAATAAGAGAAGATGACAAGATGGAGAAGTTAGCACGACTGTATTTGAAGGAAGTCGTCTCCAGACATGGAATACCAATCTCTATTATCTCTGATAGGGATGGCAGATTTATTTCAAGATTCTGGCAGACATTACAGCAAGCATTAGGAACTCGTCTAGACATGAGTACTGCCTATCATCCACAAACTGATGGACAGAGCGAAAGGACGATACAAACGCTTGAAGACATGCTACGAGCATGTGTTATTGATTTCGGAAACAGTTGGGATCGACATCTACCGTTAGCAGAATTTTCCTACAACAACAGCTACCATTCAAGCATTGAGATGGCGCCGTTTGAAGCACTTTATGGTAGAAAGTGCAGGTCTCCGATTTGTTGGAGTGAAGTGGGGGATAGACAGATTACGGGTCCGGAGATTATACAAGAAACTACCGAGAAGATCATCCAAATTCAACAACGGTTGAAAACCGCCCAAAGTCGACAAAAGAGCTACGCTGACATTAAAAGAAAAGATATAGAATTTGAAATTGGAGAGATGGTCATGCTTAAAGTTGCACCTTGGAAAGGCGTTGTTCGATTTGGTAAACGAGGGAAATTAAATCCAAGGTATATTGGACCATTCAAGATTATTGATCGTGTCGGACCAGTAGCTTACCGACTAGAGTTACCTCAACAACTCGCGGCTGTACATAACACTTTCCACGTCTCGAATTTAAAGAAATGTTTTGCTAAAGAAGATCTCACTATTCCGTTAGATGAAATCCAAATCAACGAAAAACTTCAATTCATCGAAGAACCCGTCGAAATAATGGATCGTGAGGTTAAAAGACTTAAGCAAAACAAGATACCAATTGTTAAGGTTCGATGGAATGCTCGTAGAGGACCCGAGTTCACCTAGGAGCGTGAAGATCAGATGAAGAAGAAATACCCGCATCTATTTCCAGAAGATTCGTCAACACCTTCAACAGCTTAAAATTTCGGGACGAAATTTATTTAACGGGTAGGTACTGTAGTGACCCGAACTTTTCCTTGTTTATATATATTAATTGAGATTGATATTTACATGATTAAATGTTTCCAACATGTTAAGCAATCAAACTTGTTAAGACTTGATTAATTGAAATATGTTTCATATAGACAATTGACCACCCAAGTTGACCGGTGATTCACGTACGTTAAAACTTGTAAAAACTATATGATGACATATATATGGATATATATATAGTTAACATGATACTATGATAAGTAAACATATCATTAAGTATATTAACAATGAACTACATATGTAAAAACAAGACTACTAACTTAATGATTTTTAAACGAGACATATATGTAACGATTATCGTTGTAAAGACATTTAATGTATATATATCATATTAAGAGATATTCATACATGATAATATCATGATAATATAATAATTTAAAATCTCATTTGATATTATAAACATTGGGTTAACAACATTTAACAAGATCGTTAACCTAAAGGTTTCAAAACAACACTTACATGTAACGACTAACGATGACTTAACGACTCAGTTAAAATGTATATACATGTAGTGTTTTAATATGTATTTATACACTTTTGAAATACTTCAATACACTTATCAAAATACTTCTACTTAACAAAAATGCTTACAATTACATCCTCGTTCAGTTTCATCAACAATTCTACTCGTATGCACCCGTATTCGTACTCGTACAATACACAGCTTTTAGATGTATGTACTATTGGTATATACACTCCAATGATCAGCTCTTAGCAGCACATGTGAGTCACCTAACACATGTGGGAACCATCATTTGGCAACTAGCATGAAATATCTCATAAAATTACAAAAATATGAGTAATCATTCATGACTTATTTACATGAAAACAAAATTACATATCCTTTATATCTAATCCATACACCAACGACCAAAAACACCTACAAACACTTTCATTCTTCAATTTTCTTCATCTAATTGATCTCTCTCAAGTTCTAAGTGTTCTTCGTAAATTCCAAAAGTTCTAGTTTCATAAAATCAAGAATACTTTCAAGTTTGCTAGCTCACTTCCAATCTTGTAAGGTGTTCATCCAACCTCAAGAAATCTTTGTTTCTTACAGTAGGTTATCATTCTAATACAAGGTAATAATCATATTCAAACTTTGGTTCAATTTCTATAACTATAACAATCTTATTTCAAGTGATGATCTTACTTGAACTTGTTTTCGTGTCATGATTCTGCTTCAAGAACTTCGAGCCATCCAAGGATCCATTGAAGCTAGATCCATTTTTCTCTTTTCTAGTAGGTTTATCCAAGGAACTTAAGGTAGTAATGATGTTCATAACATCATTCGATTCATACATATAAAGCTTTCTTATTCGAAGGTTTAAACTTGTAATCACTAGAACATAGTTTAGTTAATTCTAAACTTGTTCGCAAACAAAAGTTAATCCTTCTAACTTTACTTTTAAAATCAACTAAACACATGTTCTATATCTATATGATATGCTAACTTAATGATTTAAAACCTGAAAACACGAAAAACACCGTAAAACCGGATTTACGCCGTCGTAGTAACACCGCGGGCTGTTTTGGGTTAGTTAATTAAAAACTATGATAAACTTTGATTTAAAAGTTGTTATTCAGAGAAAATGATTTTTATTATGAACATGAAACTATATCCAAAAATTATGGTTAAACTCAAAGTGGAAGTATGTTTTCTAAAATGGTCATCTAGACGTCATTCTTTCGACTGAAATGACTAGCTTTACAAAAACGACTTGTAACTTATTTTTCCGACTATAAACCTATACTTTTCTGTTTAGATTCATAAAATAGAGTTCAATATGAAACCATAGCAATTTGATTCACTCAAAACGAATTTAAAATGAAGAAGTTATGGGTAAAACAAGATTGGATAATTTTTCTCATTTTAGCTACGTGAAAATTGGTAACAAATCTATTCCAACCATAACTTAATCAACTTGTATTGTATATTATGTAATATTGAGATACCATAGACACGTATACAATGTTTTGACCTATCATGTCGACACATCTATATATATTTCGGAACAACCATAGACACTCTATATGTGAATGTTGGAGTTAGCTATACAGGGTTGAGGTTGATTCCAAAATATATATAGTTTGAGTTGTGATCAATACTGAGATACGTATACACTGGGTCGTGGATTGATTCAAGATAATATTTATCGATTTATTTCTGTACATCTAACTGTGGACAACTAGTTATAGGTTACTAACGAGGACAGCTGACTTAATAAACTTAAAACATCAAAATATATTAAAAGTGTTGTAAATATATTTTGAACATACTTTAATATATATGTATATATTGTTATAGGTTCGTGAATCAACAGTGGTCAAGTCTTACTTCCCGACGAAGTAAAAATCTGTGAAAGTGAGTTATAGTCCCACTTTTAAAATCTAATATTTTTGGGATGAGAATACATGCAGGTTTTATAAATGATTTACAAAATAGACACAAGTACGTGAAACTACATTCTATGGTTGAATTATCGAAATCGAATATGCCCCTTTTTATTAAGTCTGGTAATCTAAGAATTATGGAACAGACACCCTAATTGACGCGAATCCTAAAGATAGATCTATTGGGCCTAACAAACCCCATCCAAAGTACCGGATGCTTTAGTACTTCGAAATTTATATCATATCCAAAGGGTGTCCCGGAATGATGGGGATATTCTTATATATGCATCTTGTTAATGTCGGTTACCAGGTGTTCACCATATGAATGATTTTTATCTCTATGTATGGGATGTGTATTGAAATATGAAATCTTGTGGTCTATTATTATGATTTGATATATATAGGTTAAACCTATAACTCACCAACATTTTTGTTGACGTTTTAAGCATGTTTATTCTCAGGTGATTATTAAGAGCTTCCGCTGTCGCATAGTTAAATAAGGACGAGATTTGGAGTCCATGCTTGTATGATATTGTGTAAAAACTGCATTCAAGAAACTTATTTTGTTGTAACATATTTGTATTGTAAACCATTATGTAATGGTCGTGTGTAAACAGGATATTTTAGATTATCATTATTTGATAATCTACGTAAAGCTTTTTAAAACCTTTATCTATGAAATAAAGGTTATGGTTTGTTTTAAAAATGAATGCAGTCTTTGAAAAACGTCTCATATAGAGGTCAAAACCTCGCAACGAAATCAATTAATATGGAACGTTTTTAATCAATAAGAACGGGACATTTCACTAAGGGGGTGAATAGTTACTTAATACGTTTTTAACACTTTTTCGATTGATCACCAAATTTGATTCAACTTTGATCATGAAGCGACCTGTCCTAATCCATCCGGACGAAGTCCACATCGATTATAAACGATTCACAATAGTTGATTTCATTGCGAGGTACTTGACCTCTATATGATACATTTTACAAACATTGCATTCGTTTTAAAAGACAAATTTTCATTTACATCGAAAGTTGACGGCATGCATACTATTTCATAATATATCTAACTGTAATTGACTAAGTAATAATCTTGATGAATTCAACGACCCGAATGCAACGTCTTTTGAAATATGTCAAAAATGACTCCAAGTAATATCTCTAAAATGAGCAAATGCACAGCGGAAGATTTCTTTCGTACCTGGGAATAAACATGCTTTAAAGTGTCAACCAAAAGGTTGGTGAGTTCATTAGTTTAACATAAATAATCATTTCATAATTTTAATAGACCACAAGATTTCATATTTCCATTTCTCATAAACAAGATTTCATATTTCCATTTCTCATAAACATACGTCCCATGCATAGAGACAAAAATATCATTCATATGGATTGAACACCTGGTAACCGACATTCACAATATGTATATAAGAATATCCCCATCATTCCGGGATCCTCCTTCGAACATGATATAAATTTCGAAGTACTAAAGCATCCGGTACTTTGGATGGGGCTTGTTGGGCCCGATAGATCTATCTTTAGAGTTCGCGTCAATTAGGGTGTCTGTTCCCTAATTCTTAGATTACCAGACTAAAAAGGGGCATATTCGGTTTAATAATCCAACCATAGAATGTAGTTTCGATCACTTGTGTCTATTTCATAAAGCATTAATAAAAGCAGCGCATGTATTCTCAGTCCCAAAAATATATATTGCAAAAGCATTTAAAAAGGGTGCAAATAAACTCACGCATATAATTATTGTAAAACAGTTAATAAAACATTTGCATGTATTCTCAGTCCCAAAAATGTAAAGAGTAAAAGGGAATCAAATGAAACTCACCATACTGTATTTTGTAGTAAAAATACATATAACATCATTGAACAAATGTAAGGTTGGCCTTAGATTCACGAACCTTAAAATGAAAAAGACTTAAAGGAATGCCCCAGCCCGAGCTCGACCTCGTGACCTCTCGTTAATCCGACACATACCCAAACCATTCTAGCTAATCTGATTTATTTTCCTGATCATAATCGTACCTATATCCATTTAACCCTTAACAGCCTATTTCTTCTTCTCCTTCATCTATTTTAAAAAAAAAATATGCTACAGCCCAGGATTGAACCTGTGACCTCCTGTTAACCCAACATTCACGAAACCATTGCACTGTAATTTACCTTCTGGTATTATGCTTTGCGTTTAAATATATAATCTGTTCAAAAATTATCATGACTTTATCTTCATCATCAAAATTCTTGGATTATTAACATCACAATTTATAACCATCATCGTTATTACTTCTCAACACCATTATCATAACCTTAATCCATCGTCATCACCATAATCATTATCTATTCTTATTCGTATACATCATAACCGAATTGTAATCAACCTAATCATAAACACAATCATGTCGTGATTATTATCTACATAAAATCATAATTATTTTCATTACTCAACACCCTATCATTCTTTCTTCTTCGTTTGTAAAATAGAAATCGTGAAGAGCTGCTGCAGCTTTGTTTCGTGACAGATTGAACGAACAGAAAAAAACATACTCCGCAGCAGGTTAATGGGTTTTAATTTAGGGTTTGCGTTTTATATTTCTAGTCCATGATCCCACCCAAGTTTGGCCCAACAACAGTTTGGATTTCAGTCCAATCACTACCACATGCATACGGCCCAAGAATCAATTCATGGCTATCTGTTTTCATTTCATTCCACCGAAATATCTAACACCCCTTTCCTCGTATACCATTATATAACCCTACCACTAGAAATTGTTGGCCAACTAGTCCCATGTTTAATATATTTAATCTCATCTTTTATTTAATGGAGTATCATCATTAATTCACATGTTGTTTCAATATAAATGAAACAGATGGAAGGAAAAGTGTCGGCCAGAAAATAAAGTATAACTACTTGAGTATAAAAGGTGGGTTTATGGGGCATTTGCTTATGAACTCAACAAGTAGGCGAGAAAAAAAATAATATGGTAGTGGTTGTCGTGTTGATCAAAAGTGAAAAAAGCGAAGATAAATAAATAAATAGTGGTGGTTTAAAGTGGTGGTTTTATTGTGTTTTGAGGTGGTACCTTGAATTAATAATCCAAAGCAGAAGTAACGAATAGCGATGGCAAAGGTGGTGGTGGTTACTCGATCATAACAGTAGCATAGACAAAAAATGCTACAGCAGAAAGTGGTGATCATATATGGTGATTGTCTCATGGGTTCGATGGTTACTTGAATTAAAAACAGAAATATAGAGAACGTAAGTGTAGCAGCTCGAAGGTGGTGAGGGTTTATCCGATGTGTCAACGAGGGAGAAGGTAAAATGTGGGAGGGGATGGTAAACCGAATCAAGAAAAGGAGATAATTAAGATGGTGGTTGAATGATTGAAACTAAAGTTAAACACAAGTTGCCTGTGATATTTTCATATATCAATACCTATAGTCTTTATATATAATATAATATTAATAATAATTATAATATAATAATAATAATTATTATTCAACATGTGAATTGGTAGTTAGCAGTAAGCAGCCGCACTTTTTGTACTCTTCTTATTGTCATCGAATTTTTAAGGGTGTTAATTCGTGTTCCGTTGTTAATTAGTGGCGTATAAAAGTACTCATAAAATCCTAATATTTTTAAATTAACTATATTTATTTATTTTTCATTATGGTATAAAATTTAATCATTAATTTATTAAATAAAAATTACATCAACTGTCCCTCTCATTTAAGGGTAAAATACAAAAAGTGTTAAAATTAAATAATTAGCTTCCAAATATGTTTTTAATAAGCCTAAAATTTATATAGCTCATTTTCGGATCACCGTTTATTTTAAAATCATATAAGTTTGTTTTTAACGTGTTTACTATCAATTGAATGATAGATGAGTGCTACTATCGTGTACTAAATAAATTCAAAATCAAATATATATATTCAATATACTTTATTTATATATATAGATACATTTTTAATTATAATATCATATATTACTTTATTTTACATAATTAATTCAAAAATCTAAATTTTGTAATATTACAAATTGCATTTATTTAAATACTATAAATTTAAATACATACATTTCTATTTACAAATAGACGTTCGTGAATCGTCAGGAATGGTCGAAGGTCAACAGTTCAAAATTTTTGAGACTCCACATAACAGACTTTGCTTATCGTGTCGAAATAATATAAAGATTAAGTTTAAATTTGGTCATAAATTTTCGGGTCGTCACAGTACCTACCCGTTAAAGAAATTTCATCCCGAAATTTGAGTGTGGTTGTCATGGTTAACGATAAATATGTTTTCATGACAAATATGAGTTAATAAGATAGAATTTTATCATCATTGAGTACTACCGATAAAACAATTCGATTATTCGAAGCGTACGAGTAAAGCTGTCAAAAAAAATAAAAAAAAATAATGAATGAAATAAAGATTCGCCTTAACTTTTGGCGTAGTCCTGTTTGAATTCCGGAATTCCAGAGATTTAAAAGAAAATCTTTGAAATCTAAAATATATGATTCTTCGGGATTTATGGAAATTAAGATCTCCTTAATTAAATACGATCATCTATCTCGATTGCTTTTTCTGGTATTTCATTATAAATGAACTTCTTTCGTTCCATTATTTCCCACCATTTCTATATTTTCCTTCTTAGTTCATACATCCAAAAGATTATGAAAATGCTTAATCCAGTTCTAATTCTTGTCCTTATCCTGACTTTTGCAACAATCATTCTCCTTTTCCAACTTCTACCGGAGGAATCTATTTAATTCTACTTCACCCTTGGGGTTATAGTGTTTTTAATTCTCCCGTGTCTTTATGTTGCGATAAACATTGATATACACAGTTTTTAATTTATGTGCAGTTATCGGGCTTTATATTCTCCCTTATATTTCGAAGCTCCATGCTTTTGTTTTCTATAATCATTGTCATCCACAGTTATTGCTTCCTTCTATTTGCTGCAATTTATACTTCCATTTCTATTACAGAGCTTCATTCTTTCGTTTCCTCTTCTTGCGATTAAGCATTGCTTGTAATGGTCCAGAATTTGCAGATATGAATTTTGGAATGAACATAGTTAATGTTTTAAGAAGGAAATTGTAATGGCACGATTTTGATTTGTTAAATTACCAGAATATCCGAGAAAGATAGAACTATCAAGAAAATATGTTCTTGATATCTTTATATATCAGATAAAATGTAAGAGTCGTGTAACATGGCACATGATGACGTTATAATCTGTGAATCATCATGTTCCATTTAGAAACTCAGCATGACTTACTGTAATATAATCACGTTGATCAAGTGTCATTATATTATACTAAGTCATGCATCAGTTCCCAACATTACTTCAATAACATTCATATTTTAAACTCAAAAGTTTACAAAATATAGAAACTAACAGTTTCTATATGATGTAACACTTATATCATGAAGAGATTAATGATTTCAGATAAGAATAGTTATGAAAATATCTTCAGAAATATGGAGGATATTTATAATGAAAGAAACGATGATATCTTGGAATTTCTAATATCGAAGGATGGTGAAGAAAATCTATCCGCAAGAGTTTGGAGTCAGAAGCAAGGTATTCGCTAAAGATTTCATCATAAACAGAATCATCAGGATTCTTAATGTACAAGTTTAGTCCTTGTGATTTGTTGAGAGACTCCTTCGTAGTTTGCTCAATCAGTTTTTCAGTTTCAAACTTTTTCTGAGCTTTGCTAAAATACAATTCTTTATCATCAACTTTAGGCTGTTGAGGTCGTTTACAGTTTTTTTGTTGCTTCATTCAACATTTTCAAAATTCAGAGCATTAATTTGCAGACTGGGTGCTTTTCAGAATTTCAGAATTGGAATTCGTAAATCCAGGAGATAGAAGTTATATATATATATATATATATATATATATATATATATATATATATATATATATATATATATATATATATATATATATATATATATATATATATATATATATATATATATATATATATGTATATATATATAAATTGTTGTCGTAGAATCGCTGAGAATTTAGAGATTATCGATTGATGCCTTCCGGTACTTGGTATGGTAATTATCGTTACCAGATACCGATGAGTTCATGATAAGACTTCAATAGATAAATATATTGATTTGTCGTAGAGATTTGAGCCAAGGAGCAATGAGGTGGCTGGTACGTCTGCTGGTAATATAGTGGAATATAAAAGAATTCTCCGGTATCAAAAGGGTAATCGTATATATCAGGATTATAGTAAGGCTACTTCGAATGAAAAATCGAAGTTGACTTGCTGAAGCTGTGACAAATTGGCTACTTTGAAAAGGGATCACAAAGTTATTTTTGCTAATAAATGTCAAAGGATCTGACGCGGCTACGTGTTAAACTTTTACTCAGTTACCGAGAGTTTCTCAGGTGCAATACTATATGCATTAATCTTTTCTTCTGTAGATGAAGTGCGGTTGGTTCATCCTCTCGATTGATTTGCTTTCAAGAATCATGAAAGGTTTAAACGCAGATCGTAATCGTTAAGATACAAGTGAGGTTTAAAAGGAAATCAAGTGGCAAACTTGAAGAATTGTTTAGTTTCATATGTTATAATCAATATTTTAATTCATTTTAATTGTCCAATGTTGATAGTCCTCAGTTAACAGTCAACAGTTAGCAATTCAATAATTCATATATAATTATATATATAATATTCGAATTAATATGTATCGTGACCCGTGTACATGTCTCAGACTCGATCACAACTCAAAGTATATATATTATTGTAGAATCAACCTCAATCCTGTATAGAGAACTCGATCATTACTGCATATAGAGTGTCTATGGTTATTCCAAATAATATATATATATATATATATATATATATATATATGCGTCGATATGATATGTCAAAACCTTGTATACGTGTACCGATATTTAAAGTGTGTAAAATAAATACAGAAATTAAATGACTATAAATAAAATACGTAAAGTAAATAACAAAAATTAAATGACAATAAATAAAATTGCGATAAATAAACTGCGATAAATAAAATGTAAACAGTTAGCTAGGAACAGTTAGCTAGGATTTTGTTTGCGTGGCTTCTTAACAAATTTTTTTTCATGGTTAATTTGTTTGTTTCTAACAAATTTTTATTTTTGTCCAATGTTTTCTTCATTATGCCACTTGTTGGATTCTGATAGGTCAAAATCCAAATATGAAATTGAATTTGAATGAAAATAGTTATTCTTTGGTGAACGGATACATATATCGATGGTTGTAAGTAGGATAGTAAATTACGGTTGAATCAGATTCGAAGAATGTACAGTGTAACTTATTAATGTGAAATCTAAATATTCCTCGCGTATTACCTACCCGTTAAAATATTTTCATCATTAAAAGTTTGTATGAAAGAATTTTCAATTACAATCTTTATGAAAATATATATACATATATATTTTCTTCAGATGTAATTATGGATTTAATGAGTCAATATGATAATAGACTCATTTGATTTACCGTTAGAACAAGAATATATAATCTCTAAAACATTAGAGAATACATAATCACCATGTCGAACGAAGATAAATGATGTAAAACGTCATGTAGAATGATGATTACACTCGAGGTACAGAATGAGATGTTGAGGCATGGATTGTTGATGGTACTGGTGCTGTTATTGATGGTACTATTGGTGCCAATGATCTTGCTGAAGCTGGTAAGTTTTGCACCATATATTTTAAGGCTACAACTCGGGCGCGTAGTTCGTTGACTTATTACTCCGGGATGATTGTTGGTAAGAACGGGCGAATGAATAAGGTTTAGAATCTGAGTTATGATATAGTTGTGGCGAGATATTCGGGAAATGAGGGTGAAAATGGTGTTACAAATAGGTTCGCCGGTAAGTATTTTAGTTTCTTCATCAAGAGGTGAATTCGATTAGTGGAAGGGATCGCCTTCTGCGCGTCTCCATTGATCAAGTTGACTACGAACCCATTTCCAATTCATCCAGAATAAATGATGGCTAATTGGTTGACTCATTCCAGTTACACTGCTTTCGGAGCTCGAGTGGAAATCCATATCGGAATAGCTGTCGGAATAACTATCCGAATAGCTATCGAAATCTGAGGGACTCGAACTGGTTTAGGGATTCATCTCGTACGATTAAATGAAGTATTTTTGATACAAATTAGATTATAGGATGTAGATTAGTACCCTGCAATACATAATTTACATATGCATATATAATACTAAAATCCCATAAGCTACGGAGGAATCTACGGAAGCTGTCAGGCAAAGGTAACAATAACAGATATGCTAAGATATGAATTTTTCTATACACTGTCTATGCAATAAAGGCAGTAAGACGTGTCTTAGACTTTAAGGATGATAAGCAAATAATTTTTCGACACTAAATGATAAGCAAAACTTTTA
This sequence comes from Rutidosis leptorrhynchoides, assembly GCF_046630445.1. Taxonomy (NCBI): domain Eukaryota; kingdom Viridiplantae; phylum Streptophyta; class Magnoliopsida; order Asterales; family Asteraceae; genus Rutidosis; species Rutidosis leptorrhynchoides. Next base: position 325,555,511 of record NC_092335.1, on the reverse strand, counting down.
ACATGCAGACACGGTCGAAGTCCAGACTCACTAATGCATTCTAACGACTATCAGTTAGACTCACTAATGCAAGACCTGGTTCGCTAAGACCACCGCTCTGATACCAACTGAAGCGACCCGTCCTAATCCATCCGAACGAAGTCCACATCGATTATAAACGATTCACAATAGTTGATTTCATTGCGAGGTACTTGACCTCTATATGATACATTTTACAAACATTGTATTCGTTTTAAAAGATAAATTTTCATTTACATCGAAAGTTGATGGCATGCATACTATTTCATAATATATCTAACTGTAATTGACTAAATAATAATCTTGATGAACACAACGACCTGAATGCAACGTCTTTTGAAATATGTCATAAATGACTCCAAGTAATATCTCTAAAATGAGCAAATGCACAGCGGAAGATTTCTTTCGTACCTGGGAATAAACATGCTTTAAAGTGTCAACCAAAAGGGTGGTGAGTTAATTAGTTTAACATAAATAATCATTTCATAATTTTAATAGACCACAAGATTTCATATTTCCATTTCTCATAAACATACGTCCCATGCATAGAGACAAAAATATCATTCATATGGATTGAACACCTGGTAACCGACATTCACAATATGCATATAAGAATATCCCCATCATTCCGGGATCCTCCTTCGGACATGATATAAATTTTGAAGTACTAAAGCATCCGGTACTTTGGATGGGGCTTGTTGGGCCCGATAGATCTATCTTTAGAGTTTGCGTCAATTAGGGTGTCTGTTCCCTAATTCTTAGATTACCAGACTAAAAAGGGGCATATTCGGTTTAATAATCCAACCATAGAATGTAGTTTCGATCACTTGTGTCTATTTAGTAAAGCATTTATAAAAGCAGCGCATGTATTCTCAGTCCCAAAAATATATATTACAAAAGCATTTAAAAAGGGAGCAAATAAACTCACGCATATAATTATTGTAAAACAGTTAATAAAACATTTGCATGTATTCTCAGTCCCAAAAATGTAAAGAGTAAAAGGGAATCAAATGAAACTCACCATACTGTATTTTGTAGTAAAAATACATATAACATCATTGAACAAATGTAAGGTTGGCCTTAGAATCACAAACCTTAAAATGAAAAAGACTTAAAGGAATGCCCCAGCCCGAGCTCGAACTCGTGACCTCTCGTTAATCCGACACACACCCAAACCATTCCAGCTAATCTGATTTCTTTTCCTGATCATAATCGTACCTATATCCATTTAACCCTTACCAGCCTATTTCTTCTTCTCCTTCATCTATTTTAAAAAAAAATATGCTACAGCCCAGGATTGAACCTGTGACCTCCTGTTAACCCAAGATTCATGAAACCATTACACTGTAATTTACCTTCTGGTATTATGCTTTGCGTTTAAATATATAATCTGTTCGAAAATTATCATGACTTTATCTTCATCATCAAAATTCTTGGATTATTAACATCACGATTTATAATCATCATCGTTATTACTTCTCAACACCATTATCATAACCTTATCCCATCATCATCACCATAATCATTATCTATTCTTATTCGTATACATCATAACCGAATTGTAATCAACCTAATCATAAACACAATCATGTCGTGATTATTATCTACATAAAATCATAATTATTTTTATTACTCAACACCCTATCATTCTTTCTTCTTCGTTTGTAAAACAGAAACCGTGAAGAGCTGCTGCAGCTTTGTTTCGTGACAGATTGAACGAACAGAAAAAAAAAATACTCCGCAGCAGGTTAATGGGTTTTAATTTAGGGTATTTCTAGTCCATGATCCCACCCAAGTTTGGCCCAACAACAGTTTGGATTTCAGTCCAATCACTACCACATGCATACGGCCCAAGAATCAATTCATGGCTATCTGTTTTCATTTCATTCCACCGAAATATCTAGCACCCCTTTCCTTGTGTACCATTATATAACCCTACCACTAGAAATTGTTGGCCAACTAGTCCCATGTTTAATATATTTAATCTCATCTTTTATTTAATGGAGTATCATCATTAATTCACATGTTGTTTCAACATAAATGAAACAGATGGAAGGAAAAGTGTCGGCCAGAAAATAAAGTATAACTACTTGAGTATAAAAGGTGGGTTTATGGGGCATTTGCTTATGAACTCAACTAGTAGGCGAGAAAAACAATAATATGGTAGTGGTTGTCGTGTTGATCAAAAGTGAAAAAAAGCGAAGATAAATAAATAAATAGTGGTGGTTTAAAGTGGTGGTTTTATTGTGTTTTGAGGTGGTACCTTGAATTAATAATCCGAAGCAGAAGTAACGAATAGCGATGTCAAAGGTGGTGGTGGTTACTCGATCATAACAGTAGCATAGACAAAAAATGCTACAGCAGAAAGTAGTGATCATATATGGTGATTTTCTCATGGGTTCGATGGTTACTTGAATTAAAACAGAAATATAGAGAACGTAAGTGTAGCAGCTCGAAGGTGGTGAGGGTTTATCCGATGTGTCAACGAGGGAGAAGGTAAAATGTGGGAGGGGATGGTAAACCGAATCAAGAAAAGGAGATAATTAAGATGGTGGTTGAATGATTGAAACTAAAGTTAAACACAAGTTGCCTGTGATATTTTCATATATCAATACCTATAGTCTTTATATATAATATAATATTAATAATAATTATAATATAATAATAATTATTATTATTCAACATGTGAATTGGTAGATAACAGTAAGCAGCCGCACTTTTTGTACTCTTCTTATTGTCATCGAATTTTTAAGGGTGTTAATTCGTGTTCCGTTGTTAATTAGTGGCGTATAAAAGTACTCAGAAAATCCTAATATTTTTAAATTAACTATATTTATTTATTTTTCATTATGGTATAAAATTTAATCATTAATTTATTAAATAAAAATTACATCAACTGTCCCTCTCATTTAAGGGTAAAATACAAAAAGTGTTAAAATTAAATAATTAGCTTCCAAATGTGTTTTTAATAAGCCTAAAATTTATATAGCTCATTTTCGGATCACCGTTTATTTTAAACTCATATAAGTTTGTTTTTAACGTGTTTACTATCAATTGAATGATAGATGAGTGCTACTATCGTGTACTAAATAAATTCAAAATCAAATATATATATTCAATATACTTTATTTATATATATAGATACATTTTTAATTATAATATCATATATTACTTTATTTTACATAATTAATTCAAAAATCTAAATTTTGTAATATTACAAATTGCATTTATTTAAATACTATATATTTAAATACATACATTTCTATTTACAAATAGACGTTCATGAATCGTCAGGAATGGTCGAAGGTCAACAGTTCAAAATTTTTGAGACTCCGCATAACAGACTTTGCTTATCGTGTCGAAATAATATAAAGATTAAGTTTAAATTTGGTCAGAAATTTTCGGGTCGTCACTGATCAACCTACTCAACTCAAACTTGATGTGTGTAGTGTATATGTTCAAAATGATAATGAAGTAATGTAAAGAAAATAGACACAAGGATTTATAGTGGTTTGGGTAGATGTTAACTAATCCACCTTAATCCACTCCCCGATTACACTAATCGGGATTTGTTGCTTCACTAAGCACTTTTCTCCAAACCTTGTGGAGATCCGATTTACATGTCTTCAACTTCTTTGGTAGACAACAAACCTAATTTTTCTATCTCTTTGAAAGATCAACTCTAACCTAGATCAACTTGACTTCACCTTGGACAAGTATTAATCTCCAAATAATATTAATCAACTTCCTAAGTCCCTTTAAGGAAGTATCACTAAGCTAGCCTATGCTTATACTAATTGGAGTTACAAGACTTATACACTTTGCAATGATGATCCTAACACAATACTAGGACATACATTACATTAAGTAAACTCACAAGATAAATGATTTTGATTAGTAAGTTTACAACAACCCAATTCTATATCTATAAGATCATAGAATCTTCTATTGCTTGATCACATTTGAGTAGTAATTGATGCAATTGTGATCACTAGAAATAAGTCTTTGAAATATGCAAGAGGGTCAGCTTCAAATACTCTTAAATGTTTGCCTTTTATAGTGAGATTCAAAAAGTAGCCATTGACACATGGTTGACATCACGGTTGACCGTGGTGCGACCGTGCGTGCTCCAGTCTAAATTTGGTATCCGTTATATAGCCGTTTGACTCAAATTTGAACACCACATTTTGGCACCTTTACTCTTTCTAGCACCTGCAAAAGAAACCAAACATCCTATACAAGTACTATATGCATTAAGTGTGTGAGATTTGGTCTCAATGCATGAAAGTGACTAATCATTCCAAAAGTGGTAAACCCAACATTCTTGGAGAAGTGTCTTGATTGATATTTTTGGGAAATCTCAGTTTGGTCAAGACTTAGTTAGTCACTTTAATGCCCTTGGTTCAATTCTAAATACTAGTCACTATATCATTAACTTCCTAGTTTCAATTAATCACAAGCATGGTTGCAAAACTCTGACGACTCGGCCGAGTTCACGCCGATAACTCGGCAAAAGTTTCTAAACGAAAAATCAGTGGCTAACTCGCAAAATTACTCGGTCAACGCCGGTCAACGCCGGTCAAACGGTGGTCAACGGCTTTGAGAAACTCAGATCTTGCCTGAAAATTGAAAAAAAAGAGAAGCAAGGAAGGAAACAAGATGATACTTGTTACAAATTAAGCCGGACCACTTGTAAAATCCGATCGCCGGAGAAGATAAAGTGGCAAGAAGCTGCTGTTGAAGGAAGTGTGTGACTCTTTTTAGATCTGGTTATGAGTTGGACTGTTGAAGAGTGATATTCTAAGTCTTCGGATATATATAAATATAAATATTAAATAAATATATAAAACGGATAACAAGGAAGCACGTGAAAGATCTGATGGAGTATAGATAAAGTGGTACAGAGTATTTTAAGTATTTTAATTTCTTTTTCTATAAAGAAATAACAATAACAGCCCCTGAAGGTTTAGTAAACTTTAAAAACAAGAACAAACTTAATATGTACTCTTGAACCTTTAATTAAATGACAATAACAGCCCCTGTTATTTATATATTATCAAAGTATATATATATATATATATATATATATATATATATATATATATATATATATATATATATATATATATATATATATATATATATATATATGTATATGTATATATATATATATATATATATATATATATATGTGTATATATATATATATATATATATATATATATATATATATATATATATAAGTCAACGAAAGTCAACATCCGAGTTCTCCCTCAAGTTCTCCCCGAGTCGCCGAGAACTCCTCAAAAACCTCTTGCCGAGTTCTCCCAAAGTCACGAGTTTTACAACCTTGATCACAAGTCATAAGATAATCATGAAGTATTTAGAGACATCAAAGTTAAGTCATAAGCAATCACCCTTAGTTACTTAGACTAGACCAAATAGACAATTGACTATACTTTCAATGTGAACCATTTTACACTTAATCTATTGGAGTAGGTTAGTCACTTGAATCCTAACTAATGAGCACATAGCAAACATATTAATCAAGTTGACAAGTTTATGAGTATTAACCATATTGACAAGTAGCAAGTAATACTCACATAGCAAGAGATAGTTATTCTAGGATTAATCATATAGATACTTGCACAACTTATAATTCAAGCACTTAATAAGTTTAATTTGCAATATAACATATTGCATGATTAATGTGTAAGTACACATTAATGTCCAACACATGTACAAGGGAAGAGCAATCTCTAGTTGGGAATTGGTGACCATCCTAAATGTATCTAAGTGTGTTTTAGGATTACAAGTCATTAATAGTTAACCTTGAAAGCATTGTTCCTCATTTAGCCTTAATTAATCACTAAGTCATTTCTAATAGCAATCGTTGTTCTAGTGACATTGGCTTAAGTGTGTTGGTATTTGATGATCATACTAAGGATGTTTAGATAGGAATTAAGATCACGAGTTGTTGATTAACACTTATGTGTTATGTCTAATCTTGGTTAAATTGTCATTAAGATGTCATTAGGCGTAATTAATCACAATTAGTGTTTTTATGACCAAAACTCGGTTGAGAATGAAGAAGGCATCTATTCTAAGCATGTTGAGAAAGGTTTCATGAATTATAGATGTCAGGAACTTGTCAAACTTTATTTGGTCGAAAATGGTACCAGAGAAAACTGCGATCGCATTGCGGTTGACCGTGGTGGCGACCGTGCAACTTGTTTTCACAAAACTGCGTTGCAATTTAGTTTGGGGTTTCACGGTTGACTTTGCGGTCGACCGTACCTCGACCGTGTGTTTAGCTGAACTTTTGATTTCATTCTTTAACCTATGTTTGACTTGGTCATTTGCAAGATAAAGTATGGATTAGTGACCTTGCGTGTTTTATGTTAAGATGTCAGTCATCGCTTATGAATATGTATGTGTCATCATCAAAACATATTCTTTGGTTAATCATACTTAAGTTTATCATTTAGTGCATTAATCCACATTCAACCAACAATTTCTTTTCCAGATTTCAGGGAGCTGACGGATTTGTACATGTCATGGGGAAGAGCTTGCATGATGAAAGTCCTTGAGTCAACGTCGGCTTGAGCTCTCTTGGCTTGTTCACCCTGGAGTTCATAGGGTTTCAGGGGAACACCAGTTTCAGGGTGAGGATAGACCTTTGGGCCATTGAGATAAGAGTCCCAGAGATTCTTCGTTTGTTCTCCCTTTCCATCAATGAAGTTGTAAAATCTTCCTTTCCATTCATCAAACAGTTCCTCGAACAGCATGGGTGGACGGGTATCTGAGCCCACGACCAAAGCATCACGGTTTGCAGTTACCATCTTAACTAAGAATGGAAACAGAGTGGTGAAAGAGAGTAGAGGTTTAAATGAGATTTTCAAGTTAAGATTTTGAACAGTAAGGGTCAGGGTTTTGGATCAGTGAATTAGGGTTTTGGTTTAAAACCACCTTTATGAAACAAAGTGGTTTTCGAGCAAAGCGAAATTTCAAATCAACCAAGGTTTTCGAGCAGGGAATGGTTTTCGGACAAGAAAACTATTGGGTTATGAATAGGGAATGTTTTCGAGCAGGACAAGTATTCGAGCAAAAACCTAGATTTCGAGTAGGCAAGATATTCGAGCACTAGCCTAGTTTTCGAGCAGACAAAGTATTCTAGCAGATGCCTAGGTTTTAGAGCAAGCAGAGTATTCGAGCACAATCCTAGTTCTACAACAGTGACTTAGTTCTAGAGCGGTTAAATATTCGAGCATTTACTTAATTTTAGAGCAGACCAACTAGGGTTTCAAACAAAACCAAGCCTTCAAAACAGGGTGGTTTTCGAGCAAAACCAAGTTTTCTGGACAACAAAGTTTTCGAGCACTAAAGGATAAAACTCAAAGTTTTCGAACAAGTTTTCAAGCAGCCTAGGGTTTTCGTGCAGAGTTTTCATACAGAGTAAATGACAGTTTTTCAGACACCCTTTCAAAATTTAGACACTGTTTTCAAGCAAATGTCCAAGATTTCACACTGTTTTCGAGCAAATGTCCCAGATTTTAAACAGTTTTCGAGTACTGGTCACATTTTTTAACAAAGTTTTTGAGATTTTAACTAAAATGGTGAAGTCTTAATAGTTAAATTTTGACTTCTTCGATTGAACCAACCTAAGCACGTGAATGCTTACACCCAAATACAAGTCTTATGCACAAAAGGACAAGTATTTTATCCTTTATGACACAATCAAGGGATTATGTCAAGGACATGTCCTTTTCTAACTAAAATCTATTGGTTAAATGGATTTTCAGTGGGTATTGTCCACAAGTCAAAAGTTTGGAGCCAAATCTCAGTCAACAAGTCAACGAAATGTGTCACAAATTAAAGATTTTCGAGCAGATCACTTAGGGTTTCACTGTTATCGGTGAAACCTAAATGGTTTTCGAGCAAATTTGTACCCAGAAGGAGGGTTTTCGAGTGAGCTATATGTGATAGAAAACATAAATTTTTAAATCTTAAGACTGATTTAAACAAGATTTGATGGCAAACTCTTTATGAATCAAGTAGATTTAATACTTTTAAGCATCCTTAACACATATAGAGCAAGTTTGGATAAGCATAAGTCGATTAAACCATGTTTTAAGTGCCAAAATGTTAAGAAACTAAGCATAGCAGCAGAAACATGTTCTTGAGTACATGAATATGAATTATATACTAGTTTTAACAGATATCATCATGTAATACAACCATTATTAACATATACATCGTTTTGAAAAGTAATAGCCTGTTAAATATCTCTACAACACTTCTTAAAATCAACAGATTAGAGAGAGTTTCAAGTTTTCATACATAAACCATTTCACACACTTAACAAACTGCAATATTATAACTTAGATTCAGTTTTATTTAAGGAAAATTAACAGATTTTAAGCATGTAGGTTTGATGTAAGTGTTTAGACTAAGCAGAAAACAAGAAAGATGGTTAGTAATCGTGATACCTAAACCGAAGAACACACAACACTTCAAAAACGAATCAAGAGGCTTCAATCCTTGGATCTACAAGCAAGATAGAAAGTCTAGCTTCAATCCTTGGTATCAGAGCCTCTGATACCAATTATTAGTCGCTATTAATCCTTTATCGATCGATTTGTTGGTGATTATGTGGGTTAGAGGTATTAGTTAGTCAAGAACACTAGAGAGAAAAGTATGTAAAGAGATAAGTGTAAATGGATAACTAGATAACAAAATGGTGGGGAGGTTGTTTATATATGACAACCTCCCTTGGTTATAAGTCTTACAACAATTACCATGCTAAATAAAGTAAATACATTACAATTACATAGATTAAAACCTCACGCCAATAAACTAGACAATTACATTGTTAACACTGTAGAGAGAGAAAATTCTGCTCTGATAAAATGATGTACTATGCTAATTAATGGAATCCAGGTGCCTTATTTATAGGCAAAAAGGTCAAAGGTTCTCCCTCAAAAAAGGACACAAGTCATGCTCTGATTGGTGAGTCGACCCTTATTTTTCAGAACTTTGACCAGTCAACTCCATAAAAATCGGAACATGAATCCTCATCGCTTCTCGCTCCTCATAGCCTCTTTTCGCTGTTCGCTGAAGTTTACACTTATGGTTTTTATGCTTTTGTTCACATTTATGGTGATCGGTTCTGCGTTCAAATATATTTTTTTGTTAAATCCCTACACGCTGGCTTAATAGCTTATCATTAAGCCCCCCAGTTTAAGAATGATAGCTTGTAAAGGCATCAATGTCAAACTTAAAAAATTATTCCTTCTACTTTTGATAGCCTCCATGCATTAAATGCTCCTGACATTCTGATTTGACGCATTTAATTGCCTACGATTTTTGTATATTTACTTTTTCACCGCTCATCACCCTACTTCTTCCTCTTCTTTTATCTTCACCCTACACGTGTCCCATAAGGTGTTTTGCATGCGTTTTTCTTCCATATAAATACCCCCTTCTACTTTCTCCTTTCTTACTTTTACCTTCTCTTATTATTTTATTTCTTCCCAGTTTCTCGAATCTTCAAGGACTTCTTATTTTTATTGGTAAGGTTATTACTTTTCTTGTTTCGCATCTTTCTTTACTTTATAATGGCTACTAACGAAGCATCGACTAGCGGTTCACAAGCCAATATAAAATTCATCATTCCACTGACTACCCAAAAATTCCTTGATGATCTTTATTATGTTATTTGGAACTCAATGTTTTTCTCCAATTGTTTCGCTATCCGCTTAAAGAGAAAACGATCTTTCGAAGGATATGATATCTCTGTATAGTGATGCTTTTGATATTAGAAACGTTCGTATTCCTTTTTCTTCAATCCTGTTATCCCTTCTTAGACACTATGGGGTGAGTATTAGCCAAATACATCCTCATGGTCTTCAAAAGATCAGCATCTTTGAACTTTATTGCAGATCCCTTCACGATGTTCCTGAAGTAAATATTTTTTGTTCTCTTTATCGTATCCGTGCCTGTAAATCAGGCTGGTTTACTTTTGATTGCAAGGCTTGAAATACTTTCACTTTAGAAATGAATAACAAACTTCCAGATTGGACTAGTTATTTCTTTTTTGTTAAATCAACTATTGTACCAGATGGTTTTGCTTTTGTTCGCACATGGTCATTAAATTATAATCGTGGCACCGACAAAACTCCTGTATTGACTTCTGCCGAAAAAGGTGTCATACAAGAAATTAAATCTCTGGAACTCCCTCAACGTCCTTATAATGATTTTTTTCAGGCGCCTGGTGGTTTGTCTAGCTGCTGGAAAGATAAAGATATTATTCCTATTGTTGAATTAGAAGGTGTTGGTAGGATTCTTCTTGCTTGTGTTTTTATTTTCTTCTTTTTTCACTAAATTATATTTGTATTTCTTTTCTCTTTGCAGTAATGGATCTTGGAAGCATTATCGAATCAAACCAACTTTAATCTGCTGTTTGCAAAGAAGTTCCTAGGATTCTCTCTACTAAAACAGTTATTCTTGTTGTTGTTCCTATGGCAGACCTTGTTAAAGGCACCAAACAACGAACAAGAAAAGGCAAAGAGGTTGCCAAACCTTCTTCAAAACAATCCAAAAAGCGGAGAAAATCCTCTTCACAACAAGATGAAAGTGTTTTTTACTTGTGAATATGAATTATTAATTCGTTTATCATCATTTCCTCTTTTTTTTATTATCTATCAGTGCTGAGAGATGAAGCTACTTATTTTAATGAAGTTCAAGAAATCCATTCTACTTAATTTCCCATTATCGATCTCCACTATTTGATCAACATCGATACTCCAGAAACTCCTCGCCCTCTTGAGAATGAGAAGCTTATTGCTGCTACTCTTGGATCTTCTGGTTTTGTTCAAGATTTTAATATCAAAGCTATGGAAGTTTTTCTGCATACCCTTTTGGATCATCAAGCTGATTACTTCAAATATCTGAAGATTTTTGCCAATCCTCCTATGATGTCTGCGTTTGATGATTATTCAATTAAAGCGGAGCACCTGTGAGCCTCGTTGTCTCCTACAATCCCTCGTCCTTGGGTCGGGTCTAAAACCTCTAACTGTCACACCAGGCACAGTCCGATCGACTGAATCTGCAATCCCTGGGTTAGCTAAAACTATCAACTGCTGATCCCGTGTGACGACCCGGAAATTTCTGACCAAATTTAAACTTAATCTTTATATGTTACCGACACAATAAGCAAAGTCTGTATGTTGAGAATCGAAAACTTTGGAACTATGTTCATATATTCAATTGACCCTTTGACTATACCTGACGATTCACGAACAATTGAATTATAAATAAATATGTATATATATATATATATATATATATATATATATATATATATATATATATATATATATATATATATATATATATATATATAAATGTAAGTATATATATTAAATTGAAATTATAAAATATAACTTAAACATTAAAATGATATATGTAAAAATAAAGATATATTATTTTCATTATAATTGCTAATATTAATATTTGTATTAATAAATTTTTTTTTATATATAAATATATAAAATTCGATATGTACCAGTAATATGATTAATATTAATGATAATCCTATTATTATTATTATTATTATTATTATTATTATTATTATTATTATTATTATTATTATTAGTTTCATTATTACTAATAAAATTAATATTAAATATTAATGATTATATAATAAATGTCATTATGTTCTTTATATACAATCGATGTATATTGATACAGATATAGTTACATACATAAATACAGATACATATACGAAATTCAATTATACATATATCAATACATATACAGAATATATATATATATATACTTAAATACTGATATATATTTAAATACGTATTAATATTTAAGGAATCCAAAGTCAAGTTGAATCCTTGTCAAACTATTTTAGATTGGTACTCTTTGATTCTAATTGATGAAATCACAAACAAAACAATCCAAATATTATTATCAATCCTGTATCTGATTTTCTTATATCTTAGAATTTGTTAAACATCACATTCAACTTGTACAAACCAGATTCGATCCATATAGTATATCCAAAATCAGTTTGCCATCTCTTTTAACTTTTTATTATTTTTCTATATTTCTATACTAGCTAATTCAACCTGTCTAATTCTTGAATCCCATTAAATTCATGTAGTTCATTGATATTAAATCATGCAACTCTTCCACCATGAGACGATCATTATATTTTTCGAAATCAACAACCAACACTATCATCATTTCCTTTAAACATCATCAATCATCAACATGAACACCATCTAATACTATTGTTATTACTATTTATTTTCCAGCAAAAAACACCATCAAACACTCATCGATCATCACATAAAATCACCATAACTTACTTGTTGTTATAGTTGTTCGATCAACCTTATAACCACCACTTCACCACCCTCACCACCACTCTCTATCTCATCTCTCTCTTATTTAATGCCACACTTCACCATGGAACTCCTCTAATTCTGTTTCTTGTCGTGACTACACCACCACTACATAAGCGACCACCACCCTCATTTGAACTACCACAAACCACCACGACCCCAATCACATTTAAACACCACCCCACAAACCACCAACTTCACATGTTTGCTTTGTGTTCATGTGTGAAGACCCGTCCTAATCCATCCGGACGAAGTCCATATTGATTACAAACGATTCACAACAGTTGATTACATCGCGAGGTACTTGAACCCTATATGATACATTTTACAAACATTGCATTCGTTTTTGAAAAGACAAACTTTCATTACATCGAAGGTTGACAGCAGGCATACCATCTCATAATAAATCCAACTATAATTGACTTAATAATAATATTGATGAACTCAACGACTTGAATGCAACGTCTTTTGAAATATGCCATGAATGACTCCAAGTAATGTCTCTAATATGAGTTAATGCACAGCGGAAGATTTCTTTCGTACCTGAGAATAAACATGCTTTCAAGTGTTAACCAAAAGGTTGGTGAGTTCATTAGTTTAACATAAATAATCATTTCATAAGTTTTAATAGACCACAAGACTTCATATTTCCATTTCTCATAAACATACGTCTCATGCATAGAGACAAAAATATCATTCATATGGATTGAACACCTGGTAACCGACATTCACAATATACATACAAGAATATCCCCATCATTCCGGGATCCTCCTTCGAACATGATATAAATTTCGAAGTACTAAAGCATCCGGTACTTTGGATGGGGCTTGTTGGGCCCGATAGATCTCTCTTTAGGATTCGCGTCAATTAGGGTGTCTGTTCCCTAATTCTTAGATTACCAGACTTAATAAAAAGGGGCATATTCGAGTTCGATCATTCAACCATATATTGTAGTTTCAATTACTTGTGTCTATTTCGTAAAACAGTTATAAAAACAGCGCATGTATTCTCAGTCCCAAATATATATATTGCAAAAGCATTTAAAAAGGGATTAATGAAACTCACGCATATAAATATTGCAAAAAATAGTTATTTAAACATTGCATGTATTCTCAGCCCAAAAATGTAATGAGTAAAAAGGGAATCAAATGAAACTCACCTAATGTATTTTGTAGTAAAAATACATAGAACGACATTGAACAAGTATAGGGTTGGCCTTGGATTCATGAACCTGTATCATTTGTATATTTATTAATATTCATAGTTGTAATTGAACACACACACACACACACACACACACACACACACATATATATATATATATATATATATATATATATATATATATATATATATATATATATTTATGTATGTAATTAATTTTATTTATCAAAACAGTACTTCTAACTATACTAAATTAATATAAGTAAAAATAATGATAATAACATTAGTAATATACCTATGTTAACAATAACAATAATAGTAAAACTAATAATTACCAAAAATGATATTATTGCGAATATTAGTGAAAAATAATAATAACGATACTTCTTAAAATGTTGTTAATAATGATAATAAAAAAATAATGATATTCCTTAATAATACTAGTATTAATTTTAATAGTTGCTATAATAATTGTGGTGATAATATAAAAGTTCTAATAATAATATTGATAGTTTTTAAATGATAACAAAAATAACAATTTAAACAAGAATGATAATGATAATAAGAATAATAATACTAATCCTATTATTTCTATTATCATGTTAACAACAATTAATAATAATAATAATAATAATAATAATAATAATAATAATAATAATAATAATAATAATAATAATAATAATATTAACAATAACAATAATAATAATAATAATAATAATAATAATAATAGTAATAATAATAATAATAATCATAATAATAATAATAATTATAATGATAAAGGAAAGGAAATAAAAATATATACCCTTTATAAATGCTTTCCTAAAAATAATTGCTCAAGACGAGGCTCGAACCCATGACCTCCCGCTCACCAATCAAACACCCAAACCATCCAATCCAAACTGTCTTTCCTGATTAAACCCAACAGAATATATATTTAGCCTGTTATTAGTCTTGTGTCCAGTCCACTTAAACTCTAGTTTTTGGCCCAACCGAGAAAGTAGCCCAACAATACTCAAACCCAACTAGTAAGAAGGATGCTGTTATATTCTAAAAAAAAACATGTCCCCCCTAGTATCGAACGCGCGACCTCTTGAAACCCGACATAACACCCAGCCATCTGCTCCATATTATTATTCTGAATAAAAGCCCACTCACATAAATATAACCCTTATTATGTAGTTTCTAATCCATCATCTTCTTCAACAATAAGAGATCGTACCAGGTTCTAACAAAATGGGTTTTACAAAAGAAATATTTTATCAGTCATAATGTATTTTAAATTTAATCAAACGAAAAAAAATATATATAAAAAAAAATTATAAAACAGTGCTGCTGTTCGGTAGTGTTTAAAATTTTTTTTTTAATGTTTTCGATTTATAATGATTTTTAAGAAAATGTTATAACACGAATTCGGTTTCAAATGATTCATAAAAACTTTTCCAATCACTAATTTCTACATAAACGATTTAATAAACTTCAATTTAATTGATGAACAAAGGGTTGACTTTTTAACAAAATAACTTTGACTCTCAATTTCTAAATCAATACAATGAATTGGAATCCAAGACTTTGCAGAAAGTTTATATGACCGTTTCCTAATAACTTTGCATTATTACTTTTTGGAAAATCGTTCGTAATCGAAATGTGATGAAAAAGATGAAGAAGCAGGGTCGTAAAAAAAATATAAATAAGTTTTATGTATTTCTTCCACACTTATAACAATTGTATTAATAGATTATGAGAACTCACCCAAAATTCGATTCCTTGATCATACCATACGTGAACAGAAGCACAGACAGGTTTCTTGTCTTTTTAATTTAATTAAAGTAGGTATTAGAAGGTAATCAAGATTAATATAGATAAAAAAAATATCAGAAGGATTCCTTTTATCAGTATTATGAATTGATTGAATGATTTGGATGGAGAAATGTTGACAGGTACTCACAGGTGTAATAATAGATAGGAGAGAAAAAAAATTAAAAAGAAAAAAATATACAGGGTACAAAAATTACGCGAGGTAGACCAGCTTCTTTATATATCATTTTTTTAAAATTTTAATAATTAAGTAATTATATTAATAAAAATATTGATATTGATTTTACTTTTTATAATAATAAACATACTAATAATAATAATATAAATGTATCAAGAATAACTAAATTCCGATAATAATAATATTTATAAAAATAATACTACCAATAATACTAATAATGATGATATTTTAAAAAAATGATAATAATTAATGATAATATATATAATATCATTTATAAGATAACGATATTACTAAAATTTTAAGATAATAATAATAATAATATGATGATGATGATGATAGTAATAATAATAATAAGGATAATTTTAATAATGATAATAAAAATGATAACAGTACTAACAATACTTATAATACTACTAATTAAAATAATATTAATTACATATAAATGTCATTATAAATATTACTTTAGTTGTGTTTATATATTACCTTATATTTTAAATTATATCTTATTACTTCAAATTAATATATACACTTATATTTAGTTATATATATGTATATATATTAACAACAATTGTTCGTGAATTGTCGAACACAGTCAAAAGGGTAATTGATTACATGAGTTAAATTCCAAAAATTTTTAAGACCCAAAATTACAGACTTTGCTCATCGTGTCGAAACCATATAAGATTCAAGTTTAAATTTTTGGTCAGAAATTCCCGGGTCATCACATCCTGTTTTTATTCAAAGACCTCCAACACCATTAAAATAAGACGGCTATAATGCTTCTATTTAATCACGAGCAAACACCACCAACCATTTAACAACCCTAATAACCATCGCCTACTACCTTCAATAGCCATTTTCTTTATGAAAACATCATGAACCGCCACCACCATCACAGCAGGCTTGAAATAAATAATATTGGTGATAATGCAAGAATAATGTTTAAGTGATTAAAGTAGTAATGAGAGTTATTATATTGAGGAGTGCATGTCGAGTTGTAGTTGTTGCTGCCGTTCGATTTTTAATATCACCAAATCCACAACCTCACTCAAGACTTTATTGCTTTTACTAAATTGAACCATCTATTTCCACTTACCCAAATGAAAGTTACCCCACTTGATTATTAATTAAAGAGAAATCGAGTTGTACAAAATATTCCTAGGGCCACCATGTTTCTTCTTTAAAGCCGTGATTTACTGTCATTAGTTTATTGGGCAGTGTTCTTGGTTGTGTAAAGGGACCGAGATCAAACAGCAACGGGTCAATTTAGTTACTGCATAAACAATCGTTGTTATTTTTTTTATCGTGACACCCTGCTATATATTGCATAGGTTTCTCTGTGATTAGACAAAGAATATGATGAGGTATTAGGAGAAAAATTTCGATTTGAGGATGGATATAAAACGAGAATGATCAAAATAATAATTAGATTAAGAAGGATGATGAATTAAGAAATAGATGATAATGATAGTAGGGTACGATGATGATGAAACAAGGATAAGAGCATACGTAAAAAAAATTATGATTCGGTACAACATTGCAAACGAGATACCCTTTCTTGAATTCAGAATTGTAAGTGGACTCCTTAATTAGTCATGTTGGGCTTTTAATTGATTGGGCTAAAGATCCAACTAATTGACAATTGGGTTGAAACTGCTAGTGATAAGCAGTACGGGTTAAATGGTTTTGGGTACGTAATTTAATTAGAAAAATGGTTTGGCTCAGCTGGTATGGTGTGGTGTTGGAGTAGCAAGGGGTCGCGGGTTCAAGACTTGGCGAAGGCATTTTTTTTATATCTTCTACTTCTTTAAAGGTAGCCATTTGTTACTTAACTATTATTATTATTATTATTATTATTATTATTATTATTATTATTATTATTATTATTATTATTATTATTATTATTATTATTGTTATTATTATTATCCTAACTATCATTAAGGTTATTATTAGAATAAGTGGTATTATTATTATGATTAAGGTGACAAATATGATTATTATTATTATTATTGTTATTATTAAGTATTAAAGTATTTTTATCTTTATTGTCATTATTATTATTATTATTATTAATAAATCATTATTATCAAAACTATCATTTTAGCAAATAAATATTTTGTACATTAAATATACTTATTACATATAACAAACTAATGATATTTCTTAAATATGCTACTAATCACCTATATATATATATATATATATATATATATATATATATATATATATATATATATATATATATATATATATATATATATATATATATATATTAATACAACTAAATGTATAGATATTAATCATTTTAAAAATACATACAAAATAAATAAATATAACATATAATTTAAGATATAATATAAGTATACGTTTTAAATGGAATATAGTATAAATTCTATATAATTACAGATACATAAATAATATATATAATAATAAATGAAATTCTGTGAATTCCATTATGTGTTTTAATATATATATGAATAATATAGGTTCGTGAATCCGAGGCCAAACCTACACTTATCCAATATTGTCATATATATTTTTACTACAAAATACAGTTGGTGAGTTCATTTGATTCCCTTTTACTCTTTACATTTTTGGGACTGAGAATACATGTGCTACTTTTACAACTGCTTTATTAAATGCTTTTGAAATACATTTTGAACTGCGAATACATGAAATGCTTTTATAAATGTTTGACGAGATAGACACAAGCAAAACATTCCTCGAATGAATTATGTGGACGTGATAATTGCCATAATTGATATGAATATTTTTTCCCTGATTATTATTGCTTGGTAACCTAAGAATTAGGGAACATCACTAATTTTGAGAATTAGTGCACGCCTAATTGACGCGAATCCTAAAGGTAGCTACCGAGTTTAACACCCCCACCCAGAATGTTCACTAGACGGAAGGGGTAGTGGGCGTGGTGTTTAGTACTTCAAAGTTTATATGATTATTATATAGACGAGATGTTCTGTTTTGGGGATATTATTATGCGCATTATATGTTAAGGTCGGTTACCAAGCCAAGTTATGAAAGCAATGAAAAGTGAATGTTATGTATCGAGAGAATGATTTTATACACAGGTTATGTGTATGTTATTTTTGTACACAAGATATGTGTACGGTTACTAAGATTTATGAAAGATGATTTCGTACACGAGAAAGGTGTACTGTATTTAAAAGATATCGCATGTACATTATAGGTGGGTATAGGATTCGGGCCCATTTGTACCATGCAGGATTTAAATCTTGTGGTCTATCAAAATGATGAATTTTACTGTTTTATGATAAACTTTTGAACTCACCAACCTTTTGGTTGACACTTGAAAGCATGTTTATTCTCAGGTATGAAATAAATCTTTCGCTGTGCATTTGCTCATAGTAGAGATATTACTTGGAGTCATTCATGACATATTTCAAAAGACGTTGCATTCGAGTCGTCGAGTTCATCAAGATTATTATCAAGTCAATTATAGTTGGAGGTATTATGAAATAGTATACTTGCCGTCAACTTTCGATGTAAAGAAAGTTTGTCTTTTAAAAATGAATACAATGTTCGTAAAATGTATCATATAGAGGTCAATTACCTCGCGATTTAATCAACTATTGTGAATCGTTTATATTGTATATGAACGGGGCATTTCATTCCGTACCTGAATGAACTGCCAGTTGTGCAGCAGTTTGTACCCAATCTTCTCTGAATCAGTCACCCTTCGATAACCCATTGCTTCAATACTACCCAAGATGTGCATCCGACATAGAAGTCTTATGACTACGGCTCCTAAAACCGGCGTAACTGTACAGGTGCGTTTCTCTCATTAGTGAATGCCTGAGTCAGAAGATATGCACCCAGCATGTTCCTTTTGTGGAACATGGCGTGCATAAGACGCATGTCAGCAATGGTGACAACTCCGCTATGTTGGGTTTTCGGATGAAGAATCTTGACTATGAGGTGGTGGAGAATGTGATGAATTGGTTAATGAAACTGGAGGCCTTTTTCCCTGGCCTCCAGGCTTTTTGATCGGTGGTGTAAGTTTGCCAGAAAACCTGATGATCAATTGTAGGGTCCAAAGTAGTGTACCCTCTCTTGAGTACTGAGCGATTGACAAGAAAATTCTTGTACAGTTCCAGATGAGTGGCGAACTATGCAAGAGTGAAGTGGTGCGTGATATTTTGGTGGTGGAAGTAGATGCAACGACGACTGTTGTACTCTTCTGGGTCAACGTTTGCCTCAAAATTCCATGTAGCCATAAACTCAGCAAATTGCTCTTGGTACACGCGTTCATTAATATCAAACAGCTTTTGCCAGGCATTGTGAGTCTTTCCATTCATTGGAAAACTTAACATTCCTCTCAATTCATCCGCCCACTCACATTGTTCCATTATCTACCCAGTTGATAACTTGTTGTGACCCTTTTGCATGTTTATCCGATTTCTCATAAACGGCTCATATACCCCCGGATTATCTTGCTCGTGAATAGAATGGGGCAACTCCTACTCGTTAGAAAGAAGTTTTCTATTTGCCATCTGCAATAATTAAATAATGTAGGTTATGTTCCAAAATAATAAGACTAATAAGGAATGAAAAATGCATATAATTTTCGAAAAAAAATCGAAATGAGGGCTTTAAAAATGGCATTTTCCATATCCCTGTTATCGTCAATTATAACCAAAATTACCGCAAACAATATCCAAAATGACTATAAACTTATTTTCAAGGAAAATTCAAGGCGTACCCGTGATTGCAATAAATAATGCTAAAAATAATAATTATAGCGAGTTAGTCATAATAAGCAATTTTGATCAAAGTAAGATGATTTCTAATCATACAATGATTCTAATGACCATTTTTAATTACCTTAAATACATCAAACTTTGCCTATAACGTCCTTAAGTCATAATTTAAAACTATTTTATCGAAAATATTCATTTTAACTAAAATGAACAAAATAAGAAAAATCAAAGACTAGGTTTCAATTTCATTCTTAAGTCGGTGATATCTTAATTTAAACTAATTTTCAAGTCATTTTAAGTTTTAAAAACGTTTTAAAGCTAGGAAAAATCGAAAGCCTAATTTCGTACACTTTTATTTAAATTGTAATTTTCAATCAAACGATCCTACATTGTTCCAAAACTAGTTTTTAAGTGTATTAGGCAAATCACTAAGCCTAAATGAGTTATCAGAACATCTAACTTCCAAGAATTTCACCAATTTCTAGACCAAAATTCAAATTCACATATTGTAAGCTGAAAGTGAACCAAATGTCTCAATCGAACCTAAAAACTAACACATACCAATCACATTGTCTAACTAAGCATGTAGGGAATCAAAATTGGGCATAAAACACGAATTTTTACAAAAGTCAAAAATTTGACCTTAAGCAAAAACTTGATTTTTAACCGTGAAAGATTACCTTACTTACGAAATTGACAGTGGGAATCAGTTTAGAAGGCATGAGAGACTTAGATTAGTGCTTTGAATCGTTAAATTTGGTTGAAAATTGATGTGTGTGTGTGTGTTCACCGTCGGCCAAGGGAGAGGAGGGGAGGAAGAAAAAAGAAAAAGGAAAAGAAAAATGGGCCCGTGTGGCGCACGGGCTTATTTCCCCGACCCGACTCGCAATTTTTTCATATTTTTAAAGTTTTAAAATTTATCATTAAATTAATAAAGGATTTATAAAATTTTGTTTCGAATTTTAATCCGATTATTTTTACTAATTAAACTAATATTTAAAAAAAAAACAAACGCACAGTAAAATAAAAATTCTATTTTTATTAATAACGCAAATTACACAGGTTCCAGAAATGACACGAAAAGAAAGATAAATTGTTAGTGCACTAGATAGTGTTGTCCATCACTGTCGAACAACCTGAGAATAGGTTTAGGTCTACGTTGTACACCTAGGATAGTATTGAACTAGAAAACTCATGTCGCAGGAGCATATGTGACCAAACGTGTAATATAGGTCTGTCGAGTGACTGAAGTCATTCGTACGGGTGATAACTGTCAGCCGTACTATTGAGTGCTCAACCGTGCATGCAAGCTTCTTTGACCATCTAGAGTAAATCAGCGGAGTGTGCTGAGAATATTTCAAAATCACTTAACATTTTACGCACACGCTTTTGTAAATCCCCGGTGTCGTCCATAAGTTTAACCAAAGCCCTTCTAAATTTCTTAACGTTTAAAATTCCATCCCTAGGTCCAGTATCTCGATAATTAAGTTTGAAAAGAAGTTTTGACACTGTGTCTTGAAATAAAAGATCTTCCGCGGAGTCAGGATCACCGATAGTAAATTTACAGATATTTCTCGAATGACCTTTCTTTGCGGAGTTGTAAATGGAAATTTTGACATAGTGACGATTTGCACGAGTTCAGAATATATTTCCTTTCTTTTTGCGAAGAAATTCTGATGTATTCTTTCCTCGGTTGAATCAGGAAAAACTTCGATTAATCTTTTGATGAGAAATGAGGCTAGATCAAAGTAGAAGATATCTCGATCTCCATATTTTGAAATAGGGTTAGGTTTTTTGCTTTCAATCCAAAATTCTAATTCAGAAATCATTGCGGCGACATAACGGTTGATATGTATTTGAGAAAATTCCTTATCATCGATATGAGGTAGAAAACTGACAAATGACTCTAAATAAAATTTAAGGTCGATTTCTGCATCCCGATACTTGACAAAAATATCATCCCCACATTCCTTTAACAGTTTGTGAAGAGAACGGACTTGACTACGCAGCTCTTTTAATAGATTTATTTGAAACTTTGAAAATGGGAAATCCGAGGAATAGAGGCACATAACAAATTTTCTATAGACGTCTAACCTTCTGCTAGGATTTAGATTTCCAGTAAACAGGGGATCTGAGTTATCAACGTGTTGTTTCTCTTTTGGAATATATTCAAACAAGTTCGGATATTTGAAAATATTTGGGTATTCTTCCCGTATTTCATCTTCTATAATGAGAAGTTCATTAAGATTGAGCCTCCATTTTGGATCATGAAGAGGGTCAAATCCTGGTTCATTTGAGTAAAACTTATCCAAAAGCAATGAAATCTCTAAGTCGGATGAATTTATCCTGCTTCTTGGACTACAAGGATCAAGAACTAGTTCTTGATGAGACTCATTAGGGTTTAGATTTTTTCATTTTTATATTTATAAAGAAAAACTTCTCCAATTTTTGAAGTTGTGGGAGAGTAACTGCCTTTCGCACTTTCTTCGTAATCGGTTAAGTTTGAACTGGAATCTACAGAAATTAATACCATAATTAATATTTTGTTTTTATAGTTTTAAAAAGGGTTTACTATAATGGGGACTTTAAATCCTATGCCGACAAACTCTCTATTTGTTAAGCATGTGTGTTCCTTATCAATTTATCTTTGCAATAAGTGGCCAGGCTGACAACGGAGAGGCAGGATCCTTTTGGTTCCAATATAATTGGAGACTGTTCGGAAAATCCAACAACCAAGTCCGTGTATAATTGTCTTTCTTAGACACCACTCAAGAATCTCAGATATCTTGACAGAATCACGATTACCTCAACAAACAGAAAATTTGATCCGCGGCAGCGGCAGCAAAAACTTACTCTCCTTATGATATGGACAAAACGGACAGTTTTATTTGTGCGGTGTCGTTAGGTCGCAAAACATCAGAATCAGTTACCAAGAGGGAGTAATGGTTTTATTATTTATATTTAGCTGGGTTTCTTAGCTATAATTCACCTACTTTTCTTCCTTTTAACAAGTAAGTGGTAAGTATAACTCAGGTTCGTAATTTTGCATGTTTGCTCAGTAATGTGGGATAAAAGTGCCTAAATAGTTAACTCTAGTGACAAGTGGTGATAATTTAAGTGTAAGACCCAAATATTTATTGTACATAATGTATTTATGGTGTACGATGCGTGTATGAAGTGTACGCAGCATGTACGTGTTGCTTGCTCGAACGTCGAAGGAAACTGGACGTGGTCTGAAGTGACAAGGTGTGTACGTATCTTTTCAACCCCAAATAAAGTTTGAGTTGATGTTTTAAAGCCTTACCATTGGAAATAAAATCTTATTACGTTTCCAACGATATTTGATTCATCAAAAATGGAGCTACGGTCAAAAAGTTATGGCCAAAACAAGTTTCTGAAAACTGACCTGAAGGTTGGAGCTTCGCTCCACCTTATGGAGCGGTGCTACGAATGCGTCACAAGCAATTTTCAGTTTTTTTAAAAGGTTTAAAAGAGGGGTACTTTGGTCTTTTCATTTAGGGTCGGTTTAGGGTCACCAAAACTGATCTAGAACTCCATTGGAGCTCATTTCTCACCCACACAAACACTCTCATCCATATCTAGAGAGAGAGAGAGGAAGGATTCTAGAGTGAGAGAGCTTGAATTGGAGAAGAAGGAGTTGGATTCTCACCAAAGCTCGGGTTTTAAAGTTGGTCATCTCGTCAACGGCATCATTTTGGCGGTATTGGTAAGTTCAAACTTCGAATTTCATTGTTTGATTTGAGATTCAATGTTAGGGTTTGAGATTGTTAATTGTAAAACCCACTTAGTTGATGAAGAGGGTTTATAGAAACTTGCTATTTTGATATTTGGCGGGTTTTGAGTTGGTTAATGATTTAACCATGTTTAAGACTTGTAAATGGTGTATAATCACTAGTATTAGTGATTATTGATGTTTTGGAAACCATTAGGGTTCTTGTGGTTGACTAATTTTGACTAGAGTCAAAATTAGGGTTTGTTGATGATTAGGACTCAATTGCCGATTTAATAAGGTTTATAAACTTAAAATGGATTAAGTTGAAGCATAGAACCGAGTTAATTATGTTTTGGTGTCAAAATTTGCTAATGGCATGATATTGACTTCTTATGGGTCAAATTAGGGTTTAAGTGTCATTTTGGGCAAGATAGGTGTTTAACACCTATGATTGGGTTTTATTGGCATATTAGGACCATTCTCACTTGTGTTAGTGATTATTGGTTAGTTGGGGCGCGATTTGTGCTTGGAAGTGCATTTGGGTCAAAATTGCACTAGTAGTCAATTTGGGTTGATTTGTATATCCACCCTAATTGTGTTACTTGTTATGTGATAAATGGAATAGGCACATTCCATCGGCGATTGCGGATTATTCGGTGGCATTCTTCAAGGCGACGAGGTGAGTGTTAATATCCTATATGCATATGTATGTGTAGGATGGGTGCGGGTCGGGTGAAGTGATTCTCGGCTATAGAGCTCACTTCACATGTAGGAGGATTTGATGGACTTGTGTATGGGTCCAATTGGCACGGTTGTGCATTTTGGTTGACCACCTTTGGCGAAGTACACACTTTGGGTGTACGTTATCACACGTGGTTGTGAGTGGAATGATTATACATGTGTGTATATAATGTATCTATTTGTAGGGTGGGAGATGGGGCCGGGTATACGTGTCTATACCACCAAGAGTTAGTGATATATTTCATTGTACACTAACGATGGATATTTCGTTGTCCAAATTGCCTAAGAGTTAGTGATATATTTTGTTGTACACTAACGATTGCTTGAACGGATATTTTGTTGTCCGTGTCACCTAGGGGTTAGTGATATATTTCGTTGTACACTAACGGTTGTTACGAACACCGATGGGAAATTTGAAGTACCATTCCCTTGTGTTATTGGTTAACCATAATTACGCGTTGTATTGTTGTATTGTTGTATATATATATATATATATATATATATATATATATATATATATATATATATATATATATATATATATATATATATATATATATTGACGTATTGTTGTGATGTAGCTAACCCTCCGGGTGTAGCTTATTTGGCGTTGTTGACATCGTCATTGGTGAACTTATATTTTGTTGATATCTTTAGCATGTTGCTTAGAGATCGTACGTTATGCTTAGTGTAGTTGCCTTATTCATGGATGCTTCGGTATGCGGTATTTGATATTGTGTGGCGTGTCCATTTTATACATATATATGTATGTAGTATATTATCACTCACTAAGCGTTAGCTTACCCTCTCGTTGTTTACGTTTTTATAGATTCGCTTGGATGCGGTGGCTCGGGTAAGCGTGGGACCTAGTGGCTTGCGTAGTTGCTTTAGAAGGCTTGCTTTTAGATTGATTAGGATTGGGTATCGTATCCCCAATCGCCATGCTCGGCTTTATTTTGTATTAAAAGTCTTGTGGTCGAAAACTCGTATTTGTACTTAAAGGGGTAATTTGGGCATATGTGGGTCCAGTTTTGTAAAACCCTTTTTATTAATGGAACGTGTTAGTTTTACATATTTGAATATGTGGTGTAAAGCGTTTCATCTAAAAATGCTGGGAAGTGGTCAATCTTTTTCGCGTAATTGACTTTTTGAGACAGAACCTGTCCAGGCCATTCTGCGCGCCGCGCAAGTCTCACACAAAGAAATTTTTTTTTAATCGATATTTCCGCGTGATCGTTTATATAACGGGTTGGGGTGTTACAAGTGGTATCAGAGCATGGTCTAAGGGATTTAGGTGACTTGAGATAGGTGCCTAGACTTAGACTTTTGTATGTGCTTAATTTGTTGCAGGACTTGTAGGATTACGGGTCGGAATGGGTTATAGTTAGTGCCTTGTTTGTAAGTGGACTAACGTTTATATTAGTAATGCGGATATTATTAATATATTATTGTGTTGTGATAATAATTCTCGCGTGTATTTTTATCGCGTAGAATTTTGTTTGTGTTTGCTTATATCATCGAGCGAGGCGGTCGTTGTACTAACAAATTGATACGGCGTGTATGCGTAATAAGGACCTGCAAACCTTATTACGGGTGCAAATCGTGTCTAACAAGTGATGTACGATGAGTGTTTAGCAAGATGGGGCGGTGTTGTGCGTGTGGTTTATACGTTCGTGATCTAATCGTTTGCATTCCTTAGAATGAAAACGAAAGATGGATGCGAAACGAGTGAGCCTATTCACGAAGGGAAGGATGAGTTAACGTTAAAGATTGAGGCCGTGTTTGAACAATATGTCTCGGTTTTCACCGGCAAAGTTAGGGAAGTAACCAAGGAGTTGGTCAAAGGACAAATGACGGAAATGGTCCCAAACCAAGTGACTAAAGTTGTAAAGGAAGAGTTTGAAAAGAGGTTTCCCAAACCTCGAGGTAGTGATGATGAAGATGTACTTGCAAGGTTAGGATTACATGGTGTGTAACGACCCGACCAAAACCGTTATTGACGGCGCCGTTAACTTAGGTCCCGTTGCGTGGTCGTAGTCCCTATATGAGACTCGTTTGACCAAAATTATGTCGCATTCATTTGAAAGGTACAAGACTTGCAAGTTTAGTTTACAAAACCGTTCGACAACAAGTCTAAGTTTACAAAAGTCATAAAGTATAAATGAAATAACTTGCGACATAATATAAGTTGAAAAACACAGTTGCTATAAATAGCGTAAGTATGTAAACAAAAGTTTGAATCCAAAAGTGCTATCCCTAGCGTATGTATGTATGTATGCTTGACTCCAAGCAAGTATGAGTGTACGCGGAAGCATGTATCAAATAGCCAAGTATGAACCTGAGAAAACATGTAGAAAACTGTCAACGAAAAACGTTGGTGAAATCATAGATGTATTTGTAAACGTTGTTTTTGAACCACAAGATTTAGTATTCCCATAGTTGATTATCAAAATCGTTTGCATTCCAAAAGTATTGTTCGCGAGCACCCAATTATCAAGACTTAACCAACGTTACCCCATCACACAGTGCTAGAACCCACACTAAAACACAAAAATATATTTCATCCGCATAACGGTAGCGAACCGTCCGAATGAGGGTTTGTTAAACCCGTATGGCCACACAATATAAGTTCTCGCTTACACCCTGCAAGTGTAACTAATGATAATCGAATTGAGGATTTTTGTTCTAACTCGCTGTGGAATGTTTGTTTTCCTTGTACTTGTGTTCAAAGTATAAAAGCAAGTAGTACAAAATGTAACAAAGTATATGTTTCTCAGCCCACAATTTAAAAGTATAAAAAGTTGTTGAAAAGGTGGGACTATGATCTCACCTCGAGTGCACGAGTATAAAAGTACTTCAACAAGTAAACGTGTGCATGAAAGTTGCTTAGCCTTGACCTAAACAAGTAAGTTATATCAATTAACCGGTTACGACACAAGGTCGGGTGAAATGTGTTCAATTAGTCCTATGGCTCGTTACGACTCGATTAAGTATAGCATGTGAATCACGTTGTCAAGTTTCATACAAGAAACAAGTATAAAAGCATGTTAGAATGATTGTATAAAAGTTTGGTTAAGTTTGACTAAAAGTCAAACTTGGTCAAAGTCAACGAAAAAGTCAACACGTTCGGGTTCGGTCCCGAACTATTTTTCTGAGGTTTTTATTCATATATAAGCATATTAGAACAAGTTTCATGTGAATCGGAGGTCGGTAGCTAGTCAAACATTTCGCGTGAAATGTGACAAAGTGAGCAGAATCTGGCCAGGCGATTCTGCGCGCCGCGCGGGGATGTGGCGCGCCGCGCCACTACCTGGGCAGAGAATTCTGGTCAGTTTTTCCAAGTGTGCACGAACCAAAACCTTTTCCAACCCAATTCTTGACCCGCAAACACTTATAATGCCTATCATATATCGTCCAAAAGGTATTTTGACGAGGAATACAACTAACCACATATCATCAATCAAAAACATCATTTACAATAACTGAAAACTCGTCAATTGATCAAGAAAGGTTTATTTTCAAAGTTTCAAGTTCGTAAAACGTATTTTATGATTCGGGAATCCAATTTACACATACGATATGCCGTTTTGAAGGTAATAACGCATACATTGCAACTAGACGCATATTCCAAGTTTCAATAAACATTTACTACGTCAAAATCACTAGCCACGTTATCGTTTCAAAATCAATTTCGACACAAATGAGACTTATGATTCACTAATCAAACGCTAGCATACATCACACCATTTCGAAGCTATTTACGCATACAATTTAACTAGTTAACTAGCATACATTCAAACAAGTGTCTCAACTAGCATTCAACCGCATCAAGTTCCTACCAAAACGATAATCGATTCACCAAAAACACATTTCATGTTATTGAGCTAGTTTTTCATCATCCAACATATCAAAACGAAGCTAATGAAGTAACTAACACTTTTAACACATACACTTTATCTTATAACATCATTTGAGCAACCAAAACTCAAGATTAAGCTAGACCCATTTGGGTGTTCATGTCATATTTTCAAAACACGAAGAACGAGCATACAAATTACATACACGACATCCCTACGAGCCATAGACACTAATTAACCACTTGACAAGTCTAAAAACGAATTTAACAAGTTAGGGTTTCATGAGAAATTCTTACCCCATGCCATGAGACTAGTATCAAATCGAAGAGGATGAAGAGAGGATTCCAAATATGTAATTTGTTTTGTTGCTAGCTCCCTAAACCGAATTTAGATGATGATTTTGTGTTTGAGGTTTTGAGAGAATAAAAATGGAAGTAATGAAATGGGGAGGTTGAAATGAATGGAGGAGGGTGAAGGTTGACTAGTTGACCTAGTCATCTCTTTGCCCTCTTGGCAAGTTTAGTCCCTCAAGTTTCAAAGCGGGTGCGGGAATTAACCAAACGAATATTTTAAAAATGCTCGAGTAAACGAGTGATGTTATAATTAAATAACGAGAATATTATGAACGTTACTCACGGAAACTATTAATTTAAATACGAAAGATTATGTTTTAAAAAAAAAAAAGACGGTGTTAAAATTAAATTTAACGGAAAAACGCGGGATGTTACATTATCCACAACTCAAAAGAAATTTCGTCCCGAAATTTAGTTGGAAATAGTAGTTGTTGTTTCTTCCTCGAGATCTTGCGTTGTTGGTTCTACGAATAAGTGAAGGTACTCCCTTGGGCATTTCAACGAACTTTGACAGTCGGGATTTCACGTCGTCTTAGAGTTTGGGTTCACGATTCATGGTTTCGACCGGCCCTCCTAGGAATGAAGTTTATCGTCGATAGTGAGTTCATCAAAGGAGATAGCAAGTTCTCGTTTCGCAAAACACGTCTTTGAGTTGATACATCGAATGTAGGATAAACGGAGACCCAAAATGAGTCGGAAAAGTCTAAACGGCTAGCGACGGGTCCAAAACACCCCAAGAATTTAAAGGATCAAAATATCGCGGATTTAGCTTCCTACGTTTCCCGAAACGGATTAAACCTTTCCAAGGTGCGACTTTTAACGTGACGCGGTTTTCCACATGGAATTTGAAAAGTTTACGTCTAACAGTGGCATAGCTCCTTTGGCGACTACGGTCGTCTCGAGCCTTTCTGCGGTTAAAGAAGTTTCTTGGTTGTTCCATGAATTAGCTCGGGTTCGGTGGTTTGATTTTCATTAACTTGGTTCTACAAAAGGAGAATGACGTTTCCGGTCACATAAGATTTCAAAAGGTGTGACGTTAAAACTAGAATGAAAATCATTGTAGTAAGAGAATTCGGCTAAAGGAAAATACTCTTCTCAAGTAAATTTGAAGTTGGTAATACAAATTCGTATTATGGTTTCCAAGGTTTAAATCGCATGTTTGTTCGGTCCGTCGGGTTGTGGATGGTACGCGGTACTCATGTCTAAATGCGGTCCCGAGGCTTTTTGTAAGGTACTCCAAAATCTAGAAGTGAAACGAGGATCTCGATCCGAAACGGGGTACATTCCGTAAGGTATATTTGGACAAGTTTGTTAGGACAAGTTTCTCAAGAAAATTCGCGTCGCGAAAGATTTATCAGTTTCCAAAAACGTTCGTCGGGGCAAGTTCTCATCGGTTTCTGAAAGAAAAACGTTCGTCGGAACTATTCACCCTCGAGGTGAATACTAGTATAACGTGGAGAGTCTCTCCCCCCATTGAGAGTTTAGAGTAAAGATTTCCTGAACCGGAAGTAAGAGTGTGATGAGAGAGAAGTTTCCGCCTCGGTGCGAGCATAACGAGTAAATCGTAATTAGTCAATAAGACTGTGCGAGGACGAGATAGTATACACGTGTAACATATGGTTGAAGTCGAGAGGAATCGGTAATTCATTCGGAAGCATAAGTATAGTTCGACAAAAGTCGAAGGAGTGTCCCCGGTATGGTTGTTATCAATATTCTCGGAGTTTTCGGATGTCCAAACATGAAAGGATGAAGTCATGTACATGGCACATGGTGGTGTTTAGGTTGATCGAGTCTAACCACCATCACGCGTCACTAGAACTTTGGTATGTCTTACCGTAATATAACCACGTTGATCGAGTGTCGTTATATTACGCTAACTCATACCTCCATTCCCACATCACTCTATAGATTCAAGTTCGTGTAATCACGAAAATCTAAAATGAACAAAATGTAACGACGTCTCAAACGTGACTCGTATTAAATCGAAAGAGTTTCTACAACTCTAAAGAAGCGTTTCCCCGTGGGAAGTGTATAAATGATTGTTCACGTCAATGTGGTTCGAGTCAGACAATAAGGTATTCAGGTATGAAAAGAGTAACGAGTCATGATAACGAGTAGCATGCAACCGTAGCGATAAATGGTGATGACGATACTCACCTAGAGTAGTGATGGTAGTAACACCAAAAAGTAGATAGTAAGAAACACCAGTGGAGAACCGATAGTAAGTTGAAACGGTGGCAAATAACAATCCGGGAGACAGAGTTCCCGAACAAGTATGACTAATGAAGTCGTCGTCATCCATACGTGTATGAATCATGAATTTACGTGTGTTACCAAAAAGTGACGGAATACGAGTTCGTATGATGAAGGTTGGGTACCATTAAAAAGTTTTCCTAAGAATGATTCAAGTATAATGCACAAGTAGTCAAGTAAGTGCTATCTATAGCAAATGTATGTCAGAATGCAATGGCTAACTATCCGGTTGTAGTCTAGACTCACTAATGCGTCCTAACGACTCTGTTAGACACACTAATGCACGTCCTAGTTCCCTACAACCAACGCTCTGATACCACTTGTAACGACCCGACCAAAACCGTTATTGACGGCACCGTTAACTTAGGTCCCGTTGCGTGGTCGTAGTCCCTATATGAGACTCGTTTGACCAAAATTATGTCGCATTCATTTGAAAGGTACAAGACTTGCAAGTTTAGTTTACAAAACCGTTCGACAACAAGTCTAAGTTTACAAAAGTCATAAAGTATAAATGAAATAACTTGCGACATAATATAAGTTGAAAAACACAGTTGCTATAAATAGCGTAAGTATGTAAACAAAAGTTTGAATCCAAAAGTGCTATCCCTAGCGTATGTATGTATGTATGCTTGACTCCAAGCAAGTATGAGTGTACGCGGAAGCATGTATCAAATAGCCAAGTATGAACCTAAGAAAACATGTAGAAAACTGTCAACGAAAAACGTTGGTGAAATCATAGATGTATTTGTAAACGTTGTTTTTGAACCACAAGATTTAGTATTCCCATAGTTGATTATCAAAATCGTTTGCATTCCAAAAGTATTGTTCGCGAGCACCCAATTATCAAGACTTAACCAACGTTACCCCATCACACAGTGCTAGAACCCACACTAAAACACAAAAATATATTTCATCCGCATAACGGTAGCGAACCGTCCGAATGAGGGTTTGTTAAACCCGTATGGCCACACAATATAAGTTCTCGCTTACACCCTGCAAGTGTAACTAATGATAATCGAATTGAGGATTTTTGTTCTAACTCGCTGTGGAATGTTTGTTTTCCTTGTACT
Source organism: Rutidosis leptorrhynchoides (assembly GCF_046630445.1). Taxonomy (NCBI): domain Eukaryota; kingdom Viridiplantae; phylum Streptophyta; class Magnoliopsida; order Asterales; family Asteraceae; genus Rutidosis; species Rutidosis leptorrhynchoides. Next base: position 325,523,173 of record NC_092335.1, on the reverse strand, counting down.
TGTGTTCAAAGTATAAAAGCAAGTAGTACAAAATGTAACAAAGTATATGTTTCTCAGCCCACAATTTAAAAGTATAAAAAGTTGTTGAAAAGGTGGGACTATGATCTCACCTCGAGTGCACGAGTATAAAAGTACTTCAACAAGTAAACGTGTGCATGAAAGTTGCTTAGCCTTGACCTAAACAAGTAAGTTATATCAATTAACCGGTTACGACATAAGGTCGGGTGAAATGTGTTCAATTAGTCCTATGGCTCGTTACGACTCGATTAAGTATAGCATGTGAATCACGTTGTCAAGTTTCATACAAGAAACAAGTATAAAAGCATGTTAGAATGATTGTATAAAAGTTTGGTTAAGTTTGACTAAAATTCAAACTTGGTCAAAGTCAACGAAAAAGTCAACACGTTCGGGTTCGGTCCCGAACTATTTTTCTGAGGTTTTTATTCATATATAAGCATATTAGAACAAGTTTCATGTGAATCGGAGGTCGGTAGCTAGTCAAACATTTCGCGTGAAATGTGACAAAGTGAGTAGAATCTGGCCAGGCGATTCTGCGCGCCGCGCGGGGATGTGGCGCGCCGCGCCACTACCTGGGCAGAGAATTCTGGTCAGTTTTTCCAAGTGTGCACGAACCAAAACCTTTTCCAACCCAATTCTTGACCCGCAAACACTTATAATGCCTATCATATATCGTCGAAAAGGTATTTTGACGAGGAATACAACTAACCACATATCATCAATCAAAAACATCATTTACAATAACCGAAAACTCGTCAATTGATCAAGAAAGGTTTATTTTCAAAGTTTCAAGTTCGTAAAACGTATTTTATGATTCGGGAATCCAATTTACACATACGATATGCCGTTTTGAAGGTAATAACGCATACATTGCAACTAGACGCATATTCCAAGTTTCAATAAACATTTACTACGTCAAAATCACTAGCCACGTTATCGTTTCAAAATCAATTTCGACACAAATGAGACTTATGATTCACTAATCAAACGCTAGCATACATCACACCATTTCGAAGCTATTTATGCATACAATTTAACTAGTTAACTAGCATACATTCAAACAAGTGTCTCAACTAGCATTCAACCGCATCAAGTTCCTACCAAAACGATAATCGATTCACCAAAAACACATTTCATGTTATTGAGCTAGTTTTTCATCATCCAACATATCAAAACGAAGCTAATGAAGTAACTAACACTTTTAACACATACACTTTATCTTATAACATCATTTGAGCAACCAAAACTCAAGATTAAGCTAGACCCATTTGGGTGTTCATGTCATATTTTCAAAACACGAAGAACGAGCATACAAATTACATACACGACATCCCTACGAGCCATAGACACTAATTAACCACTTGACAAGTCTAAAAACGAATTTAACAAGTTAGGGTTTCATGAGAAATTCTTACCCCATGCCATGAGACTAGTATCAAATCGAAGAGGATGAAGAGAGGATTCCAAATATGTAATTTGTTTTGTTGCTAGCTCCCTAAACCGAATTTAGATGATGATTTTGTGTTTGAGGTTTTGAGAGAATAAAAATGGAAGTAATGAAATGGGGAGGTTGAAATGAATGGAGGAGGGTGAAGGTTGACTAGTTGACATAGTCATCTCTTTGCCCTCTTGGCAAGTTTAGTCCCTCAAGTTTCAAAGCGGGTGCGGGAATTAACCAAACGAATATTTTAAAAATGCTCGAGTAAACGAGTGATGTTATAATTAAATAACGAGAATATTATGAACGTTACTCACGGAAACTATTAATTTAAATACGAAAGATTATGTTTTTAAAAAAAAAAAGACGGTGTTAAAATTAAATTTAACGGAAAAACGCGGGATGTTACATGGTGCTCATGGTAAGAGGCCACGAAGTACGCCTGAAGGCGTCGGGAATGTGAAGAAGAAGAGTAAGAAGGGTTACAAGCTCACGTTCTTTAAGTGTGGGGAACGGGGTCATTTGGCACAAGATTTTATGGTGGTTCCTTTAGGCTCAATCAGGTGTTTCATTTGCCGGATGGAGGGACACCGGAAGTTAGAGTGTTCCGAATCGCATGATGATCGTGTTAGGAGGTTAGAGCGCGAATACATGATGGGAAGTGGAGCACGGAAGCCCAACAGTTCTACATCAGGTACTTTTAGTATGAAATTATATGTTGTTTGTTTGTAATAACATGCGGTATGTGCGTAAGTCTTAGTTAAACTTTATTCTCCGTTGGAGATAATTCGTAGCAAGTGAGCGGTTTACGTTTATGGTTCAGGTTTGCTCTCAGCAGAGTGTATAAGTGGTGTGTTGTGCCTTGATCCTATGGTGCGAATCCTTGGGTGCTTAAGCATTTTTGTTGGTATCGGGTCGTTAAGCTCGTTTGAGTGAGACCCTTAAAGTCTCAATGGTGTTGTGCATGTTATTGATATGGGTGATGTTCCTAATGGAAGTACCCTATGGTGACGTTTGATTGTCGGGCGAAGGGCGTAAGACTTGGTGCAACCAAGCATTCCTTAGTATTTGGGAAATGTTTCTACCAAATCATGGAAATGGGTTTTGGTGTTCAGTCGTTAAGCGCGTGTTCGCTTTCGTGTTGAAGTTGATGAACCATGAGGTTCGTCAGGTGGATTGAAACTCTTGAAATTGAGTATTGATCTCGATGTAGGTTGGTAAAGGAGTCTACGTGACGCGACATTAGGTGCCTTTTTATACCTACTAGCGTGGTGTTCGACTCTGATTGTGTTGCGGTTACATTGTACTTAGGGTACCGAAGTGAAACCCTTAGGTACATGAGTGATCGGGTGAAATTCGACAAACTAAAGCAATTGGATGATTGCGAGTGTATAGTTCGTGTAATTTGTGGTACACTTTTCGTTCGAAGTGTTTAAGGATAGGTTAGGATCCTTGGTATGCTCAAAGTTAGAGCAAGACATGGTGATGGGCCGTGTGAACCCAATTGTTGATAAGGTCTACCTTTGGTAGCATTGCACGGGTGTACGTGATGCGGTTATGGAACGTAATTCCAAGTGGGGGAGTTACACTCCCGCACGAGGAGGTTTTAGTGTGAGATTTCGGACAATGCTTTTGGTAGATCTGAAATTTGTGTCGGGACCTAGATTTGGTCGATTTGTGGTAGAGTACAATTTCGGTTAAATTGTGCCTATGATTTTGGATTTGAATTATCACCAAGGTGGTAAAGTGGTAAATCTCGTTGAGAGATAATGGACGGGTATGGCGAGCAAGGTGAAATCCCTCGGTTAAGGGATATGCGTGTCGGGTTCTCTCTTGGGGAATTGTTGTTTTGTGCCTATGTTCGATATAGGTGGTTCTTGCTCAATTGTGTGAATGGTTAGTGGTGTCCGTTAGGATTCACTATGGCGTAGCAGAGCGCGATGTTACGCTACTCGTTGTTCGAGACCAAAAGGGCGTTGATTGGTGGAGCATGACCTTTAGGATCTGCTGACTTCATCATGGGATCGTTGATTGGTGGAGCATGACCTTCAGGGTCCGCTGACTTTATCATGGGATCGTTGATATCGGTCATGCCGGGGTCCGCTGACTTCATCCAGTGTTGAGTGATCTATCGGTTGTTTTATACACCGATGGTGGGGTCGTAAGGACCGTGCGGTGTGATCTCTCGGTTGGTTTATACACCGATGGTGGGATCGTGAGGACCATGTTGTATGTTTAGTGATGCGATAGCCGTGTTTCGCTCACATGTTGTTACGGGTGTGACAATAGTCGATTTTGTACACCTTGGGATCTAGCGTTGCCATAATCGTTTTGGGAGCTTTCGGTTTTAACCGTTGGATTATGATGTTACGGTAGTTGCGTATTGGTCGTATTGTGCACTACAAGGGATGTTTAGTGTTAAGGGTAATCCGTAAGGATTCGTTTCTTTTCGGTCTTCGTCGGTTTAGATGGTTGACTTTATTTTGATGTGCGGTGGTTACTAGCGATGTACTTAGTATGGTATGCTAGGGGTTGATATCTCGGTTCGAGACTGGTTGAGTTTTTCCCGATATGGGGAAAAGAGTAGGTTTTAGTGCTCGGATAGTGGTTTTGATAAATCGCGGGTGTCAATTTTAGTTGTTAAAGGTGATTCATTGGGAAGAATTGTCTAGAAAAGTTCGGATTGGAACATATGATTGAGGGCCGTTGAGTAGTTCCGGATTGGTTAAGTGGAGAAGATCACGAGGACGTGATCGAGTTTAAGTGGGGGAGAGTTGTAAGACTCAAATATTTATTTTACATAATGTATTTATGGTGTACGATGCGTGTATGAAGTGTACGCAGCATGTACGTGTTGCTTGCTCGAACGTCGAAGGAAACTGGACGTGGTCTGAAGTGACAAGGTGTGTACGTATCTTTTCAACCCCAAATAAAGTTTGAGTTGATGTTTCAAAGCCTTACCATTGGAAAGAAAATCTTATTACGTTTCCAACGATATTTTATTCATCGAAAACGGAGCTACGGTCAAAAAGTTATGGCCAAAACAAGTTTCTGAAAACTGACCTAAAGGTTGGACCTTATGGAGCGGCGCTCCGAATGCGTCAGAACCAATTTTCAGCTTTTTTAAAAGGTTTAAATGAGGGGTACTTTGGTCTTTTCATTTAGGGTCGGTTTAAGGTCACCAAAATTGATCTAGAACTCCATTGGAGCTCATTTCTCACCCACACAAACACTCTCATCCATATCTAGAGAGAGAGGAAGGGTTCTAGAGTGAGAGAGCTTGAATTGAAGAAGAAGGAGTTGGATTCTCACCAAAACTCGGGTTTTAAAGTTGTTCATCTCGTCAACGGCATCATTTTGGCGGTATTGGTAAGTTCAAACTCTGAATTTCATTGTTTGATTTGAGATTCAATGTTAGGGTTTGAGATTGTTAGTTGTAAAACCCACTTAGTTGATGAAAAGGGTTTATGGAAACTTGCTATTTTGATATTTGGCGGGTTTTGGGTTGGTTAATGATTTAACCATGTTTAAGACTTGTAAATTGTGTATAATCACTAGTATTAGTGATTATTGACATTTTGGAAACCATTAGGGTTCTTGTGGTTGACTAATTTTGACTAGAGTCAAAATTAGGGTTTGTTGATGATTAGTACACAATTGCTGATTTATTAAGGTTTATAAACTTAAAATGGATTAAGTTGAAGCATAGAACCGAGTTAATTATGTTTTGGTGTCAAAACTTGCTAATGGCGTGATATTGACTTCTTATGGGTCAAATTAGGGTTTAAGTGTCATTTTGGGCAAGATAGGTGTTTAACACCTATGATTGGGTTTGATTGGCATATTAGGACCATTCTCACTTGTGTTAGTGATTATTGGTTAGTTGGGGCGCGATTTGGGCTTGGAAGTGCATTTGGGTCGAAATTGCACTAGTAGTCAATTTGGGTTGATTTGTATATCCACCCTAATTGTGTTACTTGTTATGTGATAAATGGAATAGGTACATTCCATCGGCGATTGCGGATTATTCGGTGGAATTCTTCAAGGCGACTGTAGTGACCCGAACTTTTCCATGTTTATATATATATTAAATGAAATTGTTATTTACATGATTAAGTGTTTCCAATATGTTAAGCAATCAAACTTGTTAAGACTTGATTAATTTAAATAGGTTTCATATAGACAATTGACCACCCAAGTTGACCGGTGATTCACGAACGTTAAAACTTGTAAAAACTATACGATGACATATATATGGTTATATATATAGTTAACATGATTTTATTATAAGTATGTATCTCATTTGGTATTTTAACAATGAGTTATATACATAAAAATGAGACTATTAATTTAAGAAACTCGAAAACGATATATATAACGATTATCGTTATAACAACGTCTTACTAGGTACATATGAATCATATTAAGATATTGATACACTTGGTTAATTATGTTAAATGATAAGTAAATATATTATTAAGTGTATTAACAATGAAATACATATGTAAAAATAAGACTACTAACTTAATGATTTCGAAACAAGACATATATGTAACGATTATAGTTGTAACGACATTTAACTGTATATATATCATATTAAGATATATTATATATCATAATATCATGATAATATAACAATTTAACATCTCATTTGTTATAATAAACAATGGGTTAACAATATTCAACAAGATCGTTAACCTAAAGGTTTCAAAACAACATTTACATGTAACGACTAACGATGACTTCACGACTCAGTTAAAATGTATATACAAGTAGTGTTTTAATATGTATTCATACACTTTTGAAAGACTTCAAGACACTTATCAAAATACTTCTACTTAACAAAAATGCTTACAATTACATCCTCGTTCAGTTTCATCAACAATTCTACTCGTATGCACCCGTATTCGTACTCGTACAATACACAGCTTTTAGATGTATGTACTATTGGTATATACACTCTAATGATCAGCTCTTATCAACCCATGTGAGTCACCTAACACATGTGGGAACCATCATTAGGCAACTAGCATGAAATATCTCATAAAATTACAAAAATATGAGTAATCATTCATGACTTATTTACATGAAAACAAAATTACATATCCTTTATATCTAATCCATACACCAACGACCAAAAATACCTACAAACACTTTCATTCTTCAATTTTTTTCATCTAATTGATCTCTCTCAAGTTCTATCTTCAAGTTCTAAGTGTTCTTCATAAATTCCAAAAGTTCTAGTTTCATAAAATCAAGAATACTTCCAAGATTGCAAGTTTACTTCCAAGTTTTCTAAATCCATTCCAAGTAATCATCCATGATCAAGAAACCTTTGTTACTTAAAGTAGGTTATCTTTATAATACAAGGTAATAATCATATTCAAACTTTAATTCCATTTCTATAACTATAACAATCTTATTTCGAGTGGAAATCTTACTTGAAATTGTTTTCGTGTCATGATTCTGCTTCAAGAACTTTCAAGCCATCCAAGGATCCTTTGAAGCTAGATCTATTTTTTTCATTTCCAGTAGGTTTATCCAAGGAACTTGAGGTAGTAATGATGTTCATAACATCATTCGATTCATACATATAAAGCTATCTTATTCAAAGGTTTAAACTTGTAATCACTAGAACATAGTTTAGTTAATTCTAAACTTGTTCGCAAATAAAAGTTAATCCTTCTAAATTGACTTTTAAAATCAACTAAACACATTTTCTATATCTATATGATATGGTAACTTAATGATTTAAAACCTGGAAACACGAAAAACACCGTAAAACCGGATTTACGCCGTCGTAGTAACACCGCGGTCTGTTTTGGGTTAGTTAATTAAAAACTATGATAAACTTTGATTTAAAAGTTTTTATTCTGGGAAAATGATTTTTATTATGAACATGAAACTATATCCAAAAATTATGGTTAAACTCAAAGTGGAAGTATGTTTTCTAAAATGGTCATCTAGACGTCGTTCTTTCGACTGAAATGACTACCTTTACAAAAACGACTTGTAACTTATTTTTCCGACTATAAACCTATACTTTTTCTGTTTAGATTCATAAAATAGAGTTCAATATGAAATCATAGCAATTTGATTCACTCAAAACGGATTTAAAATGAAGAAGTTATGGGTAAAACAAGATTGGATAATTTTTCTCATTTTAGCTACGTGAAAATTGGTAACAAATCTATTCCAACCATAACTTAATCAACTTGTATTGTATATTATGTAATCTTGAGATACCATAGACAAATATACAATGTTTCGACCTATCATGTCGACACATATATATATATTTTGGAACAACCATAGACACTCTATATGTGAATGTTGGAGTTAGCTATACAGGGTTGAGGTTGATTCCAAAATATATATAGTTTGAGTTGTGATTAATACTGAGATACATATACACTGGGTCGTGGATTGATTCAAGATAATATTTATCGATTTATTTCTGTACATCTAACTGTGGACAACTAGTTGTACGTTACTAACGAGGACAGCTGACTTAATAAACTTAAAACATCAAAATATATTAAAAGTGTTGTAAATATATTTTGAACATACTTTGATATATATGTATATATTGTTATAGGTTCGTGAATCAACCAGTGGCCAAGTCTTACTTCCCGAAGAAGTAAAAATCTGTGAAAGTGAGTTATAGTCCCACTTTTAAAATCTAATATTTTTGGGATGAGAATACATGCAGGTTTTATAAATGATATACAAAATAGACACAAGTACGTGAAACTACATTCTATGGTTGAATTATCGAAATCGAATATGCCCCTTTTTATTAAGTTTGGTAATCTAAGAATTAGGGAACAGACACCCTAATTGACACGAATCCTAAAGATAGATCTATTGGGCCTAACAAACCCCATCCAAAGTACCGGATGCTTTAGTACTTCGAAATTTATATCATATCCGAAGGGTGTCCCGGAATGATGGGGATATTCTTATATATGCATCTTGTTAATGTCGGTTACCAGGTGTTCACCATATGAATGATTTTTATCTCTATGTATGGGATGTGTATTGAAATATGAAATCTTGTGGTCTATTGTTACGATTTGATATATATAGGTTAAACCTATAACTCACCAACATTTTTGTTGACGTTTAAAGCATGTTTATTCTCAGGTGAATACTAAGAGCTTCCGCTGTTGCATACTAAAATAAGGACAAGATTTGGAGTCCATGTTTGTATGATATTGTGTAAAAACTGCATTCAAGAAACTGATTTCGATGTAACATATTTGTATTGTAAACCATTATGTAATGGTCGTGTGTAAACAGGATATTTTAGATTATCATTATTTGATAATCTACGTAAAGCTTTTTAAACCTTTATTTATGAAATAAAGGTTATGGTTTGTTTTAAAAATGAATGCAGTCTTTGAAAAACGTCTCATATAGAGGTCAAAACCTCGCAACGAAATCAATTAATATGGAACGTTTTTAATCAATAAGAACGGGACATTTCAGTTGGTATCCGAGCGTTGGTCTTAGAGAACCAGAAAATTTGCATTAGTGTGTCTTATCGAGTTTGTTAGGATGCATTAGTGAGTCTGGACTTCGACCGTGTTTTCTTTAAAAATAATTGCTTAACATTTTTGTTGGAAACTATATATTATTAACATGTATATATTATGTGATATATTAATCTCTTAACATATTTGATATTGTGTGATAGATGTCTACCTCTAGCACAAATCCCATTGACTCACCTAATAATAACGAAGAGTCGAATATATATTGGACTGATTCACAAGTTCCCGAAGAAGAACCGGAAGAAGAATCAGAACCGGAAGAAGAATCAGAACCGGAAGAGGAGGAACCGGAGGAGGAAATAGAACCGGTAGGGGAAATAATAAAACGGTTAAGTAAAAGAAAATCCTCAACCAACCGACCAAGGTTAATTATGGTCAATGGTGTTTCCGCCAAGGAAGCAAAATATTGGGAGGATTACCAATTCTCTGATGAATCGGATTCTGACGAGAATTCCGATGATGTTATAGAAATTACCCCAACTGAATTAAAAAAGGCAAAAGAAAATAATAAGGGAAATGGCATAAAAATAGAGAAATCTAATTCCAACCCCGATGAACTTTATATGTATCGTCAACCCCCGAAGCCCTTAAGTTGTAACAATGACCCGGGAACCTCTAAACCACTAGGTTTTTCTAAACCGTTGTGGAAAACGACAGCTCGTATTAGGGGAACATCATATATCCCTATAAACTTGGCAAAACGAACCAAAACCGAAGAAGAAGAAACGAGCGAGTCGGAATAAGATAGTTGTATTCATGTGGTGTAATATATGTAATATAGTGTGCTTATGCTTTATGATATATGTAAAAATTGCTTGTATTAATAAGTATTTTTTTTTTATGAATCTAACTCTTGTCTATTTTACAGTATAAAAACACAAAATGGATAGACAACCCAATATTTTAAGAGACTTACCCGGAGACATGATTGATGAAATCTTGTCTAGAGTCGGTCAGAATTCTTCGGCACAACTATTTAAGGCGAAATCAGTTTGTAAGACATTCGAAGAACGTTCCAAGAATGTCTTGGTTTATAAGAGACTTTCGTTTGAAAGATGGGGGATATCACATTGGGAAACCCATAAGTTACGTTGTGTTTACTTTGACGCATATATTGCGGGGAACCCAAATGCTATTTTACGCAACGGTTTAAGAAATTATTTTGACTCAATGTATCCGAATATAGGACTTCATGATTTAGAAAAAGCGGCTAACATGCAACATAAAGAAGCATGCTATGTTTACGGGTTAGTAATGTTCGCTTCTCACCAAAGTGAGAAAAAGAACATCGGGCTACAACTATTAAACAAAACGTTCCCACAAGTGACGGAGTCGGTAATTGGGGTAAGAAATGAGGTTTTTAGGTTATTACGAGACTGTTGGTCATTATGTAACCCTCGTCCCTTTGACGACGTTACAACACGCTGTCTTATCAACGGCCATAACGGTTATGTTCCACAAGACCAAGGATGGGAAGTAGTCCTAGTAAAACCAGAATGCATGACTTGTTTCTGGACGTATGAATTACGTGTCTTTATTGCCTTTGCTGAACGACTTGTGTACTAGCTAGAATTATCTTCACAACTATCTTGTATCAAAGTTATTGTGTGCTATATTTCATACTTTATGTAAAATAAGCGGTATTGTAAGTTTCTAAAATATTGTATAAAAGTTTCAACGCGAAATATTATTATAATCAGTTTTTCATATAGAATTGTAGTAGTTGAATTGTATATTAGCTACTAAGTATGAACTTAACGGGTAGGTACTACCCGAATTTAAACTTATAAAACGCTAATATGAAGAAAAAGCTTTTATAAATGAGTTCATATTATGCTACGAAATACTATTAACTACTCTTAATATTCTGTATGATTAACTTGTTCCATTTGACTATTTTGAAGGAAATGGCACCGACTACTCGACACACCGTGAATATGAATGAAGAGGAATTCCGTACTTTTCTAGCTTCAAACATAGCCGCAGTACAGGCTGCGCTACATACCAACAATAACCTTGGATCTAGCAGTACAGGAAATCGTGTAGGATGCACCTACAAAGAATTCACTGCCTGCAAACCTTTGGAATTTGATGGAACTGAAGGACCGATCGGATTGAAACGGTGGACCGAGAAGGTCGAATTGGTGTTTGCCATAAGTAAGTGTACTGAAGAGGACAAAGTGAAGTATGCTACGCATACCTTCACAGGTTCTACGTTAACATGGTGGAATACCTATCTAGAGCAAGTGGGACAAGACGATGCGTACGCACTACCGTAGTCAGCATTCAAGCACTTGATGAACGAGAAGTACCGTCCCAGAACCGAGGTCAATAAGCTCAAGACAGAACTTAGAGGGTTACGAACCCAAGGATTTGATATTACCACGTACGAAAGACGATTCACAGAATTGTGCCTATTGTGTCCGGGAGCATTCGAAGATGAGGAAGAGAAGATCGACACGTTTGTGAAAGGATTACCAGAAAGAATCCAAGAAGATATAAGTTCACACGAGCCCGCCTCCATACAACAGGCATGTAGAATGGCTCACAAACTAGTGAACCAGATTGAAGAAAGAATTAAAGAACAGACTGCTGAAGAGGCCAATGTGAAGCAAGTCAAAAGAAAGTGGGAGGAAAACGGTGATAAGAATCACCAATACAACAACAACAGCAATTACAACAATAATCGCAACAATTATCCCAACAATCGCAACATCAATCGCAACTACAACAAACGGCCCAACAACAACAACAACAACAACAACAACTACAACAATCATCCCAACAACAATAATAACCGCAACAACAACAACAATCAGAAGCAGCTATGCCAAAGGTGTAAAAAGTATCACTCGGGGTTCTGCACCAAATTTTGCAACAAGTGTAAAAGAAATGGTCATAGCGCGGCGAAGTGTGAGGTCTACGGACCAGGGGTTAATAGAACAAAAGGAACAAATGGTGTCGGAACGAGTAATGGCGGAGCAAGTAGTGTCGGAGCAAGTTATGCCAATGTAGTTTGTTATAAATGTGGAAAATAGGGCCACATTATTAGAAATTGCCCGAACCAGGAGAACACGAATGGACAAGGCCGCGGAAGAGTTTTCAATATTAATGCGGCAGAGGCACAGGAAGACCCGGAGCTTGTTACGGGTACGTTTCTTATTGACAATAAATCTGCTTACGTTTTATTTGATTCGGGTGCGGATAGAAGCTATATGAGTAGAGATTTTTGTGCTAAATTAAGTTGTCCATTGACGCCTTTGGATAGTAAATTTTTACTCGAATTAGCAAATGGTAAATTAATTTCAGCAGATAATATATGTCGGAATCGAGAAATTAAACTGGTTAGCGAAACATTTAAGATTGATTTGATACCAGTAGAGTTAGGGAGTTTTGATGTGATAATCGGTATGGACTGGTTGAAAGAAGTGAAAGCAGAGATCGTTTGTTACAAAAATGCAATTCGCATTATACGAGAAAAAGGAAAACCCTTAATGGTGTACGGAGAAAAGGGCAACACGAAGCTACATCTTATTAGTAATTTGAAGGCACAAAAACTAATAAGAAAAGGTTGCTATGCTGTTCTAGCACACGTCGAGAAAGTACAAACTGAAGAAAAGAGCATCAATGATGTTCCCATTGCAAAAGAATTTCCCGATGTATTTCCAAAAGAATTACCGGGATTACCCCCACATCGATCCGTTGAATTTTAAATAGATCTTGTACCAGGAGCTGCACCAATAGCTCGTGCTCCTTACAGACTCGCACCCAGTGAGATGAAAGAACTGCAAAGCCAATTACAAGAACTTTTAGAGCGTGGTTTCATTCGACCAAGCACATCACCGTGTGGAGCTCCTGTTTTGTTTGTCAAGAAGAAAGATGGTACATTCAGGTTGTGTATCGACTACTGAGAGTTGAACAAACTTACCATCAAGAACCGCTACCCACTACAGAGAATCGATGACTTATTTGATCAACTACAAGGTTCGCCTGTTTATTCAAAGATTGACTTACGTTCCGGGTATCATCAAATGCGGGTGAAAGAAGATGATATTCCAAAGACTGCTTTCAGAACACGTTACGGTCATTACGAGTTTATGGTCATGCCGTTTGGTTTAACTAATGCACCAGCTGTATTCATGGACCTTATGAACCGAGTGTGTGGACCATACCTTGACAAGTTTGTCATTGTTTTCATTGATGACATACTTATTTACTCAAAGAATGCCCAAGAACACGGTGAACATTTGAGAAAGGTGTTAGAAGTATTGAGGAAGGAAGAATTGTACGCTAAGTTTTCAAAGTGTGCATTTTGGTTGGAAGAAGTTTGATGTTATGCGAGGTGTATATAAAATAGCTATTAAATTTAGCAGGAAATACTATTAAATACGATACAATTTTACACAAGATATTTATTTATTTAAAGAATGGATATACTTAAACCTTGCTACAACACTTATAGGCAGTGTACCTAATCGTACAGTAGTGTAGTTTTTAGTAAGTCATGTTCGTTCCACAGGGAATCTTTTTAAACAAAGCTTAACGCTATATTAGTTTACTTTTATAAAAATACAAATATATATATAAGTAATATTATTATTATAAAGGGGGGTTTTTACCCTTTAATGACCGGTTTGTCGATTTTAAAACTTTAGTCGCAGTTAAAACCAAATGTAAAATAATAAATAAATACAAGACTTAATTTAAAGTGTAAAGTAAATAACGATAATGAAATTGCGATTAATAAAAATGCGATAAAATAAACTTGCGATAATTAAAAAGTACGATAATTAAAAATGCAATTAAATACAATAACAATAAATAAAAATGCGATAATTAGAAGTGCAATTAAATATAAAATAAAGGAAATTAAATATGAAATAAAAGAATTATGCTTATTTAAACTTCCGTAATCATGATGTTTGACGTGTTGATTTTAGTTTTATGCCCATGGGTTAATTGTCCTTTGTCCTGGATTATTTAATATGTCCGTCTGGTTTTTGTCCATAACAGTCCATCAGTCATAAATATAAAGTGCGAGTATCCTCGTCAAATTATCCTTATACCCGAAGTTAAATATTCCAACTAATTGGGGACTTAAACTGTAACAAGATTTTAATACTTTGTTTAATAATTACACCAGGATGTCGACTGAGTGTAACCTAAGGTTTTAATATTTTGTTATCAATTATACCAAGTGTCCTTGTACATAATTTCACCCTTGTTTTAATTATTCTAGTGGCTATTAATCCATTCCCGTGTCCGGTTAAATGAACGATTATTCGTACATATAAATACCCCGCCCATCGTGTCCGATCGAGTGTATATGGTAATTTATAGGGACGCTCAATTGTAAATCTTTATATTAACATTAACAAACTATCATTTAGTTAAACAAATATAAAGCCCATTAATAGACCATAGTCTAATTTCCACAAGTGTCGTTCTTTTGTCCAAACCCCAATTATGGTACAAAGCCCAATTACCCAATTTTATTAATTAGCCCAACATCATGATTACTTCGGATTAAATAAGCATAATAATAACTTAGCTACGAGACATTAAATTAAAAAGGTTGAACATAACTTACAATGATTAAAAATAGCGTAGCGTTACACGGATAGAATTTCGACTTACACCCTTACAATATTCGCTAACATACCCTTATTATTAGGATTAAAATTAAAATTAAAATTAAAATTAAAATATAAATATAAATATATACGATATAGATAGAGAGATGGATATATATGTTATCAAAAAATGATCAGAATTCGGTTGCTTTTATAGGGAGTTTCAAACTTTGGGGTTCCGCGACTCGCGGCCCTTTTTACCTTCAAACTCCGCGAGTCGCGGAGTTTGTAAATACAGCTCACACAATTTGGAGTCTTTCTTGCCGACGGTTTTTATTTATTTATATAATATATAAATAATTATAAGAATTATTTAAATATTATATTATATTTATGTGCATAGTTGACTTGTAATTTTTAGTCCGTTGCGTCGAGCGTTGAGAGTTGACTCTGGTCCCGATTCCGGATTTTCGAACGTCCTTGCGTACAATTTAATATCTTGTACTTTGCGTTTTGAATCTTGTACTCTTGTAATTTTGAGACGTTTCTTATCAATAATTGGAACCTCTTTGATTGTCTTTTGTACTTTTGAGCTTTTTGGTCGTTTGTGTCTTCAATTCGTCGAATCTGTATTTTGTCTTCACCTTTTATTATTTAAACGAATATCACTTGTAAATAGAACAATTGCAACTAAAAGCTTGTCTTTCTTGAGGAATAATGCTATGAAATATATGTTCGTTTTTAGCATTATCAAATATTCCCACACTTAAGCGTTGCTTGTCCTCAAGCAATATCGTCTTGAAATACTAGAATCACTTCTTTATTCTTCACACTTTATACATCAGTGATTTCTTTACGGCGGTATAAACAATGGTAGTAACGATATGGTTTACAGTCCCACATGACTATAAAAATTTAGATCCATTAAGGAAATTGGATCTTTATGAAAACATTTGATCTTTTAAAAATTAAATCTAGTTTTTACCCTAGATAAGTTTTCCGGAATAACCCTTCACCGGTGTTTGCAAAATATTTTTGTGGGTTTGGTGGGTTTCAGATTTGAAAATTTTAGCTCAAAACTTATGGTTTTGTGTCACCCACTTGCTAACCTTGTATTTGGAAAGCAACACGTCCAGTTTACTTGTCCCGTATATTACCTTTCGGTAAACTACCGTCCGGTTGTAAAGGAAAGCGTTGAACAAGCAACTGTTAAGGCAATGTCCCCTGACATGCTTTTAATTATGGTCTATAACGTGTCGGACGCAATTACTATCCTTGGTAGGAGCAATAGTAAAGCTCACCCTTATGATTTTTCGGTCTGGCACAAGGTCCTGTCTTTGACCACTATGCAACCACCGTTCTTACGGTTGACACCCGATTTGGTTCAGGTGACCTAATGAATTCCAGGTGAATTCCTAGGATTTTACGTTCAATGGTAATGAACGCATTGAAAATAGGGTTTTCAGAAAACAAATCGGTTTGTAATTTTGATCAAAATATTTTCTCGTTCAAGCTCGAGTTTAGATATCATTGAATTCCATGAGTTTGTAATTCTCAATCTTTAAGGTCAATCTCAAGGATTGAGTAATATCAGGCTTAAAAGCTGATTTTTGATCTTTTAAGGAGATTATCCTTTCTGGGGATCTGATTCATTAGTCTTATTCAGCTAATTTGCATGGTGCCCCCCCATTTTACGAGATAAATCCTTCTCATGGTTAGGATAAATCTGACCACTTGGCGACCCTGTTTAATGCTGAGGTCCATGGATTTCCTGCTGATTTTAGTGATGACTTTTCTAGATTTTTCGTCAACCTACAGCTGGTCTGGACGACAACTTCCTGACTTAAATCAAGAAGCACGTTTCTTTTTCGGAAGACTTTACTTCCTTTTAATGATGAAATTGATTCATCGTGTAGATCCATCTCTTTTTTTCTTTCATCGGGTAAAACAGTTTAGTTTAGTCCAAAGCAAAAGTATTTTCAGTTATTTGTTACAGATATATGTGACATATGTTTTGAATAACTTGGAGAATTTTCCCACACTTGGCTTTTATTTTCCTTTTTATCGTCCTCTATTCCATTTTAAATGAATTTTAACATTTTGGTTTGTTTCTCAATTTATGTCCTTTCTGAGGTAACAATAATTTCGGTGTTAAAACCTAGTTTTATCGTTCATAAATATGTATAAACATGATTTTGAGTTCATTTAATTGAAAATTTTGAAAAATTTTACTAGAATTGGGTAGTCAGTATATAAGACTAGGGTTGTTCTTTATTATCAGAGAGCACTAGATTCTAATACAACTACTACTTTACTAGTATTTCTAATGGTAACCAAGTGTATAAAGTAAAAATTTTTAAAATCCGAAAGAATTTAACCCCTTCCCACACTTAAGATCTTGCAATGCCCTCATTTGCAAGAAATCAGTAACAATTTAAATTATTGAGGGTGATTTGTGTGAAAATGATTAAATTTTACCAAAGTTTCCAAACATATTGGCGTTTGTTTGCTGAATGATAAATGGTGCACATCATTTGTTCATTCCGTCTTGTTGTTATTTCATATATATTTTGCATCTTGTCGTCAAAATTAGTTGCTTTTGCTGAACTTAATGCCAGTCTTTGAAAATGCGTTGTTTTACCCTGTTGTGTACATAAGATAAACTGCAAACATATATACATATTTTTGAAGTTTGGTATATTACCCCACATTCAAAAATTATTAAAATCTAAGAATAAAAGTTAGAAAATTATAAAAACTATTACAATATTAACATAAGTATTAAACGTATCAACATTACAAATTACAAAATAAATAAAACTAAGTAGACTAGGGATGATACTGATACCAATAGGGGTTCCATGCATAACCATAGGTGCTATAAAATGCTTCGGCAGGGTTATACGTAGGATACGGTGGTTGCATCTCTATAGACCAGGGAGGGAATATGGGTTTTGGAGTAGGAATATAGTTTCTACCTATATGTTGGCAATGAGCTATGATTTGGTTTTGATGAACTTGCCAATCTTCAAATGCTCTCTGTCTAGCATTTTCGTACTCCTGTGAAGCTATAAACCTTTGCATTTCTTGCATTTCATTTCCCCCTCCTACATTACCTTGCTGTTGGTTTCTCTCAACATGTGGATGTCTACCATGGTATTGTACTGCGGCATTATTTCGCCTCTTCAAAACTTTCGCACCATGGTATACATTTAAACCTATAGTATCGCGGGGTTCTGGTTCTTCGACTAATAATCCCCCCCGACTTATATCCACACCGAGATATTCAGCAATCAAAGTAATAAAAATACCACCTCCTATTATGCTATGCGGTCTCATCCCCCAAACCATAGCTGATAAATAATAACCCACACAATAAGGTATACTTACAGCGCTTTGTGAGTCTCGAATACACATATGGTAAAACAAATCCTATTCATTTACCTTTTTCTTGTTCTTACCTCTTTGTGTAATCGAATTAGCTAAAAATCTATGAATCACTCTTAATTCAGCTCTATCTATATCCAAATAAGAGTAATTTACCCCTTTGAATCAGTGATGGCTTGTCATTTGACTCCATACACCATGTGTATCAAAATTTTCATCTATTTTTCTACCATTTAGTATCAACCCTCTACAATCGGCAGATGCTAACTCCTCAGGCGTATATATACGTAAAGCCTGAGCCATGGCTAGTAAAGACATGTGGTGCTTCGAACCTCCTAACAAAAATCTAATAAAAGATCGATCGGTTAAACTAGCTACCCGATCATTTAATTCTATACTACACAACAATTCTTCACACCATACTTTATATACAGGTCTACGCATGGTGAATAAACGTACCCAGTCATTAAAAGTAGAATTACCATACCTCTGTGCAAGTAATTCCCTAATTGGCCCGGCCAATTCTACAGCTTCTAATGGTCCCCATTCTATGACCCTAGGTACCTCAACAACTTTAGAATGAAGAGTATGCAAACCCCTTTGGTATTTTGGATAATCTATCCAAAGTCTGTCAAATCTCAGGTTCGGATGCAAATCTTCCAAGTGCATATCAGAAAATGTCATGACTTGATGAGGTATATCTTGCTTGTAGTAGTTATCCACCTCCTGTTGTTCCGCATTCTCAGCAGGAGCATTGCGAGCTTGGGATGAAGATTCACCCCTTTCAGTCTGCAAAACACATCAAACACAATTTTTGTGCATCCAAATTTGCATTAGTGTCAGCAAAATCATCAATCAAAATAATTACAATGACATGATCAATTTATATCAAACTTAAGCTCATTTTCACATTTTTATCAAATCTACACTTTTTCAAATAAGCATATACGAAAATGTTTGCCAAGTTCATAAGCATTCAACTCAAATAACATGTCAAAATAATCATTACTAGCAATTAAACAAGTTTCAAATGGCATTATCTCTCAAAAATCAAGTTCATGAATTTTAGACTTGAAAAAGTCCACTTTAATTCTCAAAATCATGTTTAGGCTCAAAGTTTGGATCATTTAACTACCTAAACATGTTACACTACTTAATTTAACAACAATTCATGACAAAAATCGGCCATAACCTGTTTATATCAAAAAGCCCCAAATTTGCTCAAGAACACAAACCCTAGATTACTCTAAATTTGAAGTTTAAGGCTTCTAATCATGTTAAATAGCATCAATCTAGGTTATACAAGCATAATACATAAACAATTTAAGCATAATTACACTAAAAAGCATCAAAATCAAATTGGGAAAAAAAATTGCTCAAGAACACTAATTTCGGATTAAATGGTGTTTAGGTGCAGAAATTTACCGTTTTTCTTGAGTAATTCCTTGATAGCATCCTTCTCAACATGATTTTAGTAAAAGATTTGATGATTAACGGTTAAAAATTGTGATTTTGGGGTGTATTTTTCGGGTTTTTGTGGAGTATTTTCGCAGTGTTTTCTGTGGGTTTTGTGTGGACTGAGCTGTTCCAGCTCTTATATTTTTTTTCTGTAATTCGATCCCTCCGCGAGTAAAGCTTCAAACTCCGCGAGTCGCGGAGTTTGTTATTTTTTTTTTTTAACATCTTATACTAATTAAAACAATTAATTAATTAATTTAAAATTTTGTTTCCCTTGTTATTTAGGACGAGGTCGTTTCGGATCGATGTCCTAGTCCGTCCTTCGACAAAATTTTAAAATTTGTCTTTTTGTAGCGATTGTTTTAAAAGCTAAGATTTTAGGGTTTTTTTTTTAATGTTTTTGGCATACTTTAATTCAATAAGATTAAAAATAATGATAATAAAAGTTCTCGTCCCTCCCTCTGGTAAAGCAATTTCGGTTCAAAGATCTGGTCTTCAACTTACGACGAATTTTAAAAATCATATTTTTAACTTAATGAGATAAAGTAAATTTTTGTTTTTTAAATTCACACAATTTAAATATAAAATTCAAAATTAATATTAAAAATTCACACCAAACTTTAAAATTTGAAATGCATAAAATTAAAAATTCATATTTTAAAAATTAAAAATTCACACCAAACTTAATTTAAAAATTCATATTATAAATTCACACCAAACTTATATTAATTTTTTAAATATTTACAATTTTAAATATATTGATTTTACAAAGTTTACAATATTAATTTAAGATTTATATATTAATTTTAAAAACATGGTAAAAATAAAATTAAAAATCTTTTTGGCTTTTTATCCCACTTTAATCAATCAAATATTATCAAAAATATGCGCCCCTCTTTTCGGTAAAGTAATTTCGGTTCCAAGACCTAATTTAACTCATGACGAATTTTTGAAATATTTTGGGTTGATTGATTAAAGATATTTATACCTTAAGAATAAACGTTAAATTTTGCAGTGATGTAATAAATTTTTGAATGATATCAATAATTTCGGTCGCCAAACCTAATTTTATTCAATACCAATTTAATACTTTATAGCGAACAAATTAGCGTTTATTATCAAAAGGTTAAAAATAAAAATAAAAATAAAGACTGTACAGACTTACATGTGAGATAGTATTCTTAGTTATATGATCTATCCCATTCATAAGATAGTCGGTTTAATTGGTTTTCCATAGCTACATAGGCGTAACCTCGAGCATTCAGTGTGTTTTCTTCTAAACTTATGAACGGTCCGTCTCTGCATAAAGTAACAAATTCGGTATTTGAATAGGTTTGATTATTTGAACATTTACCTCCATGTGACCATTTTCCGCATTTGTGACATCTTTCTAGGTGTCGTGCTCTTCTTTTTGCTGTGGATTTTGATTTTCCTTTACCAAATTGTAACTTATTATCTTCGCATCTGGATTCTTTTCTAACTCCGTCCATTCTTTCTCTGATTACTGATACTATTTCACTCGGAAGTGTGTCATTATTACGTTTAGTGATCAAAGCGTGTAGCATTAGACCATGGTTTAGTTCACAGGCAGTCTTCATTTCCTAAAAACCTAAAAAAATAAAAATTCAGAATGGGGGAAGAAGACTAGTTCTTTAGGGTCTGCTAGGGAAAGACCATTCGGGTTCCATTTTCGAGAACTACACGAAAACAGACAATCTAACTCTAACAGAAATATATATTATCCTTTAAAGACTTGATTCTCCCCACACTTAGTTAGCTGTGGTGTCGAAATTGTGATTAACTTCGTTGTCGACTTCCATCGGACTATCTATGTAGTGTTTAACTCTGTGACCATTAACTTTAAATTCAATCCCATTTGAATTTATCAATTCTACTGTTCCGTATGGGAAAACTCTTTTGACTATGAATGGTCCAGACCATCTTGATTTCAATTTTCCAGGAAATAGCTTGAATCGTGAATTGAAAAGAAGAACTCTGTCTCCTTCCTTAAATTCTTTTGAACTTCTGATTCTTTTATCATGCCATTTCTTCGTTCTTTCATTATAGATTAACGAATTTTCGTATGCTTCATGTCTTAATTCTTCTAATTCGTTTAGTTGACTTAATCGTAGACGTCCGGCTTCATGTAAATCAAGATTACATGTCTTCAAAGCCCAAAATGCTTTGTGTTCAATTTCTACTGGAAGATGACATGCTTTTCCATAAACAAGTCTAAAAGGTGTGGTTCCAATTGGAGTTTTGTAGGCTGTTCTAAAAGCCCAGAGTGCATCCTCCAATTTAATGGACCATTCCTTCGGATTTGATCCTACGGTTTTCTCTAGAATACGTTTTAAAGCTCGGTTGGTATTTTCAACTTGTCCACTTGTTTGTGGATGATATGCGATGGAGATTTTATGAGTTACTCCATATCTTTTAAGAACTTTCTCAAGTTGATTATTACAGAAATGAGTACCTCGATCACTTATTAAAGCTTTCGGTGTTCCAAACCTTGCAAAAAGACGTTTTAAAAACTTGACTACAACTCGTGCATCGTTAATTGGGAGAGCTTGTGCTTCCGCCCATTTAGATACATAATCAATGGCTACGAGTATATATAGATTATTATGAGATTTTGGAAATGGACCCATAAAGTCAATACCCCAAATATCAAATACTTCACATACTTGGATGACATTTTGTGGCATTTCATCACGTTGACTTATTTTTCCGGCCCTTTGACAAGCATCACAGGATTTGCAAAGAAGGTGTGCGTCTTTGTAAATTGTAGGCCAATAGAATCCAGCATCATAAACTTTTCTTGCTGTTAGTTGAGGCCCATAATGCCCTCATGTTGGTCCTGTGTGACAATGGTTTAATATTTTACTAGCTTCATCTCCAAATACACATCGGCGTATTATTCCATCAGGACAACTTTTAAACAGATGTGGATCTTCCCAAAAATAGTGTTTTATATCACTGAAGAATTTCTTTCGTCTTTGGTACGATAATCCTTTTTCAAGGAATCCACATACTAAATAGTTTGCATAGTCTGCAAACCATGGAATTTCTTTATAATCTATCTTCAATAGATATTCATCAGGAAAGTTGTCTTGTATGGCCGATTCATTTAGAACTTCTAATTCGGGATTTTCAAGACGAGAAAGATGATCAGCGGCGAGATTTTCTGCTCCTCTTTTATCTCGGATTTCAATATCAAACTCTTGTAAGAGTAAGATCCAACGGATTAATCTTGGTTTAGCATCTTGTTTTGAAAATAGGTATCTAAGAGCAGAATGGTCGGTATAGACCACCGTTTTTGCTAAAACGAGATATGATCGAAATTTGTCAAAAGCAAAGACAATAGCAAGGAGTTCTTTTTCAGTAGTTGTATAGTTCGTTTGTGCTCCTTGTAACGTCTTACTAGCATAATATATAGGTTGAAATCGTTTTTCAATCCTTTGTCCTAAAACGGCTCCCATTGCAAAATCACTTGCATCGCACATTAGTTCAAAAGGTAGATTCCAATTTGGTGTTATCATGATCGGCGCATTAGTTAGTTTCTCTTTAAGAATATTAAAAGATTTGATACACTCATCGGAAAAGATGAATGGAGCATCTTTTTCTAGGAGTTTATTCATAGGAGTGGCAATTTTAGAAAAATCTTTTATGAAACGTCGGTAAAAACTGGCATGCCCTAGAAAACTCCTAACTCCTCTAACATTGGTGGGATGTGGAAGTTTAGCAATTACATCTACTTTAGCTCTATCCACTTCAATTCCTTCTTTTGAAATTTTATGACCAAGAACGATGCCTTCTTTAACCATGAAATGGCATTTCTCCCAATTAAGTACTAGATTTGATTGTTCGCATCTAATAAGCATTCGTTCCAGATTAACTAGACATGATTCAAATGTATCACCGAAGACTGAAAAGTCATCCATGAAAACTTCCATGCATTCTTCTATCATGTCATGAAAAATCGCCATCATACACCTTTGAAAGGTTGCAGGGGCGTTGCAAAGTCCAAATGACATGCGTTTGTAAGCAAAAGTACCATAAGGGCACGTGAATGTGGTTTTCTCTTGGTCCTCGGGTGCTATTGGAATTTGAAAATATCCGGAAAATCCAGCTAGAAAACAATAGTAACTATTTCCGGCTAATCTTTCCAACATTTGATCTATGAAAGGTAAGGGAAAGTGATCTTTTCTGGTGGCGTCATTTAATTTTCTATAATCAATACATACACGCCATCCTGTTACAGTCCTAGTAGGAATAAGCTCATTTTTCTCATTTGTAATGACAGTCATGCCACCCTTCTTAGGTACGCATTGAACTGGGCTTACCCATGGACTATCAGAGATTGGATAAATTAAACCTGCATCTAGCAGTTTAATAATCTCTTTCTTAACTACATCTTACATATTAGGATTTAGTCTTCGTTGGCGTTGCACATACGTTTTATGACCTTCTTCCATAAGGATTTTATGTGTGAAATACGAAGGACTTATTCCTTTAATATCATGAATCTTCCATGCAATGGCTGGTTTATGAGCTTTCAACACAGAAATGAGTTGTGATTTCTCATTTTCAGTAAGAGAAGACGATATTATTACAGGTAATTCAGATTCACCATGTAAATAAGCGTATTCCAAATGGTTTGGAAGTGGCTTTAACTCTAATTTCGGTGGTTCTTCTATCGATGATTTATATCGATATCTGTCTTCTTCTTTTAGCATTTGGATTTCTTCTATTGTTGGTTCATATCCATTAGCTATAAGTGTAGCTAACATTTCAGCTTCATCAATTGGTTCATTACCTTCTCCTAAAGAACATTCTCCGGTTCCTTGTAATTCTGGAAATTCATCTAATAATTCTGCATGTGCATCTATAGTTTGAATATAATAACATGTATCATCTGCAGATTGTGGTTGTTGCATTGCTCTATCAACTGAAAAGGTAACACTCTCATCCTCTATACTTAGGGTCAATTTCTTACCGAACACGTCTATCATTGCTTTAGCCGTGTTTAAGAATGGTCTTCCTAATATGAGAGGAACTTGAGAATCTTCTTCCATGTCCAAAACAACAAAATCTACTGAAAATACTAAAGTACCAACTTTAACTAGCATGTTCTCCATTATCCCTCTAGGATATTTTATTGATCTATCGGCTAGTTGTATGCTTATTCTGGTTGGTTTCAATTCTCCAAGGTCTAGTTTAGCGTATAGCGAATACGGCATTAGATTTATACTAGCACCTAAGTCTGCCAATGCTTCTATTGAACTAAGACTACCCAGAAAACATGGAATTGTGAAACTTCCTGGATCAGATAGTTTTTCTGGTATCTTATTCAACAGCACTGCTGAACAATTAGCATTCATGGTAACAGCCGAGAGTTCTTCCATTTTCTTTCTATTTGAGATTAGATCTTTCAAGAATTTAGCATATCTAGGCATTCCTGAAATTACATCAATGAAAGGAAGATTTACATTTATCTGTTTAAACATATCCAAGAATTTGGATTGCTCGGCTTCAAGTTTCTCTTTCTTCATTTTACTCGAGTAAGGAAGTGGTGGTTGGTATGGTTTAATATAAGGTTTAGCCTTAACTGTGTTATCTTCATTAACCTTTTCAACTACCGGTTCTTTTTCCTTATCTTGATCAGGTTGTGGTTCTTGTGGAGTACGAATAGCTTCATCAGAAGTTACAGGTATTTCAGGTGGTTTAAGTGTTGTGCCACTTCTTGTGGTAATGGCTTTAGCTGTTTCATTCTGGGGGTTAGCGTTTGTATCACTAGGTAGACTTCCCGGTTTTCTTTCACCTATTAACCTTGCTAGGTTACTTACTTCTTGTTCCAGATTTTGAATAGAAGCTTGTTGATTTCCAAATGCTTGAGCATTTTGTTCATTGGTTTGTTTCCGAGATGTGAAAAACTGCGTTTGAGTTTCAACTAGCTTCGTCATCATATCTTCTAAATTCGGCTTTTTATCATCGGTTTGTTGTGGTGGTTTGTTTTGAAAATTAGGTCTTTGCTGATTGTAAGTATTATTGGATACTTGTTGATTGCTAGGACCTTGTTGGTTGTTGTATGGAATATTTCTGTTATAATTCTGGTTTTGATTGTAAATAGGTCTTGGCGATTGATAATTATTCTGATAATTATTTCCAGGCCTTTGGTTTATGTATGAAATATTCTCTCTTTGTTCCATTGTTAATTCAATACTGAGACAATCTTTTGTCAAATGTGGTCCTCCACACTGCTCACAACTAATTCGTATTGAGTGAATATCTTTAGTCATCTTTTCCATTCGTCTCTCGACAGCATCTATCTTTGCGGAAATTGAATCTAAGTCATGGCTAGAATCGGCTCTAGCTGCTTTAGATGATCTAACGATATCTTTTTCTTGGTGCCACTCATGTGAGTGGGAAGCAGTGTTATCAATAATTTTGTAAGTATCAGTTTCGGTTTTCTTCATAATAGAACCACCAGCTGCTATATCTATGTCTTTTCTTGTAGTGATGTCGCATCCTTGGTAGAATATTTGTACTATTTGACAGGTGTCTAAACCATGTTGCGGACATCCTCTTAACAACTTTCCAAATCTAGTCCACGCCTCATATAGAGTTTCATTCGGTTTCTGTGTGAATGCAACAATTTCTGCTTGAAGTCTTACGGCTTTAGATGCAGGAAAGAATTGTTTAAGAAATTTTTCAACTAAAACATCCCATGTATCAATCGCCCCTTCAGGTAACGATTCCAACCAATCTTTGGCTTCTCCCTTTAAAGTCCAGGGAAATAACATGAGATATATATGTTCATCCTCCACTTCTCGGATTTTAAATAGTGTGCAGATCCTATTAAAGGTACGTAGATGTTCATTTGGATCTTCCTTCGGCGCACCACTAAATTGGCATTGATTAGTCACCATGTGTAGAATTTGTCCTTTGATTTCATAATCTGGCGCATTAATGTCTGGATGAGTAATTGGGTGACCTTGGCCAGTGCGTTTAGCTCTCATTCGGTCTTCCATACTTAAAGGTTCCAGATTCTCCATAATTGAATTTGTTGAATCGGAATCACTAGAGGATTCTGATTTAATGGTTTGTTCCTCAACAATCTCTGTTTGAATGATTGGTGGTTCCGGAGGAAAATTTAGTGGTTCAGGATCTATGAATCGTTCCTGAATATTCTCCGGATTTTCAATTGTGAGGTCGGGTTCAAAAAATGGATTATCGAAAATTTGAACTGGAGTACTTGGTCGACTGGATGACGATTCTAAAGAAAAATCAACGGCAGTAATATTTGCTAAATGTCTTGATCTAGTTACCGGTGGTGAACGTACAAAAGGTGGTGAACGTCTTGCGCGGTGCATTCACTGAATATCCTATTAGTTTTTAAAAGGAAAGAAAAATTATAATAAGTTATCCAATCAATAGACTTTTCTGATTTTGCCCACGTTTCGAATAGCCAAAAGATGCAGCAGAGGGGCAGGATTCGTTTGGTCTCAATATAATTGAGGACTGTTTGGCTCCAATAACCCGGTCCACGTACAAATCCAACTATTACTACGAACCAGAAAATTTTGATGTCTATTAATTTAACCACTTAAAATAAATTTTCGTAATTTTAAGAAAATTAGATAAGAAGTAGAATAAAATTCTATGTCCTAAAACTAGAATAGCGAGAAATAAGAAAGAAAAAGAGCGCGTCGGAAAAAGATCGAATAAGAAAAATAAGAAAGAAAGATAAAAGGCGACGGAAAAATAAAAGAAACTTATAAAACTTAAAAACACTTGACTAACCCAACCTTATCACTACAACTAACTTAAAATTATAATCGCAAATTGAGATTACTAATTGGAATGATAATTGATACATAGGTAAAAGGTGTCTAAAAATATTAAAGCTTACAGGAAAAACTAAATCCCAAATGGAAATAACTTAAAAAGAAACTAAAACTTAAAAAGGTGTCGCAAAATTCTAAAGTACCTAAATCTTAGTCTAAAGAGAAAGCACTTAAGGGATTTTACGGCAAAGCCTAAAAATCTAGAAATAAAAATAACTATGGTAAAAAACTAAGTTTAAAACTAAATATGAGCGAAAAATACAAATATTACGCTAAAACAACTAAAAAGGGACAAAATATAAAAATATACAAAAAGTTGTAAAAAAATACAATTTTTATAAAAATATTATTTTTATATTATTTATTTAATAAAACTATTAATTTAAATATATAAACAAAACTAATTAAAATTTAATATTACAAATTAATTAAAAACTTAAACTAAATAATATTATATATAAAACCTAATTAGGTTTAATAATAATAATAATAAATAATTAAAACCTAAATCGAATTAATTGCTGGACCAGGTTCGTGTCAGACGGCTCCGCGAGTTGCGGTGACCGAAGCAGAAAACTCCACGAGTCGCGGGGTTCCAGAATTCAACTCAGGTACAGTTTTAAATTTGACGTTTTTTTTTCTTTTCTGTTTTATATTTTTCTGTTTTAAAATCTAAATATTTGTATAATAAAAACTTATATTTAAAAACTAAAATAAAAATAGAATTACTTTATAATTTTATAAATATCTTAAAAATAGATTTATATATATTAAAAAAAAAAATTTATATGTTTTAAATAAAAACAAAATACTTAAATAAAACTTAAATAAAAATAAAGAAACTTTATAAAACTTAAATATTTAACAAAATCTTAAAAATACTTATATTTTTGTTTTTCTTTTTATATTTTCGAATATTTAAAAACGTATTTTTATAAAAACGGATTTTAATAAAAGTAAACTAAAAATTTTTTTTTCTTTTTTTTATATTAGCGTTGCGCTTCCGGCTTTTAAGAGTTCCCCGGAAGCGGCGCCAAAAATAACATGATGTTATGCGAGGTGTATATAAAATAGCTATTAAATTTAGCAGGAAATACTATTAAATACGATACAATTTTACACAAGATATTTATTTATTTAGAGAATGGATATACTTAAACCTTGCTACAACACTTATAGGCAGTGTACCTAATCGTACAGTAGTGTAGTTTTTAGTAAGTCCTGTTCGTTCCACAGGGAATCTTTTTAAACAAAGCTTAACGCTATATTAGTTTACTTTTATAAAAATACAAATATATATATAAGTAATATTATTATTATAAAGGGGGGTTTTTACCGTTTAATGACCGGTTTGTCGATTTTAAAACTTTAGTCGCAGTTAAAACCAAATGTAAAATAATAAATAAATACAAGACTTAATTTAAAGTGTAAAGTAAATAACGATAATGAAATTGCGATTAATAAAAATGCGATAAAATAAACTTGCGATAATTAAAAAGTACGATAATTAAAAATGCAATTAAATACAATAACAATAAATAAAAATGCGATAATTAGAAGTGCAATTAAATATAAAATAAAGGAAATTAAATATGAAATAAAAGAATTATGCTTATTTAAACTTCCGTAATCATGATGTTTGACGTGTTGATTTTAGTTTTATGCCCATGGGTTAATTGTCCTTTGTCCTGGATTATTTAATATGTCCGTCTGGTTTTTGTCCATAACAGTCCATCAGTCATAAATATAAAGTGCGAGTATCCTCGTCAAATTATCCTTATACCCGAAGTTAAATATTCCAACTAATTGGGGACTTAAACTGTAACAAGATTTTAATACTTTGTTTAATAATTACACCAGGATGTCGACTGAGTGTAACCCAAGGTTTTAATATTTTGTTATCAATTATACCAAGTGTCCTTGTACATAATTTCACCCATGTTTTAATTATTCTAGTGGCTATTAATCCATTCTCGTGTCCGGTTAAATGAACGATTATTCGTACATATAAATACCCCGCCCATCGTGTCCGATCGAGTGTATATGGTAATTTATAGGGACGCCCAATTGTAAATCTTTATATTAACATTAACAAACTATCATTTAGTTAAACAAATATAAAGCCCATTAATAGACCATAGTCTAATTTCCACAAGTGTCGTTCTTTTGTCCAAACCCCAATTATGGTACAAAGCCCAATTACCCAATTTTAGTAATTAGCCCAACATCATTATTACTTCGGATTAAATAAGCATAATAATAACTTAGCTACGAGACATTAAATTAAAAAGGTTGAACATAACTTACAATGATTAAAAATAGCGTAGCGTTACACAGACAGAATTTCGACTTACTCCCTTACAATATTCGCTAACATACCCTTATTATTAGGATTAAAATTAAAATTAAAATTAAAATTAAAATTAAAATATAAATATAAATATATACGATATAGATAGAGAGATGGATATATATGTTATCAAAAAATGATCAGAATTCGGTTGCTTTTATAGGGAGTTTCAAACTTTGGGGCTCCGCGACTCGCGGCCCTTTTTGCCTTCAAACTCCGCGAGTCGCGGAGTTTGTAAATACAGCTCACACAATTTGGAGTCTTTCTTACCGACGGTTTTTATTTATTTATATAATATATAAATAATTATAAGAATTATTTAAATATTATATTATATTTATGTGCATTATTGACTTGTAATTTTTAGTCCGTTGCGTCGAGCGTTGAGAGTTGACTCTGGTCCCGGTTCCAGATTTTCGAACGTCCTTGCGTACAATTTAATATTTTGTACTTTGCGTTTTGAATCTTATACTCTTATAATTTTGAGACGTTTCTTATCAATAATTGGAACCTCTTTGATTGTCTTTTGTACTTTTGAGCTTTTTGGTCGTTTGTGTCTTCAATTCGTCGAATCTGTCTTTTGTCTTCACCTTTTATTATTTAAACGAATATCACTTGTAAATAGAACAATTGCAACTAAAAGCTTATCTTTCTTGAGGAATAATGCTATGAAATATATGTTCATTTTTAACATTATCAAAGTTCAATTCCTCGGTCACATAGTGAACAAAGAAGGTATTAAGGTGGATCCGGCAAAGATAGAAACTGTTGAAAAGTGGGAAACCCCGAAAACTCCGAAACACATACGCCAGTTTTTAGGACTAGCTGGTTACTACAGAAGGTTCGTCCAAGACATTTCCAGAATAGCAAAACCCTTGACTGCATTAACGCATAAAGGGAAGAAATTTGAATGGAAGGATGAACAAGAGAAGGCGTTTCAATTATTAAAGAAAAAGCTAACTACGGCACCTATATTGTCATTTCCTGAAGGGAATGATGATTTTGTGATTTATTGTGACGCATCAAAGCAAGTTCTCAGTTGTGTATTAATGAAACGGACGAAGGTGATTGCTTATGCGTCTAGACAATTGAAGATTCACGAGCAAAATTATACGACGCATGATTTGGAATTAGGCACGGTTGTTTTTGCATTAAAGACTTGGAGGCACTACTTATATGGGGTCAAAAGTATTATATATACCGACCACAAAAGTCTTCAACACATATTTAATCAGAAACAACTGAATATGAGGCAGCGTAGGTGGATTGAATTGTTGAATGATTACGACTTTGAGATTCGTTACCACCCGGGGAAGGCAAATGTGGTAGCCGACGCCTTGAGCAGAAAGGACAGAGAACCCATTCGAGTAAAATCTATGAATATAATGATTCACACTAACCTTACTACTCAAATAAAGGAGGCGCAACAAGGAGTTTTAAAAGAGGGAAATTTAAAGGATGAAATACCCAAAGGATCGGAGAAGCATCTTAATATTCGGGAAGACGGAACCCGGTATAGGGCTGAAAGAATTTGGGTACCAAAATTTGGAGATATGAGAGAAATGGTACTTAGAGAAGCTCATAAAACCAGATACTCAATACATCCTGGAACGGGGAAGGTGTACAAGGATCTTAAGAAACATTTTTGGTGGCCAGGTATGAAAGCCGATATTGCTAAATATGTAGGAGAATGTTTGACGTGTTCTAAGGTCAAAGCTGAACATCAGAAACCATCAGGTCTACTACAACAACCTGAAATCCCGGAATGGAAATGGGAAAACATTACCATAGATTTCATTACTAAATTGCCAAGGACTGCAAGTGGTTATGATACTATTTGGGTAATAGTTGATCGTCTCACCAAGTCAGCACACTTCCTGCCAATAAGAGAAGATGACAAGATGGAGAAGTTAGCATGACTGTATTTGAAGGAAGTAGTCTCCAGACATGGAATACCAATCTCTATTATCTCTGATAGGGATGGCAGATTTATTTCAAGATTCTGGCAGACATTACAGCAAGCATTGGGAACTCGTCTAGACATGAGTACTGCCTATCATCCACAAACTGATGGGCAGAGCGAAAGGACGATAAAAACACTTGAAGACATGCTACGAGCTTGTGTTATTGATTTTGAAAACAGTTGGGATCGACATCTACCGTTAGCAGAATTTTCCTACAACAGCAGCTACCATTCAAGCATTGAGATGGCGCCGTTTGAAGCACTTTATGATAGAAAGTGCAGGTCTCCGATTTGTTGGAGTGAAGTGGGGGGTAGACAGATTACGGGTCCGGAGATAATACAAGAAACTACCGATAAAATCATCCAAATTCAACAAAGATTGAAAACCGCCCAGAGTCGACAAAAGAGCTACGCAGACAGTAAAAGAAAAGATATAGAGTTTGAAATTGGAGAAATGGTCATGCTTAAGGTTTCACCTTGGAAAGGCGTTGTTCGATTTGGTAAACGGGGGAAACTAAATCCAAGGTGCATTGGACCATTCAAGATTATAGATCGTGTCGGACCAGTAGCTTACCAACTGGAGCTACCTCAACAACTCGCAGCTGTACATAACACTTTCCACATCTCAAATTTGAAGAAATATTTTGCTAAAGAAGATCTTACTATTTCGTTGGATGAAATCCAAATCAATGAAAAACTTCAATTCATTGAAGAACCCGTCGAAATAATGGATCGTGAGATTAAGAGACTTAAACAAAACAAGATACCGATTATTAAGGTTTGATGGAATGCTCGTAGAGGACCCGAGTTCACCTGGGAGCGTGAAGATCAGATGAAGAAGAAATACCCGCATTTATTACCAGAAGATACGTCAACACCTCCAACTGCTTAAAATTTCGGGACGAAATTTATTTAACGGGTAGGTACTGTAGTGACCCGAACTTTTCCATGTTTATATATATATTAAAAGAAATTGTTATTTACATGATTAAGTGTTTCCAACATGTTAAGCAATCAAACTTGTTAAGACTTGATTAATTGAAATAGGTTTCATATAGACAATTGACCACCCAAGTTGACCGGTGATTCACGAACGTTAAAACTTGAAAAAACTATACGATGACATATATATGGTTATATATATAGTTAACATGATTTTATTATAAGTATGTATCTCATTAGGTATTTTAACAATGAGTTATATACATAAAAATGAGACTATTAATTTAAGAAACTCGAAAACGATATATATAACGATTATCGTTATAACAACGTCTTACTTGGTACATATGAATCATATTAAGATATTGATACACTTGGTTAATTATGTTAAATGATAAGTAAATATATTATTAAGTGTATTAACAATGAAATACATATGTAAAAATAAGACTACTAACTTAATGATTTCGAAACGAGACATATATGTAACGATTATCGTTGTAACGACATTTAACTGTATATATATCATACTAAGATATATTATATATCATAATATCATGATAATATCACAATTTAACATCTCATTTGTTATAATAAACAATGGGTTAACAATATTCAACAAGATCGTTAACCTAAAGGTTTCAAAACAACATTTACATGTAACGACTAACGGTGACTTAACGACTCAGTTAAAATGTATATACAAGTAGTGTTTTAATATGTATTCATACACTTTTGAAAGACTTCAAGACACTTATCAAAACACTTCTACTTAACAAAAATGCTTACAATTACATCCTCGTTCAGTTTCATCAACAATTCTACTCGTATGCACCCGTATTCGTACTCGTACAATACACAGCTTTTAGATGTATGTACTATTGGTATATACACTCCAATGATCAGCTCTTAGCAGTCCATATGAGTCACCTAACACATGTGGGAACCATCATTTGGCAACTAGCATGAAATATCTCATAAAAATACAAAAATATGAGTAATCATTCATGACTTATTTACATGAAAACAAAATTACATATCCTTTATATCTAATTCATACACCAACGACCAAAAACACCTACAAACACTTTCATTCTTCAATGTTTTTCATCTAATTGATCTCTCTCAAGTTCTATCTTCAAGTTCTAAGTGTTCTTCATAAATTCCCAAAGTTCTAGTTTCATAAAATCAAGAATACTTCCAAGATTGCAAGTTTACTTCCAAGTTTTCTAAATCCATTCCAAGTAATCATCCAAGATCAAGAAAACTTTGTTAATTACAGTAGGTTATCTTTATAATACAAGGTAATAATCATATTTAAACTTTAATTCCATTTCTATAACTATAACAATCTTATTTCGAGTGGAAATCTTACTTGAAATTGTTTTCGTGTCATGATTCTGCTTCAAGAACTTTCAAGCCATCCAAGGATCCTTTGAAGCTAGATCTATTTTTCTCATTTCCAGTAGATTTATCCAAGGAACTTGAGGTAGTAATGATGTTCATAACATCATTCGATTCATACATATAAAGCTATCTTATTCGTAGGTTTAAACTTGTAATCACTAGAACATAGTTTAGTTACTTCTAAACTTGTTCACAAATAAAAGTTAATCCTTCTAAATTGAATTTTAAAATCAACTAAACCATGCTCTATATCTATATGATATGCTAACTTAATAATTTAAAACCTGGAAACACGAAAAACACCGTAAAACCGGATTTACGCCGTCGTAGTAACACCGCGGGCTGTTTTGGGTTAGTTAATTAAAAACTATGATAAACTTTTATTTAAAAGTTGTTATTCAGGGAAAATGATTTTTATTATGAACATGAAACTATATTCAAAAATTATGATTAAACTCAAAGTGGAAGTATGTTTTCTAAAATGGTCATCTAGACGTCGTTCTTTCGACTGAAATGACTACCTTTACAAAAACGACTTGTAACTTATTTTTCTGACTATAAACCTATACTTTTTCTGTTTAGATTCATAAAATAGAGTTTAATATGAAACCATAGCAATTTGATTCACTCAAAACGGATTTAAAATGAAGAAGTTATGGGTAAAACAAGATTGGATAATTTTTCTCATTTTAGCTACGTGAAAATTGGTAACAAATCTATTCCAACCATAACTTAATCAACTTGTATTGTATATTATGTAATCTTGAGATACCATAAACACATATACAATGTTTCGACCTATCATGTCGACACATCTATATATATTTCGGAACAACCATAGACACTCTATATGTGAATGTTGGAGTTAGCTATACAGGGTTGAGGTTGATTCCAAAATATATATAGTTTGAATTGTGATCAATACTGAGATACGTATACACTGGGTCGTGGATTGATTCAAGATAATATTTATCGATTTATTTCTGTACATCTAACTGTGGACAACTAGTTGTACGTTACTAACGAGGACAGCTGACTTAATAAACTTAAAACATCTAAATATATTAAAAGTGTTGTAAATATATTTTGAACATACTTTGATATATATGTATATATTGTTATAGGTTCGTGAATCAACCAGTGGCCAAGTCTTACTTCCCGACGAAGTAAAAATCTGTGAAAGTGAGTTATAGTCCCACTTTTAAAATCTAATATTTTTGGGATGAGAATACATGCAGGTTTTATAAATGATTTACAAAATAGACACAAGTACGTGAAACTACATTCTATGGTTGAATTATCGAAATCGAATATGCCCCTTTTTATTAAGTCTGGTAATCTAAGAATTAGGGAACAGACACCCTAATTGACGCGAATCCTAAAGATAGATCTATTGGGCCTAACAAACCCCATCCAAAGTACCGGATACTTTAGTACTTCGAAATTTATATCATATCCGAAGGGTGTCCCGGAATGATGGGGATATTCTTATATATGCATCTTGTTAATGTCGGTTACCAGGTGTTCACCATATGAATGATTTTTGTCTCTATGTATGGGATGTGTATTGAAATATGAAATCTTGTGGTCTATTGTTACGATTTGATATATATAGGTTAAACCTATAACTCACCAACATTTTTGTTGACGTTTAAAGCATGTTTATTCTCAGGTGAATACTAAGAGCTTCCGCTGTTGCATACTAAAATAAGGACAAGATTTGGAGTCCATGTTTGTATGATATTGTGTAAAAACTGCATTCAAGAAACTGATTTCGATGTAACATATTTGTATTGTAAACCATTATGTAATGGTCGTGTGTAAACAGGATATTTTAGATTATCATTATTTGATAATCTACGTAAAGCTTTTTAAACCTTTATTTATGAAGTAAAGGTTATGGTTTGTTTTAAAAATGAAAGCAGTCTTTGAAAAATGTCTCATATAGAGGTCAAAACCTCGCAACGAAATCAATTAATATCGAACGTTTTTAATCAATAAGAACGGGACATTTCAGCGACGAGGTGAGTGTTAATATCCTATATGCATATGTATGTGTAGGATGGGTGCAGGTCGGGTGAAGTGATTCTCGGCTATAGAGCTCACTTCACATGTAGGTGGATTTGATGGACTTGTGTATGGGTCCAATTGGCATTGTTGTGCGTTTTGGTTGACCACCTTTGGCGAAGTACACACTTTGGGTGTACGTTATCTATAACAACCCTCACTTTTTGACTTCTGAAAGTACTGAAATGACCCTAGGGTTTACTGTCTGACTATACGTATTAATTATTTAAGGGTTGTTATATACACAATCAATTTAACGTTGACCAAATAATAAACTTTTATTCGACACTCACTGCTAATTAAAATTTATGCATTTCAGTAATATTATTTATAACTATTAATCTATAAGTAATAAATAAAAAGTGACATTTATATAAATAATAAAACAATTGGGAACTAAATAAAAATAAATACAAGTCATGAATTAGTAAAAAGAAAATAATACTTATCATGTAGTAAATGTAAAAATAATAATAATAATAATAATAATAATAATAATAATAATAATAATAATAATAATAATAATAATAATAATAATAATAATAATAATAATAATAATAATAATAATATTGAGACTAAAGAATCTTAAATAATTACATCATTATGTTGACTAAAAATAAAGTATAAACTAGTACATCTTTATGTTGACTAATTATAAACTAGTACCACATTTTGTTGACTAAAAATTATAAAACAAAATAAAATCATTAATTAGAACATCCTTATGTTGACTAACACTCTAATACTTGCACTATATAAACACTCCTAGACTCCTAGTTTCTCATTCACAAATCACACCAAAATCCTCTCTCAAAAACAATCTCTCCCTCTCCCTCTCTTGTGGTATTCGGATCTTCAAGCTTGTTCTTCGTGTTCTTCAAGAATCTTCAAGGAGTTCTTCAAGATTTTTAAGGCTTTGATCTTCCATCTTCATCGTGTTCATCTTTTCTTTGTTAATTATCTTGAATCTTCAAAGGTATAACATAAACCCTAAACTATTTACATAAACTTTAATCTTTGTTAATTCATATTCATATTATAAACTTGTTATTCATAAGTATATACATAAACACACCTAGATTTATATATACATATATACATGTAAAAAAAATATTTTTTATATATATACATATATATATATACGAATTATATATACATATACATATTAAAACCTTAAACCCTAATACTACTTATACTAGTACTTAACATGTATACACTATTACTATTACTAGCACCTATAACCTACTACTTATATTGTAGCACAAAAAGATTTTGGGATATGTATTAGAGATGTATAGATCTTCGAACTTTCTTGACGAATGGTTTCTACGAGATTCTAGGTAGAGGGTTTGGATTTTCGATTTAAAGGGTCCTATGGCTCAAGCCCCTATATCTAAATTAGCCATTCGAAGGGAAAGGGGTGATTGGAAGCTTATCTAATACGGCAAGTATCCTAAAATGGAAAACACTCATAAAAGTAGAAACTCTCTAGTCATAGAAACTTAGTAAAATAAGAAACTTTCTAAAAATGGAAACTTTATAAAAATAGTAACTTACTAGGAATAGAAACTTAGTAAAACAAACTATACTTAAACACATACTTAAACTTAAACATGGGCAAAACACTTAACTACTCTTAAATGTTAATATGTTGACTTTCCTGCTCACTCGTTCAACTCTTTATTCCGAGGAATAACTCTCTCTCTACTTACTAAGGTAAATTCATAGCCCCACTCTTTATTGCTAGCAAACTTACTTACTTTTATTGGGGTGAGACACATGTTGTTTTTACATTTTACAACTTAGACACAAGTACCAAACTACTAAACTATGCTATACCCGGCTATGTCCGACTAAGTCCCTACAGTGATATTTTTAAGTGCTGCGGCATGCTTATTTATTGAGGGTAGGCCTATCGGGAGTAACGTCCCCGATACATTTGACTAAGTCTTTGTATTACTTGATAATGAAATTAAACCGACAAGGACAGACACAACTTGTCATGGGGAAAACTTGAATGTTTAGTCTAAATATCACGCACTGGCATAACTTTTGGATCTGCGAGATCTACTTTTTGATCCTACGGGAGATCAACTTTACAACTAAATCTTGTGGTCTAAAAACAACGATAACTACTTTTGTTAAACCTATGAATTTCACTCAACCTTTTTGGTTGACACTTTAGCATGTTTTGTCTCACGTGCTGTTTGATTCAAGCTTTCTTATATACTACTTATGTGATGCTACTTGGACTTAGGATCAAGAGATATCGCATTTATTACTTCTGCTTATGAACAATTACTTTATCATTATTTCCATTATTGTAACGACATTTCATTTTCCGCTGCGTACTCAATAAAGTTAAATTTTCTCATTTAGTATTGTTCTCGTATTAATGTTGGTTTATTTGATATTAGTAACGTTTCTTCCAAATCCTATTGGGAGGACGTTACAGATTGGTATCAGAGCATAACCAGGCTGTTATAGAGAACCAGGATTGCATTTTTATGTGTGCCTTACTTGCTAGCTAGGGTGCCTTAGCAATCTAGGAAACTATAACCTTTCCTGCCTTAGACTTAAAGCACTTAAGATTGCCTTATAATCTTAACAATCATGCTTTACCAAACTTGACTTAAAGATTCTAATTAAAGTCTCTTTCCTAATGTAGGACAACAACTTTCCTTGACCATAGTGCCTTTAATTGTTGCCTTTAACTGTTAAATGCTACACTATACTTTAGAAACTTTACTTATCTTAGAATGCCGAGCTAATCTAAGAACTCTGCTCACTTTCCTGAGTACTATCCAATTACACCACCGCATCTAAATGCGACACAATGATTTCAGAAATTCTTGACATTCATAAGTCATCTATCATGGTTGTGTGTATTACATATGTATTACATGAAATATTATCCATGATTTTGAAACTCTTATAATTGTTACTACTCACACTTAAACGTATATAACTCCCTGTTATATCACGTACCTATATGCCTTATGCCTTTATGCATCGGTTTGCGAATCAAAAAATGTCATTGGGTTATCACAATATACGAATTGAAAGTCTTTAATCAAAAGATTATTAGATTAAATACTTATCACTTTATGATCTCGACACATCATACTGCCATTATTAAAGTATAGATACATCATATCTTATTATATCTTATCGTATCTATCCCAATAGATTTTGTCTAACACTTTTCCTAAATTCCCTCCGTAAATTACGGAAATCTTTTTG
Organism: Rutidosis leptorrhynchoides; assembly: GCF_046630445.1. NCBI lineage: Eukaryota > Viridiplantae > Streptophyta > Magnoliopsida > Asterales > Asteraceae > Rutidosis > Rutidosis leptorrhynchoides. The sequence goes on along the minus strand of NC_092335.1, from coordinate 325,483,924 downwards.
CTATATACACGTATTCGAGGAGACGAATATATCATCCAGTATTCAACACTAATCTCATATCAAAAACCCTAATTCCAAACACATAATATGGATTCCTCGAACTCTTCGAGCTCCAATGGCAGCGTAACCGGAATGAACCAACCAATCAGCCATCATCTATTTTGGATGAATTGGGGATGGGTTCGTAGTAAACTTAATCAATGGAGACAAGAAGAAGGTGATCCCTTCCACCAACCGAATTCACCTCTTGGTGAAGAACCTGAAGAACTTACTGGCGAACCCGTTCGGAACACTAATTTCTTCCTCATTTCCAGGATATCCAGTCACGAATATATAATATCTAAAATTTTAGATCTTATTCATCCACTTATCCGAACCGCCAATCATCCCGGAATAATAGAAGAAGTTAACGAGCTTCGCGCTCGAGTAGTGGCTCTGGAGAATATGGTGCAAAACATACGAACACCAGCAACAGCACCAGCAGCATAACCAGTACCACCAGTACCATCGGCATCACCACCAACATCACCAGCTTCACCAACGACAACATCCGCATTCCACGCCTCAACATCACACTCAGTACCTCAAACATCAACATCATACGCCCCATAGATACCAAGGAATATTAGTAATAATGAGTTAAGATGTATTGACTCATTCTTCCTGAAGAATTACATATGTATACTTTATATATATGGATTGGAATAATAATAAATCTTTTCGTACTAAGCTATTACGTGTGAATCTTAACTAGTATGTACTACATGGTTAATTCATATCACAATATGCTATGATGTACATCTTTTGTTAATAAACTTAACAATTGTTAATCATTGCTTCTACACAATAAACTCCATTTCGTAATAAACCAAGTGTATTACTCAAATACATGATTGATTGTATACTTTAATTTTCGATGTACTCAAAACTTTCTAGAAAACATCATTAGTGCCTTATGAATTTCACAAGAATTCCACGAGCACCAACATCATATACCGAAGTATATCAATACCAATGAACGATGAAGTATTGATTCATAACTTCATTAGCGAAATATTTCACGACAATTATGAAATCTCTAAGGTTTTGGAGATTATTTATTCTCGTTTCAACAGCAAATCAAATGAGTTTAATATTATATTAACTCATTAAAACCATGATTACATCTGAAGAATACATATATGAACGTATATCTTCTCTTTTATACAAACTGTTAATTGTGAAAAATATTTTAAGGGGTAGGTAAAACCCGAGAGATATTCATATCTCATATAAATATGTTACATTGTACATTCTTCCATTCTGATTCAGCAGTTGTTAACTATACTACTTACATTCACATGATATATGTATATGTTCACCAAAGAACAACCATTTTCATACAAATTCAGTTACATATTCTGATTTTGACATATCGAAACTTAAGTAAAGCTTTAGCAAGTGTTATCTTCCTAAAGATCACTACATTCATGAATTATATTCATTCGTATTCTATGATGAATTATCACATCAAACCACCGAACTTACCATTCCTTACTTTTGAAAATCACAACATTTCTTCGTCAACCGTTAGATCCATTGATGGATGCATCTTACGCTTAAACACTTCAAATTCAAAATTCTTGAAAACATCCTTTGAATCTTGACGATCGCAATCAGCGTTTAATCATCTAAAAATGAAATTTCTTGAAACCATCTCGGATTGATAACCGATGATTCAAATATGGCTGCATTAAATGCAGAGGAAACAGAAAAATTGTAGATGGTCTTAAGGGCCAACAGTTTGATAATAAAGAATGGTACGTCGGAAAAGCTCAAAAAAAATTTGGAACTTAAAAACGGATTGAGCTAACCATGGAGGAGACCAAGGACAAACACAAGGGCCAAACCCTATATTCAAAGAATCCAGGTAATTCTGGATCCGGTGAAATCTTTAGAGAATATCTTGCTCCGAAGTCATGTTAAAAGCTTGCGGAAAATTTTTCTTCATCAACTTTCGAACTTAGAAATTCCAAAATATCATCATAAATTTCGGAAGATATCTTCATAACGATTCATGTCCGCAATTAAGTATCTCTTTGCGATATCTTTATAAAGGAAACTGTTTTAGTTTCTATATTCTGTAAAATTCGAGTTTAAATTATAAATGCTTTGAAGAAGTGTTGGGAATTGAAGCATGAGTTAGTATAATATAATGACGCCAGGCCAACGTGATTATATTACAGTAAGTCATGCTAAGTTTTTAATGGAAGATGATGATTCATAGATTTTATAATCATCATTTGCCATGTTACACGACTCTAACATTCTATTTAACCTCTAAACATATCAAGAAAATATTTTTCTTGATGATTCGGTCTTTTCCGGATATTCTGGTAATATGACAAATCAAATCGTGCTATTACCTTTCCTTTATACTTTATATATTAAGATCATTCGAAACTTCATACCTATGAATTCTGGACCATTACTCGCTTGACTTGAAGTCGGGAAGAAGAAACAAAAGCATAAAGCTCCGACATATAAGGGAAAATATAAAGCCCGATAACGACTCCGAAATTACAAACCGTGTATATCAATGCGTATAGCAATATAAAGACACGGGATAATTAAAAACACTATAACCCCAAGAGCATAGTAGAAGTAAACAGATTCCTCTGGCGGTAAAAGAAAAAGAAGAATGACTGCATATATGGTCAATACAATAACCAGGATCAGAACTGGATTAAGCATTTTCTTAATCTTTTGGAAGTTTGAATTGAGGAAGAAAGTATAGAAGTGGTGAAGATAATGAAACGGAAGAAGCTAATTTATAGCAAAATTTCAAACACAACAATCGAGACAATCCACCACATTTAATCAAAGAAAATCTCAAATTCCTTAATTACCGGAGAATCAAATCTTATAGATTACGAAGATTTCCTTTAATTCCTTGAATTCCGGAAATCAATCGTGACTACGTCAAAAGTTAAGGCGAACATTTAATTTTCTCATTTCACTCTTTTATGATAGCTTCGTTTATACTCTTCCTATAAACGAATCGTTTTATCCATATTATTCAATAGTGATAAAACTTTATTTTTCAACTTATATTCATCATTAAAATATTCTTGCTGTAAACAATGAAGATCTCTATCAAATTTCATGACTGTGATTTTCACGAACTCCTCTCTGTTTGTCTGCCCTAATATTGTGGCATAAAATGCTCAAGGTTTTAAATAAGATCAATACTATTCATAACACATTTCATGTATCCAATTTACTTAAATGACTTGTATAACATCATCATTTTGAATGATCTTCGCATTAATGATAAAATGCACTTCGTTGAAGAACCTATAGAAATCATGGAAGGAGAGGTCAAACAAACGCGTAAAAGCAACATACCTATCATTAAAGTCTGTTGGAATTCGCGTAGAGGCCCCGAATATACCCGGGAACGCAAAGACCATATGAAACGGAAATATCCCCATCTCTTCTCAACTGCTGATGCATCCGAGAAGTCTACCTAAAACTTCGGGACGAAGTTTTTAGTAACGGGGAGGTACTATAACAACCCTCACTTTTTGACTTCTGAAAGTACTGAAATGACCCTAGGGTTTACTGTCTGACTATACGTATTAATTATTTAAGGGTTGTTATATACACAATCAATTTAACGTTGATCAAATAATAAACTTTTATTCGACACTCACTGCTAATTAAAATTTATGCATTTCAGTAATATTATTTATAACTATTAATCTATAAGTAATAAATAAAAAGTGACATTTATATAAATAATAAAACAATTGGGAACTAAATAAAAATAAATAAAAGTCATGAATTAGTAAAAAGAAAATAATACTTATCATGTAGTAAATGTAAAAATAATAATAATAATAATAATAATAATAATAGTAATAATAATGAGACTAAAGAATCTTAAACAATTATATCCTTATGTTGACTAAAAATAAAGTATAAACTAGTACATCCTTATATTGACTAATTATAAACTAGTACCACCTTTTGTTGACTAAAAATTATAAAACAAAATAAAATCATTAATTAGAACATCCTTATGTTGACTAACACTCTAATACTTGCACTATATAAACACTCCTAGACTCCTAGTTTCTCATTCACAAATCACACCAAAATCCTCTCTCAAAAACAATCTCTCCCTCTCCCTCTCTTGTGGTATTCGGATCTTCAAGCTTGTTCTTCGTGTTCTTCAAGAATCTTCAAGGAGTTCTTCAAGATTTTTAAGGCTTTGATCTTCCATCTTCATCGTGTTCATCTTTTCTTTGTTAATTATCTTGAATCTTCAAAGGTATAACATAAACCCTAAACTATTTACATAAACTTTAATCTTTGTTAATTCATATTCATATTATAAACTTGTTATTCATAAGTATATACATAAACACACCTAGATTTATATATACATATATACATGTAAAAAAATATTTTTATATATATATATACATATATATACGAATTATATATACATATACATATTAAAACCTTAAACCCTAATACTACTTATACTAGTACTTAACATGTATACACTATTACTATTACTAGCACCTATAACCTACTACTTATATTGTAGCACAAAAACATTTTGGGATATGTATTAGAGATGTATAGATCTTTGAACTTTCTTGACGAATGGTTTCTACGAGATTCTAGGCAGAGGGTTTGGATTTTCGATTTAAAGGGTCCTATGGCTCAAGCCCCTAGATCTAAATTAGCCATTCGAAGGGAACGGGGTGATTGGAAGCTTATCTAATACGGCAAGTATCCTAAAATGGAAAACACTCATATAAGTATAAACTCTCTAGTCATAGAAACTTAGTAAAATAAGAAACTTTCTAAAAATGGAAACTTTATAAAAATAGTAACTTACTAGGAATAGAAACTTAGTAAAACAAACTATACTTAAACACATACTTAAACTTAAACATGGGCAAAACACTTAACTACTCTTAAATGTCAATATGTTGACTTTCCTGCTCACTCGTTCAACTCTTTATTTCGAGGAATAACTCTCTCTCTACTTACTAAGGTAAATTCATAGCCCCACTCTTTATTGCTAGCAAACTTACTTACTTTTATTGGGGTGAGACACATGCTGTTTTTACATTTTACAACTTAGACACAAGTACCAAACTACTAAACTATGCTATACCCGGCTATGTCCAACTAAGTCCCTACAGTGATATTTTTAAGTGCTGTGGCATGCTTATTTATTGGGGGTAGGCCTATCGGGAGTAACGTCCCCGATACATTTGACTAAGTCTTTGTATTACTTGATAATGAAATTAAACCGACAAGGACAGACACACCTTGTCATGGGGCAAACTTGAATGTTTAGTCTAAATATCACGCACTGGCATAACTTTTGGATCTGCGAGATCTACTTTTTGATCCTGCGAGAGATCAACTTTACAACTAAATCTTGTGGTCTAAAAACAACGATAACTACTTTTGTTAAACCTATGAACTTCACTCAACCTTTTTTGTTGACACTTTAGCATGTTTTGTCTCAGGTGCTGTTTGATTCAAGCTTTCTTATCTACTACTTATGTGATGCTACTTGGACTTAGGATCAAGAGATATCGCATTTATTACTTTTGCATATGAACAATTACTTTATCGTTATTTCCATTATTGTAACGACATTTCATTTTCCGATGCGTACTCAATAAAGTTAAATTTTCTAATTTAGTATTGTTCTCGTATTATAATATGTTGGTTTATTTGATATTAGTAACGTTTCTTCCAGACCCTATTGGGAGGACGTTACATTATTACACGTGGTTGTGAGTGGAATGATTATACATGTGTGTATATAATGTATCTATTTGTAGGGTGGTGGATGGGGCCGTGTATACGTGTCTATACCACCAAGAGTTAGTGATATATTTCGTTGTACACTAACGATGGATATTTCATTGTCCAAATTGCCCAAGAGTTAGTGATATATTTCGTTGTACACTAACGATTGCTTGAACAGATATTTCGTTGTCCGTGTCGCCTAGGGGTTAATGATATATTTCGTTGTACACTAACGGTTGTTACGAACACCGATGGGAAATTCGAAGTACCATTCCCTTGTGTTATTGGTTAACCATAATTACACGTTGTATTGTTGTGTGTATATATATATATATATATATATATATATATATATATATATATATATATATATATATATATATATATATATATATTGACGTATTGTTGTGACATAGCTAACCCTCCGGGTGTAGCTTATTTGGCGTTGTTCACATCGTCGTTGGTGAACTTATATTTTATTGATATCTTTAGCTTGTTGCTTAGAGATCGTACGGTATGCTTAGTGTAGTTGCCTTATTCATGGATGCTTCGGTATGCGGTATTTGATATTGTGTGGCGTGTCCATTTTATACATATATATGTATGTAGTATATTATCACTCACTAAGCGTTAGCTTACCCTCTCATTGTTTACCTTTTTATAGATTCGCTTGGATGTGGTGGCTCGGGTAAGCGTGGGAACTAGTGGCTTGCGTAGTTGCTTTAGAAGGCTTGCTTTTAGATTGATTAAGATTGGGTAGCGTATCCCCAATCACCATGCTCGGCTTTATTTTGTATTAAAAGTCTTGTGGTCGAAAACTCGTATTTGTACTTAAAGGGGTAATTTGGGCATATGTGGGTCTGGTGTCGTAAAACCCTTTTTATTAATGGAACGTGTTAGTCTTACATATTTGAATATGTGGTGTAAAGCGTTTCGTCTAAAAATGTTGGGAAGTGGTCAATCTGTTTCGCTAATTGACTTTTTAGGACAGCAGCCTGTCCAGGCCATTCTGGGCGCCGAGCAATGGCTTGGTGCGCCGCGCAAGTCCCTGCACAAAGAAAATTTTTTTTAATCGATATTTCTGCGTGATCGTTTGTATAACGGGTTGGGGTGTTAATTAAGATTAACTAAAGGTAATACAAACTATAAAGATAAAAAGGGATATGTATGAAGAATAGATCACTGATGGGGAACTATTACAAGGGTTTAACTTCCTAGAATGAACACTAAACCTCAATCAATCAGGCTATAAACCTAATCGATTTGTCACTAAGAGTTTAGGCTTTGAAGATTCTGGCTAAGACGGATATCACTACTTCCAATGTTAACCTTAGAAGGTTTAAACGACCTGATGAATAGAATCCTAGGTACATTAATAAAGTGGTATATCCCTAAAGGAAAGTCTCAGCTTTTCTTAATTCTAGTTAGTTTAACTACAGTAACGATCCACCACTTAATACTAAGCTATGCCTTAGCATTAACAGATGTGAAATCTTAGATATTCTAAGGTACTGCTAATTAGATTAGAGGTCTCTCCTTTGCGATCAATTACTCAACCCCGGATCATCTTACAACATCTCAAGAACGTTGCTTCTGACGCGAATCATGCTTTTGAGTAAGCCAGTGTTCACTGAACTCTATATTGCCTACTCTAATCACAACCTAAATGGGCAGCTCTTCTTTGACAGATAAATGATTACCCATGCGTAAGTACTATATCCCTATTGTGACGTTAAGCACACATAACTACTTACCTCGTATTCTAAAGTTGATCAGATCCTAATACTAGGTTATAGCCACGTGAATAAGTGGAAAGGGTGATCTGTAAATTACACTTCTAAACCGTCAAGGTTTTAGCATCACAATAGCATAAATTTCAGATAAGATATTCAACAAGTAATAAACATTTGCAACGAATAGATAAGCATGCAATGTGAAAGCAACTTAAGGTAAAAGATAACTTTATTAAATTAAGGAAAGCGTTCACCGTTTACAGACGAGATCTGGACCATTACAAGTGCTGACATCCTCTAGACCGCTCCTAGTACAATCTTCGGCGTTTGCCTCTGGGTACTTAATTTCCCGCTCGGAGCTGAGAAGGCCTTGAAAGCTCTAGTGTGAGAAAGTGTATTGTAGTGAGAGAGTGAAAAGAGGTGTGTGTAAAATGGATGAAAAAGCCCTTTAAATAGACTTGAAAATTTCCTGCATACGGCTGGCAAGCTGTATGGCTGGCCGTTTGACCAGGTCGTTTGGTCTGGTAAGCCGGATTGCATGGTCGTTTGCCCAAGTCGTATGGCAGGCCATTTTTCACACTGGCAGGCCGTATGGCAGGCCGTATGGCAGTCCGTATGGCAAGCTGTATGGCCTGCCCTGGTTTGCGATTTTCACTTGATTGTAGCTTGATTTCCTTGATCGTAGCTTGGTTTCTTGTCTTTCACCATTTTCGTTCTAGAATCTTCGTTTTAGCTCCGATTCTCTTGATTCTTTTTGTATCATCTTTGTAATCACTTAATCTACAAAACTTACCGAAAAAGCGATAATTTTGCCGACAAAGTTTGGAACTTTATGGTTTTAAGGCTCAATATCGGGGGTAAAAACGTGACTTTTAAGCCAATATTAGTAATCTTTTGAAGGGATAAAAAGATTAGGTTTTTTGTCTACAAAGGAGTACAAGACTTATAAATTGGATCTCCACCGAGTTTGGAGAAAAAGGCTTAGTGAAGCAAAACTCCCGATTAGTGAATCGGGGAGTGGATTAAGGTGGATTAGTTAACATCCACCCGAACCACTATAAATCCTTGTTTTTATGTTCTTTACTTTACATTCCGCACTACTTCAAATATAAACACTACACACAATGATTTTGAGTTGATTAAGTTGATCAAGGATCGATCAAATCTTGTTGATCATCGAAAAAGTTTTAAAAATCGTATTAAGTAACTAATCACCCCCCCCCAAGTTACTTACACGCTTCTTCATTAACTAACATACGGGCGAGAAAGGGTCTCCAGAAAATGAGACGGACATAGGTATCCTTTTCTACATCCATGAGCCAAAAATCCTCCAAGAAATTCATATCACCAATCCGGACATGTACATTATCCTTCACACCAATCGGGCATTTCTTGTCTTGGTCATACAAGAAGATGCTAATACTAGTGGGTGATATATCGGGAAAACCTAATCTCTTATACAAAGCTAAGGGCATAACATTCAAAATAGCTCCCGAATCCGTCAAACCATCATACATAACAAAATCACAAAGTAGACAAGAGATAATAAATTCACCCAGGTCACCCAACTTGGGTGGAAATACCAAATGTTCAACTTTCACTGGAACTGTTCGTGCACCTTTAACTTCTTGTTTTTCCTTCACATTGACTTCATGCTCTTCCTTTCTCTTTTCTTTCCTTACCTCATTTCGCATCACTTTTTATATACTAGAGTTACCCGAAAAAGAACTAGCAAAACAAACATAGTTAACGTTAGAAGGTCTTTCCACGTACTCGTACCCGACCCCCTTTCTTGGGAAGGAATCAGTGGTCTATAAGGCAGAACCACTGGCTTCTCATGCTTCACCTCTGTAACATCCCGCGTTTTTCCGTTAAATTTATTTTTTTTAACACTATCTTTTTTTTAAATAATATCTTTCGTTATTTATATTCGTAGTTTCCGTTGACTAACGTTCATAATATTCCCGTTATTTAATTATAACATCACTCGTTTACTCGAGTGTTTTTAAAAATATTCGTTTGGTTAATTCACGCACCCGCTTTCAAACTCGAGGGACCAAATCCGACATTGGGCCAAAGTGGCAACTAGTGAACTAGTCACCACCTCCCTTCCCCACCATTTATTTTTTTACTTTTCTCTTTTTCTTTCAATTCTTTCTTCCATTCTTATATCATTTTCTTTATTTTCACTAAATCATCATCTAAATCCGAATCAAGAAGCAAACATCAAAACAAATTACATATTTGGAATCCTCTCTTCATCCTCTACATTTTGGTACCAATTTCATCAAGTTTGGGTAACATTTCTAAAACTCTAGATTTCTCTAAATTCGTATTTTTGACTTGAAATGGTGTTGGTTAGTGTCTATTGCTCGTGTATAACATGAATATATGTTTTGTTTGCTCGATTCGTTGTTTTGAGTAACTAGTTTGAACATTTGAAATGGGTGTGCTTAATCTTTGATTTTGGATGAGTTAATGTTATTAATTTGTTAAAGTTCATGTTTTAATTGTGTTACTAGTATCACTAGATTCGTTTTGATGCGTAGGTTGAGTAAAAAAACTTCAAACGCATGATTATTGATTTTTGTGAATTTTGGTTAGGGTTTGATAGACTTAAAATGAACTTTTGATGTTTCGAATGCCATGAAATGTTATTAGTAAGTGTTTATTTGTAATGTATATTTCATTACCTTCAAAACGGCATATCATATGTGTGAATTGGATTCCCAAATCTTAAAATGCATTTTGTAAACTTGAAACGATGATTTTGAACATTTAATGATCACTTGATGAGAATTTCGGTTATTGTAAACGATGTTTTTGCTTGATGAAAAGTGGTTAGTTGTATTCCTTGTCAAAATACCTTTCCAATGATATAAGATACTTGTTTTAGATGTTTACAGTTTATGATTTATGTGTATTTGAAGTTGGATTCATGCTTGAGTGAAAACTGCCAGACTTGCAGATCAGTTAAATGGAGCGGCGCGCCAAAATTGGAGCTGCGCGCCATTTGGGCCTGTCCCAATTTTCTTTTGTTTTTCACATTTTCACGCCCGCTTACTCGTAACTCCGATTAACATGAAACTTGGCAAACATGTTTATATATACTTTCTCATCATGGGAAAATCGTCGAATACCCGACCCGACCCCGTTGACTTTTACTTTGACCAAGTTTGACTTTTAGTCAAACTTAACCAAACACTTATGCAATCGTTTTAATCGTATTTTATACTTGATTCTTGCATGAAACTTGAGAACGTGATTCACATGCTATACTAATCGAGTCGTAATGAGCCATATGACTAATTGAACACATTTCGCCCGACCTTATGTCGTAACCGGTTAATAAATACAACTTACTTGTTTAGGTCAAGGCTAAGCAACTACCATGCACACGTTTACTTTGTGAAGTACTTTTATACTCGTGCACTCGAGGTGAGATCATAGTCCATCTTTCAAACAACTTTTATGCTTTAAACTATGGGATGAGAAACATATACGTATCATACTTTTACACTTTGAACACAAGTACGAAAATGAACATTCCACGTACGGGTTTGAACAAAAATCCTCAATTAAATTATCATTAGTTACACTTGTAGGGTGTAAACGAGAACTTATATTATGTGATTACATGGGCTTGACGAGCCTCATTCGGACGGTTCGCTACCGTTAGCGGATGAAATATATTTTCGATTATATTGTATGTTCTAACACTACGTAACAGGGTACAAAATAGTTAAGTTTGATAATTGGGTGCCCGCGAAACAAATAACAACTTTGGAATGCAAAAGATTTTGATAATCATCTTATATTAAATCTTGTGGTTCAAATACAACGTTTACTAAAACACCTATGATTTCACCAACGTTTTCGTTGACAGTTTTCTATATGTTTCTCAGGTTCATACTTGGCTATTTGATACATGCTTCGGCGTACACTCATTCTTGCTTGGGGTCAAGCATACATACATACATACATACATACGCTAGTGATAGCACCTTTGGATTCAAACTTTTGTTTACATACTTACGCTATTTATAGCCACTGTGTTTTTCAACTTATATTATGTCGCAAGTTTATTTCATTTATACAATATACTTTTGTAAACTTAAACTTGTTGTCGAACCGTTTGGTAAACTAAACTTTGCAAGTCTTGTACTTTTCAAATGAATGCGACATAATTTTGGTCAAACGAGTCTCATATAGGGACTACGACCACGTAACGGGACCTAAGTTAGCGGCGCCGTCAATGACAATTTTGTCGGTTCGCTATAGATGGTATCAGAGCATTGGTTGTAGGGATCTAGGAAGTGCATTAGTGTGTCTGACAGAGTTTTTAGGACGTATTAGTGAATCTAGACTACAACCAGATAGTTTGCCATTGCATTCTGACATACATTTGCTATAGATAGCACTTACTTGACTACTTGTGCATTATACTTGAATCATTCTTAGGCAAACTTCTTGACGGTACCAAGCTTTCATCATACGAACTCGTATTCTGTAACTTTCTGGTAACACACGTAAATTCAAGATTCATACACATAAGGATGACGATGACTTCATTAGTCACACTAGTTAGGGAACTCTATCTCCCACATTGTTATTCGCCAACCGTCTCAACTTACTATCAGTGTCACACCGGTGTTTATTACTATCTACCACTTCTTGTTACTGCCACTACTATAGATGAGTATCGTCATCACTAATTATCACTACGGTTACGTAGTATTCGTTATCATGATTCCTTACTTTTTTCGTGCCTAAAGACATTTTTGTTTGACTTGAACCGCATTGACGTGAACAATCATTTATACACTTCCCTCGGGGAACGCATCTTTAGAGTTGCACTAATTCTTTCGATTCAATACGAGTCACGTTAGAGACGTCGTTACACTTTATTCATTTTAAATCTTCACGATTACACAAACTTGATTCTGTGGATTAATGTGGGAATGGAGGTATGAGTTGGCATAATATAACAACACTCGATCAACGTGGTTATATTATGGTAAGTCATACCAAAGTTCTAATGACACGTGATGGTGGTTGGACTCGATCAACCTAATCACCACCATGTGCCATGTACATGACTTCATTTTTCTTGTTTGAACATCTGACAACTCTGAGAATACTGATAACAACCATACCCGGGACACATCGTCGATTATTATTGAACCATACTTATGCTTCCGAATGAATGACAAATTCCTTCGACTTCAACCATATGATATACGTGTATACCATCTCGTTTTTGCACAGTTTTATCGACGAACTAGAATATGCTTGTTATGCTCACATCGAGGCGGAAACTTCTCTCGCCTTACACTCGTACTTCCGTTTAAGGAAATCTTTATTCTAAATTCTCAACGGAGAGAGAGACTCTCCACATTAAGCTAGTATTCGCCTCGAGGGTGAATAGTCCTAACGAACGTTTTCGGAAACCGATAAACTTTCCGCGGCGCGAAATTCTTGAGAAACAGAAACTTGTTCCAACAAACGTTTTCAAGTCCTAACAAACTTGTTCGAATATACCTTACAAGACTGTACCTCATTTCGGATCGAGATCCTCGTTTCACTTCTAGATTTCGGAGTGCGTTACAAAAAGACTCGAGACCACGTTTAGACCTGAGTACAACACATCAACCACAACCCGAAGGACCAAGCAAACATATGATTCAAACCTTGGAAACCATAATACGAGTTTGCATTATAAACTTCAAATTTACTTGGGGAAAGTATTTGTCTTTAGCCAAATTCTCTTACTACAATAATTTTCATCCGAGTATTAACGCCACACCTTTCGAGAACTCATATAGCCATAACTGTCGTTTTCTTAATCGTTGAACCGAAGTAGGTGACAAGCAAACCACCGGACCCGAACTCATTCATGAAGTAACCGTTAAGATCGTTCCAATCCGAGAAAGGCTCGAGACAGCCCGTAGTTGGAAAGACCCGTCCTAATCCATCCGGACGAAGTCCATATCGATTATAAATGATTCACAACAGTTGATTACATCGCGAGGTACTTGACCGCTATATGATACATTTTACAAACATTGCATTCATTTTTGAAAAGACAGTCTTTCATTACATCGAAAGTTGACGGCAGGCATACCATTCCATAATATATCCAACTATAATTGACTTAATAATAATCTTGATGAACTCAATGACTCGAATGCAACGTCTTTTAAAATATGCCATGAATGACTCCAAGTAATATTTATAGAATGAGCAAATGCACAGCGGAAGATTTCTTTCGTACATGAGAATAAACATGCTTTTAAGTGTCAACCAAAAGGTTGGTGAGTTCATTAGTTTAACATAAATAATCATTTCATAATTTTAATAGACCACAAGATTTCATATTTTCATTTCTCATAAACATACGTCCCATGCATAGAGACAAAAATATCATTCATATGGATTGAACACCTGGTAACCGACATTAACAATATGCATATAAGAATATCCCCATCATTCCGGGATCCTCCTTCGGACATGATATAAATTTCGAAGTACTAAAGCATCCGGTACTTTGGATGGGGCTTGTTGGGCCCGATAGATCTATCTTTAGAGTTCGCGTCAATTAGGGTGTCTGTTCCCTAATTCTTAGATTACCAGACTAAAAAGGGGCATATTCGGTTTAATAATCCAACCATAGAATGTAGTTTCGATCTCTTGTGTCTATTTCGTAAAGCATTTATAAAAGCAGCGCATGTATTCTCAATCCCAAAAATATATATTGCAAAAGTATTTAAAAAGGGAGCAAATGAAACTCACGCATATATTTATTGTAAAACAGTTAATAAAGCATTTGCATGTATTCTCAGCCCAAAAACGTAAAGAGTAAAAAAGGGCAAATGAAACTCACGCATATAAATATTGTAAAACAGTTAATAAAGCATTTGCATGTATTCTCAGCCCAAAAATGTAATGAGTAAAAAGGGAGCAAATGAAACTCACCTAATGTATTTTGTAGTAAAAATACATATAACAATATTGAATAATGCAGGGTTGGCCTCGGATTCACGAACCTATATCAATTATATATGTTAACACATATAATCATAATTGAACAAGTTATATTTTAATATGTATATTATTTCAATTATTTATATTATTATCTTTATATGTATACTTTTATATATGTTTTATATAAGTATTTTTAATAACAATTTATTGTAATAATAATAATAATATTAATAGTAATATTGTTAATAATAATAATATAGTTCTTATAATGTTAATAATGATACTAATAATTAGTAAAAATGATAGTAATGTAATAATAATATTAATGAAAAATAATAATAATAATAATAATAATAATAATAATAATAATAATAATAATAATAACAATAATAATAATAATAATAATAATAATAATAATAATAATAATAATAATAATAATAATAATAATAATAATAATAACAACAATAATAATAATGATAACAATAATTATAATATTCATAAAATTAATAATAATAATAATAATAATAATAATAATAAAGATAATAATGATCAAAACAATGATAATTCTAATAATAATACTAATGATATTTCTAAAAGTGATAATTTTATTAGTCATGATAGTAAAATACTTTTTCTCATAATGATAATATTATTAATGGTAATCATAATATTTATCTTTAATAATAATAATTATGTGATAATAATAATAATATCAATAATAATAATAATAATAATAATAATAATAATAATAATAATAATAATAATAATAATAATATTAATAAAAGTAATAATAATAATAATAATATTAAATAGAAATTCTACCTCAAAAAGGAAATGGCTTAAAATTTATTGTCCTAGCCCGGACTCGAACCCACAACCTCCAGTTCAACCCTACAACCCCCAACCAACTGCTCTATCAATTTTTTTTCTGATTTGATTCGTATTCTAAATATAATTAATCTTTAACTGCTTTTCATCCTCTTCATTTCATAGTATCACCATCATATTGTCGTCATCAAAACAGCAAACAAAAATTATTTGTATCTCCTTCGGTTCTAGCTAAACAAGAACAAAAAAAATAAAAATAAACTAGTGTGATCCTAAAGCAAAAGAGTAATCATTCGGCCAAAGTAACAAAATTTGAATATGGCATCCACTAGTCGATTTCCTTTATGTTTAATAACAAGATGGGATTCTTGTGGACAAGTGGATCAATCCACCTTCAATTTAATCGCCCCCACCTATTAAAAAAATGCCCATATGTCGATTTTATTTTCTTTTCTAATATAAAAAAATGACCACCTTTTCTTTTTAATATAAATATATCGGCCATGGAGTATAAATGGGTTCCACTTTACTTGATTTTTCTTGCTTGGTGGGTCACGATTGGTAGGGTTACGAGTTGACTATTGTAACAGAAAGTGAAGCATGCAAAAAAAATATGCATCTCATAACTGTATTATTTGTTTATTCGTAAGTGGGTGTCTTGGTACACTTGGATGGAATGGAAACCGAATGAAATAAAAAAAAAAATAGCGTAATTATAGGAGGATGTGAAGTGAGTGTTTCGGTTTCTTGCATGCTTCATAATTCAACTTTTACTCATAATCCACAAGCAAAAAGTGATGTCAAGTGGCCAAGTAGAAATTTTCTTTTTCTCTTTCAATTTGTCGGCTAAAAAAATATAACAATATTACTGAATAGTGACGGGGTTTTAAAAGAAATATATATATATATATATATATATATATATATATATATATATATATATATATATATATATATATATATATATATATATATATATATATATATATATATATATATATATAACAAGTGGTGTTTTAGTAAAAAAAAACTGAACGGCCAAAGAAAGAAGGAAAACAAAATATATATATATATATATATATATATATATATATATATATATATATATATATATATATATATATATATATATATATACACATACATACATACGCCTTATCACCTTTCTTCTAGTACTCGTCAAATAACCAAAATAAATAATAGCAGGTTTGCAAGTTGGTGGCTGTGAGAGTTTGGAAGGAAACAGAAAAAGAAATACATAAAGTTGATATTGTGTTGGGGTTTGTGGCGTTTTAAATTAGAAGAAAAAACAGAAGTACAAGTCGTAGCAACAGAGATGTTTGATGATGGTTTCGCAGCAGAAAATAACAACAGAAGTTGCAGCAGTTTAGATAAAGTGATCATTGGTGTTTGACGATGGGTTGTGGTGTTCAACAAAGAGGAAAAGACGGGAACAAAGGGAGCACTGGTTGTAAAGGTAAATGGGTCAACATTAATAGTTTACCCTTTGGTTCATGTGAGGTGTGTGTTTTTATTCTTGATTACTAGCGAGAACGGTACTAATAAATGGGTGAGGATTCTGGTTTGAACACGTCATGATTATATTGGTATTATGGAGTTGATAAAGGTGATTGATCAGTTTTGCTGGCATTGAGAATTTTATGCCATCGGGTACAATCTCACAGATAGGGAGGACAGATGAAATAGTAATTGATGTTGATACACAACAGAAATCAATATCCTAACAGTTTAAGAATCGTCAGAAGATTTTGGCAAGAAGCAGAATAATTGATGGAATAATATAAAGCTCGATTGATTTTTAACAAATTGTATGATTGATTATGATGTATAACCATTTAGGAGTCAGAAACAAAAGTTACTTACCTTTTGATTACAACATGAAACAGAATTCGATCCAATTTTCCTATATACGTATTTATTTATAGATATAAATATATATTATTAATAATTAGAATACTAAATATAACAATATAATCTATAAAATATATAATATATAAAATAATAATACTATTAATATTAATAATAATTATCATACTAATAATAATATTAATTGTAATAATGATAACAGTAATTGTTAGTAAAATGTTATTATTGATGATATTAATTTATATTACTTTTATAATAATAATATTGATAATAATAATAATGATCCTAATTGATAATATCAAATAATAATACAATTATTAACATGTTACATGTTTTAATAATACAAATAATATTAATAACAATGAAAGTAATAATATTAATATTGCTATAACAATTTATACCTACCAACTCTCCTATATATTAAATTAATACTATTAATAATACTGATATCAACATTAATAACGAAAGTAATATAACACTATATTTTAACTCGTAATTAAATTTAATATAGTATTATTACATTTTAGTAATAATGTAATACCTATAATAACACATTTGAACATTTAATATTTATATATATTAGATATATTACAACATACATATAATGTTAATTGTGTACTGAATTCATATATATATATATATATATATATATATATATATATATATATATATATATATATATATATATATATATATATATATATATATATATATATATATATATATATATATATTTATATATTTATATATTTATATATTTATTAACATCTTATCTATTTTGTAAATTACTTTACATGTTTAAATCAATTGATTAAATGGTATTATATTAATTCAAATTAATATATATACATATATTTATATTTACATATATTTATATTTACTTATTTATTTACACACAATTGCTCGTGAATCGTCGAGAACAGTAAAAGGTCAATTGAATATAAATAATAGTTCAAAATTTTGAGACTCAACATTACAGACATTGCTTATCGTATCGAAATCATATAAATATTAAGTTTAAATTTGGTCGGAAATTCCCGGGTTGTCACAGTACCTACCCGTTAAAGAAATTTCGTCCCGAAATTTGAGTGAGATGGTCATGGCTAACACTAAAAATGTTTTCATGACAATTATGAGTTGATATATAGAGGTTTATCATCATTGAGTAAATGGATAAAACAATTCTATTACTCGAAGTGTACAAGTGAAGCTATCACAGAAAATTGATATAGAGATTTAATTTTTGACGTGGTCATGGTGAATTTTCGGAATTCAAGGGATTTAAAGAAAATCTTCAAAATCTAAAAGATTTGATTCTTCGGCGAATAAGGAAATCAGAATCTCTCTAAATAAATGTGGAGATCTGCCTTGATTACTTTGTCAGGTATTCCATTATAAATTTAAGCTCTTCCGTTCCATTATTCTCACCATTCCTATACTTTCTTTCTTAGTTCATACATCCAAAAGATTGTGAAAATGCTTAATCCAGTTCTAATCCTTGTTCTTATTCTGACTATCGCAACAATCATTCTCCTCTTCCAACTTCCACCAGAGGAATCAGTTTTCTTCTACTTCGCCCTTGGGGTTATAATGTTTTTAATTCTCCCGTGTCTTTATATTGCGATAAACATTGATATACACGGTTTGTAATTTCTGTGTTTGTGATCGGCTTTATATTTTCCTTTATTTATCGGAGCTCCACGCTCTTGTTTTCTCTTCTCGACTCCAAGTTAAGCGAATAATGGTCCAGAATTCGTAGGTATAGAGTTTTGAATGATTATAATGTTCTAAGCAGGGTGGAACGTGTTAGCACGATTTGATTTATAAATTAATCAAAATTACAGAAGATAGAACTATCAAGAATACATTTTCTTGATATGTTCAGAAGTTAAGTAGAATGATAGAGTTATGTAACATGGCACATGATGATGGTATGATTTACTGTGAACCATCATCACGTTTCATTAGAAACCCAGTATGACTTACTGTAATATAATTACGTTGGCCAAGCGTCATTATATTATATTAACCCATGCTTCAATTCCCAACACTTCTCCACAATTCATTCATAAATTTATACTTAGATTTTACAGAAGTTTCCAATATAATGGAATACATAAAACACGAAGAGGTAGATAATTTCAGACAAGAATATTTATGAAAATATCCTCAGAAATATCAAAGATATTTATGATGATATTTTGGAATTTCAAAGTTCGAAGGTCGATGAAGAAAAATTTTCCGCAAGATTTTAACATGACTTCGGAGCAAGATATTCTCTAAAGATTTCATCGGATCTAGAATTTCCTGGATTCTTTGAATATAGGGTTTGGTCCTTGTATTTGTCCTTGGTCTCCTTCATGGTTAGCTCAATCCGTTTTTCAGTACCAATTTTCTATTCAGCGTTCCCAACACTCCATTCTTTATCATCAAACTCCTGGCCATTTAGACCATCTATAATTTTTGCTGCTTCCTCTGCATTTAATGCTACCATATCTGAATTACCGGTTATCAATCCGAGGTGGTTTCAAGAGAATTGTGTTTTTAGATGATTAAACGCTGATGGTAATATGGTGGAATGTAAAAGGTCCTCTAGTAACAATAAAAGAGCACGTATATATGTCAATGTTATAATAAGGTTGTTTCGAACGAAAAGTCGAAGTTGATTTGCTGGAGCTGTGTCAAAATTGGCTAATTTGAAAGGAATTATCAAGTTATTTTGGGTAATAATAACACTAAGGAATTAGCACAGATACGTGGTAAACGTTTACTCAGTTTTCGAGAGTTTTTCAGGTGCATAACTATATGTATCAATCTTTTCTTCCGTAGATGAAGTGCGGTTGGTTCGTCTTCTCGATTGAGGTGTTTTTAAGAATTATGAAAGGTTTGAACGCGGATTGTAATCGTCAAGATACAAATGAAGTTGAAGATGAGATCAAGTGGAAAACTTGAAGAATTGTTTAGTTTCATATATTATAATCAATATTTTAATTCATTTTAATTGTCCAATGTCGGCAGTCCACAGTTGATATTCCACAATTGACAGTCCAATCTTTCATATATAGCTTAATATATAATATTCGAATTAATACGTATCGTGACCCGTGTACATGTCTCAGACTCGATCACAACTCAAAGTATATATATTATTTGAGAATCAACCTCAACCCTGTATAGAGAACTCTATCATTACTGCATATAGAGTGTCTATGGTGATTCCAAATAATATATATAGATGCGTCGATATGATATGTCAAAACCTTGTATACGTGTCCCGATATTTAAAGTGCGTAAAATAAATAACAGAAATTAAATGACGATAAATTAAATGCGTAAAGTAAATAACAGAAATTAAATGACGATAAATTAAATGCGTAAAGTAAATAACAGAAATTAAATGACGATAAATAAGATTGCGATAATTAAATTGCGATAAATAAACTGCGATAAATAAAATGTAATCAGTTAGATAGGAACAGTTAGCGTGGATTCTTAACAAAATTCCTCATAGATAATTTGTTTGTTTCTAACAAATTTTATTTTGTCACATGTTTTCTTCATTATGCCACTTGTTGAATTCTGATAAATCAAAATCCAAATATGAAATTGGATGAATATGGTTATTCTGTGGTGAACGGATACGTACATCTGTGGTTGTAAGTAGGATAGTAAATGACTATTGAATCAGATTCGAAGAATGTACAATGTAACTTATTAATGTGAAATAAATCTAAATATTCCTTGGGTATTACCTACCCGTTAAAATATTTTCATCATTAACAGTTTTGTACGAAAGAATTTTTAATTACAATCTTTATGAAAACATATATACATATATATTTCCTTCAGATGTAATCATGGATTTAATTAGTCAATCTGATATTAAAATCATTTGATTTACCATTAGAACAAGAATATATAATCTCTAAAACATTAGAGATTACATAATTGCCATGTCAAACGAAGATAAATGATGTAGAACGAATCGCAGATTGATGATTATTCTCGAGGTACATAATGAGATGTTGAGTGTGTGTGATGTTGAACTTGGGTTTTTGGTGGTTCTGGTATTGATGTTGGGGTACTGTTGGTGCCGGTGATGTTGCTGAAGCTGGTAAATTTTGCACCATATACTCCCAATTGTTTACTTGAGCGCGAAGTTCTTCTATTATTCCGGGATGATTGTCAGTCGAAACGAGTGGATGAATAAGGTTTTGAATTGGAGTTAGTATATAATCGTGGTGAGACATTCAGGAAATGAGTGTGAAAATGGTGTTTCGAATGAGTTCGTCGATAAGTGCTTCAGGTTCTTCGCCAAGAGTGCAAGTTGGTGGGTGGAAAGGATCGCCTTCTTCTCGTCTCCATCGATTAAGTAGGCTACGATCTCATCAGATGAATTGGGGGTGGATGATTGGTTGATTCATTCTGGTGACACTGCTTTCGGAGCTTAGGTGAATATCCATGTCGGAATAGTTATTGGAATAACTATCGGAATAGCTATCGAAATCTGAGGGACTCGAACTGGTTGAGGGATTTATCTCGTACCATCAGATGAAGGATTTTCGATACGAAATAGATTATAGGATGTAGATTAGTACCCTGCAATATATAATTTACATATGCATACATAATAGTAAAATTCCATAAGTTACGGTGGAATCTACGGAATATGTCAGGCAAAGTTACAGTAACAGATACGCTAAGATATGAAGTAGCAGATACGCTAAGATATGAATTTTGTCTATACACTATTCATGTAATCCAGGCAGTAAGATATGTCTAGATTAAGAATGATAAGCAGGTAATTTTCTAAGGATGATAGGCAGATGATTTCAGACAAAATGATAAGCAAAACTTTTGACATGCAGATACGGTCGAAGTCCAGACTCTCTAATGCATCTAAACAACTATCAGTTAGACACACAAAAGCAAGACCTGGTTCACTAAGACCACCGCTCTGATACCAACTGAAAAGACCCGTCCTAATCCATCCGGACGAAGTCCATATCGGTTATAAATGATTCACAACAGTTGATTACATCGCGAGGTACTTGACCGCTATATGATACATTTTACAAACATTGCATTCATTTTTGAAAAGACAGTCTTTCATTACATCAAAAGTTGACAGCAGGCATACCATTCCATAATATATCCAACTATAATTGACTTAATAATAATCTTGATGAACTCAACGACTCGAATGCAACATCTTTTGAAATATGCCATGAATGACTCCAAGTAATATTTATAGAATGAGCAAATGCACAGCGGAAGATTTCTTTCGTACCTGAGAATAAACATGCTTTAAAGTGTCAACCAAAAGGTTGGTGAGTTCATTAGTTTAACATAAATAATCATTTCATAATTTTAATAGACCACAAGATTTCATATTTTCATTTCTCATAAACATACGTCCCATGCATAGAGACAAAAATATCATTCATATGGATTGAACACCTGGTAACCGACATTAACAATATGCATATAAGAATATCCCCATCATTCCGGGATCCTCCTTCGGACATGATATAAATTTCAAAGTACTAAAGCATCCGGTACTTTGGGTGGGGCTTGTTGGGCCCGATAGATCTATCTTTAGAGTTCGCGTCAATTAGGGTGTCTGTTCCCTAATTCTTAGATTACCATACTAAAAAGGGGCATATTCGGTTTAATAATCCAACCATAGAATGTAGTTTCGATCTCTTGTGTCTATTTCGTAAAGCATTTATAAAAGCAGCGCATGTATTCTCAATCCCAAAAATATATATTGCAAAAGTATTTAAAAAGGGAGCAAATGAAACTCACGCATATATTTATTGTAAAACAGTTAATAAAGCATTTGCATGTATTCTCAGCCCAAAAACGTAAAGAGTAAAAAAGGGCAAATGAAACTCACGCATATAAATATTGTAAAACAGTTAATAAAGCATTTGCATGTATTCTCAGCCCAAAAATGTAATGAGTAAAAAGGGAGCAAATGAAACTCACCTAATGTATTTTGTAGTAAAAATACATATAACAATATTGAACAATGCAGGGTTGGCTTCGGATTCACGAATCTATATCAATTATATATGTTAACACATATAATCATAATTGAACAAGTTATATTTTAATATGTATATTATTTCAATTGTTTATATTATTATCTTTATATGTATACTTTTATATATGTTTTATATAAGTATTTTTAATAACAATTTATTGTAATAATAATAATAATATTAATAGTAATATTGTTAATAATAATAATATAGTTCTAATAATGTTAATAATGATACTAATAATTAGTAAAAATGATAGTAATGTAATAATAATATTAATGAAAAATAATAATAATAATAATAATAATAATAATAATAATAATAATAATAATAATAATAATAATAATAATAATAATAATAATAATAATAATAATAACAATAATAATAATGATAACAATAATTATAATATTCATAAAATTAATAATAATAATAATAATAATAATAATAATAATAATAATAATAATAATAATAATAATAATAATAATAATAATAATAATAATAATAATAATAAAGATAATAATGATAAAAACAATGATAATTCTAATAATAATACTAATGATATTTCTAAAAGTGATAATTTTATTAGTCATGATAGTAAAATACTTTTTCTCATAATGATAATATTATTAATGGTAATCATAATATTTATCTTTAATAATAATAATTATGTGATAATAATAATAATATCAATAATAATAATAATAATAATAATAATAATATTAATAAAAGTAATAATAATAATAATAATATTAAATAGAAATTCTACCTCAAAAAGGAAATGGCTTAAAATTTATTGTCCTAGCCCGGACTCGAACCCACAACCTCCAGTTCAACCCTACAACCCCCAACCAACTGCTCTATCAATTTTTTTTTCTGATTTGATTCGTATTCTAAATATAATTAATCTTTAACTGCTTTTCATCCTCTTCGTTTCATAGTATCACCATCATATTGTCGTCATCAAAACAGCAAACAAAAATTATTTGTATCTCCTTCGGTTCTAGCTAAACAAGAACAAAAAAAAACTAGTGTGATCCTAAAGCAAAAGAGTAATCATTCGGCCAAAGTAACAAAATTTGAATATGGCATCCACTAGTCGATTTCCTTTATGTTTAATAACAAGATGGGATTCTTGTGGACAAGTGAATCAATCCACCTTCAATTTAATAGCCCCCACCTATTAAAAAAATGCCCATATGTCGATTTTCTTTTCTTTTCTAATATAAAAAAATGACCACCTTTTCTTTTTAATATAAATATATCGGCCATGGAGTATAAATGGGTTCCACTTTACTTGATTTTTCTTGCTTGGTGGGTCACGATTGGTAGGGTTACGAGTTGACTATTGTAACAGAAAGTGAAGCATGCAAAAAAAAATATGCATCTCATAACTGTATTATTTGTTTATTCGTAAGTGGGTGTCTTGGTACACTTGGATGGAATGGAAACCGAATGAAATAAAAAAAACAGCGTAATTATAGGAGGATGTGAAGTGAGTGTTTCGGTTTCTTGCATGCTTCATAATTCAACTTTTACTCATAATCCACAAGCAAAAAGTGATGTCAAGTGGCCAAGTAGAAATTTTCTTTTTCTCTTTCAATTTGTCGGCTAAAAAAAATATAACAATATTACTGAATAGTGACGGGGTTTTAAAAGAAATATATATATATATATATATATATATATATATATATATATATATATATATATATATATATATATATATATATATATATATACATACATACGCCTTATCACCTTTCTTCTAGTACTCGTCAAATAACCAAAATAAATAATAGCAGGTTTGCAAGTTGGTGGCTGTGAGAGTTTGGAAGGAAACAGAAAAAGAAATACATAAAGTTGATATTAGGTTGGGGTTTGTGGCATTTTAAATTAGAAGAAAAAACAGAAGTACAAGTCGTAGCAACAGAGATGTTTGATGATGGTTTCGCAGCAGAAAATAACAACAGAAGTTGCAGCAGTTTAGATAAAGTGATCATTGGTGTTTGACGATGGGTTGTGGTGTTCAACAAAGAGGAAAAGACGGGAACAAAGGGAGCACCGGTTGTAAAGGTAAATGGGTCAACATTAATAGTTTACCCTTTGGTTCATGTGAGGTGTGTGTTTTTATTCTTGATTACTAGCGAGAACGGTACTAATAAATGGGTGAGGATTCTGGTTTGAACACATCATGATTATATTGGTATTATGGAGTTGATAAAGGTGATTGATCAGTTTTGCTGGCATTGAGAATTTTATGCCATCGGGTACAATCTCACAGATAGGGAGGACAGATGAAATAGTAATTGATGTTGATACACAACAGAAATCAATATCCTAACAGTTTAAGAATAGTCAGAAGATTTTGGCAGGAAGCAGAATAATTGATGGAATAATATAAAGCTCGATTGATTTTTAACAAATTGTATGATTGATTATGATGTATAACCATTTAGGAGTCAGAAACAAAAGTTACTTACCTTTTGATTACAACATGAAACAGAATTCGATCCAATTTTCCTATATACGTATTTATTTATAGATATAAATATATATTATTAATAATTAGAATACTAAATATAACAATATAATCTATAAAATATATAATATATAAAATAATAATACTATTAATATTAATAATAATTATCATACTAATAATAATATTAATTGTAATAATGATAACAGTAATTGTTAGTAAAAATTTTATTATTGATAATATTAATTTATATTACTTTTATAATAATAATATTGATAATAATAATAATGATCCTAATTGATAATATCAAATAATAATACAATTATTAACATGTTACATGTTTTAATAATACAAATAATATTAATAACAATGAAAGTAATAATATTAATATTGCTATAACAATTTATACCTACCAACTCTCCTATATATTAAATTAATACTATTAATAATACGGATATCAACATTAATAACGAAAGTAATATAACACTATATTTTAACTCGTAATTAAATTTAATATAATATTATTACATTTTAGTAATAATGTAATACCTATAATAACACATTTGAACATTTAATATTTATATATATTAGATATAATACAACATACATATAATGTTAATTGTGTACTGAATTCATATATATATATATATATATATATATATATATATATATATATATATATATATATATATATATATATATATATATATATATATATATATATATATATATATATATATATATATATATATATATATATTTATTAACATCTTATCTATTTTGTAAATTACTTTACATGTTTAAATCAATTGATTAAATGGTATTATATTAATTCAAATTAATATATATACATATATTTATATTTACATATATTTATATTTACTTATTTATTTACACACAATTGTTCGTGAATCGTCGAGAACAGTTAAAGGTCAATTGAATATAAATAATAGTTCAAAATTTTGAGACTCAGCATTACAGACTTTGCTTATCGTGTCGAAATCATATAAAGATTAAGTTTAAATTTGGTCGGAAATTCCCGGGTTGTCACAGTAGTCACCAAAGGAGCTATGCCATTGTTAGACATAAACCTTTTGAATTCCATGTGGGAAACCGCGTAACGTTAAAAGTCGCACCTTGAAAAGGTGTAGTCCGTTTCGAAAACATAGAAAGCTAAATCCGCGATATTTTTAGTCCTTTTGAAATCTTGGGGCGTGTTGTGCCCGTTGCTTACCGCTTCAAACTTTCGACTCAAACAAATTCCGTTCATCCTACATTCTGTGTATCAAACTTAAAGGTGTGTCTTGCGAGACAAGAACTTGTTACCCTCTTCGATGAACTTACTATCAACGATAAACTTCACTTCCTAGGAAGACCGGTTGAAACTATAAATCATGAAACCAAAATTTAAACCAACGTAAAAATCCCGACTGTCAGAGTTCGTTGAAATGCCCAAGGAAGTACCTTCACATATCCGTAGAATTTTCAACGCAAGGTTTCGAAGAAGAAACAACAACTACTACTTCCAACTAAATTTCGGGACGAAATTTATTTTAAGGTGTAGATAATGTAACATCCCGCGTTTTTCCGTTAAATTTATTTTTTTTAACACTATCTTTTTTTTAAATAATATCTTTCGTTATTTATATTCGTAGTTTCCATTGACTAACGTTCATAATATTCCCGTTATTTAATTATAACATCACTCGTTTACTCGAGCATTTTTAAAAATATTCGTTTGGTTAATTCACGCACCTGCTTTCAAACTCGAGGGACCAAATCCGACATTGGGCCAAAGTGGCAACTAGTGAACTAGTCACCACCTCCCTTCCCCACCATTTATTTTTTTTCTTTTCTCTTTTTCTTTCAATTCTTTCTTCCATTCTTATATCATTTTCTTCATTTTCACTAAATCATCATCCAAATCCAAATCAAGAAGCAAACATCAAAACAAATTACATATTTGGAATCCTCTCTTCATCCTCTACATTTTGGTACCAATTTCATCAAGTTTGGGTAACATTTCTAAAACTCTAGATTTCTCTAAATTCGTATTTTTGACTTGAAATGGTGTTAGTTAGTGTCTATGGCTCGTGTATAACATGAATATATGTTTTGTTTGCTCGATTCGTTGTTTTGAGTAACTAGTTTGAACATTTGAAATGGGTGTGCTTAATCTTTGATTTTGGATGAGTTAATGTTGTTAATTTGTTAAAGTTCATGTTTTAATTGTGTTACTAGTATCACTAGCTTAGTTTTGATGCGTGGGTTGAGTAAGAAAACTTCAAACGCATGATTATTGATTTTTGTGTATTTTGGTTAGGGTTTGATAGACTTAAAATGAACTTTTGATGTTTCGAATGCCATGAAATGTTATTAGTAAGTATTTAGTTGTAATGTATGTTTCATTACCTTCAAAACGGCATATCATATGTGTGAATTGGATTCCCGAATCTTAAAATGCATTTTGTAAACTTGAAACGATGATTTTGAACATTTAATGATCACTTGATGAGAATTTCGGTTATTGTAAATTATGCTTTTGCTTGATGAAAAGTAGTTAGTTGTATTCCTTGTCAAAATACCTTTCCAACGATATAAGATACTTGTTTTGGATGTTTACGGTTTATGATTTATGTTTATTTGAAGTTGGATTCGTGCTTGAGTGAAAACTGCCAGACTTGCAGATCAGTTAAATGGAGCGGCGCGCCAAAATTGGAGCGGCGCGCCATTTGGGCCTGTCCCAATTTCTTTTTGTTTTTCACATTTTCACCCCCGATTACTGGTAACTCCGAATAACATGAAACCTGGCAAACATGTTTATATATACTTTCTCATCATGGGAAAATCAACGGATACCCGACCCGACCCCGTTGACTTTGACTTTGACCAAGTTTGACTTTTAGTCAAACTTAACCAAACACTTGTGCAATCATTTTAATCATATTTTATACTTGATTCTTGCATGAAACTTGACAACGTGATTCACATGCTATACTAATCGAGTCGTAACGAGCCATATGACTAATTGAACACATTTCGCCCGACCTTGTGTCGTAACTGGTTAATAAATACAACTTACTTGTTTAGGTCAAGGCTAAGCAACTACCATGCACACGTTTACTTTGTGAAGTACTTTTATACTCGTGCACTCGAGGTGAGATCGTAGTCCCATCTTTCAAACAACTTTTATGCATTAAACTATGGGATGAGAAACATATACATATCATACTTTTACGCTTTGAACACAAGTAAGAAAATGAACATTCCACGTACGGGTTTGAACAAAAATCCTCAATTCAATTATCATTAGTTACACTTGCAGGGTGTAAACGAGAACGTATATTATGTGATCACATGGGCTTGATGAGCCTCATTCGGACGGTTCGCTACCGTTAGCAGATGAAATATATTTTCGAGTATAGTGTATGTTCTAACACTGCGTAACAGGGTACAAAACAGTTAAGTTTGATAATTGGGTGCCCGCGAAACAAATAACAACTTAGGAATGCAAATGATTTTGATAATCATCTTATATTAAATCTTGTGGTTCAAATACAACGTTTACTAAAACACCTATGATTTCACCAACGTTTTCGTTGACAGTTTTCTATATGTTTCTCAGGTTAATACTTGGCTATTTGATACATGCTTCCGCGTACACTCATTCTTGCTTGGGGTCAAGCATACATACATACATACATACGCTAGTGATAGCACCTTTGGATTCAAACTTTTGTTTACATACTTATGCTATTTATAGCCATCGTGTTTTTCAACTTATATTATGTCGCAAGTTTATTTCATTTATACATTATACTTTTGTAAACTTAAACTTGTTGTCGAACCGTTTGGTAAACTAAACTTTGCAAGTCTTATACTTTTCAAATGAATGCGACATAATTTTGGTCAAACGAGTCTCATATAGGGACTACGACTACGTAACGGGACCTAAGTTAGCGGCGCCGTCAATGACGATTTTGTCGGGTCGCTACAACCTCGGGTGGTGACTCATCTATAACCTCCTTCACCCTAATAGACATCATCTCACTGTCCGACTCTTCACCTGAAGTTGAAATAACCATGTTTAAATGATCGCTCCTCGAGCTAACCTTTGTGTTGCTCGGCAACTCACCTTGTTTCATCTCGTTCAACATATTAGAGAGGTTACCCACTTACATCTCTAGATTCTGAATAGTTGCGTGTTGGTTACAAACAAGTTGATCATAGCATTCTTTTCATCTCTTTGATTCTGAGTCGCTATGAGTTGAGTTTGGGATGTCACTAACGTCTCCATCATTGCTTCCAAACCCGATTTATTTTCTTCAACTTGGGGCTTTTGATAAAATCCTAGGGTGCACTGTTGAATACCACTACTAGAACTCCTGAAATTGAAATTTTGACCTTTACTTTGTGAAACGACTCGTCCATATTACTATAAACGTGGTACATTATTCTTTGGTCCCATAGAGAGGTATTTGACCTATATATGATACATTTTAGAAAATATTGCATTCGTTTCATAAAAAGACACACCCTTATTATACATAATGCATGTTTTAAATAAGTGGGCGATTATTTAAGAAATAATCCCCATAATACATCGGTTTCCAAATACTACACACGTGACATAACAGTCGAATATAATACATGACAAAGGTTTTATTGAATGCAACACTTCATTTAAACAAAAGCATGAGACTCCATGCACAGCTTGCTCAGATAATGCAACAGCGGAAGACTTTCTTAAGGACCTAAGAATAAACATGCTTAAACAGTCAACACAAAGGTTGGTGAGATATATAGGTTTAAAGCTAGCATCGATATAAATATAGACCACAAGATTTCATAGTTATAAATATTTCAATAAAGATATTCTATAAGTTGTTGAGCGCTTCGGTAACCATACTTAACCATAAATGTAGCATATTCCCTTTATTATGAAATCTCCCTACACTGTACCAAGTGTAGTAAAAATGAAGTACTATACCACCGTTTACGATACTAGAGCGACTAGCCCGGTTGGGGTTGTCAAACCCGATAGATCTATCAATAGGATTCGCGCTTACATGTTCTTATAACATGTAAATATTAGTTACCAAGCTATCAGGGAAGATATGCAAGGTGGTACAACTCAACGTAGAATATATTTTAAGTACTTGTGTCCATGGCGTAAAACATAAAATGCATGTATTCTCATCCCAAAATATTTTTAGAGTTTAAAAATGGGACTATATACTCACAGTAGTAAAAGTATATTAATAATAAGTTTTCAGCTTATTAAAAATATGGCCGTCGTCCTTGGATTTACGAACCTATAACAATAATAATGATTCAGATAATAATACGACATGTGAATAAAATAAAACAAGTTCATAGAATACTTATATATTAATTTTTAACATTTTTATGTTAGTAGTCCTAAATAGTCTGAAATGTCCAAAAGTCCAATAATCGGTATATATATAATCTTAGAATTACCCCCACGACGTATTGTATACGTATTGTCTTTGCATCAACCCAGAGACGTATTGTATACGTATTGTCTTAGAATTTATTAAAATGTATTGTATACTTATTGTCTTAGGATTTATCAAAACGTATCGTATACTTATTGTCATGGAATGTACCAAGATTATTATATATATATATATATATATATATATATATATATATATATATATATATATATATATATATATATATATATATATATATATATATATATATATATATATATATATATACAATCTCGGAATTAACTAAGATTATAATATTTTGTTATACTAATGATAACATGTCCAAATATATATAGTAAAAGTTAGCAAGGATATGGTTAATATAGTTTTTACAATATAAATTTCGTCCATACAACGTTAATTTTAGCAGATTTTGTTTTGCTCGCCAAATATTCATTACAACTCCGTTTAAAGTGAATCAAATTGATATGGTTTCATAATGAACTGTAGTATTTAGAACTAAACTGAAAAAGTAGTAGTTTATAGTCAGATTTACAGGTTACAAGTCATATTTGAAAGAGGTAGTCATTTTCGTCGAAAAACGACATCTTGATGACCATTTTGAAAAACATACTTCCACTTTGAGTTTAACCATGATTTTTGGATATAGTTTCATGTTCATAAGAAATATCATTTTCTCAGAAGAACAACTTTTAAATCAAAGTTTATCATAGTTTTTAATTATCCAACCCAAAACAGCCCCCGGTTTTACTACGACGGCGTATGTCCGGTTTTACGGTGCTCTTCATGTTTACAGGTTTTAAATCATTAAGTTAGCATATCATATATATATATAGAACATGTGTTTAGTGGATTTTAAAAGTTATGTTAGAAGGATTAACTTTGTTTGTGAACAAGTTTAGAATTAACTAAACTATGTTCTAGTGATTACAAGTTTAAATCTTCGAATAAGATAGTTATATATATATATATATATATATATATATATATATATATATATATATATATATATATATATATATATATATATATATGAATCGAATGATGTTATGAACATCATTACTACCTCAAGTATAGTAAGTAAACATACTGGAAATGATGAGAAAATAACTTGAGCTTCAAAGGATCTTTGATGGTTTGGAAGTTCTTGAAGCAGAATCATGACACGAAAACAAGTTCAAGTAAGATTACTACTTGATTTAAGATAGTTATGTTTATAGGAATTGAACCAAAGCTTGGATATGATTATTACCTTGATTAAGAATGAAAAGTTACTAAGATTAGATGGAAGTTCTTGATCTTTGATGAGTTGTTGGATTGGATTAAAAAGATTGGAAGTAATCTTGCAACTTCTTGATTCTAGGTTATTTTTATGATGATTAAAGCTTGTAATTGAAGCTAAATGATGGGGAAAATACTTGGAGATGATCAGGTATAAAGTTAGGAGTATTTTGAGAGAGAATTGGGAGTGTAAGTATGAGAAAATGGAATGAAGAAATGGTGTATATGCATAAAAACGTTTTTTAGTTTATAAAGAAAGAAAAGATTCCTAATTTTGTTTTCTTGCTAAATAATTCATGCTACTTGACAAATGGTTGGTTCCATATGTTCCTTAATCATTTAAGGCTGCTAAGGAGCAGATTTTTATTGGTATATACCAATAGTAAATACATCTAGAAGCTGGGTATAATACGAGTGCATATACCGAGCGAATACGAGTAGAATTCTTGATGAAAACAAATGGGAATACAATTATGATTATTTTTGTTAAGTAAGAGTGTTTTGATATATGTATTGAAGTCCTTCAAATGTGTATTAATACATCTTAATACACTATATATATATATATACATTTTAACTGAGTCGTTAAATCATCGTTAGTCGTTACATGTAAGTGTTGTTTCGAAACCTTTAAATTAACGACCTTGTTAAATGTAATTAATCCCATTGTTATTATATCTAATGGGATGTTAAATTATTATATTATCATGATAACATAGTGTGTTAATATATCTTAATACGATATATAAATATTAAGACGTTATTACAACGATAATCGTTACGTATATATATCGTTTCGAAATCGTTAAGTTAGTAGTCTCATTTTATGTATATAGTTCATTGTTAATATACTTAATGAGATACTTAATTATCATTTCATCATGTTAAATATATATATATAAGTTCATATATATATTATCATGTTATTTACAAGTTATAACGTTCGTGAATCATCGGACAAGTTGGGTGGTCACACGTTTACATAAAATTCGTTTCAACTAATCAAGTCTTAAAAAGTTTGATTGCTTAATATGTTGGAAACATTTAATCATGTAAATATTAATATTGTTCAATATATAATCATGGAAAAATCCGGGTCATGACAGTACCTACCCGTTAAAGAAATTTCGTCCCGAAATTTGAAGTAATACCTATTCAATGGGCGGTGTTTGTAAACAGCTGTGGATATTTCTGTTTCATCTGGTCCTCTCTTTCCCAAGTGAACTCAGGACCTCTTCGAGTATTCCAACGAACCCTAACTATAGGTATGTTGCTTTGCTTGAGCCGTTTGACTTCACGATCCATGATTTCGACAGGCTCTTCTATAAAATGCAGTTTCTCGTCGATTTGGATTTCTTCAAGAGGAACAGTGAGGTCTTATTTTGCAAGGCATTTCCTTAGGTTCGAGACGTGAAAGGTATTGTGTACTCCAGCAAGTTGTTGTGGTAGCTTAAGTCGATAAGCTACCGGTCCAATACGTTCGATGATCTTGAATGGACCTACGTATCTTGGGTTCAATTTACCCCTCTTACCAAAGCGTATCACACCTTTCCAAGGCGACACCTTTAACATAACCATGTCATCATCCTGAAATTCTAACGGCTTCCTTCGAACATCAGCATAGCTCTTTTGACGACTTTGGGCGGTCTTCAATCTCTCCTTTATTTGCACAATCTTTTCAGTAGTCTCCTGTATGATCTCGGGACCAGTCAGTTATCTGTCACCTACTTCATTCCAACAGATAGGGGATCTACACTTTCTTCCATAATGTGCTTCGAATGGTGCAGCATTAATACTCGTATGATAACTGTTGTTATACGAGAATTCTGCCAATGGTAAATATTTATCCCATCCGTTTTCGAAATCAATCACACATGCTCTAAGCATGTCCTCAAGAGTCTGAATGGTCCTTTCACTTTTCCCATCGGTCTGAGGATGATATGCAGTGCTCATATCCAGACGAGTCCCTAGAGCTTCATGTAGTGATTGCCAAAACCTTGACGTAAACCTACTGTCGCAATCAGATATAATGGAAATAGGTACTCCATGTCTTGAAATAACTTCCTTCATGTATAATCGTATCAATTTCTCCATCTTATCCATTTCCTTCATAGGTAGGAAATGTGCAGATTTGGTGAGACGATCGACAATTACCCAAATGGTGTCATAACCCCATGCATTCTTTGGTAGCTTCGTGATGAAATCCATAGTAATACATTCCCATTTCCATTCAGGGATTTCTGGTTGTTGAAGCAAACCTGATGGTTTCTGATGTTCCGTCTTGACTTTAGAGCAAGTCAAACATTCTCCAATGTAAGTTGCAATATCAGCTTTCAAATTTGGCCACCAAAAGTGTGCCTTAAGATCTTGATACATCTTTCCAGCTTCGGGATGTATCGAGTATCTTGTCTTATGTGCCTCATCCAAAACTAATTTTCTTAACCCTTTAAACTTCGGTACCCAAATACGTCCAGTGAAGTATCGGGTTCCGTCTTCACGTGTAACAAGCTGTTTATCTAACCCTTTAAGCATCTCATTTCCAAAGTTTTCTTCAGAAAGAGCTCCTTATTGAGCCTCCTTAATTTGGGTAGTGAGGTTCGTACGAATCTTCATATCCATTGCTCGTACTCGAATCGGCTCTCTTTCCTTCTTGCTTAAAGAATCTACTACTACATTTGCCTTCCCAGGATGATAGCGAATTTCACAATCATAGTCATTTATCAGCTCGACCCACCTACGTTGCCTCATGTTCAGTTGTTTTTGGTTGAAGATATGTTGAAGGCTTTTATGATTGGTATACACAATACATTTAACCCCGTACAAGTAGTGTCTCCAAATCTTTAATGCAAACACCACTGCTCCCAATTCTAGATCATGAGTCGTATAATTTTGTTCATGAATCTTCAGTTGTCGGGATGCATATGCAATAACCTTCTTTCGTTGCATAAGGACACAACCAAAACCTTGTCGCGAAGCGTCACAATAAATTACAAAATTATCGTTTCCTTCAGGTAACGAGAGAATAGGTGATGTAGTCAACTTCTTCTTCAATAATTGAAATGCAAATTCTTGCTCAGAAGTACATTCGTACTTCTTCCCTTTATGTGTTAATACCGTTAATGGTTTGGCTATCCGGGAAAAATCTTGATTAAACCTTCTGTAATAGCCAGCAAGACCCAAAAATTGGCGTATTTGCGTCGGAGTCTTTGGGGTTTCCCATTTTTCAATGGCTTCAACCTTCGCAGGATCGACCTAAATTCCTTGACTGCTCACGATGTGACCAAGGAATTGTACTTCCTTTAACCAAAAGGCGCACTTAGAAAACTTTGCGTATAATTGTTCTTTCTTCAACAGTTCCAGCACCAACCTTAAATGTTGCTCATTTCTTGTTCATTTTTGGAATAAATAAGAATATCATCAATAAAGACGATAACAAACTTATCCAAATACGGACTGCATACCCGATTCATGAGGTCCATGTATACAGCTGGTACGTTTTTCAGCCCGAACGGCATGACTAAAAATTCATAATGACCGTAGCATGTCCGAAATGCGGTTTTCGGAATATCTTCTTCTTTGACACGCAACTGATGATATCCCAATCTTAGATCGATTTTGGAGTAAACACGTGATCCTTGTAGCTGATCAAACAAGTCATCAATTCTCGGTAATGGGTACCGATTCTTGTTAGTTAACTTGTTTAATTCACGGTAATCTATACACATTCAGAAGGATCCATCTTTATTCTTGATGAATAAAATTGGAGCTCCCCACGGTGAAGTACTCGGTCGAATGAATTCACGGTCCAGTAATTCTTGTAACTGGCTTTGTAACTCTTTCATCTCATATGTTGCAAGTCTATATGGAGCACGAGCCACTGGTGCAGCTCCTGGTACTAGATCTATTTGAAATTCTATAGATCTAAATGGAGGTAATCCCGGCAACTCTTCCGGAAAGACTTCGGGAAAATCTCTTGCCACAGGCACGTCGTTGATGCTCTTCTCTTTTTCCTTTGTTTTGACTTTATTAACATGTGCTAGGATGTCATAACCCGACCTTAACCATAAGGACGAATACAATAACATATGATTTCATCACGAGGTATTGACCTCTATATGCGACATTTTTCAAAAACTGCATTCGTTTTTGCAATACAAACCATAGCTTTTATTACAAATACAAGGTTTAAACAACTTAATAATGATTATCGTTTAGCGATAATCTTAGACTTACAAACTTTACATGTGATAATAACAATACGACCTCCAACATATTTTACATTACAAATCCTCCGATATGCAGTTTTATTTTTGACACAAATATGCATACTCAAGATCTTGCTTAAATTCAACATGTTGCAGCGGAAGCTTTTAGTTATCACCTGAGAATAAACATGCTTAAAACATCAACATAAAGTTGGTGAGATATAGGTTTAAAGCCGGCAGTGTTATGAATATAGACCACAAGATTTCATATATAAACGTTTTAATAAAAATATTCTAAGTTGTTGAGCACTTGATAACCATACTTAACATTTAATCAACGTCGCATATTCCCTTTATTATGAAATCTTACTACACCGTACCAAGTGTAGTCACCGAAACGAAGTACTGTGCAACCGTTGAATACTGGTCGTCCAGTCCGGTTGGGGTTGTCAGGCCCGATAGATCTATCAACAGGATTCGCGTTTACAATACCTCATGTAAATAGTAGTTACCAAGTTACAGGGAAGTATGCCAGTGGTACAACTCAACGTAGAATATATTTTTTTAATCACTTGTGTCCATAACGTAAATCATAAAATGCATGTATTCTCATCCCGAAATATTTAGAGTTTAAAAGTGGGACTATATACTCACTTTTGTCTTGAAGGTATTTAACTCGACTTGGTCTCCGATAGATATCACGAACCTAACCATATATATAATATATCAACATATTTTCTTTTCAAGTAATCGTTACATATATATATATATATACTTTTAATATTTTCTTAGTCCGTAGTTAGCAGTCCGATGTTAGTGGTCCACAATTAGTTGCTTAAATAAAATAAATAAAGACCCCATCGTATTCGTGTTGATCAGAATTAATCTTGACCTATGGTACCATGTTGTCAAATGACGTGTTGCGTACATAAAGTACCGTGTTGTCAAATGACGTGTTGCGTACAATCATGAGGTCTTATGATTAATCTTCTCGTGTTGTTTACGGGTGGTCCTGAAATATATAAAATAAAATCATAAGTAAATATATATTAAATATTATGTTAATTAGCCAAGATATGATTAATCCGATTTTGTCATAATCTGATATATTACAGGTCTTGAAGTGTTTTTTAAAAATCAAATTAGAAGGATCTATTTAGTTTGCGAACAAGTTTGAAATCACTCAAACTATGTTCTTGTTGTTAAAATTTTATAACACAAAATAAGATAGCTGTATAAATATGAATCGAATAAGGTTATGAATAAGGTTACTACCTCAAGTTACTTGGACAAAGCTATTGGAAAAGGTAAGAAAAATCTTGGAATCAAAAGAGTGGTGGAGTGGGATTGAAAGATTGGAAGTAATCTCCTTGAAATCGGATGACTATATTGATACGTTCTTGAGTAGGTAAATGAAGAGAGATTAGGGAGTGAATTAACTTGAAAGAAAATTGGAAATGAAATTGTATGTGTGTGTGTGTGTGCAAAATAGCATGATTATGGGATAGATATATAGGAGATTTAGTTTGTTTTCTTGCACAAAAGTCACACATGAGGTTAAATGGCTGGTTCCCACATGTAACATCATGTCTAGTGGCTGATCATTGACGTTTATTATTGGTATATACCAATAGTAAATACGTATAGAAGCTGGGTATGATACGGTTATATATACCCTAGATATACTTGTAGAAATTTTGAGGAATCGGAACGAGAATTCAAATATGGACGGGTTTATAACTGTAAAAGAGGCTCAAAATTGGGCTTTTATTTTTGGGTCAAACCGAGCCAAAATAAAATTTTAAGACAGTTTTAATAAAGCAATGTTAGCTCAAAATTGGCTCTGCCCCTTGGACCCCGCCAGGGGTTGCCACCCCTTGGACCCCGCTTATCGGGGGCGCTGCCCCCGAACCCCCGTCATAATCAAGATAAGTTCAAACAAGTGTGCACTCCACACTTCCCCGAACTTGTTCGATATTTATCAAGATTATTTTGGTTACAAATTAATCGCATTACACTTAAATCATATTGGTGACATAGATCACCAACACATTATATATTGTAAGTATATATCTCAAAGAATGTTACATATAGTTATCGTTTTGATAACTTAAGTTAGTGGTCTCAAAGTATACTTATAACTCATTGTTGTTAGTTCACAATGAAATGTTAAACCATCCTTAAATCATGTTAAATATGTATAGATATGTACATATACATAATCGTATAATTATCGTGTGTTATATAGTTCGTGATATCATCGGTCAAATTGGACGGTCAAACGTTGTGTGAAACTCTTTTCAAAAACATAAGTCTCAACAGTTTGGATTGCTTATCATGTTGGTAAGGTTTATTTTATGTAAATATTAATCTCATAAGTATAAAACGATCGGAAAAATCCTGGTCATTACAGTACCTACCCGTTAAATAAATTTCGTCCCGAAATTTTAAAGTTGTACCTATTTTGCGTTGTCCGGAAACAAATGTGGATACTTTTGTTTCATCTGATCCTCTCATTCCCAAGTAAACTCGGGACCCCTTCGAGCATTCCAACGAACCTTAACGATTGGTATGTTGCTCTGCTTGAGCCGTGTAACTTCACGGTCC
The DNA here is from genome assembly GCF_046630445.1 of Rutidosis leptorrhynchoides. Classification (NCBI taxonomy): domain Eukaryota; kingdom Viridiplantae; phylum Streptophyta; class Magnoliopsida; order Asterales; family Asteraceae; genus Rutidosis; species Rutidosis leptorrhynchoides. Next base: position 325,444,570 of record NC_092335.1, on the reverse strand, counting down.
ATGATTTCGACTGGTTCTTCTATGAATTGTAGTTTCTCATCGACTTGGATTTCTTCAAGAGGAATGGTGAGATCTTCCTTTGCAAGACATTTCTTGAGGTTTGAGACATGAAATGAATTATGTACCCCGGTGAGTTGTTATGGTAACTCGAGTCGATAAGCTACCGGTCCGATGCGTTCGATGATCTTGAACGGGCCTACATACCTTGGGTTCAGTTTACCCCTTTTTCCAAAACGTATTACACCTTTCCAAGGTGACACCTTTAGCATAACCATGTCACCGATCTGAAACTCTAATGGTTTCCTTCGGACATCGGCGTAGCTCTTTTGGCGACTACGGGCAGTTTTCAATCTCTCCTTGATTTGCACTATCTTCTCAGTAGTTTCATGGATGATCTCGGGACCAGTTAATTGTCGATCTCCTACTTCATTCCAACAGATAGGGGATCTACACTTCCTTCCATACAGTGCTTCGAATGGTGCAGCTTTAATGCTCGCATGATAACTATTATTATACGAGAATTCTGCTAATGGTAGATATTTATCCCATCCATTTCCAAAATCGATCACACATGCCCTGAGCATGTCTTCAAGAGTCTGAATTGTTCTTTCACTCTGCCCGTCAGTTTGCGAATGGTATGCAGTGCTCATATCCAAACGGGTTCCCAGGGCCTCCTGTAGTGATTGCCAAAACTTTGATGTAAATCTACTATCACGATCGGATATAATGGAAATAGGTATTCCATGCATTGAAACAATTTCCTTTATGTATAATCGTAATTGTTTCTCCATTCTATCCGTTTCCTTTATAGGCAAGAAATGTGCAGATTTGGTGAGACGATCAACTATTACCCAAATGGTGTCATAACCCCAGGCAGTCTTAGGTAACTTTGTGATGAAATCCATGGTAATACCATCCCATTTCCATTCTGGGATTTCTGGTTGTTGAAGTAACCCTGACGGCTTCTGATGTTCTGCTTTGACTTTGGAATAAGTTAAACATTTCCCAACATATGTTGCTACATCTGTCTTTAAATTAGGCCACCAATAATGCGTCTTAAGATCTTGATACATCTTTCCAACTCCAGGATGTATCGAGTATCTTGTCTTATGTGCCTCATTCAATATCAACTTCCTTAATCCACCCAACTTCGGTACCCAAATACGGTTTGCAAAATATCGAATTCCGTCTTCCCGCATAACGAGTTGCTTCTCATACTTCTTCATTATTTCATTTCCTATGTTTTCTTTAGTAAGAGCTTCTCGTTGAGCCTCTTTGATTTGTGAGTTGAGATTCATGCGAATTTTTATGTTCATTGCTCGTACTCGAATTAGTTCCCGTTCCTTTCTGTTTAAAGCGTCGGCTACTACATTCGCTTTCCCGGGATGATAGCGAATCTCACAATCATAGTCGTTTATCAGCTCGACCCACCTACGTTGCCTCATGTTCAGCTGTTTCTGATCGAAAATATGTTGAAGGCTTTTATGATCAGTAAACACAGTGCATTTAACTCCATATAAATAGTGTCTCCATATCTTCAATGCAAACACTACTGCCCCCAATTCTAGATCATGCGTCGTATAATTCCGCTCGTGAATCTTCAATTGACGAGATGCGTATGCAATAACTTTCTTATGAAATCTTACTACACCGTACCAAGTGTAGTCACCGAAACGAAGTACTGTGCAACCGTTGAATACTGGTCGTCCAGTCCGGTTGGGGTTGTCAGGCCCGATAGATCTATCAACAGGATTCGCGTTTACAATACCTCATGTAAATAGTAGTTACCAAGTTACAGGGAAGTATGCCAGTGGTACAACTCAACGTAGAATATATATTTGTAATCACTTGTGTCCATAACGTAAATCATAAAATGCATGTATTCTCATCCCGAAATATTTAGAGTTTAAAAGTGGGACTATATACTCACTTTTGTCTTGAAGGTATTTAACTCGACTTGGTCTCCGATAGATATCACGAACCTAACCATATATATAATATATCAACATATTTTAAGACATTTTTAATAAAGCAATGTTAGGGGTCTGCCCCTTGGACCCCGCCAGGGGTTGCCACCCCTTGGACCCCGCTTATCGGGGGCACTGCCCCCGAACCCCCGTCATAATCAAGATAAGTTCAAACAAGTGTGCACTCCACACTTCCCCAAACTTGTTCGATATTTATCAAGATTATTTTGGTTACAAATTAATCGCATTACACTTAAATCATATTGGTGACATAGATCACCAACACATTATATATTGTAAGTATATATGTCAAAGAATGTTACATATAGTTATCGTTTTGATAACTTAAGTTAGTGGTCTCAAAGTATACTTATAACTCATTGTTGTTAGTTCACAATGAAATGTTAAACCATCCTTAAATCATGTTAAATATGTATAGATATGTACATATACATAATCGTATAATTATCGTGTGTTATATAGTTCGTGATATCATCGGTCAAATTGGACGGTCAAACGTTGTGTGAAACTCTTTTCAAAAACATAAGTCTCAACAGTTTAGATTGCTTATCATGTTGGTAAAGTTTATTTTATGTAAATATTAATCTCATAAGTATAAAACAATCGGAAAAATCCGGGTCGTTACATAGGATAGCATAGCACCCTTTCTTCAAGAACTTTTGGACTTACAAGCAGCTAATGAGTTTTAGCTTTGAGTTACCCTTCTCTCCATAAATCATTACTATCGTTTTATCCTTATGAGGAATGCGAATTGCTTTCTTGGTACACACAACTTCAGCTCCTATTTTGGACATCCAGTCCATGCCGACTATTACATCAAAACTTCCTAATTCTACGGGTATCAAATCAATTTTAAACGTCTCTCAGGCTAAATTTATTTTACAATCACGGCAAATTTTATCGGCTTTAATTTATTTACCATTAGCTAACTCAATCATGTACTTAGCATCTAGAGGTAATGATGAACAATTCAATTTAGCGTAAAAGTCTCTACACATGTAACTTCTATCGGCACCAGTATCAAATATAATAGATGCTAATAAGTCATTAATGGTAAACGTACCCGTAACAAGCTCCGGGTCTTCACATGCCTCTCTAGCATTAATAACAAATGCTATTCCCCGTGCAGGTCCGTTATTCTTCTCTGGATTCGGGCACTGGCTCTTAATATGACCCTGTTTCCCACACCCGTAACAAGTAACAGTAGCCAGGGCAGTTCTATTTGCATTGGTGGCAGGAGTCTTGGTGCCATTTGTATTTGTAACAGGAACCCAACAATCTTCAGCAAGATGACCCCTTCGATTATATTTATTGCATACCACATTGCAAAAACCAGTGTGATGTTTATGGCATCTGTTACATAAGGGATTACGCGCTTTGTAACCCGAGCTTGAACCACTACCCGCACCTTGCGTGGTTTCCTGTTTCTTGAGAGATTGTTGCTGGTGACCTCGATCACGGTTTCTATCCCACTTTCTTTTGTTATCCGATACCTTGGGATCGGTATTTGATGCGTTCTTATCCAGGATGATCTAATCCATTAGCTCGTTTGCCATGGTGATAGCTTCATGAATTGTCTTGGGTTTGGATGCTGTAACATTGGTCTTGATGTTCTTTGGCAGACCATCTTTGTACAATTCAATCTTTCGCTCTTCCGTTGGTACCAATTCAGGACATAACAAGGCTAATTCCATGAATCGCCTGTTATAGTTGGTAAGTTCCGTTCCAACAACTTTCAGATTTCGTAACTCGGCTTCCATCTTTCTAACCTCGTTCCTTGGGCATTATTCGTTGATTAGCATATTTTTCAATTCCTCCCAAGGAGTATCATATGCTTCATTGCCCCCTACAGCTTTTACATAGTTTTTCCACCATGTAAGTGCACCATCCTGTAATGTGCATGAAGCATACTTTGTCCGATCCCCTTCCGCACAACTACTGATTTTAAATACGGACTCCAGTTTTTCGAACCATCGGGTTAAACCGACTGGTCCTTCTGTTCCACTGAATGATGAAGGTTTACAACCTTAAAATGCTTTATATGATCATCCAACATGAGGGTTTGTGTTGTTTGCTGCTGCTCTTACCGCTTCGACCCAAAGCATTCGGTCGTTTACGCGTTGGTTGATAAGCTCCTCAATTTCTTGTTTCGTCATTCGATTTAATCGAGCCATGTTTCTTCAATAAATATATAAGATAATTAATCACATAGAATATTATAGATGTAGCAAGTAATTAATGGTACATCGTGGCATATTAATAATATGAACCAATTATTATAAAAGCATTTTCTTCTTATTAGTGTTTTATAATTGTAGCTCGGGTAGTACCTACCCGTTAAAGTTCATAATTAATAGCTAGTACACAAATTAACTACTACAATCATGATAATATTCTATCATGAAAAACTTAATTCATTAATACTTCACGCTTATTCTTTTGGTACAATATTTTACGATAATCCAATACTACTATTTACATAAAACATATGTAAGATGAAATATAGCACATGATATATTATTATATAAGGCGTGAGGTCGAATAGAAGCAAAAATAGATTAGAAACGACGAGGCTTCCTTGAGAATTCAAAGAAATCTGGGAAATCATAGAATTTTCGATTCCCTACTGTCAGAGTGCATTTTTCAGCAGTAAGTCTAGGTTTTGGTTGGGGTTTAGTAGATGACATTTCTGTAGTATTGGTAAGACATGGTTGACTAGGTGTGGTAGTATTGGGAGCACTTGGTACAATAATTGTTTTATTAGTTTCTGCTTTTGGAATTTCTGGGTTGTCGATTATAGGTTCCTCTTCTGGTTCCTCTGGGAATTGTGAGTCTTTCAAAAATACATCCGACTCCAGGTCATCACCGTCATCAGTTATATAGATGATTGATACACCTTCCTTCGGGTCATCATCGTTATCAGATAAGTCGATGATTGGTACTTTTGCTGGAGATTCAACTTCGGAGTCGCTGAATGTGATAATGAGATTGGGGTTAGAAGTAGACATCTATCACACATTAACTACCACATTAGTAATATACCACATAATATTTACATGTTATAATATTTAATTTCCAACCAAAAATGATAAGCAATGGTTTTCAAAAGCAAGTTTGGTCAAAGTCCAGACTCACTAATGCATCCTAACAAATACCGGTCAGACACACTAATGCAATTTCTGGTTCGCTAAGACCTCTGCTCTAATACCAACTGAAACGACTCGTCCATATTACTATAAACGCGGTACGTTATTCATTGGTCCCATAGCGAGGTATTTTACATCTATATGATACATTTTAGAAAATATTGCATTCGTTTCATAAAAAGATACACCCTTATTATACATAATGCATGTTTTAAACAAGTGGGCGATTATTTAAGAAATAATTCCCATAATACATCGATTTCCAAATACTACACACGTGACATAACAGTCGAATATAATACATGATAAAGGTTTTATTGAATGCAACACTTCATATAAACAAAAGCATGAGACTCCATGCACAGCTTGCTCATATAATGCAACAGCGGAAGACTTTCTTAAGGACCTGAGAATAAACATGCTTAAACAGTCAACACAAAGGTTGGTGAGATATATAGGTTTAAAGCTAGCATCGATATAAATATATACCACAAGATTTCATAGTTATAAATATTTCAATAAAGATATTCTATAAGTTGTTGAGCTCTTCGGTAACCATACTTAACCATAAATGTAGCATATTCCCTTTATTATAAAATCTCCCTACACTGTACCAAGTGTAGTAAAAATGAAGTACTATGCAACCGTTACGATACAATAGCAACTAGCCCGGTTGGGGTTGTCAAACCCGATAGATCTATCAATAGGATTCGCGCTTACATGTTCTTACAACATGTAAATATTAGTTACCAAGCTGTTAGGGAAGATATGCAAGGTGGTACAACCCAAAGTAGAATATATTTTAAGTACTTGTGTCCATGGCGTAAAACATAAAATGCATGTATTCTCATCCCAAAATATTTTTAGAGTTTAAAAATGGGACTATATACTCACAGTAGTAAAAGTATATTAATAATAAGTTTTCAGCTTATTAAAAATATGGCCGTCGTCCTTGAATTCACGAACCTATAACATGAATAATGATTCAGATAATAATACGACATGTGAATAAAATAAAACAAGTTCATAGAATACTTATATAATAATGTTTAACATTTTTATGTTAGTAGTCCTAAATAGTCCGAAATGTCCAACAGTCCAATAATCGGTATATATATAATCTTAGAATTACCCCACGACGTATTGTATTGTCTTTGCATCAACCCAGAGATATATTGTATACATATTGTCTTAGAATTTATTAAAATGTATTGTATACTTATTGTCTTAGGATTTATCAAAACGTATTGTATACTTATTGTCATTGAATGTACCAAGATTATTATATATATATACAATCTCGGAATTAACTAAGATTATAATATTTTGTTATACTAATGATAACATGTCCAGATATATATAGGAAAAGTTAGCAAGGATATGGTTAATATAGTTTTTACAATATAAATTTCGTCCATACAATGTTAATTTTAGCAGATTTTGTTTTGCTCGCCAAATATTCATTACAACTCCATTTAAAGTGAATCAAATTGATATGGTTTCATAATGAATTGTAGTATTTAGAACTAAACTAAAAAAGTAGTGGTTTATAGTCGGAGTTACAGGTTACAAGTCATATTTGAAAGTGGTAGTCATTTCCGTCGAAAAACGACATCTTGATGACCATTTTGAAAAATATACTTCCACTTTGAGGTTAACCATGATTTTTGGATATAGTTTCATGTCCATACGAAATATCATTTTCTCAGAAGAACAACTTTTAAATCAAATTTTATCATAGTTTTTAATTATCCAACCCAAAACAGCCCCGGTTTTACTACGACGACGTATGTCCGATTTTACGGTGTTCTTCGTGTTTACATGTTTTAAATCATTAAGTTAGCATATCATATAGATATAGAACATGTGTTTAGTGGATGTTAAAAGTTATGTTAGAAGGATTAACTTTGTTTATGAACAAGTTTAGAATTAACTAAACTATGTTCTAGTGATTACAAGTTTAAATCTTCGAATAAGATAGTTATATATATATGAATCGAATGATGTTATGAACATCATTACTACCTCATGTATAGTAAGTAAACCTACTAGAAATGATGAGAAAATAACTTGACCTTCAAAGGATCTTTGATGGCTTGGAAGTTCTTGAAGCAGAATCATGACACGAAAACAAGTTCAAGTAAGATTACTACTTGATTTAAGATAGTTATGTTTATAGGAATTGAACCAAAGCTTGGATATGATTATTACCTTGATTAAGAATAAAAAGTTACTGAGATTAGATGGAAGTTCTTGATCTTTGATGAGTTGTTGGATTAGATTAAAAAGATTGGAAGTAATCTTGCAACTTCTTGATTCTAGGTTGTTCTTATGATGATTAAAGCTTGTAATTGATGCTAAATAATGGGGAAAATACTTAGAGATGATCAAGTATGAAGTTAGGAGTATTTTTAGAGATAATTGCGAGTGTAAGTATGAGAAAATGGAATGAAGAAATGGCGTGTATGCATAAAAACGTTTTTTAGATTATAAAGAAAGAAAAGATTCCTAATTTTGTTTTATTGCTAAATAATTCATGCTACTTGACAAATGGTTGGTTCCACATGTTCCTTAATCATTTAAGGCTGCTAAGAAACAGATTTTTATTGGTATATACCAATAGTAAATACATCTAGAAGCTGGGTATAATACGAGTGCAAATACCGAGCGAATACGAGTAGAATTCTTGATGAAAACAAATGGGAATACAATTGTGATTATTTTTGTTAAGTAAGAGTGTTTTTATATATGTATTTAAGTCCTTCAAAATGTGTATTAATACATCTTAATACACTATATATATATATATATATTTTAACTGAGTCGTTAAATCATCGTTAGTCGTTACATGTAAGTGTTGTTTCGAAACCTTTAAGTTAACGACCTTGTTAAATGTAATTAATCCCATTGTTATTATATCTAATGGGATGTTAAATTGTTATATTATCATGATAACATAGTGTATTAATATATCTTAATATGATATATAAATATTAAGACGTTATTACAACGATAATCGTTACGTATATATATCGTTTCGAAATCCTTAAGTTAGTAGTCTCATTTTATGTATATAGTTCATTGTTAATATACTTAATGAGATACTTAATTATCATTTCATCATGTTAAGTATATATAAGTTCATATATATATATTATCATGTTATTTATAAGTTATAACGTTCGTGAATCATCGGACAAGTTGGGTGGTCACACGTTTACATAAAATTCGTTTCAATTAATAAAGTCTTAAAAAGTTTGATTGCTTAATATGTTGGAAACATTTAATCATGTAAATATTAATATTGTTCAATATATAATCATGGAAAAATCCGGGTCATGACACTTTGCAAGTTATACGGATTGTTGAAGTTTCGATTGAATTTGGCTCTTCCTTGAAACTGGTTATTATTTTATTAGGTAAGATAAGCCACTTGCTTATGTTGAGCTATAGTCAAACCAGCATCACAATCTTTACCCAAATTCGGACCCCTACAATACTCACATCCTACCTTAATAGCATGTATCTCCTTATTAATCTTTTCCATATTCCGCGATATACCATCAAACTTTGCACTAATAGACCCAAAATCGTCAAAAGCACCGGCGCTTGCGACTGTAGAAGATGAACGAGTCAAATCATTATCCTGATCCACTCATGTGAGTACGTAGCCCGTTTCTCAATAATATCATAGGCCTCTTGTTTAGTCTTATCTATCAAAGAACCACCTGCAGCTTGGTCAATAGTAAAAGGGTTGGAAACATCACACCCTTGTAGAAAATCTGAACCTTATGGAAGGTGTCAAGCCCATTATGTGGACACCCTCTTAACATTCTGCTAAACCTACACCAAACATCATATAAGGTTTCTATGGACTTCTAAAGAAATTGGGTAATATCCCGTTGAAGCCTAGCATCTTTAGAAGTCGGAAAGTACTTCCCCAAAAGTTTCTCAACCAATACATCCCAAGTGGAAATCTTTCCCTCGGGTAACCTATCTAACCATGCACTTGCCTCTCCTGTGAGCGTCCACGGGAAAAGCTTCAAATAAACCACCTCATCGATAACATCCTTGATTTTAAATAAACTATAGATTCTTTTAAAAACTCGAATATGCCCGTTAGCATCTTCACTTGGCTTTCCTCCAAACTGACAATTACTGTTGATCATTTGAAGAATTAGTCCCTTAATCTCATATTCAGCTGTTACCACCGGTTGTGTGATAGCATTACCCGGGCCTGTCCGAGTGGCCTTCATCTTATGAGCCATTGACTGTTGTCTTCCTGCCATTTGAGGAGTTGATGGTACAATAGTTTCCAAAGAACTACCTAAATTAATTACAATACCACTCAATGAAGACTCCACTGTATCTAACTGTTCAGAGTTTTGGCTCCAAAGTATTCTCTCTGTAACTGAATATGGTAAAAGCAATATAGGATTAAACGAACGAGTTCTTAGCATACAAAACCTGAAACATGCTAAAACAAAACTAACAAAGAAATTAAATGCACCGACTCAACAAAGAAACAAAACTAGAACAAAATAAAAAGAAAAACACACAAGACTCAAATAATCACAAACTAGCCAATAATCTTAAATTGACACAACTGTCCCCGGTAGCGGTGCCAAAACCTTGATGTGTTAAATCGTGTATATAATTTATCAATGGAATAGTACCGGTTAAAATGATGAACACACGCTCACGAGTTTAATGACCCGTCCTAATCCATCTGGACGAATACATTACATTTGATTACATCACGAGGTGCTTGACCTCTATATGATACACTTTACAAACATTGCATTCGTTTTTAAAAGACAAACTTTCATTACATCGAAAGTTGACGGCATGCATACCATTTCATAATATATCCAACTATAATTGACTTAATAATAATCTTGTTGAACTCAACGAATCGAATGCAACGTCTTTTGAAATATGCCATGAATGACTCCAAGTAATATCTCTAAAATGAGAAAATGCACAGCGGAAGATTTCTTTCATGCCTGAGAATAAACATGCTTTAAAGTATCAACCAAAAGGTTGGTGAGTTCATTAGTTTATCATAATCGATCATTTCCATCATTTTAATAGACCACAAGATTTTCATTTCCATTTCTCATAAATATACGTCCCATACATAGAGACAAAAAGCATTCATATGGATTGAACACCTGGTAACCGACATTAACAAAATTCATCTAGAATATCCCCAAACATATAAACATCGAAGTACTAAAGCAGTTCAAATTCTCTAACTGGGGCGTGTCAAAGCCCATAGATCTATCTTTAGGATTCACGTCAACTGGTGGCAATTATAATAAACACCAATTCTTAGGTTACCAAGTTCAACAAGGGCGATATCCGGTATAACAATTCAACCATAGAACGTAGTTTCAAGTACTTATGTCTATTTCGTAAAACATTTATAAAAGCAGCACATGTATTCTCAGTCCAAAAATATATATTGTAAAAGCATTTAAAAAGGGAACAAATGAAACTCACAATCCAATATTTTGTAGTAAAAATATTCATACGACGAAACTGAACAGTGCAGGGTTGGCTTCGGATTCACGAACCTATATCAATTGTATATCTATTTAAACATATAATGGAAATCACATAATTTCCTTTACTAATTATATATTATTTATGTGTTTGTAGTTTATATAATTTATATTAAATTCCATTTAAAAATATATACTTATATTATATCTTAAAGTATATGTTATATATATTTATTTTATATATATTTAAAATGATTAGAATCTATACATTTAGTTATATTAATATATCCATGTATATATTTAGTATTATATTAAAAATATCGAATTTGTTGTATGTCGGTATTTATATAAGAAATGTTAATATGTCTTGTATATAGTTATATAGATTATTAATATAGTTGTAGTATATATAATAAGTAGGTTTTATGTACCAAATATCTATTTGTTAAAAATGATAGTTTTGATATTAATGATTTTACTAATAATAGTCTACTAATAATAACTTTATTAATGATGATAATACTAATAATAAAAATGATAATGATAATAATGATAATACATATGGTAATAAAGATTCTAATAATAATAATAAGTACCTAATGATACTAATACTAATATTAATAATAATCATAATAATAGTTTGTGTTATTTTGATAATAATAATAATAATAATCTTAATCATAATAATAGTAATAATACATATATTAGTAACAATAATAATGATAAAAATTATAATGTTAGTAACAATAACATTAATAATAATAATAATAATAATTTTGGTAATGAAATATACCTTCCAAAGCTTTTCAAAAAAAATATGTCCCGAACAGGGTTCGAACCCGAGACCTCTCGCTCACCCGCAAACACACTTAACCATTCTGCCATTTTTATTTTTCTGATTATACTACAACCCAAATATATATATCTAGTACTTGTTTCAACTAGTTCATCATCTTCTTACCCTTATACCTTAAATCCATTCAACCATTAAACTTCAAAAATCAAAATAACGAATTCGGGTTTTCATTTATGACTTGTAAACAACATAAAACAAAAATATAAAAGTGTTCTTGTAATTAAAAAAATTGAGAAAAAATTGAAAACAGCATACTGCTGAAGCTGGTAACTCTTTAAAAAAAATTAATGTTTTCAATTTTGAGTTCGTTTTGGACAATCTTTACAACATGAAATATGTTTCAAATCATTCCTAAAAACTTTGTGAATCATTAATTTCAACAGAAACATCAATTAGAACTCGAATTTGATTGTAGAATAATAGTTGACTTTTTAAAATTGAAACTTTGACTCGTAAATTCTAATTCGTTATTAAGAAAAGGAACTTGAGATTTTACAGGAAGTTTAAGTAAATGATTCCTAACAACTCTGCATTTTTAGTTTTTGAACTTTGTTTCGAATTCAAGTTAGTGTATATCACTGTCAATAACTCATGAACTCAAAAATTGATTTTGAGATTAAGAATGTTATAGGTTATGATTACAACATGAATTGTGTTGCAAATCATTCCTATAATCTTTATGGATCATCAAATTAACTGGAAACATCAAAACAAACTCGAATTTGATTCAAGTTAACTTTGAAAACCAAAACTTTGACTCTCAAATTAGAAATTAATAGAAAGAATTGAGGATTGAAAACTTACAGATAGTTTAGATAGACGATTCCTAACAAGACTGTATTGTTACATTTTAAAAATTCATTCGAAATCAAAATATGGTTAAAAAGATGAAGAACAGAGGATACGAGCTTATATTTGTGATTTTTATGTTTTACTTAATGAATTGCAGAATGTATCTATATGTATATAAATATAGTAGTAATAAGAATAACTTAATAATAATAATAATAATTAATAATATTAATATAATAATAAAACTGAATTCAAAGAACGTACAGTAACAAATAGTTCAGCAGCGGGTTGTTTGGAGTTTTCTACAGACAGTTTCCACGGACTGTGTATCGTGCAAAATTAGTGACGGATAAAAGTGTTCAGAAAAATCTCATATTTTTAAATTAACTATATTTATTTATTTTGGTCATTATGGTATAAAATTCAGTCATTAATTTAATAAATAAAAATTACATCAACTGTCCATCTCATGTATGGGTAAAATATAAAAAGTGTTAAAATTAAATAACTAGATCGTAAATATACTTTTAATAAGCCTATAACTTATATAACTCATTTTCGGATCACCTTTTATTCTAAAATCATATAAGTTCGTTTTTAACTTGATTAATAACCATCAAGATGATAAACGAGTGCTACGAGCGTTTATTAAATAAATTTCTATATTAGATATATTCAATGTACTTTTCATATATAGATAGATTTATAGTAATGTCATGTATTAATTTATTTACACAAATAAACTAACTCATATAAGTTTTTATTTCAAACTAATATATATATATATATATATAGTAATGTCATGTATTATTTATTTATTTATTTATTTACAGATAATGGTTCGTGAATCGTCGGAAATAGTCGAAGGTCAAATAGATATCTGAAACAGTTCAAAATTTTTGAGATTTAGTGTAATAGACTTTTCTTATCGTGTCGAAACCATATAAAGATTAAGTTTAAATTTGATCATAAATTTTCGGGTCGTCACAGTACCTACCCGTTAAAGAAATTTCGTCCTGAAATTTGATTGCGATGGTCATGGCTAACAATAAGAATGTTTTCATGATGAATATGAGTTGATAAATAGGGTTTTATCATCATTGAGTAATATAGATAAAACGATTCAATTATGTGAAGCGTACGAGTGAAGCTATCACAAAAGATTGAGATAGAGATTTAACTTTTGACGTAGTCACGGTGGATTTCCAGAATTTAAGGGATTTAGAGAAAATCTTCGTAATAAGATTTGATTCTTAAGGAAATTGGAATCCTCCTTGGTTTAATGCGATGATCTATTTTGATTGCTCTGCTGGATATTTCACTATAAATCTATTCTCTTCATTTCCTTATTTCTACACTTCTCATCTTTCATACTTCAATTCATATTTCCAAAACATTTGTCAAATTATTGAAAGTCACTGGAAAATATAGAACTATTAATAACAATATGTTTTTGATTTGTTTAGAGATTAGGTAGAATGTAAGAGTCGTGTAATATGGCACATGATGACGTTATAATCTGTGAATCATCATGTTTCATTAGAAACTCAACATGACTTACTGTAATATAATTACGTTGATCAAGTGTCATTATATTATACTAACTCATGCATCAATTTCCAACACTACTTCAAAAACATTCATAGTTTAAACTCGAAAGTTTAAAGAATATAGAAACTAGCAGTTTCTTATATGATGTAATACTGATAGCGCGAAGAGATAAATTATTTCAGATAAGATTAGTTATGAAAATATCTTCAGAAATATCGAGGATATTTATAATGAAAGATATGATAATATCCTAGAATATCTAAGATTAAAGGATGATGAAGAATATTGTCCGTAAGGGTTTAGAGTAAGGAGCAAGATATTCGCTAAAGACTTCAGCAGGCATTGAATCATTTGGATTCTTTGAAGGAAGATTTAGCCTTTGTGTTTTGTCCATGGCCTCCATCATGGTTTGCTCAATTCGTTTTCCAGTTCCAACTTTTCTGAGTTTTTCCAACATACTATTCTTTATCATCAAACTTCTGAGGGTTAAGGTCTTTTACAGTTTTTGCTGCTTCATCAGCAATTTCTAAATTTGGAGTATTGATTCGTAGACTGGGTGCTTTTCAGAGTTTCAGAATGAAAGATCGTAATTCTAAGAGATAAAGGTTATATGTATACATATAACTGTTGATGTAGACATGCTGCGAGATTTCAAAATATTAATTGCTAATTCTCGGTAATTGATGTGGTAATTCTCGTTATAAGATGTGGATGAGTATATGAATAGGTTTTAAAGAACCAATATAATGGTTCTTCAGAGAGATTTAAGCCAATGAGTAATGAAGTTACTGGTAAGTTTATTGCTAATGTGGTGGAATATAAACGGTTCCCCAGTAATGATGAGGAAAGGCAACTTATATATCAAGGTTATAATAGAGTTTATTAGAATGAAAAGTCGAAATTGATTTGCTAAAGATGTGACAAATTTGACTACTTTGGAAAGGGATTACAAAGTTATTTTCGGTAATAACAACTCCAAAGGAGCTAGCACAGATACGTGTTAAACGTTTACTCAGGTTCCGAGTGTTTTCAGGTGCATGACTATATACATCAATCTTTTCTTCCGTAGATGAAGTGTGGTTGGTTCATCCTCTCGATTGAGGTGTTTTCAAGATTCATGAAAGGTTTGAACGTAGATTGTAATCGTCGAGATACAAATGAGGTTTAAAATGAAATCAAGTGGCAACTTGAAGATATGTTTAGTTTCATATGTTATAATCAATATTTTAATTCATTTTAATTGTCTAATGTTGGCAGCCCACAGTTAACAGTCCATAATTAGTAATTCAATAATTCATATATAGTTTAATATATAATATTCGAATTAATTAATACGTATCGTGACCCATTGTATACATGTCTCAGACTCGATCACAACTTAAAGTATATATATTATTGTAGAATCAACCTCAACCATGTATAGCTAACTCGATCATTACCGCATATAGACTGTCTATGGTTATTCCAAATAATATATATAGATGCGTCGATATGATATGTCAAAACCTTGTATACGTGTCCCGATATTTAAAGTGCGTAAAATAAATAACAGAAATTAAATGACGATAAATAAAATTGCGAGAATATAAATTGCGATAAATAACTTACGATAGATAAAATGTAATCAGTTAGCTAGGAACAGTTAGCTAGGAACAGTTAGCTAGGAACAGCTAGCTAGGATTTTGTTAGCGTGGTTTCTTAACAAAAATTCTCATAATTAATTTGTTTGTTTCTAACAAATTTTATTTTTGTCCAATGTTATCTTCATTATGCCACTTGTTGGATTCTGGTAAGTCAAAATCCAAACATTAAATTGAATGAAAATGGTTATTTTGTGGTGAACGGATACGTATATATGTGGATATAAGTAGGATAGTAAATGACCATTGAATCAGATTCGAAGAATGTACAGTGTAACTTATTAATGTGAAATCTAAATATTCCTCGGGTGTTACCTACCCGTTAAAATATTTTCACCATTAACAGTTTGTACAAAAGAATTTTTAATTACAAACTTTATGAAAACATATATACACATATATTTTCTTCAGATGTAATACAGATTTAATGAGTTTATATCATATTAAGCTCATTTGATTTTCGGCTGGAACTAGAATAAATAATCTCTAAGACTTTAGAGTAATCGCTACCGAATGTTTCTCCAATGATGTTATAGATTAATACTTCATCGGTTGTTATTGTTGGTACTCCTTGTGAAAGGACTCATTCATATACATTATAAACGATTCACAATAGTTGATTACATCGCGAGGTATTTGACCTCTATATGATACGTTTTACAAACATTGCATTCGTTTTTAAAAGACAAACTTTCTTTACATCAAAAATTGACGGCATGCATACCATTTCATATTACATCCAACTATAATTGACTTAATATTAATCTTGATGAACTCAACGACTCGAATGCAACGTCTTTCAAAGTTTGTCATGAATGACTCCAAGTAATATCCTTAAAATGAGCTAATGCACAGCGGAAGATTTCTTTAATACCTGAGAATAAACATGCTTTAAAGTGTGAACCAAAAGGTTGGTGAGTTCATTAGTTTATCATAATCAATCATTTCCATAATAGTAATAGACCACAAGATTTCATATACATAAACGTTTTAATAAAAATATTCTAAGTGGTTGAGCACTTGGTAACCATACTTAACATTTAATCAACGTCGCATATTCCCTTTATTATGAAATCTCACTACACTGTACCAAGTGTAGTCACTGAAACGAAGTACTGTGCAACCGTTAAATACTGGTCGTCCAGTCCGGTTGGGGTTGTCAGGCCCGATAGATCTATCAACAGGATTCGCGTTTACAATACCGCATGTAAATGGTAGTTACCAAGCTATTAGGGAAAAATATGCAAAGTGATACAACTCAACGTAGAATATGTTTTTAGTACTTGTGTCCATTTTGTAAAACAGTTATAAAACAGTGCATGTATTCTCAGCCCAAAAATATATATAAAAAGGGAGTAATGAATCTCACAATACTGTATTTCGTAGCAATTATGTTGTGATGACCCAGAAATTTCGACTAAATTTAAACTTAATCTTTGTATGATTAACATTTTCGACACGATAAGCAAAGTCTGTAAAACTGAATCTCAAAATTTTTGAATTACTTTTATATATTTAAATACCCTTCGGTTGTTTTCGACGATCCGTGAACAATTATATGAAAAATAGATACATATATACTATAACATGAAAAGGTAACAATGTATTAATTGTTTGATACCGTACATTAAACTTATTGGTTTAAATATCTATTTGAATATATATGATAAGTTGAAATATTTATTATTAAAATTTATTTATAAATAACTTCCAATGTGTATTTAAAAACTGATTTATGTATATATTAAAAAGATATATATATATAATAAACGATAGTAACATTCGTTTATTGATTCGATTGATATTTAGATAAGTTAACTAAAGCGTTTAAGATGAACCAGTTAAACACTAATTTGCTACAGTGTTTTCAAATTGCCACATTACTCAAAATGCTACAGTGTTTTCGAAAATCACTATTTGCTACAGTGAATTGCTACAGTAAAAATTGACTTTGCTACAATAACTTTGCTACAGTAAAACACTATTTTAAAATGTATTTTAAAAATTAACGAGACGATGATTTATAGAAGTAAATGACCAAAACACTCAAATGTATAAGTTATACCTCAAGTGGTATAGTTTATGGATGATTTAAGGCTATATTTTAACAAAGGTACGAGTCACGAAATGTAAAATGCAAGTTTTCTCAGCGTACGAAAGGACATTTGAGAAACCGGAACCGGGACATAAGTCGAGTGATGACGTACGACTTATCGGAACAAGAATTACAAATCAACTATGCATGTGAATTTAATATAATATATAATTAATTATTTAAATTATATATATTATATAATTATTTTATATTATGTCGACAAGCTAGGAGCCAAAACAATGTGAGCTGTCCCTGGTCCTCATGCGAGTCGCATGGCCAGAAGGCCATTTCCATGCGAGTCGCATGACTCCAGATTTCAGGCCACATCTATAAATTCCAGTGTTTTCGCTCGATTTAAATCACACACATACACAAATATATATATACTCCGTAATATTATTTATTATTTATTATTATTATTATTATTATTATTATTATTATTATTATTATTATTATTATTATTATTATTATTATTATTATTATTATTATTAAGATTAATATTAATCTATTATTATTAGTATTATACCTAAAATACTACGACGAGGTCATGAGCGTGTCACTTTCAAAATATGTTTTCAAGCGGGATAGAGTTAAGGAAATTATGGGTTATTGCCATGGAGGTTATGGGTAATGTTCGGGGGTATTTTTGTGAATCAAACCTCGTGTTTATCATCTCCGATGCGTCTACGTGCTTTCCTGCAATATTGTATATCAATATTAAACTGTGAGTTTCATTACTCCCTTTTTATATATATTTTTGGGACTGAGAATACATGCGCTGTTTTACTAAATGGATACAAATACTAAAACTGATTTTGTGTGAGTTTTATAAGATCCCTTTTACTCTCTACATTTTTGGGCTGAGAATACATGCAAATGCTTTATTAACCGATATACAATATTTATATGCGTGAGTCTCATTTGCTCCCTTTTTAATTGCTTTTGCAATATATATTTTTGGGCTGAGAATACATGCACTTTATTTTAAACACAATGGATACAAGTACATACTAAATTCTACACTGAGTTTGAACCGAAAATCCCCTTAGCTTTGGTAACTAGTAACTGCCAGTTATAAGAACTGATGGGCGCGAGTAGTAGTATATGGATCCATAGGGCTTGACATCCCCGTCCGAGCTAGAGCGCTAGCCTTTTAACGGACGTATGCTATTTGAGAAGCGTACACGTTGGTTTGCGTGTATTATTAAGATGATTATACAAAGGGTACAAATTATATATACGTTAAAGTTTAGTTACCAGGGTGCTCAATTTCGTAGAATATTTTGATAAACGTTTCTGGATGAAACAACTGAAATCTTGTGATCCACTTTTATATAATCTTTTGATACACGTTTCTGGATGAAACAACTGAAATCTTGTGATCCACTTTTATATAATCTATTGATAAACATTTCTGGATGAAACAACTAAAATCTTGTGATCCACTTTTATATACAGATTATACGAAACACTAAAACTATGAACTCACCAACCTTTGTGTTGACACTTGTTAGCATGTTTATTCTCAGGTTTCCTAGAAGTCTTCCGCTGTTTTCTTATATGTTAGACAAGCTATGTGCATGGAGTCATACATGGCATATTTTTCAAGGAAACGTTGCATTCACCAAATCATCACCATGTATCTTATTTTGACTGTACTGTCAACGGAAGTACTATTGTAAACTATTATTTACAGTGATTGTCTATATGTAGAAATCATCAGATGTTAAAAACCTTTGATTTAAATATTCATTTATGGTGTGCCTTTTCAAAAGAATGCAATGTTTACAAAACGTATCATATAGAGGTCAAATACCTCGCAATGAAATCAATGAATGACGTATTGTCCATATGGATTTGGAGCGATCGTCACATATGTATATGACGACA
Source organism: Rutidosis leptorrhynchoides (assembly GCF_046630445.1). Lineage (NCBI taxonomy): Eukaryota > Viridiplantae > Streptophyta > Magnoliopsida > Asterales > Asteraceae > Rutidosis > Rutidosis leptorrhynchoides. The sequence goes on along the minus strand of NC_092335.1, from coordinate 325,425,105 downwards.
CTGAACAAGTGCAGGGTTTGTCTCGGATTCATGAACCTATATTAAGTATATATATTTATATGTTGGTCAATATCTGTCTAACAATTTAGGTCAAGTCGTAGTGTATCACAATCCTAATGCTCGAGACCGACATGCAAAAGTCAACAAAATTCAACTTGACCCAAAATGACTTCCAAAATCTATACATGTTTATTATATAACTTATATATAGTCATTTTATATATTTAAATATATTTATTAGATCTTATTATACTAAATAATACAAGTCATTTATTAATAAATAAAAATTTATATTAAAATTCATATATGATAAAAATATACTTTTATATATCTCAAGTAATAAAATTTATAAAATTCACTTAATATCATAAAAATATAGTGGTATGTATTATTAATGTAATTATATTACGTGTGGTAAAAACATCTTTGTACGCATATTTATTTGATAAAATAATATTGATAATAATAATAATGATAAAAATAATAAAATGATTGTTTCAATAAAAATATTAATTTTTAGTAATAAAGATAATTTTAGTAATAACATCAACTGATAACAATTATAATAATCGTTTTCATAATAATATTAAAATTAATAATAATTCAGTTGACCATATCTTTTAATCCGTTCATCGAAACCACACGATTTCTAAATGAAAAGTTATTAATTTTTCTTTAGCTTTTCAACTACATGCATATCATATATACTCGAGCACTAGTCAGGGATACACTATTAGTATATAAAAGATAAGATATGAATGCTCACGTATCAATATTGTGATTCAATATTGCAGGAAAGTACGTAGACGCAACGAAAATGATAAATGTTAGGTTGACCTCACGAGCAATACCCTCGAACAATACCCATAACCTCCATAGATATAACCCATAATTTTCTTAGCTCTATCCCGTTTGAAAACTTATTTTGAAATCGTCTGAATATAACTCCGTCGTAGTATTTTATGTATACTAATAATATCTTGAAATAATACTAAGTAAATATATATATGTAATTCGATTGAGAGAGTTTAGAGATATATATTTTCAAGTTTCTACGAAATAATGAAACCTATTGAATTCTATTTATAATAGATTTTTGAATTATTAAAGTGAATTATTAAAGTATGAATTATTAAAGTGAATTTTTAAAGTATGAATTATTAAAGTGAATTATTAAAGTAAATTATTAAAGTATGAATTATTTAAGTGAATTATTTAAGTGAATTATTAAAGTAAATTATTAAAGTATGAATTATTAAAGTTAAAGAAAAGTAAAAGTAAAGTAAAGGTAAAGTTAAAGTATAGTAAAAGTATAAAACTATGTACGTATAATACGCATATAAATATATTTAATATTAATTTAAATCGTTATATCATAAAATATTTTAGAAAAGTAGAATTATATATATTCATAATAGGTTTCAAGTTTTTAAATTACAGTCTGTTGGTGAAGCATGGGATAAAGTTCAAAGGTTAAATAAACGTATGAAATCATCTTAATGAAAAATGTCGAGTTACTTAACTTGTCGATATCCAACATCTAAGTTATTTACAGTCCACGTTCTTACTTTCATATTAAATAAAATGAAGGTTAACATAGTTATCTTATCAAGGTCACGAGGAAAATATTATAAAACATGCCTTGAAAATTAAACAGAAATTTCCACTAACCCTTGTCTAGTTCCTGTTAATTGACACATTTGTTCTTACTTATAAATTACTTTACCATTTTCCGAATATTGTCAAAAAGATTAGATTTCTTAAATTACAGTGGACCTCATAACATTGGCCCGTAATCATATCATAATGTATCTGATAATTCAATCATTTGATATTATCTCTTAATTCTGTCAATAAATATATCGAAACAAATACGTTCATGTAAAGTATCATATATCTAATACTTTGTTAATATTTTCAGTTAATATTATATATTACATATACACATCTATATACACATAATTGTTCGTGAATCGTCGAACACGGTCAAAGGGTAATTGATTACATGAATGTAGTTCCAAACTTTTTGAGATTCAACATTACAAATTCTGCTTATCGTGTCGAAAACATATAAAGGTTAAGTTTAAATTTGGTCGGAAATTTTCGGGTCGTCACAGTACCTACCCGTTAAAGAAATTTCATCCCGAAATTTGATCGAGGTCGTCATGGCTAACCATAAAAATGTTTTCATGACGGATATGTGTTGATAGATAGGATTTTATTACCATAGAGTAATATGGATAAAATGATCTGATTACTCAAAGCGTATGAGTGAAGCTATCACAAAATAGTGGAATGAGGAAAATAAGTTTCGTCATAATTTTTGACGTAGTCATGGTGGAATTCCGGAATTCAAGGGATTCAAAAAAAAATCTTGGAAATCTATAAGATCTGTTTCTTCGAGATTTAAGGAAATTAGGATCTCTTTAATTAAGTGCGATGATCTGTCCCGATTACTACGTCTGATATTTCCCTTATATATTTACCTTTTCCATTCCATTAGTTTTTACCACTTCTATACTCAATTCCAATTTCAAAAGATTGCAAAAATGCTTAATCCAGTTCTAATCCTTGTCCTTATCCTTACTATCGCAACAATCATTCTCCTTTTCCAACTTCCACCGGAGGAATCTATTTTCTTCTACTTCGCCCTTGGGGTTATAGTGTTTTTAATTCTCCCGTGTCTTTATGTTGCGATAAACATTGATATACACGGTTTATAATTTATGTGTTGTTATTGGACTTTATATTCTCCCTTACATTTCGGAGTTTCATACTTTTGTTGTCTCTTCCCGGCTTTAAGTCAAGCGAATAATGGTCCAGAATTAGTAGGTATGAAGTTTTGGATGAACATAGTTAATGTTCTAAGAAGGAAATCGTAATGGTACGATCTTGATTTGGCAAATTACCAGAATATCCAGAAAGATAGAACTATCAAGAAGATATGTTCTTAATATGTTTGGAGATTTGGTAGAATGTAAGAGTCGTGTAAATGGCACATGATGACGGTATGTTCTATGAATCATCACGTTCCATTAGAAACTCAGCATGAATTACTGTAATATAATCACGTTGATCAAGTGTCATTATATTATACTAACTCATGCTTCAGTTCCCAACACTACTTCAAAACATTCATATTTGAATTTTTTCAGAATTCAGAAACTAACACAGTTTCTTTTATGTTGCAGATATTATGGAGAGATAAATGATCTCAGATAAGAATAGTTGTGAAAATATCTCCAGAAATATGGAGAATATGTATAATGAGAGATACGAAGATATCTTATAATATTTAAGATAAGATGATGATGAAGAATAAGGTCCGCAAAGGTTTAGAGTCAGGAGCAAGGTATTCGTTAATGACTTCGTCAGAAACAGAATCATCAAGATTCTTTAAATACAGACTTTGGTCCTTGCATTTATCCTTGGTCTCCTTCATGGTCTGCTCAATCCATTGTTCAGTACCAACTTTTCTCTTTTTCTGGGCTTTACCAACACATTATTCTTTGTCATCAAACTTTTGACTGTTAAAGTCGTTCACAGTTTCTACTGCTTCATTAGCATTTCGAGAACTAATTCACAGTTTGAGATGTTTTTCAGAAACTTCACATTCCAAGTGTGTAAGTTTAGGAGATAGACGTTATATGTATATATAACTATTAAAGTAGAAACGCTGCAAGAATTCAAAATACTGATTGCTAATTTTCAGTAATTGGTATGGCAATTCTTGTTGCAAGATACGGATGAGTAAAAGATGGAGTTTCAATGAATAAGTATAGTGACTTTTCGGAGAGGTTTAAGTCGAAGGTTAATGAAGTTGTTGATAAGTTTACTGCTAATGTGGTGAGATATGAAAGGTTCCCCAGTAACGATGGTGAAAGGGCAGCGTATCTATCGAAGTTATAATAAAATTAGTTTTACTGAAAAGTCGAAGTTGACTTGTTGGAGCTGTGACAAAACTGGCTACTTTGAAAAGAATCGTAAGGTTGTTTTTGCTAATAAATGCTAAAGAATTCAATGCGAGTACGTGTTAAACTATGACTTTGGGTTCGAGAGTTTTTCAGGTACAATACTTCGGGTAATGTGTGATTGGATCATCATCTCGATTGTTCCTTATTTGAAGTGTCTTTCGACATTTTGAAGCGTTTTAAATGCAGCTTGTCATTGTCAATATCTAAAGGATAAATTCGTCATGAATCTCGATAGATTCTCGTATCCTTTTGAGTGTTACAATTAAAAGTGATGTTCTATCACAGTTTTGAAGTCAAAGTATAGCTTTGAAAAAATGTAAGGATCTAAGAGTGATGGTTTTGCTTATATCTCGAGTTGCATTCTGAGATTTCAAAAATCAGAATAGGTGACTGAATTTGAATGAGTATGGTTGTTTTGATTTCTTATAAAAGAAGGTATACTGTTGTGAAAATAGGGAGTATAGTTGATGATTTACTGAATTAGAATCGAAGAATGTAATATATTAATTGTGCATTTATATATCTCTCGGGTATTACCTACCCGTTAAAAAAAATGTCACAAATAATATTTTGAACAAGAATTTTTCATTACAGTCTTTATGAAAATATATGTATTTATATTTTCTTCAGATGTAATACAGATTTAATGAGTTAATATCATATTAAGCTCATTTGATTTTCGGCTTGGATTAGTAAAGAATAATCTCTAAAACATTAGAGATTACATAATCTTCGCGGAGTATTTTGCTAATGTAATCAATATTTCAATATTTATTCTTATAGATATTTCCTTAGTGAATTATGCTGATGTTCATAGAACTCTTGCTAACTTCACAAGATACGAATGTTGTTTTCCAGTAAGTTTCGAGTACATTGAAGATGAAAGTGTAAAATCAAACATGTTATTGAATGATACACTTGGTTTATTATGAAACCGAATTCATTTAATTGAATCAAAGATTGTAGTTACGATGGTTAGGTTGTTAACGAAGGATGTACATCATAGCATATTAGTAATATGAATTTAACTGAGTAGTATCTATCCTTTTTCAATTCATATTCAATAGCTTAGTACGAAATATTTTTATAGTTTCAGCATTCATATATATAAAATATATATATATATATATATATAATTTCTTCAGAAGAATGAGTTAATACTTCATAACTCGTTGATACAAAATACTCGTTGTTGATCAATGATGACGTCCACGGCGATTCTTGAACTGACGGAACTTGTGATGTTATAGGTGCTGCTAGTACTGATGATCCTGACAGTACTGACGATGATGGTGGTGCTGACAATATTGTTGATGCTGATGATACTGCTGGTAACTGCTGGTGATGCTTGTATAGCAAGTCTAGCTTGTAAATCGCTCACCATTCTTGTCAGGATTTCGATTCTTCTCCCTATCATCTCTATCTATTCTACTCATCTGATTTATGGATAAGGCTGAAATAGATAATCCCTAAGACTTTAGAGATTACATTATCACCACAGGATGTTTCTCCGATGAAGTTATGAATCAATACCTCATCGTTTGTTGTTGTTGGTATTCCTTGGTATCTATGGTGCGTGTGATGTTGATATCCGAGGTACAGAGTGTGATGTTGAGGTGTGTGATGCGGATGTGATTGTTGGTGGTGGTACTGATCCTGTTGATGTTGATGGTGGTGGTGCTGTTGATGCCGGTGATGCTACTGAAGCTTGTGGTATTGAGGCTTGCGATGTGGATGTTACTAGCGGTATTGGTTATGCCGCTGGTGCTGCTGGTGCTGCTGATGGTGTTTGTAATCCTTACACCATGTGTTCCAAAGCCACTACCCGTGCGCGAAGTTCGTTAATTTCTGCTAGTACACCGGGATGATTGGCGGTTGGAACGAGCGGATGAATAAGATTCGCAATATGGGATAGTATATAATCATGACGAGATACTCTAGCAATGAGTGAGAAAATGGTGTCTCGAACAGGTTCGCCGGTAAGTGCTTCAGGTTCATCGTCAAGAGGGCAATGTGGTGGATGGAAGGGATCACCTTCTTCTTGTCTCCAATGGTTGAGTTGACTACGAACCCATCCCCAATTCATCCAAAATAGATGATGGGAAATTGGTTGATCCATTCCGGTGAAGCTACTTTCGGAGCTCAGGTAGATATCCATATCGGAATAGCTGTCGGAATCTGAGGAATTCGAACTGGTTGAGGGATTCATCTCGTAGGATCAGGAAAAGAATTTTTGGTATGAAATAGATTGTAGAATTTAGATTTGGTATTCTTCAATTACATAATTTGCATATGTATATATAATGCCAAAATGCCGTAAATTACGGAGAATCTTTGAAAAGATGTCAGTCAAAGTTCACAGTAATAGATGTGCTAAGATAAGAATTCGTCTATACACTATTATGCAATAAATGCAGGAAAACGCGTCTAGACTTAAGATGATAAACAGGTAATTTCCTAAGGATGATAAGTAGATGATTTCCGACTAGAATTGATAAGCAAACTTTTTGACATGCAGACACGGTCGAAGTCCAGACTCACTAATGCATCTTAACAACTATCAGTTAGACATACTAATGCAAGACCTGGTTCGCTAAGACCACTGCTCTGATACCAACTGAAAGGACTCGTTCATATACATTATAAACGATTCACAATAGTTGATTACATCGTGAGGTATTTGACCTCTATATGATACGTTTTACAAACATTGTATTCGTTTTTAAAAGACAAACTTTCTTTACATCAAAAATTGACGGCATGCATACCATTTCATATTACATCCAACTATAATTGACTTAATATTAATCTTGATGAACTCAACGACTCAAATGCAACGTCTTTCAAAGTTTGTCATGAATGACTCCAAGTAATATCCTTAAAATGAGCTAATGCACAGCGGAAGATTTCTTTAATACCTGAGAATAAACATGCTTTAAAGTGTCAACCAAAAGGTTGGTGAGTTCATTAGTTTATCATAATCAATCATTTCCGTAATAGTAATAGACCACAAGATTTCATATACATAAACGTTTTAATAAAAATATTCTAAGTGGTTGAGCACTTGGTAACCATACTTAACATTTAATCAACGTCGCATATTCCCTTTATTATGAAATCTCACTACACTGTACCAAGTGTAGTCACTGAAACGAAGTACTGTGCAACCGTTGAATACTGGTCGTCCAGTCCGGTTGGGGTTGTCAGGCCCGATAGATCTATCAACAGGATTCGCGTTTACAATACCTCATGTAAATGGTAGTTACCAAGCTATTAGGGAAAAATATGCAAAGTGGTACAACTCAACATAGAATATGTTTTTAGTACTTGTGTCCATTTCATAAAATAGTTATAAAACAGTGCATGTATTCTCAGCCCAAAAATATATATAAAAAGGGAGTAATGAAACTCACAATACTGTATTTCGTAGCAATTATGTATATGACGGCACTGAACAAGTGCAGGGTTTGTCTCGGATTCACGAACCTATATTAAGTATATATATTTATATGTTGGTCAATATCTGTCTAACAATTTAGGTCAAGTCGTAGTATATCACAATCCTAATGCTCGAGACCGACATGCAAAAGTCAACAAAATTCAACTTGACCCAAAATGACTTCCAAAATCTATACATGTTTATTATATAACTTATATATAGCCGATTTATATATTTAAATATATTTATCAGATATTATTATACTAAATAATACAAGTCATTTATTAATAAATAAAAATTTATATTAAAATTCATATATGATAAAAATATACTTTTATATATATCAAGTAATAAAATTTATAAAATTCACTTAATATCATAAAAATATAGTGGTATGTATTATTAATGTAATTATATTGCGTGTGGTAAAAATATCTTTGTACGCATATTTATTTGATAAAATAATATTGATAATAATAATAATGATAAAAATAATAAAATGATAGTTTCAATAAAAATATTAATTTTTAGTAATAAAGATAATTTTAGTAATAACATCAACTGATAACAATTATAATAATCGTTTTAATAATAATATGAAAATTAATGATAATTCAGTTGACCATATCTTTTAATCCGTTCATCGAAACCACACGATTTCTAAATGAAAAGTTATTAATTTTTCTTTAGCTTTTCAACGACATGCATATCATATATACTCGAGCACTAGTCAGGGATACACTATTAATATATAAAAGATAAGATATGAATGCTCACATATCAATATTGTGATGCAATATTGCAGGAAAGTACGTAGATGCAACGAAAATGATAAACGTTAGGTTGACCTCACGAGCAATACCCTCGAACAATACCCATAACCTCCATAGATATAACCCATAATTTCCTTAGCTCTATCCCGTTTTAAAACTTATTTTAAAATCGTCTGAATATAACTCCGTCGTAGTATTTTATGTATACTAATAATATCTTGAAATAATACTAAGTAAATATATATATGTAATTCGATTGAGAGAGTTTAGAGAAATATATTTTTAAGTTTCTATAAAATAATGAAACCTATTGAATTCTATTTATAATAAATTTTTGAATTATTAAAGTGAATTATTAAAGTATGAATTATTAAAGTGAATTATTAAAGTATGAATTATTAAAGTGAATTATTAAAGTATGAATTATTAAAGTGAATTATTTAAGTGAATTATTAAAGTGAATTATTAAAGTATGAATTATTAAAGTTAAAGTAAAGTAAAAGTAAAGTAAAGGTAGAGTTAAAGTATAGTAAAAGTATAAAACTATGTACGTATAATACGCGTATAAATATATTTAATATTAATTTAAATTGTTATATCATAAAACATTTTAGAAAAGTAGAATTATATATATTCATAATAGGTTTCAAGTTTTTAAATTACAGTCTGTTGGTGAATCATGGGATAAAGTTCAAAGGTTAAATAAACGTATGAAATCATCTTAATGAAAAATGTCGAGTTACTTAACTTGTCGATATCCAACATCTAAGTTTTTTACACTCCACGTACTTTCATATTAAATAAAATGAAGGTTAACATAGTTATCTTATCAAGGTCACGAGGAAAATATTATAAAACATGCTTTGAAAATTAAACAGGAATTTCCACTAATCCTTGTCTAGTTCTCGTTAATTGACACATTTGTTCTTACTTATAAATCACTTTACCATTTTTCGAATATTGTTAAAAAGAATAGATTTCTTAAATTACAGTGGACCTCATAACATTGGCCCGTAATCATATCATAATGTATCTGATAATTCAATCATTTGATATTATCTCTTAATTCTGTCGATAAATATATCGAAACTAATACGTTCATGTAAAGTATCATATATCTAATACTTTGTTAATGTTTTCAGTTAATATTATATATTATATATACATATCTATATACACATAATTGTTCGTGAATCGTCGAACATGGTCAAAGGGTAATTGATTACATGAATGTAGTTCCAAACTTTTTGAGATTCAACATTACAAATTCTGCTTATCATGTTGGAAACATATAAAGGTTAAGTTTAAATTTGGTCGGAAATTTCCGGGTCATCACACCTTGGTATCTATGGTGCGTATGACGTTGATGCTCGAGATACAGATTGTGATGTTGAATAATAGGATGTGGATGTTGTGGATGGTGGTACTGGTTATGCTGCTGGTGCTGCTGATGGTGGTACTGTTGCTGCCAGTGTTGCCGCTGGTGCTTGTAATCTTTGCCCCATATTATCCAAAGTCACTACCCAAGTGCGAAGCTCGTTGACTTCTTTTATTACACCGGGATGATTGTTGGTTCGGACGAGTGGATGAATAAGATCTAGAATCTGAGATAGTATATAATCGTGACGAGATACTCTGGAAATGAGAGAGAAAATGGTGTCTCGAATAGGTTCGCCAGTAAGTGCTTCAGGTTCATCGTCAAGAGGGCAATATGGTGGGTGGAAGGGATCACCTTCTTCTTGTCTCCAATAATTAAGTAGACTACGAACCCATCCCCAATTCATCCAGCATTGGGGATGACTAATTGGTTGATCCATTCCGGTTACACTGTCTTCGGAGCTTGAGTCAAAATCCATATCGGAATAGCTGTCGGAATCTAAGGAATTTGAACTAGTTGCGAGTTCCGTCTTGTACGGTTAGATAAAGGATTTTCGATATGAAATGATTTTCGGATATTGGATGATATTCTAATTGCATAGAATTCCTAAATATAGTACAGAAGATCCCGTAGATTACGGAGGAGTTTACGGAATATGTCAGGCAAAATTTACAGTAACAGATAAGCTAAGATATGAATTACAAGATACGCTAAGATATGAATTTTGTCTATACACTATTCATGCAATCAATGCAGTAAGACGTGTCTATACTAAGAATGATAAGCAAGTGATTGCCTAAGAATGATAAGCAGGTAATTTTCGACACGAAATGATAAGCAAAACTTTTGACATGCAGACACGGTCGAAGTCCAGACCCACTAATGCATCTAAACAACAATCAGTTAGACACACTAAAGCAAGACCTGGTTCGCTAAGACCATCGCTCTGATACCAACTTTAATGACCCATCCTAATCCATCTGGACGAATACATTACATTTGGTTACATCGCGAGGTGCTTGACCTCTATATGATACACTTTACAAACATTGCATTCGTTTTTAAAAGACAAACTTTCATTACAATGAAAGTTGACGGCATGCATACCATTTCATAATATATCCAACAATAATTGACTTAATAATAATCTTGTTGAACTCAACGACTCGAATGCAACGTCTTTTGAAATATGCCATGAATGACTCCAAGTAATATCTCTAAAATGAGAAAATGCACAGCGGAAGATTTCTTTCATACCTGAGAATAAACATGCTTTAAAGTGTCAACCAAAAGGTTGGTGAGTTCATTAGTTTATCATAACCGATCATTTCCATTATTTTAATAGATCATAAGATTTTCATTTCCATTTCTCATAAATATACGTCCCATACATAGAGACAAAAATTATTCATATGGATTGAACACCTGGTAACCGACATTAACAAAATGCATCTAGAATATCCCCAAATATATAAACATCGAAGTACTAAAGCAGTTCAAATTCTCTGACTGGGGCGTGTCAAAGCCCATAGATCTATCTTTAGGATTCGCATCAACTGGTGGCAATTATAATAAACACCAATTCTTAGGTTACCAAGTTCAACAAGGGCGATATCCGGTATAACAATTCAACCATAGAATGTAGTTTCAAGTACTTGTGTCTATTTCGTAAAACAGTTATAAAAGCAGCGCCTGTATTCTCAGTCCCAAAAATATATATTGCAAAAGCATTTAAAAAGGGAGCAAATGAAACTCACAATCCAATATTTTGTAGTAAAAATATTCATACGACGAAACTGAACAATGCAGGGTTGGCTTCGGATTCACGAACCTATATCAATTGTATATCTATTAAAACATATAATGGAAATCACATAATTTCCTTTATTAATTATATATTATTTATGTGTTTGTAGTTTATATAATTTATATTAAATTCCATTTAAAAATATATACTTATATTATATCTTAAAGTATATGTTATATATATTTATTTTATATATATTTAAAATGATTAGAATCTATACATTTAGTTATATTAATATATCCATGTATATATTTAGTATTATATTAAAAATATCAAATTTGTTGTATGTCGGTATTTATATAAGAAATGTTAATATGTCTTGTATATAGTTATATAGATTATTAATATAGTTGTAGTATATATAATAAGTAGGTTTTATGTACCAAATATCTATTCGTTAAAAATGATAGTTTTGATATTAATGATTTTACTAATAATAGTCTACTAATAATAACTTTATTAATGATGATAATGATAATAATAAAAATGATAATGATAATAATGATAATACATATGGTAATAATGATTCTAATAATACTAATAAGTACCTAATGATACTAATACTAATATTAATAATAATAATAATAGTTTGTGTTATTTTGATAATAATAATAATCTTAATCATAATAATAGTAATAATACATATATTAGTAATAATAATAATGATAAAAATTATAATTTTAGTAACAATAACATTAATAATAATAATAATAATTTTGGTAATGAAATCTACCTTCCAAAGCTTTTCAAAAAAAATATGTCCCGAACAGGGTTCGAACCCGAGACCTCTCGCTCACCCGCAAACACACTTAACCATTCTGAAATTCTTGTTTTTCTGATTATACTACAACCCAATATATATATATATATATATATATATATATATATATATATATATATATATATATATATATATATCTAGTACTTGTTTCAACTAGTTCATCATCTTCTTACCCTTATACCTTAAATCCATTCAACCATTGAACTTCAAAAATCAAAATAACGAATTCGGATTTTCATTTATGACTTGTAAACAACATGAAACAAAAAAAAATAAAAGTGTTCTTGTAATTAAAAAAATTGAGAAAAAAACTGAAAACAGCCTACTGCTGAAGCTCGATACTCTTTAAAAAAAATTAATGTTTTCAATTTTGAGTTCGTTTTGGACAACCTTTACAACATGAAATATGTTTCAAATCATTCCTAAAAACTTTGTTGAAATGCCTCGTTCATATTAATTATAAACGTTTCATATTAATTGGTTTCTTTGCGAGGTTTTGACCTCTATATGAGACGTTTTTCAAATCTTGCATTCGTTTTAAAAAAAAACCATAACCTTTATTATTGAAAAAAGGTCTTAATGACATAATTTAGATTGTCTATCAAAGACAATCTCCTCAAATAAATAAGTTTTTACACAACCCATTACAATATGATCATATATATTACAACAAATACTCCGAATGCAAGTTTAAACAATATAAACAATTATGCCGACTCCAAATCTTGACCTTGGGTTAGCATACGACAGCGGAAGCGTTTTTAATATTCACCTGAGAATAAACATGCTTAAAACGTCAACAAAAATATTGGTGAGTCATAGGTTTAATTTCTATATAATAATCATAATATTTAATAAGGCACAAGATTTCATTTAATTAAATGCGTAGGATCATTACAACTGCAAAAATCATTCATACGATGAATCGCCTGGTAACCGACCTTAACATAGAGCGCTTAAGATATCTGGCATCATACATTCCACTATTCAAATGTATGACAAGAACCCTTCGAAGTACTAAAGCATTTCCACTATTCGAAAATGGGGGTGGTTGACGCCCGTAGATCTACCTTTAGGATTCGCGTCAAGTAGTATTTTTCACTAATTCTTAGGTTACCAAGCATAATAATAATAATTACAGATATCCGGTATAACAAAACAATCATAGAATGTAGTTCCATGAACTTGTGCTTATTTTGTAAAACATTTATAAATTTTTGCATGTATTCTCATCCCAAAATAATTTAGATAGTAAAAATGGGACTATAACTCACTTGTGATGATTTTCGAATAGATGGTGATAAGACTTGGCCTTTTGAAAAATTCACGAACCTAATAATAATATTCTTGTGTCAAGATATATATATATATATATATAATTAATATTCCATACTTATGATACTTGTGATAATTTTAATTGTCCATTGTTAGTAGTCCAACGTTCGTAGTCCAATAGTCCAATAGTCCAATAGTATAAATATATATATAAATATAAATGCGTATATTGTGTTAGAATTCACTAACACTATAATATATTGTCTTAATATAATAAGACACATAATATGTATATTGTCTGAAGCAATCCGCGACCCATTGTATACATGTCTCAGGCTCGATCACAACTCAAAGTATATAATATTTTGGAATCCACTTCGACCCACAGCTAATTCGAGATTACTGCCAATGGTGTCTAATAGTTCGTTCCAATAATATATATAGAAGAAGTCAAAATGATATGTCAAAACTTTGTATACGAATCCACGGTGAGCAAGTCATATATATATATGGTGCCTTACGATCTTTATTAAGACTATAATATATTGTCGTAGAACATAATCACGACTATTATAAATTGTATTTCCATAAGTTAGGGAACAAGACATTTATAAATACATGTAGGATACAAGGTAAGTTAGCTTGGATAAGGTTAGCATCCATTTTTATAAATAATGTCCGTAGCTAAAAATTAAGAAAAATATCCAATTTTGTTTTACCCATAATTTCTTCGTTACAAATCCGTTTTGAGTGATTCGAGTTGCCATGGTTTCGTATCGAACTCAACATTATTAATCTTAATAGAAAAAGTATAGGTTCATAGTCAAAAATACAGCTTAGGTGTCAAATAAGAGAAGATAGTCATATCCGTCGTAAGAACGACATCTTGATGACCCTTTTGAAAAACATACTTCCACTTAGAATTTAACCATGGATTTTGGATATATTTCATATCCATATAAAATAAGATTTTTCACCAAAGGAAATCTTTTAATTCAAAGTTTAAATAGGTTTTTAAAATTAAACCCAAAACAGCCCCCGTTCGACTAAGACGGCGTATATTCAATTTTAAGGTGTTCTTCGTGTTTACAAGTTTTATATCCTTATGTTAGCTTGACATACTATCATAATACATGTGTTGAAGTATTTTAAAAGTCAAGTTAGAAGGATTAAGTTTATTTGCGAACAAGTTTAGAATCAACTAAACTATGTTCTAGTTGTTGTACGTTATAAACTCATAATAAGATAGCTATATGGATATGAATCGAAAAAGATTATGAATAAGGTGACTACCTTAAATTAAATGAACAAAGTTTCTGAGAAAATAAGATGATAATCTTGTGATCAAAAATATCCTTGATGGCTTGTAATCCTTGGAGTAGAATCATAGAATGAACAAAAGTTCGAATAAGATTTCTATCTTGAATTAAGATAGTTATAAGTATATGAATTGAACCAAAGCTAATATATGATTCTTACCTTGATAAAGAGGAGTAGAGGAGTTATCAAATTGTTCTTGAAGCTAGTTTATGTTCAAAGTGAATGAAGATTTTCTAGTACTTGAAGTATGTGTTTAAAGAGTGTTTAAAGAGTAAGAAATGGAGAGAATACTTGGAGTTCTTGTGTGTGAGTATTATGAGAGTGAAGGTAAGTTAAATAGCTGATATGAATGAGTAAAAAGAGTGTTAAAAGTCGTGGTTCATGTATATGGTTAAGAGACATAATCAAAATTTAGAATATAGCATAATAATGCAAACTAGAAGTTAAATGTTGGTTCCCACAAGTCTCCATCATGTTTATCCTTGTCTTGTGACTCATAGGGATGCTAAGGAGGCTATAATTGGTATTTTATATTGGTATATACTCATAGTATTTAAGTATGGAAGCTGGGTATGATACGGGTGTAAATACCGAATGAATACGAATAGAATTCTTGATGGAATTGAATGAGATTATGAGTATAGCTATCTTTGTTGAGTATAAGTATGTTAGTATAGATGTTTAAGTCCTTCAAATGTGTATTAATACATATTAATACAATACATATACATAAATTTTAATTTAGAAGTTATTACAACGTTAATCGTTAT
This sequence comes from Rutidosis leptorrhynchoides, assembly GCF_046630445.1. Taxonomy (NCBI): domain Eukaryota; kingdom Viridiplantae; phylum Streptophyta; class Magnoliopsida; order Asterales; family Asteraceae; genus Rutidosis; species Rutidosis leptorrhynchoides. Next base: position 325,409,588 of record NC_092335.1, on the reverse strand, counting down.
ATATATATATATATATATATATATATATATATATATATATATATATATATATATATATATATATATATATATATATATATATATATATATATATATATATATATATATATATATATATATATATATATAATCTTGAAGTCTTTAAGTTAGTAATCTCATTTTATGTATATAACCAATTGTTAATATATGTAATGAGATACTTAAATATCATTTAACAATCATGAGTATATATTTATATTCATATATACGTCATTAAATAATTATTATGAATTATGACATTCGTGAATTGTCAGACAGACGGGGTGGCCAAATGTTTGTATAAAATTCATTTCAAATAACCAAGTCTTAATGAGTTTGATTGCTTAACATGTTGAAAACATTAATTATGTAAATATTAATCTTCTATATATTAGCGGAAAAATCCGGGTCGTTACATTGCACACCCGTTAAATTAAATTTCGTCCCGAAATTTAGAATAGTACCTAGTTAACGTGCGATATCGGGAAACAAATGTGGGTACTTCAGTTTCATTTGGTCTTCTCGTTCCCAAGTAAATTCAGCTCCTCTACGAGCATTCCATCGAACCTTAACGATTGGTATCTTACTTTGTTTGAGTCGTTTGACCTCACGATCCATAATTTCGACGGGTTCTTCGACGAAATTTAGTTTCTCGTCAATCTTAATTTCGTCTAAAGGGATAATGAGATCTTCGGTAGCTAGGCATTTCTTCAGGTTCGAAACATGAAAGGTGTTGTGAATATTTTCTAATTGTGGAGGTAGTTCAAGTCGATAGGCCACCGGCCCAATGCGTTTTTCAATCTTGAATGGCCCAATGTATCTTGGGCTTAATTTCCCCCGTTTTCCAAAATGAATAACACCTTTCCAAGGTGATACCTTAAGCATAACCATATCACCTTCCTCAAACTCTAAAGGTTTTCTTCTAACATCTGCATAGCTCTTTTGTCGACTCCAGGCTATTTTCAATCGTTGCTGAATCTGAATGATTTTATCGGTGGTTTCTTGGATAATTTCCGGACCTGTAATCTGTTTATCCCCCACATCACTCCAACAAATCGGAGACCTGCACTTCCTACCATAAAGTACCTCGAATGGTGCCGCCTCAATGCTAGAATGATAGCTGTTGTTGTAGGAAAACTCAGCTAACGGTAGATGTCGATCCCAACTGCTTCCAAAATCAATAACACATGCTTGTAGCATGTCTTCGAGTGTCTGAATCGTCCTTTCACTCTGCCCATCAGTTTGTGGATGATAGGCAGTACTTAAATCTAGACGAGTTCCCAACGCTTCGTGTAATGCCTGCCAGAATCTGGAAGTAAATCTACTATCACGATCAGAGATAATAGAGATTGGTATACCATGTCTAGAAACAACTTCTTTTAGGTATAATCATGCTAATTTCTCTATACCATCCTCTTCTTTTATTGGCAAAAAGTGTGCTGACTTAGTAAGACGATCGACTATTACCCAAATCATATCATAACCACCTGCGGTTCTCGGTAACTTAGCAATGAAATCCATGGTAATGTTTTCCCATTTCCATTATGAGATTTCAGGTTGTTGGAGTAGGCCCGATGGTTTCTGATGTTCAGCTTTGACTTTAGAACAAGTTAAACATGCTCCTACATATGTGGCTATATCGGCCTTCATTCCTGGCCACCAAAAGTTTCTCTTGAGGTCTTGGTACATTTCCCCGCTCCGGGATGTATTGAATATCTGGTTTTATGTGCTTCATCTAGTACCACTTTCCTCAAATCTCCATTCTTTGGTACCCAAATTCTTTCAGCTAAATACCTGGTTCTGTCTTCCCGAATATTAAGCTGTTTTTCTAATCCTTTGGGTATTTCGCTTCCAAAAATTCCTTCTTTCAAAACCTCCTGTTGTGCCTCTTTTATTCGAGTAGTAAGATTAGTATGAATAATCATGTTCATAGCTTTTACTCGAAGAGGTTCTCTTTCCTTTCGACTCAAGGCATCGGCTACCACATTCGCTTTCCCCGGGTGGTAACGGATTTCACAATCATAATCATTTAACAGCTCAACCCACCTACGCTGCCTCATATTTAGTTGCTTTTGATTTAAAATATGTTGGAGACTTTTGTGGTCGGTGTATATAATAAACTTGACCCCATATAGATAATGTCTCCACATCTTTAATGCAAAAACAACGGCGCTCAATTCCAGATCATGTGTGGTGTAGTTTTGTTCATGAATTTTGAGTTGTCGAGAAGCATATGCAATCACCTTCTTCTGTTGCATAAGAACACACCCAAAACCCATTCTTGATGCGTCGCAGTAGATAACAAAATCTTCCGTTCCATTAGGTAATGATAAAATAGGTGTCGTAGTCAACTTCTTTTTCAACAATTGGAAGGCACCTTTTTGTTCGGAAGTCCATTCATACTTTTTCCCCTTGTGTGTCAAGGCAGTTAAAGGTTTGGCTACTCGGGAGAAATCTTGAATAAATCTCCTATAATAACCGGCTAAACCCAAAAATTGACGTATTTGCGTTGGAGTTTTCGGGGTTTCCCAATTTTTGATGGCTTCGATCTTGGCGGGATCAACTTTGATTCCATTACTACTGACTACTTGGCCAAGAAATTGTACTTCATTTAACCAAAAAGCGCACTTAGAGAATTTTGCATAAAGTTATTCTTTTCTTAACAACTCTAATACAAGTCACAAGTGTTGTTCATGTTTATGGTTATTCTTCGAATAGATAAGAATGTCATCAATAAAGACAATAACAAACTTATCTAAATATGGACTAGATACTCGGTGCATGAGATCCATGAAAACTGCGGGTGCATTGGTTAGACCGAATGGCATAACCATGAATTCGTAATGGCCATAATGAGTTCTGAAGGCTGTTTTTGGTATATCGGCTTCTTTAACCCTCAGTTGATGATAACCCGACCTTAAGTCGATTTTAGAGTATACGCTCGAACCTTGGAGTTGATCAAATAGGTCGTCGATTCGGGGTAAAGGGTATCGGTTTTTGATGGTTACTTTGTTCAACTCATAATAATCGATACACATGCGAAAAGACCCATCTTTCTTTTTAACGAATAAAATTGGAGCTCCCCATGGTGACGTACTTGGTCGGATAAAACCATGTTCTAATAATTCTTGTAGCTGACTTTGTAATTCTTTCATTTCGGTGGGCGCAAGTCTATATGGATCACGAGCTATTGGTGCGGCTCCTGGTACAAGATCTATTTGAAATTCAATGGATCGGTATGGAGGTAGTCCCGGTAATTCATCCGAAAACACCTCAGGAAATTCTCTTGCAACGGGAACGTCATCGATTTTCTTTTCTTCTTTTTCAACCTTCTCGACGTGTGCTAGTATGGCATAGCAACCTTTTCTTATTAGTTTGAGCGCCTTCAAACTACTAATAAGATTTAATTTGGCATTACCCTTTTCTCCGTACACCATTAAGGGTAACCCGTTTTCTCTCGGAATGCGAATCGCCTTCTCATGACAAACAACTTCGGCTTTCACCTTGGACATCTAGTCCATTCCAATAATTACGTCGAAGCTTCCCAATTCCACCGGTATTAAATCAATTGCAAATGTTTTGCTAACTAAACTAATTTTTCGATTTCGGAAAATTTTATCAACCTTAATTAGTTTACCGTTTGCTACTTTAACTATACACTTTTTATCCAAAGGCGTTAACGGGAAATTTAATTTGGCACAAAATTCTCTACTCATATAACTTCTATCGGCACCCAAATCAAATAAAACATAAGCAGGTGTATTATTGATAAGAAACGTACCCGTAACAAGCTCCGGGTCTTCCTGTGCTTTCTCCCCATTAATGTTGAAGGCTCTCCCACGGCCTTGCCTATTTCCATTCCTACACTGGTTTATGGTATGGCCCGGTTTTCCACATCCATAGCAAACAACGCCGTTATTATTTGTTCCGGCATTATTTACTGCTTTGTTTCTATTTGGTCCGTAGACTTCACACTTTGCTGCAATATGGCCATTCCTATTACACTTGGTACATAATTCTCTACAAAACCATTCTGGATGAAACGTATCACACCTGGGGCATATAGTCCTTTGCTTTTTGTTGTCGTTGTTGTTGTTGTTGTTAGGGTTATTGTTGTTGAGACGTTGTTGTTGTTATTGTTGTGATTGGGATTATTGTTGTTGTTATTATTATTGGGATAGTTGTTGCGGTTATTGTTGCGGTTGTTGTTGTGATTATTGTTGTAGTTGGGGTGGTTGCGATTGTTGTTGTAATTGTTGTTTTGATTGTTGTTGTTGTACTGGTGACCCTGATCACCGCTTTCCTCCCACTTTCTTTTCCCCTGTTTCATTATGGCCTCCTCGGCCGCTTCTTTCTTTATCCTTCTTGTAATTTGACCTATCAATTTATGGGCTATACGGCTCGCTTTCTTCATTGTTGCAGGGTCGTTAGCACCTACATGCTCTTGGATTCGTTCCGGCAACCCTTTTATGAATGCTTCAATTTTTGCTTCTTCGTCCTCAAATGCTCCGGGACACATTAAAGCCAGTTCATTGAAACGTCGCTCGTAGGTAGTGACATCTAACCCTTGGGTTATCAGTGCTTTAAGCTCTGCCTTGAGCTTGTTGATTTCGGTTCTGGGACGGTACTCTTCCGTCATCATGTGCTTGAAAGCGGACCATGGAAGTGCGTAGGCGGTATTCTGTCCTATGTAATCCATGTAGGTATTCCACCATGTCAAAGCAGTACCCCTGAAAGTATGTGTAGCATACTTAACTTTATCCTCTTATGCGCAGTTGCTGATTGCGAACACAGCTTCTACCTTCTCTGTCCACCACTTTAGTCCAACGGGTCCTTCGGTTCCTTCAAACTCATTAGGTTTGCAGGCCATAAAAGCTTTGTAGGAACATCCTACCCGGTTGCCATTGTTTCCTCCACTGCTGGAACCCAATTGGTTATTGTTGTTCATTGCATTCACCACTGCAGCCATATTTGCAGCAAAAGCTTGAAGTTATTATGTGTTCAATTGTTGTTGTCTAGTAGCTGGATGAGCCATTTCCTTCAAAAATAGCCGACTGAGTTAATCATATAGAATTTTAGAAGTAGCCAAAAAGTATTTTGTAGCTTAATATGAACTTATTATTATAAAAGCCTTTTCTTCATATTAGCGTTTTATAACTATAATAATGTTCATACCTAGCAGCTAACACACAAATTAACTACTAAAATTCTAATATGAAAAACTATGGTAAGTTATTACGTTACTACGTAATAATAAGTTGTAATAATAATAATAATAAACCTTCCATGCTTATTCTTATTATTATACAATCATAAGGAAAATTACATTGCGGATTTTCTTACAAACTTAAACACACAATATAATACATATTATACAATGCATGGAATACAGGATAGCTACCGATGGTTCAAGAATGGCGAGATTTCTTAGATGTTGACGTTGTATCTTTCTCGGCCAAACGTTTGGATTTTCGTTTGGATAGTTCTTTTTCCAATTCCTCCCAATTGGTTCTTTCGGCTAATTGTTTGGGAGCAAAACCAATAGTCGTTATACGAGCGGTCATTTTATAAACTGGTCTCTTAGGTGGTTCAGGTGGATGATCACAAACATTTTGGGTCATAATAGGTTCATCGGGTTTGGGATCGGGTATAACAGCCAAAGATTTTCCCAAATCACGTTGTGGTTCGGTAATTTCCACAACTTCTTCAGGATCCTCTTCTTCGGGTTCCTCTTCAGGATCTTCTTCTGGATCCTCTTCTGGAACCTCTACTGGCAATTGTGAATCTTCCCAATTTTCCCAACAATTTTCCACTTTAAAGGTTGCACCAAAAGTTAACTTTTTCGTTGGTTCATAAGTCGTATGCTTTGACTCAGCCTCCAGATCACTTGATAAGTAAATGAAATTTGAATCACTAGAGATGCTTATATGGTCGGATGAAGTCATCTATCACATAATAGCAGGCACGTTAAGAGAATGATATATCTTATAATATTTATATGTTAATAATCTTATGTTTCCAACAATTATATTAAGCAATCATTTTTAAAACAATTACGGTCGAAGTCCAGACTCACTAATGCATCAAAAATCAGTTAGACACACTAATGAAAAATTTTCTGATTCTCTAAGACCAACTCTTGGATACCAACTGAAATGCCCCGTTCATATTAATTATAATCGTTTCATATTAATTGGTTTCTTTGCGAGGTTTGGACCTCTATATGATACGTTTTTCAAATCTTGCATTCGTTTTTAAAAAAAAACCATAACCTTTATTATTGAATAAAGGTCTTAATGACATAATTTAGATTGTCTATCAAAGACAATCTCCTCAAATAAATAAGTTTTTACACAACCCATTACAATATGATCATATATATTACAACAAATACTCCGAATGCAAGTTTAAACAATATAAAGAATTATGCTGACTCCAAATCTTGACCTTGGGTTGGCATACGATAGCGGAAGTGTTTTTAATATTCACCTGAGAATAAACATGCTTAAAACGTCAACAAAAATGTTGGTGAGTCATAGGTTTAATTTCTATATAATAATCATAATATTTAATAAGCCACAAGATTTCATTTAATTAAATGCGCAGGATCATTACAACTGCAAAAATCATTCATATGATGAATCGCCTGGTAATCGACCTTAACATAGAGCGCTTAACATATCTGGCATCATACATTCCACTATTCAAATGTATGACAAGAACCCTTCGAAGTACTAAAGCATTTCCACTATTCGAAAATGGGGGTGGTTGGTGACCGTAGATCTACCTTTAGAATTCGCGTCAATTAGTGTTTTTCACTAATTCTTAGGTTACCAAGCATAATAATAATAAGTACAGATATCCGGTATAACAAAACAATCGTAGAATGTAGTTCCGTGAACTTGTGCTTATTTTGTAAAACATTTATAATTTTTTGCATGTATTCTCATCCCAAAATAATTTAGATAGTAAAAATGGGACTATAACTCACTTGTGATGATTTCCGAATAGATGGTGATAAGACTTGGCCTTTTGACAAATTCACGAACCTAATAATAATATTCTTGTGTCAAGATATATATATATATATATATATATATATATATATATATATATATATATATATATATATATATATATATATATATATATATATATATATAATTAATATTCCATACTTATAATACTTGTGATAATTTTAATTGTCCATTGTTAGTAGTCCAACGTTCGTAGTCCAATAGTCCAACAGTATAAATATATATATAAATATAAATGCGTATATTGTATTAGAATTCACTAACACTATAATATATTGTCTTAATATAATAAGACACATAATATGTATATTGTCTGAAGCAATCCGCGACCCATTGTATACATGTCTCAGGCTCGATCACAACTCACAGTATATAATATTTTGGAATCCTCTTCGACCCACAGCTAACTCGAGATTACTGCCAATGGTGTCTAATAGTTCGTTCCAATAATATATATAGAAGAAGTCAAAATGATATGTCAAAACTTTGTATACGAATCCACGGTGAGCAAGTCATATATATATATGGTGCCTTACGATCTTTATTAAGACTATAATATATTGTCGTAGAACTTAATCATGACTATTATAAATTGTATTTCCATAAGTTTGGGAACAAGACATGTATAAATACATGTAGGATACAAGGTAAGTTAGCTAGGATAAGGTTAGCATCCATTTTTTTAAATCATGTCCGTAGCTAAAAATTAAGAAAAATATCCAATTTTGTTTTACCCATAATTTCTTCGTTACAAATCCGTTTTGAGTGATTTGAGTTGCCATGGTTTCGTATCGAACTCAAAATTATTAATCTTAATAGAAAAAGTATAGGTTTATAGTCAAAAATACAGCTTAGGTGTCAAATAAGAAAAGATAGTCATATCCATCGTAAGAACGACATCTTGATGACCCTTTTGAAAAACATACTTCCACTTAGAGTTTAACCATGGATTTTGGATATATTTCATATCCATATAAAATAAGATTTTTCACCAAAGAAAATCTTTTAATTCAAAGTTTAAGATAGGTTTTTAAAATTAAACCCAAAACAGCCTCCGTTCGACTAAGACGGCGTATATTCAATTTTAAGGTGTTCTTCGTGTTTACAAGTTTTATATCCTTATGTTAGCTTGACATACTGTCATAATACATGTGTTGAAGTATTTTAAAAGTCAATTTAGAAGGATTAAGTTTGTTTGTGAACAAGTTTAGAATCAACTAAACTATGTTCTAGTTGTTGTACGTTATAAACTCATAATAAGATAGCTATATAGATATGAATCAAAAAAGATTATGAATAAGGTGACTTCCTCAATTTAAATGAATAAAGTTGCTGAGAAAATAAGATGATAATCTTGTGATCAAAGATATCCTTGATGGCTTGTAATCCTTGGAGTAGAATCATAGAATGAACAAAAGTTCGAATAAGATTTCTATCTTGAATTAAGATAGTTATAAGTATGTGAATTGAACCAAAGCTTATATATGATTCTTACCTTGATAAAGAGGAGTAGATGAGTTAACAAAGTGTTCTTGAAGCTAGTTTATGATCAAAGTGAATGAAGATTTTCTAGTACTTGAAGTATGTGTGTTTAAAGAGTGTTTAAAGAGTAAGAAATGGAGAGAATACTTGGAGTTCTTGTGTGTGAGTATTATGAGAGTGAAGGTAAGTTAAATAGCTGATATGAATAAGTAAAAACAGTGTTAAAAGTCGTGGTTCATGTATATGGTTAAGAGACTTTATCAAAATTTGGAATATAGCATAATAATACAAACTAGAAGTTAAATGCTGGTTCCCACAAGTCTCCATCATGTTTATCCTTGTCTTGTGACTCATAGGGCTGCTAAGGAGGCTATAATTGGTATTTCATATTGGTATATACTCATAGTATTTAAGTATGAAAGATGGGTATGATACGGGTGTAAATACCGAATGAATACGAATAGAATTCTTGATGGAATTGAATGAGATTATGAGTATAGCTATCTTTGTTGAGTATAAGTATGTTAGTATATATGTTTAAGTCCTTCAAAAGTGTATTAATACATATTAATATAATACATATACATACATTTTAATTTAGAAGTTATTACAACGTTAATCGTTATATATATATATATATATATATATATATATATATATATATATATATATATATATATATGTATATAATCTTGAAGTCTTTAAGTTAGTAATCTCATTTTATGTATATAACCAATTGTTAATATATGTAATGAGATACTTAAATATCATTTAACAATCATGAGTATATATTTATATTCATATATACATTTTTAAATAATTATTACGAATTATGACGTTCGTGAATCGTCAGACAGACGGGGTGGCCAAATGTTTGTATAAAATTCATTTCAAATAACCAAGTCTTAATGAGTTTGATTGCTTAACATGTTGGAAACGTTAATTATGTAAACATTAATCTTCTATATATTAGAGGAAAAATCCGGGTCGTTACATTTGTGAATCATTAATTTCAACAGAAACATCAATTAGAACTCGAATTTGATTGTAGAACAATAGTTGACTTTTTAAAATTGAAACTTTGACTCGCAAATTCGAATTCATTATTAAGAATTGAAACTTGAGATTTTATAGGAAGTTTAAGTAAATGATTCCTAACAACTCTGCATTTTTAGTTTTTGAAATTTGTTTCGAATTCAAGTTAGTGTATATCACTGTCAAGAACTCATGAACTCAAAAATTGATTTTGAGATTAAGAATGTTATAGGTTATGATTACAACATGAATTGTGTTGCAAATCATTTCTATAATCTTTATGGATCATCAAATTAATTGGAAACATCAAAACAAACTCGAATTTGATTCAAGAACACTTAGTTAACTTTGAAAACAAAACTTTGACTCTCAAATTAGAAATTAATAGAAAGAATTGAGGATTGAAAACTTACAGATAGTTTAGATAGACGATTCCTAACAAGACTATATTATTACATTTTGAAAATTCATTCGAAATCAAAATATGGTTAAAAAGATGAAGAACAGAGGATACGAGCTTATATTTGTGATTTTTATGTTTTACTTAATGAATTGCAGAATGTATCTATATGTATATAAATATAGTAGTAATAAGAATGATTTATTAATAATAATAATTAATAATATTAATATAATATTATTTATATATATATATATATATAGTTCAGGAGCGGGATGTTTGGAGTTTTCTACCGACAGTTTCCACGGACTGTGTATCGCGCGAAATTAGTGAGGGATAAAAGTGTTCAGAAAAATCCCATATTTTTAAATTAACTATATTTATTTATTTTAGTCATTATGGTATAAAATTCAGTCATTAATTTAATAAATAAAAATTACATCAACTGTCCCTCTCATTTATGGGTAAAAACTAAAAAGTGTTAAAATTAAATAACTAGATCGTAAATATACTTTTAATAAGCCTATAACTTATATAACTCATTTTCGGATCACCTTTTATTCTAAAATCATATAAGTTCATTTTTAACTTGATTAATAACCATCAAGATGATAAACGAGTGCTACGAGCATTTATTAAATAAATTTCTATATTAGATATATTCAATGTACTTTTCATATATAGATAGATTTATAGTAATGTCATGTATTATTTTATTTACACAAATAAACTAACTCATATAAGTTTTTATTTCAAATTGATATAATATATATATATATATATATATATATATATATATATATATATATATATATATATATATATATATATATATATATATATATACAGATAGTAGTTCGTGAATCATCGAAAATAGTCGAAGGTCAAATAGATATCTGAAGCAGTTCAAAAATTTTGAGATTTAGTTTAACAGACTTTGCTTATCGTGTCGAAACCATATAAAGATTAAGTTTAAATTTGATCGAAAATTTCCGGGTCGTCACAACGGGCAGTGTACCCGATCATGTAGTAGTATAGTAAATGGTAAATCCAAATTCGTTCCAAGGACAATATCAACGCAATTCAAGATTATATAGCTAAATTTAATTAAACTAATAACAAATAAAATAAATAAAGGAAATAACAGCGAATTGATTTTGGTTATTTAACAATTAACCAATCAGTGGGATTTAAACTTAAAGACAATTTTTTGGGTGTTTTATATTAATAAAACAAATTCAGAATAGATTCAAATTCAGAAGATAATGGATATGTTCACCTAGACTTTATTCACTCGTTTTAGATGTTTATAAACTAAGCCCTAATCAATCACCAAACAATTGCAATTAAACTTGCCAGTTCACAAGGAATTCCCCTGAGTGAACACAACAATCCAGATTACACAAGTGTAGGGTTCCCTGTCACTGTAGACATCCAGACTGTGGTTAATTCAACTGATTAAATATTAGACCTAAACTGTGACTCAAAATTCCCTGAAATCAACAACTAAGCCAAGACTCGTTGTACTCAGTCAACCCCTGTATCAGCTAATCAATTCAAGCATTCATTATGGTCTCCGGTTAATGCACAAGTGTTTAGAACAGTTTAATTAATCAATTAAATAAGCCAGACTCCTATAAATTTCACTAAATTGGACAATCACACAATCAATCAATCAAAAGCTTAAATCTTTATGAACACGGTTACAATAGACTTCCAATATTTCTCATTCATAAGAACAATCATAATCATCAATTGCTTAAATCAATACGTCTCAACAAGAATTCAATTGTAAAAGCTAATAATCATCAATTATTCAATAATCAATATCAATATACATCCAAAACAAGTATTTAGTCTAGATGAACATATAAAACTTAGCCCACAATCATATTCGAGACAAGATTTATTAAAGTTAATGATAAAGAAGACATGGAATCAAAATAGGGATTAACCAAGATGATAATCAATCTTCAATCATGTGACGACCCGGAAATTTTCGACCAAATTTAAACTTAATCTTTATATGATATCGACACGATAAGAAAAGTCTGTAATGTTGAGTCTCAAAAATTTTCGAACTGTTTCACGAATTCAATTACCCTTCGATCGCTTTCGACGATTCACGAACAATTAGATGTAAATAAATATGTATTTAAATAAATAAATGAATATAAAAGTGAATATATATAATAATTAAATATAAGTGAAACATTAAAATCAAGTATGTAAAATAATATACAAGTTAATAAAATTGTTATTAAAATAAATCTATATAAACATATATAATCTATACATTATATGTATATTGTAATATATACAAAATATGTAAATATTAAATATTTAAATATGTTATTACTTAATATATAAGTACTACATAATTAATAATATGAATTATTGATAAATTAAATTCAATAACAAGTCAAAATATAGTTGTATTATAAATATTAATGTTACTTTCATTTTTAATATAATCATATCAGGTTTGATACATGTAATTTGATATATTAGTATTAATATTATTAATATTATTTGTTGTTATTATTAATATCATTGTTATTAGTACAATTATAATCTTAGTTATTATCATGATTGCTAAAAGTATTATTATTAACTTGATTACTAAAGTTACCATTTAAGGTTATGATTATCAAATTAATGATTTTAAATATAAATACTAACATAAGAATGATGAAAACTATAAATTAGTTATAAAATATCATTATTAACATTAGTATTAATATTAACAAGATTTTTAGATTATTATAGTTATTATATTATTATAACTTTTATTAAAATAAATGTAAATATTAATATTAATATTAGTATTATGAATATTATTATGTTAATATTATAAAGATATAAAAATTTAATACATGTAAGTTGTTATATTAATGTTATTATTATTTGAAAATAATATAATTTATATTATCATTAATAATATTATTATTATCACTTCATTATTATTATTATTACTAATATTATTATTACTAATATATTTATTAATTATTAATATTTATTAATGATTAAAAAAACAAACAAACATAAGATTACAAATTCTGTTGAGGTTCACTATCTGATGTAATTCCATTCCTGTACCTGATTAAATAATGTGTCAATTAACATCACTAGATAACAATAGAAATACTGCACAAATCGTTGAATTCAGTTTCATGTATATTTTTGTTTTCTTTTCTTTCGTCTGATTCTAAATAAACTGTCGACCATCCTTATTGCCATAAATTAATTGATCTTCCCACCTTATTAACAAATTCAATCGATTTTACACTATCACTACCAAAGGCAATTTTTATAATAAAAAAAAGAAAGAAAACAGTCGATATCCTCTGTCCGTGGTTTATTTTTACAAATGCTCTAATTCGAAACCCATTTCAAATTCTGCTAATGTAGTGTTATTAGGAATCATCCAAACAAATTGTCTGTAAAGTTTGAGTTTCTAATTCCTCGTATCGAGTCTTAATTTACGAGTCAAAGTTCCAATTCAAAAAAGTCAAAGTCTTTGTTCATAGCGAAATTTGAATTCCAGTTGATGTTTTAGGTTCAATTAAAGATACAGTTAGTTTCTAAAAAGGTTTTGCAATCTATTTCATGTTGAAGGTATGATCTAAAACGACTAGAATTTGAAATTGGATTTAAAGTACATCGTGTTCTTCAGAAGACTGTTACAGTCTTTAATTTTTAATTTTTCTTCCTTTTCTGTGTTGATAAACGAATTCATTCACATCTGGATCAATTACGCTGTATTTTCATAACTTAAATAAATCCTAAATTTGTTGTTGTTGTTGTTGATTCTGACGCTGGTCGACTTTGAAATCAAGAAGGAGAAGAAGAGGTTGAAACAGAAAAAGGTTAAATAAAATTAGATGAGATTTAAAACAGATTAAATGAAATGGTTTTATGGTTTAAGGTCTTGATGTGTTAGCGGGAGGTCTCGGATTCAAGCCCGGTCTGGGGCAAATTCTTTTTAGGAAGCTTATTAAAGGGTATAACCATTTTTTTTATTTATCTATTATTATTATAATAATTATTATTATTATTATTGTTATGATTATTATTATTAACTATTAATGTTATTATTATGATTATAATTATTACTGTTATGATTATTATTATCATTATTATTATTAGTATTACAATACTTATTAATATTATCATAGTTATAAGTATTATAACTATTATTATTATTATTATTATTATTATTATTATTATTATTATTATAAATATTACAAGTGTTATCTTTATTATTAATTTATCATTCTAAGTAGTATTATTATTATTTTGATTATTATCTTTGTTAGTATTATAGTTATTATTATTACTAATATCATAATTATATTTATAAGTAATAGAAACGTTATTAATATTAGAAATTTTCATAAGTATTATTAATATCATTACTATTATTATTAATTTTATCATTTTAGTATTATTATCATTATTATGATTATAATTATTATTATCATTAATATTGTGAAAATAATACAAATTATTATTATCTTCATAAATAGTAGTATTATTATCACTTTATAAAGATTAGAACCATTACTATTAATATAAGTATATTATTAGTATTAATATCATTATTTTTATCACTAATGAAATCATAACCATTATTATCTTAATTAATAGTATTAAGTATAATAATTATTATTATTTTTATTATTAATATTACTCTAGTATTACTATAACTATTATTTTGTAAACAAAAGAGTATGTATATAAAAATAAATATAATAACCATAACTTAAATATATAGATACTTTATTTAAAATATACAAAATGAATATATAAATAAAATATATAAGTTAGTAATATAAAAATTATCACTAATAAAAATATAAATATTTGTTCGATTACGATTATATGTATTAATGAATATACAAATGATATAGGTTCGTGAATCCAAGGCCAACCCTGCATTGTTCAATGTCATCATATGTATTTTTACTACAAAATACAGTATAGTGAGTTTCATTACTCCCTTTTTAAATGCTTTTGAAATATATATTTTTGGGACTGAGAATACATGTAACGTCCTCCAGAATGGGCCTGGAAGAATAACGTCACTAAATATATCAAATCACAGTTGTATAAACGATAACGACTCTATATGAGACGTTTTATTGAGTTTTGCAGCGGAAGGTAAATAGATTATATTGTATTTAATGAACAACGCATTAAATGTCTTTAATTGATATGATATGAAATGAAGACTCCAAGCATGGCAAGCAATCATCATCAAAGCAGCGGATATACAGCGGAAGTAATATTTAAGTACCTGAGAATAAACATGCTTTAAAGTGTCAACACGAGGTTGAGTGAGTTCATATGTTTGTCATAAATAATGATTTCAGTAATAGTGTTAGACCACAAGATTTTTTGTTCATAAGCTTGGTCTCTATAACAACCCTCATATTTCCATACCTGAATTGACTAATTTGACTATAAGGTTGTTATCCATACGTAATATATAATTAAATTTGACAATGATCAAATATTTATTTTTAGTCGACACTTTTTGTTAACTAAAGTTTACACTAATTATATAAAATAACTTAAGTTAAAATTAATATTAATTCGTATTATATTTAAAACTATATGAAACATAATTATTAATTAAATGATAAGTTATTTTAATCATTATATATATTTTTAGCTTATAAAAAAAGATTTTTTTATAAATTAAAAAATGAGCCCATGAATTTTGACTAAATATTTTCAAAAACAAAAACTTATTAAAAAAAATTTTAACATGTTTTTATTTTTTGTCAAAATTGGCACCTTTATTTTATTTATATTTTTTCTTTTCACCAACCATTTTTTTCCCTATAAATACCCACTTCTATTTCATAAAAATTTGTATCAAATCTTTGGAAAAACTCTCTCACAAACTTGGGAAAGTACTTGAGGTATTTTCTATATTTTTTATCGAATTACTTTTATTTTTTTGTATATTCTTTAAAAATTCGAATTTAATATATATAAATTATTTTTACATGTTATAATTAGTATTATAAGTATTATGATGTATAAAAATAATTTTGATAATTTATGGAATATTATTTATAATTAAATATGAATTATATAGTATTTAAACTTAAAAACAATATAAAATTCGTAATAAAATATTAAACAGTAATAAAAATAATTATAAATTTTTTTTGAGATTATTATACTTTTATAAACAAGCGAAAATTATAAAAATTAAATAAATGGGAAGATTAGTATTTAAAAAGAATTTACTTTTGCATTATTCTAAACCGAGAGAAATAATAAAGAAAATACAAAATAAATACAAACGTGTATTAAATATTTTATAAAATTTTTATATGATTAGTAGCATCACTAGATACTTTAAAAAAATATATAAAAATTAATTTTAAATTATTTTTCCTATTTATTTAATTATAGGCCGATTACAATTGTTAAATAATTATAAAACATTAAATAAATAATATTTTGATATAAAATTTGATTTACTAATTTTTATAACATTTTTACAAAACATAGAACCTGTAAAAAATATAAAATTATTTATTTAGGTCGATTTAATATTTATTACCTAATTAAATTTGATTAATATAAACCGAGTATATATATATAAAGAAAAGTGGAAAATAAATACAAAAACTTGATAAAATTATTTTTATAAAATATCCTACTGAATTGTATAATTAACTAAGTTTATAAAAATTGTAAATATAATATTTAATGAATTAATATTCGAATTAACATATATTAGTTTGATTTTCGATTAACATAAGTATATTACATATACTAAATTAATATTATTATTATAACTTACGGTTAATAACTAAGTATACTATATAATAAAGTATAATGCTTATAATGTAAGTTAATAATAATACATTATTAATAAACACTTATTTTATAACTATACTAATTTAATAATAATAACTTATAGTATATAATATAAGATAATCAAATTGTTAATACATTAATAAATATAATATAACATATATAATAACATATAAACCTAAAGTGAAGGTTAATCAAAGATAATGTACAATTCATGTGAACTTCATCGCTACTCATGGTCGTAAGTGAATGATGTCTAGGTTGCCATTTATGGATAAGCTTGTGGATCTCGAATGCCATGACTTAGATTCTGGTTAAGAGTCCTGAGCCCCCGGTTACATCTGGTCATTCCTGACTTATTTGATAGCAACGAAGTTTGAGTAAAGTTATACAACGTCTTGCTAAAGATTAACCCGACCTTTCTAAAATTGGAAAATTATTATAAGTGGAAACTTTCCATAAATAGTAACCTTCCGAAAATGGAAATTCTTTAGTGAACCATTACTATCAATATAGTACTATATACTATTGTCTGTTAGGCAATGTCTGATCATACGTTCTATCTCTAGGTTGAGATCTCGGTCACGTCCTTCCGTTCAATTCTTTCGTGGAATACTCTTTTGTGCTACTAAGGTGAACTTCATAGCCCCTATTTTTACTGTTTCATAACTGTTTTACAACTTTTAGGGTGAGACACATGCTTGCTTTATAACTGTTTTACGCTTAGACACAAGTACTAAATTGTTAACTATGCTGTCATGCTTTGATTCATGCTAAATCCCTACCGTAATATCGTTAATTGATACGATTAAATGCAAACTTAATTATTATGAGTAGGCCTATTGAGAGTAACGTCTCTAACCATTCGACCGTTGGTCTTTGGTTACATAATAATGATTCCACGACACTGACAGTACAAGGTGTCATAGGGTAAACTTGTTTAGTAGCGATATTACAAAATGCAGCAACACTTTTAGATTGATATTTCTATATCAATCAACTTTAAACTAAATCTTGTGGTCTAAAACTTTGGATATTATTTATAAACCTGTGAATTTCACTCAACCTTTTTGGTTGACACTTTAAGCATGTTTTGTCTCAGGTGATGATTGAGCTAGCTGTTTGCAACTTTGTGATGATAGATTTGATGCTTGCATGGAGTACACATCGCATATTATATTTTAGTTCATAAATATTTATTTTACGTTCTAATAATAATGTAAACATGTATTACTGCTTTCGCTATTTTATTAACAAAGGTTTTATTTAAAAAGTCTCATATAGAGTCGTTCTCGTTTATACAACTGTGTTATGATATGATTGGTTACAATTACCCCTGGTCCATTTTGAGGGGTGTGGCAGATTGGTATCAGAGTAGGTTGTTGTAGAGAACCAAGATTGCATTTTATGTGTGCCTTATACAATTAGGTACCTTAGCAATGTAGGACTACAACTTCCTTTGACTATAGTGCCTTTAATTGTTGCCTTTAACTGTTAAATGCTACACTATACTTTAGAAACTTTACTTATCTTAGAATGCCGAGCCAATCTAAGAACTCTGCTCATTCTCCTAAGTACAATTCAATTCTGCCACCACATTTAAATGCGACACCGTTCTCGACATTCCTATGTCATTTATCATGGTTTTGTGTATTACATATGTATTACATGAAATATTATCCATGAATTTTTGAAACTCCTATATTTGTTACTATTCATACTCAAACGTATATAACTCCCTGTTATATCACGTACCTATATGCTTTATGCCTTTATGCATTAGTTTGCGAACCAAAAAATGTCATTGAGTTATCGAGAATCTCAAAGACATTATAATGTCCTCACTACTCATATTCATTACTTTTATACCTTTTATTTCTCGTTATTGAATTTTCTTGACGGATGACGTCTACGAAACTCTAGAATGGAAGGGTTTGGATTACCGATTTAAAGGATCCTATAGCTCAAGCCCCTAGACCTGAATAGGCCATTACGACTTGAAAGTCTTTAATCGAAAGATTATCAGATTACATACTTATCATTTTATGATCTCGACACGTCATACTGCTATTATTGGATTATAGACACATCATATCTTATTATATCTTATCATATCTATCTTAATAAACTTTGTCTAACACTTTTCCTAAATTTCCTCCGTAAATTACGGAAATCTTTTTGCTATATATACGTATATCAAGAAGACAAATATATCATTCAATATTCAACACTCATCTCATAACAAAAATCCTTATTCCGATCAGATAGTATGGATTTCTCACTTGATTCCTCGAACTCCTCGAACTCCAATGGCAGCATAATCGGAATGAACCAACCAATTAGTCATCATCTATTTTGGATGAATTGAGGATGGATTTGTAGTAAACTTAATCAATGGAGACAAGAAGAAGGTGATCCCTTCCACCAACCGAATTCACCTCTTGGTGAAGAACCTGAAGCACTTACCGGCGAACCCATTCAGAACACTATTTTCACCCTCATTTCCAGGGTATCCAGTCACGAATATATAATATCTAAAATTCTAGATCTTATTCATCCACTTGTTCGAACCGCCAATCACCCCGAAATAATAGAAGAAGTCAATGAGCTTCGCGCTCGAGTGGTGGATCTGGAGAATATGGTGCGAAACCTACGAGCACCAGCAGCATAACCAGCATCACCACCGGTACCAACAGCATCACCACCAACTGCATCAGCTTCACCAACAACAAACACCATAATCTGTACCTCGGATATCAACATCATACGCCCCATAGATACCATGGAATATTAGTAATAATGAGTTAAGATGTATTGACTCATTCTTCCTGAAAATTATATATGTATACTTTATATATATATATATATATATATATATATATATATATATGGTTTGGAACAATAATAAATCTTTTCGTACTAAGCTATTTACGTGTAAATCTTAACTAGTATGTACTACTTGGTTAATTCATATCACTAATATGCTATAATGTACATCCTTCGTTAATGACTTAATGATCGTTAATCACTGCTTCAGCACAATAAACTCCATTTCATAATAAATCAAGTGTATTATTCAAATACATGTCTGATTTTACACTTCCATTTTCGATGTACTCGAAACTTTTTAGAAAACATTATTCGTGTCTTGTGAATTTCACAAGAATTCCACGAGCACCAACATCATATACCGAGGTATATCAATAACAATGAACGATGAAGTATTGATTCATAACTCCATTAAAGAAATATTCCGCGATGATTATGTAATCTCTCAAGTTTTGAAGATTATTTATTCTTGTTCCAACCGCAAATCAAATGATTTTAATATTATATTAACTCATTAAATCTATATTATACGTGAAGAATACATATATGAACGTATATCTTCATAAAGATTGTAATTAAAAATCCTTTTGTATAAACTGTTAATTGTGAAAATATTTTAACGGGTAGGTAAAACCCGAGAAATATTTATATCTCACAATAATATCTTACATTGTACATTCTTCAAATTCTGATTCAATAATTAGTAACTATACTACTTACATCCATATATGTATCTGTTCACTAAAGAACAACCATTTTTCATACAAATTTAATTACCTATCCTGATTTGGACATATCGAAATTCAAGTAAAGCTTTAACAAGTGTAATCTTCCTAAAGATCATTACATTCATGAATTATATTCATTCGTATTCTATGATGAATTATCACATCAAACCACCGAAATTATCGTTCATTACTTTTGAAATCAACAACGCCTATTCATCAACCATTAGATCCGTTGACGATTACAATCAGCGTTTAATCATCTAAAAATGAAATTTCTTGAAACCATCTCGGATTGATAACCGATGAATCAAATATGGCTGAATTAAATGCAGAGGAAACAGCATAATTGTAGATGGTATCAATGGCCAAAAGTTTGATAATAAAGAATGGTACGTTGGAAAAGCTCAAAAGAAAATTTGGAACTGAAAAACGGATTGAGCTAACCATGGAGGAGACCAAGGAGAAATACAAGGACCAAACCCTATATTCAAAGAATCCAGGTAATTCTAGATCCGATGAAATCTTTAGAGAATATCTTGCTCTAAAGTTATGTTAAAAGCTTGCGAAAAATTTTTCTTCATCAACCTTCGAACTTAGAAATTCCAAACTGTCGTTATAAATATCCTCTATATTTCTGAAGATATTTTCATAATGATTCTTGTCCACAATTAAGTATCTCTTTGCGATATCTTTATAAAGGAAACTATTTTAGTTTCTATATTCAGTAAAATTCAAGTTTAAATTATAAATGTTTTGAAGAAATATTGGAAATTGAAGCATGAGTTAGTATAATATAATGACGTCAGGCCAACGTGATTATATTACAGTAAGTCATGCTAAATTTTTAATGAAAGATGATGATTCATAGACTTTATAATCATCATTTGCCATGTTACACGACTCTTACATTCTACTTAATCTCTAAACATATCAAGAACATATATTCTTGATAGTTCTATCCTCAGTAATTCTGGTAATTTACTAAATCAAATCGTGATATTACGCTTAGAACATTAGGTTCATTCGAAACTTCATACCTACAAATTCTGGACCATTACTCGCTTAACTTAGAGTCGAGAGCAGAATAAAAAGGTAAAGAGCTCCGACATATAAGGGAAAATACAAAGCCCGATAACAACACGGAAATTACAAATCGTGTATATCAATGCGTATAGCAACATAAAGACACGGGAGAATTAAAAACACTATAACCCCAAGAGCATAGTAGAAGTAAACAGATTCCTCTGGTGGTGAAAGAAAAAGAAGCATGACTGCATATATGGTCAATATAATAACAAGTATCAATACGGGATTGAGCATATTAACAAATCTTTTGGAAGTATGAATCTGGGAAGAAAGTATAGAAGTGGTGAAGATAATGAAACGGAAGAAGCTAATTTATAGCAAAATTTCCAAACACAGCAATCAAGGCAATTCACCGCATTTAATCAAAGAAATCCCAAAATTCCGTAAATACTGGAGAATCAAATCTTATAGATTACGAAGATTTCCTTTAATCCCTTGAATTCCGAAAATCAATCGTGACTACGTCAAAAGTTAAGGCGAACATTTAATTTACTCAATCACTCTTTTACGATAGCTTCGTTTATACTCTTCCTATAATCGAATCGTTTTATCCATATTATTCAATAGTGATAAAATTTTATTCTTCAACTTATATTCATCATTACAATATTCTTGTTGTAAACAATGATGATCTCTATCAAACTTCATGACTATAATTTTAATGAACTACTCTCTATTTTGTCTACCCTAATATTGTGGCATAACCACTCAATGTTTTAAATGAGCTCAATATTATTCATAACACATTTTATATATCCAATTTACTGAAATGACTTGTATAACATCATCATTTTGAATGATCTCCGCATTAATAATAAAATGCACTTCGTAGAAGAACTTGTAGAAATTATAGTTTGTATGATTTTAATTCTTGAAACGGAACAATATTCTATCCGTTGGAATTCACGCAAGGCCCAGAGCATACCTGGCAACGTGAAAACCAAATAAAACGTAAATATCCTCATTTATGTACGAACAACATCGATTAATGGCAATAACTAAATTTCAGGACGAAATTTCTTTTAACGGGTAGGTACTATAACAACCCTCATATTTCCATACCTGAATTGACTAATTTGACTATAAGGTTGTTATCCATACGTAATATATAATTAAATTTGACATTGATCAAATATTTATTTTTAGTCGACACTTTTTGTTAACTAAAGTTTACACTAATTATATAAAATAACTTTAGATAATATTAATATTAATGCATATTATATTTAAAACTATATGAAACATAATTATTAATTAAATGATAAGTTATTTTAATCATTATATATATTTTTTTAGCTTATAAAAAAAAGATTTTTTTATAAATTAAATAATGAGCTCATAAATTTTGAATAAATATTTTCAAAAACAAAAACTTATTAAAAATATTTTTAACATGTTTTTATTTTTTGTCAAAATTGGTACCTTTATTTTATTTATATTTTTTCTTTTCACCAACCATTTTTTTCCTATAAATACTCACTTCCATTTCATAAAAAATTGTATCAAATCTTTGGAAAAACTCTCTCACAAATTGGGAAAGTACTTGAGGTATTTTCTATATTTTTTATCGAATTGCTTTTATTTTTTTGTATATTCTTTAAAAATTCAAATTTAATATATATAAATTATTTTTACATGTAATAATTAGTATTATAAGTATTATGATGTATAAAAATAATTTTGATAATTTATGGAATATTATTTAGAATTAAATACAAATTATGTAGTATTTAAACATAAAAACAATATAAAATTCATAATAAAATATTAATCAGTAATAAAAATAATTATAAAATTTTTTTCAGATTATTATACTTTTATAAACAAGAAAAAATTATAAAAGTTAAATAAATGGGAAGATTAGTATTTAAAAAGAATTTACTTTTGCATTATTCTAAACCGAGAAAAATAATAAAGAAAATACAAAATAAATACAAACGTGTATTAAATATTTTTAAAAAAAATTTATATGATTAGTAGAATCACTAGATACATTAAAAAAATACAAAAATTAATTTTAAATTATTTTTCCTATTTATTTAATTATAGGCCGATTACAATGGTTAAATAATTAGAAAACATTAAATAAATAATATTTTGATATAAAATTTGATTTAATAATTTTTATAACATTTTTACATAATATAGAACCTGTAAAAAATATAAAATTATTTATTTAGGTCGATTTAATATTTATTACCTAATTAAATTTGATTAATATAAACCGAGTATATATATAAAGAAAAGTGGGAAATAAATACAAAAACTTGATAAAATTATTTTTATAAAATATCCTACTGAATTGTATAATTAACTAAGTTTATAAAAATTATAAATATAATATTTAATGAATTAATATTAGAATTAACATATATTAGTATAATTTTCGATTAACATAAGTATATTACATATACTAAATTAATATTATTATTACAACTTACGGTTAATAACTAAGTATACTATATAATAAAGTATAATGCTTATAATGTAAGTTAATAATAATACATTATTAATAAACACTTATTTTATAACTATACTAATTTAATAATAATAACTTATAGTATATAATATAAGATAATCAAATTGTTAATACATTAATAAATATAATATAACATATATAATAACATATAAACCTAAAGTGAAGGTTAATCAAAGATAATGTACAATTCATGTGAACTTCATCGCTACTCACGGTCGTAAGTGAATGATGTCTAGGTTGCCATTTATGGGTAAGCTTGTGGATCTCGAATGCCATGACTTAGATTCTGGTCAAGTGTCCTGGGCCCTCGGTTACATCTGGTCATTCATGACTTATTTGATAGCAACGAAGTTTGAGTAAAGTTATACAACGTCTTGCTAAAGATTAACCCGAACTTTCTAAAATTGGAAAATTACTATAAGTGGAAACTTTCCATAAATAGTAACCTTCCGAAAATGGAAATTATTTAGTGAACCATTACTATCAATATAGTACTATATACTATTGTCTGTTAGGCAATGTCTGATCATACGTTCTATCTCTAGGTTGAGATCTCGGTCACGTCCTTCCTTCAATTCTTTCGTGGAATACTCTTTTGTGCTACTAAGGTGAACTTCATAGCCCCACTTTTTACTGTTTCATAACTATTTTACAACTTTTTGGGTGAGACACATGCTTGTTTTATAACTGTTTTACGCTTAGACACAAGTACTAAATTGTTAACTATGATGTCATGCTTTGATTCATGCTAAATCCCTATCGTAATATCGTTAATTGCTATGTTTAAATGCAAACTTAATTATTGTGAGTAGGCCTATTGAGAGTAACGTCTCTAACCATTTGACCGTTGGTCTTTGGTTACATAATAATGATTCCACGACACTGACAGTACAAGGTGTCATAGGGTAAACTTGTTTAGTAGCGATATTACAAAATGCAGCAACACTTTTAGATTGATATTTCTATATCAATCAACTTTAAACTAAATCTTGTGGTCTAAAACTTTAGATATTATTTATAAACCTGTGAATTTCACTCAACCTTTTTGGTTGACACTTTAAGCATGTTTTGTCTCAGGTGATGATTGAGCTAGCTGTTTGCAACTTTGTGATGATAGATTTGATGCTTGCATGGAGTCCACATCGCATATTATATTTTAGTTCATAAACATTTATTTTACGCTTTAATAATAATGTAAATATGTATTACTGCTTCTGCTGTTTTATTAACAAAGGTTTTATTTAAAAAGTCTCATATAGAGTCGTTCTCGTTTATACAACTGTGTTATGATATGATTAGTCACAATTACCCCTGGTCCATTTTGGGGGGTGTGACAGCCTCGCAGGGACCAATTAGTAGATCACGTAGATCCAAAAGTTGTTCATAAGCTTGGTCTCACAGGAACCAATTAGTAGATCACGCAGATCCAAAAGTTATTCATAAGTTGGTCTCGCAGGGACCAATTAGTAGATCACGTAGATCCAAAAGTTATTCAAAAGTTTGGTCTCACATGGACCAATTAGTAGATCACGCAGATCCAAAAGTTGTTCATAAGCTTGGTCTCGCAGGGACCAATTAGTAGATCACGCAGATCCAAAAGTTGTTCATAAGCTTGGTCTCACAGTGACCAATTAGTAGATCACTTTAGATCCAAAAGTTATTCAAAAGCTTGGTCTCACATGGACCAATTAGTAGATCACGCAGATCCAAAAGTTATTCATAAGCCTGGTCTCACATGGACCAATTAGTAGATCACGTAGATCCAAAAGTTGTTCATAAGCTTGGTCTCACATGGACCAATTAGTAGATCAAGCAGATCCAAAAGTTGTTCAAAGTTTGCCCCAAAGACAAGTTGTATTTATACTTGTCGGTTAGGGACTTAGTCGGACATAGCCGGGTATAGCATAGTTTAAAGTTGGTACTTGTGTCTAGCGTGTAAAACAGTTATAAAAGTTGTGCATGTATTCTCAGCCCAAAAATATAAAGAGTAAAAGGGATCTATAAACTCACGAAAAATCAGTTTTAGTATTTGTATTCATTTCATAAAACAGTTATGAAAGTAGCGCATGTATTCTCAGCCCAAAAATATAGATAAAAAGGGAACTATGAAAACTCACGAAAAATTAGTTTTAGTATTTGTATTCATTTCATAAAAACAGTTATAAAAGTAGCGCATGTATTCTCAGCCCAAAAATATAGATAAAAAGGGAACTATGAAAACTCACATTAAATAGCAGTTGAAGTGTTCCTTGAAAGGAATGAAATGAATGGAAATAAGTGACCGGGATCTCAACCTAGAGATAGAATGTACGATCAGATGTTGTCTAATAGTCATAAGTATGGTAACTATACCAATGATAATGGTTTTCTGAAAGAAATTCCATTTTCGGAAAGGTTACTATCTATGAAAAGTTTCCACTTTTAGTAAGTTTCCATGTTTAGTAAGTTAGTGTTGAATACTAGTGAGTTGTTCTTAATAAGTCCACTACTTATTAAGTGTGTAAGTGACTAAGTGTTGTTCACTTAGTGAGTGTATGAAACTATAGTCGGGTTTGATATTGTGCACCATACCCAAACATCTATGCCACCGCCGAGTCACTTGAATGATCTATTTTTACGGGTTGGCCCAGGATTTCTCGACCGAAATCTAAGTTTGGCATTCGAAATCCACAAACATCCCATAGTGGTACCAACGATCACCCTAGGCCTTAAGTAGTGTTGAGGTTCATATATAGTGCACGTTATCTTGATTATAACCTTGGTGATAATAACGATAGTAATAATAATAATAATTGAAAATGGAAACATCACTCACGTATCAATATTGTGACTCAATATTGCAGGAAAAAGTACGCAGATATAACGGACATTAAAAATGCTAGGTTGACCTCACGAACAATACCCATAACCTCCATAGCTATAACTTATACTTTCCTTAGCTCTATCCCGCTCATAAAAACCGTTTTGAAATGACCCGCTCATGACTTCGTCGTAGTATTTTATGTATAAATAATAATATGTTATAATTTAGTAGGCTTATAACTACCTTTAGTGGTTTGATTCCGTCTCATTCCAATAGTCCACAGACAAAAAACACGCAGTTTTAGGAAATCCCACTAACTTCATTTCTCCACCAATGAAATATCTTCTCTCTCCAGATCCACCAATGAAATATCTTCTTTCCTTTCTATTTATGGAAGTGGACTATCAGAATGGGACAGCCCAAAATGGAATACTGCCCTATTGGAATGAGACGGAGGTAGTATAATTCAGTAGGCTTATAACTACCTTTAGTGGTTTGATTATGTTATAATTCAGTAGGCTTATAACTACCTTTAGTGTTTTGATTCTTGATTAAGAATACTAATAATGAAGTGTAAGAACAAAGATGACAATGGAGAGAAAGAAAGAAACACTTTGTAAGTGTGAGAAATGGTGCAAGTTTAATGTTTGCATTCATGAGTATTTATAGCCTAAAATTTCAATATAAAAATACATACTTTATGTACCAAAATTGACTATATGTATACTAGTTTATAATTTTATTTTTAGTCAACATAAGGATGTACTAGTTTATACTTTCCTTTTTTTAAATTTTTATTTATTTTTAGTCAACATAAGGATGTATTTGTTTAGGATTCTTTTTAGTCTCATTATTATTATTATTATTATTATTATTATTATTATTATTATTATTATTATTATTATTATTATTACATTTACTACATGATAAGTATTATTTTCTTTTTACTAATTCATTACATTGAAATATATATATATATATATATATATATATATATATATATATATATATATATATATATATATATATATTCATTTCAAAATATATATTTGAAATATTTATTTAATATTTAGTTTTTTCAAAATCAATTATATTTTAAAGTTTATTTTAAAATCGTTTAAATAATAGAAATTATTATAACACGTAACGTTTTTAATTAATATATATATTTACATAAAATTGTTCGTGAATGTCGGAATCATATAAAAGTTAGGTTTAAATTTAGTCGGAAATTTCTGGGTTGTCATAGTACCTACCAGTTAAAAGAAATTTCGTCTCGAAATTTAGTTGTTGCTATCAATCGGCGTTGTTTGTATATAGACGAGGATATTTACGTTTTATTTGGTCTTCACGTTCCCAGGTATGTTTGGGGCCTTGCGTGAATTCCAACAGATAGAATATTGTTTTGTTTTAAAATTTAAATCATACAAATCATAAATTCTACAGGTTCTTCGATGAAGTGCATTTTATTATTAATGCGGAGATCATTCAAAATGATGATGTTATACAAGTCATTTCAGTAAATCATCATTGATTATCAATCCGAGATGGTTTTAAGAAATTTTATTTTTAGATGATTAAACGCTGATTTTAATCGTCAACGGATCTAATGGTTGAAGAATAGGCGTTGTTGATTTCAAAAGTAATGAATGATAATTTCGGTGGTTTGATGTGATAATTCATCATACAATACGAATGAATATAATTCATGAATGTAGTGATCTTTTGGAAGATAACACCTGCTAAAGCTTTACTTGGATTCTGATATATCAAAATCCGAATATGTAATTGAAAATGGTTGTTCTTTAGTGAACGGATACATATATCTTGTGATTGTAAGTAGTATATTTACTGACTACTTAATCAGAATTAAAGAATGTACAATGTAACATATTAATGTGAGATATAAATATTTCTCGGGTCTTACCTACCCGTTAAAATATTTTCACAATTAACAGTTTGTACAAAAGAGAAGATATACGTTCATATATGTATTCTTCAGATATAATATAGATTTAATGAGTTAATATAATATTAAACTCATTTGATTTGCAGTTGAAACGAGAATAAATAATCTCCAAAACCTTAGAGATTTCATAATTGTCGCGAAATATTTCGCTAATGAAGTTATGAATTAATACTTCATCGTTTGTTGTTATTGATATACCTCGGTATATGATGTTGATGCTCGTGAAATTCTTGTGAAATTCACAAGGCATGAATGATGTTTTCTAGAAAGTTTTGAGTACATCGAAAACATATGTGTAAAATCAAACATGTATTTGAATAATACACTTAATTTATTATGAAATGGAGTTTATTGTGCTGAAGCAGTGATTAACGATTGTTAAGTCATTAACGAAGGATGTACATCATAGCATATTAGTGATATGAATTAACCAAGTAGTATTTACTAGTTAAGATTCACACGTAATAGCTTAGTACGGAAAGATTTATTATTATTCCAAACCATATATATATATAAGTATACATATATATAATTCTTCAGGAAGAATGAGTCAATACATCTTAACTCATTATTACTAATATTCCTTAGTATCTATGTGCGTATGATGTTGATATCCGAGGTACCGAGTGTGATGTTGAGACGTGAGATGCGGATGTTGTTGTTGATGAAGCTGGTGTTGTTGGTGGTGATGTTGTTGGTACTAGTGGTACTGGTGGTGATGTTGGTTATGCTGCTGGTGCTGCTGATGCTTGTAGAATTCGCACCATATTCTCCAGAGCCACCACTCGAACGCGAAGCTCGTTAGCTTCTTCTATTATACTGGGATGATTGGCGGTTCGGACAAGGGGACGAATAAGATCTAGAATTCTAGATATTATATAATCGTGGCGAGCTGTTCTGGAAATGAGGGTGAAAATTGTGTTCCGGATTGGTTCGCCGGTAAGTTCTTCAGGTTCTTCGCCAATAGGGCAATGTGGTGGGTGAAAAGGATCACCTTCTTCACTTCTCCATTAATTGAGTCGACTACGAACCCATCCCAAATTCATCCAGAAAAGGTGATGACTAATTGGTTGGTTCATTCCGGTTACGCTGCCATTGGAGCTCGAGGAGTTCAAGGAATCAAGTGAGTAATCCATATTATGTGATTGAATAAAGGGTTTTCGATATGAGATGAGTTGTTGAATACTGAATGATATATTTGTCTCCTTGAATATGTATATATAGCAAAAGATTTTCGTAATTTACGGAGAAAATTTAGGAAAAGTGTTAGACAAAGTCTATTGAGATAGATATGATAAGATATGATAAAATATGATTTGTCTATACTCCAATAATGGCAGTATGACGTGTCGAGATCATAAAATGATAAGTATGTAATCTAATAATCTTTCGATTAAAGACTTTCAATTCGTATACTGTGATAACCCAATGATATTTTTCGGTTCGCAAACCGATGCATAAAGGCATAAGGCATATAGGTACGTGATATATAATAGGGAGTTATATACGTTTGAGTATGAATAGTAACAATTATAAGAGTTTCAAAATACATATGTAATATACAAAACCATGATAGATGACATAGGAATGTCGAGAATTTCAGAAATCATGGTGTTGTATTTAAATGTGGCGGCAGAATTGGATAATACTTAGGAAAATGAGCAGAGTTCTTAGATTGGCTTGGCATTCTAAGATAAGTAAAGTTTCTAAAGTATAGTATAGCATTTATCAGTTAAAGGCAACAAGTAAAGGCACTATGGTCAAGGAAAGTTGTAGTCCTACATTGCTAAGGTACCTAATTGTATAAGGCACACTTAAAATGCAATCCTGGTTCTCTACAACAAACTGCTCTGATACCAATCTGTGACGTCCTCCAGATAGGGCCTGGAAGAATAACGTCACTAAATATATCAAATCATAGTTGTATAAACGAGAACGACTCTATATGAGACGTTTTATTGAGTTTTGCAGCAGAAGGTAAATAGATTACATTGTATTTAATGAACAACGCATTAAATATCTTTAATTGATATGATATGAAATGAAGACTCCAAGCATGGCAAGCAATCATCATCAAAGCAGCAGATATACAGCGGAAGCAATATTTAAGTACCTGAGAATAAACATGCTTTAAAGTGTCAACACGAGGTTGAGTGAGTTCATAGGTTTGTCATAAATAATGATTTCAGTAATAGTGTTAGACCACAAGATTTTTTGTTCATAAGCTTGGCCTCGCAGGGACCAATTAGTAGATCACGTAGATCCAAAAGTTGTTCATAAGCTTGGTCTCGCAGGGACCAATTAGTAGATCACGCAGATCCAAAAGTTGTTCATAAGCTTAGTCTCGCAGGGACCAATTAGTAGATCACGTAGATCCAAAAGTTATTCAAAAGCTTGGTCTCACATGGACCAATTAATAGATCACGCAGATCTAAAATTTGTTCAAAAGCTTGGTCTCGCAGGGACCAATTAGTAGATCACGCAGATCCAAAAGTTGTTCATAAGCTTGGTCTCGCAGGGACCAATTAGTAGATCACGTAGATCCAAAAGTTATTCAAAAGCTTGGTTTCACATGGACCAATTAGTAGATCACGCAGATCCAAAAGTTATTCATAAGCTTGGTCTCACATGGACCAATTAGTAGATCACGTAGATCCAAAAGTTGTTCATAAGCTTGGTCTCACTTGGACCAATTAGTAGATCAAGCGGATCCAAAAGTTGTTCAAAGTTTGCCCCAAAGACAAGTTGTGTTTATACTTGTCGGTTAGGGACTTAGTCGGACATAGCCGGGTATAGCATAGTATAAAGTTGGTACTTGTGTCTAGCGGGTAAAACAGTTATAAAAGTTGTGCATGTATTCTCAGCCCAAAAATGTAAAGAGTAAAAGGGATCTATAAAGTCACGAAAAATCAGTTTTAGTATTTGTATTCATTTTATAAAACTGTTATTAAAGTAGCGCATGTATTCTCAGCCCAAATGTAGAGACCCGTCCTAATCCATCCGGACGAAGTCCATATCGATTATAAATGATTCACAACAGTTGATTACATTGCGAGGTACTTGACCTCTATATGATACATTTTACAAACATTGCATTCGTTTTTGAAAAGACAATCTTTCATTACATCGAAAGTTGACGGCATGCATACCATTTCATAATATATCTAACTATAATTGACTTAATAATAATCTTGATGAACTCAACGACTCGAATACAAAGTCTTTTGAAATATGTCATGAATGACTCCAAGTAATATCTCTATAATGAGCAAATGTACAGCGGAAGATTTCTTTCATACTCGAGAATAAACATGCTTTCAAGTGTCAACGAAAAGGTTGGTGAGTTCATTAGTTTATCATAAACAATCATTTCCATTAATTTAATAGACCACAAGATTTTCATTTCATTTCTCATAAATATACGTCCCATACATAGAGACAAAAATCATTCATATGGTGAACATCTGGTAACCGACATTAACAAGATGCATATAAGAATATCCCCTATCATTCCAGGAAATCCTTCGGACATGATAAAAATAACATCGAAGTACTAAAGCATCCGGTACTTTGGATGGGGTTCGTTAGGCCCAATAGATCTATCTTTAGGATTCGGGTCAATTAGTAGATCGGTTTACTAATTCTTAGGTTACCAAACAAAAGGGGCATATTCGGCTTCGATCATTCACCCATATAATGTAGTTTCAATTACTTGTGTCTATTTCGTAAAACATTTATAAAAATTGCGCATGTATTCTCAGCCCAAAAATATAAAGGGTAAAAAGGCAAATGAAACTCACCATACTGTATTTTGTAGTAAAAATACATAGGACGACATTGAACAATTATAGGGTTGGCCTCGGATTCACGAACATATATCATTTGTATATATATTAATACACGTAATTGTAGTCGAACAAATATATATGTGTTTATTATTAGTGATATAATTTTTATGTTAATAAACTATATATGTCATTTTAGATATATTAAGTAAATAACCATATTTATATAGTTAAGTTTTGTATTAAATATATATGTATATATATTTATATATCTATATTTATTTATAAATAGCTTTTGTTTGTTAACTTAATGATAATACTAATAACAATAATACTGATATTAATAAGGATAATATTGATAATAATTTTAATTATAAAAATGATACTTTTACTACTATTACCAGTTAGATTAATAGTTTTAATAATTATATAGTAAAAATGTTGCTCATGATAATATTAATAGTAATACTTTTAATGATTTGTTATCATTAATAATAATACATAGTGATGATGCTAATAATTTTTAAATGATAATACTTATACTAATGGTAATACTAATAATAACAATAATCTTACTAATAACACAACTGATAAGGATAATTTTTAATAATAATGATACTAATACTATTACTTAACAATAATAATGATAGTAATAATGATTGTAATATTATTAATAATGATATAACAATAATGGCTTTAATATTAATTCTCATATTCATACGAAATATATTAGTACAACTAATGTTTAAAGTTATTACTAGTCTTAATAATAATGATAATAATAATTTTACTCATTTTAATGATAATAATATTCATAATATTAATGTTAACATCTTAATCATAATAACTAACAATAACAATAATAATCACAATGATAACAATAATAATAATAATAATAATAATAATAATAATAATAATAATAATAATAATAATAATAATAATAATAATAATAATAATAATAATAATAATAATAATAATAATAATAATAATAATAATAATGATAATAATAATAATAATGATAATAATAATAATAATAATAATAATAATAATAATAATAATAATAATAATAATAATAATAATAATAATAATAATAATAATAATAATAATAATAATAATAATAATAATAATAATAATAATAATAATAATAATAATAATAAAGGAAATAAAAGGATTATACCCTTTACAAGCTTTTGCAAAAATAATTGCCCCAAAGCAAGGATCGAACCCGCGACCTCTCGAACACCCGAACTAGTGCCTAACCATCCATCTGTGTTGATTTTTCTGGTTTAATACCCCGACTAACTTATATATATCTTATACTATCTGCCTTACTACTTCTCCTTCTTCACCAATATCGATCGTCTAAACCAAATCTTATAATCAGAGTTATGAATTTGAAGGTGTAATATATATATATGTGAATTACACTTGGGATTGTAACATAACAGACACAAAAAAAACAACTAAAAATAATAATCAAAACAATTGTCTGTTCACGAAAAAACAAATGAAGAACATAAACATCAATCTTGATTTTAAAAAGGTTTTAGATCACGACTTCTAAATGAAAAAGTTTCTAAATTGTTCCAGTAAACTTTCTCAATCAACAATTTTATCTAAAACGCAAAAACGAACGCGAATTTCTTGATGAACAATTCGTTTGAATTTTTGATTAAAAACTTTGACTTCAAAATTTATAATCGATAGATGGAATTATAACATACCATTTTGCAGATAGTTTGCTAAAAAGAATACTAACACTTCTGCAATTTTAGATTTTGAAATTTGATATAAAATCGATCTTTTTGATATTTGGAATACCAGACAGAGTGAACGAGCCATTAAAAATAATCAATGATTAATTATTGCTGTAAGTGTTTATATATCTGATACAGAAGGTGAGAAATCGAGTAATCTTCTAAATGAATTAAAGAAATCGTTGTTTTATAGTCTGTTATAGTCGACAGATGAATGAATCAGGACGTGCGAAGAAAATAAAAAAAATGGAAAGTAGAATGGGACGTGCAACAGATTTTGTTTCTTGTGAATTTGATTGGTACGAATTATACAGTTATATAAGGAATTATAGGGATAAAAACACAATCAAACACAGTTTGATTGATATGGAAAACGGATTCTGGTTTTAAATCCTTATATACGAATCATATAATATATATATATATATATATATATATATATATATATATATATATATATATATATATATATATATATATATATATATATATAATGATATTAATAAATAATGAATTAATAAATAATAAATAATGAATTAATAATTATTAGTTATAACTATATAAAATAATAACAATAGTAATAATAATAATATTAAAAGTAATTATAATGATACTAATAAGAGTAATATTAAAAATAAGTCATAAAAATGATAATTTTAGTGAGATTTATAATGATAATATTGTTAATACTAATTATAACCATAATACTAATTATATTGATATTAATAATAATATTCATAATAACAACCAAAATTGTAGTTTTTGTCATTCTTCTCATAACATTTATATTTGGCATTTTTTTATTTTGATAATCTTAACCCTTATAATTTTAGATATAACAATAATACTAGTCATAATATTAGTAATACTAATATTGATATTAGTATTATTACTAGAATTATAGTTTACTACTAGTTGTAATATAACAAGCCAAATGTATCAAATTTCATATATATACTAATATTGATAATTAATCTTATTATTTATGTTTATGATAATAAGAAAAGTAATAATAAGAATTTTATTATATTAATTATATTTTAACTTATAGGTACATATATTTATTTTATATATACTATTAATTTTATAATATTAATTGTTTACATAATATATATTATATATTTAATATTTATACATTTTAACATTATACATATAGTAATAATTATGTATAGAATTTATATATATATATATATATTCACATCAATATATATTTGATTAGGTTTTTAAACATCAAGTTGTATTATTTAAATCGATATTAATTATTAAAATAAATAAATTCAAAGTATAACACCGTACATGTACTACTTTGTTAACGTTGACCAATTATGTTCGAAATCATTTAAGTTCAATTTATCTTATATGTTAAAATAACAAGTTTTAGTTACTTTAAGTTACCTTTCATAATAACTGAATCATATAACAGTTCATTAATATATTTAATTTATTATATATGATTGTTTTCATATATAATTATTCATATATACATTTCTGTTTACAATTATAAGGTTCGTGAATCGTCGGGAATAGTCAAAGGGTAATTTGAATATATGAACACAGTTTCCAAAATTTTCGAGACTCAACATTACAAACTTTGCTTATCGTGTCGAAATCATATAAAGATTAAGTTTAAATTTAGTTGGAAATTTTCGGGTCGTCACAGTACCTTCCCATTAAAGAAATTTCGTCCCAAAATTTGAGTGAGGTAGTCATGGATAACAATAAAAATGTCTTCATGACAAATATGAGTCGATAAATAGAGTTTTATCATTATTGACTAATATAGATAAAATAATTCGATTATTCGAAGAGCACGAATGAAGCTATCACAAAAGAGTGAAATGAATAAATGAAGTTTCGTTTTAACTTTTGACGTTGTCTTGGTTGAATTCCAGAATTCAAGGGATAAAAAGAAAATCTTCGAATCTAAAATATTTGATTCTTCGATGAATAAGGAAATTAAGATCTCTATAATTAAATACGGTGATCTGCCTCGATTACTCTGTCTGATATTTCCATTATAAATTAAACTTTTTCCGTTCCATTATATTCACCATTCCTATACTTTCTTTCTTAGTTCATACATCCAAAAGATTGTGAAAATGCCTAATCTATTTCTAATCCTTGATATTTTTCTAATTATCATTTCTATCATCCCTCTTTTCAATCTTTCCACCAAATAAATCTGTTTACTTCTATTATTACCTTGGGGTGATACTATTCTTAATTCTACCGTGTCCTTATATTGCTATTCATATTAATATCCATGGTTTTAACCTCTGTGTTGTTATTGAGCTTTATATTTTCTCTTATATTTTGGATCTCTTTGCCTTTTTATTATCCTCTCGACCTCTAGTAAGGCGAGCAACGGTCCAGAATTCGTAAGTACGGAGTTTTCGAATGAACATGACTAATGTTCTAACCAAGAAAGAACGTAATCGTACGATTTGATTTGTCAAATTATCAGAATCATTGAGAATAGAACTATCAAGAATATAATTTCTTGATATGTTCATAAGTTAATCAGAATGAAAGAGTTATGTAACATGACACATGATGACGTTATAATCTGTGAATCATCATGTTCCATTTAGAAACTCAGCATGACTTATTGTAATATAATCACGTTGATCAAGTGTCATTATATTATACTAACTCATGCATCAGTTCCCAACATTACTTCAATAACATTCATATTTTAAGCTCGAAATTTACAGAATATAGAAACTAACCGTTTCTATATGATGTAACACTGATAGCACGAAGAGATTAATGATTTCAGATAAGAATAGTTATGAAAATATCTTCAGAAATATGGAAGATATTTATAATGAAAGATACGATGATATCTTGGAATTTCTAATATCGAAGGATGGTGAAGAAAATTTGTCCGCAAGAGTTTGGAGTCAGAAGCAAGGTATTCGCTAAAGATTTCATCAGAAACAGAATCATCAGGATTCTTAATGTACAAGTTTAGTCCTTGTGATTTGTTCAGAGACTCCTTCGTAGTTTGCTCAATCAGTTTTTCAGTTTCAAACTTTTTTCTGAGCTTTGCCAACATACAATTCTTTATCATCAACTTTTGGCTGTTGAGGTCGTTTACAGTTTTTGTTGCTTCATTCAACTTTTCAAAATTCAGAGCATTAATTCGCAGACTGGGTGTTTTCAGAATTTCAGAATGGAAGATCATAGTTCTAAGAGATAAATATTATATGGATACATATAACTGTTAATGTGGAAATGTTGCGAGACTCACAATACAGATTTGCTAATTCCCGGTAATTGGAATGACAATTCCATTTACAAGATGCGGATGAGTACATGATGAGACTTCAATGGATAAATATAGTGATTTTTCGGAGGGATTTAAACCAAGGAGCGACGAGGTTGCTGGTACATCTGCTGGTAATATGGTGGAATATAAAAGGTTCCCCGGTAATGATAACGAAAGGCAAGCTTATAAATCAAGATTATAATAAGGTTTGTTCAACAGAAAAGTTGAAGTTGACTTGTTGGAGCTGTGACAAAATTCGCTACTTTGAAAAGGAATTGCAATGTTATTTTCGGTAATAAAAATGCCAAAAGAGCTAGCACAGATACGGTTTCAACGTTTACTCAGGTTCCGAGTGTCTTCAGGTGCATAACTATATGCATCAATCTTTTCTTCCGTATATGAAGTGCGGTTGGTTCATCATCTCGATTGAGGTGTTTTCAAGAATCATGAAAGGTTTGAACGCAGATTGTAATCGTCAAGATACAAATGAGGTTTAAAAATGAAATCAAGTGGCAAACTTGAAGAAATGTTTAGTTTCATATGTTATAATCAATATTTTAATTTATTTTAATTGTCCAATGTTATTAGTCCACAGTCGATAGTCCATAGTTAACAGTCCAATAATTCATATCTAGTTTATAATATTCGAATTAATTAATACGTATCGTGACCCGTGTACATGTCTCAGACTCGATCACAACTCAAAGTATATATATTATTATAGAATCAACCTCAACCCTGTATAGAGAACTCGATCATTACTGCATATAGAGTGTCTATGGTGATTCCAAATAATATATATAGATGCGTCGATATGATATGTCAAAACCTTGTATACGTGTCCCGATATTTAAAGTGCGTAAAATAAATAACAGAAATTAAATGACGATAAATAAAATTGCGAGAATATAAATTGCGATAAATAAATTTATAAGCAGTTAGCTAGGAACAGTTAGCTGGAAATAGTTAGCGTGGATTCTTAACAAAAATTTTCGTAGTTAATTTGTTTGTTTCTATCAAATTTTTATTTCGTCAAATGTGTTCTTCATTATGCCACTTTTTAGATTCCGATAAATCAAAATCCAAATATGAAATTGAATGAAAATGGTTATTCTGTGGTGAACGGATTCGTATATTGGTAGATGTAAGTAGTATAGCAAATGACTGTTGAATCAGCTTCGAAGAATATACAATGTAACTTATTAATGTGAAATCTAAATATTCCTCGGGTATTACCTACCCGTTAAAGTATTTTCATCATTAACAGTTTGTACAAAAGAATTTTTAATTACAATCTTTATGAAAACATATATACATATATTTTCTTCAGATGTAATCATGAATTTAATGAGTTAATATAGTATTAAACTCATTTAGTTTACCGTCAAAACTATAATACATAATCTCTAAAACATTAGAGATTACATAATCGCTATGTCGAACGAAAATAATTGATGTAGAACGATTCGTAGAACGATGATTATACTCGAGGTACAGAATGAGATGTTGAGGCATGGATTGTTGATGACATTGGTGCTGTTGCTGATGGTACTGTTAGTACCGATGATGTTGCTGAAGATGGTAAATTTTGCACCATATTCCCCAAATTTATTTCTCGAGCGCGAAGTTCGCTAACTTCTTCTATTATTGCGGGATGATTGTCGGTCGGAACGAGCGGATGAATAAGGTTTAGAATTTGATGTAGTATATAATCATGATGAGATACTCTGGAAATAAGAGAGAAAATGGTGTTTCGGACAGGTTCACCGGTAAGTGCTTCGGGTTCTTCGTCAAGCGGGCAATTTGGTTGGTGGAAAGGATCGCCTTCTTCCCGTCTCCATCGGTTAAGTTGACTACGAACCCATCAGATGAATTGGGGATGGTTGATTGGTTGATTCATTCTAGTGACGATGCTTCCGGAGCTTAGGTGAATATCCATATCGGAATAGTTGTCGGAATAACTATCGGAATAGCTATCGAAATCTAAGGGACTCGAACTGGTTGATGGATTCATCTCGTACAATCAGATGAAGGATTTTCGATAAGAAATAGATTATAGGATATAGATTAGTACCCTGCAATAAATAATTTACATATGCATATATAATACTAAAATCTCATAAGTTACGGAGGAATCTACGGAAGCTGTCAGGCAAAGGTAACAATAACAGATACGCTAAGATATGAATTTATCTATACACTGTCTATGGAATAGAGGCAGTAAGACATGTCTAGACTAAGAATGATAAGCAGGTAATTTCCTAAGGTTGATAAGCAGATGATTTCCGACTAGAAATGATAAGCAAAACTTTTGACATGCAGACACGGTCGAAGTCCAGACTCACTAATGCATCTACACAACTATCAGTTAGATACACTAATGCAAGACCTGGTTCGCTAAGACCACCGCTCTGATACCAACTGTAGAGACCCGTCCTAATCCATTCGGATGAAGTCTATAGTGATTATAACTGATTCACAACAGTTGATTACATCGCGAGGTACTTGACCTCTATATGATACATTTTACAAACATTGCATTCGTTTTTGAAAACACAATCTTTCATTACATCGAAAGTTGACGGCATGCATACCATTTCATAATATATCTAACTATAATTGACTTAATAATAATCTTGATGAACTCAACGACTCGAATGCAACGTCTTTTGAAATATGTCATGAATGACTCCAAGTAATATCTCTATAATGAGCAAATGTACAGCGGAAGATTTCTTTCATACCTGAGAATAAACATGCTTTCAAGTGTCAACCAAAAGGTTGGTGAGTTCATTAGTTTATCATAAACAATCATTTCCATTAATTTAATAGACCACAAGATTTTCATTTCATTTCTTATAAATATACGTCACATACATAGAGACAAAAATCATTCATATGGTGAACACCTGGTAACCGACATTAACAAGATGCATATAAGAATATCCCCTATCATTCCGGGAAATCCTTCGGACATGATAAAAACAACATCGAAGTATTAAAGCATCTGGTAATTTGGATGGGGTTTGTTAGGCCCAATAGATCTATCTTTAGTATTCGCGTCAATTAGTAGATCAGTTTACTAATTCTTAGGTTACCAAGCAAAAGGGGCATATTCGGCTTCGATCATTCACCCATATAATGTAGTTTCAATTACTTGTGTCTATTTTGTAAAACATTTATAAAAATTGCGCATGTATTCTCAGCCCAAAAATATATAGGGTAAAAAGGCAAATGAAACTCACCATACTGTATCTTGTAGTAAAAATACATAGGACGACATTGAACAAGTATAGGGTTGGCCTCGGATTCACGAACCTATATCATTTGTATATATATTAATACACGTAATTGTAGTCGAACAAATATATATGTATTTATTATTAGTGATATAATTTTTATGTTAATAACCTATATATGTCATTTTAGATATATTAAGTAAATAACCATATTTATATAGTTAAGTTTTGTATTAAATATATATGTATATATATTTATATATCTATATTTATTTATAAATAGCTTTTGTTTGTTAACTTAATGATAATACTAATAACAATAATACTGATATTAATAATGATAATATTGATAATAATTTTAATTATAAAAATGATACTTTTACTACTATTACCAGTTAGATTAATAGTTTTAATAATTATATAGTAAAAATGTTGCTCATGATAATATTAATAGTAATACTTTTAATGATTTGTTATCATTAATAATAATACATAGTAATGATGCTAATAATTTTTAAATGATAATACTTATACTAATGGTAATACTAATAATAACAATAATCTTACTAATAACACAATTGATAATGATAATTTTTAATAATAATCATACTAATACTATTACTTAACAATAATAATGATAGTAATAATGATTGTAATATTATTAATAATGATATAAATAACAATAATGGCTTTAATATTAATTCTCATATTCATACGAAATATATTAGTACAACTAATGTTTAAAGTTATTACTAGTCTTAATAATAATGATAATAATAATTTTACTCATTTTAATGATAATAATATTCATAATATTAATGTTAACATCTTAATCATAATAACTAACAATAACAATAATAATCACAATGATAACAATAATAATAATAATAATAATAATAATAATAATAATAATAATAATAATAATAATAATAATAATAATAATAATAATAATAATAATAATAATAATAATAATAATAATAATAATAATAAAGGAAATAAAAGGATTATACCCTTTACAAGCTTTTGTAAAAATAATTGCCCCAAAGCAAGGATCGAACCCGCGACCTCTTGAACACCCGAACCAGTGCCTAACCATCCATCTGTGTTGATTTTTCTAGTTTAATACCCCGACTAATTTATATATATCTTATACTATCTGCCTTACTACTTCTCCTTCTTCACCAATATCGATCGTCTAAACCAAATCTTATAATCAGAGATATGAATTTGAAGGTGTAATATATATATGTGTGAATTACACTTGGGATTGTAACATAACAGACACACACAAAAAAACACCTGAAAATAATAATTAAAACAATTGTCTGTTCACGAAAAAACAAATGAAGAACATAAACATCAATCTTGATTTTAAAAAGATTTTAGATCACGACTTCTAAATGAAAAAGTTTCTAAATTGTTCTAGTAAACTTTCTCAATCAACAATTTTATCTAAAACGTAAAAACGGACGTGAATTTCTTGATGAACAATTCGTTTGACTTTTTGATTAAAAACTTTGACTTCAAAATTTGTAATCGATAGAAAGAAATGGATCATGCCATTTTGCAGATAGTTTGCTAAAAAGAATACTAACACTTCTGCAATTTTAGATTTTGAAATTTGATATAAAATCGATCTTTTTGATATTTGGAATACAAGACAGAGTGAACGAGCCATTAAAAATAATCAATGATTAATTATTGCTGTAAGTGTTTATATATCTGATACAGAAGGTGAGAAATCGAGTAATCTTCTAAATGAATTAAAGAAATCATTGTTTTATGGTCTGTTATAGTCGACAGATGAATGAATCAGGACGTACGAAGAAAATAAAAAAAATGGAAAGTAGAATGGGACGTGCAACAGATTTTGTTTCTTGTGAATTTGATTGGTACGAATTATACAGTTATATAAGGAATTAGAGGGATAAAAACACAATCAAACACAGTTTGATTGATATGGAAAACGGATTCTGATTTTAAATCCTTATATACGAATCATATAATATATATATATATATATATATATATATATAAATGATATTAATAAATAATGAATTAATAAATAATAAATAATGAAATAATAATTAATAGTTATAACTATATAAAAAATACTAATAGTAATAATAATAATATTAAAAGTAATTATAATGATACTAATAAGAGTAATATTAATAATAAGTCATAAAAATGATAATTTTAGTGAGATTTATAATGATAATATTGTTAATACTAATTATAACCATAATACTAATTATATTGATATTAATAATAATATTCATAATAACAACCAAAATTGTAGTTTTTGTCATTCTTCTCATAACATTTATATTTGGCATTTTTTTATTTTGATAATCTTAACCCTTATAATTTTAGATATAACAATAATACTAGTCATAATATTAGTAATACTAATATTGATATTACTATTATTACTAGAATTATAGTTTTACTACTAGTTGTAATATAACAAGTTAAATGTATCAAATTTCATACATATATACTAATACTGATAATTAATCTTATTATTTATGTTTATGATAATAAGAAAAGTAATAATAAGAATTTTATTATATTAATTATATGTTAACTTATAGGTACATATATTTATTTTATATATACTGTTAATTTTATAATATTAAATGTTTACATAATATATATTATATATTTAATATTTATACATTTTAACATTATACATATAGTAATAATTATGTATAGAATATATATATATATATATATATATATATATATATATATATATATATATATATATATATATATATATATATATATATATATATATATTCACATCACTATATATTTGATTAGGTTTTTAAACATCAAGTTGTATTATTTAAATTGATATTAATTATTAAAATAAATAAATTCAAAGTATAACACCGTACATGTACTACTTTGTTAACGTTGACCAATTATGTT
The DNA here is from genome assembly GCF_046630445.1 of Rutidosis leptorrhynchoides. Classification (NCBI taxonomy): domain Eukaryota; kingdom Viridiplantae; phylum Streptophyta; class Magnoliopsida; order Asterales; family Asteraceae; genus Rutidosis; species Rutidosis leptorrhynchoides. The sequence continues at coordinate 325,365,890 of NC_092335.1, read as the reverse complement.
CGAAATCATTTATGTTCAATTTATCATATATGTTAAAATAACAAGTTTTAATTACTTTAAGTTATCTTTCATAATAACTGAATCATATAACAGTTCATTAATATATTTAATTTATTATATATGATTGTTTTCATATATAATTATTCATATATACATTTCTGTTTACAATTATAAGGTTAGTGAATCGTCGGGAATAGTCAAAAGGTAATTTGAATATATGAACATAGTTTCCAAAATTTTTGAGACTCAACATTACAAACTTTGCTTATCGTGTCGAAATCATATAAAGATTAAGTTTAAATTTGGTTGGAAATTTCTGGGTCATCACACCAAAAATATAGATAAAAGGGAACTATAAAAACTCACGAAAAATCATTTTTAGTATTTGTATTCATTTCATAAAAACAGTTATAAAAGTAGCGCATGTTTTCTCAGCCCAAAAATATAGATAAAAAGGGAACTATGAAAACTCACATTAAATAGCAGTTGAAGTATTCCTAGAAAGGGATGAAATGAATGAAAATAAGTGACCGGGATCTCAACCTAGAGATAGAATGTACGATCAGATGTTGTCTAATAGTCATAAGTATGGTAACTATACCAATGATAATGGTTTCCTGAAAGAAATTCCATTTTCGGAAAGGTTACTATCTATGGAAACTTTCCACTTTTAGTAAGTTTCCATGTTTAGTAAGTTAGTGTTGAATACTAGTGAGTTGTTCTTAATAAGTCCACTACTTATTAAGTGTGTAAGTGACTAAGTGTTGTTCACTTAGTGAGTGTATGATTACTATAGTCGGGTTTGATATTGTGCACCATACCCAAACATCTATGCCACTGCTGAGTCACTTGAATGATCTATTTTTACCGGTTGGCCCAGGATTTCTCGACCAAAATCTAAGTTTGGCATTCGAAATCCACAAGCGTCCCATAGTGGTACCAACGATCACCCTAGGCCTTAAGTAGCGTTGAGGTTCATATATAGTGCACGTTATCTTGATTATAACCTTGGTGATAATAACAATAGTAATAATAATAATAATAATTGAAAACGGAAACATCACTCACGTATCAATATTGTGACTCAATATTGCAGGAAAAAGTACGCAGATGTAACGGACATTACAAATGCTAAGTTGACCTCACGAACAATACCCATAACCTCCATAGCTATAACCCATACTTTCCTTAGCTCTATCCCGCTCATAAAACCCATTTTGAAATGACCCGCTCATGACTTCGTCGTAGTATTTTATGTATAAATAATAATATGTTATAATTAGTAGGCTTATAACTACCTTTAGTGGTTTGATTATGTTATAATTCAGTAGGCTTATAACTACCTTTAGTGGTTTGATTCTTGATTAAGAATACTAATAATGAAGTGTAAGAATAAAGATGATAATGGAGAGAAAGAAATAAACACTTTGTATGTGTGAGAAATGGTGCAAGTTTAATGCTTGCATTCATGATTATTTATAGCCTAAAATTTCAATATAAAAATACATACTTTATGTACCAAAATTGACTATATGTATACTAATTTATAATTTTATTTTTAGTCAACATAAGGATGTACTAGTTTATACTTTCCTTTTTTTTAATTTTTATTTATTTTTAGCCAACATAAGGATGTATTTGTTTAGGATTCTTTTTAGTCTCATTATTATTATTATTATTATTACATTTACTACATGATAAGTATTATTTTCTTTTTACTAATTCATTACATTGAAATATATATATATATATATATATATATATATATATATATATATATATATATATATATATATATATATATATATATATATATATACATATATATTCATTTCGAAATATATATTTGAAATATTTATTTAATATTTAGTTTTTTCAAAATCAATTATATTTTAAAGTTTATTTTAAAATTGTTTAAATAATAGAAATTATTATAACACGTAACGTTTTTAATTAATATATATATGTATTTACATAAAATTGTTCGTGAATCGTCAGAATCATATAAAAGTTAGGTTTAAATTTAGTCGGAAATTTCCGGGTTGTCATAATACATGCGCTTTTATAAATGTTTTACGAAATAGACACAAGTAATCGAAACTACATTCTATGGTTGAATGATCGAAGTCGAATATGCCCCTTTTTGCTTGGTAGCCTAAGAATTATTAAACCGATCTACTAATTGACGTGAATCCTAAAGATAGATCTATTGAGCCTAACAAACCCCATCCAAAGTACCGGATGCTTTATTACTTCGAATTCGTTTTTATCATGTCCGATGGATGTCCCGGAATGATAAGGGATATTCTTTTATGCATCTTGTTAATGTCGGTTACCAGGTGTTCAATTCATATGAATGATTATTTTTGTCTCTATGCATGGGACGTATATTTATGAGAAATGGAAATGAAAATCTTGTGGTCTATTAAAATGATGAAAATGATTGATTATGATAAACTAATAAACTCACCAACCTTTTGGTTGACACTTTAAAGCATGTTTATTCTCAGGTATGAAAGAAATCTTCCGTTGTGCATTTGCTCATTTTAGAGATATTACTTGGAGTCATTCATGACATATTTCAAAAGATGTTGCATTCGAGTCATTGAGTTCATCAAGATTATTATTATTAAGTCAATTATAGGTGGATATATTATGAAATGGTATGCATGCCGTAAACTTTCGATGAAATAAAAGTTTGTCTTTTAAAAACGAATGCAATGTTTGTAAAATGTATCATATAGAGGTCAAGTACCTCGCAATGTAACCAAATGTAATGTATTCGTCCTGATGGATTAGGACGGGTCATTAGAGTTGGTATCAGAGCGGTGGTCTTAGCGAACCAGGTCTTGCATTAGTGTGTCTAACTGGTAGTTGTTTAGATGCATTAGTGGGTCTGGACTTCGACCGTGTCTGCATGTCAAAAGTTTTTCTTATCATTTCTGGTCGAAAATCATCTGCTTATCATCCTTAGAAAGTTACCTACTTATCATTTTTAGTCTAGACATGTCTTACTGTAGTTTGTGCATCGATAGTGTATAGACAAAATTCATATCTTAGCGTATCGTATCTGTTACTATAGACTTTACCTAACAGCTTCTGTAGATTCATCCATAACTTATGGGATTTTAGTATTATATATGCATATGTAAATTATGTATTGCAGGGTACTAATCTACATCCTATAATCTATTTCTTATCGAAAATCCTTCATCTGATCGTACGAGATGAATCCCTCAACCAGTTCGAATTCCTCGGATTCCGACAGCTATTCCGATATGGAGTTTCACCTAAGCTCCGAAAGCAGTGTCACCAGAATGAATCAACCAATCATCCATCTCCAATTCATCTGATGAGTTCGTAGTCAACTTAATCAATGGAGATGCGAAGAAGGCGATCCCTTTCACCAACCGAATTTACCTCTTAGCGATGAATCTGAAGCACTTATCAGCTGTAACATCCCGCCTTTTTTCGTTTACTTTTCCGTTTAACTATTTAAAGTCCGTTATGTGATTATGACATCCCTCGTTAATACGCGTTTTAAAATATCTCGTTTAGGTAATTCACGCACCCGCAACCGAACTAGAGGGACCATTGTTGCCAAGAGAGCAAAGAGGTGACTAGGTCAACTAGTCAACCCTTCACTCTCATCCATTCATTAATTCTTTTCCTTTTTCCTTTTTCTCTAACACTTTCACCAAATCTCTCAAACACCACTTCAAGGATTCATCATCTAAATCAAATCGAGCAAGCATCCATCTAAACAAATTGCATATTCGGAATCCTCTCATCTTCCTCTTCGATTCCATACCGATTTCATCAAGTTTGGGTAACTTTCTAAAATCACTAGATTTTGTGTTCTTGATGTTTTTAACTTATAAAGTTGTTAATTAGTGTCTATGGCTCAAGTCTAACATGAATATATGATTTATATGTTCGATTTCGTTATTTGAAGTAACTAGTTTGAATATGAACTTTGGTGTGTTTGATTTGGTGATTTGGTTGTTTGAATGTTGTTAAAAGTGATAAATGCATGTATTAAATGTGTTCCTAGTATCACTAGCTTCAATTTGATGTGTAGGTTGTTTTAGAAAACTTCATAAACATGATTAGTGATTTTGATGTTGTTGGTTAGGGTTTGATAGAATTTAATGTGAACATTTAATGCTTTGAATGACATGAAATGTTATTTGTAAGTGTTAGGTTGTATTGTATGCTTGATCACCTTCGAAACGGCATATCATTCATGTAAATGGGTTGCCGAATCATCAAATCTCATTTATGAACTTGAATGCATTTAATGAGGAGCCTTGAATGTGATTTTGGTTGTTGTAAAAGTAAATGTGATTGTTGAAATGTGTTTAGTTGTTTTCCTTGTCAAAATACCTTTCCGATGATATAAGATACATGTTTTGGTTGTTTGCGGGTCATAAATGGTGATTGTTTGAAGTTAGATTCGTGCATAAAACTTAAAAAATACCAGATTTCTCTGTACAGGTAATGGCGCGGCGCGCCATATACCCGCGCGGCGCGCCAAAGTGGTCTGTCCAACTTTGTCAATTTTCGAATAATGTTTGCTATGCTACGCACCTCCGATTCACATGTAACTTGTTCTAACATGCTCATACATGATTAAAAACCTCAGAAAAATAGTTCGGGACCCGACCCGAACGTGTTGACTTTTTTGTTGACTTTGACCGACCAAAGTTTGACTTTTTGTCAAACTTAACTCAATGCTTTTGCAACCTTCCTAACTTGTTTATATACTTGTATCTTGCATGAAACTTGACAATTTGATTTCACATGCTACATAATCGAGTCGTAACGAGCCGTAGGACTAATTGAACATCTTTGACCTATCGTGTTTACCGTTATTGATACGACCTATTTGTTTAGGTCAAGACTAGCACTATCCTTCGCACACGTTACTTTGTGAAGTACTTTTCATACGTGCACTCAAGGTGAGATCATAGTCCCACTTTTACTCTTTTGCACTTACATTTGGGATGAGAAAACATAAACGTTTCTTTTTACTAAGTGAACACAAGTACAGGAAAACAAACATTCTACATACGAGTTTGAACAAAAATCCCCAATTCGATTATCATTAGTTACACTTGCCGGATGTAAGCGAGAACTTATGTTATATGGCCATATGGGTTTGACAAACCCTCATTCAAACGGTTCGCTACCGTTTACGAATGAAATGTATTTTCGAGAAACAGTGTATGTTCTAACACTATTGTGATGGGGTTCTATGGAAGGAATGTTAAGCATTGATAATTGGGTGCTCGTGAAACAAACTTTTGGAATGTATTACTATTATCTCATTGTTGCAAATCTTGTGGTTCACTTGTACTTACTTACTCAAACCTATGATTTCATCAACGTTTTCGTTAACCGATTTCTATGTTTTTCTCAGGTCCTTGAACTTTAGGTGATACATGCTTCCGCTCATTTCTTTTGATACTTGCTTGGATGTCGAGTATACATGCATAGTTGGAGCGTCTTTTGGCTACTTTAAATTGTGTCGCATAGGTTTCATTCGTACGTTAAACATTGTAATGTAACTAGTCTTTTGAACTACAATTGTAAACTTGAAACATCCCTTTTACTTATGAAATAAATGCGACATATTTTGGTCAAACGTCATGATAAAGACTTATGACCACGTAACGGGACCTAAGTAGTCGGCGCCGTCAAACATGATTTGGTCGGGTCGCTACAGATGGTATCAGAGCGTTGGTTGTAGGGATTTAGAGTTCATTGGTGTCGACCCCGAGTCATAGGGTACATTAGTGAATCTAGACTACAACCGGCATATAGACCGAAGTAGGAACTACTTGACTATTTGTGCATTATACTCGAACTCTCCTATCATATCTAACTCTTATTCGATCTTGATATCACGTTGTTAAATTTGATTGACACGCCACCTTGACTTTATGAAGTAGTGTTAAATGCACATGTGAATCAGGGTAATATAATTTCCGGGATTATATTACGGTGGTTCACATGGACGTTCCGGCATTATGACATAAAGAATTTAAGGCGGGTTAAGGAAATTTTATCTTTATCCTTATTCCATATCACGGTTGGTATTATTGAGAATACTAACCAACGATATTCTTGTGTCTTGAAGGAACAATGGCTCGTCGACGCGCTCCTCCCGAAACTCCCGAACAAGCTCTACAACGAATGATAGCCACCGCCGTGGATGCGGCCATGGCCGGTCACTCTTCCAACAATAATAACAATAACAACAATCACAACAACAACAACAATAGAGCCGGTAACTCAAACGAAGGGTGCTCCTACAAATCCTTCATGGGGTGCAAACCTCACACTTTTGATGGAACCGGGGGACCGGTCGTGCTCACCCGATGGTTTGAGCAAACAGAAGCCGTCTTTAGCATAAGCGGTTGTCGGGACCAAGACAAGGTCAAATACTCCACTCACACCTTCGCCGGTGTTGCTCTTACATGGTGGAATACTTATGTACAATCGGTGGGTACCGATGAAGCTCACGCCCTCTCTTGGGCTGACTTGAGGGAAAAGATGATTGTCGAATATTTCCCTCGTGAAGAAACCCGAAGGCTCGAACAAGAGCTAAGAACTTTAAAGGCGATCGGAAACGATCTCAAGGCTTATAATCAACGATTTTCCAAACTAGCCTTGATGTGCCCAAATCTTGTGAACCTCGAAGCTTTAAGGGTTGAACTTTACATGGATGACCTTCCAAAGAGTATCAAACACGGAGTAATGTCATCCAAACCCACTAATCATCAAGAAGCTTTGAACATGGCCCGCAAATTGATAGAAACGGTTGACGAAATCGTAGTTCCGGCACCTAAGGCCGAGGATAAATCGAGCGGCAACAAAAGAAAGTGGGAACCCTCCCAATCAAGCAACAACAACTTTGCTAAGAAGCCTTACACCTCCGACGGCAAGAAGGGTTATGCCGGGAACCTACCTCTTTGCAACAAATGCAACAAACATCACTTTGGTGAATGTGGCAAGTTAATTTGCCACCGGTGCCAAGGAGTTGGTCACAAGGCCAATGAGTGTAAAAGTGTTGCCCCCATCGCTCGAAAGGGGCCCAATGCACCAAAAACGGGCACTTGTTATGAATGTGGCCAAACGGGCCATTATAGAAATGCATGCCTGAAGAGGAAAGATAACACCAATACGCGCGGCCGAGCTTTCAACATCAACACCGAGGAAGCCCGAGATGATAATGAATTGGTCACGGGTACGTTTCTTCTCAACAACACTTATGTTACTTGTTTATTCGATTCGGGTGCCGAAAAGAGTTTTGTATCCAAGACTTTGACTCATTCTTTTAATACTCCACCACGTCCACTAGATACCACTTATACCATTGAAGTGGCCAACGGAAAACTATTGAGTGCCGACACATATTACCGGGGGTGTACGTTAAACATTTTGGGTAATGAGTTTGAAATTGACTTGATACCCATGGAACTAGGGAGCTTCGATGTAATAATGGGTATGAATTGGCTAGCCAAAACGAAATCTCACATCCTTTGTGATCTTAACGCAATCTGAATCCCTATTGAGAATGGTGAACCTTTGATCGTCTATGGCGATAAGAGTTGCACCGGACTCAACCTCGTTTCGTGTATTAAAGTTAGAAAACTACTCCGTAAGGGTTGTTTTGCGATCCTTGCTCACATTAAGAAAGTCGAGTCCGATGAGAAGCACATCGATGATGTGCCAATTGTTAGTGACTATTCCGATGTATTTTCCGATGAATTGCCGGGTCTTCCACCTCATCGACCGGTTGAATTCCAAATCGATCTTATTCCGGGAGCCGCACCCATAGCACGCGCACCATATAGACTCGCTCCATCCGAAATGCAAGAATTGCAAAGTCAAATCCAAGAACTACTTGATCGTGGTTTTATCCAACCTAGCCATTCACCTTGGGGCGCTCCGATTTTGTTTGTTTAAAAGAAAGACGGATCCCTACGAATGTGCATTGACTATCGTGAACTAAACAAATTGACGGTTAAGAATCGATATCCTCTTCCTCGCATCGATGACCTCTTTGATCAATTACAAGGGTCTTGTGTATATTCAAAAATCGATCTCCGCTCGGGTTATCATCAATTGAGGGTTAAGGGGGAAGATGTCTCCAAAACCGCTTTCTGAACTCGTTATGGTAGTTATGAATTTCTTGTAATGCCATTTGGTCTCACTAACACACCGGCGGTGTTCATGGATCTTATGAACCGCGTGTACAAACCGTATCTTGACAAATTCGTTATCGTGTTCATCGATGATATTTTAGTCTATTCAAAAAGCGAAGAAGAACACGAGGAACACCTCCGACTTGTGCTTGAACTTTTAAGACAAGAACAACTCTATGCCAAATTCTCCAAGTGTGAATTTTGGTTAAAGGAAGTTCAATTTCTTGGTCATGTTGTAAGTGACCAAGGTATTAAAGTCGATCCAACAAAAATCGAAGCCATTAGCAAATGGGAGACTCCTACTACTCCTACTCACATCCGTCAATTCTTGGGTCTCGCCGGATACTACCATAGATTCATCAAGGATTTTTCTTTGGTTGCTCGTCCTCTAACCGCTTTAACTCACAAGGGAAAGAAATTCATTTGGGCGACCGAGCAAGAATCCGCGTTTCAAATCTTGAAGACAAAGCTAACCACCGCTCCTATCTTGTCACTTCCCGAAGGCAATGATGATTTTGTTGTATATTGCGATGCCTCGAAACATGGTTTTGGGTGTGTATTGATGCAATGGAAGAAAGTCATTGCTTATGCCTCTCGACAACTAAAAATTCATGAACGGAATTACACGACTCATGATCTCGAACTCAGAGCCGTTGTCTTTGCACTTAAAATGTGGAGACACTATCTTTATGGAACCAACAGTACTATCTTCACCGATCACAAAAGCCTTCAATACATCTTCGATCAAAAGCAACTAAACATGAGACAATGATGGTGGATTGAAACTTTGAACGATTACGATTGCGAGCTTCGTTACCATCCCGGGAAGGCAAACGTAGTAGCCGATGCCTTAAGTCGAAAAGAAAGAGCGGTGCCTCTTCGTGTCCGAGCCTTAAACATCACCATCCACACAAACCTTAATAGCCAAATTCGGGTAGCCCAAGATGAGGCTCTCAAGGATGAAAACCTTTCACAAGAGCTCTTGAACATTCTCGTCTCTCGATTCGAAATTAGGGAGACCGGACTCCGATATTACGCCGGAAGGATTTGGGTGCCTAGTTATGGGGACCTACGAAGCCTTATTTTAGATGAAGCCCATAAGTCACGACACTCGATTCACCCCGGTCCCAATAAGATGTACCACGACCTTAAACAACTATATTGGTGGCCGAACATCAAAAGGGACGTAGCTACTTATGTTTCCAAGTGTTTGACATGTTCCAAAGTCAAAGCCGAACACCAAAGACCGTCCGGACTACTTCAACAACCCGATATCCCGCAATGGAAGTGGGAAAGGATAACGATGGATTTTATCACCAAGCTACCAAAAACGACGGGCGGTTATGATACCATTTGGGTTATTGTTGACCGTCTCACCAAATCCGCACACTTCCTTGCCATGAAAGAAACGGACAAAATGGAGAAACTTGCACAACTTTACATTAAGGAGATCGTAGCCCGACACGGTGTACCTCTATCGATTATCTCCGACCGAGATGGCCGTTTCGTTTCTAGATTTTGGCGTACATTGCAAGAAGCGTTGGGAACGCGTTTAGACATGAGCACCGCATATCATCCTCAAACCGAAGGACAAATCGAACGTACAATTCAAACCTTAGAGGACATGTTACGAGCTTACGTGGTTGATTTTGGAAAAGCTTGGGACAAGCACTTACCTCTCGCCGAGTTCTCTTACAACAATAGTTATCACGCGAGTATTAAAGCCGCACCTTTTGAAGCGCTATATGGCTGAAAATGTCGTTCACCTCTTTGTTGGGCCGAGGTAGGCGATGCGCAAATCACCGGACCCGAACTCATTCACGAAACCACCGAGAAGATCGTACAAATCCGAGATAGGCTTCGGACGGCCCGGAGTCGTCAAAAGAGTTATACCGACAAACGACGCAACGACCTCGAATTTCAAGTCGGTGATCGAGTAATGTTAAAAGTCGCACCTCGTAAAGGTGTAATTCGTTTTGGGAAACGCGGGAAGCTAAATCTGCGGTATATTGGTCCTTTCGAAATCTTGGAGCGTATTGGAACCGTTGCTTATCGTTTAGATCTTCTGCCTCAATTGAACTCCGTTCATCCTACCTTCCATGTATCTAACTTGAAAAAGTGTCTTGCCGAACCCGATATCGCCATCCCTCTCGAAGAACTTACTATTGATGACAAACTTCATTTTGTGGAGGAACCGGTTGAAATTGTGGACACCTCCGTCAAGACATTGAAACAAAGCCGAATCCCGATTGTCAAGGTTCGTTGGAATGCCAAAAGAGGACCCGAGTTTACTTGGGAAAGGCAAGATCAAATGCAAAAGAAATACCCTCACTTATTCTCGATTCCAGAAACGTAAAATTTCGAGGAAGAAACAACAACTACTACGCCTACTTAAATTTCGGGACGAAATTTCTTTTAAGGAGTAGGTAATGTAACATCTCGCCTTTTTCCGTTTACTTTTCCGTTTAACTATTTAAAGTCCGTTATATGATTATGACATCCCTCGTTAATACGCGTTTTAAAATATCTCGTTTAGGTAATTCACGCACCCGCAACCGAACTAGAGGGACCATTGTTGCCAAGAGAGCAAAGAGGTGACTAGGTCAACTAGTCAACCCTCCACTCTCATCCATTCATTAATTCTTTTCCTTTTTCCTTTTTCTCTAACACTTTCACCAAATCTCTCAAACACCACTTCAAGGATTCATCATCCAAATCAAATCGAGCAAGCATCCATCTAAACAAATTGCATATTTGGAATCCTCTCATCTTCCTCTTCGATTCCATACCGATTTCATCAAGTTTGGGTAACTTTCTAAAATCACTAGATTTTGTGTTCTTGATGTTTTTAACTTATAAAGTTGTTAATTAGTGTCTATGGCTCAAGTCTAACATGAATATATGATTTATATATTCAATTTCGTTATTTGAAGTAACTAGTTTGAATATGAACTTTGGTGTGTTTGATTTGGTGATTTGGTTGTTTGAATGTTGTTAAAAGTGATAAATGCATGTATTAAATGTGTTCCTAGTATCACTAGCTTCAATTTGATGTGTAGGTTATTTTAGAAAACTTCATAAACATGATTAGTGATTTTGATATTGTTGGTTAGGGTTTGATAGAATTTAATGTGAACATTTAATGCTTTGAATGACATGAAATGTTATGTTATTTGTAAGTGTTAGGTTGTATTGTATGCTTGATCACCTTCGAAACGGCATATCATTCATGTAAATGGGTTGCCGAATCATCAAATCTCATTTATGAACTTGAATGCATTTAATGAGGAGCCTTGAATGTGATTTTGGTTGTTGTAAAAGTAAATGTGATTGTTGAAATGTGTTTAGTTGTTTTCCTTGTCAAAATACCTTTCCGATGATATAAGATACATGTTTTGGTTGTTTACGGGTCATAAATGGTGATTGTTTGAAGTTAGGTTCGTGCATAAAACTTAAAAACTGCCAGATTTCTCTGTACAGGTAATGGCGCGGCGCGCCATATACCCGCGCGGCGCGCCAAAGTGGTCTGTCCAACTTTGTCAATTTTCGAATAATGTTTGCTATGCTACGCACCTCCGATTCACATGTAACTTGTTCTAACATGCTCATACATGATTAAAAACCTCAGAAAAATGTTTCGGGACCCGACCCGAACGTGTTGACTTTTTCGTTGACTTTGACCGACCAAAGTTTGACTTTTTGTCAAACTTAACTCAATGATTATGCAACCTTCCTAACTTGTTTATATACTTGTATCTTGCATAAAACTTGACAATTTGATTTCACATGCTACATAATCGAGTCGTAACGAGCCGTAGGACTAATTGAACATCTTTGACCTATCGTGTTTACCGTTATTGATACGACCTATTTGTTTAGGTCAAGACTAGCACTATCCTTCGCACACATTACTTTGTGAAGTACTTTTCATACGTGCACTCAAGGTGAGATCATAGTCCCACTTTTACTCTTTTGCACTTACATTTGGGATGAGAAAACATAAACGTTTCTTTTTACTAAGTGAACACAAGTACAGGAAAACAAACATTCTACATACGAGTTTGTACAAAAATCCCCAATTCGATTATCATTAGTTACACTTACCGGGTGTAAGCGAGAACTTATGTTATATGGCCATATGGGTTTGACAAACCCTCATTCAAACGGTTCGCTACCGTTTACGAATGAAATGTATTTTCGAGAAACAGTGTATGTTCTAACACTATTGTGATGGGGTTCTATGGAAGGAATGTTAAGCATTGATAATTGGGTGCTCGTGAAACAAACTTTTGGAATGTATTACTATTATCTCATTGTTGCAAATCTTGTGGTTCACTTGTACTTACTTACTCAAACCTATGATTTCACCAACGTTTTCGTTGACAGATTTCTATGTTTTTCTCAGGTCCTTGAACTTTAGGTGATACATGCTTCCGCTCATTTCTTTTGATACTTGCTTGGATGTCGAGTATACATGCATAGTTGGAGCGTCTTTTGGCTACTTTAAATTGTGTCGCATAGGTTTCATTCGTACGTTAAACATTGTAATGTAACTAGTCTTTTGAACTACAATTGTAAACTTGAAACATTCCTTTTACTTATGAAATAAATGCGACATATTTTGGTCAAACGTCATGATAAAGACTTATGACCACGTAACGGGACCTAAGTAGTCGGCGCCGTCAAACATGATTTGGTCGGGTCGCTACATCAGCGAACCAGTCCGAAACACCATTTTCACCCTCATTTCCCGAATATCTCGCCACGATTATATTCTATCTAAAATTCTAAACCTTATTCATTCGCTCGTTCCAACCGACAATCATCCCGGAATAATAGAAGAAGTCAACGAATTTCGCACTCGGGTAGTGACTTTGGAGAATATGATGCAAAATTTACCAGCTTCAATAACATCACCAGCACCAACATCAATACCAATACCACCAACAACCCAAGTTTCAACATCACATGCCTCAACATCTCATTCTGTACTTCGAGTATAATCATCGTTCTACACGACGTTGTACATAATTTATCTTCATTCTATATGGCAATTATGTAATCTCTAATGTTTTAGAGATTATGTATTCTAGTTCTAACGGTAAATCAAATGAGTTTAATATTATATTGACTCATTAAATCCATGATTACATCTGACGAAAATATATATGTATATATGTTTTCATAAAATTGTAATTAAAAATTCTTTTGTACAAACTGTTAATGGTGAAAATATTTTAACGGGTAGGTAATACCCGAGGAATATTTAGATTTCACATTAACAAGTTACAGTGTACATTCTTCGAATCTGATTCAACAGCCATTTACTATCCTACTTACAACCACCGATATACGTATCCGTTCACTGCAGAATAACCATTTTCATTCAATTTCATATTTGGATTTTGACCTATCAGAATCCAACAAGTGGCATAATGAAGAAAACATTGGACAAAAATAAAATTTGTTAGAAACAAACAAATTAACTATGAGAAATTTTGTTAAGAATCCACGCTAACTGTTCCTAGCTAATTGATTACATTTTATTTATCGCAATTTAATTATCGCAATTTATATTCTCGCAATTTTATTTATCGTCATTTAATTTCTGTTATTTATTTTGCGGACTTTAAATATCGGGACACGTATACAAGGTTTTGACATATCATATCGACGCATCTATATATATTATTTGGAATAACCATAGTCACTCTATATGCAGTAATGATCGAGTTAGCTATACATGGTTGAGATTGATTCTATAATAATGTATATACTTTGAGTTGTGATCGAGTCTGAGACTTGTACACGGGTCACGACACGTATTAATTAATTCGAATATAATATATTAAACAATATATGAATTATTGAACTGTTAACTGTGGACTATCAACTGAGGACTACCAACATTGGACAATTAAAATGAATTAAAATACTGATTATAACATATGAAACTAAACAATTCTTCAAGTTTGCCACTTGATTTCATCTTAAACCTCATTTGTATCTTGATGAATACAATCTGCGTTCAAACCTTTCAATGATTCTTGAAAACACCTCAATCGAGAGGATGAACCAACCGTACTTCATCTACGGAAGAAAAGATTGATGCATATAGTTATGCACCTGAAAACACTCGGAACCTGAGTAAACGTTTAACACGTATCTGTGCTAACTCCTTGGCGTTGTTATTATCGAAAGTAACTTTACAATCTCTCTCCAAATTAGCCAAGTTTGTCACAGCTCCAGCAAATCAACTTCGACTTTTCGTTCGAAACAACCTTATTATAACCTTGATATATATGTGTGCTCTTTTATTGTTACCGGAGAATCTTTTATATTCCACCATATTACCATCAGCGTTTAATCATCTAAAAACACGATTATCCTGAAACCACCTCGTATTGATAACCGATGATTCAGATATCGTAGCATTAAATGCAGAGGAAACAGAAAAATTGTAGATGGTCTAAACGGCCAAAAGTTTGATGATAAAGAAGGGAGTATTAGGAACGCTCGATAGAAAATTTGGTATTGAAAAACTGATTGAGCAAACCATGAAGGAGACCAAGGCCAAATACAAGGACCATACCATATATTTAAAGAATCCAAATGATTCAGTATCTGCTGAAGTCATTAACGAATACCTTGCTCCTGACTCTACACTTTTACAGACATATCTTCCTCATCATCTACCGATATTAGAAATTCTAAGATATCATTGAATCTTTCAGTATAAATAACCTCGATATTTATGAAGATATTTTCATAACTATTCTTATCTGAAATCATTTATCTCTTCACGCTATCAGTGTTACATCAGAAAGGAAACTGTTTTAGTTTCTAAATTCTGAAAAATTCGAATTTAAAATATGAATGTTTTTAAAGTAGTGTTGGAAATTGATGCATGAGTTAGTATAATATAATGACACTTGATCAACGTGATTATATTACAGTAGGTCATGCTGAGTTTCTAATGGAACGTGATGATTCACAGACCCTACCGTCATCATGTGCTATGTTACACGACTCTTACATTCTACTAAATCTCTAAACAAGAGCAAGAATATATTTTCTTGATAATTCTATCTTTTCCAGTGACTTCTGATAATTTGGCAAATGTTTCAGAAATATGAATTGAAGTATAAAAGATGAGAGTTTTGGAAATAATGGGACGGAAGAAGTTCATTTATAATAGAAGTATCCGACAGAGCAATCGATGCAGATTATCGCATTTAATTAAAGAGATCCTAATTTATTTAATCACCGAAGAATCAAATCTTAATCAGATCACTAAGATTTTCTGTAAATCCCTTGAATTCCGGAATTTAACCATGACTACGTCAAAAGTTAAGACTAATCTCTATCTCACTGTTTTGTGATAGCTTCACTCATACGCATCGAATAATCGAATTATTTTATCCTTTTTACTCAATGGTAATAAAACTCTATTATCAGCTCATATGAGTCATGAAAGCATACTTATGGACAGCCATGATGATCTCACTCAAATTTCGGGATGAAATTTCTTTAACGGGTAGGTACTGTGACGACCCGAAAATTTCTGACCAAATTTAAACTTAATCTTTATATGATATCGACACGATAAGCAAAGTCTGTAATGTTGAGTCTCAAAAATTTTCGAACTGTTTCACGAATTCAATTACCCTTCGACCGTTTCCGACGATTCAAGAACAATTAGATGTAAATAAATATGTATTTAAATAAATAAATAAATAAATATAAAAAGGAATATATATAATAATTAAATATAAGTGAAACATTAAAATCAAGTATGTAAAATAATATACAAGTTAATAAAATTGTTATTAAAATAAATCTATATAAACATATATAATCTATACATTATATGTATATTGTAATATATACAAAATATGTAAATATTAAATATTTAAATATGTTATTACTTAATATATAAGTACTACATAATTAATAATATGAATTATTGATAAATTAAATTCAATAACAAGTCGAAATATAGTTGTATTATAAATATTATTGTTACTTTCATTTTTAATATAATCATTAATATTAATATCAGGTTTGATACATGTAATTTGATATATTAGTATTAATATTATTAATATTATTTGTTGTCATTATTAATATCATTCTTATTAGTAAAATTATAATCTTAGTTATTATCATGATTGCTAAAAGTATTATTATTAACTTGATTACTAAAGTTACCATTTAAGGTTATGATTATTAAATTAATGATTTTAAATATAAATACTAACATAAGAATGATTAAAACTATAAATTAGTTGTAAAATATCATTATTAACATTAGTATTAATATTAACAAGATTTTTAGATTATTATAGTTATTATATTATTAAAATAAATGTAAATATTAATATTAATATTAGTATTATGAATATTATTATGTTAATATTATAAAGATAAAAAAATTTAATACATGTAAGTTGTTATATTAATGTTATTATTATTTGAAAATAATATAATTTATATTATCATTAATAATATTATTATTATCACTTCATTATTATTATTACTAATATTATTATTATTAATATATTTATTAATTATTAATATTTATTAATGATTAAAAAAACAAACAAACATAAGATTACAAATTCTGTTGAGGTTCACTATCTGATATAATTCCATTCCTGTACCTGATTGAATAATGTGTCAATTAACATCACTAAATAACAATAGAAATACTGCACAAATCGTTGAATTCAGTTTCATGTATCTTTTTTTTTCTTTTCTTTTGTCTGATTCTAAATAAACTGTCGACCATCCTTATTGCCATAAATTAATTGATCTTCCCACCTTATTAACAAATTCAATCGATTTTACACTATCACTACCAAAGGAGATTTTTATAAAATAAAAAAAAAAGAAAGAAAACGGTCGATATCCTCTGTTCGTGGTTTATTTTTACAAATGCTCTAATTCGAAACCCATTTCAAATTCTGCTAATGTAGTGTTATTAGGAATCATCCAAATAAATTGTTTGTAAAGTTTGAGTTTCTAATTCCTCGTATCGAGTCTTAATTTACGAGTCAAAGTTCCAATTCAAAAAAGTCAAAGTCTTTGTTCATAGCGAAATTTGAATTCCAGTTGATGTTTTAGGTTTAATTAAAGATATAGTTAGTTTCTAAAAAGGTTTTGCAATCTATTTCATGTTGAAGGTATGATCTAAAATGCACTAGAATTTGAAATTGGATTTAAATTACATCGTGTTCTTCAGAAGACTGTTACAGTCTTTAATTTTTATTTTTTCTTCCTTTTCTGTGTTGATAAAGGAATTCATTCACATCTGGATCGATTATGCTGTATTTTCATAACTTAAATAAATCCTAAATTTTTTGTTGTTGTTGTTGATTCTGACCCTGGTCGACTTTGAAATCAAGAAGGAGAAGAAGGGGTTGAAACAGAAAAAGGTTAAATAAAATTGGATGGGATTTAAAACAGATAAAATGAAATGGTTCTATGGTTTGGGGTCTTGATGTGTTAGCGGGAGGTCTCGGGTTCGAGCTCGGTCTGGGGCAAATTACTTTTAGGAAGCTTATTAAAGGGTATAACCATTTTTTTATATATCTATTATTATTATAATTATTATTATTATTACTGTTGTTATGATTATTATTATTAATTATTAATGTTATTATTATGATTATAATTATTACTGTTATGATTATTATTATTATCATTATTATTATTAGTATTATAATACTTATTAATATTATCATAGTTATAAGTATTATAATTATTATTATTATTATTATTATTATTATTATTATTATTATTATTATTATTATTATTATTATTATTATTATTATTATTATTATTATTATAAATATTACAAGTGTTATCTTTATTATTAATTTATCATTCTAAGTAGTATTATTATTATTTTGATTATTATCTTTGTTAGTATTATAGTTATTATTATTACTAATATCATAATTATATTTATAAGTAATAGAAACGTTATTAATATTAGAAATTTTCATAAGTATTATTAATATCATTACTAATATTATTAATTTTATCATTTTAGTATTATTATCATTATCATGATTATAATTATTATTATTATTAATATTGTGAATATAATACAAATTATTATTATCTTCATAAATATTAGTATTATTATCACTTTATAAAGATTAGAACCATTACTATTAATATAAGTATATTATTAGTATTAATATCATTATTTTTATCACTAATGAAATCATAACCATTATTATCTTAATTAATAGTATTAAGTATTATAATTATTATCATTTTTATTATTAATATTACTCTAGTATTACTATAACTATTATTTTGTAAACAAAAGAGTATGTATATAAAAATAAATATAATAACCATAACTTAAATATATAAATACTTTATTTAAAATATACAAAATGAATATATAATAAAATATATAAGTTAGTAATATAAAAATTATCACTAATAAAAATATAAATATTTGTTCGATTACGATTATATGTATTAATGAATATACAAATGATATAGGTTCGTGAATCCAAGGCCAACCCTGCATTGTTCAATATCGTCATATCTATTTTTACTACAAAATACAGTATAGTGAGTTTCATTACTCCCTTTTTAAATGCTTTTGCAATATATATTTTTTTGGACTGAGAATACATGCGCTTTTATAAATGTTTTACAAAATAGACACAAGTAATCAAAACTACATTCTATGGTTGAATGATCGAAGCCGAATATGCCCCTTTTTACTTGGTAGCCTAAGAATTAGTAAACCTATCTACTAATTGACGCGAATCCTAAAGATAGATCTATTGGGCCTAACAAACCCCATCCAAAGTACCGGATGCTTTATTACTTCGAATTCGTTTTTATCATGTCCGATGGATGTCTCGGAATGATAGGTGATATTCTTATATTCATCTTGTTAATGTCGGTTACCAGGTGTTCAATCCATATGAATGATTATTTTTGTCTCTATGCATGGGACGTATATTTATGAGAAATGGAAATGAAAATCCTGTGGTCTATTAAAATGATAAAAATGATTGATTATGATAAACTAATGAACTCACTAACTTTTTGGTTGACACTTTAAAGCATGTTTATTCTCAGGTACGAAAGAAATCTTCTGCTGTGCATATTCTCATTTTAGAGATATTACTTGGAGTCATTCATAACATATTTCAAAAGACGTTGCATTCGAGTCGTTGAGTTCATCAAGATTATTATTAAGTCAATTATAGGTGGATATATTATGAAATGGTATGCATGTCGTCAACTTTCAATAAAATAAAAGTTTGTCTTTTAAAAACGAATGCAATGTTTGTAAAATGTATCATATAGAGGTCAAGTACCTCGCGATGTAACCAAATGTAATGTATTCGTCCTGATGGATTAGGACGGGTCGTTAGAAATCATGTTAGAATCGAGTCTCGTTAATGGGATGATCAGAATGGACTGGTGATCTTGGAATTCCCCAAAAACTACCTAAATTCTCCCCTTAGGCTCAAAAATTGGCTATCAAAAGTTATCTTGTAATTAAGGTTGAAAAATGCATTTAAACAGCTCATAATAGACCTGGTCCCTGTTCGTGCGCGACGCACACATGGTAGGTGTTCGACGCACAAGTTGCCCCAAAAGTTTCTGTCTCGAATTTTAATTGTGCGCAATGCCCACCTGAGATCGTGCGGAGCACCCCTTTCTAACTTCAATTTTAGCTCAAAAACTTTCACTTCGACCCCAAAACAAATCGGGACCAACCTTGATGATCAAATGGCATCGAAAACACTTTAAAACCACTGAAAACGCGAACAAAAGTACTTCTTGATGCAAAACATAGATCTTCATAATAATCACCAAAAAGTCTTCAAACTAACCAAAAACCGAGGGAAAAACGTGTGATATCGCGATAAATAATATGCCCGATTTGAGTGATATCAGTAGGTCAATTGTGTTAATGTAAACAAAATGTAACCGATTACCTGCTAAAACGGTAAAACTAATTATGTGTTTTTTTATGAACTGAAAAAGTTACACAAACAATCTTTGTAGTTTGTTTGTTTTATATGTGCAGTCCCTAAAGCTAACGGACGTTAAAAAATCTGTTAATACTTAACGGAATTTACTTAACAATCGTTAAGCCAAATCGCGTAATCTTTTATATTTGAGTGACCCAAACGAATAAAAAAAACATAAATGGTAAATGTGAAATATGAGACAAACGTTAGATACCAATAGCATTATTTTTTCAATAATAGTAAATATCTTATTTAGTTAAAACTTTATATATATGTTGATAATGACACATAAATAAACAAGAAATTTATATCACATACTAGTATTTTTGAATATATAATTTAAATTAAAACAAATATGAAAATATATAACATATTCTTAACTTTAACCCTATATTAAATTATAGAATCTTAAAAACACCAGTAATGCGGACTGCACTACACAACTTTCTTCAGTAGATGTTGCTCTTGAAAGAAAGTGTAGCGACCCGACAAAATCGTCATTGACGGTGCCGTCTACTTAGGTCCCGTTATGTGGTCATAAGTCTTTAAAACAACGTTTGACCAAAAATATGTCGCATTCATTTCAAATGTGAAGATTGTTTCAAAGTTTACAAGGTTAGTTCAACCATAAGTTACGTTACAACGTTATAAGTACAAGTGAAACCTATGCGACACAATTTAAAAGTAGCCAAAAGACACTCCATATATGCATATATACTCGACATCTAATGCAAGTATCAAAATAATGAGCGGAAGCGTGTATCACAAAACGTTCAAGGACCTGAGAAAAACATAAAAATCTGTCAACGAAAACGTTGGTGAAATCATAGGTTTAAGTAAGTAAGTAAGTAAGTACAAATGAACCACAAGATTTGTATCATTGAATAATAGTAAACCATTCTAAAATTTGTTATCACGAGCACCCAATTATCAAGGCTTAACTTTCCATCCATAGAACCCTATCACAATAGTGTTAGAAAATACACTGTTTCTCGAAAATATATTTCATCCGAATAACGGTAGCGAACCGTCCGAATGAGGGTTTGTCAAACCCATATGGCCATACAACATAAGTTCTCGCTTACACCCGGTAAGTGTAACTAATGATAATCGAATTGAGGATTTTTGTTCTAACTCGTATGTAGAATGTTTGTTTTTGTACTTGTGTTCACTTTGCAAAATGAAACGTTTATGTGTTCTCATCCCAAATGTAAGTTTAAAAGAGTAAAGGTGGGACTATGATCTCACCTTGAGTGCACGAGTGAATAAAGTACTTCACAAGATAACGTGTGCAAGAACGAATGCTAGTCTTGACCTAAACAAGTAGGTCGTATCAATAACGGTAAACACAGTTGGTCAAAGATGTTCAATTAGTCCTATGGCTCGTTACGACTCGATTATATAGCATGTGAATCAAATTGTCAAGTTCCATGCAAGATACAAGTATAAAAGCACGTTAGAATGATTGCACAAACATTTAGTTAAGTTTGATTAAAAGTCAACTTTGGTTGGGTCAAAGTCAACGAAAAAGTCAACACGTTCGGGTCTGGTCCCGAACTATTTTTCTGAGGTTTTTAATCATATATAAGCATGTTAGAACAAGTTACATGTGAATCGGAGGTGTGTAGCATAGCAAACATTTTTCGTAAAAATGTAAGTTTGATCAGAATCCAAACACGCCTAATGTCGCGCCGCGACCAAGGATGGCCGCGCCGCGACACTCAACGTGAGCTGGTACCTGGGTTGGTGCAAGTGTTCAAGTCTCGAGCCAAAACTCATTTTAACACAACAAATGAACCGTAAACACTTAAATCGCATACCATACATCGTTGGAACGGTAATTTAGCGAGGAACACACCTAAACACATATCATCAATCAATTCTAGCATTTACAACAATCAAAACCGCATTAAATGTTCATCTTTTATGATACTCAAGCTCATAAATGCAACCAATGATTCAGAAACCAAATGCACACATATAATACGCTGTTTCGTAGGTAATTATGCATACAATACAACTAAACACTTACAATTGACATTGCAAAGCATTCAATGCATCAAAAATCCATTTTACTTCTATCAAACCTTTACTCAAAATCACAAATTTAGCAATGAAGTTTATGGAGTCTTTCCAAGTCAACCTACACATCAAATTGAAGCTAGTGATACTAGTAACACATTTAATACATGCACTTTTAACATCTAACAACATTTAAGCAACCAAATCACAAAATCAAACACACCAAATTTCAAGTTCATGCTAGTTACTTAAAATAACAAGATCGAGCATACAAATCATATATTCATGTTAGACTTGAGCCATAGACACTAATTAACACTTTTATAAGTCAAAATCATCGAGAACACAAAATCTAGTATTTTTAGAAAGTTACCCAAATGAGATGTAATCGGTATGGATTCGAAGAGGAAGATGCAAGGATTCCAAATATGTAATTTGTTTGAATTGATGCTTGCTAGATCTTGAATAGATGATGAATCTTTGAATTGGAGTTTTGAGAGAAATGTTGAAAGTATTAAGAAAAATGGAAAAGAAAAATGGATAATGAATGGATGAGGGAGGAGTTGACTCTTTGACCTAGTCACTCCTTTTGTCAATTGGCAAAATTGGTCCCTCAAGTTTAAAGCGGGTGCGTGTATTACTTAAACGAGTTATTTTAAAACGCATTTTAACGGAAGATGTTATAATCATATAACGGACTTTAAATAAATAAATTAAAAGTAAACGGAAAAAGGCGGGATGTTACATTACCTACTCCTTAAAAGAAATTTCGTCCCGAAATTTAAGTAGGCGTAGTAGTCGTTGTTTCTTCCTCGAGACCTTGCGTTTCCGTATCCACGAATAAATGAGGGTACTTTTTTTGCATTTGATCTTGTCTTTCCCAAGTAAACTCGGGTCCCCTTTTGGCATTCCAACGAACCTTAACGATCGGGATTCTACTTTGTTTTAGCATCTTGACGGAGGTGTCCACGATTTCAACCGGTTCCTCCACAAAATGAAGTTTGTCATCAATAGCAAGTTCCTCGAGAGGAATGACGACATCGGGTTCGGCAAGGCACTTCTTCAAGTTGGATACATGGAAATTAGGATGAAAGGAGCTCAATTGAGGCGGAAGATCTAAACGATAAGCAACAGTTCTAACATGCTCCAAGATTTCGAAAGGACCAATATACCGCAGATTTAACTTCTCGCGTTTCCCGAAATGGATTACACCTTTCCAAGGTGCGACTTTTAACATTACGCGATCATCGACTTGGAATTCGAGGTCGTTTCGCCTAGTGTCGGTATAGATCTTTTGACGACTACGGGCCGTCCTAAGCCTATCTCGGATTTGAACAATCTTCTTGGTTGTCTCATGAATGAGTTCGGGTCCGGTGATTTGTGTGTCGCCTACTTCGGCCCAACAAAGAGGAGAACGACATTTTCGGCCATATAAAGCTTCAAAATGTGCGGCGTTGATACTCGCGTGGTAACTATTATTGTAAGAGAATTCGGCGAGAGGCAAGTGCTTATCCCAAGCTTTTTCAAAATCGATAACATAAGCTCGTAGCATGTCTTCCAAGGTTTGAATTGTGCGTTCGCTTTATCCATCGGTTTATGGATGATATGTGGTGCTCATGTCTAAACGCGTTCCCAATGCTTCTTGTAAGGTACGCCAAAATCTAGAAATAAAACGGCCATCTCGGTCGGAAATAATCGATAAAGGCACACCATGACGGGCCACGATCTCTTTAATGTAAAGTTGTGTAAGTTTTCCATTTTGTCGGTTTCCTTCATGGCTAGGAAGTGTGCGGATTTGGTGAGACGGTCAACAATAACCCAAATAGTATCATAACTGCCCACCGTATTTGGTAGTTTGATGATAAAATCCATCGTTATCCTTTCCCACTTCCATTGCGGGATTTCGGGTTGTTGAAGTAGTCTGGACGGTCTTTGATGTTCGGCTTTGACTTTGGAGCAAGTTAGGCACTTTCCAACATAAGTAGCAACGTCTCTTTTAATGTTCGACCACCAATATTGTTCTTTGAGGTCGTGGTACATCTTATTGGCACCGGGGTGAATCGAATATCTTGACTTATGGGCTTCATCTAAAATAAGGCTTCGCAAGTCCCCATAACTAGGCACCCAAATTCTTTCGGAGAAATATCGGAGTCCGGTCTCCTTAACTTCGAATCGAGAGGTGAGGACGTTCAAGTGTTTGAGAGAGATGTTTTCATCCTTGAGAGCTTCGTCTTGGGCTACACGAATTTGACTATTGAGATTGGTGTGAATGGTGATATTTAAAGCTCGGACACGAAGAGGCACCGCTCCTTCCTTTCGACTTAACGTATCGGCTACTACGTTTGCCTTCCCGGGATGGTAACGAAGCTCGCAATGCTAATCGTTCAAAGTTTTAATCCACCGTCGTTGTCTCATGTTTAGTTGTTTTTAATCGAATATGTGTTGAAGGCTTTTGTGATCGGTGAAGATAGTACTCTTGGTTCCATAAAAATAGTGTCTCCACATTTTAAGTGCGAAGACAACAGCTCCGAGTTCGAGATCATGTGTCGTGTAGTTTCGTTCATGAATTTTGAGTTGTCGAGAGGCATAAGCAATGACTTTCTTTCGTTGCATCAATACACACCCAAAACTATGTTTCGAGGCATCGCAATATACAACAAAATCATCATTGCCTTCAGGAAGTGACAAGATAGGAGCGGTGGTTAGCTTTATCTTCAAAATTTGAAACGCGAATTCTTGCTCGGTCGTCCAAATGAATTTATTTCCCTTGTGAGTTAATGCGGTTAGAGGACAAGAAACCAAAGAGAAATCCTTGATGAATCTACGATAGTATCCGGCGAGACCCAAAAATTGACGAATGTGAGTAGGAGTAGTAGGAGTCTCCCATTTACTAATGGCTTCGATTTTTGCGGGATCGACTTTAATACCTTGATCACTTACAACATGACCAAGAAATTGAACTTCCTTCAACCAAAATTCACACTTGGAGAATTTGGCATAGAGTCGTTCTTGTCTCAAGAGTTCAAGCACAAGTCAGAGATGTTGTCCGTGCTCTTCTTCGCTTTTAGAATAGACCAAAATATCATCTATGAACACGATAACGAATTTTTCGAGGTATGGTTTGTACACGCGGTTCATAAGATCCATGAACACCACCGGTGCGTTAGTGAGACCAAATGGCATTACAAGAAATTCATAACTACCATAATGATGTAGTGACCCGAACCTTTCCATGTTTATATATATTAATTGTGATTGATATTTACATGATTAAATTTTTCCAACATGTTAAGCAATCAAACTTGTTAAGACTTGATTAATTGAAATATGTTTCATATAGACAATTGACCACCCAAGTTGATCGGTGATTCACGAACGTTAAAACTTGTAAAAACTATATGATGACATATATATGGATATATATATATAGTTAACATGATACTATGATAAGTAAACATATCATTAAGTATATTAACAATGAACTACATATGTAAAAACAAGACTACTAACTTAATGATTTTTAAACGAGACATATATGTAACGATTATCGTTGTAAAGACATTTAATGTATATATATCATATTAAGAGATATTCATACATGATAATATCATGATAATATAATAATTTAAAATCTCATTTGATATTATAAACATTGGGTTAACAACATTTAACAAGATCGTTAACCTAAAGGTTTCAAAACAACACTTACATGTAACGACTAACGATGACTTAACGACTCAGTTAAAATGTATATACATGTAGTGTTTTAATATGTATTTATACACTTTTGAAAGACTTAAATACACTTATCAAAATACTTCTACTTAACAAAAATGCTTACAATTACATCCTCGTTCAGTTTCATCAACAATTCTACTCGTATGCACCCGTATTCGTACTCGTACAATACACAGCTTTTAGATGTATGTACTATTGGTATATACACTCCAATGATCAGCTCTTAGCAGCCCATGTGAGTCACCTAACACATGTGGGAACCATCATTTGGCAACTAGCATGAAATATCTCATAAAATTACAAAAATATGAGTAATCATTCATGACTTATTTACATGAAAACAAAATTACATATCCTTTATATCTAATCCATACACCAACGACCAAAAACACCTACAAACACTTTCATTCTTCAATTTTCTTCATCTAATTGATCTCTCTCAAGTTCTATCTTCAAGTTCTAAGTGTTCTTCATATATTCTACAAGTTCTAGTTACATAAAATCAAGAATACTTTCAAGTTTGCTAGCTCACTTCCAATCTTGTAAGGTGATCATCCAACCTCAAGAAATCTTTGTTTCTTACAGTAGGTTATCATTCTAATACAAGGTAATAATCATATTCAAACTTTGGTTCAATTTCTATAACTATAACAATCTTATTTCAAGTGATGATCTTACTTGAACTTGTTTTCGTGTCATGATTCTGCTTCAAGAACTTCGAGCCATCCAAGGATCCATTGAAGCTAGATCCATTTTTCTCTTTTCCAGTAGGTTTATCCAAGGAACTTAAGGTAGTAATGATGTCCATAACATCATTCGATTCATACATATAAAGCTATCTTATTCGAAGGTTTAAACTTGTAATCACTAGAACATAGTTTAGTTAATTCTAAACTTGTTCGCAAACAAAAGTTAATCCTTCTAACTTGACTTTTAAAATCAACTAAACACATGTTCTATATCTATATGATATGCTAACTTAATGATTTAAAACCTGGAAACACGAAAAACACCATAAAACCGGATTTACGCCGTCGTAGTAACACCGCGGGCTGTTTTGGGTTAGTTAATTAAAAACTATGATAAACTTTGATTTAAAAGTTGTTATTCTGAGAAAATTATTTTTATTATGAACATGAAACTATATCCAAAAATTATGGTTAAACTCAAAGTGGAAGTATGTTTTCTAAAATGATCATCTAGACGTCGTTCTTTCGACTGAAATGACTACCTTTACAAAAACGACTTGTAACTTATTTTTCTGACTATAAACCTATACTTTTTCTGTTTAGATTCATAAAATAGAGTTCAATATGAAACCATAGCAATTTGATTCACTCAAAACGGATTTAAAATGAAGAAGTTATGGGTAAAACAAGATTGGATAATTTTTCTCATTTTAGCTACGTGAAAATTGGTAACAAATCTATTCCAACCATAACTTAATCAACTTGTATTGTATATTATGTAATCTTGAAATACCATAGACACGTATACAATGTTTCGACCTATCATGTCGACACATCTATATATATTTCAGAACAACCATAGACACTCTATATGTGAATGTTGGAGTTAGCTATACAGGGTTGAGGTTGATTCCAAAATATATATAGTTTGAGTTGTGATCAATACTGAGATACGTATACACTGGGTCGTGGATTGATTCAAGATAATATTTATCGATTTATCTCTGTACATCTAACTGTAGACAACTAGTTGTAGGTTACTAACGAGGACAGCTGACTTAATAAACTTAAAACATCAAAATATATTAAAAGTGTTGTAAATATATTTTGAACATACTTTGATATATATGTATATATTGTTATAGGTTCGTGAATCAACCAGTGGCCAAGTCTTACTTCCCGACGAAGTAAAAATCTGTGAAAGTGAGTTATAGTCCCACTTTTAAAATCTAATATTTTTGGGATGAGAATACATGCAGGTTTTATAAATGATTTACAAAATAGACACAAGTACGTGAAACTACATTCTATGGTTGAATTATCGAAATCGAATATGCCCCTTTTTATTAAGTCTAGTAATCTAAGAATTAGGGAACAGACACCCTAATTGACGCGAATCCTAAAGATAGATCTATTGGGCCCAACAAGCCCCATCCAAAGTACCGGATGCTTTAGTACTTTGAAATTTATATCATATCCGAAGGGTGTCCCGGAATGATGGGGATATTCTTATATATGCATCTTGTTAATGTCGGTTACCAGGTGTTCACCATATGAATGATTTTTATCTCTATGTATGGGATGTGTATTAAAATATGAAATCTTGTGGTCTATTATTATGATTTGATATATATAGGTTAAACCTATAACTCACCAACATTTTTTTGACGTTTTAAGCATGTTTATTCTCAGGTGATTATTAAGAGCTTCCGCTGTCGCATACTTAAATAAGGACGAGATTTGGAGTCCATGCTTGTATGATATTGTGTAAAAACTGCATTCAAGAAACTTATTTTGTTGTAACATATTTGTATTGTAAACTATTATGTAATGGTCGTGTGTAAACAGGATATTTTAGATTATCATTATTTGATAATCTACGTAAAGCTTTTTAAACCTTTATTGATGAAATAAAGGTTATGGTTTGTTTTAAAATGAATGCAGTCTTTGAAAAACGTCTCATATAGAGGTCAAAACCTCGCAACGAAATCAATTAATATGGAACGTTTTTAATCGATAAGAACGGGACATTTCAGTTGGTATCCGAGCGTTGGTCTTAGAGAACCAGAATTTTGCATTAGTGTGTCTTATCGAGTTTGTTAGGATGCATTAGTGAGTCTGGACTTCGACCGTGTTTACTTGAAAAATGATTGCTTAACAAATTTTGTTGGAAACTATATATTTTTAACATGTGAATATTATGTGATATATTAATCTCTTAACGCGTTTGATATTATGTGATAGATGTCTACCTCTAGAACAAGTCCCATTGACTCACCTAATAATAATGAAGAGTCAAATGTAAATTGGAATGATTCGTGGACTGATTCACAAGTTCCCGAAGAGGAACCGGAAGAAGAGTCAGAACCGGAAGAAGAATCGGAACTGGAAGAAGAATCGGAACCGGATGAAGAAATAGAACCGTTGGGGGAAATAATAAAACGGTTAAGTAAAAGAAAATCCTCAACCAACCGACCAAGGTTAATTATGGTCAATGGTGTTTCCGCCAAGGAAGCAAAATATTGGGAGGATTACCAATTCTCCGATGAATCGGATTCCGACGAGAATTCCGATGATGTTATAGAAATTACCCCAACTGAATTTAAAAAGGCAAAAGAAAATAATAAGGGAAAGGGCATAAAAATAGAGAAATCTAATTCCAACCCCGATGAACTTTATATGTATCGTCAACCCCCGAAGTCCTTAAGTTGTAACAATGACCCGGGAACCTCTAAACCACCAGGTTTTTCTAAACCAATGTGGAAAATTACGGCTCGTATTAGGGGAACATCATATATCCCTAGAAACTTGGCAAAACGAACCAAAACCGAAGAAGAAGAAACAAGCGAGTCGGAATAAGATAGTTGTATTCGTGTGGTGTAATATATGTAATATAGTGTGCTTATGCTTTATGATTTATGTAAAAATTGCTTGTATTAATAAGTATTTTTTTTTATGAATCTAACTCTTGTCTATTTTACAGTATAAAAACACAAAATGGATAGACAACCCAATATTTTAAGAGACCTACCCGGAGACATGATTGATGAAATCTTGTCTAGAGTCGGTCAGAATTCTTCGGCACAACTATTTAAGGCGAGATCAGTTTGTAAGACATTCGAAGAACGTTCCAAGAATGTCTTGGTTTATAAGAGACTTTCGTTTGAAAGATGGGGGATATCACATTGGGAAACCAATAAGTTACGATGTGTTTACTTTGAGGCATATATTGCGGGGAACTCAAATGCTATTTTACGCAATGGGTTAAGAAATTATTTTGACTCAATATATCCAAATATTGGACTTCGTGATTTAGAAAAAGCGGCTAACATGCAACATAAAGAAGCATGTTATGCTTACGGATTAGTAATGTTCACTTCTCACCAAAGTGAGAACAAGAACATCGGGCTACAACTATTAAACAAAACGTTCCCACAAGTGACGGAGTCGGTAATTGGGGTAAGAAATGAGGTTTTTAGATTGTTACGGGACTGTTGGACATTACGTAACCCTCGTCCCTTTGACGATGTTACAACACGTTGTCTTATCAACGGCCATAACGGTTATGTTCCACAAGACCAAGGATGGGAAGTAATCCTAGTAAAACCAGAATGCATGACTTGTTTCTGGACGTATGAATTACGTGTCTTTATTGCCTTTGCTGAACGACTTGTGTACTAGCTTGAATTATCTTCGCAACCATCTTGTATCAAATTTATTGTGTGTTATATTTCATGCTATATGTAAAATAAGCGGTATTGTAAGTTTGTAAAATATTGTGTAAAAGTTTGAACGCGAAATATTATTATAATCAGTTTTTCATATAGAATTGTAGTAGTTGAATTGTATATTAGCTACTAAGTATGAACTTAACGGGTAGGTACTACCCGAATTTAAACTTATAAAACGCTAATATGAAGAAAAAGCTTTTATAAATGAGTTCATATTATGCTACGAAATACTATTAACTACTCTTAATATTCTGTATGATTAACTTGTTCCATTTGACTATTTTGAAGGAAATGGCACCGACTACTCGACACACCGTGAATATGAATGAAGAGGAATTCCGTACTTTTCTAGCTTCAAACATAGCAGCAGTACAGGCTGCGCTACATACCAACAATAACCTTGGATCTAGCAGTACAGGAAATCGTGTAGGATGCACCTACAAAGAATTCACTGCCTGCAAACCTTTGGAATTTGATGGAACCGAAGGACCGATCGGATTGAAACGGTGGACCGAGAAGGTCGAATCGGTGTTTGCCATAAGTAAGTGTACTGAAGAGGACAAAGTTAAGTACGCTACGCATACCTTCACAGGTTCTGCGTTAACATGGTGGAATACCTATCTAGAACAAGTGGGACAAGACGATGCGTACGCACTACCGTGGTCAGCATTCAAGCACTTGATGAACGAGAAGTACCGTCCCAGAACCGAGGTCAATAAGCTCAAGACAGAACTTAGAGGGTTACGAACCCAAGGATTTGATATTACCACGTACGAAAGACGATTCACATAATTGTGCCTATTGTGTCCGGGAGCGTTCGAAGATGAGGAAGAGAAGATCGACGCGTTTGTGAAAGGATTACCGGAAAGAATCCAAGAAGATATAAGTTCACACGAGCCCGCCTCCATACAACAGGCATGTAGAATGGCTCACAAACTAGTGAACCAGATTGAAGAAAGAATTAAAGAACAGACTGCTGAAGAGGCCAATGTGAAGCAAGTCAAAAGAAAGTGGGAGGAAAACGGTGATAAGAATCACCAATACAACAACAACAGCAATTACAACAATAATCGCAACAATTATCCCAACAATCGCAACATCAATCGCAACTACAAAAAACGGCCCAACAACAACAACAACAACAACAACAACAACAACAGCAACTACAACAATCATCCCAACAACAATAACAACCGCAACAACAACAACAATCAGAAGCAGCTATGCCAAAGGTGTGAAAAGTATCACTCAGGGTTCTGCACCAAATTTTGCAACAAGTGTAAAAGAAATGGTCATAGCGCGGCGAAGTGTGAGGTCTACGGACCAGGGGTTAATAGAACGAAAGGAACAAATGGTGTCGGAACGAGTAATGGCGGAGCAAGTAGTGTCGGAGCAAGTTATGCCAATGTAGTTTGTTATAAATGTGGAAAACCGGGCCACATTATTAGAAATTGCCCGAACCAGGAGAACACGAATGGACAAGACCGCGGAAGAGTTTTCAATATTAATGCGGCAGAGGCACAGGAAGACCCGGAGCTTGTTACGGGTACGTTTCTTATTGACAATAAATCTGCTTACGTTTTATTTGATTCGGGTGCGGATAGAAGCTATATGAGTAGAGATTTTTGTGCTAAATTAAGTTGTCCATTGACGCCTTTGGATAGTAAATTTTTACTCGAATTAGCAAATGGCAAATTAATTTCAGCAGATAATATATGTCGGAATCGAGAAATTAAACTGGTTAGCGAAACATTTAAGATTGATTTGATACCAGTAGAGTTAGGGAGTTTTGATGTGATAATCGGTATGGACTGGTTGAAAGAAGTGAAAGCGGAGATCGTTTGTTACAAAAATGCAATTCGCATTATACGAGAAAAAGAAAAACCCTTAATGGTGTACGGAGAAAAGGGCAACACGAAGCTACATCTTATTAGTAATTTGAAGGCACAAAAACTAATAAGAAAAGGTTGCTATGCTGTTCTAGCACACGTCGAGAAAGTACAAACTGAAGAAAAGAGCATCAATGATGTTCCCATTGCAAAAGAATTTTCCGATGTATTTCCGAAAGAATTACCGGGATTACCCCCACATCGATCCGTTGAATTTCAAATAGATCTTGTACCAGGAGCTGCACCAATAGCTCGTGCTCCTTACAGACTCACACAGAGCGAGATGAAAGAACTGCAAAGCCAATTACAAGAACTTTTAGAGCGTGGTTTCATTCGACCAAGCACATCACCGTGGGGAGCTCCTGTTTTGTTTGTCAAGAAGAAATATGGTACATTCAGGTTGTGTATCGACTACCGAGAGTTGAACAAACTTACCATCAAGAACCGCTACCCACTACCGAGAATTGACGACTTATTTGATCAACTACAAGGCTCGTCTGTTTATTAAAAGATTGACTTACGTTCCGGGTATCATCAAATGCGGGTGAAAGAAGATGATATTCCAAAGACTGCTTTCAGAACACGTTACGGTCATTACGAGTTTATGGTCATGCCGTTTGGTTTAACTAATGCACCAGCTGTGTTCATGGACCTTATGAACCGAGTGTGTGGACCATACCTTGACAAGTTTGTCATTGTTTTCATTGATGACATACTTATTTACTCAAAGAATGACCAAGAACACGGTGAACATTTGAGAAAGGTGTTAGAAGTATTGAGGAAGGAAGAATTGTACGCTAAGTTTTCAAAGTGTGCATTTTGGTTAGAAGAAGTTCAATTCCTCGGTCACATAGTGAACAAAGAAGGTATTAAGGTGGATCCGGCAAAGATAGAAACTGTTGAAAAGTGGGAAACCCCGAAAACTCCTAAACACATACGCCAGTTTTTAGGACTAGCTGGTTACTACAGAAGGTTCATCCAAGACTTTTCCAGAATAGCAAAATCCTTGACTGCATTAACGCATAAAGGGAAGAAATTTGAATGGAAGGATGAACAAGAGAAAGCGTTTCAGTTATTGAAGAAAAAGCTAACTACGGCACCTATATTGTCATTGCCTGAAGGGAATGATGATTTTGTGATTTATTGTGACGCATCAAAGCAAGGTCTCGGTTGTGTATTAATGCAACGAACGAAGGTAATTGCTTATGCTTCTAGACAATTGAAGATTCACGAACAAAATTATACGACGCATGATTTGGAATTAGGCGCGGTTGTTTTTGCATTAAAGACTTGGAGACACTACTTATATGGGGTCAAAAGTATTATATATACCGACCACAAAAGTCTTCAACACATATTTAATCAGAAACAACTGAATATGAGGCAGCGTAGGTGGATTGAATTATTGAATGATTACGACTTTGAGATTCGTTACCACCCGGGAAAGGCAAATGTGGTAGCCGATGCCTTGAGCAGGAAGGACAGAGAACCCATTCGAGTAAAATCTATGAATATAATGATTCATAATAACCTTACTACTCAAATAAAGGAGGCGCAACAAGGAGTTTTAAAAGAGGGAAATTTAAAGGATGAAATACCCAAAGGATCGGAGAAGCATCTTAATATTCGGGAAGACGGAACCCGTTATAGGGCTGAAAGGATTTGGGTACCAAAATTTGGAGATATGAGAGAAATGGTACTTAGAGAAGCTCATAAAACCAGATACTCAATACATCCTGGAACGGGGAAGATGTACAAGGATCTCAAGAAACATTTTTGGTGGCCGGGTATGAAAGCCGATGTTGCTAAATACGTAGGAGAATGTTTGACGTGTTCTAAGGTCAAAGCTGAGCATCAGAAACCATCAGGTCTACTTCAACAACCCGAAATTCCAGAATGGAAATGGGAAAACATTACCATGGATTTCATCACTAAATTGCTAAGGACTACAAGTGGTTTTGATACTATTTGGATAATAGTTGATCGTCTCACCAAATCAGCACACTTTTTACCAATAAGAGAAGATGACAAGATGGAGAAGTTAGCACGACTGTATTTGAAGGAAGTTGTCTCCAGACATGGAATACCAATCTCTATTATCTCTGATAGGGATGGCAGATTTATTTCAAGATTCTGGCAGACATTACAGCAAGCATTAGGAACTCGTCTAGACATGAGTACTGCCTATCATCCACAAACTGATGGGCAGAGCGAAAGGACGATACAAACGCTTGAAGACATGCTACGAGCATGTGTTATTGATTTCGGAAACAGTTGGGATCGACATCTACCGTTAGCAGAATTTTCCTACAACAACAGCTACCATTCAAGCATTGAGATGGCGCCGTTTGAAGCACTTTATGGTAGAAAGTGCAGGTCTCCGATTTGTTGGAGTGAAGTAGGGGATAGACAGATTACGGGTCCGGAGATTATACAAGAAACTACCGAGAAGATCATCCAAATTCAACAACGGTTGAAAACCGCCCAAAGTCGACAAAAGAGCTACGCTGACATTAAAAGAAAAGATATAGAATTTGAAATTGGAGAGATGGTCATGCTTAAAGTTGCACCTTGGAAAGGCGTTGTTCGATTTGGTAAATGAGGGAAATTAAATCCAAGGTATATTGGACCATTCA
The DNA here is from genome assembly GCF_046630445.1 of Rutidosis leptorrhynchoides. Taxonomy (NCBI): domain Eukaryota; kingdom Viridiplantae; phylum Streptophyta; class Magnoliopsida; order Asterales; family Asteraceae; genus Rutidosis; species Rutidosis leptorrhynchoides. Next base: position 325,330,952 of record NC_092335.1, on the reverse strand, counting down.
AGATTATTGATCGTGTCGGACCAGTAGCTTACCGACTTGAGTTACCTCAACAACTCGCGGCTGTACATAACACTTTCCACGTCTCGAATTTGAAGAAATGTTTTGCTAAAGAAGATCTCACTATTCTGTTAGATGAAATCCAAATCAACAAAAAACTTCAATTCATCGAAGAACCCGTCGAAATAATGGATCGTGAGGTTAAAAGACTTAAGCAATACAAGATACCAATTGTTAAGGTTCGATGGAATGCTCGTAGAGGACCCGAGTTCACCTGGGAGCATGAAGATCAGATGAAGAAGAAATACCCGCATCTATTTCCAGAAGATTCGTCAACACCTTCAACTAGGCTTAAAATTTCGGGACGAAATTTATTTAACGGGTAGGTACTGTAGTGACCCGAACTTTTCCATGTTTATATATATTAATTGTGATTGATATTTACATGATTAAATTTTTCCAACATGTTAAGCAATCAAACTTGTTAAGACTTGATTAATTGAAATATGTTTCATATAGACAATTGACCACCCAAGTTGATCGGTGATTCACGAACGTTAAAACTTGTAAAAACTATATGATGACATATATATGGATATATATATATATAGTTAACATGATACTATGATAAGTAAACATATCATTAAGTATATTAACAATGAACTACATATGTAAAAACAAGACTACTAACTTAATGATTTTTAAACGAGACATATATGTAACGATTATCGTTGTAAAGACATTTAATGTATATATATCATATTAAGAGATATTCATACATGATAATATCATTATAATATAATAATTTAAAATCTCATTTGATATTATAAACATTGGGTTAACAACATTTAACAAGATCGTTAACCTAAAGGTTTCAAAACAACACTTACATGTAACGACTAACGATGACTTAACGACTCAGTTAAAATGTATATACATGTAGTGTTTTAATATGTATTTATACACTTTTGAAAGGCTTAAATACACTTATCAAAATACTTCTACTTAACAAAAATGCTTACAATTACATCCTCGTTCAGTTTCATCAACAATTCTACTCGTATGCACCCGTATTCGTACTCGTACAATACACAGCTTTTAGATGTATGTACTATTGGTATATACACTCCAATGATCAGCTCTTAGCAGCCCATGTGAGTCACCTAACACATGTGGGAACCATTATTTGGCAACTAGCATGAAATATCTCATAAAATTACAAAAATATGAGTAATCATTCATGACTTATTTACATGAAAACAAAATTACATATCCTTTATATCTAATCCATACACCAACGACCAAAAACACCTACAAACACTTTCATTCTTCAATTTTCTTCATCTAATTGATCTCTCTCAAGTTCTATCTTCAAGTTCTAAGTGTTCTTCATATATTCTACAAGTTCTAGTTACATAAAATCAAGAATACTTTCAAGTTTGCTAGCTCACTTCCAATCTTGTAAGGTGATCATCCAACCTCAAGAAATCTTTGTTTCTTACAGTAGGTTATCATTCTAATACAAGGTAATAATCATATTCAAACTTTGGTTCAATTTCTATAACTATAACAATCTTATTTCAAGTGATGATCTTACTTGAACTTGTTTTCGTGTCATGATTCTGCTTCAAGAACTTCGAGCCATCCAAGGATCCATTGAAGCTAGATCCATTTTTCTCTTTTCCAGTAGGTTTATCCAAGGAACTTAAGGTAGTAATGATGTTCATAACATCATTCGATTCATACATATAAAGCTATCTTATTCGAAGGTTTAAACTTGTAATCACTAGAACATAGTTTAGTTAATTCTAAACTTGTTCGCAAACAAAAGTTAATCCTTATAACTTGACTTTTAAAATCAACTAAACACATGTTCTATATCTATATGATATGCTAACTTAATGATTTAAAACCTGGAAACACGAAAAACACCATAAAACCGGATTTACGCCGTCGTAGTAACACCGCGGGCTGTTTTGGGTTAGTTAATTAAAAACTATGATAAAATTTGATTTAAAAGTTGTTATTCTGAGAAAATGATTTTTATTATGAACATGAAACTATATCCAAAAATTATGGTTAAACTCAAAGTGGAAGTATGTTTTCTAAAATGATCATCTAGACGTCGTTCTTTCGACTGAAATGACTACCTTTACAAAAACGACTTGTAACTTATTTTTCTGACTATAAACCTATACTTTTTCTGTTTAGATTCATAAAATAGAGTTCAATATGAAACCATAGCAATTTGATTCACTCAAAACGGATTTAAAATGAAGAAGTTATGGGTAAAACAAGATTGGATAATTTTTCTCATTTTAGCTACGTGAAAATTGATAACAAATCTATTCCAACCATAACTTAATCAACTTGTATTGTATATTATGTAATCTTGAAATACCATAGACACGTATACAATGTTTCGACCTATCATGTCGACACATCTATATATATTTCGGAACAACCATAGACACTCTATATGTGAATGTTGGAGTTAGCTATACAGGGTTGAGGTTGATTCCAAAATATATATAGTTTGAGTTGTGATCAATACTGAGATACGTATACACTGGGTCGTGGATTGATTCAAGATAATATTTATCGATTTATCTCTGTACATCTAACTGTGGACAACTAGTTGTAGGTTACTAACGAGGACAGCTGACTTAATAAACTTAAAACATCAAAATATATTAAAAGTGTTGTAAATATATTTTGAACATACTTTGATATATATGTATATATTGTTATAGGTTCGTGAATCAACCAGTGGCCAAGTCTTACTTCCCGACGAAGTAAAAATCTGTGAAAGTGAGTTATAGTCCCACTTTTAAAATCTAATATTTTTGGGATGAGAATACATGCAGGTTTTATAAATGATTTACAAAATAGACACAAGTACGTGAAACTAAATTCTATGGTTGAATTATCGAAATCGAATATGCCCCTTTTTATTAAGTCTGGTAATCTAAGAATTAGGGAACAGACACCTTAATTGACGCGAATCCTAAAGATAGATCTATTGGGCCCAACAAGCCCCATCCAAAGTACCGGATGCTTTAGTACTTCGAAATTTATATCATATCCGAAGGGTGTCCCGGAATGATGGGGATATTCTTATATATGCATCTTGTTAATGTCGGTTACCAGGTGTTCACCATATGAATGATTTTTATCTCTATGTATGGGATGTGTATTGAAATATGAAATCTTGTGGTCTATTATTATGATTTGATATATATAGGTTAAACCTATAACTCACCAACATTTTTTTTGACGTTTTAAGCATGTTTATTCTCAGGTGATTATTAAGAGCTTCCGCTGTCGCATACTTAAATAAGGACGAGATTCGGAGTCCATGCTTGTATGATATTGTGTAAAAACTGCATTCAAGAAACTTATTTTGTTGTAACATATTTGTATTGTAAACTATTATGTAATGGTCGTGTGTAAACAGGATATTTTAGATTATCATTATTTGATAATCTACGTAAAGCTTTTTAAACCTTTATTGATGAAATAAAGGTTATGGTTTGTTTTAAAATGAATGCAGTCTTTGAAAAACGTCTCATATAGAGGTCAAAACCTCGCAACGAAATCAATTAATATGGAACATTTTTAATCGATAAGAACGGGACATTTCAAATGAGTCCGAAAAGCGGTTTTGGAGACATCTTCTCCCTTAACCCTTAATTGATGTTAACCCGAGCGGAGATCGATTTTCTAATATACACAAGATCCTTGTAGTTGATCAAAGAGGTCATCGATGTGAGGAAGAGGATATCGGTTCTTAACCGTCAATTTATTTAGTTCACGATAATCAATGCACATTCGTAGGGATCCATCTTTCTTCTTAACGAACAAAATCGGAGCGCCCCATGGTGAATGGCTAGGTTGGATAAAACCACGGTCAAGTAGTTCTTGGATTTGACTTTGCAATTCTTGAATTTCGGATGGAACAAGTCTATATGGTGCACGTGCTACGGGTGCGGCTCCCGGAATAAGATCGATTTGGAATTCTACCTGTCGATGAGGTGGTAGACCAGGCAATTCGTCGGGAAATACATCAGAAAAGTCACTAACAATTGGCACATCATCGATATGCTTCTCGTCGATCTCGACTTTCTTTACATGAGCTAGAATCGCGAAACAACCTTTACGAAGGTATTTTTCAACTTTAAGGCACGAGACGAGGTTGAGTCCGGTGCAACTCTTATCGCCATAGACAATCAAGGGTTCACCATTCTCGATAGGAATTTGAATCACTTTAAGATCGCAAAGAATGTAAGATTTCATTTTGGATAGCCAGTCCATACCAATGATTACATCAAAGCTCCCTAGTTCTATAGGTATCAAGTCAATTTCAAACTCTTTACCCATTAAGTTTAACGTACACCCCCGATAGAATTTGTCGGCACTCAATAGTTTCCCGTTGGCCACTTCAATGGTATAAGTAGTATCTAGTGGGAGTGGTGGAGTGTTAAAAGAATGAGTCAAAGTCTTGGATACAAAACTCTTATCGTCACCCGAATCGAATAAGCAAGAGACATAAGAATTGTTGAGAAGAAACATACCCGTGACTAGTTCATTGTCATCTCGGGCTTCCTCGGTGTTAATGTTGAAAGCTCAGCCGCACGTATTGAGGTTATCTTTCTTCTTTGAGCATGCATTTTTATAATGACCCGTTTGGCCACATTCGTAACAAGTGACCGTCTTTGGTGCATTGGGCCCCTTTCGAGCGACGGGGGCGGCTCTTTTACAATCGTTGGCCTTATGACCAATTCCTTGGCACCGATGGCAAATTAGCTTGACACATTCACCAAAGTGATGCTTGTTGCGTTTGTTACAAAGGGGTAGGTTTCCGGCATAACCCTTCTTGCCGTCGGAGGTGAAAGACTTCTTGGCAAAGTTGTTGTTGCTTGATTGGGGGGCTTCCCATTTTCTTTTGTTGTTACCCGACTTATCCTCGACTTTAGGTGCCGACACTACAATTTCGTCCACCGTTTCTATCAATTTGCGGGCCATGTTCAAAGCTTCTTGATGATTAATGGGTTTGGATGACATTACTCCGTGTTTGATGCTCTTTGGAAGACCATCCATGTAAAGTTCAACCCTTAAAGATTCGGGGTTCACAAGGTTTGGGCACATCAAGGCTAGTTCGGAAAATCGTTGATTATAGGCCTTGAGATCGTTCCCGACCTCTTTTAAAGTTCTTAGCTCTTGTTTGAGCCTTCGGGTTTCTTTACGAGGAAAATATTCGATGATCATCTTTTCCCTTAAATCGGCCCAAGAGAGGGTGTGGGCTTCATCGGTACCCACCGATTGCACATAGGTGTTCCACCAAGTGAGAGTGACGCCGGCGAATGTGTGAGTGGAGTACTTGACCTTGTCTTGGTCCCGACAACCGCTTATGCTAAAGACGGATTCCGTTTGCTCAAACCATCGGGTGAGCACAACCGGTCCCCCGGTTCCATCGAAAGTGTGAGGTTTGCACCCCATGAAAGTTTTATAGGAGCATCCCTCGTTTGAATTACCGGCTCCATTGTTGTTGTTGTTGTGGTTGTTGTTATTGTTGTTGTTGTTGTTGGATGAGTGACCGGCCATGGCCGCATCTACGGCGGTGGCTATCATTCGTTGTAGAGCTTGTTCGGGTGTTTCATGGTGTGGTACACGGCGAGGAGGCATTGTTCCTTCAAAACACAAGAATACCGTTGATTAGTATTTTCAATAATACTAATCACGATATTGAATAAGGATAAAGAAGAAAAAAAATTCCTTGACTCGCCTTAAATTCTTTATGTCATAATGTCGGAACGTTCATATGAGTCACCGTAATATAATCCCGGAAATTATATTACCCTGATTCATATGTGCATTCGACATTATTTCATATAGTCAAGGTGGCGTGTCAATCAAATTAAACAACGTGAGATTAAGATGAAATAAGAGTAGATATGAGTAGAAACGTTCGAGTATAAATGCACAAGTAGTCAAGTAATTCCTACTTCAAGTCTATATGCCGGTTGTAGTCTAGACTCACCAATGTACCCTATGACTCGGGGTTGACACCAATGAACTCTAAATCCCTACAACCAATGCTCTGATACCATCTGTAGCGACCCAACAAAATCGTCATTAACGGTGCCGTCTACTTAGGTCCCGTTACGTGGTCATAAGTCTTTAAAACAACGTTTGACCAAAAATATGTCGCATTCATTTCAAATCTGAAGATTGTTTCAAAATTTACATGGTTAGTTCAACCATAAGTTATGTTACAACGTTATAAGTACAAGTGAAACCTATGCGACACAATTTAAAAGTAGCCAAAAGACGCTCCATGTATGCATATATACTCGACATCCAATGCAAGTATCAAAATAATGAGCGGAAGCATGTATCACAAAATGTTCAAGGACCTGAGAAAAATATAGAAATCTGTCAACGAAAACGTTGGTGAAATCATAGGTTTAAGTAAGTAAGTAAGTAAGTACAAATGAACTACAAGATTTGTATCATTGAATAATAGTAAACCATTCTAAAATTTGTTATCACGAGCACCCAATTATCAAGGCTTAACTTTCCATCCATAGAACCCCATCACAATAGTGTTAGAACATACACTGTTTCTCGAAAATATATTTCATCCGAATAACGGTAGCGAACCGTCCGAATGAGGGTTTGTCAAACCCATATGGCCATACAACATAAGTTCTCGCTTACACCCGGCAAGTGTAACTAATGATAATCGAATTGAGGATTTTTGTTCTAACTCGTATGTAGAATGTTTATTTTTGTACTTATGTTCACTTTGTAAAATGAAACGTTTATGTTTTCTCATCCCAAATGTAAGTTTAAAAGAGTAAAGGTGGGACTATGATCTCACCTTGAGTGCACGAGTGAATAAAGTACTTCACAAGATAACGTGTGTAAGAACGAATGCTAGTCTTGACCTAAACAAGTAGGTCGTATCAATAACGGTAAACACGGTTGGTCAAAGATATTCAATTAGTCCTATGGCTCGTTACGACTCGATTATATAGCATGTGAATCAAATTGTCAAGTTCCATGCAAGATACAAGTATAAAAGCACGTTAGAACGAATGCACAAACATTTGGTTAAGTTTGATTAAAAGTCAACTTTGGTCGGGTCAAAGTCAACGAAAAAGTCAACACGTTCGGGTCGGGTCCCGAACTATTTTTCTGAGGTTTTTAATCATATATAAGCATGTTAGAACAAGTTACATGTGAATCAGAGGTGCGTAGCATAGCAAACATTTTTTGTAAAAGTATAAGTTTGATCAGAATCCAAACACGCCTAATGCCGCGCCACGCCGCGACACTCAACGTGAGCTGGTACCTGGGCTGGTGCAAGTGTTAACCAAAACTCATTTTAACACAACAAATGAATCGTAAACACTTAAAACGCATACCATACATCGTTGAAAAGGTAATTTAGCGAGGAACACAACTAAATACATATCATCAATCAATTCTAGCATTTACAATAATCAAAACCGCATTAAATGTTCATCTTTAACGATACTCAAGCTCATAAATGCAACCAATGATTCGGAAACCAAATGCACACATATAATACGCCGTTTCGTAGGTAATTACGCATACAATACAACTAAACACTTACAATTGACATTACAAAGCATTCAATGCATCAAAAATCCATTTTACTTCTATCAAACCCTAACTCAAAATCACAAATTTAGCAATAAAGTTTATGGAGTCTTTCCAAGTCAACCTACACATCAAATTGAAGCTAGTGATACTAGTAACATATTTAATACATGCACTTTTAACATCTAACAACATTTAAGCAACCAAGTCACAAAATCAAACACACCAAATTTTAAGTTCATGCTAGTTACTTAAATTAACAAGATCGAGCATACAAATCATATATTCATGTTAGACTTGAGCCATAGACACTAATTAACACTTTTATAAAAAATCATCAAGAACACAAAATCTAGTGATTTTAGAAAGTTATCCAAATGAGATGTAATCGGTATGGATTCGAAGAGAAAGATGCAAGGATTCCAAATATGTAATTTGTTTGAATTGATGCTTGCTAGATCTTGAATAGATGATGAATCTTTGAATTGAAGTTTTGAGAGAAATATTGAAAGTATTAAGAAAAATGGAAAAGGAAAATGGATAATGAATGGATGAGGGAGGAGATGACTCTTTGACCTAGTCACTCCTTTTGTCAATTGGCAAAATTGGTCCCTCAAGTTTAAAGCGGGTGCGTGTATTACCTAAACGAGTTATTTTATAACGCGTTTTAACGGAAGATGTTATAATCATATAACGGACTTTAAATAAATAAACGGAAAGTAAACAGAAAAAAGCGGGATGTTACAGAAAGTATTCGGATCATTGTCCAATTATGATAAATGATGAAGAAAGAGACTTTGGACCTAAGCCTTTCAAATTCTTTGACGCTTCGTTTGATGAAGAAGGAATTGATGACATAGTAAAAAAACTCGTGGATTCTTCCGATAGGGATTAGTAACAGGAAAGATTGTTTATTTCGCAACAAGTTGAAGAATGTTAAGAATGCTTTAAAGGAATGGAGTGTGAATAAATTCAAATCTCTTGATGGCGAGATCGAAGCTTTGAAATCACTATCACTTAACTTCGAATTAAAGGCGGAAAAAATCAGTTAAATGAGGCAGAAAGGGAAAATTGGCTTCTCACAAGGAAAAAGTGGATGGAAAAAGAAAGTGTGAAAACGAGTATGTTAAAACAAAAGGCACGTGTGAAGTGGATTCTAGAAGGTGATGAGAATTCCAAATATTTCCATTCCGTTATTCGAAGAAATTACAACAAAAGCAACATAAGAGGATTGAATGTCAATGGTATTTGGGTAGATTCTCCTTACGCCATTAAAGATGAGGTTTTCAAACATTTCAAGCGAATGTTCGAAGAAGGGGATGACGATAGACCAAGTATGGAAGACCTCAAATACCCTTGTCTTTCCATAGATAATGCTTCTGATCTTGAACTTCCTTTTTCTGAGATTGAAATTAAAAATGCAGTTTTTGAATGTGGAAGCTCTAAGGCTCCCGATCCTGATGGTTTTAACATGCGCTTTTATAAAAGATATTGGGAAGAATTAAAGGGAGATCTTACTCGTGTAATCGAATGGTTTTGGGAAAAGGGGGAGATATCTCGTGGTTGCAACTCATCGTTTGTCACCTTAATCCCAAAAAAGGCTGACCCCACTGGGCTTAGTGACTACCACCCGATTAGTTTGATCGGTAGTTACTACAAAATACTCGCAAAACTTCTCTCTAACCGGTTGAAAAATGTGATCCCGCACCTTATTACCTCGGAGCAAAGTGCATTTATTAAAGGTAGATACATCTTAGATGGTGCGTTGATTGTAAATGAAAGTGTTGACTACCTAAGAGCTTCCAAGAAAAAAAGCATCTTGTTCAAAGTCGATTTTGAAAAGGCATTTGATTGCCTTAATTGGAATTTCTTATTGGATGTGATGAAAAGTATGGGATTTGGGTGTAAATGGAGGAAGTGCGGCTATTTCAATCTTGGTAAACGGGTCACCTACAAAGGATTTTTCATTGGGAAGAGGTATTCGGCAAGGAGACCCGCTTTATTCGTTTCTCTTCATTTTAGCCGCGGAAGGGTTCGGCATTTTAATCAAAGCCTCCACCGAAAAGGGATTATATAGAGGGGTTGAGATCAGGAAGGACAAAATATGTCTTTCGCATCTCCAATACGAGGACGACACGATTTTTATTGGGGAATGGAGCCATGAAAATGCATCAAACATTCGGAATCTCCTCAAATGTTTCGAATTGGCTTCGGGTTTAAAAGTGAACTTTCAAAAGAGTTGTTTATATGGGATCGGGGCTAGTGAGGTGGAACTAAGCCATTTTGCATCTCGTTTGGAATGCCAAGTGGGGAACTTTCCTTTTACTTACCTTGGACTTCCAATCGGTGCAAAAATGAATAAAGCGTATAGTTGGAACCCGGTCATTGATAAATTCAAATCAAGACTTTCTAATTGGAAAATGTGGGCGTTGTCGTGTGGAGGAAGATTAGTCCTAATTAAATCGATCCTTAGTAGCCTTCCATTGTATTACTTCTCGATCTATCGTGCTCCGACTTGCGTGCTCAAAATCCTTGAGAGTGTGAGAAGAGAGTTCTTTTGGGGCGGGGCGGAGGTTAACTCTAAAATTTCGTGGGTTAAATGGGATAATGTGGTTAGTTCATTTGAAAATGGGGGGTTAAATTTGGGTCTTTTAAAAAATAAAATTCTTTCTTTATTGGGTAAATGGTGGTGGAGGTTCAATACCGAAACCAACTCTTTATGGGCACTTATTATTAGAAGCATTTACGGTTCTTGCGGTGGTATGGATTTGGAGGGCGAAGCAATTCGTTCTCTAAGTCCTAGTGTGTGGAAAAATATCCTTATTGCAGGTACTCACATTCAAGAATTGGGGGTCGATTTCAAGGAATCCTTCATCATGAAAGTGAATAAAAGATCGCAGCTGAGTTTCTGGGACTCCAAGTGGCTGACTAATGGCAAATTGAAGACAAAATTCCCAAGACTGTTTCACTTAGACTCTGATAAGGATGCACGAATTGCTGATCGGGTCCGCGAGTCAGATTCTGGTATAATGGTGACAAGTTGCTGGTCGAGACAGCCTTCCGGTCGCACATCGGGTAAACTTTCTGAGCTACAACAACTCGTATCAGGTTACTGCTTCGAAAGACGGGTCGCGATACGTGTTCTTGGACATTATCACATAATGGTATTTTCACTGTACGATCTTTATCTCGTATTCTTGATGATCTTTCAATTGCAAATACTTGTGTCGAAGAAACCATGCGTAATAATTTGGCTCCAAAAAAGTCAAAATATTCGTTTGGCGGTTATGTAAAAAAAAGACTCCCCGTCAAAACCGAGCTTGACAAAAGAGGTATAGATTTACATAGTGTAAGATGCCCGTTATGTGATGATGATCTAGAAACCGTTGAGCACTCGTTTATTTTTAGTAAATGTGCAATGCACGTTTGGGATAGAGTTTTCGGGTGGTGGGGCCTTGGTGCCATGTCCAACCTTAGTATTGCCGAATTAATGAGAGGAAATGGCCCCACCTCTTACACCACGATCGGGAAGAAAATTTGGCAAGCGGTTGAATGGGTTTGCGCGTACTTAATTTGAAAAAATAGGAATGAGATGGTGTTTCGAGGTAAATGTTGGAGTGCACCGGTAGCTTTGAACGAGATTCAAGTTAAGTCTTTTGAGTGGGTTTCCAAAAGAATAAAGAAGCGGAAACTCGATTGGCTCACGTAGTTAAACGACCCGAGGAGTTATTTAAATTCATTGTAAATTGTGTATGATCGAGTCATGTACCCTTCGTGTATAGTTTTTAGCTTTGGGTTTGGTTTGCTACCTTTGCAAACCTTGTATTCATTTGGGTCATGAGTCATGTATTGGCAAGTCAAGTTTGTTGTACTTTCATAGTTTTAATATATGCTTGCTTTTCAAAAAAAAAAAAAAAAATGTTTTTCTAATAAACGTGTAGGGAAAATAATGAAATCAGTATAAAGTATATTTTTTAATTCTTTTTCTGCACGGAACGCTTCATCGTTGAGATTGAGATACCCTTTACACGATACTTGCATATAACAACAATATATTAATATCAAACGAGTATTAAAATAAGTAACACAAGAATAATTAAACATCACGAAAATAAACAAAATAATGCATTATAATATACAAAATCGTACAATACAACTACCATATGAAAGTATGAAACCTTTGACAAACAGATACTGAAATGTGAATGGGCACCAAAAGTTTGACCTTTTCAATGCCTGCTTGTTGACCTTCCAATTCTTCCTCATTTTCGACAGTTTCAATCACAATCGCCTTTCTTTGTTCTTGGGTAAGTCCTTATTGCTTTACCCAGTGGGATTTTGTGATCAAGATTACATTCTTTTTTCTTTTGGAAAATTCATATTTTTTTCAAGTTTTTAAAGGTAGGTTTATATACAGTATATTGTTCCCAAGATTCATGGGTATGTTCAGATTCTGTGTTATTTATGTGGTTTTGTATTATGAGTATACTTTTATACTTTTATGTTTAATAAAGTGGATGAACCATGAATTCATGATATTGAGATACATATGTAGTGAGTGAATATGGTGTAAATAGTTTTATGTATGTAGTACTATGCTTTAATTTGTTTGTTCCAAAAATATAAGATTATATTATTGTGTGGATTTGAAATAAAATTTGCTAAATTTGCTAAAATTTGCTAAATTTGCTAAATTTAATTTGAAATAAATATGGTTTTCGATGAGAAGAACAATTTATAAACCCTTGGAAATAAGATGAAAGAGGTGATCGGGTCAATAGCGATAATGAATTAAGAAATTTGTTAATTTTACTACCTTAACAAAAGTTTATTTTAATGTTTTTCTTATTCGTGACACCTGAATGTGTTTTGTTTAAGATATGGGAGCGAAATCGTCAAAGAATTCAAAGAGGTCACCACATGCTAGTACTCATCGTAATGCATACGGATCACAAGGTACGAGTGTACAACCACATGAGTTAAAGCGATCAACTTTGCAAGATGATTCGACTCCTTTAGGACTGAGCACTAATAGTTCTAATCTCGAAAGCAACCAAACAAAAGACGTTGTTTCTACGCCTAGATTGAATTTGTCTGGATATAATAGCAAAGACGATGTTTTTTATGATGGAATACCTCGTGTTCCTGCAACGTTGTCTGAAAAATCAAGATCTAGAAGCTTTAAGGTAGGTGAATACTGCACATTTAACATTTGGCTACTTTTATCCTGTGAGTTACAAAACATTCTAGTTTATATGCTACTGCAAGTTACAACATTATAGCTTCAGTATTTTGTATGTTATTGTGTTACTGCTAGAAGTGGTAATTTTGACCCATTACATATGTAAGAGAGCCGTTTGGATAATTTTATCTCTAACTGGTCATATGTGTAATCAAGAAAGTTACTTCAGATGAAACAGAACAAACGATTCAAACATTTCAAACCAGTTGCAAGTCGCCTAAATTTATTATCGAAATAAAGAGCTTCCTAAATAATTATATTCGAACTTAGGTTAGTATCGAGATGATATATTTTAAAGGATTTTGCTAACGACATCCCTTAGGGTTGTTGTTAACATGCTTAAAACATTTGTACTATTATTTAACCGCCACCGTAAAGTTAATAACCAACTGCTATATACGAGTGTTTTAAGCGTGTTAATGACAACCCTAAAGGCCGTCGTTAGCAAATTCCATTTTATTATAATAATATTGAACTCACTAATTGCTGACTAGAGTTTCAGACAAAACGTAAACCATTTTGACCCGTTTCCTGACCCACCCATTTTGCCATCTTTAGCTACCACTTTCATGTGCTGGTTGGTTATAGATATATAAGGGAACTATCATGTAATTTTCATTGCTTTCAGGTTAATGCACTCAAAGCTGGTAGCTTTGGGATAGAAAAAGCTGTGGATGTATTGGACACTCTCGGAAGTAGTGTTACGAACATAAATTCTGGGAGCGCTTTTGTCACGGGGCCCACAACAAAAGGAAACGAACTATCAATTTTGTCATTTGAGGTTGCCAACACGATCATGAAGGGTTCAAGCCTTATGAATTCTCTCTCAAATATAAGAATTAAGCATTTGAAAGAAGTAGTTTTTGTTTCAGAAGGTGTGCAAAATTTGGTTTCTAAAGATGCTGATGAGCTTTTAAGAATTGTTGCTGCAGATAAAAGGTTCATTAGATTATAATCATCGTTTCTGTTATTATCGGTTTAGAGTTATTCATATTTACAGGATACACGGTTTTGCAGGGATGAGCTGAAAATTTTTACTTGTGAAGTGGTTCGTTTTGGAAATAGATGTAAAGATCCTCAGTGGCACAATTTGGATGTTTATTTTGAAAAGTAATTTGGGAGCAATTTTCTTCTATTTTTTTTTTACATTTATTTTTTTATATGTTTATATCCAATGTTACATAGTTTTTACTTGGTTTTTGTATATTTTACTTTCCAGACAAAACAGAGGACTTACCCGTCCTAAGCAGTTGAAAACAGATCCGGAAGCAGTGATGCGTGAATTGCTGAACTTGGTTCAACATACAGCAGTAAGCTTATTTTTTTTTTCCCTCAGATTATTTATTATTATTATTATTTTATTTTATTTTTTTGCAGAAAATACACCCTACTAATGTTTTAGAACAGTATTGTCCATATCCTAATTATGTCTTGCAATAATGGTGCATATGTATCTAGTTTAACTTAGATTCAAATCAAGTATTCATTACAAGTTTGAAGAGCATAATTTAGTAAACTGTAGCCTTCAGCTCTTTTACTTGAGAAATAATCTATGAGTTTTTCATGACGTGCAGGAGTTGTATCGAGAATTATGCATATTGGACAAACTTGAACAAGATGAACAACAAAAACATCAACGAGGGTCTAATTCAATTTCCGTTTCAAAAGGTCACTGCATATTCCAATTAGTATACTATTCATTCTAATGCTAACAATAAACATATGCTAATATTTTGTTTCTTTAGTCGATTACATACCTGTATTTTCTTACTCCCATAATTTAGTAAATCTGTGAAAGAACGAAAATCTATATTTAAAACCACATCAAGAATAATGTAAAAAATCGAAATAAAATGTTGTTGCAGGTCCTGAGCTTATTAATCTTAAGCAAGAACTGAAAGGCCATAGGAAGCAAGTAAAACTTCTAAAGAAAAAGTCTCTCTGGTCCAGGAGTATGGAAGATGTACTATTACTTCATCATTCTTTTATTTTTTATTTTTTTATATTGTTTTCGTTAACAACTTTTACTTTAAAATGGAATTTTCTGAATAAACTTCTTTAGTATATTGAAGGACTGATATCATCATATGTTACAGGTCATGGAAAAGCTGGCTGACACCGTCATCTTTTTAAACCGACAGATAAAAAACGTGTTTCAATCAGTGTGTATGTACTTCTCATCATAATTGCATGTTGGTCAACAAGATTTCACTAAAATATAATGTTCCGAATTTGACAAAATACTATAAGGATGGACAAAATACTTCATTAGTCGATACTCATACTACTAGATGTTCTAAAGTTGTAAGGTTTTCCCTGTTCGGGTTACCCGGGAAGGGCGAGTAATCCGACCCCATACTCTAGTGTACGCAGCCCATCAGGAATACTCCCTGGCTGTTTCCAACCCTTCCCTGGCCACCCCAAGAATTGAACCTGAGACCTCTTGCAAGGATCTCAGGGCCCCAACCACTTGGGCTACCTTGGGATGGTTTTGAAGCGACTATTTGAAATTGAACAATACTAATTATAATCAGTAGATAATTAAGTGTGGTAAAACGAGCTGTTATAAGTAGTGTACAGATGTAATTCTGCAGTATGAAGTTTTAATAATAGTATGTTTGGTGAATATCTATTTTTGTATGCAGATGATAATGCAACATTAAGCCAAGGTCCAAGTATGCGGAATAAATTAGGACCAGCTGGTCTTGCATTGCATTATGCTAATATTGTTCTTCAGATCGACTCAATCGTAAGTAACTTGCGCTTATCTAATTTCATTTAATATATGTTTACACAATCTCAATGCAATTGTATCCAAAATCTCAACCATATTTCATTTTCTTTCGGGTTAATTTTTTTCCACATGGTTTGCCGATCTGACTAGGTTTCTCGAAGCAGCCCTATGACTAACGTTGCAAGGAGCATGTTATACCAGAGTCTGCCACCTGATATTGAATTATCTTTTCGGTCCAAGTTAGCTTCATTTCGTGTTGAAAAAGAGGTATACCAAATGCTCTTAGTCATCAAGCTAATGAATTAGGTGATATTGGATTTGTTTTTTAAACTTATAGTAAGATTATTACAACCTTTTGGATTAACAAATCAACTAAGGGTCTCATAATCAGTTTTAAATTCAATGTAACTTTCATACTACCTGCAACAAAGTTGATTATCAATTACTGCGGAGTAAATTGTGCTGATTTGATTCCTCTCAAGTTGCAAAATAACATGAAGACTTGCCTAATTCATTACTCATTTAAATTGAGATATTTCTACTCATATGTTCAAGGTTGAAAAAGACATGAGACACAGACGAGTTGGTCAGGACCTTGAAAGGTAGAGTCGGTCAAGACAGGATGGAGACGGGGTGGAAATGGGGTCGAGACAGACGTTGACTTTTAAATAAAATTTATTAAATATAACTATTTCAAACATAAATATTTTATAAGTAAATGATTTACAAATAAGATAATGTGATGTTAGTTTAAATAATATATAGGTTTAGTCATCTAACCGCTGCATCAGACGCCGCAACCTCCGTTTGCAACCATACATATGTCGCAACAATGTTCTTTTTGCTCATTTTATGCATTGATATCAATAATAATAAGATTTTGTCAACCACTCAAAAAACTAAGTTTTAGGTATCACATCTACAAGTGGAACATCTATATCTGCTATAGCCAATTACATTTAAGTTCATCGTTACGTTGAAAAATCACGTAAACCACCCTTTAAGTGATTACATTCTAGAAATTTACACTATGTTCATTTCTGCAGCTAGATGTTCCGGGTATTAAAGCCGAAATAGAAAAAACGTTATGCTGGTTTTCTCCTGTAGCCATAAACACAGCAAAGTAAGAAGATTTCACTCCTTTTAATATTTCTCATACTTTAATCCATCTGCAATTTTCTCATGTTCTTTTGTGATGTTAATAGGGCTCATCATGGTTTCGGTTGGGTTGGTGAGTGGGCAGACACCGGGTGAGTTACATACGAGATTCATAAAACTGTTTATTATTTAAAAACACTAGAGGTGGCAAAATGGGCGGTTAGTCAGGTTGGGTAACTGGTCCATTCGGGTTGAATCTCACATTCTATAAATCCATTTAATATTTTGGATCATAAAATCTATGCGTTAAATATGTTTGCAATAAGTTTTTTCGTTACTATAATAATATTTACTTTTTGATTTAGGTAACCAAGAAGGTTATGTGTATTAAAAGTACACTGTGGGCTGCTGCTTTTGACCCATTTACTTTTCAACAACTTTTATTTGTTTTTATAAATATTGGACTAGTTGATGATAAAATCATTGCCCAAATCGACAAATTTCTAAGTAAATGGTTCGAATAAGTCAGCTATAGAAATTACAAAATGCCACATGGTTTTATGAATGAAACTAATATATTGTATATGCAGTTCGGGATTAGGACGGAAACCAAATGGGCTGAATGACATAAATCGGATTGAAACATTTAACCACGCAGACAAACAGACCACGGAGTCCTATATTGTTGAATTGTTGCTATGGCTCAACCATTTAACGACCCAATTGAAGATTAGTGCAAATGTAGGCCAATTGCAGTCAAACACAGAGTCCCCAAAAGATGCTACTCAACAAAAGAAGCAAGAAGACGTTGATTTAGAACAGGAGGGCAAAGGAAGTAAAGAAACTAGTAACGATCTTCCGGTTGTTGACTTTGACTCGGACTCTCGACAGGAGATTGTAAAGGCTTCGGGCGGCGTTGAAGATGTGATAATAGAACAGTTGGCTGCATAATGGTTTATGCAGAGCCTGTATTGTGTACATGTTAGTTTGTACGTGTAAATATACTGATCTGGATTTGCATTTTAAGAATATTTTATTACTTTTATTATTATTATTTTTTTTTTTAAAACCCAAAATTTGCATTTTAAGAATAAGTCATTATAACGTATTGTTTTCAGATTAAAATTTTGTATCCAGATCATGAAGTACGTCATTAAGTTTTTGAATGTGTGAACAATATATCTTCATCGACATAATATAATACTTCAGATCATTTTTTTAGTTAAAGTGACTGTCTGTTAATGGCTAGCACGAGTCTAATAAATTCAAAATTCAAATTTGTCTGTTAATGTTTTAAAACTCTGTATATGTAAGATTTGCAATTTATGCGAAAAAAAACATAAGTAAAAAATAAAAAATCTAAAAATCAACGTGTATGTTTGAAAAGTATAGCCCTACCATTTGCTAACAACAATTACACCTGTCTCTAGCAAATGGAAGCTATCTTAGGAGCTATGACAATGTTCTCACCGTTCATGCTTCCGCTATTCTCGCCCGGTGCTTGAACCTTGCTCATTTAAAGCTGGATAAGACAAAAGCAATACACTCAAACGATAGAGAAGGAATTCATATGGCTAATGTTGGTCGCATTTGCATCTTAAAGAAAGATATGACACCTCCTCTTAAGGTGGTGGGACTTAATGAGTTTCTAATTTGTTGTAGTGGGCCTTATATTCTTACAAGAGATCTTAAGTTCAAATTTTGTGTAGTCACGATGGGATGGAAATGGTCACATAGTAATTCAAATGAACCGCATATATTAAAGTATGAGATCGGTATAATTACCCTCCCGAGTAACCCGAAGAGGGAAAAAAATATTAGTTTAGAAATAAATAAAAAATGAACTCTTTCGCAACCCCAGTGACCAGTCCTACAAGTAATATTGAAGAGTTAAATACCGTAACTTGTAATTAAAAGAAATATTGGTGGTAATTGAATCCATGACCTGCACATTATGCTACATGTCTTCATCACTAAGCTACCATCACGATGATGAATAAGTTCACTAAATGTGTACATGGAGTTGAGTCTAATTTAGTTCAATTTTCTTTGAAAATTTTTCCATACAAAATAAATAATGTTACTTCTATTCTTTAATTTTTCGTTCATTTAATTCCTTTTCTCTCGTAAAAAATTTTGATGGTTGATTGAGCTTTTAAACTTCCCGTAGTATTAGTAGTATCAGTTGTACTTATTGATTTTCTGATCCATTATATTTTATTCATATCTTCGTTCCATATTGTTTCTTCCTAAACAAAAAAATAAAGTTTTAGGAATTTTATTATCACATTATATTTTTTCTATAAGTTACGATTCATTCTTTACATTTTACCAAGGTTGTAAAAGACGCGAGTCGGGGACGCATCGGCCATGCCTAAAAAACGACGCGTCGGACGCAATGGGACGCAACGGGCGTTGACTAACGTTGACTTTTTAAAATATTTTTATTAAATATATATTTATATATAATATTATATAGATCGAATTTTAAAATATAAACTGTATTTACGATAAAAATGAATACTTAACAATTATTAACACTATTACAAAAGAAATTAAAAAAATTGGCCGACTTTGACTGACTTTGACCGACATGAATCGACTTGGACCGATTTTGACCAACCTTTTCCGAATTTGACCGACTTTTTACCTTTGACCGAATTTTTAGCAACGACGCATCTGCCATGCCTAAAAAATGACGCGTCGGCCGACGCGTCGGCCAAGTCGGCCGACTTTTGCAACACTGCATTTTACATACCTTTTACATATATACATTAAAGTATTAATTAACTTTATATCGATATTCATATTTATCATTTATAGAAATTAAACACTTAATTTAGGAAATAAATAATTAAAGTTATTTGGGTTAAAAAAAAAATGAACAAAAAAGAACCGAAACGGCGTCGTAAAGAGGAGGGTACAAAAGCTTCTGGAATATTCTTTTATCTACTCCAATAATAAATCTTTACGTCATCCCCTTCCTCTAGCTAGGGTTTTATTATCCTCTTCATCATTTCATCATTTCAACATTTCACCACCAACCAACTGAATCTTTGCATCTCTGTTTGGTAATTCTTTAATTCTCACCTTTAATTTTGAAATACAACCGCTTAATCAACTGGTTAGTTACAAACTTCAAAAAAATCGACTCAGAACACATTGAGTTATAATTTCATATAAAATCTGACATTGTTAATTTTGATAAACATACTAATTGCAAGTTTTGTGATTTAATGAAGGAAATGGCAGCTACTGCTCAGATGACCATCTCCACCACTGCCGCCACCGCATCTTTTCTGCCGGCGTTTGAAGGTTTTAGGCCGTCATCACTTAAATTTCAATCTGTTTCTTTCAGAAATGGTCGTAGTTTGACTCTCGGGTCAACCCGTGGACTCGTTGTCAAAGCTGCCACTACTGTTGCCCCTAAGGTTGTATCATTATAATATATAATGTTTTCAAGTTTCTTATACTTGTTATTACTAATTACTAATTAATAATTACTATTACTATTTAATTTAATATTGTATGAAATGAAATTACAGTTTTCCTTCTTGTTAATATTGACTTTGCTAATTATTGTTAACTTGTTAAGTTCAAAATAGACCATTGTTGTATTTATTTATGGCATATTTTTCATTATTTTGTGAAATTAGTGTATCTTTCGTTTTGGTTGAGTAAAAGTTAGCTTGTTGTTTTAACTTGCCAATTTAAAAATAGTGCATTAGTCAATTGCATAGCTACTTGTTGTTTTCGGTTCGAGCTTCATGTTTGTATGATGATTGTTTTGGCTTATCCTTTTGTAGTATTTGTGAGTTTTGGTAACACTTAACATGTGTTACATCTAGAAAATTACATATGAACGTTTCCGTATACTGATATTTTTAAAGCATACACAAACTTGGTTGTTGAGTTTTTTACTTATTAATTCGTTTGCCATGTGTATTGTATAGATTAATAGATATAATGCTATTATTATTGTTTTGTTTGCAGTACACTACATTGAAACCGTTGGGTGATAGAGTGTTGGTGAAAATCAATGCTGCAGAGGAGAAGTCTGCAGGTGGCATATTGTTGCCGTCAACAGCACAGTCGAAACCACAAGGGGGTGAGGTTGTTGCTGTTGGAGAAGGTAGGACAATTGGGTCCCACAAGGTGGAAGTAGACGTGAAGGTATCAATTGTTTAATTTAAATCACTATATTGTTGTATGTTTTTGTATAATGAGATATGTTGAAAAGGTAACATTTTTGTTTCAGACTGGTACGTCGGTTGTGTATTCTAAGTATGCTGGGACAGAAGTTCAGTTCAATGGTACAAACCATCTGCTACTTAAGGAGGATGATATTGTTGGTATCCTTGAGACGGATGACATAAAGGACTTGAAGCCCCTTAATGATAGAGTTCTAATCAAGGTTTGCAAGTCTTTTCGATTTCTGTTATTTTGTTTATTACTTTGCTTATACTAAGTTATAACTTTGTAAATAAATTATGAATCATTTAAAAGAAATTATGTGACGTTAATTGTTTTTTAGTTACTGATTAATTGAGCATGAGACATATTTATTAAAAACTCTAATCCATTTGAAACTTGGTGATAGGTTACGGAGGCTGAGCTAACTACGGCTGGTGGGTTGCTGCTCACACAGTCGAGCAAAGAGAAACCCTCTACTGGCACGGTGAGTTTTGCACAACAAATTCCACACTTAGTTGCATTATCCCCGTGTTAGATGTGGCAATTCCAACCCATTTATGTATGAATGAGTCAATTTGAGTTTCTATCCATATTTAACGGGCAAAATTTACAAAAAACAGTGATAGGAGAAATGCAACTAGATCGAACAGGTTGAAATATACCCACAGTTTGTTTATAATAATTAAAAAATAAACCTTCCAAAGTGATTGTTTAAAAAGGCTGATTTACGAGGAAGCACAATATATTTTGTAATCACACATGATGCCTTAACAGTTGTGAATTCTTTGTTTATGTGTACATAACGAGTTTGTAAAATTCGTGAGTTTGGACGAGTTGTTTGGGACCTTGGAGGGACGAGTCGGGCGTTGACCAACGTTGACATTGACTTATAGTAATAAATAAATTAAACACATATATTACACATAAATATATCAAAACATAAAACATAAATATAAATATATGACAATTTGATTTTGAAAAATATAAATATTCTGACCTAAGTTTGACTTTGACCAAATTTGACCAACTCAGACCGACGTTGACCCGACTTTCTACCGTTGACTATATTTGAAGGCGTTTTTTAACGAGTTGGACGGGCTGGTCCCCAAACCGACGGGTGGGCCAACTCGGCCGACTTTTACAACACTGGTACATAAAACGATCAATTGTTAAGCTTGATGGTAAAGTTAATGTTGTTGGAGTTGGCTAACACCTGTTATGCTCTTGGTATGCAGGTGATTGCAGTGGGGCCCGGTTCATTGGACGAGGAAGGAAATAGAAAGGAGCTTACGGTGGCTCCAGGGAACACTGTTCTTTACTCGAAATATGCCGGGAATGATTTCAAAGGAAGTGATGGCTCAGAATACATTGCTTTACGAGCATCAGATGTCATGGCTGTTCTTGCTTAGTTTTAATTCAGTGCTGACTGCTATAGGAAAAAACACGACATTGTAATTGTAATCACACCTTGAAAGAACGTTTTGGCATGTGAGTGAGACTCTTACAAGGCTTGAATTACGCAGAAATCGGTCGGTATGATAATTCATGACGAAGGTGTAATTTTTCATTTTAATTTGAAAAAAACTCCTCAAAAAAAAAAAACATTAAAGAATGGTAGAACCTGCAAGAGTTAAACACGGGATCCAACTAAACAATTAAACAAATGGAGAGTTCCCAAAAAAACTTTGGTATTTTAGGGCAAGTCTCAAACATATCATTGGGAAATCAAGCTCACTTTATTTTTCAAGTAGTGAGATTTCAATAGATTCAATAGGGTTAACACTGGATGCTTCAAATTCAAGATTATCTTCTTATAGAGGGTGGCCACATATGCGCGCTACCAAGTTGCTGTTATGCTGTATACAAGTAGCCAAAATAACAGCTCTATAAAATGTGGGATTATGGGGAGGAACTTTTGGTTGTTCTCTTGGGAACCATCAGATGTGTTGCGTGAAGCCTGCTCATACAAACGAAAGTATTGAAACTATAAGAAGTATGACCCTATTGATCCAGAGTGATTGTGCATGCTAGTACATAAGCACATTGTTTTTACATAGATACATGTAACGAACTCGATCTTCTATGATCGTATGTTATATCTACAATTAGGCAAAAGCACCTTTTTTTTTTCTGAAAAAAAAAAAAAACATTAAAACTATTCAATTTTATTTTCGTTTTTCATGAAGATCAACATGTACAACCGCTTGTTGAATATCAGGTCAAGATTGTCATTTTAACGAGTTAGACCAAATTAAATTGGAACTCCACATTCTTTGTAATATTACAAATAACATAGTTTAAGTTTAAAAATAAAATAAAAAATTACACGTTCATTATTGATGTGCGACGAGTTAGGAAGCCCACGTATTGCGGCGAGAGGTAATAACTTTCATAAAAATATATAGAAACATCACGAAATAACGGTACTATCCATTTCATATACGGAGTATTGTTTTTAAAAAAATATACAGATCAATGATGAAATAGCTGATGTAGCATAACGTCAACGGAGAGGTACTATCATTTCATTTCTTGTTTTTAGTATATAGGTAAATATGTCTTCACCTGAAGTTGTTTACCGTTTTGCACACTTGTCTTGCTTATCATAACGGTAGATGTACACGCGCATTGAATGTTTTACATACTAAAACATGTTTCTAATCTTAGCAAAGAAATGGACAACACAGCTCACACAAACACCAAAATAACACAATGTGGTGCTATTAAAGTAAAATGTATACATTTATTTTCAAAAAATTGCAGTTGGTCCTTTGACGACGGGTGATAAACATACCATAATGTGAGGTGGAATGATGATCGAGTTTGTTCGGTCAATAATTACAACAGCCAGATATACATAACTTCTTTTTACAATTAGCCTTTTATAATCGCCTACTACACATGATTTATAGCACATAGAACACAAATTACCTGAAAAACCATCATCATCGCACCTCAAGAATACGCAACATGATACCTATCTGGGGAAAACGGGCAACTGCAACGGCAAAATGCCCCATTGATGAAGGAACCCTTCACCAGTGCTCACTTCCAAAAACAGCAAAACGATAACGGCTAACATAGCGGCTCTACCGTTCCATGTTTCCGCACTCTTTGTAAAACCCCATTCCCACACCGTCACTGGTGCCGGCAATTCTCGACGTTGTGAATCGTATGTCGCCAATAGCTCTTCTACGCTCCCAAGTGGAACCAAAGACTGCACAAGAACCATATAAACTTCAATTTCACTTGCTAGACGTGGCAAAATGGGTGGGTCAAGCGGGTTGCGTAACGGGTCATTGAGGACGGAAATTGTGGTTACCTGTCGAGCTTCAAGATTTGATACGGCCATGGCTCCTACGTAAGGAAGGCTTTCAATAACTGCATCTGCTAAATCAAGAATGAAAGTAGGATTGCATCCAAGTGCAGGAACACGACCCCATTTCTCTATACCAGATTTTAATGCTAATTCCTTGTATTCAACGTCGATTTCCTCCAATGTTTCAATATGTTCACTCACAAAACTGCAATTAAATTAAAAGAAAACCTATAAGAAAGAGGTTTCCAACCATGTTGAAGTTGGTAAAATGTTCAAGTACCTAATGGGTACAGCTAGAAGACTTTTAACGCCTTTCTCGCCAAGTTCAACGATGGTCTGATCAGTGTAGGGTTTCAGCCATTCGACAGGGCCAACTCTACTCTGCATCATATAATAATCAACACAAACCAAGTTATTTAAATAATTTAGACACATGGTAATTCGGGTCGACCCAACTTGTCAGATCAATTACAGCACTAAAAGAATGCCCGCCATTCAACCCGCCTATTTTGACACCTCTTGTTTTGAGTGCCAAATATTAGTCCTATATTAAGGTACTAGATTCAATGACTTCTTATATTAGAGTTGAAAACTATGCAAAGTAATATGGAAGTCCATATTAGTGACCTGATAAGCAAGAGTGTAGGGATTATTTATCTTTCTTCTCTCTAATTCCTCCATTATTAAATCCACACATTCTTCCATCTCGGCTTTGTACGGATCACCGGCTTCTTCGACATATGCAACTGGCACCCCATGAGCACTAAAGAAAATCATCACCTACAGCAATCATCATTTTCAATTAGAATCATGACATAAAAGATAATGGGGACATATTAAGGGATATTTTGGATTATTGAATAATTACAAGTAAACATTGGTGGCCATGTTGTAAGAATTGGATATTGTGTATGTTGTTAAGTGTGTGAGAAGTTCTCATTATGTAAGGAGCAAACAGATAAAATTACTAAAATATGCATTTCTATATATTTATATAATCATCCATAGTTTAAAACTATAAATCTTACATCAACTATAAGGGTTAATAAGTAACCTTCATATATCCCAAGTAATCAGTTTTGCTGCAGAATATATGAGACTGACAATTTAACTATTTGCTATAAAGATAATTACAATTACAAATCACAAATTATAAATTATAAATTATAAATTATAATTATAATTATAATTATAATTATAATTATAATTATAATCAAACCACTTTACCCCAACAGTAAAAAATGGTAATTTCAACTTTTAAGTTACAATAATAAGATAACCTGCTTGATAATGCACACCCAAACAACCCTTAACAAGACAAATCCGAAAAGAAAAGGCCATAGTGAATAATGCAGTCAGTACCTTCTCAGGACTGTCAAAGCTTATGAGCTCTTTTTCAATTAGATCGGCCATTGCTTTAATGTATCCTTCACGTTGGTACCAAGAAGGTATTACCGTGTGTTGCATGTTAACCAGGTATTCGTCCTCCCTATAAAATAAAAATAAATATAAATATTTATATAAAATTATCGATTAAATGTGTGCAAACAGCACATGGTTTTAGGTTAATATGAGCCATTCATCACCTAAAGATACTTTCAAGGAGTCTAAGGCTCGAACCACTAGTTGATATTGAGAATTGTGGATAAAGAGGAAGCACAACTAGCTTATTGACTCCATCCTTTTTAATCTGCAATTAACAACAAACGATGAACTAATGGGAAATTGATGATGTTATCATTAGGAAGACAATATATCTTAACATGTTGATTTAATACGCTAACCAGGACCAAATAATAAAAGCCCAAATGATTTTGAGTTCCTTACAAAACAGTTCATAAAAAAAGTGCAGTGAACAAACACAGCATATACCTGCTCAATTGCTTCTTCAGTGAATGGGTGCCAGTAACGCATGCCTACATACACCTCTGCAGGAACATTTTTGTCATAAAGTGCCTTCCTCAACTCTTTTGCCTGAATCGAGTAATATAATAATTATAATAATAATTGAATGTGCATCATCAAAGCTACGTACATGCATCGTAAACATGTAAAAAAATGCAAGATACTTACAAGAGCATACGGATAGTATATGAAGAAAAGAAATTTATGAAACTATACAAATATCAAGGTTGCAAAAATCATCACTCAGGAGTACTTGGTCGGGACTTTTTAGGGGTAGTCAGGATGTTGACCAAGTTTGACTTTGATTGATTTTGACAGATTTTCCGAGTAATACCAATTTTTGGCTGAGTTTTTAACGAATTTCGACCGATTTACCAAGTAATTACGAGTTTGACCGAGCGAGTCAAACACGAATGCAGACTATAATGAAATGAAGTGTACCTGTTCATCAGTTATTTGGCGAAGAGGAGATCCGCCACCAATCGACGCATAACCTTCCTTGCTTTTTGGTGCTCTAGCAACAGATATGAACTGTGCCAAAGGCTTTTGAAGAAAACGGAACAATCTTGGTAGACGAATAATATCCTGGGCATTAAAAGTAGTTGATTAACCAGTCAACGTCTTCCAGATTAACTGATTAAAAATGTCTATAAAAGAAATTTGGGAAGTAGAGGTGGCAAAACGGGTGGGTCTGGGAACAGGTTGGGACGATCAGAGACCCTTCTCTCACCAAGATTTAACTTCGCTCAATAAATATATAGCGTTTTTATATACGAATACAAAATACAAAAATCATAATCCCTCCGTCCCAATCCAATTGTCCCTAACCAAATAACACACATTTTAATACATGTAATTATTACACTTACCTTATATATACTTTACAGTTTTACCCCGTACTTTTTAACCTTATACATACTTTACAGTTTTACCCCATACTTTTTACTCCCTCTGTCCCTAATTTATTGTCCAGCATTGCATAAAGTACAGTACTTTTATGACATTTCCTTAAACTACGTTTTTTTTTGTCAGGTGACAATAAATATGGGACGGAGGGAGTACCTATCTTTTTGTCTTACATGCATAAAGTAAATATATAAAGGAACTTTACCTTTTCTTATTCTTATCTATTTATAAAAGTGGACAATTAATTTGGGACATCCCGAGAAGGAACAATGAACAATAAAATAAAGACGGAGGTAGTATTATTTGAACAAATAATATTACTTTATCAGAATCATTTAGAAAGGTTTGGCGCATTAAAATACACGTTAGGTGACTTTCAACCTTGTTTGACCTTATTCATTTTGAGCTGTTTTATTTACCCAATAGAGATTAAAATCAACCCAGATAGATCAATTCACAAGTAAACGGGTTGAAAATTGTCATTGAAGTTCCAACAGAAAAGCCTTCTACTTTATATAATGGTGTAAGAATTTGGGAAAAATCGTAAGTTGGAAAATACCGGGTCTGCAAAAAGGTTGAACAAAAACGGTTGCACATCATCAAGAGTTTCGGGACCACCAAGATTGAGCAACAAAACTCCTATTTTTCCATCATTAACAACAGAAGACGATGTGTCTTGTACACGGGATGTTAATAACGCTCTTAACTGCATTGAATCTTTGTGTACGGGTTGTTTTAACAAACATTGTTTTCGGGACGACCCAAATATACATTTGTTTTTAGAAATGGTAACAGATGAGCTGCCAACATCAGAAGAAGCCTCCATTTGCAGCATACCATGAGACACAACTTCAGTAGAGCATATTACTCGTGGCAACACTCTGTTAAAGATAAACCGTCAAAACCCGTAACTACATTTTAAAATGCATTTACGTTCTTAAAAAGTACTAACATCTATACTGAACTCTGACAGTAATTTGTCTTATGATAAATGCTGCAAATTACAATTAAAGATTAAGATGTTTGATAGAAATCCGATTCGAGATAATCAATCTCCCAAGAACGAATAAAGAAACTAAGACTACTTTTAACACTAACCTAACCTTCTTTCCTTTTCCGTAAAATTAGCGCAATCCTAAACTTTAGGAAAAACAAGTTAAACATGAGAAAGATCCCAAGCATATAATCCTACATGCATAAAAATTATGGTCTATATGTGGTTCATTTATTAATGGATGTATCTTCATTTCTTCTTTATCCAATGTGCATAAATGGGAAGTGGATATAGTGGCTAAAAAACTGAAATTTAACAAAATCCAGACGCATAAACCTAAAACCCACAATAAAAATACAAAAACAATGGTGAATCTTGATAACTGGCTAAAATATAAGCAGAACCCGGATACAAGAACAATAAACTTCAACAAAGGCAACAACTTTTAATCAAATTGAAACCAAATATTACGACCCATTTGAGCAATTTAGTACAAAACAAAAAGGGGACTAAATTAAAACAAGAAATAAGACTTACAAAGGGGTTTTGGGATGAAATCTTGGAAGGAGTGCAGAAGAAGGAGAAGGGGAACATGGTGCTTGAATCCTTATATTCATTGATTGATGATTCATACTTTTTTTTTTAATAATTCAGTAGCTCTAAAGTCAAAAATAGTAAGTATATTTTGTAGTGATATATTATACTATTATTAGCAGCAACAAGGGTTTGTTGAGGGTTTGAGGATTAGGGGTGTGAAATTATGTGAATTAGAATTTTGGGGAAAAATGAATGCAGGGAAAGAAAAAGGGTGAGTTGATAATTTGGGAGTGACCCAACATGTTATTTTCTCTGCATTTAAACAGACAGTAGTTGTGCTGCTCAAATATTGCCACCTGTCCAAACTTATTATCCTGTTTTTTCTTCTTCTTTTTTATTTTTTATTTTTTATTTTTTATTTTTTATTTTTAATTTTAATTACTTTAAATAATTATATTTTGTTAATTAATTTTACAATAAAATTAAATATAAACAAATTAATTAAATTAAATTAATTATACTTTTTGTAAATTAACAGCACATAGGGTTAGTACGTTACTATAATTACAATATGCAAATGGATGATTATTATAAACCCTTTATTAAAATTATTTAATAACGTGAGAAAAAAACATTTATAAAGATAATAAACTGAATGATTTAGCTCAAAATCATATCAATGATTGTATAAATGATAATATGAACAATTATATAATAATGATAAATAACAATAACAATAACAGGAATAATAGAATAGAATAATAATAATATAATTCTACTAGTAATATTTTTTTATTGGGAAAGGAATTCTAATAATAATAATAATAATAATAATAATAATAATAATAATAATAATAATAATAATAATAACTAATACGGAGTAACTAGTATAATTATAATTAATGATAAATATAATAAAATGCATATTAAAATTTTATTATTAAATGGTTTAAGTCAACACCATTTTGACAAACTAAAAATGGTGTTTACTTGCACCATTTAGAGAGTATATAAATATAAATAAATTACGTCATGGTTTTCGGTTGTGAGATTGGGTTTCGCTCGTTTGTCATGGTTTTAGGTTTCAAGCCCCTTTTCTTTGGTGGCATCTTTGGGTTGGGTCCAGGCAGTAATCTCTAGTTGGAGATTAGGTTTTAAATCTGGGGAAATATTAATTTATTGCCATCGGGTCTTCTTTCGTAGCTAATGGGTATTATGATCTTCTTGGGATGAATCGGAGAAGATCCACAGCCAACCATGGGTTTCCTAGTAAGAAGGAAAGAAAGGAATTTGTAGGAGGACCCGAACAAGTTATAAACCCAAATGCAAAACTACTTTTCAAAAGCTAACTTGAAGAAGGAGGAGACGCCAAAGTTTATAACCACTAATTTAATTTGTTCACCCACTGATGTGGGATTTAAAAGCCAGCTAATGTGGATCATTACAACGCCCCATCCTTGAGGGCCAACGTTCCCATTGGACCATCTAAAGATGAGTTGCTCTAATACCAATTGTTATGATCTTCTTGGGATGAACAGGAGAAAATCCAAAGCGAACCTTAGGTTTCCTAGTTAGAAGGAATGAAAGGTACTAGAGGACGACCTGAACAAGTTATAAACCCAAGTGTAAACTCACTCTTAAAAAGCTACCTTGAAGACAGAAGAGGACACCTAAGTTTATAACCACCAATTAAGTTTGTTAACCCAATGATGTGGGATTTTAAAGCTAACTATTGTGTCATGTCTCGTGGAGGTCGAGCTTCTAGTTATGTAACAACCCTACTTTTTCTGTTACTATCGTTACTTGTCTGTTAATTATTTAACGGTGATTATGTGACAACCCGAAAATTTTCGACCAAATTTAAACTTTATCTTTATATTATTCCGACACGATAAGCAAAGTTTGTTAAGTTAAATCTCAAGAATTTTAAACTGTGTTCATACATTCATTTAAACCCGAACAAATTCTGACGATTCACGAACCATTATATAAATGGATATGATTATATATGTATATATATGTGTATATATATTATAACTTGAGGATATTAACAAAGTATTAAACGTATAATACTTTACATGAACGTATTATGTTTAATATATTTATCGCCGGAATTAAAATATAATATCAAATGATTGAATTATCAGTTACATTGTGATATGATTACGGGTCTCTGTTGTGAGGTCCACGTTGATTTGAGAAATCTTTCCTTTTTAACAATATTCGAAAAATGGTAAAGTGATTTACAAGTAAGAACAAATGTGTCAATTAACGGGAACTAGTCAAGGGTTAGTGGAGATTCCTGTTTGATTTCCAATTCATGCTTTACAATAATTTCCTCGTGACTATTGATAAGTTAATTAGTTAACTTTCATGATATTTAATGTAAAAGTGAAATCATGTAAAATAAATAATTTCGATAATGGTAGTCGACAAGATAAACCCATTTAACATGATACAATAAGATGATTTCATACGTTTAATTATTCATTGGACTTAACCCTACGAGTCACGAATAAATTGAAACTTAAAAATATGAAACCCTTCTTAAATAAAAACGTTTTATGATATAAAAATTTCTATTAAAACCTTTTGATAAAATGATTTTGAATAAATTGTTATATTAATATTATTATCATTACCTTCATTATTTAATGTTACTATTAATATTAATAATTGTATTATTAATATTATTATTCTAATATATATATATATATATATATATATATATATATATATATATATATATATACATATATATGAAATTTGATATGTATAAGTTGTTATATTATTATTATTAATATTATTATTATCATTAATATTATTAATATTATTATAACTAATATTATTATTAGTATCATTAATAATATTATTATTATTATCATTTTTATTACTAATATCATAATTAGTATTATTATAATTATTATTATCATATTCATTAAAAGTCATTAGCATTATAGTTATCAAAAAAAAAATAATAAAATAAATACAATTTATTATTATCAATAATAATAATATTGTTATTATCATTTTTATAATTAGTATTACTAACTACTAATATTATTATTTTTAATATATAGTATATGGATATGAAACCTGATATACATAAATTGTTATATTATTACTAATATAATTATTATCATTAATAATATCAATATTATTATAATCAGTATTATTATCATTAATAATATTATTTTTGATATTTTTATTATTATTATTATCATCATTAATATTATTATCATTATCATTAATAATAATATTGTTATTATTACTATTATATTATTATAAGTTATTATTTATAATATTAAGAGTATTATTATTGTTGTTATATTTATTAATTAATAAGATAAGATTACTTATAATATATAAATACACATGAATAATACAGATATATACGCGTTATATTTACATCACTATCAGCTTTTTCTTTTTCCTCTATTTCTTCCTTCTGCTCGTGAAAATCGGTCGACTAATCAAACACTACAAAACAATCGTTGATTTATATATTATCGTTGCATCAATTATTCCATTGCACACTTTAATTATCTGCTGCAATTCCAAAATAATTAAACAGAAACAAAGTTCAGACCTGGTTTCCTCTGTTTCGCCATATCCTTAATTTGAAAGCTCAAATTCAGTTCTTTATTCAAAACCTAAAATTGCAGAGATGTTAGGAATCACTCAATTAATCTATCTGTAAGTTTCTAGCCTCTAATTCCTCAAATTGATTATTAATTTCAGAGTCAAAGTTTTTAAATTAAAAAGTCAACGATTGTTCTTAGATCAAATTCGAACAATCTGTTACAACTAAAATTAAATTAATGATTGATATAGTTCCTGTGAAGGATTTACAACACCTTTCATGTTGTAAACATAATCTAAAACGGTTCTAATTTCAAAATCACGTATTTAGTTCATAGTGTTTTGACTGTGATTAGCAACTACCCCAATTCGAATAAATTTTAAAAATCTAATAATGCAGATAGGTTAGGATTCATCTAGTGAAACTTTCTTTAAAATTTTACATTCCAATCCCTCATATCGAGTTCTAATTTTGGAGTCAAAGTCCAATTTCAAAAGTCAAAAGAATTATTCATCGAGAAATTTGAGCTCAATTTGATGTTTCTAGTTAAATTAACGAACCAGAAAGTTTCTATGTTAAATTTAGAACCTCTTTCATGTTGTAATCGAAGTCTAAAATGTTCTTACATTCAAAATCAAATTCAAAGTTCAAAAACTTATTTTTCCTTCCTGTCATAGTTTTTATTTTTAAATTTTATTCTGTTTTAGTTAATCTAATCAATCTCTAAGCATTTCTGTGTCAAATATAAATTCTAAATTGTTGAATTGATTAGCTATTAAGGTGGTTTGATCCTTAGTCGATTTTCAGATTAGAAGGAAGGAGATGAACAAATAAAAATATGGGTTTTATATAATTCATTTCTGTTTTAAATCAGATAAATGAGTGCAGCAGAATGGTTAGGCACATGTCGAGTGAGCGAGAGGTTGCGGGTTCGAGCCCGGCTTTGGGCAAATTTTTTCTAAAAGGACTTATAAGGTAGTTTTTGTAGTGACCCGAACTTTTCCATGATTATATATTAATTGAAAACTATATTTGCATGATTAAATGTTTTCAACATGTTAAGCAATCAAACTTGTTAAGATTTGATTATTTGAAATGAGTTTCATGTAGACAATTGACCACCCAAGTTGACCGGTGATTCACGAACGTTAAAACTTGTAAAAACTATATGATGACGTATATATGATTATATATATAGTTAACATGATATTGTGATAAGTAAGTATCTCGTTAGGTATTTTAACAATGAGTTATATACATAAAATTGAGTTTAATGAATTAAGAAACTCGAAACAATATATATAACGATTATCGTTATAACAATGTCTTACTAAATACATATGAATCATATTAAGATATTGATACACTATGTTTAATCATGATAAATTATAATTAACATGTCATTAAGTGTATTAACAATGAACTACATATGTAAAAACAAGACTACTAACTTAATGATTTCGAAACGAGACATATATGTAACGATTATCGTTGTAACAACATTTAACTGTATATATATATATATCATACTATGATATATTAATATATCATAATATCATGATAATGTAATAATTTAACATCTCTTTATATATAATAAACAATGGGTTAACAACATTTAACAAGATCGTTAACCTAAAGGTTTCAAAACAACATTTACATGTAACGACTAACGATGATTTAATGACTCAGTTAAAATGTATATACATGTAGTGTTTTAATATGTATTCATACACTTTTGAAAGACTTCAAGACACTTATCAAAATACTTCTACTTAACAAAAATGCTTACAATTACATCCTCGTTCAGTTTCATCAACAATTCTACTCGTATGCACCCGTATTCGTACTCGTACAATACATAGCTTTTAGATGTATGTACTATTGGTATATACACTCCAATGATTAGCTATTAGCAGCCCATGTGAGTCACCTAACACATGTGGGAATCATCATTTGGTAACTAGCATGAAATATCTCATAAAATTACAAAAACATTAGTAATCATTCATGACTTATTTACATGTAGACAAAATTACACATCCTTTATATCTAATCCATATACCAACGACCAAAAACACCTACAAACACTTTCATTCCTCATTTTTCTTCATGTAATTGATCTCTCTCAAGTTCTATCTTCAAGTTCTAAGTGTTCTTAATAAATTCTATAAGTTCTAGTTTCATAAAATCAAGAATACTTCCAAGTTTGCTAGCTTACTTCCAATCTTGTAAAGTGATCATCCAACCTCAAGAAATCTTTCTTAATTATAGTAAGATATCTTTCTAATACAAGGTAATACTAATATTCAAACTTCGATTCAATTTCTATAACTATAACAATCTTATTTCGAGTGGAAATCTTACTTGAACTTGTTTTCGTGTCATGATTCTGCTTCAAGAACTTTCAAGCCATCCAAAGATCCTTTGAAGCTCAAGTTATTTTTTCATCATTTCCAGTAGGTTTACCTACTAAATTTGAGGTAGTAATAATGTTCATAAGATCATTCGATTCATATATATAAAACTACCTTATTCGAAGGTTTAAACTTGTAATCACTAGAACATAGTTTAGTTAATTCTAAACTTGTTCGCAAACAAAAGTTAATCCTTCTAACTTGACTTTTAAAATCAATTAAACACATGTTATATATCTATATGATATGCTAACTTAATGATTTAAAATCTGAAAACACGAAAAAACACACCGTAAAACCAGATATACGCCGTCGTAGTAATACCGCGGGCTGTTTTGGGTTTTGATAATTAAAAACTATGATAAACTTTGATTTAAAAGTTTTTCTTCTGAGAAAATGATTTTTCTTATGAACATGAAACTATATCCAAAAATCATGGTTAAACTCAAAGTGGAAGTATGTTTTTCAAAATGGTCATCAAGACGTCGTTCTTTCGACTGAAATGACTACCTCTTACAAAAATGACTTGTAACTTATATTTTCGACTATAAATCTATACTTTTTCTATTTAGATTCATAAAATAGAGTTCAATATGAAACCATAGCAATTTGATTCACTCAAAACGGATTTAAAACGAAGAAGTTATGGGTAAAACAAGATTGGATATTTTTTTATTGTTTTAGCTACGGGAAATATTGTAACAATTCTATACAAATTATATCCTAGCTAACTTATATTGTATTATACATGTATTCTAATATATTATGTAATCTTTGGATACCATAGACACGTATGCAAATGTTTTGACATATCATATCGACCCATGTATATATATTATTTGGAACAACCATAGACACTCTATATGCAGTAATGTTAGAGTTAGCTATACAGGGTTGAGGTTGATTCCAAAAATATATATAATTTGAGTTATGATCTAGCCTGAGACGTGTATACACTGGGTGGTGGATTGATTTAAGATAATATATATCGATTTATTTCTGTATATCTAATTGTGGACAAGTAATTGTAGGTTACTAACGAGGACAGTTGACTTAATAAACTTAAAACATAAACGTATTAAAAATGTTGTAAATATATTTTGAACATACTTTGATATATATGTACATATTTGTTATAGGTTCGTGAATCTACCAGTGGCCAAGTCTTACTTCCCGACGAAGTAAAAATGTGTGAAAGTGAGTTATAGTCCCACTTTTAAAATCTAATATTTTGGGATGAGAATACATGCAGTTTTATAAATGTTTTACGAAATAGACACAAGTAAATGAAACTACATTATATGGGGGAATGATCGAAGCCGAATATGCCCCTTTTTGCTTGGTAACCTAAGAATTAGTAAACCGATATACTAATTGATGTGAATCCTAAAGATAGATCTATTGGGCCTAACGAACCCCATCCATGGTTGCGGATGCTTTAGTACTTCGATGTTGTTTTATCACGTCCGATGGATTTCCCGGAATGATAGGGGATATTCTTATATGCATCTTGTTAATGTCATTTACCAGCTATTCACCATATGAATGATTTTTATCTCTATGTATGGGATGTATATTGAAATATGAAATCTTGTGGTCTATTATTACAATTTGATAAATATATAGGTTAAACCTATAACTCACCAACATTTTTGTTGACGTTTAAAGCATGTTTATTCTCAGGTGATTATTAAGAGCTTTCGCTATTGCATGCTAATATGTGGACAAGATTTGGTGTCAGCATGCTTGTATAATATTGTTTAAAACTGCATTCGAGATTTATTTTGTTGTAACATATTAATATTGTAAACCAATATGTATTGGTAGTGTGTAAGTGTGATATTTTTAGATTATCATTTCTGGATAATCTAGGTGGTGTTTTTTTAACCTTGTCGATAAAATAAAGGTTATGGTTTGTTTTAAAAACGAATGCAGTCTTTGAAAAACGTCTCATATAGAGGTCAAAACCTCGCAACGAAATCAATTAATATGGAACGTGTATAATCGATATGAACGGGACATTTCAGTTGGTATTCGAGCGTTGGTCTTAGAGAACTAGAAATTTGCATTAGTGTGTCTTATCGAGTTTGTTAGGATACATTAGTGAGTCTGGACTTCGACCGTGTTTTCTTTAAAAAAGATTGCTTAACACTTTTGTTGGAAACTATATATTATTAACATGTAAATATTATGTGATATATTAACCTCTTAATGTGTTTGATATTGTGTGATAGATGTCTACCACTAGTACAAATCCCATTGATTCACCTAATAATAATGAAGAGTCGAATATATTTTGGGAAGATTCACAAATTCCCGAAGAAGAACCGGAAGAGGAGGAACCGGAAGAGGAGGAACCGGAAGAGGAGGAATCGGAAGAAGAGGAACCGGAAGAGGAGGAACCGGAAGAAGAAGAGGTTCCGGAGGAAGAAATATTGATACCTACAGTAATTCGATTAAATAAAAGAAAATCCTCAACCAACGGACCAAAGTTAATAATGGTCAATGGTGTTTCCGCCGAGGAAGCAAAATATTGGGAAGATTACCAATTTTCTGATGAATCGGATCCCGATGAGGATTCCGATGATGTTATAGAAATTACCTCGACCCAATTGAATAAAGCGAAAGAAAATAATAAGGGAAAAGGTATAAAAATAGAGACACCAGATTCCAACCCCGATGAACTTTATATGTATCGACAACATCCGTATTTTCTAAAATGTAACAATGACCCGGGAACCTCTAAACCACCAGGTTTTTATAAAACATTGTGGAAAACGATGGCTCGTATTAGAGGAACACCATATATTTCTAGAAAATTAGAAAAACGAACCAAGTCCGAAGAAGAAGAAACCAGTGATTCAGATTAGAGGGTTGTAATCATGTTGTGTATTATATATGTATTGTAGTGTGCTTGTACTTTTATGTTCTATGTAAAAATTGCTAGTATTGTTTGTTAGTTATCTTTTACGAATCTAATCCTTATCTATTTTACAGTATAAAAACAAAATGGACGTTAAGGGTAGACAACCGAATATTTTAGAAGATCTACTAGAGGATATGATTGAGGAAATCTTGTCTAGAGTCGGTCAGAATTTATCAGCACAATTAATTATGGCAAAATTAACTTGTCAAACATTTGAAAGACTTTCCAGAAATGCCTTAGTTTATAAAAGGCTTTCCTTTGATAGGTGGGGTATATCACATTGGGGAGACCGTAAGTTATGCCGTGTTTTCTTTAAAATGTTGAATGCGGGGAACCCAAATGCAATTTTACGCTACGGGTTAAGAACATATTTTGAATCAACATATCCCAACATAGGATTTCATGTATTAGAAAGAGCTTCTAACATGCAACATAAAGAAGCATGTTATGCTTACGGGTTAGTGATGTTCGCTTCTTACCAAAGTGAGAAAAAGAACATCGGATTGCAACTTTTAAATAAAACCTTCCCACAAGTGACGGATTCAGTAGTTGGGGTGAGAAACAAGGTTTTTAGATTATTACGGGGCTGTTGGACATTACGAAACCCTCGTCTTTTTGACGACATTACAACATGCTGCCTAGCCAATGGTCATAACGGTTATTTTCCACAAGACCAAGGATGGGAAGTCGTCTTAGTAAAACCAGAATGCATGACTAATTTCTGGACTTATGAATTACGTGTCTTTATTTCCTTTACTGAACAACTTGCGTATTAACTAGATTTATCTTCAATACTGTCCTGTATCAAAGTGTACTATATTTCATGTTATATGTAATATAGCGAAGTTGTAAGTTTGAAGAATATTTGTGTAGCGACCCGACAAAATCGTCATTGACGGCGCCGCTAACTTAGGTCCCGTTACGTGGTCGTAGTCCCTATATGAGACTCGTTTGACCAAAATTACGTCGCATTCATTTGAAAAGTACAAGACTTGCAAAGTTTAGTTTGCCAAACGGAGTGACTACAAGTTTAAGTTTACAAAAGTATAATTTATAAATGAAATAAACTTGCGACATAATGTAAGTTGAAAATCACGGTTGCTATAAATAGCGTAAGTCTGTAGACAGAAGTTTGAATCCAAAGGTGCTATCACTAGCGTATGTATGTATGTATGTATGCTTGACTCCAAGCACGAAATCAAAGTGTATGCATGTATGCTTGACTCCAAGCAAGTATGAGTGTACGCGGAGGCATGTATCAAATAGCCAAGTATGAACCTGAGAAACATATAGAAAACTGTCAACGAAAAACGTTGGTGAAATCATAGGTGTTTTAGTAAACGTTGTATTTGAACCACAAGATTTAATATAAGATGATTATCAAAATCATTTGCAATCCAAAGTTGTTATTTGTATCGCGGGCACCCAATTATCAAACTTAACTGTTTTGCACCCTTTGCGTAGTGTTAGAACATACACTAGACTCGAAAATATATTTCATCCGCTAACGGTAGCGAACCGTCCAAATGAGGCTCGTCAAGCCCATGTGATCACATAATATAAGTTCACGTTTACACCCTGCAAGTGTAACTAATGATAATTGAATTGAGGCTTTTTGTTCAAACCCGTACGTGGAATGTTCGTTTCCGTACTTGTGTTCAAAGTGTAAAAGTATGTAGTATAAAACCGTATATGTTTCTCATCTCATGATTTAAAAGTATAAAAGTTGTTGAAAGATAGGACTATGATCTCACCTCGAGTGCACGAGTATAAAAGTACTTCATAAAGTAAACGTGTGCATGAAAGTTGCTTAGCCTTGACCTAAACAAGTAAGTTGTATCAATACCGGGTAAGACACAAACAAGGTCAGTCGAAATGTGTTCAATTAGTCCTATGGCTCGTTACGACTCGAGTAGTATAGCATGTGAATCACGTTGTCAAGTTTCATGCAAGAATCAAGTATAAAATAAGATTAGAACGATTGCATAAACGTTTGGTTAAGTTTAACTAAAAGTCAAACTCGGTCAAGTCAAAGTCAACAAAAAAGTCAACACATTCGGGTCGGGTCCCGAACTATTTTTCTATGCTTAGAAGTCATATTTGAGCATGCTGGCCAAGTTACATGTTAATCGGAGGTGCGTAGCATAGTTGGAATTAAACGAAAACGTGTAAAGTTGAACAGTCCCCAAACACGGCCATTGCTTCGCCGCGACAGAGGAGGGCCGTGCCGCGACATTAGGCGTGGCCTGGTACCTGGGCTGTTTCAAAAGTTCAAGTCTTGATCCAAATTCATTTTAGCACAAAATACAACCCGTAAACACTTAGAATGCGTATCTATAACGACCCTCATTTTTCCATCTATATAATGCCCGAACAAAAGATTTAAGTATAATGAATAAACTCTAAGTACTAATAAAAGGTCGTTATATACATACGAAATTAACGAACGTTAAACGAATAATAAATTTTATTCAACAACGTACGCGTAAGAATTTTTATAAAAAAAAATTTATGTCATAACATGATTACATATAAAATACTTATATTAATTTTGTATTTAGTTAATATATTATACAATTAATAAATACAAGTATATATAAATGTAGTAACATATATAAAACTAATAAAATTATAAAGTAATAATTTAATTAAATAAAAACCACATTTAGTAATTATAATTTTATAAATACCGAATATATATTTATATTTATAAAAATTCGTATTTAATAATTAAATAAAAATAGAAATTTAGTTAGTTAACATTTTTAGAACTATGAAATATATATATATATATATATATATATATATATATATATATATATATATATATATATATATATATATATATATATATATATATATATATATATATATATATATATATATATATTTTAAAAGTAGTATTTTTTTATATATAAACTAGATCTAGATCCACTTTTATTTATTTTATTCCTACTTTTAACTTTACTTTTATTTATTTATATTTTGAAATGGTGGCATGACTGGCCATAAATACTTTTAATTTTTTTACAAGACACTAGTTATTTTTTTATATAAACTTTTGTATTTTTTTATTTTCTCTTTACCAAAAATTGTAACTATAAATACCATAGCCTAGTTCACAAATTTTGTACACCAAAAACTTGAAGAATTCTCTCTCAAACCTCTGCAAAAATTATTTTTGTAAGTTCTCTATATTATTTTTATAGTTTTTATTTAGTTTTTATTATATTTTTGTGCTAGTTTTATGTTAAATACCAAATAAATACGAAATTAATTATAATAAATAATGTAAATACATGATAATTAGTATTAAGTATCCTAATGACTATAAAAATTATTTTTATGAATTATACATTCGAATTTATATTTATTAAAAATCAAAAACTGATTTTTTTATATTTGGTATATATAGATATATAATAAATAAATAGTAAACGATTATATATATGTTTTTACAATTTTCGATTATCACATATGTTATACATGTAATTATAAAAATTAATGTTTGATTTAATTGTCATTTTAAATAATTAATTTGTATTTTCTTTAGTTTTGCTACAGTAGCCGAAAACAGTGTTTTTAAACTAAAAAGAGAACTAAATGGTATAATATTTTTATGACTACAATAATTAATAGAAACTATTTTGGAAATATTAAGAAAGTTATAAAAATTATTTTTTTGAATTAATGAATATATATTTCTAGTTAATTTCGAATTTAAACTAATAACAATACAAAAGTTGAATTAAATAGTTAAACTATTAATATAATTATACAAATAATTTTTCTAAGCTTAATATACTAATATAAGCTCACGAAAATTATTGGTTGAATTAATTTAGTTGATTTAATAATTATTACTTTATAAACTTTGATTTATTGCAAACCGAAAAAGAAATTAGCAATAAATACTTTTACACCATAACAAAAATTTATAAAATTTTCCTAAGTTTATTTTGATCAGTAGAACCTAAGAAAAATATAAGATGTGGTGTTAAACTTGTTTACCTATTTATTTTCATTTTAACTATTAAAACAATTATAAAAAGTAATATTTAATACACAAAACTTAATATTAATGTATAGAAAATTTTTATTATGTTTTATACAAGTTACTTACTGTTATGAAATCAATAAAACACTTGTTAGCATCATTAGATAATTATTGGTGCTTATATTGATCTAAAACATAATTTAAACTATATATATATATATATATATATA
This sequence comes from Rutidosis leptorrhynchoides, assembly GCF_046630445.1. Lineage (NCBI taxonomy): Eukaryota > Viridiplantae > Streptophyta > Magnoliopsida > Asterales > Asteraceae > Rutidosis > Rutidosis leptorrhynchoides. Next base: position 325,289,247 of record NC_092335.1, on the reverse strand, counting down.
TATATATATATATATATATATATATATATATATATATATATATATATATATGTATCCTTACATGTATATAATATATATATATATTAAACACTTATAAGTAAAGTATATAAAGTGTTGTATTTCTATACGCACCTAAAAACGTATTGGAACGGTATATTAGATGGGTATAGATCTTGATCTTTCTCGAGTGGATGGACGCTCGAAAGTCTAGGCGGAGAGTTTGGATTACCGAGTTAAAGGATCCTGTGGCTCAGAAACCTATGACCTGAAAAGGCCATTTTAAATTGAAAGTGTTAGATTGGAAGCTTGTCTAGTATGAAAAGCCTTTCCAAAACGATAAACCTTCTTTAAACTTACTATAAAAGAAAATACTTACACTTATCATAATACGGGCAAAACATCTAAACTATTCTCAACTTATTCTTAGGTTGACTTCTCTGTGCTTCGATCATCTATACTTTCTCTTTAAGGAATACTTTCACTCACTGAATTACTAAGGTGACTTTCATAGCCCCACTCTTATTGCTATAGCACTTTTTATACTTACTGGGGTGAGACACATGCTGCTTTTATACTTTAAACAACTTAGACACAAGTACGAACCTAAACTGTACTATGACTAGCTTATGCTACTAAGACCCTACAGTGATATTTTTTAACTGCTTTCAGGATAAGGCATTCTTAATTATTGGGGGTAGGCCTATCGGGAGTAACGTCCCCGATACATTTGACCGCGATGTCTTTGTATTACTTAATAATGATTTAAACATGGTGATAAGGTACTGCCAACTTATCATCGGGGCAACAAAACAAACGTTTAGTCTAAAATATCACGAATCAGTACTACTTTTGGATCTGTGTGATCTACTTTTATAACAAATCTTGTGGTCTAAGAACAAACGGTCAATCATATTTGTTAAACCTATGAATTTCACTCAACCTTTTTGGTTGACACTTTTAGCATGTTTGTCTCAGGTACTGAATGATCAGGACCTCTATATCTACTGCTTATGTGATGACTTACTTGGCTAGGATCAAGACTTATCGCATATTTACTTTTCTGCATTTGAACAATTTATAATTCTTGTAACGACATTATTAATCCTTCCGCTGCAAAATTTGGTTTTATTCATATAGTATTTGTTCTCGTATTATAATATGTTGGTTTATTTGATATTAGTAACGTTTCTTCCAGACCCTATTGGGAGGACGTTACAGATTGGTATCAGAGCATAACCAGGCTGTTATAGAGAACCAGGATTGCATTTTATGTGTGCCTTACTTGTTAGCTAGGGTACCTTAGCGATCTAGGAAACTATAACCTTTCCTGCCTTAGACTTTAAAGCACTTAGGATTACCTTAGAATGTTAAAGCAAAGAGTTCAACCCTACCTCTCATTCTTTACAATCTTAGCTTAAAAATCTAATCAAAATCTCTATCTTAATGTTAGGATGTCAAGCTATCATCAAATAAACAAAATGACTCTTTTCAAACCAGCTGAGAAAGATACTGAAGGATCTTCTACCGAAAAATCAGTTCGAAGCCCACTTTATAGTCCTCCTTCACCACCAATGAACTATAGCCCGAACACTCGTTACAACTCGCGTGGGTCTCCCGAATATTATCCAACCCCGAGAAATGAAAGCAAAGGAAAACATCATGCCAATACTGCTGACTCTCATCAACCGATGAATACTCCCAAACGGAATGCTCTTCAAGACCTCCCTAACTACGATAGTGACTTCTCAGGTTATGAGCCTGAAGAAGAGCCTATTAAAGAATCATCTAAAAACTCATCTCGAAAGAGAAAACAACCCGAACCCGCCGCCACTAGAGAAGCCGATCCATTATTTTGTAATAACATGGAAAACGTAAGGGTGAAGTCTGATATCCTCAACCTTCAGCGAAGTTGTGATAAGAATAAAGAGTATAGTAGGCGCCAAGTTGCTCGGATAGAAATGCGTCTAAACAACCTAGAAAAAGAAAACACAATCTTGAAAGAAATCATCAAAGAGTCCTTCGACTCTCAAACTGAAAAACTAGAAAAACTTGTGAAAAATAACATGGACAAAGTAATGGAGACAGTAATGAAAGTGAAGACTGAGGAAGAACGGAATACCCGTTGGGGAAAGCAATCTCTTGCCTACCTCCAAGAACTAGTTGAGTCTAAGATGAAAATAGAGAAAAACCGAATCAATCATCAACTGGCTATCAAGGATTTCAACAACAACTTTGTCAACAGCCGCATCACTAACCTTTACGATAATTTTGAATTCCTCCACGAGAAACAAAAGGAGAAAAATGAAAAGATAGAGAAATTTATGAAGGAAGCTGAGAATGAGAAAAAGAAGAACTAAAACCTATCTTTTGTTTTCCTATTTTCCATTTACCCATCTATGTAAAGGCTTATGCCTAAACTTTTTCCATTCCAAACTCGTGTAATAAAGGCTTATATAATGCCTCGTTTCCAATAATGTTAAGTGTTTATTTAAGCATATTGTCTTATTCACCTATGTGTGTTGTGCAAATGTTATAGATCATGATTGTAAACTTATAACATCTTGATTCTTCAACTAATAATGTATTTATGTTTTGAAGATCAATGGCTCACTCAACTCGTGGTAACAACAACAACAACAACAACAATCTTATACCAAATGTCACTCTTTCTACTGAGCAATTTCAATTGCTGCTAGCGGCCGCCCAAGGCAATAACAATAACAACAACAATCATAATGTTCCTTCTAAAACTTGCTCCTATAAAGATTTTAAGAACTGTAGCCCACCCACTTTTAGTGGAAAAGAAGAAGCCGTAGAACTGGTCCGATGGTTTGAAAAGCTAGAATCAATCTTCCGTATCTGTAACTGCGGAGATAATGATCGAGTGAAGTTTTCCACAAGTTCACTCACTGGCAATGCTATGACATGGTGGACTGCTCATGCCAAATCTGTGGGAATAGATAATGCTAATACTACCCCATGGAATGAACTCAAAGGCATGATGATCACTAAGTTTTGCCCAAGAAGTCAAGTCTAAAAGCTCGAAGCTGAGTACTGGGAACTCAGAGTTAAAGGAACCGATATCGAAAGCTATACCAATCGTTTTTTGGAGCTTTCTACCTTATGTCCCGAAATGTTCCCAACTGAAGCCCGCAGGATAGAGCGGTATATCGAGGGTCTACCCGAGGATGTTCAAGGGAATGTGATTTCTGCCGAGAAGGTTACTGTGGATGCTGTGATCCACATGGCACAGAGTTTAATGATGGCTAAATGTAGGAGAGTTTCGGCTAATAAACAAGTCGAAGTTAAAAACGGTGACAATAAGAGGAAATTTGAACCATCTCAGGGTTCAGCTCAAAATGTTAACAAGAAACCGGGAAATGGTACGAGACCCGGTTATCAGGGTACTAGTCCGTTTTGTTCTAAATGTGAAAGGCATCATCCGGGAAAGTGCACTGCTGTGTGTACAATATGTAAGAAGATAGGCCATGCTGCAAAGACTTGTAGAACCCTACCTCAGAATAGAGCCATTGTTCAGGCTAGAGCTCCTCCAACATGCTATACTTGTGGTGAAAAGGGGCATATTAGCCCGAATTGTCCAAAGAAGAAAAATACTCCAGCTACTGGAGCAAATGCTACTACCAAAGGTCGTGCTTTTGTGATTACTGCTGCAGAAGCCAGTGATGAGGATGAGGTCATTACCGGTACGTACCTCGTCAATAATTATTATGCCACTATTTTATTTGATACGGGAGCCGATAAGAGTTATGTGTCAAATGAGTTTTGCACCCTTTTTACTGAAAAGCCCCAAACCCTACAAACCAGACGATTAGTAGAAGTGGCTAATGGGAAGTTAATGAAAGTTGATAAAATATATAAAAACTGCAACCTAATTCTAGCCGATAAGGAATTCAAGATAGACCTTTTGCCGGTCGAGCTAAGTAGTTTCGATGTAGTGGTTGGAATGGATTGGTTAGGTCCATTGAGAGCAGCCATCATGTGTTTCGATAAGACCGTTCAAATTCCGTTAGGAAGTGGAGAAACTCTTATTATCCAAGGCAAACGGAGTTGTTCCAATCTTAATATCATCTCATGTCTTAAAGCCCGTAAGTACCTTGTGAAAGGTTACTCCGCCATACTAGCTCACGTTAAAATGATCGAATTCGAAGAAACGCGTATTGAAAATGTCCCGGTTGTTAAAGATTTTCCCGATGTGTTTCCCAAAAATCTCCCTGGTCTTCCACCGCCTCGTCAAGTTGAATTTCAAATCGATTTATCTCCAGGTGCTGCACCCATTGCTAAAGCACCGTATCGTTTAGCACCTTCCGAAATGAAGGAACTTTCTAACCAACTCCAAGAACTTTTGGATCTAGGTTTTATTCGTCCAAGTTCGTCCCCGTGGGGAGCTCCTGTCTTATTTGTCAAAAAGAAGGATGGTACATTGAGAATGTGTATTGATTACCGAGAGCTCAACAAGCTTACCATAAAGAATCGTTACCCGTTACCTCGCATTGATGATCTATTCGACCAACTTCAAGGGTCAAGCATTTATTCTAAGATTGATTTAAGATCCGGTTATCACCAGCTCAGAGTCAAGGAGTCTGACATTCCTAAGACTGCATTCCGCACCCGATACGGACATTACGAATTTTGTGTTATGCCTTTCGGTTTAACCAATGCTCCAGCTGTATTTATGGATCTTATGAACCGTGTTTGCAAGCCTTACCTTGATAAATTCGTTATTGTTTTTATCGACGACATCTTGATCTATTCTAAAAGCGAGAAAGAACATGAGCAACATTTACGATTGATTCTTGAACTCTTAAGAAAAGAAAAACTCTACGCAAAATTTTCTAAGTGTGAGTTTTGGCTTAGAACCATACAATTCCTTGGACATGTTGTAGATAGTAATGGAATACATGTCGATCCAGCTAAAATCACCGCTGTTCAGAATTGGGAAGTGCCAAAGACTGCGAAGCATATTCGCCAATTTTTGGGACTTGTCGGTTACTACCGAAGATTTATTAAAGATTTTTCTCTTCTTGCAAAGCCTCTCACCAAGTTAACTCACAAAGGGAAGAAATTCGAGTGGTCCGAAGAACAAGAGTCTGCATTTAAGATTCTGAAAGAGAAGTTGACCACTGCTCCGATCTTATCTTTACCTGAAGGTTCCGACGATTTTGTTGTCTACTGCGATGCCTCGAAACAAGGGTTCGGTTGTGTTCTAATGCAACGCAAGAAGGTTATCGCTTATGCCTCCCGACAATTAAAGAAACATGAAGTTAATTACACCACACACGATTTGGAGTTAGGTGCTGTGGTATTCGCTCTGAAGATGTGGCGACATTATCTATACGGTACTAAGTTTACGATATTCACTGACCATAAGAGTCTTCAGCATGTCTTTAATCAGAAACAGCTAAACATGAGACAGAGACGATGGCTCGAATTGTTAAATGATTATGATTGTGAACTAAAGTATCATCCGAGAAAGGCAAATGTAGTTGCCGATGCTCTAAGTCGAAAGGAAGAAGTTAGGCGTGTTCGTGCCTTGAATCTTAAGATCAAATCGAATCTCATCTCTCGAATCTGCGAAGTTCAAGTTGAAGCTATCAAACCTACACTTATCGAAGGAGAAGGACCTATAAATTTCGAAAACCAACTGCAAGTTAAGTCCAATGGTACAAGATACTTTGGTAATCGAATTTGGGTTCCTCGTTATGGTAATCTCCGTGAACTAGTCTTGGATAAAGCACATAAGACTAGGTATTCTATTCATCCCGGTTCTAGTAAAATGTATTAGGATGTGAAAGAGTTCTACTGGTGGCCCAACATGAAAGGCGACATTGCTACTTATGTGAGTAAGTGTCTTACTTGTTCGAAAGTCAAAGCCGAGCACCAAAAGCCTTCTAGCCTTCTAACTCAACCCGATATTCCATAGTGGAAGTGGGATGGTATAGCTATGGACTTTATCACAAAATTGCCTAAGACTGCAAATGGCAATGATACGATTTGGGTCATAGTTGATCGTCTCACTAAGTCTGCACATTTCATACCAATCAAAGAGACTGACAGAATGGAAAAGTTAGCTCGACTCTATGTTAAAGAGATTGTTACTCGTCATGGTGTCCCTACTTCTATTATCTCGGATCGCGATAGTCGATTTACTTCCAATTTCTGGAAATCCTTGCAAGCGTCTCTTGGAACTCGACTCGACATGAGTACAGCTTATCATCCGCAAACGGATGGTCAAAGTGAACGAACTATCCAAACTTTGGAGGATATGCTACGAGCATGTGTTATCGATTTCGGTAAAGGGTGGGATAAACACCTACCTTTAGTCGAGTTTTCTTACAACAATAGCTATCACTCTAGTATTAAAGCTGCACCATTCGAAGCTTTATACGGTCGCAAATGTAGATCTCCGTTGTGTTGGGATGAACTCGAGGACAGACAATTAACTGGTCCTGAACTTTGATAATGCTAAAAACGAACATATATTTCATAGCATTATTCCTCAAGAAAGACAAGCTTTTAGTTGCAATTGTTCTATTTACAAGTGATATTCGTTTAAATAATAAAAGGTGAAGACAAAAGACAGATTCGACGAATTGAAGACGCAAACGACCAAAAAGCTCAAAAGTACAAAAGACAATCAAAAAGGTTCCAATTATTGATAAGAAACGTCTCGAAATCACAAGAGTACAAGATTCAAAACGCAAAGTACAAAATATAAAATTGTACGCAAGGACGTTCGAAAATCCGGAACCGGGACCAGAGTCAACTCTTAACGCTCGACGCAACGGACTAAAAATTACAAGTTAACTATGTATATAAATATAATATAATATATAATTAATTATATTAATTATATATATATTATATATATAATAAAAACCGTCGGCAGAGAAAGACTCCAAGATGTGAGCTGGAATTTCAAACTCCGCGACTCGCGGAGTTTGAAGGCAAAATTCACCGCGAGTCGCTGAGCCCCAAAAATCAAAAATCCCTATAAAGCAAACCGAATTTTGATCAAAATTTCATATTCTATTTCTCTCTTCTCTCATATATACGTAAAATATATATATATAATTTATATATTAATTTTAATTATAATTCTAATAATAAGGGTATGTTAGCGAATGTTGTAAGGGTGTAAGTCGAAATTCTGTCCGTGTAACGCTACGCTATTTTTAATCATTGTAAGTTATGTTCAACCTTTTTACATTAATGTCTCGTAGCTAAGTTATTATTATGCTTATTTAAAACGAAGTAATCATGATGTTGGGCTAATTACTAAAATTGGGTAATTGGGCTTTGTACCATAATTGGGGTTTGGACAAAAGAACGACACTTGTGGAAATTAGACTATGGGCTATTAATGGGCTTTATATTTGTTTAACTAAATGATAGTTTGTTAATGTTAATATAAAGATTTACAATTGGGCGTCCCTATAAATTACCATATACACTCGATCGGACACGATGGGCGGGGTATTTATATGTATGAATAATCGTTCATTTAACCGGACACGGGAATGGATTAATAGCCACTAGAATAATTAAAACAGGGGTGAAATTACATTCAAGGGTAATTGGTGTAATTGTTAACAAAGTAGTAAAACCTTGGTTTACACGCAGTCGATAACCTGGTGTATTCATTAAACAAAGTATTAAAACCTTGTTACAATTCGAATCCCCAATTAGTTGGAATATTTAACTTCGGGTATAAGAATAATTTGATGAGGACACTCGCACTTTATATTTATGACTGATGGACTGTTATGGACAAAAACCAGACGGACATATTAAATAATCCAGGACAAAGGACAATTAACCCATGGGCATAAAACTAAAATCAACACGTCAAACATCATGATTACGGAAGTTTAAATAAGCATAATTCTTTTATTTCATATTTAATTTCCTTTATTTTATATTTAATTGCACTTCTAATTATCGCACTTTTATTTATTGTTATTTAATCGCACTTTTAATTATCGTACTTTTTAATTATCGTAAGTTTATTTTATCGCACTTTTATTATTCGCAATTTCATTATCGTTATTTACTTTACGCTTTAATTTAAGTCTTGTATTTATTTTATATTTTACATTAGGTTTTAACTGCGACTAAAGTCTTAAAATCGACAAACCGGTCATTAAACGGTAAAAACCCCCCTTTATAATAATAATATTACTTATATATATATATTTGTATTTTTAATAAAAGTAAACTAATATAGCGTTGAGCTTTGTTTAAAGATTTCCCTGTGGAACGAACCGGACTTACTAAAAACTACACTACTGTACGATTAGGTACACTGCCTATAAGTGTTGTAGCAAGGTTTAAGTATATCCATTCTATAAATAAATAAATATCTTGTGTAAAATTGTATCGTATTTAATAGTATTTCCTGCTAAAATTAATAACTATTTTATATACACCTCGCATAACATCAAGTATTTTTGGCGCCGCTGCCGGGGAACACTCTTAAACGCCGAAAGCGGAACGCTAATATAAAAAAAAAAAAAGATTTTTTTTAGCTTACTTCTATTAAAAATTCGTTTTTGTAAAAATACGTTTTAAAAATTCGAAAATATAAAAAGAAAAACAAAAATATAAGTATTTTTTTAAGATTTTGTTAAATATTTAAGTTTTATAAGTTTCTTTATTTTTATTTTAGTTTATAAAAATATAAGTTTTATTTTAATATTTTTTATTTATTTAAAAACAGAAAACAGAAAATAAAAAAAAAAATAAAGAAAAAAACGCGTCGATTTAAAACTGTGCCAGAGTTGAAATTTGGATCCCCGCGACTCGCGGGGTTTGATGCAATAATTGCCGCGACTCGCGGAGCTTCTCTGACACACGGACAGAAGCCCTAATTCAGCATTAATTACGGGTTTTAATTAATTATTATTATTTAAACCTAATTATTATTATTATTATTATTATTAGTTTTATTTTTATTTTTACTTTTTATTTAATTTATGTATTTAGTATTAATTAGTTTTATTAAATTGTAAAATTAGTAGTTTTATTAAAAAAATAATATAAAAATAATATTTTTATAAAAATTGTACTTTTTACAACTTTTTGTATATTTTTATATTTTGTCCCTTTTTAATCGTTGTAGCATAACTTTTGTATTTTTAGCTCATATTTAATTTTAAACTTAGTTTTTGCTATAGTTATTTTTACTACTAGATTTTTAGGCTTTGCCGTAGAATTCCTTAAGTGCTTTTTCTTTAGACTAAGATTTAGGTACTTTAGAATTTTGCGACGCCTTTTTAAGTTTTAGTTTCTTTTTAAGTTATTTCCATTTGGGATTTAGTTTTTCCTGTAAGCTTTAATATTTTTAGACACCTTTTACTATGTATCAATTATCATTTCAATTAGTAATTTCAATTTGCGATTATAATTTTAAGTTAGTTGTAGTAATAAGGTTAGGTTAGTCAAGTATTTTTAAGTTTTTATAAGTTTCTTTTATTTTTTCGTCACCTTTTATTTTTCAACCTTTTTCGACGAACTCTTTTTCTCTCTTATTTCTCGCTATTCTAGTTTTTAGGACTTAGAATTTTTTCTACTTCTTATCTAAATTTCTTAAAATTACGAAAATTTATTTTGAGTGGTTAAATTGATAGACATCAAAATTTTCTGGTTCGTAGTAATAGTTGGATTTGTACGTGGACCGGGTTATTGGAGCCAAACAGTACTCAATTATATTGAGACCAAACGAATCCTGCCCCTCTGCTGCATCTTTTAGCTATTCGAAACGTGGGCAAAATCAGAAAAGTCTATTAATTGGATAACTTATTATAATTTTTCTTTCCTTTTTAAAACTAATAGGATATTCAGTGAATGCACCGAGCAAGACGTTCACCACCTTTTGTACGTTCACCACCTGTAACTAGATCAAGACATTTAGCAAATATAACCGCCGTTGATTTTTCTTTAGAATCGTCATCCAGTCGACCAAGAACTTCAGTTCAAATTTCCAATAATCCATTTTTTGAACCCGACCTCACAATTGAGAATCTGGAGAATATTCAGGAACGGTTCGTAGATCCTGAACCATTAAACTTTCCTCCGGAGCCACCAATCATTCAAACAGAGATTGTTGAGGAACGAACCATTAAATCAGAATCATCTAGTGATACTGATTCAACAAATTCAATTATGGAGAATCTGGAACCTCTAAGTATGGAAGACCGAATGAGAGCTAAACGCACTGGCCAAGGTCACGCAATTACTCATCCAGACATTAATGCGCCAGATTATGAAATCAAAGGACAAATTCTACACATGGTGACTAATCAATGCCAATTTAGTGGTGCGCCGAAGGAAGATCCAAATGAACATCTACGTACCTTTAATAGGATCTGCACACTATTTAAAATCCGAGAAGTGGAGGATGAACAGATATATCTCATGTTATTTCCCTGGAATTTAAAGGGAGAAGCCAAAGATTGGTTGGAATCGTTACCTGAAGGGGCGATTGATACATGGGATGTTTTAGTTGACAAATTTCTTAAACAATTCTTTCCTGCATCTAAAGCCGTAAGACTTCAAGCAGAAATTGTTACGTTTACACAGAAACCAAATGAAACTCTATATGAGGCGTGGACAAGATATGGAAAGTTGTTAAGAGGATGTCCGCAACATGGTTTAGACACCTGTCAAATAGTACAAATATTCTACCAAGGATGCGACATCACTACAAGGAAAGACATAGATATAGCAGCTGGTGGTTCTATTATGAAGAAAACCGAAACTGATGCTTACAAAATTATTGATAACACTGCTTCCCACTCACATGAGTGGCACCAAGAAAAAGACATCATTAGATCATCTAAAGCAGCTAGAGCCGATTCTAGCCATGACTTAGATTCCATTTCCGCAAAGATAGATGCTGTGGAGAGACGAATGGAAAAGATGACTAAAGATATTCACTCAATACGAATTAGTTGTGAGCAGTGTGGAGGACCACATTTGACAAAAGATTGTCTCAGTATTGAATTAACAATGGAACAAAGAGAGAATATTTCATACATAAACCAAAGGCCTGGAAATAATTATCAGAATAATTATCAACCGCCAAGACCGATTTACAATCAAAACCAGAATTATAACCGAAATATTCCATACAACAACCAACAAGGTCCTAGCAATCAACAAGTATCCAATAATACTTACAATCAGCAAAGACCTAATTTTCAAAACAAACCACCACAACAAACCGATGATAAAAAGCCGAATTTAGAAGATATGATGACGAAGCTAGTTGAAACTCAAACGCAGTTTTTCACATCTCAAAAACAAACCAATGAACAAAATGCTCAAGCATTTAGAAATCAACAAGCTTCTATTCAAAATCTGGAACAAGAAGTAAGTAACCTAGCAAGATTAATAGGTGAAAGAAAACCGGAAAGTCTACCTAGTGATACAAATGCTAACCCCCGGAATGAAACAGCTAAAGCTATTACCACAAGAAGTGGTACAACACTTAAACCACCTGAAATACCTGTAACTTCTGATGAAACTATTCCTACTCCACAAGAACCACAACCTGATCAAGATAAGGAAAAAGAACCGGCAGTTGAAAAGGTTAATGAAGATAACATAGTTAAGGATAAACCTTATGTTAAACCATACCAACCACCACTTCCTTACCCGAGTAAAATGAAGAAAGAGAAACTTGAAGCCGAGCAATCCAAATTTTTGGATATGTTTAAACAGATAAATGTAAATCTTCCTTTCATTGATGTAATTTCAGGAATGCCAAGATATGCTAAATTCTTGAAAGATCTAATCTCAAATAGAAAGAAAATGGAAGAACTCTCGGCTGTTACTATGAATGCTAATTGTTCAGCAGTGCTGTTGAATAAGATACCAGAAAAATTATCTGATCCAGGAAGTTTCACAATTCCATGTTTTCTGGGTAGTCTTAGTTCAATAGAAGCATTGGCAGACTTAGGTGCTAGTATAAATCTAATGCCGTATTCACTATACGCTAAACTAGACCTTGGAGAATTGAAACCAACAAGAATAAGCATACAACTAGCAGATAGATCAATAAAATATCCTAGAGGGATAATGGAGAACATGCTAGTTAAAGTTGGTACTTTAGTATTTCCAGTAGATTTTGTTGTTTTGGACATGGAAGAAGATTCTCAAGTTCCTCTCATATTAGGAAGACCATTCTTAAACACGGCTAAAGCAATGATAGACGTGTTCGGTAAGAAACTGACCCTAAGTATAGAGGATGAGAGTGTTACCTTTTCAGTTGATAGAGCAATGCAACAACCACAATCTGCAGATGATACATGTTATTATATTCAAACTATAGATGCACATGCAGAATTATTAGAAGAATTTCCAGAATTACAAGGAACAGGAGAATGTTCTTTAGGAGAAGGTAATGAACCAATTGATGAAGCTGAAATGTTAGCTACACTTATAGCTAATGGATATGAACCAACAACAGAAGAAATTCAAATGCTAAAAGAAGAAGACAGATATCGATATAAATCATCGATAGAAGAACCTCCGAAATTAGAGTTAAAGCCACTTCCAAACCATTTGGAATACGCTTATTTACATGATGAATCTGAATTACCTGTAATAATATCGTCTTCTCTTACTGAAAATGAGAAATCACAACTCATTTCTGTGTTGAAAGCTCATAAACTAGCCATTGCATGGAAGATTCATGATATTAAAGGAATAAGTCCTTCGTATTGCACACATAAAATCCTTATGGAAGAGGGTCATAAAACGTATGTGCAACGCCAAAGAAGACTAAATCCTAATATGAAAGATGTAGTTAAGAAAGAGATTATTAAACTGCTAGATGCAGGTTTGATATATCCAATCTCTGATAGTCCATGGGTAAGCCCAGTTCAATGCGTACCTAAGAAGGGTGGCATGACTGTCATTACAAATGAGAAAAATGAGCTTATTCCTACTAGGACTGTAACAGGATGGCGTGTATGTATTGATTATAGAAAATTAAATGACGCCACCAGAAAAGATCACTTTCCCTTACCTTTCATAGATCAAATGTTGGAAAGATTAGCCGGAAATAGTTACTATTGTTTTCTAGATGGATTTTCCGGATATTTTCAAATTCCAATAGCACCCGAGGACCAAGAGAAAACCACATTCACGTGCCCTTATGGTACTTTTGCTTACAAAAGAATGCCATTTGGACTTTGCAACGCCCCTGCAACCTTTCAAAGGTGTATGATGGCGATTTTTCACGACATGATAGAAGAATGCATGGAAGTATTCATGGATGACTTTTCAGTCTTCGGTGATACATTTAAATCATGTCTAGTTAATCTGGAACGAATGCTAATTAGATGCGAAAAATCAAATCTAGTACTTAATTGGGAGAAATGCCATTTCATGGTTAAAGAAGGCATCGTTCTTGGACATAAAATTTCAAAAGAAGGAATTGAAGTGGATAGAGCTAAAGTAGATGTAATTGCTAAACTTCCACATCCCACCAATGTTAGAGGAGTTAGGAGTTTTCTAGGGCATGCCGGTTTTTACCGACGTTTTATAAAAGATTTTTCTAAAATTGCCACTCCTATGAATAAACTCCTAGAAAAGGATGCTCCATTCATCTTTTCAGATGAGTGTATCAAATCTTTTAATATTCTTAAAGAAAAACTCACTAATGCGCCGATCATGATAACACCAAATTGGAATCTACCATTTGAACAAATGTGCGATGCAAGTGATTTTGCAATGGGAGCCGTTTTAGGACAAAGGATTGAAAAACGATTTCAACCTATATATTATGCTAGTAAGACATTACAAGGAGCACAAACAAACTATACAACTACGGAAAAAGAACTCCTTGCTATTGTCTTTGCTTTTGACAAATTTCGATCATATCTCGTTCTAGCAAAAACGGTGGTCTATACAGACCATTCTGCTCTTAGATACCTATTTTCAAAACAAGATGCTAAACCAAGATTAATCCGTTGGATCTTACTCTTACAAGAGTTTGATATTGAAATCCGAGATAAAAGAGGAGCAGAAAATCTCGCCGCTGATCATCTTTCTCGTCTTGAAAATCCCGAATTAGAAGTTCTAAATGAATCAGCCATACAAGACAACTTTTCTGATGAATATCTATTGAAGATAGATTATAAAGAAATCCCATGGTTTGCAGACTATGCAAACTACTTAGTTTGTGGATTCCTTGAAAAAGGATTATCGTACCAAAGACGAAAGAAATTCTTCAGTGATATAAAACACTATTTCTGGGAAGATCCACATCTGTTTAAAAGTTGTCCCGATGGAATAATACGCCGATGTGTATTTGGAGACGAAGCTAGTAAAATTTTAAACCATTGTCACACAGGACCAACAGGAGGGCATTATGGGCCTCAACTAACAGCAAGAAAAGTTTATGATGCTGGATTCTATTGGCCAACAATTTACAAAGACGCACACCTTCTTTGCAAATCCTGTGATGCATGTCAAAGGGCCGGAAAAATAAGTCAACGTGATGAAATGCCACAAAATGTCATCCAAGTATGTGAAGTATTTGACATTTGGGGTATTGACTTTATGGGTCCATTTCCAAAATCTCATAATAATCTATATATACTCGTAGCCATTGATTATGTATCTAAATGGGCGGAAGCACAAGCTCTCCCAACTAACGATGCACGAGTTGTAGTCAACTTTTTAAAACGTCTTTTTGCAAGGTTTGGAACACCGAAAGCTTTAATAAGTGATCGGGGAACTCATTTTTGTAATAATCAACTTGAGAAAGTTCTTAAAAGATATGGAGTAACTCATAAAATCTCCACCGCATATCATCCACAAACAAGTGGACAAGTTGAAAATACCAACCGAGCTTTAAAATGTATTCTAGAGAAAACCGTAGGATCAAATTCGAAGGAATGGTCCATTAAATTGGAGGATGCACTCTGGGCTTTTAGAACAGCCTACAAAACTCCAATTGGAACCACACCTTTTAGACTTGTTTATGGAAAAACATGTCATCTTCCAGTAGAAATTGAACACAAAGCATTTTGGGCTTTGAAGACATGTAATCTTGATTTACATGAAGCCGGACGTCTACGATTAAGTCAACTAAACGAATTAGTAGAATTAAGACATGAAGCATACGAAAATTCGTTAATCTATAAAGAAAGAACGAAGAAATGGCATGATAAAAGAATCAGAAGTTCAAAAGAATTTAAAGAAGGAGACAGAGTTCTTCTTTTCAATTCACGATTCAAGCTATTTCCTGGAAAATTGAAATCAAGATGGTCTGGACCATTCATAGTCAAAAGAGTTTTCCCATACGGAACGATAGAATTGATAAATTCAAATGGGATTGAATTTAAAGTTAATGGTCACAGAGTTAAACATTACATACATGGTCCGATGGAAGTCGACAACGAAGTTAATCACAATTTCGACACCACAGCTAACTAAGTGTGGGGAGAATCAAGTCTTTAAAGGATAATATGTATTTCTGTTAGAGTTAGATTGTCTGTTTTCGTGTAGTTCTCGAAAATGGAACCCGAATGGTCTTTCCCTAGCAGACCCTAAAGAACTAGTCTTCTCCCCCCATTCTGAATTTTTATTTTTTTTAGGTTTTTACAAAATGAAGACTGCCTGTGAACTAAACCATGGTCTAATGCTACACGCTTTGATCACTAAACGTAATAATGACATACTACCGAGTGAAATAGTATCAGTAATCAGAGAAAGAATGGACGAAGTTAGAAAAGAATCCAGATGCGAAGATAATAAGTTACAATTTGGTAAAGGAAAATCAAAATCCGCAGCGAAAAGAAGAGCACGACACCTAGAAAGATGTCACAAATGCGGAAAATGGTCACATGGAGGTAAATGTTCAAATAATCAAACCTATTCAAATACCGAATTTGTTACTTTATGCAGAGACGGACCGTTCATATGTTTAGAAGAAAAGATACTGAATGCTCGAGGTTACGCCTATGTAGCCATGGAAAACCAATTAAACCGACTATCTTATGAATGGGATAGATCATATAACTAAGAAATCTATTTCACAGGTATGTCTGTACAGTTTTTATTTTTATTTTTATTTTTAACCTTTTGATAATATTTGATTGATTAAAGTGGGATAAAAAGATAAAAAGATTTTTAATTTTATTTTTACCATGTTTTTAAAATTAATATTTAAATCTTAAATTAATATTGTAAACTTTGTAAAAACAATATTTTTAAAATTATAAATATTTGAAAAATTAATATAAGTTTGGTATGAATTTATAAATTTTTAAATTAAGTTTGGTGTGAATTTTTAATTTTTAAAATATAAATTTTTAATTTTATGCATTTTAAATTTTAAGTTTGGTGTGAATTTTTAATATTAATTTTGAATTTTATATTTAAGTTGTGTGAATTTAAAAACAAAAACTTACTTTATCTCATTAAGTTAAGAATATGATTTTTAAAATTCATCGTAAGTTGAAGACTAGGTCTTTGAACCGAAATTGCTTTACCCAAGGGAGGGACGAGAACTTTTATTATCATTATTTTTAATCTTTTTGATTTAAAGTATGCCAAAAACATTAAAAAACCCAAAAATCTTAGCTTTTAAAACAATCGCTACAAAAAGACAAATTTTAAAATTTTGTCGAGAGACGGACTAGGACATCGATCCGAAACGACCTCGTCCTAAATAACAAGGGAAACAAAATTTTAAAATTAATTTCTTAATTGTTTTCAAAAGTTAATGATTATAAAAAAAAAAAAAAAAAAAACAAACTCCGCGACTCGCGGAGTTTGAAGTGTATTTCGCCGCGACTCGCGGAGAGGCCGGATTAAAAATAAAAATAAAAAGAGCTGAACGATCAGTTTCAGTCCCCAACCCAAAAACTCAAAAACAAACTGCAAAAAAACCCCGAAAATACACCCAAAAACACCCCAAAAATCCTAATTTTTAACCGTTAATCACCAAATTTTTTGCTAAAATCATGTTGAGAAGGATGCTATCTAAGAATTACTCAAGAAAAACGGTAAATTTCTACACCTAAACACCATTTAATTCGAAATTTGGTGTTCTTGAGTCATTTTTTCCCCAATTTGATTTTGATGCTTTTTAGTGTAATTAGACTTAAATTGTTTATGTATTATGCTTGTATAACCTAGATTGATGCTGTTTAACATAATTAGAAGCCTTAAACTTCAAATTTTGAATAATCTAGGGTTTGTGTTCTTGAGCAAATTTGGGGCTTTTTGATATAAACAGGTTATGGCCGATTTTTGTCATGAATTGTTGCTAAATTGAGTAGTGTAACATGTCTAGGTAGTTAAATGATCCAAACTTTGAGCCTAAACATGATTTTGAGAATTAAAGTGGACTTTTTCAAGTCTAAAATTCATGAACTTGATTTTTGAAAGATAATGTCATTTGAGACTTGTTTGATTGCTAGTAATGATTATTTTGACATGTTATTTGAGTTGAATGCTTATGAACTTGGCGAACATTTTCGTATATGCTTATATGAAAAAGTGTAGATTTGATAAAAATGTGAAAATGAGCTTAAGTTTGATATAAATTGATAATGTCATTGTAATTATTTTGATTGATGATTTTGCTGACACTAATGCATATTTGGATGCACAAAAATTGTGTTTGATGTGTTTTGCAGAATGAAAGGGGTAAATCTTCATCCCAAGCCCGCAATGCTCCTGCTGAGAATTTGGAACAACAGGAGGTGGATAACTACTACAAGCAGGATATACCTCATCCAGTCATGACCTTTTCCGATATACACTTGGAAGAGTTGCACCCGAACCTGAGATTTGACAGACTTTGGATAGATTATCCAAAATATCAACGGGGTTTGCATACTCTTCATTCTAAGGTTGTTGAGGTACCGAGGGTCATAGAATGGGGACCCTTAGAAGCTGTAGAATTGGCCGGGCCAATTAGGGAATTACTTGTACAGAGGTATGGTAATTCTTCTTTTAATGACTGGATATGTTTATTCACCATACGTAGACCTGTATATAAAGTATGGTGTGAAGAATTGTTATGTAGTATAGAGTTGAATGATCGGGTAGCTAGTTTAACCGATCGTTCTTTTATTAGATTTTTGTTAGGCGGTTCGATGCGCCACATGTCTTTACTGGACATGGCTCAGGCTTTACGTATATATACGCCTGAGGAGTTAGCGTCTGCCGATTGTAGAGGATTGATACTAAACGGTAGAAAGATAGATGAGAATTTTGATACACACGGTGTGTGGAGTCAAATGACAAGCCATCACCGTTTCAAAGGGGGAAACTACTCTTATTTGGATATAGATAGAGCCGAATTAAGAGTGATACATAGGTTTTTAGCTAATTCGATTACACAAAGGGGTAAGAACAAAGAAAAAGTAAATGAACAAGATTTGTTTTACCATATGTGTATTCGAGACCCACAAAGCGCTGTAAGTATACCATATTGTGTGGGTTATTATTTATCAGCTATGGTTCGGGGGATGCGACCACATAGCATAATAGGAGGTGGTATTTTTATTACTTTGATTGGTGAATATCTCGGTGTGGATATAAGTCGGGGGGGATTATTACTAGAAGAGCCGGAACCCCGCGACACTATAGGTTTAAATGTATACCATGGTGCGAAAGTTTTGAAGAGGCGAAATAACGCCGCAGTACGATACCATGGTAGACATCCACAGGTGGAGAGAAACCAACAACAAGGTAATGTAGGAGGGGGGAATGAGATGCAAGAAATGCATAGGTTTATAGCTTCTCAGGAATTCGAAAATGCTAGACAGAGAGCATTTGAAGATTGGCAAGTTCATCAGAACCAGATCATAGCTCATTGCCAACATATAGGTAGAAACTATATTCCTACACCGAAACCCATCTTCCCTCCTTGGTCTATAGAGATGCAGCCACCATATCCTACGTATGATCCTGCCGAAGCATTCTATAGCACTTATGGTTATGCCTGGAACCCCTATTGGTACCAATATCATCCTTAGTATACTTATTTTTTTTTATTTTGTAATTTGTAATTATTGATACGTTTAATACTTTTATTAATATTGTAATCATTAATTATCTAACTTTTATTCTTAAATTTTAATAATTTTTGAATGTGGGGTAATATACCAAACTTCAAAAATATGTATATATGTTTGCAGTTTATCTTATGTACACAACAGGGTAAAACAACGCATTTTCAAAGACTGGCATTAAGTTCAGCAAAAGCAACTAATTTTGACGACAAGATGCAAAATATATGTGAAATAACAACAAGACGGAATGAACAAATGATGTGCACCATTTATCATTCAGCAAACAAACGCCAATATATTTGGAAACTTTGGTAAAATTTAATCATTTTCACACTAATCACCCTCAATAATTTAAATTGTTACTGATTTCTTGCAAATGAGGGCATTGCAAGATCTTAAGTGTGGGAAGGGGTTAAATTCTTTCGGATTTTAAAATTTTTATCTTAAACACTTGGTTACCATTTAAAAATACTAGTAAAGCAGTAGTTGTATTAGAATCTAGTGCTCTCTGATAATAAAGAACAGCCCTGGTCTTATATACTGACTACCCAATTCTAGTAAAATTTTTCAAAATTTTCAATTAAATGAATTCAAAATCATGTTTATACATATTTATGAACGATAAAACTAGGTTTTAACACCGAAATTATTGTTACCTCGGAAAGGACATAAATTGAGAAACAAACTAAAATGTTAAAATTCATTTAAAATGGAATAGAGGACGATAAAAAGGAAAATAAAAGCCAAGTGTGGGAAAATTTACCAAGTTATTTTAAACATATGTCACATATATCTGTAACAAATAACTGAAAATACTTTTGCTTTGAACTAAACTAAACTGTTTTACCCAATGAAAGAAAAGAAGAGATGGATCTACACGATGAATCAATTCCATCATTAAAAGGAAGTAAAGTCTTCCGAAAAAGAAACGCGCTTCTTGATTTAGGTCATGAAGTTGTCGTCCAGACCAGCTGTAGGTTGACGAAAAATCTAGAAAAGTCATCACTAAAATCAGCAGGAAATCCACGGACCTCAGCATTAAACAGGGTCGCCAAGTGGTCAGATTTATCCTAACCATGAGAAGGATTTATCTCGTACGATGGGGGGGCACCATGCAAATTAGCTGGATAAGACTAATGAATCAGATCCCCAGAAAGGATAATCTCCTTAAAGATTAAAAATCAGCTTTTAAGACTGATATTACTCAATCCTAGAGATTGACCTTAAAGATTGAGAATTCAAACTCATGGAATTCAATGATATCTAAACTCGAGCTTGAACGAGAAAATATTTTGATCAAAATTATAAACCGATTTGTTTTCTGAAAACCCTATTTTCAATGCGTTCATTACCATTGAACGTAAAATCCTAGGAATTCACCTGGAATTCATTAGGTCACCTGAACTAAATCGGGTGTCAACCGTAAGAACGGTGGTTGCATAGCATGGTCAGAGACAGGACCTTTTGCCAAGACCGAAAAACTATAGGGTGATCTTTACTATTGCTCCTACAAAGGATAGTATTGCATCCGACACATTAAAGACCATAATCAAAAGCATGTCACGGGACATTGCCTTAACAGTTGCTTGTTCATCGCTTTCCTTTACAACCGGACGGTAGTTTACCGAAAGGTAATATACGGGACAAGTAAACTGGACGTGTTGCTTTCCTAATACAAGGTTAGCAAGTGGGTGACACAAAACCATAAGTTTTGAGCTAAAATTTTCAAATCTGAAACCCACCAACCCACAAAAATATTTTGCAAACACCGGTAAAGGGTTATCCCGGAAAACTTATCTAGGGTAAAAACTAGATTTAATTTTCAAAAGATCAAATGTTTTCATAAAGATCCAATTTCCTTAATGGATCTAAATTTTTATAGTCATGTGGGACTGTAAACCATATCGTTACTACCATTGTTTATACCGCCGTATAGAAATCACTGATGTACAAAGTGTGAAGAATAATGAAGTGATTCTAATATTTCAAGACGATATTGCTTGAGGACAAGCAACGCTCAAGTGTGGGAATATTTGATAATGCTAAAAACGAACATATATTTCATAGCATTATTCCTCAAGAAAGACAAGCTTTTAGTTGCAATTGTTCTATTTACAAGTGATATTCGTTTAAATAATAAAAGGTGAAGACAAAAGACAGATTCGACGAATTGAAGACGCAAACGACCAAAAAGCTCAAAAGTACAAAAGACAATCAAAAAGGTTCCAATTATTGATAAGAAACGTCTCGAAATCACAAGAGTACAAGATTCAAAACGCAAAGTACAAAATATAAAATTGTACGCAAGGACGTTCGAAAATCCGGAACCGGGACCAGAGTCAACTCTTAACGCTCGACGCAACGGACTAAAAATTACAAGTTAACTATGTATATAAATATAATATAATATATAATTAATTATATTAATTATATATATATATTATATATATAATAAAAACCGTCGGCAGAGAAAGACTCCAAGATGTGAGCTGGAATTTCAAACTCCGCGACTCGCGGAGTTTGAAGGCAAAATTCACCGCGAGTCGCGGAGCCCCAAAAATCAAAAATCCCTATAAAGCAAACCGAATTCTGATCAAAATTTCATATTCTATTTCTCTCTTCTCTCATATATACGTAAAATATATATATATAATTTATATTTTAATTTTAATTATAATTCTAATAATAAGGGTATGTTAGCGAATGTTGTAAGGGTGTAAGTCAAAATTCTGTCCGTGTAACGCTACGCTATTTTTAATTATTGTAAGTTATGTTCAACCTTTTTACATTAATATCTCGTAGCTAAGTTATTATTATGCTTATTTAAAACGAAGTAATCATGATGTTGGGCTAATTACTAAAATTGGGTAATTGGGCTTTGTACCATAATTGGGGTTTGGACAAAAGAACGACACTTGTGGAAATTAGACTATGGGCTATTAATGGGCTTTATATTTGTTTAACTAAATGATAGTTTGTTAATGTTAATATAAAGATTTACAATTGGGCGTCCCTATAAATTACCATATACACTCGATCGGACACGATGGGCGGGGTATTTATATGTACGAATAATCGTTCATTTAACCGGACACGGGAATGGATTAATAGCCACTAGAATAATTAAAACAGGGGTGAAATTACATTCAAGGGTAATTGGTGTAATTGTTAACAAAGTAGTAAAACCTTGGTTTACACGCAGTCGATAACCTGGTGTATTCATTAAACAAAGTATTAAAACCTTGTTACAATTCGAATCCCCAATTAGTTGGAATATTTAACTTCGGGTATAAGAATAATTTGATGAGGACACTCGCACTTTATATTTATGACTGATGGACTGTTATGGACAAAAACCAGACGGACATATTAAATAATCCAGGACAAAGGACAATTAACCCATGGGCATAAAACTAAAATCAACACGTCAAACATCATGATTACGGAAGTTTAAATAAGCATAATTCTTTTATTTCATATTTAATTTCCTTTATTTTATATTTAATTGCACTTCTAATTATCGCACTTTTATTTATTGTTATTTAATCGCACTTTTAATTATAGTACTTTTTAATTATCGTAAGTTTATTTTATCGCACTTTTATTATTCGCAATTTCATTATCGTTATTTACTTTACGCTTTAATTTAAGTCTTGTATTTATTTTATATTTTACATTAGGTTTTAACTGCGACTAAAGTCTTAAAATCGACAAACTGGTCATTAAACGGTAAAAACCCCCCTTTATAATAATAATATTACTTATATATATATTTGTATTTTTAATAAAAGTAAACTAATATAGCGTTGAGCTTTGTTTAAAGATTTCCCTGTGGAACGAACCGGACTTACTAAAAACTACACTACTGTACGATTAGGTACACTGCCTATAAGTGTTGTAGCAAGGTTTAAGTATATCCATTCTATAAATAAATAAATATCTTGTGTAAAATTGTATCGTATTTAATAGTATTTCCTGCTAAAATTAATAACTATTTTATATACACCTCGCATAACATCAAACTTATTCATGAAACTTCCGAAAAGATCGTGCAAATCAAGAAGCGTTTAGAAACCGCTCGTAGTCGACAAAAGAGTTATGCCGACCCTCACCGAAAACCGTTAGAATTTCAAGTTGGAGATAACGTTATGTTAAAAGTATCTCCTTGGAAAGGTGTTATCCGCTTCGGTAAACGAAATAAACTCAGTCCGCGTTATGTTGGACCTTTCAAAGTTATTCAAAGAATCGGTCCCGTTGCGTATCGATTAGAACTTCCAGCTGAACTAAGTCAAGTACATGATGTGTTTCATATCTCAAATCTGAAAAAGTGTCTCGCCGAAGATACTCTTGTTATTCCTTTAGATGATATCCGCATTGATGAGCAAATGCACTTTGTCGAAGAACCTATAGAGATTATGAAAGAAGAGGTCAAACAGACTCGTAAGAGCAACATACCTATTGTTAAAGTCCGTTGGAATTCGCGTAGAGGCCCCGAATATACCTGGGAACGCAAAGACCAAATGATACGAAAATACCCCCATCTCTTCCCAACTGTTGATGAAGCAGACGGGAACTCCACTTAAAACTTCGGGACGAAGTTTTCATTAACGGAGAGGTACTATAACGACCCTCATTTTTCCATCTATATAATGCCCGAACAAAAGATTTAAGTATAATGAATAAACTCTAAGTACTAATAAAAGGTCGTTATATACATACGAAATTAACGAACGTTAAACGAATAATAAATTTTATTCAACAACGTACGCGTAAGAATTTTTATAAAAAAAAATTTATGTCATAACATGATTACATATAAAATACTTATATTAATTTTGTATTTAGTTAATATATTATACAATTAATAAATACAAGTATATATAAATGTAGTAACATATATAAAACTAATAAAATTATAAAGTAATAATTTAATTAAATAAAAACCACATTTAGTAATTATAATTTTATAAATACCGAATATATATTTATATTTATAAAAATTCGTATTTAATAATTAAATAAAAATAGAAATTTAGTTAGTTAACATTTTTAGAACTATGAAATATATATATATATATATATATATATATATATATATATATATATATATATATATATATATATATATTTTAAAAGTAGTATTTTTTTATATATAAACTAGATCTAGATCCACTTTTATTTATTTTATTCCAACTTTTAACTTTACTTTTATTTATTTATATTTTGAAATGGTGGCATGACTGGCCATAAATACTTTTAATTTTTTTACAAGACACTAGTTATTTTTTTATATAAACTTTTGTATTTTTTTATTTTCTCTTTACCAAAAATTGTAACTATAAATACCATAGCCTAGTTCACAAATTTTGTACACCAAAAACTTGAAGAATTCTCTCTCAAACCTCTGCAAAAATTATTTTTGTAAGTTCTCTATATTATTTTTATAGTTTTTATTTAGTTTTTATCATATTTTTGTGCTAGTTTTATGTTAAATACCAAATAAATACGAAATTAATTATAATAAATAATGTAAATACATGATAATTAGTATTAAGTATCCTAATGACTATAAAAATTATTTTTATGAATTATACATTTGAATTTATATTTATTAAAAATCAAAAACTGATTTTTTTATATTTGGTATATATAGATATATAATAAATAAATAGTAAACGATTATATATATATATGTTTTTACAATTTTCGCTTATCACATATGTTATACAAGTAATTATAAAAATTAATGTTTGATTTAATTGTCATTTTAAATAATTAATTTGTATTTTCTTTAGTTTTGCTATAGTAGCCGAAAACAGTGTTTTTAAAATAAAAAGAGAACTAAATGGTATAATATTTTTATGACTACAATAATTAATAGAAACTACTTTGGAACTATTAAGAAAGTTATAAAAATTATTTTTTTGAATTAATGAATATATATTTCTAGTTAATTTCGAATTTAAACTAATAACAATACAAAAGTTGAATTAAATAGTTAAACTATTAATATAATTATACAAATAATTTTTCTAAGCTTAATATACTAATATAAGCTCACGAAAATTATTGGTTGAATTAATTTAGTTGATTTAATAATTATTACTTTATAAACTTTGATTTATTGCAAACCGAAAAAGAAATTAGCAATAAATACTTTTACACCATAACAAAAATTTATAAAATTTTCCTAAGTTTATTTTGATCAGTAGAACCTAAGAAAAATATAAGATGTGGTGTTAAACTTGTTTACCTATTTATTTTCATTTTAACTATTAAAACAATTATAAAAAGTAATATTTAATACACAAAACTTAATATTAATGTATAGAAAATTTTTATTATGTTTTATACAAGTTACTTACTGTTATGAAATCAATAAAACACTTGTTAGCATCATTAGATAATTATTGGTGCTTATATTGATCTAAAACATAATTTAAACTATATATATATATATATATATATATATATATATATATATATATATATATATATATATGTATCCTTACATATATATAATATATATATATATATTAAACACTTATAAGTAAAGTATATAAAGTGTTGTATTTCTATACGCACTTAAAAACGTATTGGAACGGTATATTAGATGGGTATAGATCTTGATCTTTCTCGAGTGGATGGACGCTCGAAAGTCTAGGCGGAGAGTTTGGATTACCGAGTTAAAGGATCCTGTGGCTCAGAAACCTATGACCTGAAAAGGCCATTTTAAATTGAAAGTGTTAGATTGGAAGCTTGTCTAGTATGAAAAGCCTTTCCAAAACGATAAACCTTCTTTAAACTTACTATAAAAGAAAATACTTACACTTATCATAATACGGGCAAAACATCTAAACTATTCTCAACTTATTCTTAGGTTGACTTCTCTGTGCTTCGATCATCCATACTTTCTCTTTAAGGAATACTTTCACTCACCGAATTACTAAGGTGACTTTCATAGCCCCACTCTTATTGCTATAGCACTTTTTATACTTACTGGGGTGAGACACATGCTGCTTTTATACTTTAAACAACTTAGACACAAGTACGAACCTAAACTGTACTATGACTAGCTTATGCTACTAAGACCCTACAGTGATATTTTTTAACTGCTTTCAGGATAAGGCATTCTTAATTATTGGGGGTAGGCCTATCGGGAGTAACGTCCCCGATACATTTGACCGCGATGTCTTTGTATTACTTAATAATGATTTAAATATGGTGATAAGGTACTGCCAACTTATCATCGGGGCAACAAAACAAACGTTTAGTCTAAAATATCACGAATCAGTACTACTTTTGGATCTGTGTGATCTACTTTTATAACAAATCTTGTGGTCTAAGAACAAACGGTCAATCATATTTGTTAAACCTATGAATTTCACTCAACCTTTTTGGTTGACACTTTTAGCATGTTTGTCTCAGGTACTGAATGATCAGGACCTCTATATCTACTGCTTATGTGATGACTTACTTGGCTAGGATCAAGACTTATCGCATATTTACTTTTCTGCATTTGAACAATTTATAATTCTTGTAACGACATTATTAATCCTTCCGCTGCAAAATTTGGTTTTATTCATATAGTATTTGTTCTCGTATTATAATATGTTGGTTTATTTGATATTAGTAACGTTTCTTCCAGACCCTATTGGGAGGACGTTACAGTATCTTATATCGTTGGAAAGCTCTTTTGACAAGGAATACAACTAACTACCTTTCACCAAGCAAAAACATCAATTACAATAACCGAAATCTCGTCAAGTGATCAATAAAGGTTTATTTTCAATGTTTCAAGTTCATCAAATGCATTTTAAGTTTCGGGAATCCAATTCACACATATGATATGCCGTTTTGAAGGTAATGAAACACACATTACAACTAAACACTTACTAATAACATTTCATGGCATTCGAAACATCAAAAGCTTGTTTTAAGTCTATCAAACCCTAACCAAAATTCACAAAAATCAATATTCATGTTTTTGAAGTTTTCTTAATCAACCTACGCATCAAAACGAAGCTAGTGATACTAGTAACACAATTAAAACATGAACTTTAATAATTTAACAACATTAACTCATCTAAAATCAAAGATTAAGCAAACCCATTTTCAAATGTTCAAACTAGTGACTCAAAACATCAAATCGAGCAAACAAATCATATATTCATGTTATACACGAGCCATAGACACTAACTAACACCATTTCAAGTATATAAAACGAATTTAGAGAAATTTAGTGTTTTAGAAATGTTACCCAAATGAGATGAAATTGGTACCAAAATGTAGAGGATGAAGAGAGGATCACGAATATGTAATTTGTTTTGATGTTTGCTTCTTGATTCGGATTTAGATGATGATTTTGTGAAGATGGGTGTTTGAGTTCAAAAATGGATGAGAGAAAAGGAGGTAGAAGAAGAAGAAGTGAAAAATGAATGGATGAGATGGTGGAAGGTGGTTGACTTAGTCAACCACTAGTCACCTTTTTGATTAAATGGTAAAACTAGTCCCTCGAGTTTGTTGTCGGGTGCGAGAATTAACCGAACGAATATTTTAAAAACGCTCGAGTAAACGAGTGATGTTATAATTAAGTAACGGGAATATTATGAACGTTAGTCAACGGAAACTACGAATTTAAATAACGAAAGGTATTATTTAAAAAAAAAAGATAGCGTTAAAAATAAATTTAACGGAAAAACGCGGGATGTTACATTACCTACACCTTAAAAGAAATTTCATCCCGAAATTTAGTTGGAAGTAGTAGTTGTTGTTTTCTTCTTCGAAACCTTGCGTTGAAAATTCTACGAATATGTGAAGGTACTTCCTTGGGCATTTCAACGAACTTTGACAGTCGGGATTTTACGTTGGTTTAAAGTTTGGCTTCACGATTTATAGTTTCAACCGGTCCTCCTAGGAAGTGAAGTTTATCATTGATAGTAAGTTCATCGAAGAGGATAACAAGTTCTTGTTTCGTAAGACACACCCTTAAGTTTGATACACAGAATGTAGGATGAACGGAATTTGTTTGAGTCGGAAGTTTGAAGCGGTAAGCAACGGGCACAACACGCCCCAAGATTTAAAAAGGACTAAAAATATCGCGGATTTAGCTTTCTATGTTTCCGAAATGGACTACACCTTTTCAAGGTGTGACTTTTAACATTACGCGGTTTCCCACAAGGAATTCGAAAGGTTTACGTCTAACATTGGCATAGCTCCTTTGGCGACTACGGGCCGTCTCGAGCCTTTCTCGGATTGGAACGATTTTAACGGTTACTCCATGAATGAGTCCAGGTTCGGTGACTTAATTATCATTTACTTGGTTCTACAAAAGGAGAATGACGTTTCCGGTCATATAAGATTTCAAAAGGTGTGACGTTAAGACTTGAATGATAACCATCGTTGTAAGAGAATTTGGTTAAAGGCAAAAACTTTTCTCAAGTAAATTTGAAGTTGATAACGCAAACTCGTATTATGGTTTCCAAGGTTTGAATCATGTGTTTGCTTGGTCCTTCGGTTTGTGGATGATACGCGGTACTCATGTTTAAACGTGGTCCCGAGGCTTTTTGTAAGTTTCGAAATGAAACGAGCATCTCGATCTGAAACGAGGTACATTCCTTTAAGGTATATTTGAAAGAGTTTGTTAGGACGTGAAAACGTTTGTTGGAACAAGTTTTTGTTTCTCAAGAATTTCGCGCCGCGGAAGATTTATCGGTTTCTAAAAACGTTCGTTAGGACTATTCACCCTCGTGGCGAATGCTAGTATAGTGTGAAGAGTCTCTCTCTCCATTGAGAATTTAGATAGAAGGTTTCTTTATACGAAAGTACGAGTGTAATGCGGAAGAAGTTTCCGCCTCGATATGAGCATAACAAGCATATTGTAGTTCGTCGATAAAACTGTAAGAAAACGAGATTGTATACACGTGTAACATATGTTTGGAGTCGAAAGAATTTGTCATTCATTCAGAAGCATAAATATGGTTCGACAATAATCGAAGGTGTGTCCTTGGTATGGTTGTTATCAATATTCTCGGAGTTTTCGGATACCTAACAAGAAAGATGAAGTCATGTACATGGCACATGGTGGTGATTAGGTTGATCGAGTCCAACCACCATCACGTGTCATTAGAACTTTGGTATGACTTACCATAATATAACCACGTTGATCGAGTGTTGTTATATTACGCTAACTCATACCTCCATTCCCACATCACTCCATAGATTCAAGTTCGTGTAATCATAAAGATCTAAAATGAACAAAGTGTAACGACGTCTCAAACGTGACTTGTATTGAATCGAAAGAATTAGTGCGACTCTAAAGAAGCGTTCCCCGAGGGAAGTGTATAAATGATCGTTCACGTCAATGCGGTTTAAGTCAAACGATAATGCCTTTAGGCACGAAAAGAGTAACGAATCATGATAACAAATAGTACGCAGCCGTAGTGATAAGCATTGATGACGATACTCACATAGAGTAGTGATGGTAGTAACAAGAAGTGGTAGATAGTAAGGAACATCGGTGTGACACCGATAGTAAGTTGAAACGGTGGCGAATAACAATCTGGGAGACAGAGTTCCCGAACAAGTGTGACTAATGAAGTCGTTGTCATCCTTACGCGCATGAATCTCGAATTTACGTGTGTTACCAGGAAGTGGCAGAATACGGATTCGTATGATGAAAGTTTGGTACCATTATGGAGTTCACCTAAGAAAGATTCAAGTATATATGCACAAGTAGTCAAGTAAGTGCTATCTATAGCAAATGCAAGTCAGGATGCAATGATTAACTATCCGGTTGTAGTCTAGATTCACTAATGCATCCTAATGACTCTGTCAGACACACTAATGCACATCCTAGTTCCCTACAACCAACGCTCTGATACCATCTGTAGCAACCTGACAAAATCGTCATTGATGGCGCCGCTAACTTAGGTACCGTTACGTGGTCGTAGTCCCTATATGAGACTCGTTTGACCAAAATTACGTCGCATTCATTTGAAAAGTACCAGACTTGCAAAGTTTAGTTTGCCAAACGGATTGACTACAAGTTTAAGTTTACAAAAGTATAATTTATAAATGAAATAAACTTGCGACATAATGTAAGTTGAAAATCACGGTTGCTATAAATAGCGTAAGTCTGTAGACAAAAGTTTGAATCCAAAGGTGCTATCACTAGCGTATGTATGTATGTATGCTTGACTCCAAGCACGAAATCAAAGTGTATGCATGTATGCTTGACTCCAAGCAAGTATGAGTGTACGCGGAAGCATGTATCAAATAGCCAAGTATGAATCTGAGAAACATATAGAAAACTGTCAACAAAAAATGTTGGTGAAATCATAGGTGTTTTAGTAAACGTTGTATTTGAACCACAAGATTTAATATAAGATGATTATCAAAATCATTTGCATTCCAAAGTTGTTATTTGTATCGCGGGCACCTAATTATCAAACTTAACTGTTTTGCACCCTTTGCGTAGTGTTAGAACATATACTAGACCCGAAAATATATTTCATCCGCTAACGGTAGCGAACCGTCCGAATGAGGCTCGTCAAGCCCACGTGATCACATAATATAAGTTCACGTTTACACCCTGCAAGTGTAACTAATGATAATTGAATTGAGGCTTTTTGTTCAAACCCGTACGTGGAATGTTCGTTTCCGTACTTGTGTTCAAAGTGTAAAAGTATGTAGTATAAAACCGTATATGTTTCTCATCCCATGATTTAAAAGTATAAAAGTTGTTGACAGATGGGACTATGATCTCACCTCGAGTGCACGAGTATAAAAGTACTTCACAAAGTAAACGTGTGCATGAAAGTTGCTTAGACTTGACCTAAACAAGTAAGTTGTATCAATACCGGGTAAGACACAAACAAGGTCGGTCGAAATGTGTTCAATTAGTCCTATGGCTCGTTACGACTCGAATAGTATAGCATGTGAATCACGTTGTCAAGTTTCATGCAAGAATCAAGTATAAAATAAGATTAGAACGATTGCATAAACGTTTGGTTAAGTTTAACTAAAAGTCAAACTCGGTCAAGTCAAAGTCAACATAAAAGTCAACACGTTCGGGTCGGGTCCCGAACTATTTTTCTATGCTTAGAAGTCATATTTGAGTATGCTGGCCAAGTTACATGTTAATCGGAGGTGCGTAGCATAGTTGGAATTAAACGAAAACGTGTAAAGTTGAACAGTCCCCAAACACGGCCATTGCCGCACCGCGACAGAGGAGGGCCGCGCCGCGACATTAGGCGTGGCCTGGTACCTGGGCTGTTTCAAAAGTTCAAGTCTTGATCCAAATTCATTTTAGCACAAAATACAACCCGTAAACACTTAGAATGCGTATCTTATATCGTTGGAAAGCTATTTTGACAAGGAATACAACTAACTACCTTTCACCAAGAAAAAACATCAATTACAATAACCGAAATCTCGTCAAGTGATCAATAAAGGTTTATTTTCAAAGTTTCAAGTTGATCAAATGCATTTTAAGTTTCGGGAATCCAATTCACACATATGATATGCTGTTTTGAAGGTAATGAAACATACATTACAACTAAACACTTACTAATAACATTTCATAGCATTCAAAACATCAAAAGCTCATTTTAAGTCTATCAAACCCTAACCAAAATCCACAAAAATCAATATTCATGTTTTTGAAGTTTTCTTAATCAACCTACGCATCAAAACGAAGCTAGTGATACTAGTAACACAATTAAAACATGAACTTTAATAATTTAACAACATTAACTCATCCAAAATCAAAGATTAAGCAAACCCATTTTTAAATGTTCAAACTAGTGACTCAAAACAACAAATCGAGCAAACAAATCATATATTCATGTTATACACGAGTCATAGACACTAACTAACACCATTTCAAGTATATAAAACGAATTTAGAGAAATTTAGTGTTTTAGAAATGTTACCCAAACGAGATGAAATTGGTACCAAAATGTAGAGGATGAAGAGAGGATCACGAATATGTAATTTGTTTTGATGTTTGCTTCTTGATTCGGATTTAGATGATGATTTTGTGAAGATGGGTGTTTGAGTTCAAAAATGGATGAGAGAAAAGGAGGTAGAAGAAGAAGTGAAAAATGAATGGATATGATGGTGGGA
This sequence comes from Rutidosis leptorrhynchoides, assembly GCF_046630445.1. Classification (NCBI taxonomy): domain Eukaryota; kingdom Viridiplantae; phylum Streptophyta; class Magnoliopsida; order Asterales; family Asteraceae; genus Rutidosis; species Rutidosis leptorrhynchoides. Next base: position 325,257,058 of record NC_092335.1, on the reverse strand, counting down.
GGTGGTTGACTTAGTCAATCACTAGTCACCTTTTTGATTAAATGGAAAAACTAGTCCCTCGAGTTTGTAGTCGGGTGCGAGAATTAACCGAACGAATATTTTAAAAACGCTCGAGTAAACGAGTGATTTTATAATTAAGTAACGGGAATATTATGAACGTTAGTCAACGGAAACTACGAATTTAAATAACGAAAGGTATTATTTAAAAAAAAAAAAGATAGTGTTAAAAATAAATTTAACGGAAAAATGCGGGATGTTACAATTTGTATGTGATATATTATTATAATCAGTTTTTCATATGGAATTGTAGTAGTTGAATTGTATATTAGCTACTAAGTATGAACTTGACGGGTAGGTAGTACCCGAATTAAAAACTATAAAATGCTAATATGAAGAATAAGCTTTTATAAATAAGTTCATACTATGCTATGAAATACTATTGACTACTCTTAAAATTCTATATGATTAACTTAATTTTTTTGGGCTATTTTTGAAGGAAATGACACCGGCGACTCGTCAGAATTTGGACATGAGCGAGGAAGACTTCCGTGTTTTCCTTACAGCAAACATAGCCGCAGTACAGGCTGCGATGCAAAATAACAATAACTCTGGATCTAGCAGTGGAACTAATTTTACAAGAAATCGTGTAGGATGCTCCTACAAAGAATTCATTGTCTGCAAACCTTTGGAATTTGATGGAACCGAGGGTCTAATTGGATTGAAACGGTGGACCGAGAAGGTTGAATCGGTGTTTGCCATAAGTAAATGTACTGAAGAAGACAAAGTAAAGTACGCTACACATACCTTCACAGGTACGGCGCTAACATGGTGGAATACCTATCTCGAGCAGGTAGGACAAGATGCTGCTTACGCACTACCATGGTCAGCATTCAAGCAATTGATGAACGAGCAGTATCGTCCCAGAAACGAGGTCAACAAGCTCAAGGTAGAGCTTAGAGGATTACGAACGCAAGGTTTCGATATCACCACGTACGAACGACGATTCACCGAATTGTGCCTATTGTGCCCTAGAACATTTGAAGACGAAGAAGAGAAGATCGACGCATTTGTAAAAGGGTTACCGGAAAGGATTCAAGAAGATGTGAGTTCACACGAGCCTGCCTCCATACAAAAGGCAAGTCGAATGGCTCACAAATTAGTAAACCAGATCAAAGGAAGGATTAAAGAGCAGACGACTGAAGAGGCTAACATGAAACAAGTCAAGAGAAAGTGGGAAGAAACCAATGACAAGAGTCACCAATACAACAACAACAATCACAACCACAATCGCAATAACTATCCCAACAACCGCAACATCAATCGCAACAACAACTTCAACAAACGTCCTAACAACAACTACAATAACCGTCCCAACAACAATAACAACAACAACAATAGCAACAATAACAATCCCAACAATAATCTCAATAACAACAATGGCAACAAAAACCAAAAACAGTCATGTCAAAGGTGTGAAGAGAATCACAGGGGTTATGCACGACAATTTGCACTGTGTAGAAAAAATGGTCATAGTGCGGCAAAGTGTGAGGCCTACGGACCAAAGTTTAACAGAATTAAAAGAACAAATAATGTCGAAATAGATAATTCCGCCATAGTTTGCTTTGCATGTGGAAAACCGGGCCACATTAGTAGAAATTGCCTGAATCAGGGGAATACTAGTGGGCAGGGCCGCAGAAGAGTTTTCAATATTAATACGGCAGAAGCACAGGAAGACCCGGAGCTTGTTACGGGTACGTTTCTTATTGACAATAAATCTTCTTATGTTTTATTTGATTCGGGTGCAGATAGAAGCTATATGAGTAGAGATTTTTGTGCTAAACTAAGTTGTCCACTGACGCCTTTGGATAACAAATTTTTACTCGAATTAGCAAACGGTAAATTTATTACAGCAGATAATATATGTCGGAATCGAGAAATTAATTTGGTTAGCGAAACATTTAAGATTGATTTGATACCAGTAGAGTTAGGGAGTTTTGATGTGATAATCGGTATGGATTGGTTGAAAAAGGAGAGAGCAGAAATCGTATGTTACGAAAATGCAGTTCGCATTTTTAACGCCTTTAAAACGATAGAAATTTTTTTTTTTAAATTAAGTACTTGCCCAGATCAAGGCTTATGCCGCGGCGCGGCTTCTTTTGTCGCGGCGCGACACACAACGGAAATTTGACCTATGCTTAGCTGCCTTTCTGTTACCAAATCAAGCTTTATGCCGCGACGCGACACCAATTGTCGCGGCGCGACATAACACTCGGGCTGGTACAAACCTGCAACTTAAAACTAAATCCACATTTTACCAATTCCTCAACTCAAAACACAACAAGTCATCATAAGGCAAATTTAAACTTGATGAAACCAGTTTCTAACATCATTCAACGCTACGAACATTCTTTAAATCAAGAAAACATGTTTCACTTTTCAAACACATCATTTGGTCCCAAGATATAACGAAAACATAAATGACAAGTACAAAAGACTTGGCGTTGATAAGCGGTACCGATAGAGCTTGATTTAAAAAGAGACTTGCATTACCACTTACTCTAATGCCAATGCTCCGCTACTCTTCAAACGGGTTCTTTACCTTCTCTATGACCTTTTGTTCCTAAAAACATAAACAACACGGGGATAAGCTGTTACACTTAGTGAGTTATAGGCGAATAATATAGCATAGTACATTTGGGCATAACAATCACATTTCTTGTCTTTCAACCTAACGGTTGCTTACATACTCTCGGATCCGACTCTTAATTACCATAGACATAACTTGCTAGGCCGACCCTAGTAATCATGTCTAAGCTAACCATAGGCATACTCTTATGCCTAAGCTACTTTAATCATATTTCAATGATACATATACACATAGACCCCCAAAGTGTCTAAGCTAAACCATCCATAGACAAGATTACTAGCAATGTAATAATCTTGCCTAAGCTAAACATCAACCATAGATACAATTATTAGGTGAACCTAATAATTCTATCTAAGCTACTCAACTAGTGCACTTAGTCGTTACTCTCTTGCACGGATGCAATCCGAGAACACTAAGCCACTCTTGACCCGCCCATGTTACCCCCTATAAACTCACCTTGATTAAACGGATTTCCTTGATCACTTGAGGCTCCTTTACCTTTATTAGCACATATACATGAGCTAATCTCATCAATAACATAACTCAATCAAAATTACAACATTCATAAACTTTCACACCTTCATACACTTATACATTGACTTAACCCCCTATTTGCTACCACATACACATAAACACTTACATACATAGCATTTTAACTTACCTTTTTCCAATATAACATTATTATCAAGCCAACATCATTTCCTTAATCATACAAATCTCTAGTTCATCTCTTTATAAACATAACATGCAATTCCTTCAAATCTTCCATTAACATCAAATGTACATAAATCCATTTCCATTACTAGCAACCCTAAATCATCAATTATCCAAATTCCATGACTTACAACAATAACAACAATTCATACATGAACTTTCTTCTTCATAATTATCAACTAGAACACATAAACATTTCATTGAGGCATTTCATCAAACACCTAGTGTGCATGACTTGAATCTAAGCTAGAACATCACCAAATTCACCATATTCATCACATATACTTAAAATGCAAGTTCATACATGAACTTACTTCCAAAATCACTAACAAATTCGTTTTAAATCAATCAAGTGTGCACATTTTCAACAAACAACAACCTTTAAGCTTAAGATTCGTCACAAACACCCAATAATAGTAATACTTAGACATAAACATTCATACCTTGTCTCTAGGGGTTCAAGAACCCTAATTATGCACAAAGAAGAGAAATTTGAAGAATTAAAACTTGCTAGGATGATTAGAGTGTAGTGACCTGAACTTTTCCATGTTTATATATATTAATTGAGATTGATATTTACATGATTAAATGTTTCCAACATGTTAAGCAGTCAAACTTGTTAAGACTTGATTAATTGAAATATGTTTCATATAGACAATTGACCACCCAAGTTGACCGGTGATTCACGAACGTTAAAACTTGTAAAAACTATATGATGACATATATATGGATATATATATAGTTAACATGATACTATGATAAGTAAACATATCATTAAGTATATTAACAATGAACTACATATGTAAAAACAAGACTACTAACTTAATGATTTTTAAACGAGACATATATGTAACGATTATCGTTGTAAAGACATTTAATGTATATATATCATATTAAGAGATATTCATACATGATAATATCATGATAATATAATAATTTAAAATCTCATTTGATATTATAAACATTGGGTTAACAACATTTAACAAGATCGTTAACCTAAAGGTTTCAAAACAACACTTACATGTAACGACTAACGATGACTTAACGACTCAGTTAAAATGTATATACATGTAGTGTTTTAATATGTATTTATACACTTTTGAAAGACTTCAATACACTTATCAAAATACTTCTACTTAACAAAAATGCTTACAATTACATCCTCGTTCAGTTTCATCAACAATTCTACTCGTATGCACCCGTATTCGTACTCGTACAATACACAGCTTGTAGATGTATGTACTATTGGTATATACACTCCAATGATCAGCTCTTAGCAGCCCATGTGAGTCACCTAACACATTTGGGAACCATCATTTGGAAACTAGCATGAAATATCTCATAAAATTACAAAAATATGAGTAATAATTCATGACTTATTTACATGAAAACAAAATTACATATCCTTTATATCTAATCCATACACCAACGACCAAAAACACCTACAAACACTTTCATTCTTCAATTTTCTTCATCTAATTGATCTCTCTCAAGTTCTATCTTCAAGTTCTAAGTGTTCTTCATAAATTTTACAAGTTCTAGTTACATAAAATCAAGAATACTTTCAAGTTTGCTAGCTCACTTTCAATCTTGTAAGGTGATCATCCAACCTCAAGAAATCTTTGTTTCTTACAGTAGGTTATCATTCTAATACAAGGTAATAATCATATTCAAACTTTGGTTCAATTTCTATAATTATAACAATCTTATTTCAAGTGATGATCTTACTTGAACTTGTTTTCGTGTCATGATTCTGCTTCAAGAACTTCGAGCCATCCAAGGATCCGTTGAAGCTAGATCCATTTTTCTATTTTTCAGTAGGTTTATCCAAGGAACTTAAGGTAGTAATGATGTTCATAACATCATTCGATTCATACATATAAAGCTATCTTATTCGAAGGTTTAAACTCGTAATCACTAGAACATAGTTTAGTTAATTCTAAACTTGTTCGCAAACAAAAGTTAATCCTTCTAACATGACTTTTAAAATCAACTAAACACATGTTCTATATCTATATGATATGCTAACTTAATGATTTAAAACCTGGAAACACGAAAAATACCGTAAAACCGGATTTACGCCGTCGTAGTAACACCGCGGGCTGTTTTGGGTTAGTTAATTAAAAACTATGATAAACTTTGATTTAAAAGTTGTTATTCTGAGAAAATTATTTTTATTATGAACATGAAACTATATCCAAAAATTATGGTTAAACTCAAAGTGGAAGTATGTTTTCTAAAATGGTCATCTAGACGTCGTTCTTTCGACAGAAATGACTACCTTTACAAAAACGACTTGTAACTTATTTTTCCGACTATAAACTTATACTTTTTCTGTTTAGATTCATAAAATAAAGTTCAATATGAAACCATAGCAATTTGATTCACTCAAAACGGATTTAAAATGAAGAAGTTATGGGTAAAACAAGATTGGATAATTTTTCTCATTTTAGCTACGTGAAAATTGGTAACAAATCTATTCCAACCATAACTTAATCAACTTGTATTGTATATTATGTAATCTCGAGATACCATAGACACGTATACAATGTTTCGACCTATCATGTCGACACATCTATATATATTTCGGAACAACCATAGACACTCTATATGTGAATGTTGGAGTTAGCTATACAGGGTTGAGGTTGATTCCAAAATATATATAGTTTGAGTTGTGATCAATACTGAGATACATATACACTGGGTCGTGGATTAATTCAAGATAATATTTATCGATTTATTTCTGTACATCTAACTGTGGACAACTAGTTGTAGGTTACTAACGAGGACAGCTGACTTAATAAACTTAAAACATCAAAATATATTAAAAGTGTTGTAAATATATTTTGAACATACTTTGATATATATGTATATATTGTTATAGGTTCGTGAATCAACCAGTGGCCAAGTCTTACTTCCCGACGAAGTAAAAATCTGTGAAAGTGAGTTATAGTCCCACTTTTAAAATCTAATATTTTTGGGATGAGAATACATGCAGGTTTTATAAATGATTTACAAAATAGACACAAGTACGTGAAACTACATTCTATGGTTGAATTATCGAAATCGAATATGCCCCTTTTTATTAAGTCTGGTAATCTAAGAATTAGGGAACAGACACCCTAATTGACGCGAATCCTAAAGATAGATCTATTGGGCCTAACAAACCCCATCCAAAGTACAGGATGCTTTAGTACTTCGAAATTTATATCATATCCGAAGGGTGTCCCGGAATGATGGGGATATTCTTATATATGCATCTTGTTAATGTCGGTTACCAGGTGTTCACCATATGAATGATTTTTATCTCTATGTATGGGATGTGTATTGAAATATGAAATCTTGTGGTCTATTATTATGATTTGATATATATAGGTTAAACCTATAACTCACCAACATTTTTGTTGATGTTTTAAGCATGTTTATTCTCAGGTGATTATTAAGAGCTTCCGCTGTTGCATACTTAAATAAGGACGAGATTTGGAGTCCATGCTTGTATGATATTGTGTAAAAACTGCATTCAAGAAACTTATTTTATTGTAACATATTTGTCTTGTAAACCATTATGTAATGGTCGTGTGTAAACAGGATATTTTAGATTATCATTATTTGATAATTTACGTAAAGCTTTTTAAAACCTTTATCTATGAAATAAAGGTTATGGTTTGTTTTAAAAATGAATGCAGTCTTTGAAAAACGTCTCATATAGAGGTCAAAACCTCGCAACGAAATCAATTAATATGGAACGTTTTTAATCAATAAGAACGGGACATTTCAGTTGGTATCCGAGCGTTGGTCTTAGAGAACCAGAATTTTGCATTAGTGTGTCTTATCGAGTTTGTTAGGATGCATTAGTGAGTCTGGACTTCGACCGTGTTTACTTGAAAAATGATTGCTTAACAAATTTTGTTGGAAACTATATATTTTTAACGTGTGAATATTATGTGATATATTAACCTCTTAACGCCTTTGATATTATGTGATAGATGTCTACCTCTAGAACAAGTCCCATTGACTCACCTAATAATAATGAAAGTCAAATGTAAATTGGAATGATTCGTGGACTGATTCACAAGTTCCCGAAGAGGAACCGGAAGAAGAGTCGGAACCGGAAGAAGAATCGGAACCGGAAGAAGAATCGGAACCGGAAGAAGAATCGGAACCGGTGGGGGAAATAATAAAATGGTTAAGTAAAAGAAAATCCTCAACCAACCGACCAAGGTTAATTATGGTCAATGGTGTTTCCGCCAAGGAAGCAAAATATTGGGAGGATTACCAATTCTCCGATGAATCGGATTCCGACGAGAATTCCGATGATGTTATAGAAATTACCCCAACTGAATTTAAAAAGGCAAAAGAAAATAATAAGGGAAAGGGCATAAAAATAGAGAAATCTAATTCCAACCCCGATGAACTTTATATGTATCGTCAACCCCCGAAGTCCTTAAGTTGTAATAATGACCCGGGAACCTCTAAACCACCAGGTTTTTCTAAACCAATGTGGATAACGACGGCTCGTATTAGGGGAACATCATATATCCCTAGAAACTTGGCAAAACGAACCAAAACCGAAGAAGAAGAAACAAGCGAGTCGGAATAAGATAGTTGTATTCGTGTGGTGTAATATAAGTAATATAGTGTGCTTATGCTTTATGATATATGTAAAAATTGCTTGTATTAATAAGTATTTTTTTTATGAATCTAACTCTTGTCTATTTTACAGTATAAAAACACAAAATGGATAGACAACCCAATATTTTAAGAGACCTACCCGGAGACATGATTGATGAAATCTTGTCTAGAGTCGGTCAGAATTCTTCGGCACAACTATTTAAGGCGAGATCAGTTTGTAAGACATTCGAAGAATTCCAAGAATCCCTTGGTTTATAAAAGGCTTTCGTTCAAAAGATGGGGGATATCACATTGGGAAATCCATAAGTTACGATGTGTTTACTTTGACGCATATATTGCGGGGAACCCAAATGCTATTTTACGCAATGGGTTAAGAAATTATTTTGACTCAATATATCCGAATATTGGACTTCGTGATTTAGAAAAAGCAGCTAACATGCAACATAAAGAAGCATGTTATGCTTACGGATTAGTAATGTTCGCTTCTCACCAAAGTGAGAACAAGAACATCGGGCTACAACTATTAAACAAAACATTCCCACAAGTGACGGAGTCGGTAATTGGGGTAAGAAATGAGGTTTTTAGATTGTTACGGGACTGTTGGACATTACGTAACCCTCGTCCCTTTGACGACATTACAACACGCTGTCTTATCAACGGCCATAACGGTTATGTTCCACAAGACCAAGGATGGGAAGTAGTCCTAGTAAAACCAGAATGCATGACTTGTTTCTGGACGTATGAATTACGTGTCTTTATTGCCTTTGCTGAACGACTTGTGTACTAGCTAGAATTATCTTCACAACTATCTTGTATCAAAGTTATTGTGTGCTATATTTCATGCTTTATGTAAAATAAGCGATATTGTAAGTTTGTAAAATATTGTATAAAAGTTTGAACGCGAAATATTATTATAATCAGTTTTTCATATAGAATTGTAGTAGTTGAATTGTATATTAGCTACTAAGTATGAACTTAACGGGTAGGTACTACCCGAATTTAAACTTATAAAACGCTAATATGAAGAAAAAGCTTTTATAAATGAGTTCATATTATGCTACGAAATACTATTAACTACTCTTAATATTCTGTATGATTAACTTGTTCCATTTGATAGGAAATGGCACCGACTACTCGACACACAGTGAATATGAATGAAGAGGAATTCCGTACTTTTCTAGCTTCAAACATAGCTGCAGTACAGGCTGCGCTACATACCAACAATAACCTTGGATCTAGCAGTACAGGAAATCGTGTAGGATGCACCTACAAAGAATTCACTGCCTGCAAACCTTTGAAATTTGATGGAACTGAAGGACCGATCGGATTGAAACGGTGGACCGAGAAGGTCGAATCGGTGTTTGCCATAAATAAGTGTACTGAAGAGGACAAAGTGAAGTACTCTACGCATACCTTCACAGGTTCTGCGTTAACATGGTGGAATACCTATCTAGAGCAAGTGGGACAAGACGATGCGTACACACTACCGTGGTCAGCATTCAAGCACTTGATGAACGAGAAGTACCGTCCCAGAACCGAGGTCAATAAGCTCAAGACAGAACTTAGAGGGTTACGAACCCAAGGATTTGATATTACCACGTACGAAAGACGATTCACAGAATTGTGCCTATTGTGTCCGGGAGCATTCGAAAATGAGGAAGAGAAGATCGACGCGTTTGTGAAAGGATTACCGGAAAGAATCCAAGAAGATATAAGTTCACATGAGCCCGCCTCCATACAACATGCATGTAGAATGGCTCACAAACTAGTGAACCAGATTGAAGAAAGAATTAAAGAACAGACTGCTGAAGAGGCCAATGTGAAGCAAGTCAAAAGAAAGTGGGAGGAAAACGGTGATAAGAATCACCAATACAATAACAACAGCAATTACAACAATAATCGCAACAATTATCCCAACAATCGCAACATCAATCGCAACTACAATAAACGGCCCAACAACAACAACAACAACAACAACAACAACAACAACAACAACAACAACAACAACAACAGCAACTACAACAATCATCCCAACAACAATAATAACCGTAACAACAACAACAATCAGAAGCAGCTATGCCAAAGGTGTGAAAAGTATCACTCGGGGTTCTGCACCAAATTTTGCAACAAGTGTAAAGGAAATGGTCATAGTGCGGTGAAGTGTGAGGTCTACGGACCAGGGGTTAATAGAACGAAAGGAACAAATGGTGTCGGAACGAGTAATGGCGGAGCAAGTAGTGTCGGAGCAAGTTATGCCAATGTAGTTTGTTATAAATGTGGAAAACCGGGCCACATTATTAGAAATTGCCCGAACCAGGAGAACACGAATGGACAAGGCCGCGGAAGAGTTTTCAATATTAATGCGGCAGAGGCACAGGAAGACCCGGAGCTTGTTACGGGTACGTTTCTTATTGACAATAAATCTGCTTACGTTTTATTTGATTCGGGTGCGGATAGAAGCTATATGAGTAGAGATTTTTGTGCTAAATTAAGTTGTCCATTGACGCCTTTGGATAGTAAATTTTTACTCGAATTAGCAAATGGTAAATTAATTTCAGCAGATAATATATGTCGGAATCGAGAAATTAAACTGGTTAGCGAAACATTTAAGATTGATTTGATACTAGTAGAGTTAGGGAGTTTTGATGTGATAATCGGTATGGACTGGTTAAAAGAAGTGAAAGCAGAGATCGTTTGTTACAAAAATGCAATTCGCATTATACGAGAAAAAGGAAAACCCTTAATGGTGTACGGAGAAAAGGGCAACACGAAGCTACATCTTATTAGTAATTTGAAGGCACAAAAACTAATAAGAAAAGGTTGCTATGCTATTCTAGCACACGTCGAGAAAGTACAAACTGAAGAAAAGAGCATCAATGATGTTCCCATTGCAAAAGAATTTCCCGATGTATTTCCGAAAGAATTACCGGGATTACCCCCACATCGATCCGTTGAATTTCAAATAGATCTTGTACCAGGAGCTGCACCAATAGCTCGTGCTCCTTATAGACTCGCACCCAGCGAGATGAAAGAACTGCAAAGCCAATTACAAGAACTTTTAGAGCGTGGTTTCATTCGACCAAGCACATCACCGTGGGGAGCTCCTGTTTTGTTTGTCAAGAAGAAAGATGGTACATTCAGGTTGTGTATCGACTACCGAGAGTTGAACAAACTTACCATCAAGAACCGCTACCCACTACCGAGAATTGACGACTTATTTGATCAACTACAAGGCTCGTCTGTTTATTCAAAGATTGACTTACGTTCCGGGTATCATCAAATGCGGGTGAAAGAAGATGATATTCCAAAGACTGCTTTCAGAACACGTTACGGTCATTACGAGTTTATGGTCATGCCGTTTGGTTTAACTAATGCACCAGCTGTGTTCATGGACCTTATGAACCGAGTGTGTGGACCATACCTTGACAAGTTTGTCATTGTTTTCATTGATGACATACTTATTTACTCAAAGAATGACCAAGAACACGGTGAACATTTGAAAAAGGTGTTAGAAGTATTGAGGAAGGAAGAATTGTACGCTAAGTTTTCAAAGTGTGCATTTTGGTTGGAAGAAGTTCAATTCCTCTGTCACATAGTGAACAAAGAAGGTATTAAGGTGGATCCGGCAAAGATAGAAACTGTTGAAAAGTGGGAAACCCCGAAAACTCCGAAACACATACGCCAGTTTTTAGGACTAGCTGGTTACTACAGAAGGTTCATCCAAGACTTTTCCAGAATAGCAAAACCCTTGACTGCATTAACGCATAAAGGGAAGAAATTTGAATGGAATGATGAACAAGAGAAAGCGTTTCAGTTATTGAAGAAAAAGCTAACTACGGCACCTATATTGTCATTGCCTGAAGGGAATGATGATTTTATGATTTATTGTGACGCATCAAAGAAAGGTCTCGGTTGTGTATTAATGCAACGAACGAAGGTGATTGCTTATGCGTCTAGACAATTGAAGATTCACGAGCAAAATTATACGACGCATGATTTGGAATTAGGCGCGGTTGTTTTTGCATTAAAGACTTGGAGGCACTACTTATATGGGGTCAAAAGTATTATATATACCGACCACAAAAGTCTTCAACACATATTTAATCAGAAACAACTGAATAAGAGGCAGCGTAGGTGGATTTAATTGTTGAATGATTACGACTTTGAGATTCGTTACCACCCGGGGAAGGCAAATGTGGTAGCCGATGCCTTGAGCAGGAAGGACAGAGAACCCATTCGAGTAAAATCTATGAATATAATGATTGATAATAACCTTACTACTCAAATAAAGGAGGCGCAACAAGGAGTTTTAAAAGAAGGAAATTTAAAGGATGAAATACCCAAAGGATCGGAGCAGCATCTTAATATTCGGGAAGACGGAACCCGGTATAGGGCTGAAAGGATTTGGGTACCAAAATTTGGAGATATGAGAGAAATGGTACTTAGAGAAGCTCATAAAACCAGATACTCAATACATCCTGGAACGGGGAAGATGTACAAGGATCTCAAGAAACATTTTTGGTGGCCGGGTATGAAAGCCGATGTTGCTAAATATGTAGGAGAATGATTGACGTGTTCTAAGGTCAAAGCTGAGCATCAGAAACCATCAGGTCTACTTCAACAACCCGAAATCCCGGAATGGAAATGGGAAAACATTACCATGGATTTCATCACTAAATTGCCAAGGACTGCAAGTGGTTCTGATACTATTTGGGTAATAGTTGATCGTCTCACCAAATCAGCACATTTCCTGCCAATAAGAGAAGATGACAAGATGGAGAAGTTAGCACGACTGTATTTGAAGGAAGTCGTCTCCAGACATGGAATACCAATCTCTATTATCTCTGATAGGGATGGCAGATTTATTTCAAGATTCTGGCAGACATTACAGCAAGCATTAGGAACTCGTCTAGACATGAGTACTGCCTATCATCCACAAACTGATGGGCAGAGCGAAAGGACGATACAAACACTTGAAGACATGCTACGAGCATGTGTTATTGATTTCAGAAACAGTTGGGATCGACATCTACCGTTAGCAGAATTTTCCTACAACAACAGCTACCATTCAAGCATTGAGATGGCGCCGTTTGAAGCACTTTATGGTAGAAAGTGCAGGTCTCCGATTTGTTGGAGTGAAGTGGGGGATAGACAGATTACGGGTCCGGAGATTATACAAGAAACTACCGAGAAGATCATCCAAATTCAACAATGGTTGAAAATCGCCCAAAGTCGACAAAAGAGCTACGCTGACATTAAAAGAAAAGATATCGAATTTGAAATTGGAGAGATGGTCATGCTTAAAGTTGCACCTTGGAAAGGCGTTGTTCGATTTGGTAAACGAGGGAAATTAAATCCAAGGTTTATTGGACCATTCAAGATTATTGATCGTGTCGGACCAGTAGCTTACCGACTTGAGTTACCTCAACAACTCGCGGCTGTACATAACACTTTCCACGTCTCGAATTTGAAGAAATGTTTTGCTAAAGAAGATCTCACTATTCCATTAGATGAAATCCAAATCAACGAAAAACTTCAATTCATCGAAGAACCCGTCGAAATAATGGATCGTGAGGTTAAAAGACTTAAGCAAAACAAGATACCAATTGTTAAGGTTCGATGGAATGCTCGTAGAGGACCCGAGTTCACCTGGGAGCGTGAAGATCAGATGAAGAAGAAATACCCGCATCTATTTCCAGAAGATTCGTCAACATCTTCAACAGCTTAAAATTTCGGGACGAAATTTATTTAACGGGTAGGTACTGTAGTGACCCGAACTTTTCCATGTTTATATATATTAATTGAGATTGATATTTACATGATTAAATGTTTCCAACATGTTAAGCAGTCAAACTTGTTAAGACTTGATTAATTGAAATATGTTTCATATAGACAATTGACCACCCAAGTTGACCGGTGATTCACGAACGTTAAAACTTGTAAAAACTATATGATGACATATATATGGATATATATATAGTTAACATGATACTATGATAAGTAAACATATCATTAAGTATATTAACAATGAACTACATATGTAAAAACAAGACTACTAACTTAATGATTTTTAAACGAGACATATATGTAACGATTATCGTTGTAAAGACATTTAATGTATATATATATCATATTAAGAGATATTCATACATGATAATATCATGATAATATAATAATTTAAAATCTCATTTGATATTATAAACATTGGGTTAACAACATTTAACAAGATCGTTAACCTAAAGGTTTCAAAACAACACTTACATGTAACGACTAACGATGACTTAACGACTCAGTTAAAATGTATATACATGTAGTGTTTTAATATGTATTTATACACTATTGAAAGACTTCAATACACTTATCAAAATACTTCTACTTAACAAAAATGCTTACAATTACATCCTCGTTCAGTTTCATCAACAATTCTACTCGTATGCACCCGTATTCGTACTCGTACAATACACAGCTTGTAGATGTATGTACTATTGGTATATACACTCCAATGATCAGCTCTTAGCAGCCCATGTGAGTCACCTAACACATGTGGGAACCATCATTTGGCAACTAGCATGAAATATATCATAAAATTACAAAAATATGAGTAATCATTCATGACTTATTTACATGAAAACAAAATTACATATCCTTTATATCTAATCCATACACCAACGACCAAAAACACCTACAAACACTTTCATTCTTCAATTTTATTCATCTAATTGATCTCTCTCAAGTTCTATCTTCAAGTTCTAAGTGTTCTTCATAAATTTTACAAGTTCTAGTTACATAAAATCAAGAATACTTTCAAGTTTGCTAGCTCACTTTTAATCTTGTAAGGTGATCATCCAACCTTAAGAAATCTTTGTTTCTTATAGTAGGTTATCATTCTAATACAAGGTAATAATCATATTCAAACTTTGGTTCAATTTCTATAATTATAACAATCTTATTTCAAGTGATGATCTTACTTGAACTTGTTTTCGTGTCATGATTCTGCTTCAAGAACTTCGAGCCATCCAAGGATCCGTTGAAGCTAGATCCATTTTTCTATTTTTCAGTAGGTTTATCCAAGGAACTTAAGGTAGTAATGATGTTCATAACATCATTCGATTCATACATATAAAGCTATCTTATTCGAAGGTTTAAACTCGTAATCACTAGAACATAGTTTAGTTAATTCTAAACTTGTTCGCAAACAA
Source organism: Rutidosis leptorrhynchoides (assembly GCF_046630445.1). NCBI lineage: Eukaryota > Viridiplantae > Streptophyta > Magnoliopsida > Asterales > Asteraceae > Rutidosis > Rutidosis leptorrhynchoides. The sequence goes on along the minus strand of NC_092335.1, from coordinate 325,241,866 downwards.
AAGTTAATCCTTCTAACATGACTTTTAAAATCAACTAAACACATGTTCTATATCTATATGATATGCTAACTTAATGATTTAAAACCTGGAAACACGAAAAACACCGTAAAACCGGATTTACGCCGTCGTAGTAACACCGCGGGCTGTTTTGGGTTAGTTAATTAAAAACTATGATAAACTTTGATTTAAAAGTTGTTATTCTGAGAAAATTATTTTTATTATGAACATGAAACTATATCCAAAAATTATGGTTAAACTCAAAGTGGAAGTATGTTTTCTAAAATGGTCATCTAGACGTCGTTCTTTCGACAGAAATGACTACCTTTACAAAAACGACTTGTAACTTATTTTTCCGACTATAAACTTATACTTTTTCTGTTTAGATTCATAAAATAAAGTTCAATATGAAACCATAGCAATTTGATTCATTCAAAACGGATTTAAAATGAAGAAGTTATGGGTACAACAAGATTGGATAATTTTTCTCATTTTAGCTACGTGAAAATTGGTAACAAATCTATTCCAACCATAACTTAATCAACTTGTATTGTATATTATGTACTCTCGAGATACCATAGACACGTATACAATATTTCGACCTATCATGTCGACACATCTATATATATTTTGGAACAACCATAGACACTCTATATGTGAACGTTGGAGTTAGCTATACAGGGTTGAGGTTGATTCCAAAATATATATAGTTTGAGTTGTGATCAATACTGAGATACATATACACTGGGTCGTGGATTGATTCAAGATAATATTTATCGATTTATTTCTGTACATCTAACTGTGGACAACTAGTTGTAGGTTACTAACGAGGACAGCTGACTTAATAAACTTAAAACATCAAAATATATTAAAAGTGTTGTAAATATATTTTGAACATACTTTGATATATATGTATATATTGTTATAGGTTCGTGAATCAACCAGTGGCCAAGTCTTACTTCCCGACGAAGTAAAAATATGTGAAAGTGAGTTATAGTCCCACTTTTAAAATCTAATATTTTTGGGATGAGAATACATGCAGGTTTTATAAATGATTTACAAAATAGACACAAGTACGTGAAACTACATTCTATGGTTGAATTATCGAAATCGAATATGCCCCTTTTTATTAAGTCTGGTAATCTAAGAATTAGGGAACAGACACCCTAATTGACGCGAATCCTAAAGATAGATCTATTCGGCCTAACAAACCCCATCCAAAGTACCGGATGCTTTAGTACTTCGAAATTTATATCATATCCGAAGGGTGTCCCGGAATGATGGGGATATTCTTATATATGCATCTTGTTAATGTCGGTTACCAGGTGTTCACCATATGAATGATTTTTATCTCTATGTATGGGATGTGTATTGAAATATGAAATCTTGTGGTCTATTATTATGATTTGATATATATAGGTTAAACCTATAACTCACCAACATTTTTGTTGACGTTTTAAGCATGTTTATTCTCAGGTGATTATTAAGAGCTTCCGCTGTCGCATACTTAAATAAGGACGAGATTTGGAGTCCATGCTTGTATGATATTGTGTAAAAACTGCATTCAAGAAACTTATTTTATTGTAACATATTTGTATTGTAAACCATTATGTAATGGTCGTGTGTAAACAGGATATTTTAGATTATCATTATTTGATAATCTACGTAAAGTTTTTTAAAACCTTTATCTATGAAATAAAGGTTATGGTTTGTTTTAAAAATGAATGCAGTCTTTGAAAAACGTCTCATATAGAGGTCAAAACCTCGCAACGAAATCAATTAATATGGAACGTTTTTAATCAATAAGAACGGGACATTTCATAGAGTGCCTTAGACTTCACAAAATTTCAATTGCATGAACACAATTTCTTCATTTGAGGCCTTCTCTTCCTTCTCCTTGTTTGGGTTGACACAAGCACACACATACACACACACTGTATTTTATTTTTGCAACTGAACATGAGTTTACAGTGTTTTTCTCTTTTAATTAAATTAACTTTGCTAAATTGCACTTTCTACCCTCCCCACCAAAACTATAATGAGGGAGGTCCTTAATTCTAACTTTTCATCTCTAGTCCCTTCTAACTTAACTAACAAACTTAACTCTTGTCTATTTATTTATACAAAATCATACCATCCATGTATATAACAAGAAAATTACATAAAATAATACCTTAAATAATTGGGATGTTATAGCATTGTACGAGAAAAAGGAAATCCCTTAATGGTGTACGGAGAAAAGAGCAATGCGAAGCTAAATCTTATTAGTATTTTAAAGGTGCAAAAACTAATAAGAAAAGGTTGCTATGCTGTTCTAGCACATGTCAAGAAAGTACAAACCAAAGAAAAGAACATCAATAATGTTCCCGTCGCAAAAAAATTTCCTGATGTATTTTTGAAAGAATTACCGGGACTGCCTCCACACCAATCTGTTGAATTTCATATAGATCTCGTACCAGGAGCTGAACCAATAGCTCGTGCTCCATACAGACTTGCACCCAGCGAAATGAAGGAACTCCAAAGCCAATTACAAGAACTTTTAGAGCGTGGTTTTATACGACCAAGTACATCACCATGGGGAGCTCCTGTTTTGTTTGTCAAAAAGAAGGATGGTACATTCAGGTTGTGTATCGACTTCCGAGATTTGAACAAACTTACCATCAAGAATCGTTACCCACTACCAAGAATCAACGACTTATTTGATCAACTACAAGGCTCGTCGGTTTATTCGAAGATCGATTTACGTTTCAGGTATCATTAAATGCGGGTGAAGGAGGATGATATTCTGAAGACTGCTTTCAGGACGCGTTACGGTCATTACGAGTTTATGGTTATGCCGTTTGGGTTGACTAACGCACCAGCTGTGTTCATGGACCTCATGAACCGAGTGTGTGGACCATACCTTGACAAGTTTGTTATTGTTTTCATTGATGACATACTTATTTACTCAAAGAATGATCAAGAGCACCAAGAACATTTTAGAAAAGTGCTAGAGTTGTTGAGGAAAGAAAAACTGTACGCTAAGTTTTCAAAGTGTGCATTTTGGTTGGAAGAAGTTCAATTCCTCGGTCACATAGTTAACAAAGAAGGTATTCAAGTGGATCCGGCAAAGATTGAAACTAAACCCCGAAAACTCCGAAGCATATACGCCAATTTTTAGGACTGGCTGGTTATTACAGGAGATTCATCCAAGATTTTTCCAAAATAGCAAAACTCTTGACTGCAATAACGCATAAAGGGAAGAAATTTGAATGGAAGGATGAACAAGAGAAACCGTTTCAATTATTGAAGAAAAAGTTAACTACGACACCTATATTGTCAATACCTGAAGGGAATGATGATTTTGTGATATATTGTGATGCCTCAAAGTAAGGTCTCGGTTGTGTATTAATGCAACGAATGAAGGTAATTGCTTATGCATCTAGACAGTTGAAGATTCACGAGCAGAATTATACGACGCATGATTTTGAATTAGGCGCAATTGTTTTTGCATTAAAGACTTGGAGGCACTACTTATATAGGGTCAAAAGTATTATATATACCGACCACAAAAGTCTTCAACACATATTTAATCAGAAACAACTGAATATGAGGCAGCGTAGGTGGATTGAATTGTTGAATGATTACGACTTTGAGATTCGTTACCACGCGGGGAAGGCAAATGTGGTAGCCGACGCCTTGAGCAGAAAGGACAGAGAACCCATTCGAGTAAAAGCTATGAATATAATTATTCGTACTAACCTTACTACTCAAATAAAGTAGGCGCAGCAGGGAGTTGTAAAAGAAGGAAAGTTGAAGAATGAAATACCCAAAGGATCGGAGAAACATCTTAATATTCGGGAAGACGGAACCCGGTATAGAGCTGAAAGAATTTGGGTACCAAAGTTTGGAGATGTGAGAGAAAAGGTACTTAAGGTAGCACATAAAACTAGATATTCAATACATCCCGGAGCGGGGAAGATGTAAAAAGATCTCAAGAAACACTTTTGGTGGCCGGGTATGAAAGCCGATATTGCTAAATACGTAGGAGAATGTTTGACGTGTTCTAAGGTCAAAGCTGAACATCAGAAACCATCAGGTCAAATTCAACAACCTGAAATCCCGGAATGGAAATGGGAAAACATTACCATGGATTTCATTACTAAATTGCCAAGGACAGCAAGTGGTTATGATACAATTTGGGTAATAGTCGATCGTCTTACCAAGTCAGCACACTTTCTGCCAATGAGAGAAGATGATAAAATGGAGAAGTTGGCGCGATTATACTTGAAGGAAGTTGTCTCTAGACATGGAATACCAGTCTCTATTATCTCAGATAGGGATGACAGATTTGTTTCAAGATTTTGGCAAACATTGCAACAAGCATTGGGGACTCGTCTAGACATGAGTACTGCTTATCATCCACAAACTGATGGGCAAAGTGAAAGGACGATACAGACCCTTAAAGACATTCTACGAGCATGTGTTATCAATTTCGAAAACAGTTGGGATCGACACCTACTGTTAGCAGAATTTTCCTACAACAACAGTTACCATTCGAGTATTGAGATGGCGCCGTTTGTGTCACGACTCAGAAAATTTCGACTAATTTTGAACCAAATTCTCGATACGATTTAATATTTTTGACACGATATGCAAAGTCTGTTAGGTTGAGTCTCAAAAATTTTGAACTGTTTCATATAATCATTTAATCTCAACGATTCATGAACAACAAATTGTAAATAGATATATATATATATATATATATATATATATATATATATATATATATATATATATATATATATATATATATATATATATGTATATAATAATATGATATAATATATATTGTAATTGTTAGAATTAATTATGTAAAATAATAATAAGATATAATAATTATTATTTAAAAAGTATCTCTATTTATATATAAATAGAGTAAATATATTTTGTGATTTCGAAGTTATTTTGTAAACGAAGGTAACGCTCAATTGGCATTAGATGGGTAGTAAATGAGTTAAAAAGGAACTTATGAGATTTTAAGATAAACGGTAATCCAAAAATGAGTTTTAATAAATTATAGGCTTATTTAAAATGTATTTAGAAGATATTTGTTAAGTTTTAAAACTTTTCATATTTTACTTGGGGTTGGGAGGTAATAACTAATGTAATTTATATTTAATAGTTAATACTCGAATTCTATCCCATAATGACCAAAATAAATAAAGACATTTAAATTAAAAATATGGGTTTTTTTTTTCTGAACATTTTTATCCGCCACTGATGAACAACAGACCACGAAATAATACCAAGCTAAGTGTCGGTAGATGATGATAAATGTTTTCCTATACGTTCTGTTAGATTTCAAATCATGAGCTACAATTATTATCACTTTATATTATTTTCAATTAGTGCTAGTGATTGAATCCTTTGTCTACTCCACTGCAATCTATCACTATCCACATGTATCAATATCTTCACTAATATCTCTATCCTATTTGTATATATGCATAAGAGTGATTACACACTCAATCAATACCTTCCAACCTTGTTAAAATCGCCATCATTAAACACCCTTCACCACCAAGATCATCCACTTCACCATGAACACCATCTACCACTTTACTTATTGATTTTTCGAACTCACAAATTCAATGTTATCATTCTTGTAACTCCTCCAGTGCCAACACCCGAGAACCATTTAACCACCACCTTTTGTTGCTACTTTTGGTTACTATGTAGCTAAGAACCAAACCATAATAAGCAACCAAAACCCATTTGTTATGCTACTATTACAACTTCTGTCCAACTGTTTCTGTTTACTACTTTGGATAGAACATCACACCATCACTACTTGATTTTTCTACAACTTACTACTACTTGACTGCCGCTATTCCAGTTCGTTTTACAGCTAAACAGAACCAACAGACCATTGTTTGCATTGGGTTCGTTGACAAATTAACATCCATCAAAAACCCCAACAAACCACCTTATCCTTTTCTCTATATATCTCGTCACTCCTTCCCTCTATTGTTTGATTACAACCCAATTACTTTGTATATATTTTTTTTTGTGCTGGACAAACATCACCACCACCGTGACATCCATCTTCAACCTGCAAAACACCACCACAAATCACCTAGAACAACCCCTAAAAACTGCTACCTCAGTTCCTGCCGGCTGTTTCTTTTTCTGTCTGGAATAATCACCGAAACCATTTAAGAAGACGATGAATAGTGCAGCCTGCTGCTCGCTGCTATTTTCTGTTTCTGTTTCTTGGTCTGTCCTTGTCGAATACCAAACATCGACCGTAAACCATCACAAAAAAAAAACAAAGAAATCCAGTTCCTGTTTCTGTCAAACCCTAATCGCGTAAAAAAAAAAAAGAAAAAGAAAAAGGAAAGAAAAGAAACCGATCAATTATTTCTGTTAAATGATGAATATTGGGTTAGGATAATTGGGTTTGATTAAATTGGTTACTGGATTGGGCTGTGGGAATAAAACATGGAATAGCTTCATGGGTTTCCAAATCTATTTTTTCTTGGGTCGTGATAAGGGTTTTGGAAAATAACAGAATTTACGATTTATAAGAATTAAGTTAGGAGATATTTCAGTAATAATAAAACTGAGGGATGATTTGAAGCGTTAGCGGGTATTTGAGAGGTCATGGGTTCGAGCCCGGTTCAGGGCATTCTTTTTAGAACAAGTCTCTAAAGGTAGTTTTCTTACTAAAAAATTATTATTAATAACTTTATTATTACCATTATTGGTATTATTTGTTACTCTTTATTAGTATAGGTATTATTATAAATATTATTATTTTTATTATAAACGTAAAATAACTTATCATTATTATATTTATTAAAAATTCTCATTTTCATTCTTATTATTAGAAATATCATTAATTATAAAGTTATTATTATTATTATTATTAGTAAATTATTATTATCAAACTATCATTTTAGCAAATAAATATTCTGTACATTAAATATACTTATTACATATAACAAATCTATGATATTTCTTAAATATACTACTAATCACATATATAAATATATATATATATATATATATATATATATATATATATATATATATATAATTAAACATTCTGAATACATACACAAACTAAATAAGTATAATATATAAACTTGTTCGATTATACATTTTAATATGTATACAAATGATATAGGTTCGTGAATCCAAGGTCAACCCTATACTTGTTAAATGACGTCATATGTATTTTTACTACAAAATACATTAGGTGAGTTTCATTTGCTCCCTTTTTAATTGCTTTTGCAATATATTTTTGGGCTGAGAATACATGCGCTGCTTTTATAAATGTTTACAAAATAGACACAAGTACTTAAAAATATATTCTACGTTGAGTTGTACCACTGGCATATTTCCCTGTAGCTTGGTAACTACTATTTACATGGGTATTGTAAACGCGAATCCTGTTGATAGATCTATCGGGCCTGACAACCTCAACCGGACTGGACGACCAGTATTCAACGGTTGGACAGTACTTCATTTTGGTGACTACACTTGGTACGGTGTAGTGAGATTTCATAATAAAGGGAATATGCGACGTTGATTAAATGTTAAGTATGGTTACCAAGTGCTCAACCACTTAGAATATTTTTATTAAAACGTTTATGTATATGAAATCTTGTGGTCTATTAGCATATTGAAATGATTGTTATGATAAACCTATGAACTCACCAACCTTTTAGTTGACACTTTAAAGCATGTTTATTCTAAGGTATGAATTAAGTCTTCCGCTGTGCATTTGCTCAATTTAAGGACATTACTTGGAGTCGATCATCGCAATGGGACCAAATGTTGATGACTTCGTCCAGGTGGATGAGGACGGGTTGTTACAGTTGGTATCAGAGCGTTGGTCTTAGCGAACCAGGTCTTGCATTAGTGTGTCTAGCTGATAGTTGTTTAGATGCATTAGCGGGTCTGGACTTCGACCGTGTCTGCATGTCAAAAGTTTTGCTTATCATTTCGTGTCGAAAATTACTTGCTTATCATTCTAAGTCTAGACACGTCCTACTGCCTTTATTGCATAGATAGTGTACTGATAAATCCATATCTTAGCGTATCTGCTAATTCATATTTTAGCGTATCTATTACGATAAACTTTGCCTGATATCTCCCGTAAATTTCTCCGTAATTTAAGGAATCCTGGTGATATATATATCTATGCATATTATGCATTGAGAATACCATCCAACTATCAGTTGCTGTCACTAAACGTTTCATACCAAAAATATTTTTTTGTGATCGCGAAAGATGGCCTCTACGAATCGTCCAAGTTCCTCTGACTCCGAAGACAGTGTGACGGGAGCACACCAACCAATCAACTTCCGTGATTACTGGAGAAGATGGGGGTGGGTTCGCGACATACTCACCCTATGGAGAAAGGAAGAAGGTACTCCATATCATGAACCGAATCTACCACCTAACCTTGGAGTACTCGACCCGCTCACCGGCGAACCTGTTCGCAACACCGTTTATACCCTTTTTGCGAGAATTTTTCATCTTGAGACTACCATTAACAGAACTAGAGAAGATATCCTATCTCTACCTCACACTGATAACCAACCAGGGTTAGTAGAAGAAGTTAAAGAACTTCGAGCTCGAGTGCTAACCTTGGAGAATATGGTTCAAAACTTACAAGTACCAGCAGCATCACCGGCACTAACAGTACCACCAACATCAGTATCACCAACACCAGTAACATCACCAGCCTCAGCATCAACAGCACTAGTACCACCAATAACAACATCCGCGTCACCAGCTTCGACATCTCATTCTGTACCTCGAGCATAATCATCGTTCTACGTATCGTTCTATCTACTTTATCATCGTTCTACATATCGTTCTACATTGATTATCTTCGCTCGACATGGCGATTATGTAATATCTAAAGTTTTAGAGATTATGTAATCTAGTACTAACGATAAATCATATGAGTTTAATATCATATTAACTCATTAAATCCATGATTACATCTGAAGAAAATATATATGTAAGTATATTTCTATAAAGATTGTAATTAAAAATTCATTCTTATAAATTGTTAATGGTGAAAATATTTTAACGGGTAGGTAATACCCGAGGAATATTTAGATTTCACATTAATCAGTTACACGGTACATTCTTCGACTCTGATTCAACAGTCAGTCACTATCCTACTTGTATCCATAGATATACGTATCCGTTTACCACAGAATCCATTTTCGTTCAATTTCATATTTGGATTTTGACCTATCAAAATTCAACAAGTGGCATAATGAAGAAAACATTGAACAAAATAAAATTTGTTAGAAATAAACGAATTAACTAATTGAAATATTGTTAAGAATCCATGCTAACTGTTCCTAGCTAACTGGTTACATTTTATTTATCACAATTTAATTATCGCAATTTACATACTCGCAATTTTATTTATCGTCATTTAATTTCTGTATTTATTTTACGCACTTTAAATAACGGGACACGTATACAAGGTTTCGACATATCATATTGACCCATCTATATATTTATCTTGGAACAACCATAGACACTCTATATGCAAATGACGGAGTTAGCTATACAGGGTTGAGGTTGATTCCAAAATATATATATAGTTTGAGTTGTGATCAATACTGAGACCGGTACACGGGTCACGATACGTATTAATTAATTCGAATGTTATATATTAAACTATGTACGAACTATTGGACTGTTAAATGTGGACTATAGACTGTGGGCAAATAATATTGGATAATTAAAATGAATTAAAATACTGATTATAACATATGAAACTAAATAATTCTTCAAGTTTGCCACTTGATTTCATCTTAAACCTCATTCGTATCTTGACAATTACAATCTGCGTTCAAACCTTTCACGATTCTTGAAAACACCTCGATCGAGAGCATGAACCAGCCGCACTTCATCTACGGAAGAAAAGATTGATGCATATAGTTATACACCTGAAAAATCCTCGGAAACTGAGTAAAAGTTTAACACGTAGCCGCGTCAGATCCTTTGGCATTTATTAGCAAAAATAACTTTGCGATCCCTTTTCAAAGTAGCCAATTTTGTCACAGCTCCATCAAGTCAACTTCGACTTTTCGTTCGAAACAACCTTATCAAAATCTTGATATATCTGCGTGCTCATTTATTGATACCAGAGAACCCTTTTATATTCCACCACATTACCATCAGCGTTTAATCATCTAAAAACACAATTCTTCTGAAACCACCTCGGATTGTTAACCAAAGATTCAAATATGGTAGCAATAAATGCAGAGGAAACATCAAAATCGTAGATGGTCTAAACGACCAAGAGTTTGATGATAAAGAATGAAGTGTTGAGAACGCTCGATAGAAAATTTAATATTGAAAAATGGATTGAGCTAACTATGAAGGAAACCAAGGACAGATACAAGGATCAAACCCTATATTCAAAGAATCCAGGAAATTCTGGATCCGCCGAAATCTTTAGAGAAAATCTTGCTCCGAAGTCATGTTAAAATCCTTGCGGAAACGTTTTCTACATCATCCTTCGATCTAGAAATTTCAAAATATCGTCATAAATATCTTCAATATTTCTGAAGATATCTTCATAAATATCTTCATCCGAAATTATCTATCTTCTCGTGCTATCTATGTTACCTCATAAAAGAAACTGTTTCAGTTTCTATCCTTCTATAAAATTTGAGTTTAAATTATAGATGATTTTTGGAAAAGTGAGGGAATTGAAACATGAGTTAATATAATATAATGACGCCGGGCCAACATGGTTATATTACAGTAAGTCATGCTAAATTTCTAATGGAATGTGATGATGGTTCACAGATCTTAACCTCATCATGTGCCATGTTACACGACTCTTTCATTCTACATAACCTCCGAACATATCAAGAAGAATATATTCTTGATAGTTCTATCTTCAGTAATTTTGATAAATTTGAAAATCAAATCGTGCTATCACGTTCCTTTCTGCTTAGAACATTATAATCATTCGAAATTCTATATCTACAAATTCTGGACAATTATTCGCTTGACTTGAAGTAGGGAAGAGAAAACAAAAGCATAGAGCTTCGAAATATAAGGGAGAATATAAAGCCCGATAACAGCGCATAAATTACAAACCATGTATGTCAATGTTTATCCCAACATAAAGACACGGGAGAATTAAAAACACTATAACCCCAAAGGCGAAGTAGAAGAAATTAGATTCCTCTGGTGGAAGTTGGAAAAGGAGAATGAATGCGGCGATAGTAAGGATGAGGACAAGGATCAGAACTGGATTAAGCATTTTCACAATCGTTTGAAAGAATGGATCGAGAAAGAAAGAATTGGAGTGGTGAAAATGATGGGACGAAAGAAGTTCATTTATAGAGAAGATACCAGACAAAGCAATCGAGATAGATAATCGCATTAAATTAAAGAGGATCCTAATTTTCCATAAATCCCGAAGAATCAAATCCTATAGATTTCCAAGATTCTCTTTTAAATCCCTTGAATTCCGGAATTCAATCGAGACAACGTCAATAGTTAAGACGAACCTCATTTTCCAAAAATTCAACCATGACTAGTCAAAAGTTATGATGAAATTTGTCTTTCTCGTTTCACTATTTACTGATAGCTTCATCCGTACTCTTCGAGTAATCGAATTGTCTTATTCATATTATTCAATAGTGATAAAACTCTATTTATCAACTCATATTCTTCATGAATACATTATTACTGTTAGCCATGACGATCACATTAAAATTTCGGGACGAAATTTCTTTAACGGGTAGGTACTGTCACGACCCAGAAAATTTCGACTAATTTTGAACCAAATTCTCGATACGATTTAATATTTTTGACACGATATGCAAAGTCTGTTAGGTTGAGTCTCAAAAATTTTGAACTGTTTCATATAATCATTTAATCTCAATGATTCACGAACAACAAATTGTATATAGATATGCATATATATATATATATATATATATATATATATATATATATATATATATATATATATATATATATATATATATATATATATATATATATATATATGTATATAATAATATGATATAATATATATTGTAATTGTTAGAATTAATTATGTAAAATAATAATAAGATATAATAATTATTATTTAAAAAGTATCTCTATTTATATATAAATAGAGTAAATATATTTTGTGATTTCGAAGTTATTTTGTAAACGAAGGTAACGCTCAATTGGCATTAGATGGGTAGTAAATGAGTTAAAAAGGAACTTATGAGATTTTAAGATAAACGGTAATCCGAAAATGAGTTTTAATAAATTATAGGCTTATTAAAAATGTATTTAGATGATATTTGTTAAGTTTTAAAACTTTTCGTATTTTACTTGGGGTTGGGAGGTAATAACTAATGTAATTTGTATTTAATAGTTAATACTCGAATTCTATCCCATAATGACCAAAATAAATAAAGACATTTAAATTAAAAATATGGGTTTTTTTTTCTGAACATTTTTATCCGCCAATGATGAACAACAGACCACGAAATAATACCAAGCTAAGTATCGGTAGATGATGATAAATGTTTTCCTATACGTTCTGTTAGATTTCAAATCATGACCTACAATTATTATCACTTTATATTATTTTCAATTAGTGCTAGTGATTGAATCCTTTGTCCACTCCACTGCAATCTATCACTATCCACATGTATCAATATCTTCACTAATATCTCTATCCTATTTGTATATATGCATAAGAGTGATTACACACTCAATCAATACCTTCCAACCTTGTTAAAATCGCCATCATTAAACACCCTTCACCACCAAGATCATCCACTTCACCATGAACACCATCTACCACTTTACTTATTGATTTTTCGAACTCACAAATTCAATGTTATCATTCTTGTAACTCCTCCAGTGCCAACAACCGAGAACCATTTAACCACCACCTTTTGTTGCTACTTTTGGTTACTATGTATCTAAGAACCAAACCATAATAAGCAACCAAAACCCATTTGTTATGCTACTATTACAACTTCTGTCCAACTGTTTCTGTTTACTACTTTGGATCGAACATCACACCACCACTACTTGATTTTTCTACAACTTACTACTACTTGACTGCCGCTATTCCAGTTCGTTTTACAGCCAAACAGAACCAACAGACCATTGTTTGCATTGGGTTCGTTGACAAATTAACATCCATCAAAAACCCCAACAAACCACCTTATCCTTTTCTCTATATATCTCGTCACTCCTTCCCTCTATTGTTTGATTACAACCCAATTACTTTGTATATATTTTTTTTGTGCTGGACAAACATCACCACCACCGTGACCTCCATCTTCAACCTGCAAAACACCACCACAAATCACCTAGAACAACCCCTAAAAACTGCTACCTCAGTTCCTGCCGGCTGTTTCTTTTTCTGTCTGGAATAATCACCGAAACCATTTAAGAAGACGATGAATAGTGCAGCCTACTGCTCGCTGCTATTTTCTGTTTCTGTTTCTGGGTCTGTCCTTGTTTAATACCAAACATCGACCGTAAACCATCACAAAAAAAAAAAAACAAAGAAATCCAGTTCCTGTTTCTGTCAAACCCTAATCGCGTAAAAAAAAAAAGAAAAAGAAAAAGGAAAGAAAAGAAACCGATCAATTATTTCTGTTAAATGATGAATATTGGGTTAGGATAATTGGGTTTGATTAAATTGGTTACTGGATTGGGCTGTGGGAATAAAACGTGGAATAGCTTCATGGGTTTCCAAATCTATTTTTTCTTGGGTCGTGATAAGGGTTTTGAAAAATAACAGAATTTACGATTTATAAGAATTAAGTTAGGAGATATTTCAGTAATAATAAAACTGAGGGATGGTTTGAAGCGTTAGCGGGTATTTGAGAGGTCATGGGTTCGAGCCCGGTTCAGGGCATTCTTTTTAGAACAAGTCTCTAAAGGTAGTTTTCTTACTAAAAAATTATTATTAATAACTTTATTATTACCATTATTGGTATTATTTGTTACTCTTTATTAGTATAGGTATTATTATAAATATTATTATTTTTATTATAAACGTAAAATAAATTATCATTATTATATTTATTAAAAATTCTCATTTTCATTCTTATTATTAGAATTATCATTAATTATAAAGTTATTATTATTATTATTATTATTAGTAAATTATTATTATCAAAACTATCATTTTAGCAAATAAATATTCTGTACATTAAATATACTTATTACATATAACAAATCTATGATATTTCTTAAATATACTACTAATCACATATATATATATATATATATATATATATATATATATATATATATATATATATATATATATATATATATATATATATATATATATTAAACATTCTGAATACATACACAAACTAAATAAGTATAATATATAAACTTGTTCGATTATACATTTTAATATGTATACAAATGATATAGGTTCGTGAATCCAAGGTCAACTCTATACTTGTTAAATGACGTCATATGTATTTTTACTACAAAATACATTAGGTGAGTTTCATTTGCTCCCTTTTTAATTGCTTTTGCAATATATTTTTGGGCTGAGAATACATGCGCTGCTTTTATAAATGTTTACAAAATAGACACAAGTACTTAAAAATATATTCTACGTTGAGTTGTACCACTGGCATATTTCCCTGTAGCTTGGTAACTACTATTTACATGGGTATTGTAAACGCGAATCCTGTTGATAGATCTATCGGGCCTGACAACCTCAACCGGACTGGACGACCAGTATTCAACGGTTGCACAGTACTTCGTTTTGGTGACTACACTTGGTACGGTGTAGTGAGATTTCATAATAAAGGGAATATGCGACGTTGATTAAATGTTAAGTATGGTTACCAAGTGCTCAACCACTTAGAATATTTTTATTAAAACGTTTATGTATATGAAATCTTGTGGTCTATTAGCATATTGAAATGATTGTTATGATAAACCTATGAACTCACCAACCTTTTGGTTGACACTTTAAAGCATGTTTATTCTCAGGTACGAATTAAGTCTTCCGCTGTGCATTTGCTCAATTTAAGGACATTACTTGGCGTCGATCATCGCAATGGGACCAAATGTTGATGACTTCGTCCAGGTGGATGAGGACGGGTTGTTACAGTTTGAAGCACTTTATGGTAGAAAGTGTAGGTCTCCGATTTGTTAGAGTGAAGTGGGGGATAGACAGATTACGGGTCCGGAGATAATTCAAGAAACTACCGAGAAGATCATCCAAATTCAACAACGATTGAAAACTGCCCAAAGTTGACAAAAGAGCTATGCGGACATTAAAAGAAAAGATATAGAATTTGAGATTGGAGAGATGGTCATGCTTAAGGTTTCACCTTGGAAAGGCGTTGTTCAATTTGGTAAACGGGGAAAACTAAATCCAAGGTACATTGGACCATTCAAGATTATAGATCGTGTCGGACCAGTAGCTTACCGACTTGACTTACCGCAACAACTCGCCGGGGTACATAATACTTTTCAAGTCTCAAATTTGAAGAAATGTTTTGCTAAAGAAAATCTCACCATTCCATTAGACGAGATTACATTTAATGAAAAACTACAATTCATTGAAGAACCCGTCGAAATAATGGATCGTGAGTTTAAAAGACTTAAGCAAAACAAGATACCAATTGTGAAGGTTCGATGAAATGCTCGTAGAGGACCCGAATTCACCTTGGAGCATGAAGATCAGATGAAGCTGAAATACCCTCACCTATTTCCAGAAGATGCGTCAACACCTTCAACAGCTTAAAATTTTGGGACGAAATTTATTTAACGGGTAGGTACTGTAGTGAGCCGAACTTTTCCATGATTATATATTAATTGAAAACTATATTTGCATGATTAAATGTTTCCAACATGTTAAGCAATCAAACTTGTTAAGACTTGATTATTTGAAATGAGTTTCATGTAGACAATTGACCACCCAAGTTGACCGGTGATTCACGAACGTTAAAACTTGTAAAAACTATATGATGACATATATATGATTATATATATAGTTAACATGATATTATGGTAAGTAAGTATCTCATTAGGTATTTTTACAATGAGTTATATACATAAAATTGAGTTTATTGAATTAAGAAACTCGAAACGATATATATAACGATTATCGTTATAACAACGTCTTACTAAATACATATGAATCATATTAAGATATTGATACACTATGTTTAATCATGATAAATGATAAGTAAACATGTCATTAAGTGTATTAACAATGAACTACATATGTAAAAACAAGACTACTAACTTAATGATTTCAAAACGAGACTTATATGTAACGATTATCGTTGTAACAACATTTAACTGTATATATATCATACTATGATATATTAATATATCATAATATCATGATAATGTAATAATTTAACATCTCTTTAGATATAATAAACAATGGGTTAACAACATTTAACAAGATCGTTAACCTAAAGGTTTCAAAACAACATTTACATGTAACGACTAACGATGATTTAACGACTCAGTTAAAATGTATATACATGTAGTGTTTTAATATGTATTCATACATTTTTAAAAGACTTCAAGACACTTATCAAAATACTTCTACTTAACAAAAATGCTTACAATTACATCCTCGTTCAGTTTCATCAACAATTCTACTCGTATGCACCCGTATTCGTACTCGTACAATACACAGCTTTTAGATGTATGTACTATTGGTATATACACTCTAATGATCAGCTCTTAGTAGCCCATGTGAGTCACCTAACACATATGGGAACCATCATTTGACAACTAGCATGAAATATCTCATAAAATTACAAAAACATTAGTAATCATTCATGACTTATTTACATGTAAACAAAATTACACATCCTTTATATCTAATCCATATACCAACGACCAAAAACAACTACAAACACTTTCATTCCTAAATTTTCTTCATCTAATTGATCTCTCTCAAGTTCTATCTTCAAGTTCGAAGTGTTCTTCATAAATTCTATAAGTTCTAGTTTCATAAAATCAAGAATACTTCCAAGTTTGCTAGCTTACTTCCAATCTTGTAAAGTGATCATCCAACCTCAAGAAATCTTTCTTAATTACAGTAAGATATCTTTCTAATACAAGGTAATACTAATATTCAAACTTTGATTCAATTTCTATAACTATAACAATCTTATTTCGAGTGGAAATCTTACTTGAACTTGTTTTCGTGTCATGATTCTGCTTCAAGAACTTTCAAGCCATCCAAAGATCCTTTGAAGCTCAAGTTATTTTTTCATCATTTCAAGTAGGTTTACCTACTAAACTTGAGGTATTAATGATGTTCATAACATCATTCGATTCATATATATAAAACTACCTTATTCAAAGGTTTAAACTTGTAATCACTAAAACATAGTTTAGTTAATTCTAAACTTGTTCGCAAACAAAAGTTAATCCTTCTAACTTGACTTTTAAAATCAACTAAACATATGTTCTATATCTATATGATATGCTAACTTAATGATTTAAAACCTGAAAACACGAAAAAAAATACCGTAAAACCGGATATACGCCGTCGTAGTAACACCGCTGGCTGTTTTGGGTTTTATAATTAAAAACTATGATAAACTTTGATTTAAAAGTTGTTCTTCTGGAAAAATGATTTTTCTTATGAACATGAAACTATATCCAAAAATTATGATTAAACTCAAAGTGAAAGTATGTTTTTCAAAATGGTCATCAAGACGTCGTTCTTTCGACTGAAATGACTACCTCTTACAAAAACGACTTGTAACTTATATTTTTGACAATAAATATATACTTTTTCTGTTTAGATTCATAAAATAGAGTTCAATATGAAATCATAGCAATTTGATTCACTCAAAACGGATTTAAAACGAAGAAGTTATGGGTAAAACAAGATTGGATATTTTTTTATTGTTTTAGCTACGGGAAATATTGTAACAATTCTATACAAATCATATCCTAGATAACTTATATGGTATTATACATGTATTCTAATATATTATGTAATCTTGGGATACCATAGACACGTATGCAAATGTTTTGACATATCATATCGACCCATGTATATATATTATTTGGAACAACCATAGACACTCTATATGCAGTAATGTTAGAGTTAGCTATACAGGGTTGAGGTTGATTCTAAAAATATATATACTTTGAGTTGTGATCTAGCCTGAGACGTGTATACACTGGTTCGTGGATTGATTCAAGATAATATATATATCAATTTATTTCTGTACATCTAATTGTGGATAACTAGTTGTAGGTTACTAACGAGGACAGCTGACTTAATAAACTTAAAATATAAACGTATTAAAAATGTTGTAAATATATTTTGAACATACTTTGATATATATGTACATATTTGTTATAGGTTCGTGAATCGACTAGTGGCCAAGTCTTACTTCCCGATGAAGTAAAAATCTGTGAAAGTGAGTTATAGTCCCACTTTTAAAATCTAATATTTTGGGATGAGAATACATGTAGTTTTATAAATGTTTTACGAAATAGACACAAGTAAATGAAACTACATTATATGGGTGAATGATCGAAGCCGAATATGCCCCTTTTTGCTTGGTAACCTAAGAATTAGTAAACCGATCTACTAATTGACGCGAATCCTAAAGATAGATCTACTGTGCCTAACGAACCCCATCCATGGTTGCGGATGCTTTAGTACTTTGATGTTGTTTTATCATGTCCGATGGATTTCCCGGAATGATAGGGGATATTCTTATATGCATCTTGTTAATGTCGGTTACCAGGTGTTCACCATATGAATGATTTTTATCTCTATGTATGGGATGTATATTGAAATATGAAATCTTGTGGTCTATTATTACAATTTGATAAATATATAGGTTAAACCTATAACTCACCAACATTTTTGTTGACGTTTAAAGCATGTTTATTTTCAGGTGATTATTTAGAGCTTCCGCTGTTGCATGCTAATATGTGGACAAGATTTGGTGTCAGCATGCTTGTATAATATTGTTTAAAACTGCATTCGAGATTTATTTTGTTGTAACATATTAATATTGTAAACCAATATGTATTGGTAGTGTGTAAGTGTGATATTTTTAGATTATCATTTCTGGATAATCTAGGTGGTGTTTTTTTAACCTTGTCGATAAAATAAAGGTTACGGTTTGTTTTAAAAACGAATGCAGTCTTTGAAAAACGTCTCATATAGAGGTCAAAACCTTGCAACGAAATCAATTAATATGGAATGTTTATAATCGATATGAACGGGACATTTCAGTTTTCAATTTTTTTTATTTGCTATTATTATTATTATTATTATTATTATTATTATTATTATTATTATTATTATTATTATTATTATTATTATTATTATTATTATTATTATTTTTTTTTTTATTTATTTATTATTATTATTATTATTATCATAAGTATTAGTATTATAATTAATAGTAAAATCATTATTTTTATAACTTTTAATATTTGTATGATCATTATTATTAAAAGTATTATCATTTTTATTATTGTTATTATTTTTATCATTATTGTTATTATTTTAGTAATATTATAATTATTTTTTTTTTTAACAATCACATGTTATCTATATAAAAATATATTACAAGTAAACTAATATTACATACTAATATGTTTTTTTAATATACGACCTAATATATTATTATTAATATAACATTAATTAAATTAGATATCATATATTTATTATAAGTATAATTATAATTATAGATAGTAACTTTAATAAATTATGAAATATAACTAGACTTAGTTGATTAAATGAGAGAGAGCAGGAACTGCCATTTTAACCCTTCTAGGGAACCCAAAGTTTATGGCTGACTGATATGGCCCATCATCATTTAGCTATTGCATTTATTTTTCTCATTGTGTTAATATATATATACAATTGATATAGGTTCTTGAATCCGAGACCAACCTTGCATTGTTCAGTTTCGTCGTATGCATATCTTACTACCAAATATCGTATAGTGAGTTTCATTTGCTCCCTTTTTAAATGCTTTTGCAATATATATTTTTGGGACTGAGAATACATGCGCTGCTTTTATAACTGTTTTACGAAATAGACACAAGTACTTGAAACTACATTCTATGGTTGAATTATCTTATTGAATATCACCCCTTTTGCTTGGTAACCTAAGAATTAGTGAATGCCACTAATTGACGCGAATTCTGAAGATAGATCTATGGGCCTAACGAACCCCATCTAGGTTATGGATGCTTTAGTACTTCAATTTTTATATACATATGAGTGTATCTGTATATTTGGGGATATTCTATATGCATTTGTTAATGTCGGTTACCAGGTGTTCACCATATGAATGATTTTTATACAGATGAGTGTTCCTGTATTATGATTTTTGCAGATGATTGTTCCTGCAGTTAACAATGAAAATTAAATCTTGTGTTCTATTAAAATGATGGAAATGAATGTTTATGATAAACTAATGAACTCACTAACCTTTTGGTTGACACTTGAAAGCATGTTTACTCTCAGGTATTAAAGAAATCTTCCGCTGTGCATTAGCTCATTTTAAGGATATTACTTGGAGTCATTCATGGCATATTTCGAAAGACGTTGCATTCGAGTCGTTGAGTTTATCAAGACTATTATTAAGTCAATTATAGTTGGATGTGTTATGAAATTGTATGCATGCAGTCAACTTTCGCTGTAAAGAAAGTTTGTCTTTTAAAAAGGAATACAATGTTTGTAAAATGTATCATATAGAGGTCAAATATCTCGCAATGTAATCATATGTTATTGTATTCGTCCTTATGGATTAGGACGGGTCGCTTCATGTGGTATCAGAGCGGTGGTCTTAGTGAACCAGGTCTTGCATTAGTGTGTCTAACTGATAGTTGTTAAGATGCATTAGTGAGTCTGGACTTCGACCGTGTCTGCATGTCAAAAAATTTTGCTTATCATTTCTTGTCGAAAATTACTTGCTTATCATTCTTAGTCTAGACACATCTTACTGCATTGATTGCATGAATAGTGTATAGACAAAATTCATATCTTAGCGTATCTGCTAATTCATATCTTAGATTATCCGTTACTGTAAATTTGCCTGACATATTCTGTAAATTCCTCCGTAATCTATGAAATCTTTTGCTATATATATATATAGATATTCTGTGTTATTAGAATATCATCCGATAGCCGAAAATCATTTCATATCAAAAAATCCTTTATTCAATCGTACGAAATGGAATTCGTCATTAGTTCAAGTCTCTCAGATTCCGAAATGGAATCCCACTCAAGCTCCGAAAGCAGTGTGACTGGAATGGATCAACCAATCAGCCATCATCTATTTTGGGTGAATTGGGGATGGGTTCGTAGCCTCCTTAATCATTGGAGACAAGAAGAAGGTGATCCTTTCCATCCACCACATTGCCCTCTTGGTGAAGAACCTGAAGCACTTGCCAGCGAACCTGTTCGAGACACCATTATCTCTCTCATTTCCAGAGTTTCTCGTCACGATTGTATATTATCTCAAATTCTAGATTTTATTCACCCGCTCGTCCAAACTGCCAATCATCCCAGTGTAATAGAAGAAGTCAACGAGCTTCGCGCCCGGGTAGTGGCTTTGGATAATATGGTGCAAAGGATACAAGCACTAGCAGCAGCACCAGCACCATCAACAACACCAACAGTACTATTACCACCACCAACAACAACCGTATCGCAAACCTCAACTTCACAATCCGTCCCATGAACATCAATGTCACACGCACCATAGATACCAAGGAGTACCAACAACAACCAACGATGAAGTATTGATTCATAACTTCATCGGAGAAATATTCTACGGTGATTATGTAATCTCTAAAATTTTAGAGATTATTTATTCAAGTCATAGCCGTAAACCAAGATGAATGGATGGATAGAAGTGATACAGGGAAGAATAGAAAACCTGACAAGGATAGTGCATGAATTACAAGCTAAACTTGTTTACCAGCAGCATCAACAGTACCGCCAGCATCACCTTCAGTAGTACCAACACCAGCAACATCTGTAACACTATAAGCTCCATCAATTACATAACCACTAACGATATTAACAACACAATCACCAATAGGTATATCAAAATAACGAGTTATTAAGTATTAACTCATTTCCACTGAAGGATTTATATGTATATCTTATATATATAAATTTTAAACCACAATAAATCTTTTTGTACTAAGCTATTATGTGTGAATCTTAACTACTCGGTTAATTCATATTACTAATATGCTATGATGTACATCATTTGTCAGCAATTTAACCACCGTTAACTACAATCTCTATCTCAATTCAATAAATTTCATGTCATAATAAACCATGTGTACTATTCAAATACATGTTTGATATTACATTTTCATTGTACTCGGAACTTTCTAGACAACATCATTCGTACCTTGTGAAGTTCACAAGAATTCCACAAGCACCAACATCATGCATCAACAAATAACGAAGTATTGATTCATAATTTCAATTATATTGAAGAAATACTCCGTAAATGTTATGTAATTTCTAAAGTTTTAGGAATCATTAAATTCTAGTTTCAACCGTAAATCAAACGAGTTCAATTTAATATTAACTCATTAAATCTATATTACATCTAAAGAAAATATACACATATATATTTTCATAAAGAATGTAATAAAATTCTTTTGTACAAAATATTAATTGTGAAATTTTTTTTAACGGGTAGGTAATACCCGAGAGATATATATATAAATTCACAATTTATATGTTACATTATTCGAATCTGATTCCACAATCATCAACTATACTCACTATTTTCATAACAGTATACATTCTTTTAATAGAAATCAAAACAACCGTATTCATTCAACTCCAATTACTGATTTTGAAATTTTGATTTGAGATATAACCAGTACCATCACTCTTAGATTCCTACGTCTTTCAAAGCTATACTTTGACTTCAAAACTGTGCTAGAACATCATATGTATATTAATGATTACAATCTGTACTCAAACCTTCCAAAATTTCTGAAGACTCTTCAAACAATGAACAATCGAGATGATGATCCAACCACATGTTACCCACAGTTATGTACCTGAAGAACTATTGAAACCAAAGTCATAGTTTAACACGTATCCTTGTCAGACCCTTTGACATTTATTAGCTAAAATAACTTTTCAATCCCTTCTAAAAATAGACAGTTTTGTCACAGCTCTAACAAACCAACTTCAATTGATCATTCGAATAAGCCTTATTATAACGATTACCCCTTCATCATTGTTACCGAGAAACCTTTTATGTATCGCCATATTAGCAGTAAACTTACTAACAACTTCATTGATCTTTGAGCCTCTCTGAAAAATCACTATACTTATTCATTGAAACCCTATCATGTACTCATCTGTATCTTGTAATAGTAGTTACCATATAGAATCATTATTCTCGAATCTCGCAACAATTCTACGCCAACAACTATATATATATACATATAACGTCTATCTCCTGGATTTACATACTTCGAATGTGAAGTCTCTGAAAAACACCCTAAACTACGAACTAGTTCTCGAAACTTTGAAAAATGCTAATGAAGCAGCAAAAAACTGTAACGATCTTAACAGTAAAAAGTTTGATGATAAAGAATAGTATGTTGGCAAAGCTCAGAAAAAGAGAAGGCTTGGAACTGGAAAACGGATTGAACAAAGTATGAAGGAGACTATGGACAAATCACAAAGACTAAATCTACCTTCAAAGAATCCAAATGATTCAGTGTCTGCTAGCAAATACCCTGCTCTTTACTCTAAAATCCTTGGGGACAATATTCCTCATCATCTTCTTATCTTAAATATTCTAAGATATCATCGTATCTTCCATTATAAATATCTTTCATATTTCTGAAGATATTTTCATAACCATTCTTATCTAAAATCATTTGTCCCCTTGTGATATCTGTATCACATCATAAAGGAAACTGTTTTAGTTTCTAAACATCTGAAATCTTCGAGTTTAAAATAAGAATGTTTTTAAGTAGTTTTGGAAACTGAAGCATGAGTTAGTATAATATAATGACACTTGATCAACGTGATTATATTACAGTAAGTCATGATGAGTTTCTAAATGGAACGTGATGATCCACATATCCTAACGTCATCATGTGCCATGTTACATGACTCTGGTATTCTACTTAACCTCTAAACATATCAAGAAAATAATTTTTCTTGATGATTAGGTCCTTTCCGAGGTATTCTGGTAATTTGATAAATCAAGATTGAGCCATTACAATTTCCTTCTTAGAACATTAACCATGTTCATTCCAAAATTCATACCTACGAATTCTGGACCATTACATACGGTGCTTAATCGCAAGAAGAGAAAACGAAAGAATAAAACTCAGAAATATAAATGGGAGTATAAGTCGCAGCCAATAGAAGGGAGCATTAACTGTGGATGACAATGATTATAGAAGACAGAAGAAGGGACTTTGAAATATAAAAGAGGATATAAAGCCCAACGACAACTCAGAAAATTTTAAACCATATATATCTATGCATATAGCAATATAAAGACATAGGAGAACTAAAAACACTATAAAACCAAGAGTATAGTAAAAATAAATAGATTCTTCCGGCGACAGATGAAAAAGAAGAATGACCGATATGAAAGTTAGGAATATATCAAGAAGCAGAACTGGATGAAGTATATTGACGAATGCTTTAAAGTATGAGTTGAGGGAGAAAAAATAAAAGGTGTGAGTTGTAAGGAAACGAAAGGGGTGGATTTATAGTAAAATATCCGACAGAGCAATCAAAACAGATGATCGCATTTAAAGCGGATCCTAATTCCCTTGATTACCGAAGAATCAAATCTTATTACAAAGATTTTCTATAAATCTCTTGAACTTGGAAATCAATCCTATCTACGTCAAAAGATATGACGAATCTACACCTACTCATTTCACTCTTTTATGATAACTTCATTTATACTCTTCGCGTAACCAAATTGTTTTATCCGTATTACTTAATGATGAAAAAACTCTATTTATCGACTCACATTCGTCATGAAAACATTATTATTGTTATCCATGACGACCTCGATCAAATTTCGGGGACGAAATTTCTTTAACGGGTAGGTACTGTGACAACCCAGAAATTTCCGACCAAATTTAAACTATATCTTTATATTATTCCGACACGATAAGCAAAGTTTGTTAAGTTAAATCTCAAGAATTTTAAACTGTGTTCATACATTCATTTATCCCCGAACAAATTCTGACGATTTACGAACCATTATATAAATGGATATGATTATATATGTATATATATATATATATATGTATATATATTATAACTTGAGGATATTAACAAAGTATTAAACGTATAATACTTTACATGAACGTATTATGTTTAAAATATTTATCGACGGAATTAAAAGATAATATAAAATGATTGAATTATCAGTTACATTGTGATATGATTACGGGTCTCTGTTGTGAGGTCCACGTTGATTTGAGAAATTTTTCCTTTTTAACAATATTCGGAAAATGGTAAAGTGATTTACAAGTAAAAACAAATGTGTCAATTAACGGGAACTAGTCAAGGGTTAGTGGAGATTCCTGTTTGATTTCCAATTCATGCTTTACAATAATTTCCTCTTGACTATTGTTAAGTTAATTAGTTAAGTTTCATGATATTTAATGTAAAAGTGAAATCATGTAAAATAAATAGATTCGATAACGGTAGTCGACAAGATAAACCCATTTAACATGATACAATAAGATGATTTCATATGTTTAATTATTCATTGGACTTAACCCTACGAGTCACGAATAAATTGAAACTTAAAAATATGAAACCCTTCTTAAATAAAAACGTTTTATGATATAAAAATTTCTATTAAAACCTTTTGATAAAATGATTTTGAATAAATTATTATATTAATATTATTATCATTACCTTCATTATTTAATGTTAATATTAATAATTGTATTATTAATATTATTATTCTAATATATATATATATATATATATATATATATACACACACACACACACATATATATGAAATTTGATATGTATAAGTTGTTATATTATTATTATTATTAATATTATTATTATCATTAATAATATTAATATTATTATAACTAGTATTATTATTAGTATCATTAATAATAATAATATTATTATTATTATTATTATTATCATTTTTATTACTAATATTGATAGTTAAAGCTAAGGGGTATAAAATACTATTAAATTTTAGCAGGAAATACTATTAAATACGATACAATTTTACACAAGATATTTATTTATTTATAGAATGGATATACTTAAACCTTGCTACAACACTTATAGGCAGTGTACCTAATCGTACAGTAGTGTAGTTTTTAGTAAGCCTGGTTCGTTCCACAGGGAAAATCTTTAAACAAAGCTTAACGCTATTTTAGTTTACTTTTATAAAAATACAAATATATATATAAGTAATATTATTATTATAAAGGGGGGTTTTTACCGTTTAATGACCGGTTTGTCGATTTTAAAACTTTAGTTGCAGTTAAAACAAAATGTAAAAATATTAAATAAATAAAAGACTTAATTTAAAGCGTAAAGTAAATAACGATAATGAAATTGCGATAAATAAAAGTGCGATAAAATAAACTTGCGATAATTAAAAAGTACGATAATTAA
Organism: Rutidosis leptorrhynchoides; assembly: GCF_046630445.1. NCBI lineage: Eukaryota > Viridiplantae > Streptophyta > Magnoliopsida > Asterales > Asteraceae > Rutidosis > Rutidosis leptorrhynchoides. The sequence continues at coordinate 325,215,195 of NC_092335.1, read as the reverse complement.
AAGTGCAATTAAATACAATAACAATAAATAAAAGTGCTATAATTAGAAGTGCAATTAAATATAAAATAAAGGGAATTAAATATGAAATAAAAGAATTATGCTTATTTAAACTTCCGTAATCATGATGTTTGACGTGTTGATTTTAGTTTTATGCCCGTGGGTTAATTGTCCTTTGTCCTGGATTATTTAATATGTCCGTCTGATTTTTGTCCATAACAGTCCATCAGTCATAAATATAAAGTGCTAGTGTCCTTATACCCGAAGTCAAATATTCCAACTAATTGGGGACTTAAACTGTAACAAGATTTTAATACTTTGTTTAATAATTACACCAGGTTATCGACTGCGTGTAACCCAAGGTTTTAATACTTTGTTAACAATTATGCCAAGTGTCCTTGTACATAATTTCACCCCTGTTTTAATAATTCTAATGACTATTAATCCATTCCCGTGTCCGGTTAAATGAACGATTATTCGTACATATAAATACCCCGCCCATCGTGTCCGATTGAGTGTATATGGTAATTTATGGGTACGTCCAATTGTAAATCTTTATATTAACATTAACAAACTATCATTTAGTTAAACAAATATAAAGCCCATTAATAGCCCATAGTCTAATTTCCACAAGTGTCGTTCTTTTGTCCAAACCCCAATTATGGTACAAAGCCCAATTACCCAATTTTAGTAATTAGCTCAACATCATGATTACTTCGGATTAAATAAGCATAATAATAACTTAGCTACGAGACATTAATGTAAAAAGGTTGAACATAACTTACAATGATTAAAAATAGCGTAGCGTTACACGGACAGAATTTCGACTTACACCCTTACAACATTCGCTAACATACCTTTATTATTAGGATTTAAAATTAAAATTAAAATTAAAATATAAATTATAAATATAAATATTACGTATAGATATAGAGAGATTGATATATTGGATATTTTTTTTTACGATCAGAATGCGCGAGCTTTATAGGCAGTTTCAACATTTGGGGCTCCGCGACTCGCGGCCCTTTTCTTCTTCAAACTCCGCGAGTCGCGGATATCGTTTTTACAGCTCACCCACATTGGCCTTTTTGTTTGCCGATGATTTATTTTATAAATATAATATATATATAATTAATATAATTAATTATATATTATATCATATTTATATACATAGTTAACTTGTAATTTTTAGTCCGTTGCGTCGAGCGTTGTGAGTTGACTCTGGTCCCGGTTCCGGATTTTCGAACGTCCTTGCGTACTATTTTATATCTTGTACTTTGCGTTTTGAATCTTGTACTCTTGTAATTTCGAGACGTTTCTTATCAATAATTGGAACCTCTTTGATTGTATTTTGTACTTTTGAGCTTTTTGGTCGTTTGCGTCTTCAATTCGTTGAATCTGTCTTTTGTCTTCACCTTTTAATATTTAAACCAATATCACTTTTAAATAGAACAATTGCAACTAAAAGCTTGTCTTTCTTGGGGAATAATGCTATGAAATATATGTTCGTTTTTAGCATTATCAAATATTCTCACACTTGAGCGTTGCTTGTCCTCAAGCAATATAGTCTTGAAATACTAGAATCACTTCTTTATTCTTCACACTTTGTACATCAGTGATTTCTTTACGGCGGTATAAACAATGGTAGTAACAATATGGTTTACAGTCCCACATGACTATAAAAATTTAGATCCATTAAGGAAATTGGATCTTTATGAAAACATTTGATCTTTTGAAAATTAAATCTAGTTTTTACCCTAGATAAGTTTTCCAGAATAACCCTTCACCGGTGTTTGCAAATTATTTTTGTGGGTTTGGTGGGTTTCATATTTGAAAATTTTAGCTCAAAACTTATGGTTTTGTGTCACCCACTTGCTAACCTTGTATTAGGAAAGCAACACGTCCAGTTTACTTGTCCCGTATATTACCTTTCGGTAAACTACCATCCGATTGTAAAGGAAAGCGTTGAACAAGCAACTGTTAAGGCAATGTCCCCTGACATGCTTTTAATTATGGTCTATAACGTGTCGGACGCAATTACTATCCTTGGTAGGAGCAATAGTAAAGCTCACCCTTATAATTTTCCGGTCTGGCACAAGGTCCTATCTTTGACCATGCTATGCAACCACCGTTCTTACGGTTGACACCCGATTTGGTTCAGGTGACCTAATGAATTCCAGGTGAATTCCTAGGATTTTACGTTCAATGGTAATGAACGCATTGAAAATGGGTTTTTAGAAAACAAATCGGTTTGTAATTTTGATCAAAATATTTTCTCGTTCAGGCTCGAGTTTAGATATCATTGAATTCCATGAGTTTGTAATTCTCAATCTTTAAGGTCAATCTCAAGGATTGAGTAATATCAGTCTTAAAAGCTGATTTTTAATCTTTAAGGAGATTATCCTTTCTGGAGATCTGATTCATTAGTCTTATCCAGCTAATTTGCACGGTGCCCCCCCATTATACGAGATAAATCCTTCTCATGGTTAGGATAAATCTGACCACTTGGCGACCCTGTTTTATGCTGAGGTCCGTGGATTTCCTGCTGATTTTAGTGATGATTTTTCTAGATTTTTCGTCAACCTACAGCTGGTTTGGACGACAACTTCCTGACCTAAATCAAGAAGCGCGTTTCTTTTTCGGAAGACTTTACTTCCTTTTAATGATGGAATTGATTCATCGTATAGATCCATCTTTCTTACAGTAAATTAGGTAAAACCTTTTCGTTTAGTCCAAAGCAAAAGTATTTTCAGTTATTTGTACAAAAATATGTGACATATGTTTTGAATAACTTGGAGAATTTTCCCACACTTGGCTTTTATTTTCCTTTTTATCGTCCTCTATTCCATTTTAAATGAATTTTAACATTTTGGTTTGTTTCTCAATTTATGTCCTTTCCGAGGTAACAATAATTTCGGTGTTAAAACCTAGTTTTATCATTCATAAATATGTATAAACATGATTTTGAGTTCATTTAATTGAAAATTTTGAAAAATTTTACTAGAATTGGGTAGTCAGTATATAAGACTAGGGCTTTTCTTTATTATCAGAGAGCACTAGATTCTAATACAACTACTGCTTTACTAGTATGTTTAATGGTAACTAAGTGTTTAAGATAAAAATTTTAAAAATCCGAAAGAATTTAACCCCTTCCCACACTTAAGATCTTGCAATGCCCTCATTTGCAAGAAATCAGTAACAATTTAAATTATTGAGGGTGATTTGTGTGAAAATGATTAAATTTTACCAAAGTTTCCAAACATATTTGTGTTTGCTTGCTGAATGATAAATGGTGCATATCATTTGTTCATTCTGTCTTGTTGTTATTTCACATATATTTTGCATCTTGTCGTCAAAATTAGTTGCTTTTGCTGAACTTAATGCCAGTCTTTGAAAATGCGTTGTTTTACCCTGTTGTGTACATAAGATAAACTGCAAACATATATACATATTTTTGAAGTTTGGTATATTACCCCACATTCAAAAATTATTGAAATCTAAGAATAAAAGTTAGAAAATTATAAAAACTATTACAATATTAACATAAGTATTAAACGTATCAACATTACAAATTACAAAATAAATAAAACTAAGTAGACTAGGGATGATACTGATACCAGTAGGGGTTCCATGCATAACCATAGGTGCTATAAAATGCTTCGGCTGGGTTATACGTAGGATACGGTGGTTGGATCTCTATAGACCAGGGAGGGAATATGGGCGATGGAGTAGGAATATAGTTTCTACCTATATGTTGGCAATAAGCTATGATTTGGTTTTGATGAACTTGCCAATCTTCAAATGCTCTATGTCTAGCATTTTCATACTCTTGTGAAGCTATAAACCTTTGCATTTCTGCCATTTCATTTCCCCCTCCTACATTACCTTGCTGTTGGTTTCTCTCAACCTGTGGATGTCTACCATTATATCGTACTGCGGCGTTATTTCACCTCTTCAAAACTTTCGCACCATGGTATACATTTAAACCTATTGTATCTCGGGGTTCTGGTTCTTCGATTAGTAATCCCCCCCGACTTATATCCACACCGAGATATTCAGCAATCAAAGTAATAAATATACCACCTCCTATTATGCTATGCGGTCTCATCCCCCTAACCATAGCTGATAAATAATAACCCACACAATAAGGTATACTTACAGCGCTTTGTGGGTCTCGAATACACATATGGTAAAACAAATCCTGTTCATTTACCTTTTCCTTATTCTTACCGCTTTGTGTAATCGAATTAGCTAAAAACCTATGAATTACTCTTAACTCTGCTCTATCTATATCCAAATAAGAGTAATTTCCCCCTTTAAATCGGTGATGGCTAGTCATTTGACTCCATACACCATGCGTATCAAAATTTTCGTCTATCTTTCTACCATTTAGTATCAACCCTCTACAATCGGCAGATGCTAACTCCTCAGGCGTATATATACGTAAAGCCTGAGCCATTTCTAGTAAAGACATGTGGCGCATCGAACCTCCTAACAAAAATCTAATAAAAGATCGATCGGTTAAACTAGCTACCCGATCATTTAATTCTATACTACACAACAATTCTTCACACCATACTTTATATACAGGTCTACGTATGTTGAATAACCGTACCCAATCGTTAAAAGTAGAATTACCATACCTCTGTGCAAGTAATTCCCTAATTGGCCCGGCCAATTCTACAGCTTCTAATGGTCCCCATTCTATGACCCTAGGTACTTCAACAACTTTAGAATGAAGAGTATGCAAACCCCTTTGGTATTTTGGATAATCTATCCAAAGTCTGTCAAATCTCAGGTTCGGGTGCAAATCTTCCAAGTGCATATCAGAAAATGTCATGACTGGATGAGCTATATCTTGTTTGTAGTAGTTATCCACTTCCTGTTGTTCCGCATTCTCAGCAGGAGCATTGCGAGCTTGGGATGAAGATTCACCCCTTTCAGTCTGCAAAACACATCAAACACAATTTTTGTGCATCCAAATATGTATTAGTGTCAGCAAAATCATCAATCAAAATAATTACAATGACACGATCAATTTATATCAAACTTAAGCTCATTTTCATATTTTCATCAAATCTACACTTTTTCAAATAAGCATATACGAAAATGTTCGCCAAGTTCATAAGCATTCAACTCAAATAACATGTCAAAATAATCATTACTAGCAATTAAACAAGTTTCAAATGGCATTATCTCTCAAAAATCAAGTTCATGAATTTTAGACTTGAAAAAGTCCACTTTAATTCTCAAAATCATGTTTAGGCTCAAAGTTTGGATCATTTATCTACCTAAACATGTTACACTACTTAATTTAGCAACAATTCATGACAAAAATCGGCCATAACCTGTTTATATCAAAAAGCCCCAAATTTGCTCAAGAACACAAACCCTAGATTACTCAAAATTTGAAGTTTAAGGCTTCTAATCATGTTAAATAGCATCAATCTAGGTTATACAAGAATAATACATAAACAATTTAAGCATAATTACACTAAAAAGCATCAAAATCAAATTGGGTATAAAATTGCTCAAGAACACTAATTTTTGGATTAAATGGTGTTTAGGTGTAGAAATTTACCGTTTTTCTTGAGTAATTCCTTGATAGAATCCTTCTCAACATGATTTTAGTAAAAGATTTGATGATTAACGGTCAAAAATTGTGAATTTGGGAGTGTTTTTTCGGGTTTTTTTGGCTCTGTTTTGCAGTATTTTTGTGTTGTGGTGTGAGGATACTGATCTGATTACGTTTTTATTTTTTTCTGGGTTTTGGTCCCTCCGCGAGTCGCGTTGTTTGACCCTTCAAACTCCGCGAGTCGCGGAGTTTGTATTTTTTTTTATGTATATATCTTATACTAATTAAAACAATTAAGTAATTAATTTTAAAATTTTGTTTCCCTTGTTATTTAGGACGAGGTCGTTTCGGATAGATGTCCTAGTCCGTCCTTTAACAAAATTTTAAAATTTGTCTTTTTGTAGCGATTGTTTTAAAAACTAAGATTTTTAGGTTTTTTTTTTAATGTTTTTGGCATATTTTAATTCAATAAGATTAAAAATAATGATAATAAAAGTTCTCGTCCCTCCCTCGGGTAAAGCAATTTCGGTTCAATGACCTAGTCTTCAACTTACGACGAATTTTAAAAATCATATTTTTAACTTAGCGACATAAAGTAAATTTTTGTTTTTAAATTCACACAAATTAAATATAAAATTCAAAATTAATATTAAAAATTCACACCAAACTTAAAATTTGAAATGCATAAAATTAAAAATTCTTATTTTAAAAATTAAAAAGTCACACCAAACTTAATTTAAAAATTCATATTATAAAATCACACCAAACTTATATTATATTTTTCAAATATTTACAATTTTAAATATATTGTTTTTACAAAGTTTACAATATTAATTTAAGATTTATATATTAATTTTAAAAACATGGTAAAAATAAAATTAAAAATCTTTTTGGCTTTTATCCCACTTTAATCAATCAAATATTATCAAAAATATGCGCCCCTCTTTTCGGTAAAGTAATTTCGATTCCAAGACCTAATTTAACTCATGAAGAATTTTTGAAATATTTTGGGTTGATTGATTAAAGATATTTATACCTTAAGAATAAACGTTAAATTTCGCAGTGATGTAATAAATTTTTGTATGATATCAATAATTTCGGTCGCCAAACCTAATTTTATTTAATACCAATTTAATACTTTATAGCGAACAAATTAGCGTTTATTATCAAAAGGTTAAAAATAAAATAAAAACTGTACAGACTTACCTGTGAGATAGTATTCTTAGTTATATGATCTATCCCATTCATAAGATAGTCGGTTTAATTAGTTTTCCATAGCTACATAGGCGTAACCTCGAGCATTCAGTGTTTTTTCTTCTAAACATATGAACGGTCCGTCTCTGCATAAAGTAACAAATTCGGTATTTGAATAGGTTTGATTATTTGAACATTTACCTCCATGTGACCATTTTCCGCATTTGTGACATCTTTCAAGGTGTCGTGCTCTTCTTTTCGCTGCAGATTTTGATTTTCCTTTACCAAATTGTAACTTATTATCTTCGCATCTGGACTCTTTTCTTACTCCGTCCAATCTTTCTCTGATTACTGATACTATTTCACTCGGTAGTGTGTCATTATTACATTTAGTGATCAAAGCGTGTAGCATTAGACCATGGTTTAGTTCCCAGGCAGTCTTCATTTCGTAAAAACCTAAAAAAATAAAAATTCAGAATGGGGGGAGAAGACTAGTTCTTTAGGGTCTGCTAGGGAAAGACCATTCGGGTTCCATTTTCGAGAACTACACGAAAACAGACAATCTAACTCTAACAGAAATACATATTATCCTTTAAAGACTTGATTCTCCCACACTTAGTTAGCTGTGTTATCGAAATTGTGATTAACTTCATTGTCGAATTCCATCGGACTATCTATGTAGTGTTTAACTCTGTGACCATTAACTTTAAATTCAATCCCATTTGAATTTATTAATTCTATCGTTCCGTATGGGAAAACTCTTTTGACTATGAATGGTCCAGACCATCTTGATTTCAATTTTCCAGGAAATAGCTTTAATCGTGAATTGAAAGGAAGAACTCTGTCTCCTTCTTTAAATTCTTTTAAACTTTTGATTCTTTTATCATGCCATTTCTTCGTTCTTTCTTTATAGATTAACGAATTTTCGTATGCTTCATGTCTTAATTCTTCTAATTCATTTAGTTGACTTAATCGTAGACGTCCAGCTTCATGTATATCAAGATTACATGTTTTCAAAGCCTAAAATGCTTTGTGTTCAATTTCTACTGGAAGATGACATGCTTTTCCATAAACAAGTCTAAAAGGTGTGGTTCCAATTGGAGTTTTGTAGGCTGTTCTAAAAGCCCAGAGTGCATCCTCCAATTTAATGGACCATTCCTTCGGATTTGATCCTACGGTTTTCTCTAGAATACGTTTTAAAGCTCGGTTGGTATTTTCAACTTGTCCACTTTTTTGTGGATGATATGCGGTGGAGATTTTATAAGTTACTCCATATCTTTTGAGAACTTTCTCAAGTTGATTATTACAGAAATGAGTACCCCGATCACTTATTAAAGCTTTCGGTGTTCCAAACCTTGCAAAAAGATATTTTAAAAAGTTGACTACAACTCGTGCATCGTTAGTTGGGAGAGCTTGTGCTTCTGACCATTTAGATACATAATCAATGGCTACGAGAATATATAGATTATTATGAGATTTTGGAAATGGACCCATAAAGTCAATACCCCAAATGTCAAATACTTCACATACTTGTATGACATTTTGTGGCATTTCATCACGTTGACTTATTTTTCCGGCCCTTTGACAAGCATCACAGGATTTGCAAAGAAGGTGTGCGTCTTTGTAAATTGTAGGCCAATAGAATCCAGCTTTATAAACTTTTCTTGCTGTTAGTTGAGGCCCATAATGCCCTCCTGTTGGTCCTGTGTGACAATGGTTTAAAATTTTACTAGCTTCATCTCCGAATACACATCGGCGTATTATTCCATCGGGACAACTTTTAAACAGATGTGGATCTTCCCAGAAATAGTATTTTATATCACTGAAGAATTTCTTTCGTTTTTGGTACGATAATCCTTTTTCAAGGAATCCACATACTAAATAGTTTGCATAGTCAGCAAACCATGGGATTTCATTATAATCTATCTTCAATAGATATTCATCAGGAAAGTTGTCTTGTATGGCCGATTCATTTAGAACTTCTAATTCGGGATTTTCAAGACGAGAAAGATGATCAGCGGCGAGATTTTCTGCTCCTCTTTTATCTCGGATTTCAATATCAAACTCTTGTAAGAGTAAGATCCAACGGATTAATCTTGGTTTGGCATCTTGTTTTGAAAATAGGTATCTAAGAGCAGAATGGTCAGTATAGACCACCGTTTTAGCTAGAACGAGATATTAACGAAATTTGTCAAAAGCAAAGACAATAGCAAGGAGTTCTTTTTCAGTAGTTGTATAGTTCGTTTGTGCTCCTTGTAACGTCTTACTAGCATAATATATAGGTTGAAATCGTTTTTCAATCCTTTGTCCTAAAACGGCTCCCATTGCAAAATCACTTGCATCGCACATTAGTTCAAATGAAAGATTCCAATTTGGTGTTATCATGATCGGCGCATTAGTGAGTTTCTCTTTAAGAATATTAAAAGATTTGATACATTCATCTAAAAAGATGAATGGAGCATCCTTTTCTAGGAGTTTATTCATAGGAGTTTCAATTTTAGAAAAATCTTTTATGAAACGTCGGTAAAAACCGGCATGCCCTAGAAAACTCTTAACTCCTCTAACATTGGTGGGATGTGGAAGTTTAGCAATTACATCTACTTTAGCTCTATCCACTTCAATTCCTTCTTTTGAAATTTTATGTCCAAGAACGATGCCTTCTTTAACCATGAAATGGCATTTCTCCCAATTAAGTACTAGATTTGATTGTTCGCATCTAATAAGCATTCGTTCCAGATTAACTAGACATAATTCAAATGTATCACCGAAGACTGAAAAGTCATCCATGAAAACTTCCATGCATTCTTCTATCATGTCGTGAAAAATCGCCATCATACACCTTTGAAAGGTTGCAGGGGCGTTGCAAAGTCCAAATGGCATGCGTTTGTAAGCAAAAGTACCATAAGGGCACGTGAATGTGGTTTTCTCTTGATCTTCGGGTGCTATTGGAATTTGAAAATATCCGGAAAATCCATCAAGAAAACAATAATAACTATTTCCGGCTAATCTTTCCAACATTTGATCAATGAAAGGTAAGGGAAAGTGATCTTTTCTGGTGGTGTCATTTAATTTTCTATAATCAATACACACACGGCATCCTGTTACAGTCCTAGTAGGAATAAGCTCATTTTTCTCATTTGTAATGACAGTCATGCCACCCTTCTTAGGCATGCATTGAACTGGGCTTACCCATGGACTATCAGAAATTGGATATATTAGACCTGCGTCTAGTAGTTTAATAATTTATTTTTTAACTACATCTTGCATATTAGGATTTAGTCTTCGTTGGCGTTGCACATACGTTTTATGACCTTCTTCCATAAGGATTTTATGTGTGCAATACGAAGGACTTATTCCTTTAATATCATGAATCTTCCATGCAATGGCTGATTTATGAGCTTTCAACACAGAAATGAGTTGTGATTTCTCATTTTCAGTAAGAGAAGACGATATTATTACAGGTAATTCAGATTCACCATGTAAATAAGCGTATTCCAAATGGTTTGGAAGTGGCTTTAACTCTAATTTCGGAGGTTCTTCTATCGATGATTTGTATCGATATCTGTCTTCTTCTTTTAGCATTTGAATTTCTTCTGTTGTTGGTTCATATCCATTAGCTATATGTGTAGCTAACATTTCAGCTTCATCAATTGGTTCATTACCTTCTCCTAAAGAACATTCTCCTGTTCCTTGTAATTCTGGAAATTCTTCTAACAATTCTGCATGTGAATCTATAGTTTGAATATAATAACATGTATCATCTGCAGATTGCGGTTGTTGCATTGCTCTATCAACTAAAAAGGTAACACTCTCATCCTCTATACTTAGGGTCAATTTCTTACTGAACACGTCTATCATTGCTTTAGCCGTGTTTAAGAATGGTCTTCCTAATATGAGAGGAACTTGAGAATCTTCTTCCATGTCCAGAACAACAAAATCTACTGGAAATACTAAAGTACCAACTTTAGCTAGCATGTTCTCCATTATCCCTCTAGGATATTTTATTGATCGATCGGCTAGTTGTATGCTTATTCTTGTTGGTTTCAATTCTCCAAGGTTTAGTTTAGTGTATAGTGAAAACGACATTAAATTTATACTAGCACCTAAGTCTGCCAATGCTTCTATTGAACTAAGACTACCCAGAAAACATGGAATTGTGAAACTTCCTGGATCAGATAGTTTTTCTGGTATCTTATTCAACAGCACTGCTGAACAATTAGCGTTCATAGTAACAGCCGAGAGTTCTTCCATTTTCTTTCTATTCGTGATCAGATCTTTCAAGAATTTAGCATATCTAGGCATTCCTGAAATCACATCAATGAAAGGAAGATTTACATTTATCTGTTTAAACATATCCAAGAATTTGGATTGCTCGGCTTCAAGTTTCTCTTTCTTCATTTTACTCGGGTAAGGAAGTGGTGGTTGGTATGGTTTAACATAAGGTTTAGCCTTAACTGTGTTATCTTTATTAACCTTTTCAACTACCGGTTCTTTTTCCTTATTTTGTTCAGGTTGTGGTTCTTGTGGAGTAGGAATAGCTTCATCAGAAGTTACAGGTATTTCAGGTGGTTTAAGTGTTGTACCACTTCTTGTGGTAATGGCTTTAGCTGTTTCATTCCGGGGGTTAGCATTTGTATCACTAGGTAAACTTCCCGGTTTTCTTTCACCTATTAATCTTGCTAGGTTACTTACTTCTTGTTCCAGGTTTTGAATAGAAGCTTGTTGATTTCTAAATGCTTGGGCATTTTGTTCATTGGTTTATTTTTGAGATGTGAAAAACTGCGTTTGAGTTTCAACTAGCTTCGTCATCATATCTTCTAAATTCGGCTTTTTATCATCGGGTTGTGGTGGTTTGTTTTGAAAATTAGGTCTTTGCTGATTGTAATTATTGTTGGATACTTGTTGATTGCTAGGACCTTGTTGGTTGTTGTATGGAATATTTCGGTTATAGTTCTGGTTTTGATTGTAGATCGGTCTTGGTGGTTGATAATTATTCTGATAATTATTTCCAGGCCTTTGGTTTATGTATGAAATATTCTCTCTTTGTTCCATTGTTAATTCAATACTGAGACAATCTTTTGTCAAATGTGGTCCTCCACACTGCTCACAACTAATTCGTATTGAGTGAATATCCTTAGTCATCTTTTCCATTCGTCTCTACACAGCATCTATCTTTGCGGAAATGGAATCTAAGTCATGGCTAGAATCAGCTCTAGCTGCTTTAGATGATCTAACGATATCTTTTTCTTGGTGCCACTCATGTGAGTGGGAAGCAGTGTTATCAATAATTTTATAAGCATCAGTTTCGGTTTTCTTCATAATGGAACCACCAGCTGCTATATCTATGTCTTTTCTTGTAGTGATGTCGCATCCTTGGTAGAATATTTGTACTATTTGACAGGTGTCTAAACCATGTTGCGGACATCCTCTTAATAAATTTCCAAATCTTGTCCACGCCTCATATAGAGTTTCATTTGGCTTCTGTGTGAACGTAACAATTTCTCCTTGAAGTCTTAGAGCTTTAGATGTAGGAAAGAATTGTTTAAGAAATTTTTCAACTAAAACGTCCCATGTATCAATTGCCCCTTCAGGTAACGATTCCAACCAATCTTTGGCTTCTCCGTTTAAAGTCCAGGGAAATAACATGAGATATATCTGTTCATCCTCCACTTTTCGGATTTTAAATAGTGTGCAGATCCTATTAAAGGTACGAAGATGTTCATTTAGATCTTCCTTCGGCGCACCACTAAATTGGCATTGATTAGTCACCATGTGTAGAATTTGTCCTTTGATTTCATAATCTGGCGCATTAATGTCAGGATGAGTAATTGCATGACCTTGGCCAGTGCGTTTAGCTCTCATTCGGTCTTCCATACTTAAAGGTTCCAGATTCTCCATAATTGAATTTGTTGAATCGGAATCACTAGAGGATTCTGATTTAATGGTTCGTTCCTCAACAATCTCTGTTTGAATGATTGGTGGTTCCGGAGGAAAGTTTAGTGGTTCAGGATCTATGAATCGTCCCTGAATATTCTCCGGATTCTCAATTGTGAGGTCGGGTTCAAAAAATGGATTATCGGAAATTTGAACTGGAGTACTTGGTCGACTGGATGACGATTCTAAAGAAAAATCAACGGCGGTAATATTTGCTAAATGTCTTGATCTAGTTACAGGTGGTGAACGTACAAAAGGTGGTGAACGTCTTGCTCGGTGCATTCACTGAATATCCTATTAGTTTTTAAAAGGAAAGAAAAATTATATAAGTTATCCAATTAATAAACTTTTCTAATTTTGCCCACGTTTCGAATAGCCAAAAGATGCAGCAGAGGGGCAGGATTCATTTGGTCTCAATATAATTGAGGACTGTTTGGCTCCAATAAACCGGTCCACGTACAAATCCAACTATTACTACGAACCAGAAAATTTTGATGTCTATCAATTTAACCACTTAAAATAAATTTTCGTAATTTTAAGAAATTTAGATAAGAAGTAGAATAAAAATCTATGTAATAAAACTAGAATGACGAGAAATAAGAAAGAAAAAGAGTGCGTCGGAAAAAGATCGAAAAATAAAAATAAGAAATAAAAAGAGTGACTTATAGAACTTAAAAACACTAGACTAACCCAAACTTATTACTATCACTAACTTAAAATTATAATCGCAAATTGAGATTACTAATTGGAATGATAATTGATACATAGGCAAAAGGTGTCTAAAAATATTAAAGCTTACAAGAAAAACTATATCCCAAATGGCAATAACTTAAAAAGAAACTAAAACTTAAAAAGGTGTCGCAAAATTCTAAAGTACCTAAATTTTAGTCTAAAGAAAAAGCACTTAAAGAATTTTACGGCAAAGCCTAAAAATCTAGAAGTAAAAAAATAACTATGGCAAAAACTAAGTTTAAAACTAAAAACTAGCGAAAAATACAAATATTACGCTAAAACAATTAAAAAGGGCAAAATATAAAAATATACTAAAAGTTGTAAAAAGTACAATTTTTATAAAAATATTATTTTTATATTATTTATTTTATAAAACTATTACTTTTATATATATAAATAAAACTAATTAAAAATAATTACAAATTAATTAAATCTTAAACTAAATAATAAATTAATTAACCCTAAATACTAATTAATTAATAATAATAATTAAAACTTCGTAATAAATGCCAAATTAGGGTTACTGTGTGCCCGTGTCAGACGGCTCCACGAGTCGCGTTATTTTCTTCTTCAAACTCCCCGAGTCGTGAGATATGAAAATTCAGATGACAGGCTGGTTTCGACAGGTTTCGTTTTACTTTTTTTTTATATTTTCTGTTTAAATATTTAAATAAAATATTTATAAAAACTAAATAAAAACTTATGTTTTAAAAACTAAAATAAAAATAGAAATACTTTATAATAAAAATCTTAAAACTAGATTTATATATTTATTTTTTTTTTTTTCGGTTTTTAATTTTATGTTCTAAATAAACACAAAATATTTAAATAAAACTTATATTTTTTTAAAATAAAAATAAAGAAACTTTATAAAACTTAAATATTTAATAAACTCTTAAAAATATTTATATTTTTGTTTTTCTTTTCTATGTTTTCGAATAAAAAAACGTATTTTTATAAAAGTACACTAAAAATAAAAATCTTTTTTTTATATAATTATTAGCGTTGCGCTTCCGGCTTTTAAGCTAGATTGTCCCCGGCAGCGGTGCCAAAAATACTTGATAGTTAAAGCTAAGGGGTATAAAATACTATTAAATTTTAGCAGGAAATACTATTAAATACGATACAATTTTACACAAGATATTTATTTATTTATAGAATGGATATACTTAAACCTTGCTACAACACTTATAGGCAGTGTACCTAATCGTACAGTAGTGTAGTTTTTAGTAAGTCCGGTTCATTCCACAGGGAAAATCTTTAAACAAAGCTTAACGCTATATTAGTTTACTTTTATAAAAATACAAATATATATATAAGTAATATTATTATTATAAAGGGGGGTTTTTACCGTTTAATGACCGGTTTGTCAATTTTAAAACTTTAGTTGCAGTTAAAACAAAATGTAAAAATATTAAATAAATAAAATACTTAATTTAAAGCGTAAAGTAAATAACGATATTGAAATTGCGATAAATAAAAGTGCGATAAAATAAACTTGCGATAATTAAAAAGTACGATAATTAAAAGTGCAATTAAATACAATAACAATAAATAAAAGTACTATAATTAGAAGTGCAATTAAATATAAAATAAAGGGAATTAAGTATGAAATAAAAGAATTATGCTTATTTAAACTTCCGTAATCATGATGTTTGACGTGTTGATTTTAGTTTTATTCCAATGGGTTAATTGTCCTTTGTCCTGGATTATTTAATATGTCTGTCTGGTTTTTGTCCATAACAGTCCATCAGTCATAAATATAAAGTGCGAGTGTCCTCGTCAAATTATCCTTATACCCGAAGTCAAATATTCCAACTAATTGGGGACTTAAACTGTAACAAGATTTTAATACTTTGTTTAATAATTACACCAGGTTATCGACTGCGTGTAACCCAAGGTTTTAATACTTTGTTAACAATTATGCCAAGTGTCCTTGTACATAATTTCACCCCTGTTTTAATAATTCTAATGACTATTAATCCATTCTCGTGTCCGGTTAAATGAACGATTATTCGTACATATAAATACCCCGCCCATCGTGTCCGATTGAGTGTATATGGTAATTTATGGGTACGACCAATTGTAAATCTTTATATTAACATTAACAAACTATCATTTAGTTAAACAAATATAAAGCCCATTAATAGCCCATAGTCTAATTTCCACAAGTGTCGTTCTTTTGTCCAAACCCCAATTATGGTACAAAGCCCAATTACCCAATTTTAGTAATTAGCTCAACATCATGATTACTTCGGATTAAATAAGCATAATAATAACTTAGCTACGAGACATTAATGTAAAAAGGTTGAACATAACTTACAATGATTAAAAATAGCGTAGCGTTACACGGACAGAATTTCGACTTACACCCTTACAACATTCGCTAACATACCTTTATTATTAGGATTTAAAATTAAAATTAAAATTAAAATATAAATTATAAATATAAATATTACGTATAGATATAGAGAGATTGATATATTGGATATTTTTTTTACGATCAGAATGCGCGAGCTTTATAGGCAGTTTCAACATTTGGGGCTCCGTGACTCGCGACCCTTTTCTTCTTCAAACTCCGCGAGTCACGGAGATCGTTTTTACAGCTCACCCACATTTGGCTCTTTGTTTGCCGACGATTTATTTTATAAATATAATATATATATAATTAATATAATTAATTATATATTATATTATATTTATATACATAGTTAACTTGTAATTTTTAGTCCGTTGCGTCGAGCGTTAAGAGTTGACTCTGGTCCCGGTTCCGGATTTTTGAACGTCCTTGCGTACTATTTTATATCTTGTACTTTGCGTTTTGAATCTTGTACTCTTGTAATTTCGAGACGTTTTGTTATCAATAATTGGAACCTCTTTGATTGTATTTTGTACTTTTGAGCTTTTTGGTCGTTTGCGTCTTCAATTCGTCGAATCTGTCTTTTGTCTTCACCTTTTAATATTTAAACGAATATCACTTTTAAATAGAACAATTGCAACTAAAAGCTTGTCTTTCTTGGGGAATAATGCTATGAAATATATGTTCGTTTTTAGCATTATCAAATATCATAATTAGTATTATTATAATTATTATTATCATATTCATTAAAATACATTAGCATTGTAGTTATCAAAAAAAAATAAAAAAAAATAAATACAATTCATTATTATCAATAATAATAATATTGTTATTATCATTTTTATAATTAGTATTACTAACTACTAATATTATTATTTTTAATATATAGTATATGGATATGAAACTTGATATACATAAATTGTTATATTATTACTAATATAATTATTATCATTAATAATATCAATATTATTATAATCAGTATTATTATCATTAATAATATTATTTTTGATATTTTTATTATTATTATTATTATCATCATTAATATTATTATCATTATCATTAATAATAATATTGTTATTATTACTATTATATTATTATAAGTTATTATTTATAATATTAAGAGTATTATTATTATTGTTATATTTATTAATTAATAAGATAAGATTACTTATAATATATAAATACACATGAATAATACAGATATATACGCGTTATATTTATATCACTATCAGCTTTTTCTTTTTCCTCTATTTCTTCCCTCTGCTCGTGAAACTCTGTCGACTAATCAAACACTACAAAACAATCGTTGATTTATATATTATCGTTGCATCAATTATTCCATTGCACACTTTAATTATCTGCTACAATTCCAAAAGAATTAAACAGAAACATAGTTCAGACCTGGTTTCCTCTGTTTTGCCATATCCTTAATTTGAAAGCTCAAATTCAGTTCTTTATTCAAAACTTATAATTGCAGAGGTGTTAGGAATCACTCAATTAATCTATCTGTAAGTTTCTAGCCTCTAATTCCTCTAGTTAATTATTAATTTCAGAGTCAAAATTTTTAAATTAAAAAGTCAATGATTGTTCTTGGATCAAATTCAAACAATCTGTTACAACTAAAATTAAATTGATGATTGATATAGTTTCTGTGAAGGATTTACAACACCTTTCATGTTGTAAACATAATCTAAAACGGTTCTAATTTCAAAATCACGTATTTAGTTCATAGTGTTTTGACTGTGATTAGTAACTACCTCAATTCGAATAAATTTTAAAAATCTAATAATGCAGATAGGTTTGGATTCATCTAGTGAAACTTTCTGTAAAATTTTACATTCCAATCCCTCATATCGAGTTCTAATTTTGGAGTCAAAGTCCAATTTCAAAAAGTCAAAATAATTATTCATCGAGAAATTTGAGCTCAATTTGATGTTTCCAGTTAAATTAACGAACCAGAAAGTTTCTTTGTTAAATTTAGAACCTCTTTCATGTTATAATCGAAGTCTAAAACGTTCTTAAATTCAAAATCAAATTCAAAGTTCAAAAACGTATTTTTCCTTCCTGTCACAGTTTTTATTTTTAAATTTTATTCTGTTCTAGTTAATCTAATCAATCTCTAAGCGTTACTGTGTTAAATATAAATTCTAAATTGTTGAATTGATTAGCTATTAAGGTGGTTTGATCCTTAGTCTATTTTCAGATTAGAAGGAAGGAGATGAACAAATAAAAATATGGGTTTTATATAATTCATTTTTGTTTTAAATCAGATAAACGAGTGCAGCAGAATGGTTAGGCACATGTCGAGTGAGCGAGAGGCTGCGGTTTCGAGCCCGGCTTTGGGCAATTTTTTTTAAAAGGACTTATAAGGTAGTTTTCAATTTTTTTTATTTACTATTACTATTACTATTACTATTATTATTATTATTATTATTATTATTATTATTATTATTATTATTATTATTATTATTATTATTATCATTATTATTATTATTTTTATTATTATTATTATCATAAGTATTAGTATTATAATTAATAGTAAAATCATTATTTTTATAGCTATTATTATTAGTATTATCATTATTATTAAAAGTATTAACATTTTTATTATTGTTATTATTTTTATCATTACTGTTATTATGTTATTATTTTAGTAATATTATAATTATTTTTTTTAACAATCACATGTTGTCTATATAAAAATATATTACAAGTAAACTAATATTACATACTAATATGTTTTTTTAATATACTAACTAATATATTATTATTAATATAACATTAATTTAATTAGATATCATATATTTATTATAAGTATAATTATAATTAAAGATATTAACTTTAATAAATTATGAAATATAAGTAGACTTAGTTGATTAAATGAGAGATGTGTTAATATATATATACAATTGATATAGGTTCGTGAATCCGAGGCCAACCTTGCATTGTTCAGTTCCGTCGTATGTGAAATGTCCCGTTCATATTGATCATAAACGTTCCATATTAATTGATTACGTCGCGAGGTTTTGACCTGTATATGAGACGTTTTTCAAAGACTGCATTCATTTTTAAAACAACCATAACCTTTATTTTATCGATAAAGGTTTAAAAAGTATTACGTAGATTATCAAATAATGATAATCTAAAATATACCGTTTACACACGACCATTACATAATGGTTTACAATAAGAATATATTACATCAAAAATAAGTTTCTTGAATGCAGTTTTTACATAATATCATACAAGCATGGACTCCAAATCTTGTCCTTATTTTAGTATGCAACAGCGGAAGCTCTTAATAATCACCTGAGAATAAACATGCTTAAAACGTCAACAAAAATGTTGGTGAGTTATAGGTTTAACCTGTATATTATCAAATCATAATAGTAGACCATAAGATTTCATATTTCAATATACATCCCATACATAGAGATAAAATTCATTCACATGGTGAACACCTGGTAACCGACATTAACAAGATGCATATAAGAATATCCCCTATCATTCCAGGAAATCCTTCGGACATGATAAAAATGAATTCGAAGTTCTAAAGCATCCGGTACTTTGGATGGGGTTCGTTAGGCCCAATAGATCTATCTTTAGGATTCGCGTCAATTAGTAGATCGGTTTACTAATTCTTAGGTTACCAAGCAAAATGGGCATATTCGGCTTCGATCATTCACCCATATAATGTAGTTTCATTTACTTGTGTCTATTTTGTAAAACATTTATAAAACTGCATGTATTCTCATCCCAAAATATTAGATTTTTAAAAGTGGGACTATAACTCACTTTCACAGATTTTTTGAAAGGACCCGTTCATATACATTATAAACGATTCACAATAGTTGATTACATTGCGAGGTATTTGACCTCTATATGATACATTTTACAAACATTGCATTCGTTTTTAAAAGACAAACTTTCTTTACATCGAAAATTGACAGGCATGCATACCATTTCATAATATCCACTATCCAACTATAAATTGATTTAATAATAATCTTTGATGAACTCAATGACTCGAATGCAACGTTTTTCGAAATATGCTATGAAAGACTCCAAGTAATATCTTTAAAATGAGCAAATGCACAGCGGAAGATTTCTTTAACACCTGAGAATAAACATGCTTTAAAGTGTCAATCAAAAGGTTGGTGAGTTCATTAGTTTATCATAATCATTTATTTCCATCATTTTAATAGACCACAAGAATTTCATTTCCAGATCTCATAAATATACGTCCCATGCATAGAGACAAAAAATAATCATTCATATGGTGAACACCTGGTAACCGACATTAACTAGATACATATAAGAATATCCCCTATCATTCTGGGATCCTCCTTCGGACATGATATAAATTTTGAAGTACTAAAGCATCCGGTACTTTGGATGGGGTTTGTTAGGCCCAATAGATCTATCTTTAGGATTCGCGTCAATTAGGGTGTCTGTTCCCTAATTCTTAGATTACCAGACTTTAATAAAATGGGGCATATTCGATTTCGATAATTCAACCATAGAATGTAGTTTCAATTACTTGTGTCTATTTCGTCAAACATTTATAAAAGCGCATGTATTCTCAGTCCCAAAAATATAAAGGGTAAAAAGGCAAATGAAACTCACCATACTGTATTTCGTAGTAAAAATACATATAACGTCATTGAACAAGTGCAAGGTTGGCCTCGGATTCACGAACCTAAATTAATTATATATATTTATGTGTTGGTCAATAGTTGTCTAACAAATTAGGTCAAGTCATAGTGTACCACAATCCTAATGCTCGAGACTAATATGTAAAAGTCAACAAAAGTAAATTTGACTCAAAATAATTTCCAAAAATCTATACATGATTAATATATAGTTTAAATATCGTCGTTTTATATTTTTAAATATTTTTAAAAGATTTATTAGAGTAAATAATATAATTTATTTATTAATAAATAAAAATTTTATATTAAATTTATATAATAAAATATACTTTTATATATATTAAGTTATAAAATTTATAGGGTTCATTTAATTTCATAAAGATAATATGATAGGTATTATTAAAGTAAGTTATTACACGTAGTAAAATATGTTTGTATCTCATATTTATTTGATAAAATAATATCTATAATGATAGTAAGTAAAAGTTATATTATTTTGTAATAATAATTATTATTATAAAAATATCAATATTTATAATTACTAAGATGACATTATGATAAAACGATAATTCTAATTATGATAACTTTAATATTTACGATAATTTTTAATATTATCTTTAAAATAATAATTCTATTTAAAATAATAATAATAATGATATTTTATAATAACAATGACATTTCTATTAAAATGATAATTTTTGTTAAACTGATAGTTTTAATACTAACGATACTTTTAATAATAATAGTAATGATAAAAATAATAAGAACAATAATTTTATCTAAATCAATATCTTATAATATTTTAATTTCATCATAATACTCTTACTCATTATTTCCTAATCGTTTCGTTTAATAGCTTTTAATCGTCTTTTATATCGTGTTCATAATAATGATAATAATAGTAATCAAAATAATTAGGTGTTACAAATATTTGTTTTAATTACACTAATATTAATAATGATAGTTACTATAACATTATTAACGATAATACTAATAATTATCTTAATGATAATATAGTAATAATAATAATAACAATAACAATAACCATTTTTAAATAATGATATATATATTATTAATGATAATAATAATAATAATACTAATAATAATAATAATAATACTAATTATAACTTTAACGATAATAACGATAGTAATAATAAAAAAAATAACAATTTTTAATGATAAATCCCTTTTATTGATAAAGATAATAATAATGATAGTAATAAGATAAAACTAGAACGACGATAAAAACGACGATAATAATAATCATTTTTAATAAAAATATTGAAAATTCAATTGATTATAACTTCTAATCCGTTCATCGAAACCATTCGATATCTAAAGGAAAAGTTCTTAATTTTTCGCTAGCTTTCCAAGGACATGCATATCTTATACCTTATCTCAACCGCAAGTGTAACTAATTCAAGATTCAACCTAACCTGTCTAAGGGCAATATCAAAAGTACAAGCATGCATAATCCTAAATACTCGAGCACTAGTTAGGGATACACTATTAGTATGTAAAAGTTAAATTATGAGTACTCACGTATCAATATTGAGATTCAATATTGCAGGAAAGGTACGTAGATGCAACGGAAATGATAAACACTATATTGACCTCACGAGCATACCCATGAACCATACTCAATCACCTCCATAGCTATAACCCATAATTTCCTTAATCCTATCCTACTCGAAAAACAATTTCGAAATCACTCGGACAACACTCCATCATAATATTTTATGTATACTAATAATATCTTGAAATAATACGGAGTAAATATATATATGTAAATTGATTGAGAGAGTTTAGAGAAAAATATTTTCAAGTTTCTATGAAATAATGAAATCTATTGAATTCTATTTATAATAGATTTTTGAGTTATTAAAGTGAATTATTAAAGTATGAATTATTAAAGTGAATTATTAAAGTATGAATTATTAAAGTGAATTATTAAAGTATGAATTATTAAAGTGAATTATTAAAGTATGAATTATTAAAGTGAATTATTAAAGTTAAAGTAAAGTAAAAATAAAGTAAAGGTAAAGTTTAAGTATAGTAAAAGTATAAAACTATGTACGTATAACACGCGTATAAATATATATAATATTAATATAAATCGTTATATATATTTAATAAAATAAAATATAAATATCGTTATCTTTATCATACTAGTTAAGTAATGAGTTGTCAAAAGTGGTTCTAGATATTTATAAAAGTTATATACGTTTTAATAATAAAGTTCTTTTTAAACTGAAAACGTTTTTGTACATTTGAAACTAAATAGATCAATCGAGTCTTTATGAGATTCAATCTTCCACTATCCTTTGTCTAGTTCTCAATGATTGACAATTTGTTCTTATTTATAAATCACTTTACCATTTTCTGAATATTTTTAAAATGGAAAGATTTCTCAAATCAACGTGGGCCTTTCAACAGAGACTTGTAATCATAATTCAATATATCTGATAATTCAATCATTTGATCTTATCTTCTAATTCCATTGATAAACATTTTGAAACAGATACAATCATATAAAGTATTTAATCTAATATTTTGTTTACGTTTCAAGTTATAATATATATACACATATACATATATAATCATATTCGTTTAATGGTTCATGAATTGTTGGAACTTGGTCGAGGTTGAATGAATGTATGAACATAGTTTAAAATTCTTGAAATTTAACTTAACAAATATTGCTTATCGTGTCGGAAACATATAAAGATTAAAGTTTAAATTTGGTTGGAAATTTTCGGGTTGTCACAGTACCTACCCGTTAAAGAAATTTCGTCCCGAAATTTGAGTGGAAAGGTCGTGAATGATAATAAGTATGTTTTCATGATGCATACGGGCTGAAAATTAGAGTTTTATCATCAACGAATAATTTGGATAAACAATCCATTTATATGAAGAGTACGAATGAAGCTAACATAGAAGAGTGAAATGAGTAAGTGTAGATTCATCTTATCATTTGACGTATATATGATTGATTCCCAGATTTCAAGGGATTTGAAGAAAATCTTCTTAATAAGATTCGACTCTCCGGTAATCAAGGGAATTAGGATCCGCTTTAAATGTGATCGTCCATTTTAATTGTTCTGTCAGAGATTTTCTTATAAATTCACCTCCTTCGTTTCCATACAACTCACACCTTCTGTTGATGCATTTTATGCAAGTACCTAGACATCTACCCACGTTCATTACAGGTACAACAGTTTACAGGCCACCATGATTGCTCGTTATTATCCTATCCGTGTTTGTATGTGGTTACAGGAACTGCATGAACGAGATTGAGATGTTTGACTATGTTAGACTTAGTCAGACGTACGAGTGAAGCCTCACTAGTACGGCTGACAAGCTCATACGCACGGTTGATGCTGAGCTAAGTCACAATTACAACCTAAATGAGAAGACACGAGTGAGTGATCACCCGTACGGCTGATGAAGCCAACTCGTACGTGTGATGAATGAATCGTATGGGTGAGTCAACAGCAGGGGTATATAAAGTCTTATGTTCTTCATTTTAGGTTAAGCCTCTCATTTGTTACACACACTCAGATCTAGTGAGCTCCTCCGATTCTCTCTCAGTCCAAATCACCCAGATGGTGAATAATAGCACTAGGTGTTGATCTAATCACACTTGATTTAGTTGTGGTTTGACTAAATTAATCAAAAAAAAAACTTAACCTATTCACTAGAGGGTTTGATTCACTTATTCTGCCATTGTGTGAGTTAATTCTGTTGTTTCTAAGTTCCTAGTCATGTTTCATCACCTTCTATTCTTTCCCCCTCAACTCATATTTTAAAGTATTCATCAATATGCTCCATCCAGTTCTGATTCTCGATATACTTCTAACTTTCATATCGGTCATTCTTCTTTTTCATCTACCGCCGGAAGAATCTATTTACTTCTACTATACTCTTGGGTTTATAGTGTTTCTAGTTCTCCCGTGTCTTTAAATTGCTATATGCATCGATATATATGGTTTATAATTTCTGGTTTGTCGTTGGGCTTTATATGTTCCCTTATTTTTCAAAGTCTCTGCTTCTGTCTTCTATAATCATTATCATTCACAGTTAATGCTCTCTTTTATTTGCTGCAATTTATACCCCAATTTCTATTTCGGAGTTTTGTCCTTTCGTTTCTTCTTCTTGCGATTAAGCACCGCTTGTAATGGTCCAGAATTCACAGATATGAATTTCGGAATGAACATTGTTAATGTTCTAGGAAGGAAATTGTGATGGCACGATCTTGACTTGTCAAATTACTAGAATACCTTGGAAAAGGCCGATCATCAAGAAATATTTTCTTGATATTTTAGAGGTTAAATAGAATACAAGAGTCGTATAACATGGCACATGATGATGTTATGATCTGTGAATCATCACGTTCCATTTAGAAACTCATCATGACTTACTGTAATATAATCACATTGATCAAGTGTCATTATATTATACTAATTCATGCTTCAGTTCCCAACACTACTTCAAAATATTCCTATTTTAAACTTGAATGTTTCAGAATTTAGAAACTAAAATAGTTTCTTTTATGATGTAATACAGATAGCGCGAAGAGGTAAATAATTTCAAATAAGAAAAATTAAGAAAATATCTTCAGAAATATGGAGGATATTTATAATGAAAGATATGATGATATTTTAGAATTTCTAATATCAGAGGATGATGAAGAATATTGTCCGCAGGGGGTTAGAGTCAGGAGCAAGGTATTCGTTAATGACTTCAGCAGGTACTGAATCATTTGGATCCTTTGAAGTCAGGTTCAGTCTTTGTAATTTGTCCACAGCCTCCTTCCTACTTTGCTCAATCCGTTTTCCAGTTCCAAAACTTCTCTTTTTCTGCGCTTTGCCAGCACACTTCATCATTATCATCCAGCTTTTACCGTTTAAAGTCGTTTATAGTTTTTGCTGCTTCATCAGCATTTTTTTCATTTTCGGAGAACCAATTCGTAGTTCGGAGTGTTTTTCAGAAATTTCACATTCAAATTAAGTCCAGAAGATAGACGTTATATATACACATATAACTGTTGGCGTAGACATGCTGCGAGATTTCAAAATACTGATTGCTAATTCCCAATGATTCGTATGGCAATTCTCATTACAAGATGCGAATGAGTAAATGATGGGGTTTCAATGAATAATTATATGACTTTTTGGAGAGGCTAAAGTCAAAGGGTAATGAAGTTGTTGGTACATCTGCTAATAATGTGGTGGAATGTAAAAGGTTCCCTGGTAACTATGGTGTATATCTCAAGGTTATAATAAGGTTAGTCTGACTGAAAAGTCGAAGTTGACTTGCTGGAGCTGTGACAAAACTGGCTACTTTGAATAGGAATCGCAAAGTTATTTTTGCTAATAAATGCCAAAGAATCTGACGCGGATACGTTGTTTAAACTTTTACTTTGGTTTCAAGAGTTTTTCGGGTACATAACTGTGGGTAACATGTGGTTGGATCATTATCTCGATTGCTCATCATTCGAAGTGTCTTCAGAAATTTTCGAAGGGTTTGAACACAGATTGTAATCGTTAACATACATTTGATGTTCTAACACAGTTTTGAAATCAAAATATAGCTTGTGAAAGATGTAAGGATCTAAGAGTGATGATTTTGGTCATATCTCAAGTTGAATTTTGAGATTTTAAAATCAGAATATGTAATTAAATTTTGAATGAGTATGGTTGTTTTGATTTCTATAAAAGAATGTATATTGTTGTGAAAGTAGGGAGTATAATGGATGATTTGCTGAATCAGATTCGAAGAATGTAACATATTAATTGTGAATTTATATATCTCTCGGGTATTACCTACCCGTTAAAAAAAAAAATTCACAATTAATATTTTGTACAAAAGAATTTTATTACAGTCTTTATGAAAATATATATATGTATATTTTCTTCAGATGTAACATAGATTTAATGAGTTAATGTTAAATTAAACTCATTTGATTTACGGTTGAAACTAGAATTGAATGATCCCTAAAGGCTTTAAAAAGTACATAACTTTTACGCAGTATTTCTTTAATGACATTGAAATTATGAATCAATACTTCATTATTTGTTGATGTATGATGTTCGGTTCGTGGAATTCTTGTGAATTTCGCAAAGTACAAATGATGTTATCTGAAAAGTTTCGGGTACATCGATGATGAAAGTGTAAAATCAAATATATACTTTATTTATTATGAATTGGAATTTGTTGAATTGCAATAGAGATTGTAGTTAACGCTGGTTAAGTTGCGGCCGAAGGACGTACATTATTGCATATTTGTAATATGAATTAACCGAGTAGTTAAGATTCACACACAATAGCTTAGCACGGAAAGATTTATTTCAATATATATATATATATATATATATATATATATATATATATATATATATATATATATATATATATATATATATATATATATATAATATACATATAATTTCTTCAGAGGGAATGAGTTAATTCTTCATAACTCGTTGATACAATATACATGTTATTGATTCGTAATGATGTCCACAGTGATTCTTAAACTGACGGAGTTTGTGATGTTATCGGTATTGTTGATTCGGATGTTGACTGTACTGACGATGCTGGTAACGCTGACGGTACTGTTGATGCTGTTGGTAAAGCAAGTTTAGCTTGTTAATCACACACCATTTTTGTCAGGGTTTCTACTCTTCCTTCTATCATTTTGGTTCGCTTAACTGATTTATGGTTAGGGCTAGATTAGATAATCTCTAAGACTTTAGAGATTACATAATCGCCGCGGAATGTTTCTCCAATGAAGTTATGAATTAATACTTCGTCGGTTATTGTTGTTGGTACTCCTTGGTATCTATGGTGCGTATGACGTTGATGCTCGTGGGACAGATTGTGAAGTATTGGTTTACGACGCGGTTGTGGTTGGAGGTGGTAATGGTACTGTTGGTGTTGATGATGGTGGTACTGGTTATGCTGCTGATGCTGCTGCTGGTGTTTGTAATCTCTGCAACATATTCTCCAAAGCCACTACCCGAGCGCGAAGCTCATTGACTTCTTCTATTACACCGGGGTGATTGTCGGTTCGGACGAGCGGATAAATAAAATCTAAAATTTGATGTAATATATAATCGTGACGAGATACTCTGGAAATGAGCGAGAAAATGGTGTTTCGGACAGGTTCACCGGTAAGTGCTTCAGGTTCTTCATCAAGAGGGCAATGTGGTGGATGGAAGGGATCACCTTCTTCTTGTCTCCAATGATTGAGGAGGCTACGAACCCATCCCCAATTCATCCAGAATAGGTGATGACTGATTGGTTGATCTATTCCGGTCACACTGCTTTCAGAGCTTGAATGGGATTCCATTTCAGAATCTGAGTGACTTGAACTGATGACGAATTCCATTTCGTACGATTGGATAAAGGATTTTTTTTAATGAAATGATTTTGGCTAACGGATGGTATTCTAATTACATAGAATATATATATATATATATATATATATATATATATATATATATATATATATATATATATATATATATATATATATATATATATATATATATAGATCAAAAGATTTCGTAGATTACAGAGGACTTTGCGGGATATGTCAGGCAAAGTTTAAAGTAACAGATACGATAAGATATGATTTAGCAGATATGCTAAGATATGAATTTTTGTCTATACACTATTCATGCAATCAATGCAGCAAGACGTGTCTTAGACTAAAAATGATAAGCAGGTAATTTTCTGAGGATGATAAGTAGTTAATTTTCGACACAAAATGATAAGCAAAACTTTTGACATGCAGACACGGTCGAAGTCCAGACTCACTAATGCATCCTATTGACTTATCAGTTAGACACACTAATGCAGACCTGGTTCGCTAAGACCACCGCTCTGATACCAACTGAAAGGACCCGTTCATATACATTATAAACGATTCACAATAGTTGATTACATTGCGAGGTATTTGACCTCTATATGATACATTTTACAAACATTGCATTCGTTTTTAAAAGACAAACTTTCTTTACATCGAAAATTGACAGGCATGCATACCATTTCATAATATCCACTATCCAACTATAAATTGATTTAATAATAATCTTTGATGAACTCAATGACTCGAATGCAACGTTCTTCGAAATATGCTATGAAAGACTCCAAGTAATATCTTTAAAATGAGCAAATGTACAGCGGAAGATTTCTTTAACACCTGAGAATAAACATGCTTTAAAGTGTCAATCAAAAGGTTGGTGAGTTCATTAGTTTATCATAATCATTTATTTCCATCATTTTAATAGACCACAAGAATTTCATTTCCAGATCTCATAAATATACGTCCCATGCATAGAGACAAAAAATAATCATTCATATGGTGAACACCTGGTAACCGACATTAACTAGATACATATAAGAATATCCCCTATCATTCCGGGATCCTCCTTCGGACATGATATAAATTTTGAAGTACTAAAGCATCCGGTACTTTGGATGGGGTTTGTTAGGCCCAATAGATCTATCTTTAGGATTCGCGTCAATTAGGGTGTCTGTTCCCTAATTCTTAGATTACCAGACTTTAATAAAATGGGGCATATTCGATTTCGATAATTCAACCATAGAATGTAGTTTCAATTACTTGTGTCTATTTCGTCAAACATTTATAAAAGCGCATGTATTCTCAATCCTAAAAATATAAAGGGTAAAAAGGCAAATGAAACTCACCATACTGTATTTCGTAGTAAAAATACATATAACGTCATTGAACAAGTGCAACATTGGCCTCGGATTCACGAACCTAAATTAATTATATATATTTATGTGTTGGTCAATAGTTGTCTAACAAATTAGGTCAAGTCATAGTGTACCACAATCCTAATGCTCGAGACTAATATGTAAAAGTCAACAAAAGTAAATTTGACTCAAAATAATTTCCAAAAATCTATACATGATTAATATATAGTTTAAATATCGTCGTTTTATATTTTTAAATATTTTTAAATATTTTTAAAAGATTTATTAGAGTAAATAATATAATTTATTTATTAATAAATAAAAATTTTATATTAAATTTATATAATAAAATATACTTTTATATATATTAAGTTATAAAATTTATAGGGTTCATTTAATTTCTTAAAGATAATATGATAGGTATTATTAAAGTAAGTTATTACACGTAGTAAAATATGTTTGTATCTCATATTTATTTGATAAAATAATATCTATAATGATAGTAAGTAAAAGTTATATTATTTTGTAATAATAATAATTATTATAAAAATATCAATATTTATAATTACTAAGATGACATTATGATAAAACGATAATTCTAATTATGATAACTTTAATATTTACGATAATTTTTAATATTATCTTTAAAATAATAATTCTATTTAAAATAATAATAATAATGATATTTTATAATAACAATGACATTTCTATTAAAATGATAATTTTTATTAAAATGATAGTTTTAATACTAACGATACTTTTAATAATAATAGTAATGATAAAAATAATAAGAACAATAATTTTATCTAAATCAATATCTTATAATATTTTAATTTCATCATGATACTCTTACTCATTATTTCCTAATCGTTTCGTTTAATAGCTTTTAATCGTCTTTTATATCGTGTTCATAATAATGATAATAATAGTAATCAAAATAATTAGGTGTTACAAATATTTGTTTTAATTACACTAATATTAATAATGATAGTTACTATAACATTATTAACGATAATACTAATAATTATCTTAATGATAATATAGTAATAATAATAATAACAATAACCATTTTTAAATAATGATATATATATTATTAATGATAATAATAATAATAATAATACTAATAATAATAATAATACTAATTATAACTTTAACGATAATAACGATAGTAATAATAAAAAAAATAACAATTTTTAATGATAAATCCCTTTTATTGATAAAGATAATAATAATAATGATAGTAATAAGATAAAACTAGAACGACGATAAAAACGACGATAATAATAATCATTTTTAATAAAAATATTGAAAATTCAATTGATTATAACTTCTAATCCGTTCATCGAAACCATTCGATATCTAAAGGAAAAGTTCTTAATTTTTCACTAGCTTTCCAAGGACATGCATATCTTATACCTTATCTCAACCGCAAGTGTAACTAATTCAAGATTCAACCTAACCTGTCTAAGGGCAATATCAAAAGTACAAGCATGCATAATCCTAAATACTCGAGCACTAGTTAGGGATACACTATTAGTATGTAAAAGTTAAATTATGAGTACTCACGTATCAATATTGAGATTCAATATTGCAGGAAAGGTACGTAGATGCAACGGAAATGATAAACACTATATTGACCTCACGAGCATACCCATGAACCATACTCAATCACCTCCATAGCTATAACCCATAATTTCCTTAATCCTATCCTACTCGAAAAACAATTTTGAAATCACTCGGACAACACTCCATCATAATATTTTATGTATACTAATAATATCTTGAAATAATACGGAGTAAATATATATATGTAAATCGATTGAGAGAGTTTAGAGAAAAATATTTTCAATTTTCTATAAAATAATGAAACCTATTGAATTTTATTTATAATAGATTTTTGAGTTATTAAAGTGAATTATTAAAGTATGAATTATTAAAGTGAATTATTAAAGTATGAATTATTAAAGTGAATTATTAAAGTATGAATTATTAAAGTGAATTATTAAAGTATGAATTATTAAAGTGAATTATTAAAGTTAAAGTAAAGTAAAAATAAAGTAAAGGTAAAGTTTAAGTATAGTAAAAGTATAAAACTATGTACGTATAATACGCGTATAAATATATATAATATTAATTTAAATCGTTATATATATTTAATAAAATAAAATATAAATATCGTTATCTTTATCATACTAGTTAAGTAATGAGTTGTCAAAAGTGGTTCTAGATATTTATAAAAGTTATATACGTTTTAATAATAAAGTTCTTTTTAAACTGAAAACGTTTTTGTACATTTGAAACTAAATAGATCAATCGAGTCTTTATGAGATTTAATCTTCCACTATCCTTTGTCTAGTTCTCAATGATTGACAATTTGTTCTTATTTATAAATCACTTTACCATTTTCTAAATATTTTTAAAATGGAAAGATTTCTCAAATCAACGTGGGCCTTTCAACAGAGACTTGTAATCATAATTCAATATATCTGATAATTCAATCATTTGATCTTGTCTTCTAATTCCATTGATAAACATTTTGAAATAGATACAATCATATAAAGTATTTAATCTAATATTTTGTTTACGTTTCAAGTTATAATATATATACACATATACATATATAATCATATTCGTTTAATGGTTCATGAATTGTTGGAACTTGGTCGAGGTTGAATGAATGTATGAACATAGTTTAAAATTCTTGAAATTTAACTTAACAAATATTGCTTATCGTGTCGGAAACATATAAAGATTAAAGTTTAAATTTGGTTGGAAATTTCCGGGTTGTCACATTTTTACTTCGTCAGGAAATAAGACTTGGCCACTGGTCGATTCACGAACCTATAACAAATATGTGCATATATATCAAAGTATGTTCAAAATATATTTACAACATTTTTAATACGTTTTAATGTTTTAAGTTTATTAAGTCAGCTGTCCTCGTTAGTAACCTACAACTAGTTGTCCACAATTAGATGTACAGAAATAAATAGATATATATTATCTTGAATCAATCCACGACCCAGTGTATACACGTCTCATGCTAGATCACAACTCAAAGTATATATATTTTTGGAATCAACCTCAACCCTGTATAGCTAACTCTAACATTACTGCATATAGAGTGTTTATGGTTGTTCCAAATAATATATATACATGGGTCGATATGATATGTCAAAACATTTGCATACGTGTCTATGGTATCCCAAGATTACATAATATATTAGAATACATGTATAATACAATATAAGTTAGCTAGGATATGGTTTGTATAAAATTGTTACAATATTTCCCGTACCTACAACAATCAAAAATATCCAATCTTGTTTTACCCATAACTTCTTCGTTTTAAATCTGATTTGAGTGAATCAATTTTCTATGGATTCATATTGAACTCTATTTTATGAATCTAAACATAAAAAGTATAGGTTTATAGTCAGAAATATAAGTTACAAGTCGTTTATGTAAAGGTAGTCATTTCAGTCGAAAGAACGACGTCTAGATGACCATTTTGGAAAACATACTTCCACTTTGAGTTTAACCATGATTTTTGGATATAGTTTCATGTTCATAAGAAAAATCATTTTCCCAGAAGAACAACTTTTAAATCAAATTTTGTCATATTTTTTAATTAACTAACCCAAAACTGCCCGCGGTGTTACTACGACGGCGTATATCCAGTTTTACGGTGTTTTTTGTGTTATCCGGTTTTAAATCATTAAGTTAGCATATCATATAGATATAGAACATGTTTTTAGTTGATTTTAAAAGTCAAGTTAGAAGGATTAACTTTTGTTTGCGAACAAGTTTAGAATTAACTAAACTATGTTCTAGTGATTACATGTTCAAATCTTCGAAAAAGATAGTTTTATATGTATGAATCGAATGATGTTATGAACATCATTACTATCTCAAGTTTAGTAGGTAAACCTAATGGAGGTGATAAGAAATGATCTAGCTTCAAAGGATCTTGGATGGCTTGAAAGTTCTTGAAGTAGAATCATGACACGAAAACAAGTTCAAGTAAGATTATCACTCGAATTAAGATAGTTATAGTTATAGGAATTGAATCAAAGTTTGTATATGAGTATTAACTTGATTTAGAATGATATCTTACTATAAACAACAAGGATTTCTTGAGGTTGAATGATCACCTTACAAGATTGGAAGTGAGCTAGTAAACTTGGAAGTATTCTTGATTTTATGAAACTAGAACTTGTAGAATTTATGAAGAACACTTAGAACTTGAAGATGGAACTTGAGAGAGATCAATTAGATGAAGAAAATTGAAGAATGAAAGTATTTTTAGGTATTTTTGGTCGTTGGTATATGGATTAGATATAAAGGATATGTAATTTTGTTTTCATGTAAATAAGTCATGAATGATTACTAATATTTTTGTAATTTTATGAGATATTTCATGCTAGTTGCCAAATGATAGTTCCCACATGTGTTAGGTGACTCAAATGGTCTACTAAATGCTGATCATTGGAGTGTATATACCAATAGTACATACATCTAAAAGCTGTGTATTGTACGAGTATGAATACGGGTGTACGAGTAGAATTGTTGATGAAACTGAACGAGGATGTAATTGTAAGCATTTTTGTTAAGTAGAAGTATTTTACTAAGTGTCTTGAAGTCTTTCAAAAGTGTATAAATACATATTAAAACACTACATGTATATACATTTTAACTGAGTCGTTAAGTCATCGTTAGTCGTTACATGTAAGTGTTGTTTTGAAACCTTTAGGTTAACGATCATGTTAAATGTTGTTAACCCATTGTTTATTATATCTAAAGATATGTTAAATTATTACATTATCATGATATTATGATGTATTAATATATCTTAATATGATATATATACAATTAAATGTCGTTACAACGATAATCGTTACATATATGCCTCGTTTCGAAATCATTAAGTTAGTAGTCTTGTTTTACATATGTAGTTCATTGTTAACATACTTAATGATATACTTAATTATCATTTTATCATGTTAAACATAGTGTACCAATATCTTAATATGATTCATATGTAATTAGTAAGACGTTGATATAACGATAATCGTTATATATATCGTTTTCGAGTTTCTTAATTCAATAGGCTCATTTTTATGTATATAACTCATTGTTAAAATACCTAATGAGATACATACTTATCATAATATCATGTTAACTATATATATATATCCATATATATGTCATCATATAGTTTTTACAAGTGTTAACGTTCGTGAATCACCGGTCAACTTGGGTGGTCAATTGTCTACATGAAACCTATTTCAATTAATCAAGTCTTAACAAGTTTGATTGCTTAACATGTTGGAAACACTTAATCATGTAAATAATAATTTCATTGAATATATATAAACATGGAAAAGTTCGGGTCACTACAGTACCTACCCGTTAAATAAATTTCGTCCCGAAATTTTAAGCAGTTGGAGGTGTTGACGTATCTTCTGAAAATAAGTGCGGGTATTTCTTCTTCATCTGATCTTCTCGTTCCTAGGTGAACTCGAGTCCTCTACGAGCATTCCATCGAACTTTAACAATTGGTATCTTGTTTTGCTTAAGTCTTTTAACCTCACGATCCATTATTTCGACGGGTTCTTCGACGAATTGAAGTTTTTCGTTGATTTGGATTTCTTCTAACTGAATAGTGAGATTTTCTTTAGC
This sequence comes from Rutidosis leptorrhynchoides, assembly GCF_046630445.1. Classification (NCBI taxonomy): domain Eukaryota; kingdom Viridiplantae; phylum Streptophyta; class Magnoliopsida; order Asterales; family Asteraceae; genus Rutidosis; species Rutidosis leptorrhynchoides. The sequence goes on along the minus strand of NC_092335.1, from coordinate 325,180,343 downwards.
AAAACATTTCTTCAAATTTGAGACGTGAAAAGTGTTATGTACAGCCGCGAGTTGTTGTGGTAATTTAAGTCGGTAAGCTACTGGTCCGACACGATCAATAATCTTGAATGGTCCTATATACCTTGGATTTAATTTCCTTCGTTTACCAAATCGAACAACGCCTTTCCAAGGTGCAACTTTAAGCATGACCATCTCTCCAATTTCAAATTCTATATCTTTTCTTTTAATGTCAGCGTAGCTCTTTTGTCGACTTTGGGCGGTTTTCAACCGTTGTTGAATTTGGATGATTTTCTCGGTAGTTTCTTGTATTATCTCCGGGCCCGTAATCTGTCTATCCCACACTTCACTCCAACAAATTGGAGACCTGCACTTTCTACCATAAAGTGCTTTAAATGGCGCCATCTCAATGCTTGAATGGTAGCTATTGTTGTAGAAAAATTCTGCTAACGGTAGATGTCGATCCCAACTGTTTCTGAAATCAATAACACATGATCGTAGCATATCTTTAAGCGTTTGTATCGTCCTTTCGCTCTGCCCATCAGTTTGTGGATGATAGGCAGTACTCATGTCTAGACGAGTTCCTAATGCTTGTTGTAATGTCTGCCAGAATCTTGAAATAAATCTGCCATCCCTATCAGAGATAATAGAGATTGGTATTCCATGTCTGGAGACGACTTCCTTCAAATACAGTCGTGCTAACTTCTCCATCTTGTCATCTTCTCTTATTGGCAGGAAGTATGCTGATTTGGTGAGACGATCAACTATTACCCAAATAGTATCAAAACCACTTGCAGTCCTTGGAAATTTAGTGATGAAATCCATGGTAATGTTTTCCCATTTCCATTCCGGGATTTTGGGTTGTTGAAGTAGACCTGATGGTTTCTGATGCTCAGCTTTGACCTTAGAACACGTCAAACATTCTCCTACATATTTAGCAACATCGGCTTTCATACCTGGCCACCAAAAATATTTCTTGAGATCCTTGTACATCTTCCCCGTTCCAGGATGTATTGAGTATCTGGTTTTATGAGCTTCTCTAAGTACCATTTCTCTCATATCTCCAAATTTTGGTACCCAAATTCTTTCAGCCCTATACCGGGTTCCATCTTCCCGAATATTAAGATGTTTCTCCGATCCTTTGGATATTTCATCCTTTAAGTTTCCCTCTTTTAAAACTCCTTGTTGCACCTCCTTTATTTGAGTAGTAAGGTTAGTGTGAATCATTATATTCATAGATTTTACACGAATGGGTTCTCTGTCCTTTCTGCTCAAGGCATCGGCTACCACATTTGCCTTCCCCGGGTGGTAACGAATCTCAAAGTCGTAATCATTCAACAATTCAATCCACCTATGATGCCTCATATTCAGTTGTTTCTGATTAAATATGTGTTGAAGACTTTTGTGGTCGGTATATATAATACTTTTGACCCCATATAAGTAGTGCCTCCAAGTCTTTAATGCAAAAACAACCACGCCTAATTCCAAATCATGCGTCGTATAATTCTGTTCGTGAATCTTCAATTGTCTAGTCGCATAAGCAATTACTTTCGTTCGTTGCATTAATACACAACCGAGACTTTGCTTTGAGGCGTCACAATATATCACAAAATCATCATTCCCTTCAGGTAATGACAATATAGGTGCCGTAGTTAACTTTTTCTTCAACAATTGAAACGCTTTCTCTTGTTCATCATTCCATTCAAATTTCTTCCCTTTATGCGTTAATGCAGTCAAGGGTTTTGCTATTTTGAAAAAAACTTGTATGAATCTCCTGTAATAACCAGCCAGCCCTAAAAATTGGCGTATGTGTTTTGGAGTTTTCGGGGTTTCCTACTTTTCAGCGATTTCAATCTTTGCTGGATCCACCTGAATACCTTCTTTGTTCACTATGTGACCGAGGAACTGAACTTCTTCCAACCAAAATGCACACTTTGAAAACTTAGCGTACAGTTTTTCTTTTCTCAGCAACTCTAGCACTTTTCTTAAATGTTCTTCGTGCTCTTGATCATTCTTCGAGTAAATAAGTATGTCATCAATGAAAACAATGACAAACTTGTCAAGATATGGCCCACACACTCGGTTCATGAGGTCCATGAACACAGCTGGTGCGTTAGTCAATCCAAACGGCATAACCATAAACTCGTAATGACCGTAACGTGTCCTAAAAGCAGTCTTTGGAATATCACCCTCCTTCACCAGCATTTGATGATATACAGAACGTAAATCGATCTTCGAATAAATAGACGAGCCTTGTAGTTGATCAAATAAGTCATCGATTCTCGGTAGTGGGTAGCAGTTCTTGATGGTAAGTTTTTTCAACTCTTAGTAGTCGATACACAACCTGAATGTACCATCTTTCTTCTTGACAAACAAAACAGGAGCTCCCCATGGTGATGTGCTTGGTCGAATGAAACCACGCTCTAAAAGTTACTGTAAATGACTTTGTAATTCTTTCATTTCGCTGGGTGCGAATCTGTATGGAGCACGAGCTATTGGTGCAGCTCCTGGTACAAGGTCTATTTGAAATTCAACGGATCGATGTGGGGGTAATCTCGGTAATTCTTTCAGAAATACATCGGGAAATTCTTTTGCGACGGGAACATCACTGATGTTCTTTTCTTCAGGTTTAACTTCCTCGATGTGTGCTAGAATGACATAACAACCTTTTCTTATTAGTTTTTGCGCCTTCAAACTACTAATAAGATTTAATTTCGCGTTGTTCTTTTCTCCGTACACCATTAAAGGTTTTCCTTTTTCACGTATAATGCAAATCACGTTTTTGTAACAAACGACCTCTGCTCTTATCTTTTTCAACCAGTCCATGCTAATTATTACATCAAAACTCCCTAACTCGACTGGTATTAAATCGATCTTAAACATTTCATCACCCAGTTTAATTACTCTATCCCGACATATATTATCTGCTGAAATTAATTTACCATTTTCTAATTCGAGTAAAACTTTATTATCCAAAGGCGTCAATGGGCAACTTAATTTAGCATAAAATTCTCAACTCATATAGCTTCTATCCGCACCCGAATCAAATAAAACATAAGCAGATTTATCGTCAATAAGAAACGTAGCCATAACAAGCTCCGGGTCTTCCTGTGCTTCTGCTGAATTAATATTGAAAACTCTTCCACGGCCCTGCCCATTAGTATTCCCATGATTTGGGAAATTTCTAATAATGTGGCCCAGTTTTCCACATTTATAACAAACAGGGTTGGTATTACTTGCTCCGACACTATTCGTTTCGGCATTACTTGTTTTGACATTATTTGTTCCTTTGGTTCTGTTAAACTTTGGTCTGTAGACCTCACACTTTGTCGCGCTATGACCATTTCTTTTACACCTGTTGCAAAATGTCGTGCAAAACCCCTAATGATTTTCTTCACACCTATGACATGGCTGTTTTTAGTTTTTGTTGCCGTTGTTGTTATTGAGGTTGTTGTTGGGATTGTTATTGTTGTTGAAACGGTTGTTGTAGTTGTTGGGATGTTTGTTGTAGTTATTGTTAGGATTGCGGTTATTGTTGCGATTATTGTTGCGGTTGTTAGGATAGTTGTTGCGATTGTGTTTGTAATTGTTGTTGTTGTTGTTGTTGTACTGGTGACTCTTGTCACCGTTTTCCTCCCACTTCCTCTTGAGTTGTTTCGTGTTGGCTTCTTCGGCAGCCTGCTCTTTAGTTCTTCCCTCAATCTGATTTATGAGTTTATGAGCCATTCGACTTGCCTTCTGTATAGAAGCGGGCTCGTGTGAACTCACATCTTCTTGAATCCTTACTGGTAACCCTTTTACAAACGCGTCGATCTTCTCTTCTTCATCTTCGAATGCTCCCGGACACAATAGGCACAACTCTGTGAATCGTCGTTCATATGTGGTAACGTCGAACCCTTGTGTTCGTAACTCTCTAAGTTCTGCCTTGAGTTTATTGACTTCGTTTCTAGGACGGTACTGCTTGTTCATCAATTGTTTGAATGCCGACAACGGTAGTGCGTAAGTAGCATTTTGTCCTACATGTTCAAGATATGTGTTCCACCACTTTAACGCAGTACCTGTGAAGGTATGCGTAGCGTACTTTACTTTGTCCTCTTCAGTACACTTACTTATGGCAAACACCGATTCGAATTTCTCGGTCCACCGTTTCAATCCAATTGGTCCTTCGGTTCCATCAAATTCCAATGGTTTGCAGGCAGTGAATTCTTTGTAGGAGCATCCTACACGATTTCTTGCGCAGTTAGCTGCATTGCTAGATTCAGAGTTATTGTTGGTATGTAGCGCAGCCTGTACTGTGGCTATGTTTGCAGCAAGAAAGGTACGAAATTCCTCTTCGCTCATATTCATGGTGTGTCGAGTAGTTGGTGCAATTTGCTTCAAAATATCCAATTGAATCGAGTTAATCATACAGAATATTAAGAGTAGTCAATAGTATTTCGTAGCATAATATGAACTCATTTATAAAAGCTTTTTCTTCATATTAGCGTTTTATAAGTTTAAATTCGGGTACTACCGACCCGTTAAGTTCATACTTAGTAGCTAATATACAATTCAACTACTATAATTCCATATGAAAAACTGATTATAATAATATATCACATACAAATATTCTTCAAACTTACAACTTCGCTATATAACATGAAATATAATACACTTTGATACAGGACAGTTTTGAAGATAAACCTAGTTAATACGCAAGTTGTTCAGCAAAAGAAATAAAGACACGTAATTCATAAGTCCAGAAACAAGTCATGCATTCTGGTTTTACTAAGACGACTTCCTATCCTTGGTTTTGTGGAAAGTAACCGTTATGACCATTGGCTAGGCAGCAAGTTGTAATGTCATCAAAAGGACGAGGGTTTCGTAATGCCCAACAGCCCCGTAACATTCTAAAAACCTTGTTTCTCACCCCAACTACTGAATCCGTCACTTGTGGGAAGGTCTTATTTAAAAGCTGCAGTCCGATGTTCTTTTTCTCACTTTGGTAAGAAGCGAACATCACTAACCCGTAAGCATAACATGCTTCTTTATGTTGCATGTTAGAAGCTCTTTCTAATTCACGAAATCCTATGTTGGGATATGTTGAGTCAAAATAGGTTCTTAACCCGTAGCGTAAAATTGCATTTGGGTTCCCCGCATTTAATACTTTAAAGAAAACACGGCGTAACTTACGGTCTCCCCAATGTGATATACCCCACCTATCAAAGGAAAGCCTTTTATAAACTAAGGCATTTCTGGAAAGTCTTTCAAATGTTTGACAAGTTAATTTCGCCATAACTAAATGTGCTGATGAATTCTGACCGACTCTAGACAAGATTTCCTCAATCATATCCTCTGGTAGGTCTTCTAAAATATTTGGTTGTCTACCCTTAACGTCCATTTTGTTTTTATACTGTAAAATAGACAAGGATTAGATTCGTAAAAGATAATTAACAAACAATACAAGCAATTTTTTTTTTCATAGAACACAAAAGTGCAAGCACACTACAATACATATAATATACAACATGATTACAACCCTCTAATCTGAATCACTGGTTTCTTCTTCTTCAGACTTGGTTCGTTTTCCTAATTTTCTAGGAATATATGGTGTTCCTCTAATACGAGCTGTCATTTTCCACAATGGTTTAGAGAAACCTGGTGGTTTAGAGGTTCCCGGGTCATTGTTACATTTTAGGAAATACGGATGTTGTCGATACATATAAAGTTCATCGGGGTTGGAATCGGGTTTTTCTATTTTTATACCTTTTCCCTTATTATTTTCTTTCATTTTATTAAATTGGGTCGAGGTAATTTCTATAACATCATCGGAATCCTCATCAGGATCCGATTCATTGGAAAATTGGTAATCTTCCCAATATTTTGCTTCTTCAGCGGAAACACCATTGACCATTATTAACTTTGGTCCGTTGGTTGAGGATTTTCTTTTATTTAATCGATTTACTATAGGTATCAATATTTCTTCCTCCGGAACCTCTTCTTCTGGTTTCTCCTCTTTCGATTCTTCCTCTTATGGTTCCTCTTCTTCCTGTTCCTCCTCTTCGGGTTCCTCCTCTTCTGGTTCCTCTTCGGGAATTTGTGAATCTTCCCAAAATATATTCGACTCTTCATTATTATTAGGTGAATCAATGGGATTTGTACTAGAGGTAGACATCTATCACACAATATCAAACACGTTAAGAGATTAATATATCACATAATATTTACAAGTTAATAATATATAGTTTCCAACAAAAAAAAATTAAGCAATCGTTTTTGAAGAAAAACACGGTCGAAGTCCAGACTCACTAATGCATCCTAACAAACTCGGTAAGACACACTAATGCAATTTTCTGGTTCTCTAAGACCAACGCTCAGATACCAACTGAAATGTCCCGTTCATATTGATCATAAACGTTCCATATTAATTGATTTTGTCGCGAGGTTTTGACCTCTATATGAGACGTTTTTCAAAGACTGCATTCATTTTTAAAACAACCATAACCTTTATTTTATCGATAAAGGTTTAAAAAGCATTACGTAGATTATCAAATAATGATAATCTAAAATATACCGTTTACACACGACCATTACATAATGGTTTACAATAAGAATATATTACATCAAAAATAAGTTTCTTGAATGCAGTTTTTACATAATATCATACAAGCATGGACTCCAAATCTTGTCCTTATTTTAGTATGCAACATCGAAAGCTCTTAATAATCACCTGAGAATAAACATGCTTAAAATGTCAACAAAAATGTTGGTGAGTTATAGGTTTAACCTGTATATTATCAAATCATAATAATAGACCACAAGATTTCATATTTCAATATACATCCCATACATAGAGATAAAATTCATTCATATGGTGAACACCTGGTAACCGACATTAACAAGATGCATATAAGAATATCCCCTATCATTCCGGGAAATCCTTCGGACATGATAAAAATGAATTCGAAGTACTAAAGCATCAGGTACTTTGGATGGGGTTCGTTAGACCCAATAGATCTATCTTTAGGATTTGCGTCAATTAGTAGATCAGTTTACTCATTCTTAGGTTACCAAGCAAAAGGGGCATATTCGGCTTCGATCATTCAACCATATAATGTAGTTTCATTTACTTGTGTCTATTTCGTAAAACATTTATAAAACTGCATGTATTCTCATCCCAAAATATTAGATTTTTAAAAGTGGGACTATAACTCACTTTCACAGATTTTTACTTCGTCGGGAAGTAAGACTTGGCCACTGGTCAATTCATGAACCTATAACAAATATGTACATATATATCAAAGTATGTTCAAAATATATTTAGAACATTTTTAATACGTTTTAATGTTTTAAGTTTATTAAGTCAGCTGTCCTCGTTAGTAACCTACAACTAGTTGTCCACAATTAGATGTACAGAAATAAATCGATATATATTATCTTGAATCAATCCATGACCAAGTTTATACACGTCTCAGGCTAGATCACAACTCAAAGTATATATATTTTTGGAATCAACCTCAACCCTGTATAGCTAACTCCAACATTACTGCATATAGAGTGTCTATGGTTGTTCCAAATAACATATATACATGGGTCGACACACATGGGTCGATATGATATGTCAAAACATTTGCATACGTGTCTATGGTATCCCAAGATTACATAATATATTAGAATACATGTATAAAATAATATGAGTTAGCTCGGATATGGTTTGTATAGAATTGTTACAATATTTCCCGTAGCTACAACAATCAAAAATATCCAATCTTGTTTTACCCATAACTTCTTCGTTTTAAATCCGATTTGAGTGAATCAAATTGCTATGACTTCATATTGAACTCTATTTTATGAATCTAAACATAAAAAGTATAGGTTTATAGTCATAAATATAAGTTACAAGTCATTTTTGTAAAGGTAGTCATTTCAGTCGAAAGAACGACGTCTAGATGAGTTTAACCATGATTTTTGGATATAGTTTAGAAAAATCATTTTCCCAGAAGAACAAATTTTAAATCAAAGTTTATCATAGTTTTTAATTAACTAACCCAAAACAGCCCGCGGTGTTACTACGACGGCGTATATCCGGTTTTGCGGTGTTTTTCGTGTTATCCGGTTTTAAATCATTAAGTTAGCATATCATATAGATATAGAACATGTGTTTAGTTGATTTTAAAAGTCAATTTAGAAGGATTAACTTTTGTTTGCGAACAAGTTTAGAATTAACTAAACTATGTTCTAGTGATTACATGTTCAAATCTTCGAAAAAGATAGTTTTATATGTATGAATCGAATGATGTTATGAACATCATTACTACCGCAAGTTTAGTAGGTAAACCTACTGGAAGTGATAAGAAATGATCTAGCTTTAAAGGATCTTGGATGGCTTGAAAGTTCTTGAAGTAGAATCATGACACGAAAACAAGTTCAAGTAAGATTATCACTCGAATTAAGATAGTTATAGTTATAGGAATTGAATCAAAGTTTGTATATGAGTATTAACTTGATTTAGAATGATATCTTACTGTAAACAATAAGGATTTCTTGAGGTTGGATGATCACTTTACAAGATTGGAAGTGAGCTAGTAAACTTGGAAGTATTCTTGATTTTATGAAACTAGAACTTGTAGAATTTATGAAGAACACTTAGAACTTGAAGATAGAACTTGAGAGAGATCAATTAAATGAAGAAAATTGAAGAATTAAAGTGTTTGTAGGTGTTTTTGGTCGTTGGTATATGGATTAGATATAAAGGATATGTAATTTTGTTTTCATGTAAATAAGTCATGAATGATTACTAATATTTTTGTAATTTTATGAGATATTTCATGCTAGTTGCCAAATGATGGTTCCCACATATGTTAGGTGACTCACATAGGCTGCTAAGAGCTAATAATTGGAGTGTATATACCAATAGTACATACATCTAAAAGCTGTGTATTGTACGAGTACCAATACGGGTGCATACGAGTAGAATTGTTGATGAAACTGAACGAGGATGTAATTGTAAGTATTTTTGTTAAGTAGAAGTATTTTGATAAGTGTCTTGAAGTCTTTCAAAAGTGTATAAATATATATTAAAACACTATATGTATATACATTTTAACTGAGTCGTTAAGTCATCGTTAGTCGTTACATGTAAGTGTTGTTTTGAAACCTTTAGGTTAACGATCATGTTAAATGTTGTTAACCCATTGTTTATTATATCTAAATAGATGTTAAATTATTACATTATTATGATATTATGATGTATTAATATATCTTAATATGATATATATACAATTAAATGTCGTTACAATGATAATCGTTACATATATGCCTCGTTTCGAAATCATTAAGTTAGTAGTCTTGTTTTACATATGTAGTTCATTGTTAACATACTTAATGATATACTTAATTATCATTTTATCATGTTAAACATAGTGTATTAATATCTTAATATGATTCATATGTAATTAGTAAGACGTTGATATAACGATAATCGTTATATATATCATTTTCGAGTTTCTTAATTCAATAGGCTCATTTTTATGTATATAACTCATTGTTAAAATACCTAATGAGATACATACTTATCATAATATCATGTTTACTATATATATCCATATATGTCATCATAATGTTTTTACAAGTGTTAACGTTCGTGAATCACCGGTCAACTTGGGTGGTCAATTGTCTACATGAAACCTATTTAAATTAATCAAGTCTTAACAAGTTTGATTGCTTAACATGTTGGAAACACTTAATCATGTAAATAACAATTTCATTTAATATATATAAACATGGAAAAGTTCGGGTCACTACATTATGCATATCTTACTACCAAATATCGTATTGTGAGTTTCATTTGCTCCCCTTTTAAATGCTTTTGCAATATATATTTTTGGGACTGAGAATACATGCACTGCTTTTATAACTGTTTTACGAAATAGACACAAGTACTTGAAACTACATTCTATGGTTGAATTATGTAATGGTTGAATTATGTAATTGAATATCACCCCTTTTGCTCGGTAACCTAAGAATTAGTGAACGCCACTAATTGACGCGAATCCTGAAGATAGATCTATGGGCCTAACGAACCCCATCCAGGTTATGGATGCTTTAGTACTTTGATTTTTATATACAGATGACTGTACCTGTATATTTGGGGATATTCTATATGCATTTGTTGATGTCGGTTACCAGGTGTTCACCATATGAATGATTTTTATACAGATGAGTGTTCCTGTATTATTTTTTTTTTTTGCAGATGAGTGTTCCTACAGTTAACTATGAAAATTAAATCTTGTGGTCTATTAAAATGATGGAAATGAATGTTTATGATAAACTAATGAACTTACCAACCTTTTGATTGACACTTGAAAGCATCTTTATTCTCAGGTATTAAAGAAATCTTCCTCTGTGCATTAGCTCATTTTAAGGACATTACTTGGAGTCATTCATGGCATATTTCAAAAGATGTTGCATTCGAGTCGTTGAGTTTGTCAAGACTATTATTAAGTCAATTATAGTTGGATGTGTTACGAAATTGTATGCATGCCGTCAAATTTCGCTGTAAAGAAAGTTTGTCTTTTAAAAAGGAATGCAATGTTTGTAAAATGTATCATATAGAGGTCAAATACATCGCGATGTAATCATATGTTATTGTATTCGTCCTTATGGATTAGGACGGGTTGCTTCAGATTATATTGAACTTTATGTGTTTAACTGATTTAAATGCATACTTGATCTGAGTGGATTACTTGAATTAATATGATGATATTAATTGATAAACTTGTTTCGGATAACGAAATATATAGAAAACAACACGGTTACGATAACTGCATAGAAAGCCTTCCAGATACGGAACTCTGAAACTTGAATAAATAATTATTTTTGATAATTATTAACTTTATGAAAAACTTATTTAATCTATCAAGTATTTAATGAATTAAACCCGGTGGATTGCGTTTCAACGATCGATTAACGTTCCGGGAATCCGATACGGTTAACGGCACTCGAAACGGACCACGCGCGTACAAGCTTTTAGACGAAACAAGCCCGAGAACACCCTAGATGGGCCATTCAGCCGAATCCATGCCCCACCCCCTTTAATGGACTTAGTTGGGCTAATTAATCACTAGTGGTCAATTTTTGGGCCTAATTAAATATATCTGGAAAATTAAAACACTGGACATTCATTCACACCCTAACCTAGTCGACTTTTTGCTCTCTTCTTCCCTCCCTTGGCTGTCGACCTTCAACCATCACCATCATCATCAAAAATCAAAATTAGCAAAAGTCTTGTGCTTCAAAGTTGTTCCATGCTTCGTCCTCTACTCTCTAGCATCCATTGATTGTGCTTTTGAGGTATAAAATAACTAACCCTAATTGTTTTAGATCTGATTTTTATCAATTACATTGTGTACAAGGGTCTAGTGCTCATATCTTTGTGTTTGATCATGTTTGCATGCGTTAATTTGCTCGTTGTTGTGACTAGGGTTAATCCCGAATCTAATATGCATGATTACAGAAACCTAAATTTTTTGAAAATTAAATATTATTACATATTTAGAATCCTCTCGAAAAATTAATAAATTTAGGCTTTGGAATTGCATGATTTCGTTACCGGATGTGCAAGTTATGATTAAATGAAGTTTTGTTGATGAATATATGATTTATGCGAATTCTGGAAAAATGAGTAAGGAATTGAGTTATATACGATCACCATTGTAGAGAATTCAAAAACATTCAATTTATATTAGGATATCATATTATTTAGAGTTATAATGCTTATGTTATGCCTAAACGAATGTTCTTGACAAAACTGATTTGCTCGGTAACCTAAAACTGATTCTAAAAGTAATTTTTAATGAGATTTTGAACCAAGTCTTTGCTTGTATGTAAAATTCATATGTTGTAGATAACGTTTCATCTAGGCCTTGTGATATTTGGATTTGTATAGCTTGCGTAATGTGCATACCAAAATGATGACATGTATTCTGTCCAAATCTGCTACGTATGCACCTTTAGCTCTATAAGTTGACTTGTGGATGATTTTAGAACTTGAGATTCTGTATATTTGAACTTTGTATGATATGTGATCAAAGTATAGCTTATTGCAAACCTTGAAACCTGATGTATTATGCACAATGTGGCCAAAGATTTGCTAACTACTGAATTGAGCTAAAACAGAAGGTCTAACTTTACGAAATAAACTGTACCAATTGGCTAAACCAAAACATCTCATCTTTTTATATGAGTTAATTTAGCTTGTCCTTGAACCATGGCCACTGACCTTGCTTGTTTTGCATGCTCCTAGCTCCTGTTATGACCATTTTGAGATTGATGCGCAGATTGAAACTGATTTCATGCAACGTGTTTTGTGAATATAATTATGTGTTTCATGCTAAGGCTATATTTTTGAACTCATAAATGATTATAGGTTGACTAATGAACATTTACATGTCTTAATTTAAGCTTGTTTGTCATATGCTCATACGTGCCCTTAGTGCACACTACATAACATGCGGTATGACAATGAAATCGTTAGTCGATAAAACTTGAAACTGAAACTGAAAATGAATGTTATGAATCAAGCTCAACTATTTGACAAACATTGACATGAACCTACTGAGGTGTTGACTTTGTTGACCAATTTGACCAAGGTTTGACTTTTATGACTTGCATGAACTAGTTGACTTTTGCTTACATGTTGAGTCAGTTTGAGCACTAGGTGTAACATCCCGCCTTTTTCCGTTAAAATATTTTTTAACGCCCGTTTTTTTTAGATAATATCTTTCGTTATCTAGATTCGTACCTTCCATTAACTAGCGTTTCAATAACTTTGTTATTTAATTATAACATCTCTTGTTTCTCTAGCGTTTTCAAAATAATTCGTTCGGTTAATTCACGCACCCGCTTTCAAACTTGAGGGACTAAATTTGCCAAGTGGGCAAACTAGTTGACTAGGTCAACTAGTCAAACCATCATCTCCACTCATTCACTCCACCTCCCTCATCTTCTTTTTCTCTCTAGTTCAAGAACTCCATTTTCTCCCAACTTCACTAATTCATCATCTAAATTCATTCTAGCAATCAAACATCAAAACAAATTACATATCTGTGATCATTGCATCATCCTCTTCAATTTGATACCAATTTTATAGCTTGGGGTAAGGTTTTCAAAATCTCTAATTTTCATAAATTAGACCTTTAGACTTGAAATGGTGTTAATTAGTGTCTATGGCTCATTGTGATGTCGTGTATGTAATTTGTATGCTCGATCTTGTTATTTGGTGTAACTAGCATGAACACTTGAAATGGGTTAGTTTAATCCTTGGTTTTGGGTGATTTAATGTTGTTAAATGTTAATGATATTGTGTTAAATGCGTTACTAGCATCATTAGCTTCGTTTTGGTATGTTGGATGACATGAAAATCCCACATTAACATGATTATTGATTTTGTGATTCTTGGTTAGGGTTGATAGATCTTACAACAAACTTTTGATGCATTAAATGCTTTGCAATATTATTTGTAAGTGTTTAGTTATATTGTATGCGTAATTACATACGAAACGGCATATTGTATGTGTAAATTAGGTTCCCGAATCATGAAATGCGTTTTACGAACTTGAAACTTGAATAATGAAATTTTAACGATCATTTAACGAGGTTTTTGTTGTTTTAAATGATTAACTTGATTGATGATACGTGTTTAGTTGTATTCCTTGTCAAAATACCTTTCCAACGATATAAGATACATGTTTTAAGTGTTTTCGGTTCACAATTTGTGTTTGTTTGAGTTTTGGTTCGAGACTTGTGAAATTTCAGCAAACTACAACTGCCCGGGTGTTTGGACGCCGTCCCACCCTTTGGACGCCGCCCAGTCCTTCATTGTTGGATGCCGTCCAACCATTTTGGACGTCATCCAAATGAACTGCAGATTTCTGCTTTGCTTGGTCGTTTACCGTTTAATTCTAACTATGCTACGCACCTCCGATTAACATAAAACTTGGTCAACATATTCATATATGATTACTAATTGAAGAAAAATTGCCGGATACCCGACCCGACCCCGTTGACTTTGACTTTAACCAAGTTTGACTTTTAGTCAAACTTAACCAAACGCTTATGCAATCGTTCTAACGTGCTTTTATACTTATATCTTGCATGAAACTTGACAACATGATTCACATGCTATATAATCGAGTCATAACGAGCCATAGGACTAATTGAACACATTTCGACCGACCTTGTGTCGTAACCAGTAATTGATACAACTTATTTGTTTAGGTCAAGGCTAAGGAACTTTCATTATACAACGTTTAATTACAAGTACTTTAGCATGCAACTACGGTGAGATCATAGTCCCACCTTTTCAACAACTTTTACTCTTTAAATTATGGGATGAGAAACATATACGTATCATACTTTTATACTTTGAACACAAGTACGAAAACAAACATTCCACAGCTAGTTAGAACAAAAAGCCTCAATTCAATTATCATTAGTTACACTTGCAGGGTGTAAACGTGAACTTATGTTATGTGATCAAATGGGCTTGACGAGCCCTCTTTTTGGATGGTTCGCTACCGTTAGCGGATGAAATATATTTTCGGGTATAGTGTATGTTCTAACACTAATTAAATGGGGTTCGTATACAGTTAAGTCTTGATAATTAGGTGCTCCCGAACGTACAACATCTTTGGAATGCAAACGATTTGGATAATCAACTATACAAAATCTTGTGGTTCAAAAACAACGTTTACAAATACACCTATGATTTCACTAACGTTTTTCGTTGATAGTTTTCTATATGTTTCTCAGGTTCATACTTGGCTACTTGATACTTGCTTCTGCACACTTTGATTTCTTGCTTGGGGTCAAGCATACACGCATATGCTAGTGATAGCACCTTGGGATTCAAACATAATGTTTACATGCATACGCTATTGATAGCATTCGTGATTTTCAACTTATATTATATCGCAAGTTATTTCATTTATACTTTACAACTTTTGTAAACTTAAACTTGTTGTCAACCATTTGGTAACTTAAAACTTTGCAAGTCATGCACGTTTCAAATGAATGCGACATAATTTTGGTCAAACGCATCTCGTTTAGGGACTATGATCACGTAATGGGACCTAAGTTAACGGCGCCGTCAATGATGATTTTTTCGGGTCGTTACAGATGGTATCAGAGCGTTGGTTGTAGGGATCTAGGATGTGCATTAGTGTGTCTGACAGAGTCGTTAGGACGCATTAGTGAATCTAGACTACAACCAGATAGTTAATCATTGCATTCTGACTTGTATTTGCTATAGATAGCACTTACTTGACTACTTGTGCATTTATACTTGAACCATTCTTAGGTGAACTTCTTAATGGTACCAAATTTTCATTTTACGAACTTGTACTCTGCCACTTTTGGGTAACACACGTAAACTTAAGATTCATACACGTGAGGATGACGACGACTTCATTAGTTATACTAGTTCAGGAACTCTGTCTCCCAGGTTGTTATTCATCACCGTCCCGGCTTACTATCCACAAGTGCTGTAAAGTTTCCACCACTATGGCAATCACTGACCTCTACTGATGTTACACCGGTGTTCTTCACTATCTACCACTTCTTGTTACTACCGCCACTACTTTAGGTGAGTATCGTCATCACTACTTATCACTACGGTTGTGTACTACTCGTTATCATAATTCGTAACTCTTTTCGTACCTAAAGACATTATTGTTTGACTTGAACTGCATTGACGTGAATAACCAGTTATACACTTCCCTCAGGAAACGCATCTTCAGAGTTGCATTAATTCTTTCGATTCGATACGAGTCATGTTAGAGATGCCGTTTCACTTTGTTCATTTTAAATCCTCACGATTACATAAACTTGATTCTATGGAGTGATGTGGGAATGGAGGTATGAGTTAGCATAATATAATGACACTCGATCAACGTAGTTATATTATGGTAAGTCATAACAAAGTTCTAATGACTCGTGATGGTGATTGGACTCGATCAACCTAATCACCACCATGTACCATGTACATGACTTTATTTTTCTTATTTGAACATCTGAAAATTTCGAGAATATTGATAAGAACCATACCAAGGACACACCTTTGATTATTTCCAAATCATATTTATGCTTCTGAATAAAGGACCAATTCTTTCAACTTCAAAACATATGCTACACATGTATACTATCTCGTTTTCGCACAGTTTTATCGACGAACTACCAAAATGCTTGATATGCTCACATCGAGGCGGAAACTTCTCTCGCATTACACTCGTACTTCCGTGTAAGGAAATCCTTTATTTAAATTCTCAATGAAGAGAGAGACTCTTCACGTTATACTAGTATTCTCCACGAGGGTGAATAGTCCTAACAAACATTTTTCAGAAACCGATAAGAAACTTGTCCTAACAAACGTTTTTCAGAAACCGACAAGATGGGAAAAACTTGTACAGCTATACATTATAGAAAATCTATCTCAACACGGTGTGCCATTGTCATTTATTTCGGATTTAGATACTCGTTTCACTTCTAAATTTCGGAGTGCCTTACAAGAAACCTTGGGAACACGTTTAAACATGAGTATCGCGTATTATCCACAAACCGAGGGACCAAGCAAACATACGATTCAAACCTTGGGAAACATATCACGAACTTGTATTGTTGCCTTTAATTGATTTCCTCTTACAGCGATAGTTATCATTCGAGTGTTAACGCCGCACCTTTTCGAAAATTTATATGGCCGCAAATGTCATTCTCCTATTCGTTGGACCGAAGTAGGTGACAAGCAACCACCGAACCCGAACACATTCATGAAATAACCGTTAAGATCGTTCAAATCCAAGAAAGACCCAAGATAGCCCGTAATCACCACTATGCCGATGTTAGATGTAAGCCTCTTGAATTCCTAGTGGGTGACCGCGTAATATTAAATATCGCACCTTGGAAAGGTGTAATCCGTTTCAGAAAACGTAGAACGCTAAATCCGCGACATTTGGATCCTTTTAAAATCTTGGAGCGTATTGGACCCGTTGCTTACCGTTTCGAACTCCCAACTCAATCGAAATCCCGTGCATCCTACATTCCATGTATCAAACTTAAAGAAGCGTCTTGCCGAACAAGAACTTCTTAATTCTTTTGATGAACTTACTATCGATGACAAACTCCACTTCATAGGAAAACCGGTCGAAATTATGGATCGTGTAACCAAACCTTAAAATAACTTAAAATCCCGATCGTCAAAGTTCATTGGAATGCCAAGATCAAATGCAAAAGAAGTACCCTAACTTATTCGTAGAATTTGCAATGCAAGGCCTCGAGGAAGAAACAACGACTACTACTTCCAACTAAATTTAGGGATGAAATTTCTTTTAAGGTGTAGGTAATGTAACATCCCGCCTTTTTCTGTTAAATTATTTTAACGCCCGTTTTATTTTTTAGATAATATCTTTCGTTATCTAGATTTGTACCTTCCATTAACTAGCGTTTCAATAACTTCATTATTTAATTATAACATCTCTCGTTTACTCTAGCGTTTTCAAAATAATTCGTTCGGTTAATTCATGCACCCTCTTTCAAACCCGAGGGACTAAAGTTGCCAAGTGGGCAAACTAGTTGACTAGGTCAACTAGTCAAACCACTTCATCTCTACTCATTCACTCCACCTCCCTCATCTTCTTTTTCTCTCTAGTTCAAGAACTCCATTTTCTCCCAACTTCACTAATTCATCATCTAAATTCATTCTAGCAATCAAACATCAAAACAAATTACATATTTGTGATCCTTGCATCATCCTCTTCAATTTGGTACCAATTTCATAGCTTGAGGTAAGCTTTTCAAAATCTCTAATTTTCATAAATTACACCTTTAGACTTGAAATGGTGTTAATTAGTGTCTATGGCTCATTGTGATGTCGTCTATATAATTTGTATGCTCGATCTTGTTATTTGGTGTAACTAGCATGAACACTTGAAATGGGTTAGTTTAATCCTTGATTTTGGGTGATTTAATGTTGTTAAATGTTAATGATATTGTGTTAAATACGTTGCTAGCATCATTAGCTTCGTTTTGGTATGTTGGATGACATGAAAATTCCACATTAACATGATTATTGATTTTGTGATTCTTGGTTAGGGTTGATAGATCTTAAAACGAACTTTTGATGCATTAAATGCTTTGTAATATTATTTGTAAGAGATTAGTTGTATTGTATGCGTAATTACCTACGAAACGGCATATTGTATGTGTAAATTGGGTTCCCGAATCATGAAATGCGTTTTACGAACTTGAAACTTGAATAATGAACTTTTAACGATCATTCGATGAGGTTTTAGTTATTGTAAATGATTAACTTGATTGATGATATGTGTTTAGTTGTATTGCTTGTCAAAATACCTTTCCAACGATATAAGATACACGTTTTAAGTGTTTTCGGTTCACAATTTGTGTTTGTTTGAGTTTTGGTTCGAGACTTGTGAAATTTCAGCAAACTGCAACTGCCCAGGTGTTTGGACGCCGTCCCACCCTTTGGACGCCATCCATGAAAGGACCCGTTCATATAAATTATAAACGATTCACAATAGTTGATTACATCGCGAGGTATTTGACCTCTATATGATACATATTACAAACATTGCATTCGTTTTTAAAACACAAACTTTCTTTACATCGAAAATTGACAGACATGCATACCATTTCATAATATCCACTATCCAATTATAAATTAACTTAATAGTAATCTTTGATGAACTCAATGACTCGAATGCAACGTTCTTCGAAATATGCCATGAAATACTCCAAGTAATATCTTTAAAACAAGCAAATGCACAGCGGAAGATTTCTTTTATACCTGAGAATAAACATGCTTTAAAGTGTCAACCAAAAGGTTGGTGAGTTCATTAGTTTATCATAATCATTCATTTCCATCATTTTAATAGACCACAAGAATTTCATTTCCAGTTCTCATAAATATACGTCCCATGCATAGAGACAAAAATAATCATTCATATGGATTGAACACCTGGTAACCGACATTAACAATATGCATATAAGAATATCCCCATCATTCCGGGATTCTCCTTCGGACATGATATAAATTTCGAAGTACTAAAGCATCCGGTACTTTGGATGGGGTTTGTTAGGCCCAATAGATCTATCTTTAGGATTCGCGTCAATTAGGGTGTCTGTTCCCTAATTCTTAGATTACCAGACTTAATAAAAAGGGGCATATTCGATTTCGATAATTCAACCATAGAATGTAGTTTCACGTACTTGTCTCTATTTTGTAAATCATTTATAAAAATTGCGCATGTATTCTCAGCCCAAAAATATAAAGGGTAAAAAGGCAAATGAAACTCACCATACTGTATTTTGTAGTAAAAATACATATAACATCATTGAACAAGTGTAGGGTTGGCCTCGGATTCACGAACCTATAATAATTATATATATTTTTATGTGTTTGTCAAATTTGTCTAATAAATTAGGCCAAGTTATAGTGTACCACAATCCTAATGCTCGAGTCTAATATGCAAAGGTCAATAAAAGTTAGTTTGACTCAAAATGATTTCAAAAATTTATTACATAATTTAAATATCGTTTTATATATTTTTAAAAGATTTAATAGAGTAAATAATATATTATTTTTTAATAAATAAAATTTTACATTAAAATATACTTTTATATATCTTAAGTAATAAAATTTATACAGTTCATTCAATATCATAAAAATATTGTGATGTATTCTATTAAGGTAGTTATATAATTTGTATCACATATTTATTTGATAAAATAATATCTATACGTAAATGTTGTATTATTTTGTAATAATAGTTATTATTATTAATAAAATATTACTATTTAAATTTACTAAGATAATATGATAAAATAATAATTTTGATTAGGATAACCTTAATATTTACGATACTTTTTAATAATAATAGTAATGATAAAAATAATAAAAATGACAATTTTATCTAATTTAATATCTTTCAATATTTTAATTTCATCATGATACTCATACCTATTCCTTCTTAATCGATTCATTTAATAGTTTTTAAATCGTCTGTTATATCGCGTTCATAATAATAATAATAATAATAATGATAATAATAATAATAATAATAATAATTAGATAAAACTATAACGACGATAACGACGATAATAATACTCATTTTTTAATAATAATACAAAAATTCAATTGAATATAACTTCTAATCCATCCGTCAAAACCATTTGGTATCTAAAGGAAAAGTTCATAATTTTTCGCTAGCTTTCCAAGGACATGCATATCTTATATCTTATCTCATCCCTAGTATAACAACCTTTAAGATTCAACATAACTTATCTAAGGGCAATATCAAATATACAAGCATGCCTAATTCTATTTTCTCGAGCACTAGTCAGGGATACACTATTAGTATGTAAAAAATTTAATTAGGAGTACTCACGTAACAATATTGAGGTTCAATACTGTAGGAAAGGTACGTAGACGAAACGGAGATGACAAACACTAGATTGACCTCATGAGCATAACACCCATGAACCATACCCATAACCTCCATAGCTATAACCCATTATTTCCTTAGCTCTATCCCCCTCATAAAAATTCGTTTTGAAAATAATGCACTCATGACCTCGTCGTAATATTTTATGTATAATACTAATTATAATAATACTAGTACTACTAATAATAAGTTTAATGATAATAATCTTTATAATATTAATAATAATAATAAATATATATATAACGAGAGAGATAGAAGATAGATTGAAGAATGATGAGCTCGATTTTTTTTTTATAGTCCCAAATTTGGCCCCATCTCCGCAATCTCGGAGGATTGCTGAATTAAAAGTCCCTAAATTTACGGAGTCAATCACTAAAGTGATTTGCAATTCACATGTTTCTTATATTTTTACGTAGTATTAGTTATTATTATATATATAATATATTTAATTCATATAATTAATTATATATTATATTATATTTACGCTCATGGTAAAAATGTGATTTTTACAAAAATGACACGGTCGTGATCTCACGACTCATGTACCACTTTCGGTTTTTCGGGCGCACTTTCGTACGTTTAGAAAACTAGCCTTTTACGTTACGCGACGTGTACCTTTTACAAAAATTAGACTTACTTATCAATAATTTAGCTTTATAAAAATATCACTTATAAAATTTAGCGTTGTGGTCATTTACTTATTTAAATCAAAGTCTCGTTGTTTATCAAAATATATTATTTAAAATCCGGACGTTTTATGACTCGTACCTTTATCAAAATATAGACTTAAATTAATTAAAAACTAACCCACTCAGAGTGTAACTTAATCTTTTGAGTGTTTTGGTCATTTACTTTTATAATTCATACCCTCGTTAGTTATCGAAGTATATTTAATAACATTAACTTAAACCAAAACGTCTTTTGACTAAATTAAAATATATTTATAATATGTAGGTTTGAAATACTTTAATAAATATTTAGATTTTAATTATATTTCAAAGTATATTTGAAGATCGTTTATGATATTATATCCTATAACGTTTATACTTTAAAAAATATAATTTCCTTATGTGTCAACGTTTAGTTTGTTTTCCTTAAACTTTCTAAATAATATAACTATATTCCCAAAGTTTCTCTTTCACTCTAAATAATAGGAAGGTTAACTAGTTAACGTTTATATAGAAAGTCGAACAGAAAACTCCACTAACATTTGGCTAGTTCCCGTTAATTGACACCTTTGTCTTCTTTTATAACTCGCTTTACCATTTTTCCGAATACGGTTAATAATAAGGGTTACCTAATTCAAAGTGGACCTCATAACAGAGACTCATAATCATAGTTCAATGTATCCGATAATTCAATCATTTGACATTATCTTTTAATCTAGTCGATAAACTTACATCGAACAAATACGTTTATGTAACATATTATTCATTCAATACCTTGATAGCATTTCCAAATTCATAAAATAGATCTCATAGCTTATATTCATATTAACTAATCCGTTCAATGTTTTATTAATATATCTCAATTTAATAATCACACATGTATATGTATATATATTTATTTACACATAATTGT
The DNA here is from genome assembly GCF_046630445.1 of Rutidosis leptorrhynchoides. Taxonomy (NCBI): domain Eukaryota; kingdom Viridiplantae; phylum Streptophyta; class Magnoliopsida; order Asterales; family Asteraceae; genus Rutidosis; species Rutidosis leptorrhynchoides. The sequence continues at coordinate 325,158,270 of NC_092335.1, read as the reverse complement.
TCGTGAATCGCTAGGCATGGTCAAAGGGTAATTGATTACATGAATATAGTTTTCAAAACATTCAAGACTCAACATTACAGATTTTTGCTTATCGTGTCGGAAACATATAAAGGTTAAAGTTTAAATTTGTTCGAAAATCTCCGGGTCATCACAGTACCTACCCGTTAAAAGAAATTTCGTCCCGAAATTTGATAGAGGTTGTCATGGCTAACAGTAAGAGTGTTTTCATGACGTATATGAACTGATAATTAGGGTTTTATCATCATTGATTAATATAGATAAAATGATTTGTTTTTGTGAAGAGCACGAATGAAGCTATCACTTAAGAGTGAAAATGAATAAAAGTAAGTTTGACTTAACCGGTGTCGTAGTCAAGATTGATTTCCGGAATTTAAGGAATTTAGAAGAAATCTTCATATTAAGATTTGATTCTTCGGTAATTAAGGAGATTCAGATCTTCTTTGATTAAACGCGATAATCTGCTTCGATTGCTCTGTCGAAAATTTTCCTATAAATCCATCCTCTCCATTCCCTTACAACTCACACCTTCTATTCTTTCTTTCTCAATTTCTACTTTAAAGTATTCGTTAATATGCTCCATCCCATCCTGTTCCTTGATATACTCCTAACCTTCATATCTGTCATTCTTCTTTTTAATCTGCCACCGGAAGAATCTATTTACTTCTACTATACTCTTGGGTTTATAGTGTTTCTAGTTCTCCCATGTCTTTACATTGCTATATGCATTGATATATATGGGTTGTAATTTCCGGGTTGTTGTTAGATTTTACACCTTCCCTTATATTTCGATGTCCCTGCTTCTGTCTTCTATAGTCATCGTCATCCCCAGTTAATGCTCTCTTCTATTTACTGCGGTTCATACTCTAAATTTCTATTTCGGAGCTTTGTCCTTTCATTTCTTCTTCTTGCGATTAAATAGCTCTTGTAATGGTCCAGAATTCGTAGGTATGGATTTCAGAATGAACACAGTAATTGTTCTAAGAAGGATAGGGTAATGGTAAATCCTGATTTGTTAAATTACCAGAATACCCTGGAAAAGACCGAATCATCAAGAAATATTTTCTTGATATATTTAGAGGTTAAATAGAATATAGGAGTCATGTAACATGGCACATGATGACGTTATGATCTGTGAATCATCACGTTCCATTTAGAAACTCAGCATGAATTACTGTAATATAATCACGTTGATCAAGTGTCATTATATTATACTAACTCATGCTTCAGCTCCCAACACTACTTAAAAAAAAAAAAATTTCCTATTTTAAACTCGAATGTTTCAGAATTTAGAAACTAAAATAGTTTCTTTTATGATATAATACAGATAGCGCGAAGAGGTAAATGATTTCGGATAAGAATAATTAAGAAAATATCTTCAGAAATATGGAGGATATTTATAATGAAAGATATGATGATATCTTAGAATTTCTAATAACAGAGGACGATGAAGAATATTGTCCGCATGGGTTTAGAGTCAAGAGCAAGGTATTCCTTTAATGACTTCAACAGGTACTGAATCATTTAGATTCTTTGAAGGCACGTTTCGCCCTTGTGATTTGTCCACAGCCTCTTTCATACTTTGCTCAATCCGTTTTTCAGTTCCAAAACTTCTCTTTTTCTGAGCTTTGCCAATACACTATTCTTTATCATCAAACTTTTTACTGTTAAGATCGTTTACAGTTGTTGCTGCTTCGTCAGCATTTCAAGAACTAGTTCACAGTTCAAGGTGTTTTTCAGAAACTTCACATTCAAAGTATGTAAGTCCAGGAGATAGACGTTGTACGTACACATATAACTGTTGGCGTAGACATGCTGCGAGATTTCAAATTAATGATTGCTAATTCCCGATGATTCGTATGGCAATTCTTGTTACAAGATGCGAATGAGTAAATGGTGGGGTTTCAATGAATAACTATAATGACTTTTTGGAGAGGTTAAAGTCAAAGGGTAATGAAGTTGTTGGTACATCTGCTAATAATGTGGTGGGATGTAAAAGGTTCCCTGGTAACGATGGTGTATATCTCAAGGTTATAATAAGGTTAGTCTGACTGAAAAGTCGAAGTTGACTTGCTGGAGCTGTGACAAAATTGGCTACTTTGAAAAGGAATTGCAAAGTTATTTTTGCTAATAAATGCCAAAGAATCTGACACAGATATGTGTGGAATTATGACTTTGGTTTCGAGTGCTTTTTAAGTACCTAACTGTGGGTAATATGTGGTTGGATCATCATCTCGATTGCTCATTATTTGAAGTGTCTTCAGATATTTTCGAAGGGTTTGAACACAGATTGTAATCGTTAATATACATTTGATGTTCTAACACAGTTTTGAAGTCAAAGTATAGCTTTGAAAGATGTAGGAATCTAAAAGTGATGATACCGGTTATATCTCGAATTGAATTCTGAGGTTTCAAAATCAAAATTTGTAATTGGGTTTGAATGAGTATGGTTGTTTTGATCTCTATGAAAGAATGTATATTATTGTGAAAGTAGGAAGTATAGTTGATAATTTGCTTGATCAGATTCGAAGAATGTAACATATTAATTGTGAATATATATATCTCTCGGGTATTACCTACCCGTTAAAAAATTTCACAATTAATATTTTGTACATAAGAATTTTATTACAGTCTTTGTGAAAATATATATGTATATATTCTCCTCAGACATAACATAAATTTTAATGAGTTAATACTAAATTAAACTCATTTGATTTACGGTTGAAACTAGAATTGAATAATCCCTTGAAGGCTTAAGAGATTACATAAGTATTTCTTCAATAATATTGAAATTACGAGTCAATACTTTGTTATTTGTTGAGGCGTGATGTTGATTTTTGTTAAATTCTTGTGAACTTCGCAAAGTACGAGTGATGGTATCTGAGAAGTTTCGGTTACATCGATGATGAAAGTGTAAAATCAAATATATACTTGATTTATTATGAATTGGAATTTGTTGAATTGAGACAGAGATTGTAGTTAACGATGGTTAAGTTGCGGGTGAAGGACGTACATTATTGCATATTTGTAAGAAGAATTAACCGAGTAGTTAAGATTCACACACAATAACTTAGCACGGAAAGATTTATTTTTATTTCAAAATATGTATATATAAAATATACATATAATTTCTTCAGAGGGAATGAGTTAACTCTTCATAACTCCTTGATACAATATACGCGTTATTGATTTGTAATGATGTCCACAGTGATTCTTGAACTGACGGAGTTTGTGATGTTATAGGTGTTGTTGATTCTGATGTTGACTGTACTGACGATGCTGTGACGCTGACGGTACTGTTGATGCTGTTGGTAAAACAAGTTTAGCTTGTTAATCACACACCATTTTTGTCAGGGTTTCTACTCTTCCTTCTATCATTTTGGTTCGCTTAACTGATTTATGGTTAGGGCTAGATTAGATAATCTCTAAGATTTTAGAGATTACATAATCTCAGTGGAATGTTTCTCCAAAGAAGTTATGAATTAATACATCGTCAGTTATTGTTGCTGGTGTTCCTTGATATCTATGGTGCGTATGACGTTGATGCTCGTGGGACAGATTGTGAAGTTGAGGTTTATGACGCGGTTGTGGTTGGAGGTGGTAATGGTATTGTTGGCGTTGATGATGGTGGTACTGGTTATGCTGCTGGTGTTGTTGCTGGTGCTGCTACTGGTGTTTGTAATTTTTGCACCATATTCTCCAAAGCCACTACCCGAGCGCGAAGCTCGTTGACTTCTTCTATTACACCGGGGTGATTATCGGTTCGGACGAGCGGATAAATAAAATCTAGAATTTGATGGAGTATATAATCGTGACGAGATACTCTGGAAATGAGAGAGAAAATGGTGTTTCGGACAGGTTCGCCGGTAAGTGCTTCAGGTTCTTCGTCAAGAGGGCAATGTGGTGGATGAAAAGGATCGCCTTCTTCTTGTCTCCAATGATTGAGGAGACTACGAACCCATCCCCAATTCATCCAGAATAGATGATGACTGATTGGTTGATCCATTCCGGTCACACTGCTTTCGGAGCTTGAGTGAGATTCCATTTCAGAATCCGAGTGACTTGAACTGATGACAACTTCCATTTCGTACGATTGGATAAAGGATTTTTCGATATAAAATGATTTTCCGGCTATCGGGTGGTATTCTATTTACATAGGATATCCATATATGTATATAGATCAAAAGATTTCGTAGATTACAGAGGAATTTATGGAATATGTCAGGCAAAGTTTACAGTAATAGATACGATAAGATATGATTTAGCAGGTACGCTAAGATATGAATTTTGTCTATACACTACTCATGCAATTAATGTAGCAAGACGTGTCTAGACTAATAATGATAAGTAGATAATTTCCTAAGGATGATAAGCAGATGATTTCAGACTAGAAATGATAAGCAAAACTTTTGACATGCAGACACGGTCGAAGTCCAGACTCACTAATGCATCCTAACGACTTATCAGTTAGACACACTAATGCAGACCTGGTTCGCTAAGACCACCGCTCTGATACCAACTGAAAGGACCCGTTCATATACATTATAAACGATTCACAATAGTTGATTACATCACGAGGTATTTGACCTCTATATGATACATATTACAAACATTGCATTCGTTTTTAAAACACAAACTTTCTTTACATCGAAAATTGACAGACATGCATACCATTTCATAATATCCACTATCCAATTATAAATTAACTTAATAGTAATCTTTGATGAACTCAATGACTCGAATGCAACGTTCTTCGAAATATGCCATGAAATACTCCAAGTAATATCTTTAAAACAAGCAAATGCACAGCGGAAGATTTCTTTTATACCTGAGAATAAACATGCTTTAAAGTGTCAACCAAAAGGTTGGTGAGTTCATTAGTTTATCATAATCATTCATTTCCATCATTTTAATAGACCACAAGAATTTCATTTCCAGTTCTCATAAATATACGTCCCATGCATAGAGACAAAAATAATCATTCATATGGATTGAACACCTGGTAACCGACATTAACAATATGCATATAAGAATATCCCCATCATTCCGGGATTCTCCTTCGGACATGATATAAATTTCGAAGTACTAAAGCATCCGGTACTTTGGATGGGGTTTGTTAGGCCCAATAGATCTATCTTTAGGATTCGCGTCAATTAGGGTGTCTGTTCCCTAATTCTTAGATTACCAGACTTAATAAAAAGGGGCATATTCGATTTCGATAATTCAACCATAGAATGTAGTTTCACGTACTTGTGTCTATTTTGTAAATCATTTATAAAAATTGCGCATGTATTCTCAGCCCAAAAATATAAAGGGTAAAAAGGCAAATGAAACTCACCATACTGTATTTTGTAGTAAAAATACATATAACATCATTGAACAAGTGTAGGGTTGGCCTCGGATTCACGAACCTATAATAATTATATATATTTTTATGTGTTTGTCAAATTTGTCTAATAAATTAGGCCAAGTTATAGTGTACCACAATCCTAATGCTCGAGTCTAATATGCAAAGGTCAATAAAAGTTAGTTTGACTCAAAATGATTTCAAAAATTTATTACATAATTTAAATATCGTTTTATATATTTTTAAAAGATTTAATAGAGTAAATAATATATTATTTTTTAATAAATAAAATTTTACATTAAAATATACTTTTATATATCTTAAGTAATAAAATTTATACAGTTCATTCAATATCATAAAAATATTGTGATGTATTCTATTAAGGTAGTTATATAATTTGTATCACATATTTATTTGATAAAATAATATCTATACGTAAATGTTGTATTATTTTGTAATAATAGTTATTATTATTAATAAAATATTACTATTTAAATTTACTAAGATAATATGATAAAATAATAATTTTGATTAGGATAACCTTAATATTTACGATACTTTTTAATAATAATAGTAATGATAAAAATAATAAAAATGACAATTTTATCTAATTTAATATCTTTCAATATTTTAATTTCATCATGATACTCATACCTATTCCTTCTTAATCGATTCATTTAATAGTTTTTAAATCGTCTGTTATATCGCGTTCATAATAATAATAATAATAATAATGATAATAATAATAATAATAATAATTAGATAAAACTATAACGACGATAACGACGATAATAATACTCATTTTTTAATAATAATACAAAAATTCAATTGAATATAACTTCTAATCCATCCGTCAAAACCATTTGGTATCTAAAGGAAAAGTTCATAATTTTTCGCTAGCTTTCCAAGGACATGCATATCTTATATCTTATCTCATCCCTAGTATAACAACCTTTAAGATTCAACATAACTTATCTAAGGGCAATATCAAATATACAAGCATGCCTAATTCTATTTTCTCGAGCACTAGTCAGGGATACACTATTAGTATGTAAAAAATTTAATTAGGAGTACTCACGTAACAATATTGAGGTTCAATACTGTAGGAAAGGTACGTAGACGAAACGGAGATGACAAACACTAGATTGACCTCATGAGCATAACACCCATGAACCATACCCATAACCTCCATAGCTATAACCCATTATTTCCTTAGCTCTATCCCCCTCATAAAAATTCGTTTTGAAAATAATGCACTCATGACCTCGACGTAATATTTTATGTATAATACTAATTATAATAATACTAGTACTACTAATAATAAGTTTAATGATAATAATCTTTATAATATTAATAATAATAATAAATATATATATAACGAGAGAGATAGAAGATAGATTGAAGAATGATGAGCTCGATTTTTTTTTTATAGTCCCAAATTTGGCCCCATCTCCGCAATCTCGGAGGATTGCTGAATTAAAAGTCCCTAAATTTACGGAGTCAATCACTAAAGTGATTTGCAATTCACATGTTTCTTATATTTTTACGTAGTATTAGTTATTATTATATATATAATATATTTAATTCATATAATTAATTATATATTATATTATATTTACGCTCATGGTAAAAATGTGATTTTTACAAAAATGACACGGTCGTGATCTCACGACTCATGTACCACTTTCGGTTTTTCGGGCGCACTTTCGTACGTTTAGAAAACTAGCCTTTTACGTTACGCGACGTGTACCTTTTACAAAAATTAGACTTACTTATCAATAATTTAGCTTTATAAAAATATCACTTATAAAATTTAGCGTTGTGGTCATTTACTTATTTAAATCAAAGTCTCGTTGTTTATCAAAATATATTATTTTAAATCCGGACGTTTTATGACTCGTACCTTTATCAAAATATAGACTTAAATTAATTAAAAACTAACCCACTCAGAGTGTAACTTAATCTTTTGAGTGTTTTGGTCATTTACTTTTATAATTCATACCCTCGTTAGTTATCGAAGTATATTTAATAACATTAACTTAAACCAAAACGTCTTTTGACTAAATTAAAATATATTTATAATATGTAGGTTTGAAATACTTTAATAAATATTTAGATTTTAATTATATTTCAAAGTATATTTGAAGATCGTTTATGATATTATATCCTATAACGTTTATACTTTAAAAAATATAATTTCCTTATGTGTCAACGTTTAGTTTGTTTTCCTTAAACTTTCTAAATAATATAACTATATTCCCAAAGTTTCTCTTTCACTCTAAATAATAGGAAGGTTAACTAGTTAACGTTTATATAGAAAGTCGAACAGAAAACTCCACTAACATTTGGCTAGTTCCCGTTAATTGACACCTTTGTCTTCTTTTATAACTCGCTTTACCATTTTTCCGAATACGGTTAATAATAAGGGTTACCTAATTCAAAGTGGACCTCATAACAGAGACTCATAATCATAGTTCAATGTATCCGATAATTCAATCATTTGACATTATCTTTTAATCTAGTCGATAAACTTACATCGAACAAATACGTTTATGTAACATATTATTCATTCAATACCTTGATAGCATTTCCAAATTCATAAAATAGATCTCATAGCTTATATTCATATTAACTAATCCGTTCAATGTTTTATTAATATATCTCAATTTAATAATCACACATGTATATGTATATATATTTATTTACACATAATTGTTCGTGAATCGCTAGGCATGGTCAAAGGGTAATTGATTACATGAATATAGTTTTCAAAACATTCAAGACTCAACATTACAGATTTTTGCTTATCGTGTCGGAAACATATAAAGGTTAAAGTTTAAATTTGTTCGAAAATCTCCGGGTCATCACAATCCAGTCCTTCATTGTTGGATACCGTCCAGCCATTTTGGACGCCGTCCAAAAGAACTGCAAATTTCTGCTTTGCTTAGTCGGTTACCGTTTAATTCTAACTATGCTACGCACCTCCGATTAACATGAAACTTGGCCAACATGTTCATATATGATTACTAATTCAAGAAAAATTGTCGGATACCTGACCTGACCCCGTTGACTTTGACTTTGACCAAGTTTTACTTTTAGTCAAACTTAACCAAACGCTTATGAAATCGTTCTAACGTGCTTTTATACTTATATCTTGCATGAAACTTGACAACGTGATTCACATGCTATATAATCGAGTCATAACCAGCCATAGGACTAATTAACCACATTTCGACCGACCTTGTGTCGTAACCAGTAATTGATATGACTTATTTGTTTAGGTCAAGGCTAAGCAACTTTCATTGCACAACGTTTAATTACAAGTACTTTGGCATGCAACTACGGTGAGATCATAGTCCCACCTTTTCAACAAATTTTACTCTTTAAATTATGGGATAAGAAACATATACGTATCATACTTTTATACTTTAAACACAAGTACGAAAACAAACATTCCACAACGAGTTAGAACAAAAAGCCTCAATTCAATTATCATTAGTTACACTTGCAGGGTGTAAATGTGAACTTATGTTATGTGATCACATGGGCTTGACGAGTCCTCATTCGGATGGTTCGCTACCGTTAGCGGATGAAATATATTTTTGGGTATAGTGTAGGTTCTAACACTAATTCAATGGGGTTCGTATACAGTTAAGTCTTGATAATTGGGTGCTCGCGAACGTATAACATCTTTGGAATGTAAACGATTTGGATAATCAACTATACAAAATCTTGTGGTTCAAAAACAACGTTTACAAATACACCTATGATTTCACTAACGTTTTTAATTGACAGTTTTCTATATGTTTCTCAGGTTCATACTTGGCTACTTGATACATGCTTCCGCACACTTTAATTTCTTGCTTGGGGTCAAGCATACACGCATACGCTAGTGATAGCACCTTGAGATTCAAACATAATGTTTACATGCATACGCTATTGATAGCATTTGTGATTTTCAACTTATATTATGTCGCAAGTTATTTCATTTATACTTTACAACTTTTGTAAACTTAAACTTGTTGTCAAACCGTTTGGTAACTTAAAACTTTGCAAGTCATGCACGTTTCAAATGAATGCGACATAATTTTGGTTAAACGCGTCTCATTTAGGGACTATGACCACGTAATGGGACCTAAGTTAACGACGTCGTCAATGACGATTTGGTCGGGTCATTACACTAGGACTACGCGTACACTATGGGTTGACATAGTGTGACTTATGTACTTACTTAAGGTAATCTAATTGATTAGGTTACGTTACACAATTGTGATCCTCCGACTACCGTACTGTTTTACTAAGCTTTTACTATGCACGAGGTGAGTCTACAGTCCCTACTACTTTTCTAATGGGATGAGATAACATGCCTTTTCAAATGCTTTACATATTACGCACGAGTAACTAAACATTATACATATGAGTTTAATCATAAATCTCTTAGCTTGATTATATTAATAACTTTACGTAAGCTCAACTTATAGCGACGGTACCGTTAGGTTTGACAAACCACTCCCCAACACACAGAGGTGCTTATTTTGTTGTAACTTGTACACTTGATCGGTGTATGCTTAGAAAGGGTAAAAGGAAGACGCGTAGCGAATGAGTTATGCGTAGGTTAAAGTCTTATACTCAAGTGCTCATGACAAATGTATACTTTTACGAATCTTTCAAAGAAATCTCGTGGCCTAACTTATGATAAATGTTTTACTAAAACTGTAGATTCACTCAACAATTTTGTTGACTTTTCGCATATTTTTATCTCAGGTCCTTAGAGGTTTGCTTCCGCTATCTGATGTCTATATGCTTGCTTGATGCATACACTGGAGTGGAGTCCGGCATGATTATTCATTTCTTATTTTAAGAACTTACATTCGCATTTGAAAACCATTTACTTTAAATAATGTTTTGGGGATTATTTATGTGGGTCATTAAAGTTAAACTATTTTTGGAATTACTTTACATTTAATGACATTGCTATTTGAAATATAATGCAAATGCTTTTCAGAAACGTCTCATATAGAAGGGGTGACCATTAACTTTAGGACCAGAGTTAATACGCCGTTAGTCGATTCTGACGGGGTATTACAAGTTATGTTCTTTGATTTTTGGCAGTACATCAGTCTTCAGCATTCTCCCAAGGGTTCGATGTCATGTCAAGAATGGTTTAGGTACTTTAGGGACTAGGGTTTAAGATTTCAGCCTTGTTCGTAGATAGCTACCTTTATTAAATGTTTAACCGCTCTATTTTTGATTAGGTTAGCTTTGTTGTCCGCTTTATGCATGCCGGTTGTTTTAGGCTACATTTATGATTCCCGAACTTTCGATTCTGTACCTTGTTGATCTTCAAATCTGTTATTTATATTATCGTTGGACAAAAAGAAAGTAGTGATAATAAGATAGTGGTCACATGATGTTTTTAATAGATCCGCCATTAGTACTTTAATATACTACATGTGGAGGGGTCATGAATAGTCCTGTTATGACGTCATATTTATGTCAACATGACGTCATAACTCAATACTTTTTATTTTTTATGTTTGAATTCATAAAATAGTTAACTCAATGAGCATTCCAACTACATCTATAAGTGTATACGAAGTATCATTTATATACTTATATATAAATGAATTGCATATGTATACTATTAATATATATATATATATATATATATATATATATATATATATATATATATATATATATATATATATATATATATATATATATATATATATATATATATATATATATACACGTTAAATTAATAAGCATATATTTCATCACTGTAAGAAATGTGATTATTAGGAATAACATGTACCACCGTGAATTAAATGTCACTCGCTTTTCGATGAATGAACCATGTCTTCACTGGTGTTTGACTCATAATATTGAAGTAAATATTGCTCATTTGGTCGCTTCTCGAATGAATCGGCTTCATTATGAAGAAACAATATATAACGACCCGACTTTTTTGACTTATATCTTTGTGCTCTATACTTTCACGAATCTGTGTATATGTGTGTACTGAGCTAGTTTATGCTCTGGGATCTTTATTCATGATTAATTACTTTCGTTAATATCTTACAACGTGCTATTAAGTGCTTAATCACTTAACTTGATCCTCGAATGCTTTTACGACCGTTAGTGTCACTTGTCGTTCTGAACGAGCTATGTACTTTGTAGACTTTAAACTGTTGTCATAATTGGAATATTATGACTACGTAAAACTAATTGTTATTTTCTAATGACAATTATTTGGCCTATTGGTCGCTTAATTACGCTTAGTAATTTACTAATGCACACTAGTTAGTCTTAATGGACTCTTTACCTTAATGTACTTAAGCCTACCCTACTCTAGATAATGGACCATTAAATTAGCCCAACTTTAATGGATTTATGATCCATTAAGATGTAGGACAAAAATCCATTAAGATGAGCCAACATACTAGCATTTTTGTTAACTATTACTACACATGTTGCATGGGATTCCAATAACAAGCACCACCTTTGTACCACCACCATGCAAAAGCAAAAAGTTATCCCCCCTTGTCCCCCATGATGCCTATGGTTTGGAGACACCTACCACCACCTCCATCACTATAAATATCAAGCCTCATTCTTCATTTCACACTTGATTTCATTCTCATTTTGCACACACTTGCTCTCTAATTTTTTTCTCTCTAGTCTTTCTCACACTAAAATTGTTAAGGACCTTTTGGATCGACCAACTTACTTGTTTGGACCGACTTACTACTTGCTTACATTTTCGTATCAATTATACCGCACATTCACTGTGAGTTATAACTCCCTTTCTACTTTACTATTTTTGGGACTGAGAATACATGTGCTTTTTATGTTTTACTTACTAGACACGAGTACTTAAACGTTATATATGTGTGGGTAATATAATAGCACAAAGATTCCCCTTAGCTCGGTAACTTTAGTCATTGGTTTATGAACAGGTGAACGCGAATCTTAGATATGGATCCATAGGGTTTGACATCCCCATTCGGGCTAGTAGCGCTAGCATTTAACGGGTGTTTAATACTTCGAGAACATACGCACTCGCCAAGTGTACTTTTAGGGGGTGATATTTATATTACTTTGTTAGTTAGTTACCGGGTGCCCACGGATAAGCATATACTTTATCATACGGATTTGAGATACTGTTTTGAATACGAAATATCGTGGTCTACATTACATTGTTGTTTACAATCAAACTATAGCTCACCAACATTCGTGTTGACTTTTTAAGCATGTTATTTCTCAGGTGCTTAGACGATTTGCTTCCGCTGTTATAGACTCGATGTGGTAGACTTCTGCTGCATTGTTTGGAGATGTCTCAATCATGGAACTTTTACTTTGCATTCACAACTTATGTTATATTTGAACAATGGTTTTGTAATGACATTTGTGTCACGTACTTAAGTTAATGCTCTCTATTCGTTGAAGCACGTTATCTTTTGTAAAACATTTGACGTTGGTAAAAACATTATCTTTTCATGAATACAAAACTTGTTTTAAAACAGCATATAGTGTTGTAACCATGTAATGGACCTGTTGTTGATGATCTGCAAACATGGATTTTGTACGGGGTGTCTCATTTGGTATCAGAGCATTGGTTGTAGGGAATTAGGTTGCATTAGTGTGTCTTGACCGAGTCGAGTAGGATTCACTAATAGGACTAATCTTCAACTTGCTCGTTTACTTGTTTCTGCGAAACTGCTGCATGCTACTGTTATATATTACTACATGATACTGCTTATTACTATTGCATGCTACTGGTTACCTGATACTACTGCATGACACAACTATCTACTACAGTTTTTTGTACTGCAATAGACTACCTAGGTTATTGCTGATGTTGTTTCTTGCTACATGTCTGCTATTTACTGTACCGACTTGGAAAATTTATCCTTCCTAGTTCAGATGCTTTTCTGAACCCTTTTCCCACTCATCTAACCCTAAGAACTAGTAATGTAATCCACCTGTTACTACCGTCCTACCGTTCCAGAGATCAAAACATTACTTCACGCAATCTAGGAAGAGTACCTCTCGGATTACATGCCCACTAAAGTTGATCCTCGGAGGAAGAGATATGCGAGGACTTGTCAGAGTAACCGCACCTCGCCCCACCCCCCGAGCTCACCCTAATTAGCCACGTACAATGTATGAACATTAGAAGGTTGTTCAGTTTCCGCAAGTTAACCCATATCCCGTACGCTTTTATGACCATCACTTATCTCTTTCATTCTTCACCACTACTCGACGATCTAACAACACTTCTGGACTTAGGTCCCTAACACTCTTGGGCATTAGAGAAGTCGGGAAGGCATATCCTTTCACAAGGTCATAGTGTCTTCCACTGATGCTCAGTCATACCCAAAGACTTGGGAGTCGCCTCAAGACATATCTTATTACTACTTGCTACACATACAACTCGACACGAGACCCAGATCGAATTTATAGAAAGGAACCTAATGACATTACCTGAACCCAAACATTTTGAAGAAATTTTCGGGACATTTAGGCATTGATGCATGACCTATGGAACCTACGCAACCACACCGAGAAGTTGTGAGATTAATTATGTAGATTTTGTTTTGAGATAGCATAGATAAAGCACCGTTAGATAAAATTGAGTAGAACTTGAAGTGATCACGTTACACTAACTATATGGAGCGATATTGGAATGAACGTACGATTTAGTACAATATAATGACACCCGGCCAGCATGATTATATTGACGTAAATCATGCAGAAGTTCCAATGTTACTACATAAGGAATATGAAGCGATTCAAAGAAAATTTTGGTAGGAACCACTTGAGTATATGCATTATGGTCTGTTAGAGGTAGGGAAAGAATAACCACGTAGCCCAGATACTATACAAGAAGGGCCTTGATTGCAGAATTGATAACCCAAAAATTTGTTATAGATATAGACACCCTGGACACTTAATGAAAAAGTTCTCAAATAGGAAAAACTTTGGACTTACTTGCGGTAGAGCAATCGTTATCTCAGCTATGGAGACTTGCATGGATCCTGATTTTAGTTAGGGTACGTTCCATCACAATGTTTTATTGTCTCAAAGTAGTTTAATACTAGAGCGATAGAAACCTTATATCTAAGAACCATAGTGTTATGACTAATAAGCCATTAACAACCATGAGAGTTAAGTATTCTATAGAACAAGCTAATGGTAAGCTGGCAGAGATAGAGAAATAATTTAAAGTAGTACCTTTAAATTAACAGGTGGGTCATTTGGAGATGACCTCATGTCAACAAAACTTGAAAGTTTTAAAGTAGTAGTTGGAAAGGATTAGTTACCTACGCACAAGCAGATGTTATTTGAGAAGATTGATAGAATTTTTCACGGTAGTATAATAAGATTTGGTTGGAATGAACCTTAAGATTAACCTAACACCCATCAATTTGGGAAGCTTGATGTAATAGTTGGAATGGACTTTAGGATTAACCTAATACTCATCAAGATAGGAAGCTTTGATGTAATAGTTGGAATGGACTGGCTTTCAAGGATGAAAGCAAAAGTTATTTATAGTGAGAAGATTATTCGTATACCTCGCGAGAATGGTGAGCGATTAATAGTTTACAGGGAGAGAAGTAGCCCGAAGCTGAACCTTATTAGTTGCATGAAGGCACAAAAGGTCATAAGAAAAGGGCGTTTTGCTATTTTGGCACATGTGGAGAAATTGGAGACTGAGGAGAATATTGCTCAAGAACGCTCGAACATTCTCGTCTCTCGATTCGAGGTTAAAGAGACTGAACTCCAATATTTCGCCGAAAGAATTTGGGTACCTAGTTGTGATTATTTACGAGGCCTTATTCTAGACGAGACCCATAATTCACGGTATTCGATTCATCCCAGAGCTTGTAAGATATACCACGATCTCAAGGAACAATATTGGTGGGGAACCTTAAAAAGGAAATTGCTACTTATGTTGGGAAGTGTCTGACTTGTTCTAAGGTTAAAGCTGAACACCAAAAGCCATCTGGGTTACTTCAACAACCCGAAATCCCACAATGTAAATAGGAAGGAATAACAATGGATTTCATCACGAAGCTATCGAAAACGGTAGGCGGTTATGACCCTATCTGGGTTATTGTTGACCGCCTCACCAAAACTGCTCACTTTCTAGCCACGAAAGAAATCGATACAATGGACAAACTTGCACAATGATACATGAAGGAAATTGTATCCTGTCACTTCAGCGATTCAAATTCTATATTAAAGACTACCCAAGAATCTTATTTGATACTCATTCTTACGCGACTCTAAATCCAAACTTATTCTGAGAGATTTATTATTTGATGATAATCACACCATCACCCTTCTTACTTCGATATTAGTCATACCAGTTCAAAATCTTTCAAAATCAATGGGTGGTTAATTCTCATCCTCATATTCTCCCATTCGTATCTCACTTATAAGCAACAGCTTCACACTTAAGCATTTTTGGTCGAAGGACTTATGCCCTACTAATAGTCATCAACCACATTTAAAATCAATAGTTTTCATTACCTCGTAACATTGCTGCTCAAATATCACCTAAAGTTTTCAAAAATCTTTTACTCGATCCTCATCAATATTTTTCCAACTTGTAACCTCCGAAATATGAAAATTTTGTTTGCCAAAATTTTACACACACTATTTTACTGTGTGATCCTATCAAAGTTTTATTAAAATAAATTTATTTTATTGCCATTCATACAAATTTTAAAAACCGTATATGTTATATATAATAAAGTAAATAATTACTTATTTTTGACTAGTACGTATGAAATTTTACTTTCACTTTTACAAATCAATTCTTTTATTCAAAAGATATTTTACTTAGAATAGTACATGTTGTACATAACTCTAGTTTACTAAGAACTTCGTTTCTTTTCTTACATTGTCACCTTAAACAATTTCTATAAAATTTTCGTTGCTTGTTATATAAAATTTTTCGTGTTATTCGTATCCAAGTCATCATGAAGACTTTACAACCATCGAAATCGAGAGATTCATGTGTGTGTATGTGTGTGATAAAGGCACTTACTGCCACGTTATGCAGAGCCTTTGGGCATCCACTAACACTTAAACCATTCAAAATTATTGCGTTACCCCTGGGATCTTATTTGCCACACCTGTTGGAGAGATGCTCTTTCTTACATAACTCTGAGTCCTGACTTATTCCAAGAGATTCTCTTTTAGTGATATTAACACCATCAGTATTCTGACTTTAATATTAGTCATAACCTGTTTGACATTTTGCAAGTCAAGAAGCGATTAACTTCTCATCCTCATGCTCTATCTTTCATACCTCACACTTTAGCAACGGCTTCGCACGTGAACATTTTTGGCCCAAAGACTTATGTCCTGATAATTATCAAAACTACATTTAATTCATTAGTTTTCATTACCTAGTACCATGTCACCCGATAATTCAAAGATTTTTCACTCGATATTTTTCAACTCGTAACCTCTGAAATACGAAAAACTATGTTTATCAGAAATTTTTACACGTTGTTTATTTGTGCGGTCCTCACGAGATTTATGGACAAATGAAAGTAATAAATTTTTTTGTCACTTATGCTATTTATAAAATCATATATATATGTATATAATTAAGTTAACAAGTTTACCTTTACTTATTTTGGTTAGTACATACTAAGTGATACCTTCAAATTCTTTAAAAATCGCTCCTTTATTGAGTTGTTTAACTTAAGTCAAATAGTTTTGTGCAAAATGGTACACATTGTACATACTTCTAAATTTACTAAGAACTTCGTTCCGTTTATGTTGTCACATCAAACGTTTAAAGGTTTTTGAAAACTTCATTGGTTGATTTATTAGAGGTTTTCGTATTAGACTACGCCATGTATGGATCACACTTCTTCTCGCCCTCCGTTAGGGATGAAGCTTACCATTAAGATCTTTGTTAAAAACTCTTAAGCCACTTTGGATGGCATGATGTTATGCGAGGTGTATATGAAATAGCTATATATTTTACTAGGAAAAACTATTAAATACGATACAATTTTACAAAAAATATGACAAGTTTTAATTATTTATTTACAAATGAGATATACCTAAACCTTGCTACAACACTATAGGCAGTGTACCTAATCGTAGAGTAGTGTAGTTTTTAGTAAGTCCGGTTCGTTCCACAGGTAGCTGGCTTATTTCACACTATATTTTAAACAATTATATTCGTACAAAATATATTATATTAATAATATATAAAAGGGGGTTTTACCGTTTAATGACCGGTTTGTCGAATTTATATTTTAAGCGAAGTGTAAAGTAAATGAGGATATTTAACTAACAATATAAAATAAATAACAATAATTAAAATGACAATAAATAAAAGTACGAGGAAATATGAAATAAAATATATTATGCTTATTTAAACTTCCGTAATCATGTTGTTTGACGTGTTGATTTTTAGTTTATTCCCATGGGTTAACTGTTCTTTGTCCTGGATTATTTAATATGCCCTTCTGGTTTTTGTCCATAACAGTCCATCAGTCATAAATATAAAGTGCGAGTGTCCTCGTTAAATTATCCTTATATCCTAAGTCAAATATTCTAACTATTTGGGGACTTAAACTGTAACAAGGTTTTAATACTTTGTTTAATAATTACACCAGGATATCGACTGCGTGTAATCCAAGGTTTAATACATTGTTAACAATTACACCAAGTGTCCTTGTACATAATTTCACCCCTGTTTTAATAATTCCATAGACTATTAATCCATTCCCGTGTCCGGTTAAATGAACGATTATTCGTACATATAAATATCCTGCTCATCGTGTCCGATCGAGTGTATATGGTTATTTATAAGGACGTCCAATTGTAAATCTTTGTATTAAAATTAACAAACTATCATTTAGTTAAACAAATATAAAGCCCATTAATAGCCCATAGTCTAATTTCCACAAGTGTCGTTCTTTTGTCCAAACTCCAATTATGGTAAAAAACCCAATTACCCAAATTTAAATATTTTTAGCCCAACATCATGATTACTTCGGTTCAAATAAGTATAATAACAACTTAGTTATGAGACATTAATTTAAAAAGGGAGAACATAACTTACATTGATTATTTAACGCGTAGTGTTACACGGACAGAGTTCCGGCTTAAAAACCCCTAAATAACCGTTACATAACCCAAACTAACTAATATAAAACTACCCTATACTATATATATATATATATATATATATATATATATATATATATATATATATATATATATATATATATTATATATTTATTTATTATTTATTACAGAGTATTATTATTATTTTTTTATGTTTTTTAAACTCGGCAGAATGCATGGCCTTTTATAGGCATTTCTGATTTTTGCAGCTCCGCGAGTTGCGGCATTTTAAGCCTGCAAACTCCGCGAGTCGCGGAGCTTGAAAATCCAGCTCACACAATTTTGGAACCTTGCTTGTCGACATAATTTATATATAAATATAAAATATAAATAATTAATATAATTATTTATATATTATATTATATTTTTGTGCATAGTAGACTTGTAATTTTTGATCCATTGCGTCGGGCGTTGATAGTTGGCTCGGGTACCGGTTCCGGATTTTCGAACGCCTTTTCGTATAATTTAATATCCTGTACTTTGCGTTCCGCAACTTGTACTTTTGTCATTTTTAGACGTTTCTTATCAATAAGTTGAACCACTTGGATTGTATCTTGTACATTTGAGCTTTTTGGACGTTTTTGTCTTCAAATCGTCGTTTTCGCCTTTTGTCTTCGCACTTATTTAATATAAACGATTACAACTTAAAATAGAACAATTACAACTAAATAATTTACATATTGGGAGGTTATTGCTACAAAATATATGTTCATTTGGAGCACTATCAAATATCCCCACACTTGAACGTTGCTTGTCCTCAAGCAATACATAACTTGAAATAATATAATACATCACACGAATCACTTCTTTATTCTTCACACTTTGTACATCAGTGATTTTGATATGGCGGTATAAATAATGATAGTAACGATAGAACCATGGTTAAAGGTGGGTGTGTCATCCACAGTTGCCTCGGGTTTAGGTCAACGACACTTGCAATCAAATAGCCGATTTACTTTCGGTTTCCAAAGCAAAGTGAACATTCGAAAGGCGGTTTACAGTCTCACATGACTATGAAAATGTAGATCCTTAAGGAAATTGGATCTTTATGAAAACATTTGATCTTTTGAAAATTCAATCTAGCTTTTACCCTAGATAAGTTTTCCGGAATAACCCTTCACCGGTGTTTGCAAAATGATTTTTTATGGGTTTCAGATTTGAAAATTTTAGCTCAAAACTTATGGTTTTGTGTTACCCACTTGCTAACCTTGTATTAGGAAAGCAACACGTCCAGTTTACTTGTCCCGTATATTAACTTTCGATAAACTACCGTCCGGTTGTAAAGGAAAGCGATGAACAAGCAACTGTTAAGGCAATGTCCCGTGACTTGCTTTTGATTATGGTCTATAAATGTGTCGGATGCTAGTACTATCCTTTGTAGGAGCAATAGTAAAGATCATCTTATGATTTTTCGGTCTGGCACAAGGTCCTGTCTCCGACCATGCTATGCAACCATCGTTCTTACGGTTGACACCCGATTTGGTTCAGGTGACCTAATGAATTCCAGGTGAATTCCTAGGATTTTACGTTCAATGGTAATGAACGCATTGAAAATAGGTTTTCAGAAAACAAATCGGTTTTAATTTTGATCAAAATATTTTCTCGTTCAAGCTCGAGTTTAGATATCATTGAATTCCATGAGTTTGTAATTCTCAATCTTTAAGGTCAATCTCAAGGATTGAGTAATATCAGGCTTAAAAGCTGATTTTTAATCTTTAAGGAGATTATCCTTTCTGGGGATCTGATTCATTAGTCTTATCAAGCTAATTTGCACGGTGCCCCCCCATTGTACGAGATAAATCCTTTCATGGTTAGGATAAATCTGACCACTTGGCGAACCTCTTTGATGCTGAGGTCCGTGGATTTCCTGCTGATTTTAGTGATGACTTTTCTAGATTTTTCGTCAACCTACAGCTGGTCTGGACGACAACTTCTTGACCTAAATCAAGAAGCACGTGTCTTTTTCGGAAGACTTTACTTCCTTTTAATGATGGAATTGATTCATCGTGTAGATCCATCTTTTCTTTTCTTTCATCGGGTAAAATAGTTAATTTAGTCCAAAACAAAAGCACCTGCAATAAACTTTACAGAAACATGTGCTAGATAGTTTTTAATTGAATAACTAGGTACATTCTCCCCACACTTAGTTTCTTTCTTTGCCTTTTTATTCTCCTTTATTCCATTTTAAATGAATTCAAGCGTTTTAGGGTGTTTCTCAATTTATGTCCTTTCCGAGGTAACGATAATTTCGATATTAACACCTAGTTTTCACCGTTCATAAATATATATAAACATGATTTTAAATTCATTTAGTTGAAATTTTTTCAAATTTTCATAAAATTTGGCAAATAAACCAAGTATAAACCCGAGAGAATTTATAACCCTTCCCCACACTTGAGATCATGCAATGTCCTCATTTGCATGAAATCAGACTCTAATTATAAATTCATGAGGGTGATTAGTGTAGAAAAGTGATTGAAAATACCCAGTTTGTAATTACAAAGCTCATCGAATGATAGATGGCGCGCCTCATCATTCATTCCTTCTTGTTTTATCACACATGCTTTTTTTTTCAAAAACGGCTGCTTTTCTGAACTGTTTACTAATATTTGAAAAAGCGTCTTTTACCCTAATCATGCATTTTTATTAACGAGTTATGCACTAACCAGAACCCCTAATTTAACGTTAAGTGGGGTTAGACTTCCCCACACTTAGCTGACGACATGTGAAGTCGGTAGAATAAGTTCCACGAATTAAAATAGTGAGCCAGTTATTTACATCTCGGGTGGTATATATTATATCAATGGGTTTGAAGTTTAGAACCACCCGATCGTCACTACCTAATTCTTTTTTAAGTGTAGCTTTTAGTAAATGGATATGTCTCTTTTCTGGTTCTTGGTCAAATGGATCGATATACACCAACATACTTATTTTTATAGGGTGGACAATTCCTAATATTTCCTTCCTTTTATTCTCGTGATCAAAGTTTTCACCTCTATTACCCGATTGGGTGAAATCCGAGGTGTCATTATCTATTACAGCTCGTAGTTCATCTTCGGTAGATGACTCGTCTATTGAGAATATTGGGTTGGAAGGTTGTGTAATGGTGAAGTTCGGTTTGGCCTCGGGGGTAAAATTTTCAACGTTATCGTTTTCCCAAGAGTACCAATTTGTCACCCTTACTTCTTCTTCATCATCCATTGATGGATTGATGATTTTGTCAGTAGAGGCTAATGTGTCATTATGTTGTGAAATTGGTAAGACTGAATAAAAAGTATCATCGGGATAGTTGGTGATTTCGGAGCTCTCGAATTCATCAAAATTCGATGATCTGAGATTTTCTTGCACACTACTCCTCAGATCAACAGTTGTATAATCTGATAGAGTTTCAACTTGCCTATTTACAAATTCTCTCATTTGTTCATTTTGAGCATGAAGTTCTTCGAGTTTGATTTTCATATAATCTAAAGAATTTTCAGACACATACTTTTCCTCGTCCTCTGGTTGTTGAGTTTGGATATATTCTTCGGAGTAATCCCAATTAGAATTGTATTCCTCATAATCATTTCATTCAGGTTCTATGGGTTCATAATTTTCCATAGGAACGTAATAATAACATTCCCATGTTGAGTGATAATCTCCACAGATTTCACAACCAGTTATTGTTTCGTCATTCGTGATCCAAGATTGACTGAACGAATTACCATCAAAACCCGTTTGAGAGTATTGATTTAATTGATTTTGGAGTTCAAAAAGAGTTTCCAAGGCCTTGTTTTCAAAATTTTCCATTTTATTGCGATGGCCAAATTTTAGCTACAATGTGGTGCATTCACTAATTATCCTATTAGTTATAAAATAGAAAAACTTATATAAGTTGTCCAATTAATAGACTTTTCTGATTTTTACCCACATTTCGAATAGCCAAAAGATGCAGCAGGAAGCCAGGACCCTTTAAATCAGAAGCCCACAACTTGCCACTAACAAATCCAACTATTACTACGAACCAGAAAATTTAGATCCCTATTAACTTAACCGCTTAAATAATTTTTCTTTCCGTTTGGAGAATTAGATAAGAAGTAGAGAAAATTTCTAAGTCCTAAAAACTAAAGCGTCGAGAAATAAGAAAGAAAAAGATTGCGCGTCGAAAAACGTCGAAAAATAAAAATAAGAAAGTAGCGCGTCGTAACTTAAAAGGTACTAAAATTTATAAACAGCGTCGCAAAAATTCTAAAGCACCTAAATTTTAGTCTAAAGAAATAAGCACTTAAGGAATTTTACGGCAAATCCTAAAAATCTAGAAATAAAAACACTAATCTTAAAACTAGATACAAACGACAAAAATACAAATATTACGATTAAACAAATAAAAAGATACAAAAATAAAACTAAGCTTAAAATTGATAAAATTATTTATTTTTATAAAAATATTATTTTTATATTTATTTTATAAAAGTATTAATTTTTATATATATATTAAAACTAATTATAATTAATATTACAAATTAATTAATAAAACTAAACTAATTATAATAATAATTAAGTAAATAGGGTTAAATAAAAAAAATAATAAATGATAATTACTCCATACTTAATGCGAATTAGGGTTTGTGGTGGCCTGACAGGGCGGCTCCGCGAGTCGCGGTTCCACCTGGCAACAAACTCGCGGAGATTTGAAATTAAAATGACAAGTTTCGTTTTTTTTTAAATATTTATATTAATTAAATAAAACTTATATTTAAAAACTAAAATATAAATACTTTATAATTTTATAAATAGAAATATAAAAAAAAAAATATATGTATATTTTTTTTCGATTTTTAATTTTTTAAAATTTTTTTATTTTTATTTTTATTTTTGGACACTTATAATAAATAAGAAAATATTGTTACGAAATAAGAAATAATATATTTTTACAAAAATATAGTTTTTCACCCGATCCCCGGCAGTGGCGCCAAAATACTTGATGTTATGCGAGGTGTATATGAAATAGCTATATATTTTACTAGGAAAAACTATTAAATACGATATAATTTTACACAAAATATGACAAGTTTTAATTATTTATTTACAAATGGGATATACCAAAACCTTGTTACAATACTATAGGAAGTGTACCTAATCGTAGAGTAGTGTAGTTTTTAGTAAGTCCGGTTCGTTTCACAGGGAGCTGGCTTATTTCACACTATATTTTAAACAATTATATTCGTACAAAATATATTATATTAATAATATATAAAAGGGGGTTTTACCGTTTAATGACCGGTTTGTCGATTTTATATTTTAAGCGAAGCGTAAAGTAAATGACGATATTTAACTAACAATATAAAATAAATAACAATAATTAAAATGACAATAAATAAAAGTACGAGGAAATATGAAATAAAATATATTATGCTTATTTAAACTTCCGTAATCATGATGTTTGACGTGTTGATTTTTAGTTTATTCCCATGGGTTAATTGTTCTTTGTCCTGGATTATTTAATATGCCCGTCTGATTTTTGTCCATAACAGTCCATCAGTCATAAATATAAAGTGCGAGTGTCCTCGTCAAATTATCTTATATCCGAAGTCAAATATTTCAACTTATTGGGGACTTAAACTGTAACAAGGTTTTAATACTTTGTTTAATAATTAAACCAGGATATCGACTGCGTGTAATCCAAGGTTTAATACTTTGTTAACAATTACACCAAGTGTCCTTGTACATAATTTCACCCCTGTTTTAATAATTCCATAGACTATTAATCCATTCCCGTGTCCGGTTAAATGAACGATTATTCGTACATATAAATATCTCGCCCATCGTGTCCGATCGAGTGTATATGGTTATTTATAGGGACATCTAATTGTAAATCTTTATATTAAAATTAACAAACTATCATTTAGTTAAACAAATATAAAGCCCATTAATAGCCCATAGTCTAATTTCCACAAGTGTCGTTCTTTTGTCCAAACCCCAATTATGGTACAAAGCCCAATTACCCAAATTTAAATATTTTTAGCCCAACATCATGATTACTTCAGTTCAAATAAGCATAATAACAACTTAGTTACGAGACATTAATTTAAAAAGGGAGAACATAACTTACATTGATTATTTAACGCGTAGTGTTACACGGACAGAGTTTCGGCTTAAAAACCCGTAAATAACCGTTACATAACCCAAACTAACTAATATAAAACTACCCTATACTATATATATATATATATATATATATATATATATATATTATATATTTATTTATTATTTATTACAGAGTATTATTATTATTTTTTTATGTTTTTTAAACTCGGCAGAATGCATGGCCTTTTATAGGCATTTCTGATTTTTGCAGCTCCGCGAGTTGCGGCATTTTAAGCCTGCAAACACCGCGAGTCGCGGAGTTTGAAAATCCAGCTCACGCAATTTTGGAACCTTGCTTTTCGACATAATTTATATATAAATATAAAATATAAATAATTAACATAATTATTTATATATTATATTATATTCTTGTGCATAGTAGACTTGTAATTTTTGGTCCATTGCGTCGGGCGTTGATAGTTGGCTCGGGTACCGGTTCTGGATTTTCGAACGCCTTTTCGTATAATTTAATATCTTGTACTTTGCGTTCCGCAACTTGTACTTTTGTCATTTTTAGACGTTTCTTATCAATAAGTTGAACCACCTGGATTGTATCTTGTACATTTGAGCTTTTTGGTCGTTTTTGTCTTCAAATCGTCGTTTTCACCTTTTGTCTTCGCACTTATTTAATATAAACGATTACAACTTAAAATAGAACAATTACAACTAAATAATTTACATATTGGGAGGATATTGCTACAAAATATATGTTCATTTGGAGCACTATAAAATATCCCCACACTTGAACGTTGCTTGTCCTCAAGCAATACATAACTTGAAATAATATAATACATCACACAAATCACTTCTTTATTCTCCACACTTTGTACATCAGTGATTTTGATATGGCGGTATAAATAATGATAGTAACGATAGAACCATGGTTAAAGGTGGGTGTGTCATCCACAGTTGCCTCGGGTTTAGGTCAACGACACTTGCAATCAAATAGCCGATTTACTTTCGGTTTCCAAAGTAAAGTGCACATTTGAAAGGCGGTTTACAGTCCCACATGACTATGAAAATGTAGATCCTTAAGGAAATTGGATCTTTATGAAAACATTTGATCTTTTAAAAATTCAATCTAGCTTTTACCCTAGATAAGTTTTCCGGAATAACCCTTCACCAGTGTTTGCAAAATGATTTTTTGTGGGTTTTGTGGGTTTCAGATTTGAAAATTTTAGCTCAAAACTTATGGTTTTGTGTTACCCACTTGCTAACCTTGTATTAGGAAAGCAACACGTCCAGTTTACTTGTCCCGTATATTACCTTTCGGTAAACTACCGTCCGGTTGTAAAGGAAAGCGATGAACAAGCAACTGTTAAGGCAATGTCCCGTGACTTGCTTTTGATTATGGTCTATAAACGTGTCGGATGCTAGTACTATCCTTTGTAGGAGCAATAGTAAAGATTATCCTATGATTTTTCGGTCTGGAACAAGGTCCTGTCTCCGACCATGCTATGCAACCACCGTTCTTACGGTTGACACCCGATTTGGTTCAGGTGACCTAATGAATTCCAGGTGAATTCCTAGGATTTTACATTCAATGTTAATGAACGCATTGAAAATAGGTTTTCAGAAAACAAATCGGTTTTAAGTTTGATCAAAATATTTTCTCGTTCAAGCTCGAGTTTAGATATCATTGAATTCCATGAGTTTGTAATTCTCAATCTTTAAGATCAATCTCAAGGATTGAGTAATATCAGGCTTAAAAGTTGATTTTTAATCTTTTTAGGAAATTATCCTTTCTGGGGATCTGATTCATTAGTCTTATCAAGCTAATTTGCACGGTATCCCCCATTGTACGAGATAAATCCTTCTCATGGTTAGGATAAATCTGATCACTCTCGTTCAAAGATCACACCTTTCATGCAATTTTCTTTCGGAAAAGTAATGTAAAATACTTTAAAAATCTATGAATCTTGTTATCCTCTTGGAAGGGACTGCTTAAAACATCTATAACACTAATGTGGTTATGCTATATATTTCTTCCTTCGTTGGTTGCAACTATATGTTGTTCTAGTCGATGTTAACCCTAACTTCAGCATGTAACTGAAAGCATATAGTTACATCATAGAACTGTGCTTTCATTCCATCCAAGGATAAGTTCACATGCAGTATGTTAAGCTGGGCGATATCTTTCATTGTTCGTTCAGACCGTCCTGAAGATGCTATAAATAATTATGGCTTGCATTGCATGTAAGTCTGATTAGACACTTTCAACTAAAATTTCAATTCATTTATTCAAATCAAACGTTTCTTAAATATCGGGTTCTTTATGCCTATGGTCTCCTTCCGAAATTAAGGGGTTAGTAAAATCCGTGGCTAACACTATCCAGACATCAAATCGCATGATTGTGATCACCATGTTTTCCATTCTACCTGTCAGCTTTGTATTGTGACATAAGCGCTCAATGTTTTAGATGAGTTGGTAACATTCATGATGCATTTCATGCATCCAGCTTACTGAAGATGCCTGTAAGGCAAAAAACATCATCTTTCCTTTTGTGGATATATATTCAGATGACATACTCATGTTAACAAGAAACGAAATCAATTTGTTAATCTCTAAGGTCAAGAGACTTAATTAATGGCATATACCTATTCTTACTTTTATACACCCAAGTACCTTTCAAGGTAAATCGCTCACTTCTGAGCCCACGAGTCTCTTAGAACTTTGATAAGCTCCTTCTTCTTCAAATTCGGTACCGTTGTTGGTCACTCCTCAAAATTTTGGGATGAAATTTTCTTTAACGGGTGAGTAATGTAACGACCCTACTTTTTCGACTTATATTTTTGTGCTCTATACTTTCACGAATCTGCATATATGTGCGTACTGAGCTAGTTTATGCCCTGGCATCTTTATTCATGATTAATTACTATCGTTAATATCTTACAACGTGCTATTAAGTGTTTAATCACTTAACCTGATCTTCGAATGCTTTTACGATCGTTAGTGTCACTTGTCGTTTTGAATCAGCTATGTACTTTGTACACGTTAAACTTTTGTCATAATTGGAATATTATGACTACGTAAAACTAATTGTTATTTTCTAATGACAATTATTTGGCCTATTGGTCGCTTAATTACGCTTAGTAATTTACTAATGCACACTAGTTAGTCTTAATGGACTATTTACCTTAATGGACTTAAGCCCACCCTACTCTAGTTAATGGACTATTAAATTAGCCCAACTTTAATGGATTTATGATCCATTAAGATGTAGGACAAAAACCCATTAAGATGAGCCAACATACTAGCATTTTTGTTAACCATTACTACACATGTTTCATGGGATCCCAACAACAAGCACCACCTTTATACCACCACCATGCAAAAGCAAAAAGTTGCCCCCTTGTCCCCCATGATGCCTACAGTTTGGAGACACCCACCACCACCTCCACCACTATAAATATCAAGCCTCATTCTTCATTTCACACTTGATTTCATTCTCATTTTACACACATTTGCTCTCTAATTTTCTCTTTAGTCTTTCTCACACTAAAATTGTTGAAGACCTTTTGGATCGACCAACTTACTTGTTTGAACCGACTTACTACTTGCTTACATTTTTGTATCAATTATACCGCACATTCACTGTGAGTTATAGCTCCCTTTCTACTTTACTATTTTTGGGACTGAGAATACATGCGCTCTTTATGTTTTACTTACTAGACACGAGTACTTAAACTTTATATATGTGTGGGTGATATAACGACAAAAAGATTCCCCTTAGCTCGGTAACGTTTAGTCATTGGTTTATGAACCGGTGAGCGCGAATCTTAGATATGGATCCATAGGGTTTGACATCCCTACTCGGGCTAGTCGCGCTAGCCTTTAACGGGTGTTTAATACTTCGAGAACATACGCACTCACCAAGTGTACTTTTAGGGGGTGATATTTATATTGTGACGACCCGAAAATTTCCGACCAAATTTAAACTTTATCTTTATATGAATTCGACACGATAAGCAAAGTCTGTAATGTTGAGTCTCAATAATTTTGAACTGTGTTCATGTATTCAATTAATCTGTGACTATTCTCGACGATTCACGAACAATTGTGTGTAAATATATATATACAAATATAAATATAAGTATATATATAATATTTTAAAAATTAAGAAAGTATACCTTAATCATTGAATTAAAACATAAAAGAATATATAGAATAATTAAGTTGTTATTGAAATAAATATATATATGACTTCTATATACAATTAATATTACATGTATATAAAATATATAAATATTAAATATTCTATACATTAGATAACTAGTAAATATGATATAATTACTAAATTGTAATAATAATATATTAAATGTAATTACAAGTTAGAAATAAATGTTATAGTAATATTATTATTATTTTCAATATTAATATCATAATTAGTATTACCAATATAACATACAAAAATGAAATTTGATATATATTATTATTACTAATAATGTTACTAATATAATTAGTATTATTATTTTTATAATTATCATTAATAATATTATTATAAATTTCACTAAAATTATTATTATTGTGACTTATTACTCTCATTATTATTATTATTATTATTATTATTATTATTATTATTATTATTATTATTATTATTATTATTATTATTATTATTATTATTATGTACAATATTAGTAAAAATTATCATTATACTTATTATTAATATTGTTATTATTAGTTTTATTATTATTATTAATAATATTGAAAGTATTAAATATATTATTAATATATTTATATTTATAAATTACTAATTCAATCAGCTAAATAATTACAGGATCCTGTTACGCATTCCTATCAAGTTTAACCTTTCTCTTCTGTCTTCTTGTTGTGATTGAAAATTCATGTCGATACATCAAAAGAAAACAAACACTCCACTATTGCTAATTGAATGCTTTATGTTTCCTTTCTACCTCAATGACTTTCTAAGATTATCACTATCTATTATATACATATACACATGCATAACGGAGAGACACACAAAAATCACCACCATCATCACTTGTATTTTTCTTCTTCCTTTCTTGTTCTGTGAACTAACCACTCTCCGAATCTTCTAACCTCTTCTCTGCTAAGCTAAGATCGACAACCACCACAGCTTAACCACATCAAAACCAAACACCTAAATCACTTGCTCGAATTATTTTTCTGTTTTGTCTCCATAACTAAAACTACCATCATGAACTTCACCGTACAAAACCCACCACCTTCATCATATGTACACCATCACCACTTCTAAAAATGTCCCATTCATATTGATTATAAACGTTCCATATTAATTGATTTCGTCGCGAGTTTTTGACCTCTATATGAGACGTTTTTCAAAGACTGCATTCATTTTTAAAACAACCATAACCTTTATTTTATCTATAAAGGTTTAAAAAAACATTACGTAGATTATCAAATAATGATAATCTAAAATATACCATTTACACACGACCATTACATAATGGTTTACAATAAGAATATATTACATCAAAAATAAGTTTCTTGAATGCATTTTTTTTACATAATATCATACAAGCATGGACTCCAAATCTTGTCCTTATTTTAGTATGCAACAGCGGAAGCTCTTAATAATCACCTGAGAATAAACATGCTTAAAACGTCAACAAAAATGTTGGTGAGTTATAGGTTTAACCTATATATCATCAAATCATAATAATAGACCACAAGATTTCATATTTCAATATACATCCCATACATAGAGATAAAATTCATTCATATGGTGAACACCTGGTAACCGACATTAACAAGATGCATATAAGAATATCCCCTATCATTCCGGGAAATCCTTCGGACATGATAAAAACGAATTCGAAGTACTAAAGCATCTGGTACTTTGGATGGGGTTCATTAGGTCCAATAGATCTATCTTTAGGATTCGCGTCAATTAGTAGATCGGTTTACTAATTCTTAGGTTACCAAGCAAAAGGGGCATATTCGGCTTCGATCATTCACCCATATAATGTAGTTTCATTTACTTGTGTCTATTTCGTAAAACATTTATAAAACTGCATGTATTCTTATCCCAAAATATTAGATTTTAAAAGTGGGACTATAACTCACTTTCACAGATTTTTACTTCGTCGGGAAGTAAGACTTGGCCACTGGTCGATTCATGAACCTATAACAAATATGTACATATATATCAAAGTATGTTCAAAATATATTTACAACATTTTTAATACATTTTAATGTTTTAAGTTTATTAAGTCAGCTGTCCTCGTTAGTAACCTACAACTAGTTGTCCACAATTAGATGTACAGAAATAAATCGATATATATATTATCTTGAATCAATCCACGACCTAGTGTATAGACGTCTCAGGCTAGATCACAACTGAAAGTATATATATTTTTGGAATCAACCTCAACCCTGTATAGATAACTCCAATATTACTGCATATAGAGTGTCTATGGTTGTTCCAAATAACATATATACATGGGTCGATATGATATGTCAAAACATTTGCATACGTGTCTATGGTATCCCAAGATTACATAATATATTAGAATACATGTATAAAACAATATGAGTTAGCTAGGATAAGATTAATATAGATTTGTTACCAATTTTCACATAGCTACAACAAGCAAAAATAACCAATCTTGTTTTACCCATAACTTCTTCGTTTTAAATCCGTTTTGAGTGAATCCAATTGCTATGGTTTCATATTGAACTTAATTTTATAAATCTATACAGAAATAGTATAAGTTTATAGTGGGAATTATAGGTTACAAGTCGTTTTTGTAAAGGTAGTCATTTCAGTCGAAAGAACGACGTCTAGATGACCATTTTGAAAAACATACTTCCACTTTGAGTTTATCCATGATTTTTGGATATAGTTTCATGTTCATAAGAAAAATCATTTTACCAGAAGAACAACTTTTAAATCAAAGTTTATCATAGTTTTTAATTAACTAACCCAAAACAGCCCGCGGTGTTACTACTACGGCGTATATCCGGTTTTACGGTGTTTTTCGTGTTTTCCAGTTTTAAATAATTAAGTTAGCATATCATATAGATATAGAACATGTGTTTAGTTGATTTTAAAAGTCAAGTTAGAAGGATTAACTTTTGTTTGTGAACAAGTTTAGAATTAACTAAACTATGTTCTAGTGATTTCAAGTTTAAACCTTCGAATAAGGTAGTTTTATATATATGAATCGAATGATGTTATGAACATCATTACTACCTCAGGTTTTGTGGATAAACCTACTAGAAATGAGAAAAATAGATCTAGCTTCAAAGGATCCTTGGATGGCTTGAAAGTTCGTGAGCAGAATCATGACACGAAAACAAGTTCAAGTAAGATTTCCACTCGAAATAAGATTGTTATAGTTATAGAAATTGAATCAAAGTTTAAATATGAGTGTTACCTTGTATTAGAAAGATATCTTACTGTAAATAAGAAAGATTTCTTGAGGTTGGATGATCACTTTACAAGATTGGAAGTAAGCTAGCAAACTTGGAAGTATTCTTGATTTTATGAAACTAGAACTTATAGAATTTATGAAGAACACTTAGAACTTGAAGATATAACTTGAGAGATATCAATTAGATAAAGAAAATTGAAGAATGAAAGTGTTTTTAGGTGTTTTTGGTCGTTGGTATATGGATTAGATATAAAGGATGTGTAATTTTGTTTACATGTAAATAAGTCATGAATGATTACTCATATTTTTGTAATTTTATGAGATATTTCATGCTAGTTGCCAAATGATGGTTCCCACATGTGTTAGGTGACTCACATGGGCTACTAAGAGCTGATCATTGGAGTGTATATACCAATAGTACATACATCTAAAAGCTGTGTATTGTACGAGTACGAATACGGGTGCATACGAGTAGAATTGTTGATGAAACTGAACGAGGATGTAATTGTAAGCATTTTTGTTAAGTAGAAGTATTTTGATAAGTGTCTTGAAGTCTTTCAAAAGTGTATGAATACATATTAAAACACTACATGTATATACATTTTAACTGAGTCGTTAAGTCATCGTTAGTCGTTACATGTAAATGTTGTTTTGAAACCTTTAGGTTAACGATCTTATTAAATGCTGTTAACCCATTGTTTATTATATCTAAAGAGATGTTAAATTATTACATTATCATGATATTATGATATATTAATATATCTTAGTATGATATATATACAGTTAAATGTTGTTACAACGATAATCGTTACATATATGCCTCGTTTCGAAATCCTTAAGTTAGTAGTCTTGTTTTTACATATGTAGTTCATTATTAATATACTTAATGATATGTTTACTTATCATAATACCATGTTAACTATATATATATATATATCCATATATATGACATCATATAGTTTTTACAAGTTTTAACGTTCGTGAATCACCGGTCAACTTGAGTGGTCAATTGCTATATAAAACCTATTTCAATTAATCAAGTCTTAACAAGTTTGATTGCTTAACATGTTGGAAACACTTAATCATGTAAATAACAATTTCATTTAATATATATAAACATGGAAAAGTTCGGATCACTACAGTACCTACCCGTTATATAAATTTCTTTCCAAAATTTTAAGCAGTTGGAGGTGTTGACGTATCTTCTGGAAATAAGTGCGGGTATTTCTCCTTCATCTGATCTTCTCATTCCCAGGTGAACTCAGGTCCTCTACGAGCATTCTATCGAACCTTAACAATTGGTATCTTGTTTTGCTTAAGTCTTTTAACCTCATGATCCATTATTTCGACGGGTTCTTCGATGAATTGAAGTTTTTCGTTGATTTGGATTTCGTCTAATGGAATTGTGAGATCTTCTTTAGCAAAACATTTCTTCAAATTTGAGATGTGGAAAGTGTTATGTACAGCTGCAAGTTGTTGTGGTAATTCAAGTCGGTAAGCAACTGGTCCGACACGATCAATAATCTTGAATGGTCCAATATACCTTGGATTTAATTTCCCCCGTTTACCAAATCGAACAACGCCTTTCCAAGGTGCAACTTTATGCATGACCATCTCTCCAATTTGAAATTCTATATCTTTTCTTTTAATGTCGGCGTAGCTCTTTTGTCGACTTTGGGCGGTTTTCAACCGTTGTTGAATTTGGATGATCTTCTCGGTAGTTACCCGTAATCTGTCTATCCCCCACTTCACTCCAACAAATTGGAGACCTGAACTTTCTACCATAAAGTGCTTCAAACGGCGCCATCTCAATGCTTGAATGGTAGTTGTTGCTGTAGGAAAATTCTGCTAACGGTAGATGTCGATTCCAACTGTTTCCGAAATCAATAACACATGCTCGTATTATGTATTCAAGCGTTTGTATCATCCTTTCACTCTGCCCATCAGTTTGTGGATGATAGGCAGTACTCATGTCTAGATGAGTTCCTAATGCTTGCTGTAATGTCTGTCAGAATCTTGAAATAAATCTGCCATCCCTATCAGAGATAATAGAGATTGGTATTCCATGTCTGGAGACGACTTCCTTCAAACACAATCATGCTAACTTCTCCATCTTATCATCTTCTCTTATTGGCAGGAAGTGTGCTGATTTGGTGAGACGATCAACTATTACCCAAATAGTATCAAAACCACTTGCAGTCCTTGGCAATTTAGTGATGAAATCCATGGTAATGTTTTCCCATTTCCATTTCGGGATTTCGGGTTGTTGAAGTAGAACTGATGGTTTCTGATGCTTAGAACACGTCAAACATTCCCCTACGTATTTAGCAACATCGGCTTTCATACCTGGCCACCAAAAATGTTTCTTGAGATCCTTGTACATCTTCCCCGTTCCAGGATGTATTGAGTATCTGGTTTTATGAGCTTCTCTAAGTACCATTTCTCTCATATCTCCAAAGTTTGGTACTCAAATTCTTTCAGCCCTATACCGGGTTCCGTCTTCCTGAATATTAAGATGCTTCTTCGATCCTTTGGGTATTTCATCCTTTAAATTTCCTTCATTTAAAACTCCTTGTTGCGCTTCCTTTATTTGAGTAGTAAGGTTAGTGTGAATCATTATATTCATAGCTTTTACTCGAATGGGTTCTCTTTCCTTTCTGCTAAAGGCGTCGGCTACCACATTTGCCTTCCCCGAGTGGTAACGAATATCAAAGTCGTAATCATTCAATAGTTTAATCCACCTACGCTGCCTCATATTCAGTTGTTTCTGATTAAATATGTGTTGAAGACTTTTGTGGTCGGTATATATAATACTTTTGAGCCCATATAAGTAGTGCCTCCAAGTTTTTAATGCAAAAACAACCGCGCCTAATTTCAAATCATGCGTCGTATAATTCTGTTCGTGAATCTTCAATTGTCTAGACGCATAAGCAATTACTTTCGTTCGTTGCATTAATGCACAACCGAGACCTTGCTTTGAGGTGTTACAATATATCACAAAATCATCATTCCCTTCAGGTAATGACAATATAGGTGCCGTAGTTAACTTTTTCTTTAACAATTGAAACGCTTTCTCTTGTTCATCTTTCCATTTAAATTTCTTCCCTTTATGCGTTAATGCAGTCAAGGGTTTTGCTATTCTGGAAAAGTCTTGGATGAACCTTCTGTAGTAACCAGCTAGTCCTAAAAACTGGCATATGTGTTTTGGAGTTTTCGGGGTTTCCCACTTTTCAACGGTTTCAATCTTTGCTGGATCCACCTGAATACCTTCTTTGTTCACTATGTGACCGAGGAATTGAACTTCTTCCAACCAAAATGCACACTTTGAAAACTTAGCGTACAGTTTTTCTTTTCTCAGCAACTCTAGCACTTTTCTCAAATGTTCTTCGTGCTCTTGATCATTCTTCGAGTAAATAAGTATGTCATCGATGAAAACAATGACAAACTTGTCAAGATATGGCCCACACACTCGGTTCATGAGGTCCATGAACACAGCTGGTGCGTTAGTCAATCCAAACGGCATAACCATAAACTCGTAATGACCGAAACGCGTCCTAAAAGCAGTCTTTGGAATATCATCCTCCTTCACCCGCATTTGATGATATCCAAAACGTAAATCGATCTTCGAATAAATAGACGAGCCTTGTAGTTGATCAAATAAGTCGTCGATTCTCGGTAGTGGGTAGCGATTCTTGATGGTAAGTTTGTTTAACTCTCGGTAGTCGATACACAACCTGAATGTACCATCTTTCTTCATGACAAACAAAACAGGAGCTCCCCATGGTGATGTGCTTGGTCGAATGAAACCACGCTCTAAAAGTTCCTGTAACTGACTTTGTAAATCTTTCATTTCGCTGGGTGCGAGTTTGTATGGAGCACGAGCTATTGGTGCAGCTCCTGGTACAAGGTCTATTTGAAATTCAACGGATCGATGTGGGGGTAATCCCGGTAATTCTTTCAGAAATACATCTGGAAATTCTTTTATGACAGGAACATCACTGATGTTCTTTTCTTTAGGTTTAACTTCCTCGATGTGTGCTAGAATGACGTAACAACCTTTTCTTATTAGTTTTTGTGCCTTCAAACTACTAATAAGATTTAATTTCGCGTTGTTCTTTTCTCCGTACACCATTAAAGGTTTTCCTTTTTCACGCATAATGCGAATCGCATTTTTCTAAAAAACGACCTCTGCTCTCACCTTTTTCAACCAGTCCATGCCAATTATTACATCAAAACTCACTAACTCGACTGGTATTAAATCAATTTTAAACGTTTCATCCCCCAGTTTAATTTCTCTCTCCCGACATATTTTATCTGCTGAAATTAATTTACCGTTTGCTAATTCGAGTAAAAATTTACTATCCAAAGGCGTCAATGGGCAACTTAATTTAGCACAAAATTCTCTACTCATATAGCTTCTATCCGCACCTGAATCAAATAAAACATAAGCAGATTTATCGTCAATAAGAAACGTACCCGTAACAAGCTCCGGGTCTTCCTGTGCTTCTGCCGCATTAATATTGAAAACTCTTCCACGGCCCTACCCATTAGTATTCCCCTGATTCGAGCAATTTCTAATAATGTGGCCCAGTTTTCCACATTTATAACAAACAGCGTTGGTATTACTTGCTTCGACACTATTCGTTTCGGCATTACTTGTTCCTTTTGTTCTATTAAACTTTGGTCCGTAGGCCTCACACTTTGTCGCGCTATGACCTTTTTTTACACCTGTTGCAAAATGTCGTGCAAAACCCCTGATGATTTTCTTCACATCTATGACATGGTTGTTTTTTGTTTTTGTTGCCGTTGTTGTTATTGAGGTTGTTGTTGGTATTGTTATTGTTGTTGAAACGGTTGTTGTAGTTGTTGTTGTTGTTGTTGTTGTTGGGATGTTTGTTGTAGTTATTGTTAGGATTGCGGTTATTG
Organism: Rutidosis leptorrhynchoides; assembly: GCF_046630445.1. Lineage (NCBI taxonomy): Eukaryota > Viridiplantae > Streptophyta > Magnoliopsida > Asterales > Asteraceae > Rutidosis > Rutidosis leptorrhynchoides. The sequence goes on along the minus strand of NC_092335.1, from coordinate 325,121,303 downwards.
TTGCGATTGTTGTTGCGGTTGTTGGGATAGTTGTTGCGATTGTGGTTGTAATTGTTGTTGTTGTTGTACTGGTGACTCTTGTCACCATTTTCCTCCCACTTCCTCTTGAGTTGTTTCGTGTTGGCTTCTTCGGCCGCCTGCTCTTTAATTCTTCCCTCAATCTGATTTATGAGTTTATGAGCCATTCGACTTGCCTTCTGTATAGAAGCGGGCTCGTGTGAACTCACATCTTCTTGAATCCTTACTGGTAACCCTTTTACAAACGCACCGATCTTCTCTTCTTCATCTTCGAATGCTCCTGGACACAATAGGCACAACTCTGTGAATCGTCGTTCATATGTGGTAATGCCGAACCCTTGTGTTCGTAACTCTCTAAGTTCTGCCTTGAGTTTATTGACTTCGTTTCTAGGACGGTACTGCTCGTTCATCAATTGCTTGAATGCCGACCACGGTAGTGCGTAAGCAGCATTTTGTCCTACCTGTTCAAGATAGGTGTTCCACCACGTTAACGCAGTACCTATGAAGATATGCGTTCTTCAATACACTTACTTATGGAAAACACCGATTTGACTTTCTCGGTCCACCGTTTCAATCCAATTGGTCCTTCGGTTCCATCAAATTCCAAAGGTTTGCAGGCAGTGAATTCTTTGTAAGAGCATCCTACACGATTTCTTGCACCGTTAGCTGCATTGCTTGATTCAGAGTTATTGTTGGTATGTTGCGCAGCCTGTACTGCGGTTATGTTTGCAGCAAGAAAGGTACGAAATTCCTCTTCGCTCATATTCATGGTGTGTCGAGTAGTCGGTACCATTTCCTTCAAAATAACCAACTGAATCGAGTTAATTATACAGAATATTAAGAGTAGTCAATAGTATTTCGTAGCATAATATGAACTCATTAATAAAAGCTTTTTCTTCATATTAGCATTTTTTAAGTTTAAATTCGGGTACTACCTACCCATTAAGTTCATACTTAGTAGCTAATATACAATTCAACTACTACAATTCCATATGAAAAACTGATTATAATAATATATTACATACAAATTGTGATGCCCCGTACAAAACTATCATGTATGAATCATCAACAACAGGATCATTACAAGGTTAAGTACTATATGCTGTAATAAAAGACGTTGCATTCACGATAAAAAGATGACATCATAACCGATGTCAATTGTTTTACACCAACAGTATGCTTCTACAAATAGCAAGCATGAATAAATGTATGTGACCCTTAGGTCGTTACAAAATATAGTTTCAAATGTATTAAAGTTTGAATGCAAGATAAACAGTTCATGCGATGATAACACTAGAGCAGCGGGTGTCTACAGCAAGACTAGCATGACAGCGGAAGCAAATAACCTTAAGCACCTGAGAAAAACATGCTTAAAAATGTCAACACAAAGGTTGGTGAGCTATAGTTAAGTATAACAGTATGTAAGATAGGCCACGAGATTTCAGTGCTACAAAGAGCGTTTCAAAACAGTATGATAAAGTATATGTTAACCGTGGGCACTTGGTAACTAACTTAACGTTTATACCCCCTGAAAGTACACTTGGCAAGTGCGTATGCTTACGAAGTATTAAACACTCGTTAAATGCTTGCGCGACTAGCCCGAGTGGGGATGTCAAACCTTATGGATCCATATCTAAGATTCGCGTTCACCGGTTTAAAAACCAATGACTAAACGTTACCGAGCTAAAGGGAATGTTTATGCCGTTGTATAACCCACACATATATAAGTTTAAGTACTCGTGCCTAGTATGTAAAACATAAAATGCGCATGTATTCTCAGTTCCCAAAATAGTTAAAGTAAAAAGGGAATGCTATAACTCACAATGATAAAGTAGCGGTAAAGTATGACTCGAAAAGTAAGCAAGTAATGAAGGTTGTCCAAACGGGTCCTCAACCTAAGTCAAATAGTACTAAATCAGTAAATCGTCCGAATAGGTTTAAAAAGTATGTAAATAAGGTCTTAAGGGTCATCATCATTCATCATTAAACAAAAGGTGTAAAGTAAGTTTCATTCATGAAAAGAGTTTAAAACGAAGGCTGAGTTCGGTCAGTCACCACGGCCTCTATACCTACTGAAATAAGGTGAGACAACTGGACATGGCTCCGTATATGAGTCCTTTAGTTGTGGTAAAAATTACAGAACCAAACTCATCTTCGTTTGACCGTGGCGACGGTCTAAGTGCGAGTAGGTCAGAATTTTCAGCACAACGTTAAATGGACATAGTGACGATCGGAGGGCCATAAATCCTAAACCATAACTTGGATTAAGACGAGTCCTATATGAAAAGTTATATAATCAAACAGAGATATCTGAAAATCATAATTAAAGTAGCCCAGGTCATACGGGTCAGACACAGAAACAGTAGAACAGTAGGGTCAGTAGGTTCCGGTGGTTCTTGGTGCTCGATGCTTATCATGGTTCTCATCCTTGATGCATATAGCTTCAAGTGTACAACTCGTTGATGTGTTTGCATCATTTTCACCAAGGTTTGACCATCATAACCCAAGTGTAAGTTTAAGACATGAAGCACAACTCACTTAAGTGTTGCAAGTGTTTTGATGAACTAAAGTTACATCAAAGTGTTAGATTTAACACATACATGAACTTTAAAACTAATAATAAGTTACAAACTTGAAAGTGAACTTATGAAATCAAGATCTTAAGTTGTAGAACATAGTTCTTAGTTTGATCTTGAAGATCCAAGACTCAAAAGTCTAGATCTAACATAAGTGTACAAAGTTATAATTAAAGAAAACTTACTTACATGTTCTTGAACTTTTAAAGTTATCTTTTGTTCAAGATAAATGAGATCAAAGTTAACTAGTAACACTTGACCAATTTGAACCAACAAACATGAAATTAAAGTGCATAATATAAGAAAATAAACTAAGTAAACTAGTAACTAGTTCATGGGTTGTTCATACTTTAAAGATTCAAACCAAAGTTTGATCTTTAAGAAAGTAAACTTTAAAGTTTACTAACATGAATTACAAGTATGATTTACAACACATGAACCTTAAATCTTTTGAAACAATAAGTGTAGAATCATAAACTTGTAACTTTATGTTCTTGAGTGTTCTTGTAAATACAAGATAAATGGAGAATCAAACTAAAGAGTTTGATTCTTGTAACATGTAAGTAAGTAACAAACAACAACATTAACAACTAGTAAGTAATTAAACAACAAAGAATAAGTAAACAACAATCAAATGATGATGATATGTGCATTAAGGGTTACGATTTTGGAGAGGAAAAAGGAAGAACATTTAGTTTTGCTACTTACAATTTGAGAGAGAAAAGAGAGAAAGAAGGTTGCAAGTTTGAATGTGTGTGTGTAAATGAAAATGAAATGCAAGTAACAAGTATAAGGTAAAGTGAAAAATGATCTCCTTATTACTCCTAGTAGTGGACGGTTTCAAAATGGGGAGGGAGGAGGAAATTACACACTAGTCACATGCATGTAAAGGTCATAAAAGGTGGTTATTAGATGGTTATTCATGGGGAAGATGTCTAACTAGATTCCAAGTGTCTTAAACTAGCTAGTTATGTTTGAAAGTATTACTTACAAGTGTAATGGGCTAAATTAATCCACTAAAGATGTAGGGTGGGCTCTTTAAGTCCATTAACACTAATAAAGCCCAAGTTCCACTAATTAACAAATAAATCCAACAAGAGCCCAAGTAATTAACCAACAACCTTAGTTAATTAAAATGATTAATAAACTTAATCATGAATGTAAATAATACTTGAAAATATTATTCGTGCAAGTTTCGTGTGTCATAAAGATGTTTCGGGCAATTAAAGTCAAGTACGGGTAATCATGGCAACATGTAAATGTAATAACGTACATTTGTTTAATCACAAGTATTAATAATAATAATTATTAATAAATAAATGTTGGAAAATCTAGGATCGTTACATTACCCACCTGTTAAAGAAAATTTTGTCCCGAAATTTTAAGCTGAAGTAGATGGAGGAGTTGGGAAAAGGTGAGGATACTTCCGCATCATTTGATCCTCTCGCTCCCAAGTAAACTCAGGTCCTCGTTTGGCATTCCATCGTACTCGGACGATCAGAATCTTGTTGCATTTCAAAGTCTTGACCTCACGGTCCATAATCTCAACTGGTTCTTCCACAAAGTGGAGTTTGTCATCAATTGTAAGTTCTTCCAGTGGTATGATAAGTTCGGGTGCAGCAAGACACTTCTTCAAGTTTGACACGTGGAAGGTAGGATGAACTGAGCTCAATTGTGCTGGTAGATCCAAACGGTAAGCAACGGGTCCAACACGTTCCAAGATTTCAAAAGGACCAATGTATCGCGGGTTCAACTTTCCACGTTTTCCAAAACGAATCACACCTTTCCAAGGTGCAAACTTCAACATTACATGATCACCAATGTTGAATTCAAAGTCTTTACGTTTAAGATCGGCATAACTCTTTTGACGATCGCGGGCAGTCTTAAGTCTAGCTTGAATCTGAGCAATCTTCTCCGTCGTTTAGTGGAATACCTCGGGTCCGGTGATTTGTTTTTCGCCTACTTCGGCCCAACAAATAGGAGATCGGCACTTACAGCCATACAATGCTTCAAAAGGTGTGGCATTAATGCTTGAGTGATAACTGTTGTTGTACGAAAATTCGGCGAGTGGCAAATGTCTTTCCCAAGCATTTCCAAAATCAATGACACATGCACGCAACATGTCTTCCAAGGTCTGAATCGTTCGTTCACTTTGCCCGTTAGTCTGAGGGTGATAAGCAGTACTCATGTCGAGACGGGTTCCCATGGCTTCTTGTAAAGAACGCCAAAATCTGGAAGCAAAACGGGGATCGCGATCTGAGATGATCGATAAAGGTAAACCATGACGAGATACAACCTCTTTGATGTATAATTGAGCAAGTCTCTCCATCGTATCCATTTCCTTCATAGCCAAGAAATGTGCCGATTTAGTTAGGCGGTCAACAATAACCCAAATAGTATCGTATCCGCCCACCGTCTTTGGCAGCTTGGTAATGAAATCCATTGTTATCCTTTCCCACTTCCATTGTGGGATCTCCGGTTGTTGAAGTAAACTAGAAGGTCTTTGATGCTCGGCCTTAACCTTCGAGCAAGTCAAACACTTACCAACATAAGTCGCAACGTCCCTCTTAAGATTCGGCCACCAATATTGTTCTTTAAGGTCTTGGTACATCTTGCCCGCTCCAGGATGAATTGAATATCTCGATTTATGGGCTTCATCAAGTATAAGGTTCCGTAGATCTCCATAATAAGGTACCCAAATTCTTCCGGCATAACATCGGAGTCCAGATTCCCTAACCTCGAATCGAGAGACAAGTATGTTCAAATGTTCGTGAGATATATTCTCCTCCTTGAGAGCCTCATCTTGGGCTACTCTGATCTGGCTGTTGAGGTTCAAATGGATGGTGATGTTCAGAGTCCTAACACGAAGAGGTGCCGTCCTCTCCTTTCGGCTCAAAGCGTCAGCTACAACATTGGCCTTGCCAGGGTGATAACGGAGTTCACAATTGTAGTCGTTAAGCATCTCGATCCATCGACGCTATCTCATATTCAGTTGCTTCTGATCGAATATATGTTGGAGACTCTTATGATCGGTGAAGATAGTGCTCTTAGTTCCATACAAATAGTGTCTCCACAATTTAAGCGCAAAGACAACGGCTCCAAGTTCAAGATCGTGAGTAGTGTAGTTCCGCTCTTGAATCTTCAATTGTCGGGAGGCATAAGCGATGACCTTTGATCGTTGCATCAGTACACAACCAAAACCACTCTTCGATGCATCACAATAAACAACAAAGTCGTCACTGCCCTCAGGAAGTGATAGGATAGGTGCGGTGGTTAACTTCTTCTTTAAAATCTGAAATGCTGATTCATGTGCGGGTTCCCAAATGAAGTTCTTGCCCTTGTGAGTCAGCGCGGTCAAAGGACGCGCAATCAGAGAAAATCCTTCAATGAACATTCGGTAGTAACCGGCGAGACCTAGGAATTGGCGAATATGAGTCGGAGTAGTGGGGGTCTCCCACTTGCTGATGGCTTCAATCTTGGCGGGATCAACTTTGATACCCTGGTCGCTCACAACATGACCCAGAAATTGAACTTCCTTCAACCAAAATTCACACTTGGAGAATTTGGCGTAAAGTTGCTCTTATCTCAGGAGTTCAATCACTAATTGGAGGTGTTGCTCATGCTCTTCTTCGCTCTTAGAGTAGATGAGGATATCATCTATAAAGACGATAACAAACTTATCCAAGTACGGCTTGCAGACACGATTCATGAGGTCCATGAACACGGCAGGTGCATTTGTTAAACCGAATGGCATCACGAGAAACTCATAATGACCATAACGGGTCCTGAATGCAGTTTTCATCACGTCACTTTCCTTCACCCTCAACTGGTGATAACCGGATCGCAAATCGATCTTTGAGTAGACACTCGATCCTTGTAGTTGATCAAAAAGATCGTCAATTCATGGAAGAGGATACCGATTCTTGATTGTCAATTTGTTGAGTTCACGGTAGTCGATACACATACGGAAGGATCCATCCTTCTTCTTTACAAAAAACACAGGTGCGCCCCAAGGCGAGAAACTTGGTTGGATAAATCCACGGTCTAACAGCTCTTGTAGTTGACTCTGTAATTCTTGCATCTCGGAAGGTGCGAGTCTATAAGGTGCGCGAGCTACAGGTGTAGCTCCTGGCACTAAGTCGATCTGAAACTCTACGGCTCTCGGCGGTGGTAATCCAGGCAATTCTTCAGGGAAGACATCGAAAAATTCGTTCACTATTCGAACGTCGTTCACACTCTTCACCTCAGTTTCTACCGTTTTCACATGCGCTAGGACAGCAAGACTGATAATGCTAAAAACGAACATATATTTCATAGCATTATTCCTCAAGAAAGACAAGCTTTTAGTTGCAATTGTTCTATTTACAAGTGATATTCGTTTAAATAATAAAAGGTGAAGACAAAAGACAGATTCGACGAATTGAAGACGCAAACGACCAAAAAGCTCAAAAGTACAAAATACAATCAAAGAGGTTTCAATTATTGATAAGAAACGTCTCGAAATTACAAGAGTACAAGATTCAAAACGCAAAGTACAAGATATTAAATTATACGCAAGGACGTTCGAAAATCCGGAACCGGGACATGAGTCAACTCTCAACACTCGACGCAACGGACTAAAAATTACAAGTCAACTATGCACATAAATATAATATAATATTTAAATAATTCTTATAATTATATAATATATTATATTATTTATAAAACCGTCGGCAGAAGAAAACAACCAAAAATGAGCCTCCCCAGCTGGCCATGCGATCGCATGGCCTGGAAGGCATAAATCCATGCGATCGCATGAGCCCCAGTTCCAGCCCACATGCCTATAAAAATCGAGCTTTGGTGCACCAAAAATATCCATCCATCTTTCTCTCTTCTCTCATATATACGTAAAATATATATATAATTTTAATTTTAATTTTAATTTTAATTTTAATCCTAATAATAAGGGTATGTTAGCGAATATTGTAAGGGTGTAAGTCGAAATTCTATCCGTGTAACGCTACGCTATTTTTAATCATTGTAAGTTATGTTCAACCTTTTTACATTAATGTCTCGTAGCTAAGTTATTATTATGCTTATTTAAAACGAAGTAATCATGATGTTGGGCTAATTACTAAAATTGGGTAATTGGGCTTTGTACCATAATTGGGGTTTGGACAAAAGAATGACACTTGTGGAAATTAGACTATGGGCTATTAATGGGCTTTATATTTGTTTAACTAAATGATAGTTTGTTAATGTTAATATAAAGATTTACAATTGGGCGTCCCTATAAATTACCATATACACTCAATCGGACACGATGGGCGGGGTATTTATATGTACGAATAATCGTTCATTTAATCGGACACGGGAATGGATTAATAGCCACTAGAATAATTAAAACAGGGGTGAAATTATGTACAAGGACACTTGGTATAATTGATAACAAAATATTAAAACCTTGGGTTACACTCAGTCGACATCCTGGTGTAATTATTAAACAAAATATTAAAATCTTGTTACAGTTTAAGTCCCCAATTAGTTGGAATATTTAACTTCGGGTATAAGGATAATTTGACGAGGACACTCGCACTTTATATTTATGACTGATGGACTGTTATGGACAAAAACCAGACGGACATATTAAATAATCCAGGACAAAGGACAATTAACCCATGGGCATAAAAGTAAAATCAACACGTCAAACATCATGATTACGGAAGTTTAAATAAGCATAATTCTTTTATTTCATATTTAATTTCCTTTATTTTATATTTAATTGCACTTCTAATTATCACATTTTTATTGTTATTGTATTTAATTGCACTTTTAATTATTGTACTTTGTAATTATCGCAAGTTTATTTTATCGCACTTTCATTTTACGCATTTTCATTATCGTTATTTACTTTACGCTTTAAATTAAGTCTTGTATTTATTTATTATTTTACATTTGGTTTTAACTACGACTAAAGTTTTAAAATCGACAAACCGGTCATTAAACGGTAAAAACCCCCCTTTATAATAATAATATTACTTATATATATATATATATTTGTATTTTTATAAAAGTAAACTAATATAGCGTTAAGCTTTGTTTAAAAAGATTCTCCGTGGAACGAACCGGACTTACTAAAAACTACACTACTGTACGATTAGGTACACTGCCTATAAGTGTTGTAGCAAGGTTTAAGTATATCCATTCTATAAATAAATAAATATCTTGTGTAAAATTGTATCGTATTTAATAGTATTTTCTGCTAAAATTAATAGCTATTTTATACCACTCCGCTACCACATCAAGTATTTTTGGCGCCGCTGCCGGGGAGACTCTTAAACGCCGGAAGCGCAACGCTAATATAAAAAAAAAGATTTTTAGTTTACTTTTATTAAAATTCGTTTTTATAAAAATACGTTTTAAATATTCGAAAATATAAAAAGAAAAACAAAAATATAAATATTTTTAGGAGTTTGATAAATATTTAAGTTTTATAAAGTTTATTTATTTCTATTTTTTTTAGTTTGTAAAAATATAAGTTTTATTTAATTAATAAATATATTTTATATTTTACAGCAAAAACAGAAAAAAATATATATATAATTAATTCGGCCCGAACACTGTAGCAGCCCAGCTCTTGGCCCGAAACCCTAGCCCATGCGATCGCATGGCTGGGCAACTGAGGACTCATGCGATCGCATGAGCCCTGCTGACACGCCAACTGTAGCCCTGAATCAGCATTAATTACGGGTATTATTTATTATTATAATTATGAAACCCTATTTAGTTTTATATTTAATATTAATTAAGTTTAGTTTTATTATTTAATTTATATATTTAGTTTATTTAGTTTAATTAAATTTTAAAATTAATATTTTTATAAAATAAATAATATAAAAATAATATTTTTATAAAAATTATACTTTTTACAATTTTTAGTATATTTTTATATTTTGTACTCTTTTAGCGTAATTTTTGTATTTTTCGCTCGTATTTAGTTTTAAGTCATAGTTTTTGCCATAGTCATTTTTACTCCTAGATTTTTAGGCTTTGCCGTAGAATTCCTTAAGTGCTTTTTCTCTAGACTAAGATTTAGGTACTTTAGAATTTTGCGACACCTTTTTAAGTTTTAGTTTCTTTTTAAGTTATTTCCATTTGGGATTTAGTTTTTCTTGTAAGCTTTAATATTTTTAGACGACTTTTACCTATGTATCAATTATCATTCCAATTAGTAATTTCAATTTGTGATTATAATTTTAAGTTAATTGTAGTAATAAGGTTAGGTTAGTCAAGTATTTTTAAGTTTTATAAGTTTCTTTTATTTTTCCGTCACCTTTTATTTTTCAACCATTTTTCTTTTTCTACCTTTTTCGACGAACTCTTTTTCTTTCTTATTTCTCGCTATTCTAGTTTTAGGACATAAATTTTTATTCTACTTCTTATCTAAATTTCTTAAAATTACGAAAATTTATTTTGAGTGGTTAAATTGATAGACATCAAAAATTTCTGGTTCGTAGTAATAGTTGGATTTGTACGTGGACCGGGTTATTGGAGCCAAACAGTCCTCAATTATATTGAGACCAAACGAATCCTGCCCCTCTGCTGCATCTTTTGGCTATTCGAAACGTGGGCAAAATCAGAAAAGTCTATTGATTGGATAACTTATTATAATTTTTCTTTCCTTTTTAAAACTAATAGGATATTCAGTGAATGCACCGAGCAAGACGATCACCACCTTTTGTACGTTCACCACCTGTAACTAGATCAAGACATTTAGCAAATATAACCGCCGTTGATTTTTCTTTAGAATCGTCATCCAGTCGACCAAGTACTTCAGTTCAAATTTCCGATAATCCATTTTTTGAAACCGACCTCACAATTGAGAATCCGGAGAATATTCAGGAACGGTTCGTAGATCCTGAACCACTAAACTTTCCTCCGGAACCACCAATCATTCAAACAGAGATTGTTGAGGAACGAACCATTAAATCAGAATCCTCTAGTGATTCCGATTCAACAAATTCAATTATGGAGAATCTGGAACCTTTAAGTATGGAAGACCGAATGAGAGCTAAACGCACTGGCCAAGGTCACGCAATTACTCATCCAGACATTAATGCGCCAGATTATGAAATCAAAGGACAAATTCTACACATGGTGACTAATCAATGCCAATTTAGTGGTGCGCCGAAGGAAGATCCAAATGAACATCTACGTACCTTTAATAGGATCTGCACACTATTTAAAATCCGAGAAGTGGAGGATGAACAGATATATCTCATGTTATTTCCCTGGACTTTAAAGGGAGAAGCCAAAGATTGGTTGGAATCGTTACCTGAAGGGGCGATTGATACATGGGATGTTTTAGTTGACAAATTTCTTAAACAATTCTTTCCTGCATCTAAAGCCGTAAGACTTCAAGCAGAAATTGTTACGTTTACACAGAAGCCAAATGAAACTCTATATGAGGCATGGACAAGATATGGAAAGTTGTTAAGAGGATGTCCGCAACATGGTTTAGACACCTGTCAAATAGTACAAATATTCTACCAAGGATGCGACATCACTACAAGGAAAGACATAGATATAGCAGCTGGTGGTTCTATTATGAAGAAAACCGAAACTGGTGCTTACAAAATTATTGATAACACTGCTTCCCACTCACATGAGTGGCACCAAGAAAAAGATATCATTAGATCATCTAAAGCAGCTAGAGCCGATTCTAGCCATGACTTAGATTCCATTTCCGCAAAGATAGATGCTGTGGAGAGACGAATGGAAAAGATGACTAAAGATATTCACTCAATACGAATTAGTTGTGAGCAGTGTGGAGGACCACATTTGACAAAAGATTGTCTCAGTATTGAATTAACAATGGAACAAAGAGAGAATATTTCATACATAAACCAAAGGCCCGGAAATAATTATCAGAATAATTATCAACCGCCAAGACCGATTTACAATCAAAACCAGAATTATAACAGAAATATTCCATACAACAACCAACAAGGTCCTAGCAATCAACAAGTATCCAATAATACTTACAATCAGCAAAGACCGAATTTTCAAAACAAACCACCACAACAAACCGATGATAAAAAGCCGAATTTAGAAGATATGATGACAAAGCTAGTTGAAACTCAAACACAGTTTTTCACATCTCAGAAACAAACCAATGAACAAAATGCTCAAGCATTTAGAAATCAACAAGCTTCTATTCAAAATCTGGAACAAGAAGTAAGTAACCTAGCAAGGTTAATAGGTGAAAGAAAACCGGGAAGTCAACCTAGTGATACAAATGCTAACCCCCGGAATGAAACAGCTAAAGCCATTACCACAAGAAGTGGTACAACACTTAAACCACCTGAAATACCTGTAACTTCTGATGAAGCTATTCCTGAAGGTATTTTGTATGCCCGAGAGACATATTAAATTAACGTGGCCACTATGTTATGATCCAAGTCGGGTCATACCCAATAACAAACTTACCAACACCTTATATGTATTTAATCTTAACGATTGGGTCGTTAAATAAATACGCGACACTTGGACTTTAGAAAATCGGTTTTCTAAAATATTATTACTTGAGATAAATTATTTGGATAATTTATATGACATGGAATTAATTATTTATAAGATTAAATAGTTGTGTTGTGATGCATTTTATAAAAGGTTTTATAAAATGATAATTAAAATGGAACAAGTAACAAATACATGGAAATTAAAATGGAACAAGTTTAATAAAATTAAAAGGCTTCATTTTATAAAAAAAGCCCCATGGGGGACGGTTTTGTGTACTTCAAGAAGTCCTCCCATGCTTGTTTTGTGAGTTCCAAAAATGCACAACACCTTATGTATTTGTTGCTTGACCAAAAGAAAGAGATACATGCATTTCAAACATCAAGTAATAAGAAAATAAGCTCTCTTTCTTCCTCCTTTCAATTCTGGCCGAATTCTTTGAAGGTCAAGAGAGTGTTTTGAGTTTGTTTGAAAGCTCATTTTCAAGTGTAATCAAATCCTAACCAAAGTGCAAAGTGTTGGTGACAAGTTTGGGGTATAATCACTTGAGGTTTCATCCATTTGGAGCTCCATTTTGCATCATCTTCTTCCTCTTCAAACTCACCCTCAATTAAGTTGAGGAGGTATTATTTTCTTCCTTGTTCACTTATTTTATATGTAAGCATGATTCATGACTTGATATGTATATGGAATTTGACGAATTGGCCTTACAAATATACTTGTTCTAATAATGCTTCCGCTTGGATTAACTATCTTAAAATTGGTTTTATGATTATGTAAACTACATGAACATGTTGTTAAGAAACTTGTTAAATTACATCAATGGTATCAGAGCCGAGGTCTGTGGATTATGCTTCTTATATGGTCTTTAAACCCACTATATTTGCATTTCAAGTACATGCATGAGAATGGAATGCAAAAATTGTCGGGTTTGGGTGGGTTTGGAATTTAGGCCGATTTTAAGGAGACCCAAAATGGGTTTTTGGGTTCTTCCATTTGGTCTAATTTTGGTTGAATGTAAATGTTCACAATCTAGACCTTGACCTTGTGTTTGGTTGCATGCATGGTTGATTAATATTTATTCAATTGGTTTGTAATAATAATTATTCATTTGGCATGTAATAATTCATTTGGTTATGTAATTTATTTTTGTTTGGTATGTAAAATAGAATAGGTTGTATTTTCATTTTCTAGATAAAAATGTATTAGGATACATATTTTGTAAAATGAAGATACAAGATGATGAAGACTTGAAGAACACAAGGAACATATGGATGCAAGGTTAAGTGGGAGATTTGAAATCTCCTACTTTGTATTATTACCCCTTAACCCGGTGACATTTGTTTTCGGCTAAACAAATGTCCACCAAAATGGCTAGATTGTGAACATACTTGTTTTGCATGTGTGGTTGTTTTTTTGTTTTTTGTATTGTATGTTTGGTTGATACAATTAATCACAAGATAACAACAAGCAAAACGACAATTTAATTGGTTAAATTAGACGTATTAATAACATGCAAGACGATAATTTAATTGGTTAAATTAAAAGCAACTAAAGACCTAAATAAATGGTTATTAAGCACAAGAAAAGGATCACATATATATAAATGGTTTATATCAAGTAATTGGCAAATTACAAGACTTGAAAATGGATTTCAAATGAACCATACACTAAATGCATGTTGGTGTATGGCATAAATGTTTTCTTAAACTAGAATTAACGAAAACTTAAAATCCCTTAATCGACAAGGTAAACAAGTTTAACGCCATCCTTTTGTGGGACACTTAAACATAGTAGGGAACTCATAATGGGATAAAGGTCACCTAACCGTTATGAGCTAACTAATATGGTTAAAGTAAAATTCGCATGCTTGTGGGATAAAGGTCACCTAACCACTTGTATGTTAATTTTACATGTTTACACAAGTAGGACGACTTGATTTGGGAATCATGAACTTAGGGTCACCGAAGCATGAGGAACAAATAGGCGTTGATGGGATAAATATGCCATGCAAAAGGATTGCATGATCCCATAATATAGAAGTTGCAAAAGGATTGCAATTGTCATATAAATGACTACCTAGCTAAATCAAATAACGGGATAAAGGTCACCTAACCGAAATTTGATTTACCATTGGATTCTAATATTTAATAAAACAATTATATATAAAAGGGTATTATTTATTAAATTTAAAATCGATACTTAAATGAACTTTATTAATTTTGTAGATGGCCGCAAATAACAACAACATGCAAAATGCACCACTTAACCTAAACAACCTATCATTAAGGTCTCTCCTCGAGAAAGACAAACTCAACCATACGAACTTTATGGATTGGTTCCGTAATCTTAGAATTGTCCTCAAACTTGAGGATAAGGCGTATGTGTTGGAAGACCCCATTCCCGATCAACCCGATGAGGATGATACGGAAGGCATGGCTTATTGGGATAAGTATTGCGCCGATTCGGTGCAAGTCGCTTGCCTAATGCTTGGGACTATGATACCCGAACTCCAAAAGGATTTCGAACATCATAGTGCATATGACATGATTACGTAATTGAAGGAGATGTTCCTTCAACAAGCACGTGTCGAGCGCTTCGAAACGGTTCGAGCGTTACATGCACGTCGTATGGATGACACCCAATCCGTATCCTCTTATGTCCTCAAAATGAAAAGCCTTATTGATCGCGCAAACCGTCTTAATCTCAACATATCTAATGAGCTAGCCACTGATCTTATCCTAAACTCCCTGTCAAAGAGGTTTGACCAATTTGTAATTAATTACAATATGAATGGGATGGATAAGACCATTGGTGAACTTCATGGCATGTTAAGGACGGCGGAAACTAGCATGGGTAAGAGGGCTTCACCCGTGCTAATGATCAATGATGGTGGGTCCAAAGGTAACAGCACCTCTAAGCCAAAGGCGGCTAAAAGGAAAGGACCCGCCCATCAAGGCAAGGGAAAGGGGAGGATGGTTACCCCAACCAAAAACAAGAACAAGAAGCAAAAGGTTGTCGGACAAGCAAACCCCAAGGAAGACCCGTGCTTCGGTTGCGGTGAAATGGGTCACTGGAAACGCAATTGCCCGGTCTACCTTAAGGAGTTGAAGGAAAAGAGGGATGCGGGGTAATCCTCAGGTAACATATATATGGTATATATAGAGCTTAGTATTACTTCTTCTAATACATGGGTATTAGACACTGGATGTGGAACTCACATTTGCAATTCTTTGCAGGGGTTCAAAAGAAGTAGCAAGCAAACGGGAACATCAAGTCTCTTTATGGGTAATGGAGCCAAAGTGCAAGTGAAGGCTCAAGGAGACTTTGTATTAAAACTTCCAAGTGGTTTGGAACTTATTTTGAACAATGTTTTGTATGCACCGGATTTATGTCGAAACATTATTTCAGTTTCCCATTTAAAACAATGTGGTTTTTATCTTAATTTTGTTAATGATGATATCCACGTTTATTTAGATAATGTATTTATTTTAAGGCTTCGCCTTCAAATGGAATTTATGAATTGGTTCATGATGACACATCATCTAGTAGCTCAATATACCATACTAGCACCAAGAAACTCAAAAGGGATTTGAGTGATTCCTACTTATGGCATTGTCGCCTTGGTCACATAAACAAGAATCGAATGCATACACTCCAAAAGAATGGCCTTTTGAAATCAAATGAACTAGACTCGTTTGATGTATGTGAATCTTGTTTACAAGGCAAAATGACTAAAGCACCTTTCAAAGGGACCTACGAAAGGGCTAAGGACTTATTGGGATTAATACATTCGGATGTATGTGGACCCTTTAAGCCCATAGCTAGGAATGGTGAAAGATACTTCGTTACTTTCATTGATGACTTCAGTCGTTTCGGATATGTCTACTTGTTAAGACATAAAGACGAAACTTTTGAAGCATTCAAAGAGTATCAAAACGAAGTACAAAATCAACTCAATAAGACAATTAAGGTACTTCGAACCGATAGAGGAGGTGAATACCTAAGCGATGCCTTCCAAGATCATCTTAGAAGTTGTGGGATTATCTCGCAACTTACTCCACCCGGGACACCACAACTTAATGGAGTTTCCGAAAGGAGGAACCGAACCCTAATGGATATGGTTCGATCTATGATGGCTAGAAGCTCGTTACCTCTATCATTTTAGGGTTATTTTCTATGCTCCGCGGCTCGTATTTTAAATATGGCCCCAACCAAGAAAGTGGAACGAACACCTCATGAGATGTGGTTTGGAAAACCTCCATCTATATCATACTTAAAGGTATGGGGATGTGAAGCTTATCCTAAGTGTTACGTCCCTAATAAGTTGAATGCTCGATCCACGAAGTGTATCTTCATAGGATATCCCAAGGATGATATGGGATACTATTTCTATGATCCAACCGAGTAAAATGTATTTGTTGCTCGAAAGGCGGAATTCCTTGAAACTAAGTTCCTAATGGAAGGAAATAGTGAAAGGAAGATAGATCTTGAAGAGGTTCAAGATCAAGTAGATGATACACAATTGGCTGACACTAGCACTCAACATGAAAATGTTGAGAGTGATCAGATGGATGATCAAAATACACAAGACGTTCGCAGATCTGGTAGGATTAGTAATCCTCCTGAGAGATATGGGTTTCTCATGGATGGTTGCTATGTGGTTGATTTGGATGAACCAATAAACTACCAAGATGCTTTATCAAGGATTGATAAAGATAAATGGCAGGAAGCCATGAACGCTGAGATGCAATCCATGTATGACAACCAAGTTTGGGAACTTGTTGTGCAACCTCCTGGCTCTAGGCTAGTTGATTGTAAATGGCTGTTCAAAATGAAAACCGACATACATGGAAACTTGGATACATATAAAGCTAGACTTGTAGCAAAAGGTTTCACTCAAACTCAAGGGGTTGACTTTGATGAAACTTTTTCGCCTGTGGCGATGCTAAAGTCTATTAGGATATTACTTGCCATTGCTGCTCATTATGATTATGAAATATGGCAGATGGATGTCAAGACCGCCTTCCTAAACGGACATCTTGAGGAAGATGTCTATATGGTTCAACCTGAGGGTTTTGTTGATCCGAAATATCCTAAAAAGGTATGCAAGTTAAAGAAGTCAATCTACGGATTGAAACAAGCATCTAGAATGTGGAATCATCGTTTTAATGAGGAGGCCAAGAAATTTGGCTTCATTAAAAATGGTGATGAAGCTTGTGTATACAAGAAAGCTAGTGGGAGCACTATCATGTTCCTTGTACTATATGTGGATGATATATTGTTATTTGGAAATGATATTCCGGCAATGCAAGGTGTTAAAACTTGGTTAAGCAAATGCTTCTCCATTAAGGATCTTGGAGAAGCACAATACGTTTTGGGGATTGGGATCTACAGGGATAGATCCAAGAAACTGATAGGTTTAAATCAAAGTGCATACATTGAAAAGATCTTGAAAAGGTTCAAGATGGAGAACTCTAAGAAAGGTTTGGTACCTATTCAAAAGGGAACACTTCTCAGTTCATCTCAGTGCCCCACCACAAAAGATGAACAGGAGAGAATGAAGAAAGTCCCATATGCTTCTACCATTGGGTCAATCATGTATGCAATGATATGCACTAGACCGGATGTGTCATGCGCTCTTAGCCTGACAAGTAGATACCAGAATAACCCAGGAAACAGTCATTGGATTGCTGTTAAAAGTATATTGAAATACCTTAGGAGGACTAAGGATATGTTTCTGATATATGGGTCTGGTGAGGAGGAACTCGCTGTAAAGGATTACGTAGACGCGAGTTTCCAGACTGATCGAGATGATTCTCGATCACAATCCGGTTATGTCTTCACATTAAATGGAGGTGCGGTCTCTTGGAAGAGTTCAAAACAGGATGTTGTTGCATTATCCACTACAGAGTCAGAGTACATTGCCGCCTCATTGGCAGCTCAGGAAGCTGCATGGATGAAGAAATTCATCGACGACTTAGGAGTGGTCCCTACCATTCAAGACCCTCTTGAGATCTTTTGTGACAACGAAGGTGCGATTGCTCAAATCAAGGAACCTCGTGCTCACCAAAAGACCCGTCACATTGAGCGGAGATTCAACTACATAAGGGATGAAGTTGAAAAGGGAAAGATATGTATTCGCAAAGTTCACACAGATCTAAATATAGCGGATCCACTCACGAAGCTCTTACATGGTGCAAAACATCAAGGGCATGTTAGTGCATTAGGACTTCGATATTCTAGTGATTGGTCATGATCTGTTTTAAGTATTGTAACGGAACAAAATTATTCAAACTCATTAATATAATTATGGTATTAATTTATTTAGAGTCATGTTCCTATTTTGCATATTTTATCCATGAATAAGTAATTATTCTAAATTCCGTAGTCGATCACATTCGTGGGAACAAGTGTGAGGTTTAGACTATTATGAACTTGGATTGGTATACATTCACGGACTGAATGTGGGGCATGGTTGCTACCAAGGTTCATAGATATTTGTGGGATGCAAATATTGGAAGACCCGCCCTCAAGATTTGCTAAATGGAGCCTTTGTGGTTGATCACATGTAATCTTGAGTAAAGGCGAATATCATTGTATCCTCTGACCTGAGATACATATTGGGTTCAGATATTTACCAAGTATTGTGCCTTGATTCTTTCCTTCGCTATTCTGAAATATGGTAGTTCACAAGGAAGAGCTCAGGTACAATGCAAGGTACATATTTAGGACGTATGTAGTCAAGATGGAATTTGTCCCTCTTATTCGTTGAGAGTCAGATGTCTAAGGCCTGATAAAGTTAAGTCTAGAAAGAGTGTGATCACTCTATATCTCTTGGATTTAACATGACATCTAGGACGAAAGGATATAATGAAAAGATTCACCTATTCATATTCGAGATGGGAACTCGAAAGGGATGATGTTATTGAATGGCACAAAGTCATAACATATTGGGGGTGATGGACGGTCGTTAGGTGGTATCCATCACTTGCATTAATTCCTTATGTTTCTCGTGCAAGTAGGAGATTGAAGGTATTTCGTATGCCCGAGAGACATATTAAATTAACGTGGCCACTATGTTATGATCCAAGTCGGGTCATACCCAATAACAAACTTACCAACACCTTATATGTATTTAATCTTAACGATTGGGTCGTTAAATAAATACGCGACACTTGGACTTTAGAAAATCGGTTTTCTAAAATATTATTACTTGAGATAAATTATTTGGATAATTTATATGACATGGAATTAATTATTTATAAGATTAAATAGTTGTGTTGTGATGCATTTTATAAAAGGTTTTATAAAATGATAATTAAAATGGAACAAGTAACAAATACATGGAAATTAAAATGGAACAAGTTTAATAAAATTAAAAGGCTTCATTTTATAAAAAAAGCCCCATGGGGGACGGTTTTGTGTGCTTCAAGAAGTCCTCCCATGCTTGTTTTGTGAGTTCCAAAAATGCACAACACCTTATGTATTTGTTGCTTGACCAAAAGAAAGAGATACATGCATTTCAAACATCAAGTAATAAGAAAATAAGCTCTCTTTCTTCCTCCTTTCAATTCTGGCCGAATTCTTTGAAGGTCAAGAGAGTGTTTTGAGTTTGTTTGAAAGCTCATTTTCAAGTGTAATCAAATCCTAACCAAAGTGCAAAGTGTTGGTGACAAGTTTGGGGTATAATCACTTGAGGTTTCATCCATTTGGAGCTCCATTTTGCATCATCTTCTTCCTCTTCAAACTCACCCTCAATTAAGTTGAGGAGGTATTATTTTCGTCCTTGTTCACTTATTTTATATGTAAGCATGATTCATGACTTGATATGTATATGGAATTTGACGAATTGGCCTTACAAATATACTTGTTCTAATAATGCTTCCGCTTGGATTAACTATCTTAAAATTGGTTTTATGATTATGTAAACTACATGAACATGTTGTTAAGAAACTTGTTAAATTCCATCAATTCCTACTCCACAAGAACCACAACCTGATCAAGATAAGGAAAAAGAACCGGTAGTTGAAAAGGTTAATGAAGATAACACAGTTAAGGATAAACCTTATGTTAAACCATACCAACCACCACTTCCTTACCCGAGTAAAATGAAGAAAGAGAAACTTGAAGCCGAGCAATCCAAATTTTTGGATATGTTTAAACAGATAAATGTAAATCTTCCTTTCATTGATGTGATTTCAGGAATGCCTAGATATGCTAAATTCTTGAAAGATCTAATCTCAAATAGAAAGAAAATGGAAGAACTCTCGGCTGTTACTATGAATGCTAATTGTTCAGCAGTGCTGTTGAATAAGATACCAGAAAAACTATCTGATCCAGGAAGTTTCACAATTCCATGTTTTCTGGATAGTCTTAGTTCAATAGAAGCATTGGCAGACTTAGGTGCTAGTATAAATTTAATGCCATATTCACTGTACGCTAAACTAGACCTTGAAGAATTGAAACCAACCAGAATAAGCATACAACTAGCCGATAGATCAATAAAATATCCTAGAGGGATAATGGAGAACATGCTAGTTAAAGTTGGTACTTTAGTATTTTCAGTAGATTTTGTTGTTTTGGACATGGAAGAAGATTCTCAAGTTCCTCTCATATTAGGAAGACCATTCTTAAACACGGCTAAAGCAATGATAGACGTGTTCGGTAAGAAATTGACCCTAAGTATAGAGGATGAGAGTGTTACCTTTTCAGTTGATAGAGCAATGCAACAACCACAATCTGCAGATGATACATGTTATTATATTCAAACTATAGATGCACATGCAGAATTATTAGAAGAATTTCCAGAATTACAAGGAACAGGAGAATGTTCTTTAGGAGAAGGTAATGAACCAATTGATGAAGCTGAAATGTTAGCTACACTTATAGCTAATGGATATGAACCAACAACAGAAGAAATTCAAATGCTAAAAGAAGAAGACAGATATCGATACAAATCATCGATAGAAGAACCTCCGAAATTAGAGTTAAAGCCACTTCCAAACCATTTGGAATACGCTTATTTACATGGTGAATCTGAATTACCTGTAATAATATCGTCTTCTCTTACTGAAAATGAGAAATCACAACTCATTTCTGTGTTGAAAGCTCATAAACCAGCCATTGCATGGAAGATTCATGATATTAAAGGAATAAGTCCTTCGTATTGCACACATAAAATCCTTATGGAAGAAGGTCATAAAATGTATGTGCAACGCCAACGAAGACTAAATCCTAATATGCAAGATGTAGTTAAGAAAGAGATTATTAAACTGCTAGATGCAGGTCTAATTTATCCAATCTCTGATAGTCCATAGGTAAGCCCAGTTCAATGCGTACCTAAGAAGGGTGGCATGACTGTCATTATAAATGAGAAAAATGAGCTTATTCCTACTAGAACCGTAATAGGATGGCGTGTATGTATTGATTATAGAAAATTAAATGACGCCACCAGAAAAGATCACTTTCCCTTACCTTTCATAGATCAAATGTTGGAAAGATTAGCCGGAAATAGTTACTATTGTTTTCTAGATGGATTTTCCGGATATTTTCAAATTCCAATAGCACCCGAAGATCAAGAGAAAACCACATTCACGTGCCCTTATGGTACTTTTGCTTACAAACGCATGCCATTTGGACTTTGCAACGCCCTTGCAACCTTTCAAAGGTGTATGATGGCGATTTTTCATGACATGATAGAAGAATGCATGGAAGTTTTCATGGATGAATTTTCAGTCTTCGGTGATACATTTGAATCATGTCTAGTTAATCTGGAACGAATGCTTCTTAGATGCGAACAATCAAATCTAGTACTTAATTGGGAGAAATGCCATTTCATGGTTAAAGAAGGCATCGTTCTTGGACATAAAATTTCAAAAGAAGGAATTGAAGTGGATAGAGCTAAAGTAGATGTAATTGCTAAACTTCCACATCCCACCAATGTTAGAGGAATTAGGAGTTTTCTAGGGCATGCCGGTTTTTACCGACGTTTCATAAAAGATTTTTCTAAAATTGCCACTCCTATGAATAAACTCCTAGAAAAGGATGCTCCATTCATCTTTTCAGATGAGTGTATCAAATCTTTTAATATTCTTAAAGAGAAACTCACTAATGCACCGATCATGATAACACCAAATTGGAATCTACCATTTGAACTAATGTGCGATGCAAGTGATTTTGCAATGGGAGCCGTTTTAGGACAAAGGATTGAAAAACGATTTCAACCTATATATTATGCTAGTAAGACATTACAAGGAGCACAAACGAACTATACAACTACTGAAAAAGAACTCCTTGCTATTTTCTTTGCTTTTGACAAATTTCGATCATATCTCGTTCTAGCAAAAACGGTGGTCTATACCGACCATTCTGCTCTTAGATACCTATTTTCAAAACAAGATGCTAAACCAAGATTAATCCGTTGGATCTTACTCTTACAAGAGTTTGATATTGAAATCCGAGATAAAAGAGGAGCAGAAAATCTCGCCGCTGATCATCTTTCTCGTCTTGAAAATCCCGAATTAGAAGTTCTAAATGAATCAGCCATACAAGACAACTTTCCTGATGAATATCTATTGAAGATAGATTATAAAGAAATCCCATGGTTTGCAGACTATGCAAATTATTTAGTATGTGGATTCCTTGAAAAAGGATTATCGTACCAAAGACGAAAGAAATTCTTCAGTGATATAAAACACTATTTCTGGGAAGATCCACATCTGTTTAAAAGTTGTCCCTATGGAATAATACGCCGATGTGTATTTGGAGATGAAGCTAGTAAAATTTTAAACCATTGTCACACAGGACCAACAGGAGGGCATTATGGGCCTCAACTAACAGCAAGAAAAGTTTATGATGCTGGATTCTATTGGCCTACAATTTACAAAGACGCACACCTACTTTGCAAATCCTGTGATGCATGTCAAAGGGCTGGAAAAATAAGTCAACGTGATGAAATGCCACAAAATGTCATCCAAGTATGTGAAGTATTTGACATTTGGGGTATTGACTTTATGGGTCCATTTCCAAAATCTCATAATAATCTATATATACTCGTAGCCATTGATTATGTATCTAAATGGGCGGAAGCACAAGCTCTCTCAACTAACGATGCACGAGTTGTAGTCAACTTTTTAAAACGTCTTTTTGCAAGGTTTGGAATACCGAAAGCTTTAATAAGTGATCGGGGTACTCATTTCTGTAATAATCAACTTGAGAAATTTCTTAAAAGATATGGAGTAACTCATAAAATCTCCACCGCATATCATCCACAAACAAGTGGACAAGTTGAAAATACCAACCGAGCTTTAAAACGTATTCTAGAGAAAACCGTAGGATCAAATCCAAAGGAATGGTCCATTAAATTGGAGGATGCACTCTGGGCTTTTAGAACAGCCTACAAAACTCCAATTGGAACCACACCTTTTAGACTTGTTTATGGAAAAGCATGTCATCTTCCAGTAGAAATTGAACACAAAGCATTTTGGGCTTTGAAAACATGTAATCTTGATTTACATGAAGCTGGACGTCTACGATTAAGTCAACTAAACGAATTAGAAGAATTAAGACATGAAGCATACGAAAATTCGTTAATCTATAAGGAAAGAACGAAGAAATGGCATGATAAAAGAATCAGAAGTTCAAAAGAATTTAAAGAAGGAGACAGAGTTCTTCTTTTCAATTCAAGATTCAAGCTATTTCCTGGAAAATTGAAATCAAGATGGTCTGGACCATTCATAGTCAAAAGAGTTTTCCCATACGGAATGATAGAATTAATAAATTCAAATGGGATTGAATTTAAAGTTAATGGTCACAGAGTTAAACATTACATACATGGTCCGATGGAAGTCGACAACGAAGTTAATCACAATTTCGACACCACAGCTAACTAAGTGTGGGGAGAATCAAGTCTTTAAAGGATAATATGTATTTCTGTTAGAGTTAGATTGTCTGTTTTCGTGTAGTTCTCGAAAATGGAACCCGAATGGTCTTTCCCTAGCAGACCCTAAAGAACTAGTCTTCTCCCCCCATTCTGAATTTTTATTTTTTTTAGGAAATGAAGACTGCCTGTGAACTAAACCATGGTCTAATGCTACACGCTTTGATCACTAAACGTAATAATGACATACTACCGAGTGAATTAGTATCAGTAATCAGAGAAAGAATGGACGTAGTTAGAAAAGAATCCAGATGCGAAGATAATAAATTACAATTTGGTAAAGGAAAATCAAAATCCGCAGCGAAAAGAAGAGCACGACACCTAGAAAGATGTCACAAATGCGGAAAATGGTCACATGGAGGTAAATGTTCAAATAATCAAACCTATTCAAATACCGAATTTGTTACTTTATGCAGAGACGGACCGTTCATATGTTTAGAAGAAAAGACACTGAATGCTCGAGGTTACGCCTATGTAGCCATGGAAAACCAATTAAACTGACTATCTTATGAATGGGATAGATCATATAACTAAGAAATCTATTTCACAGGTATGTCTGTACAGTTTTTATTTTTATTTTTATTTTTAACCTTTTGATAATAAACGCTAATTTGTTCGCTAAAAAGTATTAAATTGGTATTGAATAAAATTAGGTTTGGCGACCGAAATTATTGATATCATTCAAAAATTTATTACATCACTGCGAAATTTAACGTTTATTCTTAAGGTATAAATATCTTTAATCAATAAACCCAAAATATTTCAAAAATTCGTCATGAGTTAAATTAGGTCTTGGAACCGAAATTACTTTACCGAAAAGAGGGGCGCATATTTTTGATAATATTTGATTGATTAAAGTGGGATAAAAAGCCAAAAAGATTTTTAATTTTATTTTTACCATGTTTTTTAAAATTAATATTTAAATCTTAAATTAATATTGTAAACTTTGTAAAAACAATATTTTTTAAAAAAATGTAATTATTTGAAAAATTAATATAAGTTTGGTGTGAATTTATAATGTGAATTTTTAAAATTAAGTTTGGTGTGAATTTATAATGTGAATTTTTAAAATTAAGTTTGGTGTGAATTTTTAATTTTTAAAATATGAATTTTTAATTTTATGCATTTCAAATTTTAAGTTTGGTGTGAATTTTTAATATTAATTTTGAATTTTATATTTAAGTTGTGTGAATTTAAAAACAAAAATTTACTTTATCTCATTAAGTTAAAAATATGATTTTTAAAATTCGTCGTAAGTTGAAGACTAGGTCTTTGAACCGAAATTGCTTTACCCGAGGGAGGGACGAGAACTTTTATTATCATTATTTTTAATCTTATTGAATTAAAGTATGCCAAAAACATTAAAAAAAAAACCCAAAAATCTTTACTTTTAAAAACCGCGCTTTGATTTGACAAATTTTAAAATTTTGTCGAGGGACAGACTAGGACAACGATCCGAAACGCCCTCGATCCTAAAGGAAAACAAAATTTTTAAAATTTAATTAATTATAAGTTTTATAAAGCATAAGGTTAAAAAAAAAAAAAAAAAAAAAAAAAAAAAAAAAAACCTGAAAACACTGTAGCCGGCACCCCATGCGATCGCATGGGGTTTGCACTTGGAACCCATGCGATCGCATGGGGACCAAATGCAGGTCAGAAACAAATAACAGCAGCGGGTCTGTTCTTCACCACAACACATACACATACACCCGAAACTCACCCAAAAATTCACCAATTTTCGCCATTTTCCACCGTAATTCGTCATTTTTCTTGCTCTAATCATGCCTAGATTCTCATTCTTCAGCAAATTGGTAAAAATTACACCCCTAAACTCTATAAATTCCTAGTTTTTGTGATAATTACCAATTTTTTACCTAATGCAATTTTGTTAATTTCTAGTGTAATTAGTGTTAAATTGTTAGTATTTTATGCATGTATAACCTAGATTGATGCTATTTAACATGATTTGAAGCCAAAAACTTCAAAATTTTTAGAAATCTAGGGTTTGTGTTCTTGAGCAATTTGGGGCTTTTTGATATAAACAGGTTATGGCCGATTTTTGTCATGAATTATTGCTAAATTGAGTAGTGTAACATGTTTAGATAGTTAAATGATCCAAACAATGATCCTAAACATGATTTTTGGAGATTAAAGTGGACTTTTTAAGTCCAAAATTCATGAACTTGATTAATTTGATATATTTGCCATTTGAGACTTGTTTAATTATTAATAATGAATATTTTGACATGTTATTTGAGTTAAATGCTTATGAATTTTGTATACATTTTCATATGTGCTTATTTGAAAAGTGTAGAATTGTGAAAAATTGTGAAAATGTGTATAAGTTTAATTTGGATTTAACATGTTATAGTGATTGTTTTAAGTTGTTATTTTGTTAACACTAATGAATATTTGGATGCACAAATTTTGTGTTTAATGTATTTTACAGAGAGCCGATACTGGAGGTTCAGGAGCATCATCATCTAGACGACCAGCACCAGCACCAGAACCAGAACCAGAAATGCAACACGAACAAGAACCACAACAGGAACAACAACAGCCTGATCAGCACATACCTTATTATGATCCAGTACAGTTTGTTGATGAATTCATAGTATTCCCAATGAGGCCGCCAGTAGAATTCCCAACGATTCCTGAGCACACTCTACATCCTAATCTGAGATTTGATAGAAGATGGAGAGATTACGAGACATATCAAAGGAACAAATTCAAATTGGTAACAAAAAATGTAGAGGTGCCAAGGGTAATTGATTGGGCCCCTTTGGAAACGGTCCATCTAGCTGACCGTGTTAGACAGGTTTTAGTTCAAAGGTATGGCAGTTCTTCTTTTACAGATTGGGAACGTCTTTTCACCATTCGTAGACCTGTATATAAGGAATGGTGTGTTGAGTTGATGAGTACTGTATCACTTGATACAAATATAGTTAGGATAGATGATAGAAGATTTCTTAGGTTTATCCTTGGCGGTAGGATGTACAGAATGTCCATGCTGGACATGGCCAGGGCCTTACAGATATATACTCCTGGTGAGTTGCTATTACCCGATTGTACAAACTTGATTCATTATGGTGAACGGGTAGATAGTAACTTTAACGCTGACGCCATTTGGAGGTGTATGTCACATTTTGATGTTTTTACACGAGCAGGAGGACACTCCTATACACATATTGACAGAGCCGAGCTGTAACATCCCGCGTTTTTCCGTTAAATTTATTTTTAACACCGTTTTTTTTTCTAAAATGACATCTCTCGTCACCTATACTCGTACACTTCATTAACTAATGTTCTTGATAACCCCGTTATTCGATTACAACATCTCTCGTTAACTTGCGTTTTAAAAATATTCGATCGGTTAAATCCCGCACCCGCTTTGAAACTCGAGGGACCGGAGTTGCCAAATGGGCAAACTAGTTGACTAGGTCAACTAGTCAACCCATTTTGTTTTCATTCTATCATCTCCCTCATCTCTTTTCTCTCCATCTCAAGAACACACACACCAACCCATTCCATTCATTCATCATCTAAATTCAATCTTGGAAGCTCACAACAAATCCGACTACATATTCTTAATCCTCTCGTCATTCTCTACGATTTGATACTAACTTCATCGATTTTGGGTAACATTTCTAAAACTCTAGATTTCTCAAATTCGTGTTTTTGACTTGAAATGTTGTTAGTTAGTGTCTATGGCTCGTGTATAACATGAATATATGATTTGTATGTTCGATCTTGATGTTTTGGTGTAACTAGCTTGAAAATGAAAAGTGTATGCTTAATCTTTGATTTTGGATGATGAAATGTGTTTAGATGTTAATGTTTGTGTGTTCAAAGTGTTAGTTACTTCAATAGTTTCGTTTTGGTGTGTTGATTGACATGAAAACCTTACATTAACATGATTAGTGATTTTGAGGTTTGGTTAGGGTTTGACAACTCTTAAAACGAACTTTTGATGCGTTGAATGCTTATTAATATTATTGATAAGTGTTTAGTTGTATTACATGTTTCATTACCTTCAAAACGGCATATCATATGTATAAATCGGATTCCCGAAACTTGAATTGCAATTGATGAACTTGAAACCTTGTTTTGGAACGTTTAACGAACTTTCGACGAGATTTTTGTTGTCTAAAATGATAAATTTGATTTAGGAAATGTATCTAATTGTGTTCCTTGTCGAAAGAGCTTTCCGGTGATATAAAATACATGTCTTGATTGTTTGCGGATCATAAACTAGGATTGATTGAAGTTTGGCTCGTGCCTTGTGTTTTCTGCAAACAGGACCTGTAAGCCTCTTGGGACGCCGTCCCAACCTCCTAGACGCCGTCCCACCTTTTGAACCTAGACGCCGTCTAGTGTATCAGGACGCCGTCTCACCCTTCAATGTTGGACGCCGTCTAGCCATTTGGGACGCCGTCCCATTGTACTAAAACTGGCTGTTTTGCTTGGTCATTTGACGTAAAATGTTTGATATGCTACGGACCTCCAATTAACATGAAACTTGGCCAACATGCTCATATATGATTATATAACTTAGAAAAATTGTCGGATACCCGACCCGACATCGTTGACTTTGACTTTGACCAAGTTTGACTTTTAGCCAAACTTAACCAAACGTTTATGCAATCGTTCTAACATGCTTTTATACTTCATTCTCGCATGAAACTTGACAACGTGATTCACATGCTATACTTTTCGAGTCTTAACGAGCCATAGGACTAATTGAACACATTTCACCCGATCTTGTATCGTAACCGGTTAATTGACACAACTTACTTGTTTAGGTCAAGGCTAAGCAACTTTCATGCATACGTTACTTTGTGAAGTGCTTTTATACTCGTGCACTCGAGGTGAGATCATAGTCCCACCTTTTCAACAACTTTTTATACTTTTAAATTGTGGGCTGAGAAACATATACTTTGTTACATTTTGTACTACTTACTTTTATACTTTGAACACAAGTACAAGGAAAACAAACATTCCACAGCGAGTTAGAACAAAAATCCTCAATTCGATTATCATTAGTTACACTTGCAGGGTGTAAGCGAGAACTTATATTGTGTGGCCATACGGGTTTGACAAACCCTCATTACGGACGGTTCGCTACCGTCTACGGATGAAATATATTTTCGAGAAACAGTGTATGTTCTAACACTATTGTGATGGGGTTCTATGGAAGGAAACGTTAAGTCTTGATAATTGGGTGCTCGCGAACAATACTTTTGGAATGCAAACGATTATGATAATCAACGTTATGGGAATACTAAATCTTGTGGTTCAAAAACAACGTTTATTACAAATACCTATGATTTCACCAACGTTTTTCGTTGACAGTTTTCTATATGTTTCTCAGGTTCATACTCGGCTACATGATACATGCTTCCGCACTCTTTGATTACTTGATTGGAGTCTACCATGCATGCATACGCTAGGGATAGCATTTTTGGATTCAAACTTTTGTCTACTTACTTACGCTATTTATAGCAACTGTGGTTTCAAACTAATTATGTCGCAAGTTATTTCATTCATACTTTATAACTTTGTAAACTTAAACTTATTGTCGATCCGTTTGTTAAACTAAACTTTGTACCTTTCAAATGAACGCGACATAATTTTGGTCAAACGAGTCTCATATAGGGACTACGACCACGCAACGGGACCTAAGTTAACGACGCCGTCAATAACGGTTTTGGTCGGGTCGTTACACGAGCTTCGTATTATTCATAGATTTTTGGCTAACTTGATTACACAAAGAGGTCATAATAAAGAAAAAATTACCTTATACGATTTATTCTACCTAAAGTGTATTCGGGATCCTAGAAGCTTTGTCAATATCCCTTACTGTGTTGCTTTTTATTTATCTAAAATGGTAGAGGGAATGCAGGACGGGAGTATAATAGGAGGAGGCATTTTTGTTACTCTCATTGGAGAGTATTTAGGTGTTGATAGGAACCAAGGGGGTCCATTACAGATTTGTAGAGAACAGGTTGAGCCCTTAGGATTGAAAGTTTATGTGGGTGCTAAGGTATTGAAAAGTAGATGTAACCAGGCAGTACCCTATGAGGGATCTCATCCTCAGGTAGAGAGAGGCTCAGACGAGGAAATGGAGGAGGCGGAAGACATTAGGGATGTCTTTCGAGATGCTATTCCTGACGTCCACGTTCGTATAGATGAGGAAGCAATGACGAACGCGGCAAGACATAGTATGTATGAGCAGTGGAACTCCGAGCGAGTATACGAGGATTATAGGCGACGCCAACACGATAGCTGGTTAGTTCATCAGCACCAAATCATGAGCCAGCTATCATATCAGGTACCAAATAACTATGTACCTACTCGACCTGCTCATTTTCCGCCACATAGCCCCGATATCCGACCACCCTTTAACCGGTATGACTATAACCAAGCCTATCAGAACACCTATAACCAACAATGGAACCCACCCGATGAGATGAACTGGAACCCCTATCCAGACTGATTTAGTTCCATTTGGTTATTTTTATGATTATTATGTTTTTATCTTTTGACTTTTTCATGTTTAAACTTATGTTATTGGATAAATTTGTGTAATTTTTATTATTTTATTATTATTGTGTACTAATATTTCATATTTAGAATTTGAAAGTGGGATATTAAGTCCCATTTCAAATTGCCATGCATGATTATACTTGTATGTATGTATATTTTCGATTGTTCAAAACAGGGTAAAACAGCGCATTTTCAAAGACTGGCATTAAGTTCAGCAAAAGCTATTAATTTTGACGACAAGATGACAAATAAATGTGATGTAACAACAGACGAAATGAACAAATGCTATGCACCATTTATCATTCAGCAAACAAACGCCAATATATTTGGAAACTTTGGTAAAATTTAATCATTTCTACGCTAATCACCCTCAATAATTTAAATTGTACTGATTTCTTGCAAATGAGGGCATTGCAAGATCTTAAGTGTGGGAAGGGGTTAAATTCTTTCGGATTTTTAAAATTTTTATCTTTATACACTTGGTTACCATTAAAAATACTAGTAACGTAGTAGTTGTATTAGAATCTAGTGCTCTCTGATAATAAAGAACAGCCCTAGTCTTATATACTGACTACCCAATTCTAGTAAAATTTTTCAAAATTTTCAATTAAATGAACTCAAAATCATGTTTATACATATTTATGAACGATAAAACTAGGTGTTAACACCGAAATTATTGTAACCTCGGAAAGGACATAAATTGAGAAACAAACCAAAATGTTGAAATTCATTTAAAATGGAATAGAGGACGATAAAAAGGAAAATAAAAGCCAAGTGTGGGAAAATTTACCAAGTTATCTTAAACATATGTCACATATATCTGTAACAAATAACTGAAAATACTTTTGCTTTGGACTAAACTAAACCATTTTACCCGATGAAAGAAAAGAAGAGATGGATCTACACGATGAATCAATTCCATCATTAAAAGGAAGTAAAGTCTTCCGAAAAAGACACGCGCTTCTTGATTTAGGTCAAGAAGTTGTCGTCCAGACCAGCTGTAGGTTGACGAAAAATCTAGAAAAGTCATCACTAAAATCAGCAGGAAATCCACGGACCTCAGCATTAAACAGGGTCGCCAAGTGGTCAGATTTATCCTAACCATGAGAAGGATTTATCTCGTACAATGGGGGGCACCATGCAAATTAGCTTGATAAGACTAATAAATCAGATCCCCAGAAAGGATAATCTCCTTAAAGATTAAAAATCAGCTTTTAAGCCTGATATTACTCAATCCTAGAGATTGACCTTAAAGATTGAGAATTCAAACTCATGGAATTCAATGATATCTAAACTCGAGCTTGAACGAGAAAATATTTTGATCAAGATTACAAACCGATTTGTTTTCTGAAAACCCATTTTCAATGCGTTCATTACCATTGAACGTAAAATCCTAGGAATTCACCTGGAATTAATTAGGTCTCCTGAACCAAATCGGGTGTCAACCGTAAGAACAGTGGTTGCATAGTGGTCAAAGACAGGACCTTGTGCCAGACCGAAAAATCATAAGGGTGAGCTTTACTATTGCTCCTACCAAGGATAGTAATTGCATCCGACACGTTATAGACCATAATTAAAAGCATGTCAGGGGACATTGCCTTAACAGTTGCTTGTTCAACGCTTTCCTTTACAATCGGGCGGTAGTTTATCGAAAGGTAATATACGGGACAAGTAAACTGGACGTGTTGCTTTCCAAATACAAGGTTAGCAAGTGGGTGACACAAAACCGCAAGTTTTGAGCTAAAATTTTCAAATCTGAAACCCACCAAACCCACAAAAATATTTTGCAAACACCGGTGAAGGGTTATTCCGGAAAACTTATCTAGGGTAAAAGCTAGATTGAATTTTCAAAAGATCAAATATTTTCATAAAGATCCAATTTCCTTAAGGATCTACATTTTCATAGTCATGTGGGACTGTAAACCGCCTTTCAAATGTGCACTTTGCTTTGGAAACCGAAAGTAAATCGGCTATTTGATTGCAAGTGTCGTTTGATGGAATTCAACATAAAACAAGTTTCTTAATGTAAATAATATCATGAAACCAATTCATTTTAAGTTATAACAAGCAGAAGCATAATTTCTAAGAAAACAAGTTTATATGCATAACCATTTTGGTTGAATTCCATATAGTTATCAAGTTATGAAATAATGCTTACATATAATAAAGAAGGAAGAAGATTATACCTCCTTTAATGTGAGTTAGGAGCTGAAAATGGACAGCACAATGATGATGAAGATGATGGATTTAGAGCTTCTAACTTGAAGCCTCAAGCAAGTAATACCCCAAGCTTTCAATCACCAACACCTTCCTTTATGTGGTTAGGATTTTTGACACTTAATGAATTTATTTTGCAAGCTAAAAACCCTTTCTTCTCCTTCAAAGAATTCGGCCAGCAGCATACATAGAAGAAGAATGGAGTTTTTTCAAAGTTATCACTTGAATATATGAGTCAAACCTTGATTAAAGACACAAGCATGCTCATGTGTAGATGTGTATTCTTAAAATAACAAAAAGTTAGCATGTGACTAACCATGGGGACTAAAAAAAAACGTCCACCCATGGGAATTATCTAACTTCCATCATTTTTTTTTATTACAAAACTTATTATTAAATAAACTTGTAATAAAACACATGCATTTGTTAAATTTACTTACATTTTATAAACCCATTTATAAAATATAACACAACATAATTATTTAAACCTATAAATAATTAAATATAAATTATCCAAATAATTTATCTCAAGTGATAATATTTTAGAAAACCAATTTTCTAAAGTCCAAGTGTCGCGTATTTATTTAATGATCCAATCGTTAAGATAAATACATATAAGGTGTCGGTAAGCTTGTTATTGGGTATGACCCGACTTGGATCATAACACATTAGCCACATTAATTTAATATGTCTCTCGGGCATACGAAATACCTTCAATCTCCCACTTGCACGAGAAAAATAAGAAATTAATGCAAGTGATGGATACAGCCTAACACACCGTCCATCACCCCTAACATGTAATGACTTTGTGCCATTCAATAACATCATCCCTTTCGAGTACCCAACTCGAATATGAATAGGTGAATCTTTCATTTTATCCTTTCATCTTAGATGTCATGTCAAATCCAAGAGATACAGAGTGACCACTCTCTTATAGATTTAACTTTATCAGGCCTTAGACATCTGACTCTCAACGAATAAGAGGGACAAATTCCATCTTGACTACATACGTCCTAGATACACACTTTGTATTATACCTGAGTTCTTCCTTATGTACTACCATATTTCAGAATAGCGAAGGAAAGAATCAAGGCATAATACTCAGTGAATATCAGGACCCAATATGTATCTCAGGTCAGAGGATACGATGATATTCACCTTTACTCAAGATTACATGTGATCAACCACAAAGGCTCCATACAGTAAATCTTGAGAGCGGGTCTTCCAATATTTGTATCCCACAAATATCTATGAACCTTGGTAGCAACCTTGCCCCACATTCAGTCCGTGAATGTATACCAATCCAAGTTCATAATAGTCTAAACCTCACACTTGTTCCCACAAATGTGATCGGCTACGGAATTTAGAATAATTACTTATTCATGGATAAAATATGCAAAATAGGAACTTAACTCAAAATAAATTAAACCATAATTATATTAATGAGTTTGAACCACTTCGTTCCGTTACAATACTTAAAACAGATCATAACCAATCACTAGAATGTCGAAGCTCTAATGCACAAACATGTCCATCATGTTTTGATCCATGTAAGAGCTTCGTGAGTGGATCCGCTACATTAAGATCTGTGTGAACTTTGCGAATACATATCTTTCCCTTTTCAACTTCATCCCATATGAAGTTGAAACTCCGCTCAATGTGACGGGTCTTTCGGTGAGCACGAGGTTCCTTGATTTGAGCAATCACACCCTCGTTATCACAAAAGATCTCAAGAGGGTCCTGAATGGAAGGGACCACTCCTAAGTCGTCGATGAATTTCTTCATCCATGCAGCTTCCTTAGCTGCCAATGAGACGGCGATGTATTCTGATTCTGTAGTGGATAAAGCAACAACATTCTATTTTTAACTCTTCCAAGAGACCGCACCTTCAGTTTGGAAGCTCGCGTCCACGTAACCCTTTACAGCGAGTTCCTCCTCACCAGACCCGTATATTTGAAACATACCCTTAGTCCTTCCAAGGTATTTCAATATACTTTTAACCACAGTCCCATGACTATTTTCTGGGTTATTCTGGTATCTTCTTGTCATGCTAAGAGTGCATGACACATCCGGTGTAGTGCATATCATTGCATACATGATTGACCCAATAGCAGACGCATATGGGACATTCTTTTGCTTTCTTGTTCATCTTTCGTGGTGGGGCACTGAGATGAACTGAGAATCGCTTCTCTTTGAAAAGGTACCAAACTTTTCTTAGAGTTTTCCTTCTTGAACCTTTTTAAGCCTTTTATTGTATGCACTTTGATTCAAACCTATCAATTTCTTGGATCTATCCCTGTAGATCTCAATCCCCAAAATGTATTGTGCTTCTCCAAGATCCTAAATGGAGAAGCAGCTGCTTAGCCAAGTTTTTAACTCCTTGGATTTGCGGAATATTATTTCCAAATAATAATATATCATCCACATATAGTACAAGGAACATGATAGTGCTCCCACTAGCTTTCTTGTATACATAACTTTCATCACCGTTATTAATGAAGTCAAAAATTTTTGACTTCCTCATTAAAACGATGATTCGACATTCTCGATGCTTGTTTCAATCCGTAGATTGATTTCTTTAACTTGCATACTTTATATATGTATCCAAGTTTCCATGTATCTTGGTTTTCTCCTTGAAAGGGCATTTACAATCAACTAACTTGGAGTTAGTAGGTTGTGCAACCAATTCCCAAACTTGGTTGTCATACATGGATTGCATCTCAACGTTCATGGCTTCCTGCCATTTATCTTCATCAGACCTTGATAAAGCATCTTGGTAGTTTGTTGGTTCATCCAAATGAACCACATAGCAACCATCCATGAGAATCCAAATCTCTCAGGAGAATTACTAATCCTACCAGATCTACGAACGTTTTGTATACTTTGATCACCCATGTGATCATTCTTAACATTTTCATGTTGAGTGCTAGTGTCAACCAATTGTGTATCATCTACTCGATCTTGAACCTCTTCAAGATCTATCTTCCTTTCACTATTTCCTTCCATTAGGAACTTAGTTTCAAGGAATTCAGCCTTCCGAGCAACAAATACATTCTGCTCGGATGGATCATAGAAATAGTATCCCATATCATCCTTGGGATACCCTATGAAGATACACTTCGTGGATCGAGCATCCAACTTATTAGGGACGTAGCGCTTAGGATAAGCTTCACATCCCCATACCTTTAAGTATGATAGAGATGGAGGTTTACCAAACCATATCTCATGAGGTGTTCGTTCCACTTTCTTGGTTGGGGCCATATTTAAAATACGAGCCGCGGAGCATAGACAATAACCCCAAAATGATAGAGGTAGCGAGCTTCTAGCCATCATAGATCGAACCATATCCATTAGGGTTCGGTTCCTCCTTTCGGAAACTCCATTAAGCTGGGGTGTTCCAGGAGGAGTAAGTTGCGAGATAATCCCACAACTTTTAAGATGATCTTGGAAAGCATCGCTTAGGTATTCACCTCCTCTATCGGTACGAAGTACCTTGATTGTCTTATTGAGTTGATTTTATACTTCGTTTTGATATTCCTTGAATGCTTCAACAGTTTCGTCCTTTTGTCTTAATAAGTAGACATATCCGAAACGACTGAAGTCATCAATGAAAGTAACGAAGTATCTTTCACCATTCCTAGCTATGGGCTTAAAGGGTCCACATACATCCGAATGTATTAATTCCAATAAGTCCTTAGCCCTTTCATAGGTCCCTTTGAAAGGTGCTTTAGTCATTTTGCCTTGCAAACAAGATTCACATACATCAAGCGAATCCATTTCATTTGATTTCAAAAGTCCATTCTTTTGAAGTGTATGCATTCGGTCCTTGTTTATGTGACCAAGGCGACAATGCCATAAGTAGGAATCACTCAAATCCCTTTTGAGTTTCTTGGTGCTTGTATGGTACATTGAGCTACTAGATGATGTGTCATCATGAACCAATTCATAAATTCCATTAGAAGACGAAGCCTTGAAATAGAATACATTATCTAAATAAACGTGGATATCAAAATTAAGATTAAAACCACATTGTTTCAAACGGGAAACGGAAATAATGTTTCGACATAAATCGGGTGCATACAAAACATCATTCAAAATAAGTTCCAAACCACTTGGAAGCTTTAACAGAAAGTCTCCTTGAGCCTTCACTTGCACTTTGGCTCCATTACCCATGTAGAGACTTGATGTTCCCGTTTGCTTGCTACTTCTTTTGAACCCCTGCAATGAATTGCAAATGTGAGTTCCACATCCAGTGTCTAATACCCATGTATTAGAAGAAGTAATACTAAGCTCTATATATACCATATATACATTACCTGAGGATTGCCCCGCATCCCTCTTCTCCTTTAACTCCTTAAGATAGACCGGGCAGTTTCGTTTCCAGTGACCCATCTCACCGCAACCGAAGCATGGGTCTTCCTTGGGGTTTGCCTTCTCGGCTACCTTTTGCTTCTTAGCCTTGTTGATGGTTGGGGTAACCATCTTCCCTTTCCCTTTGCCTTGATTGGCGGGTCCTTTTCTCTTAGCCACCTTTGGCTTAGAGGTGTTACCTTTGGACCCACCTTGATCGATTGCTAACACGGGTAAAGCCCTTTTACCCATGCTAGTTTCCGCCGTTCTAAGCATACCGTGAAGCTCACCTATTCTCTTATCCATCCCATTCATATTGTAATTAATTACAAATTGATCAAACCTTTTTGATAGGGAGTTAAGGATAAGATCGGTGGCTAACTCATTTGATATGTTTAGGTTAAGGCGGTTAGCACGATCAATAAGGCTCTTCATTTTGAGGACATAAGAGGAGACGGATTGGGTGTCATCCATACGACATGCATGTAGCGCTCGAACCGTTTCGAAGCGCTCGACACGTGCTTGTTGAAGGAACATCTCCTTCAATTGCGTTATCATGTCATATGCACTATGATGTTCGAAATCCTTTTGGAGTTCGGGTATCATAGCCCCAAGCATTAGGCAACCAACTTGCACCGAATCGGCACAATATTTGTCATAGTAAGCCATGCCCTCCGTATCATCCATGTCGGGTTGATCGGGAATGGGGTCCTCCAACACATACGCTTTATCCTCGAGTTTGAGGACAATCCTAAGATTACGGAACCAATCCATAAAGTTTGTATGGTTGAGTTTGTCTTTCTCGAGGAGAGACCTTAACGATAGATTGTTTAGGTTAAGTGGTGCGTTTGGAATGTTGTTGTTGTTATTGGCGGCCATCTACAAAATTTTAACAAGGTTCATTTAAGTATCGATTTTAAATTTAATAAACAATACCCTTTTAAATTTTAATTGACTTATTAAATATTAGAATCCAACGGTAAATCAAATTTTGGTTAGGTGACCTTTATCCCGTTATTTGATTTAGCTAGGTAGTCATTATATGACAATTGCAATCCTTTTGCAACTTCTATAGTTATGGGATCATGCAATCCTTTTGCATGACATATTTATCCCATCAACGCCTATTTGTTCATCATGCTTCGGTGACCCTAAGTTCATGATTCCCAAATCAAGTCGTCCTACTTGTGAAAACATGTAAAATTAACATACAAGTGGTTAGGTGACCTTTATCCCACAAGTGTGCGAATTTTACCTTAACCATATTAGCTAGTTCATAATGGTTAGGTGACCTTTATCCCATTATGAGTTCACTACTATGTTCAAGTGTTCCCACAAAAGGATGGCGTTTAACTTGTTTACCTTTGTTTTGTAAAAGGGATTTTGAGTTTTCATTAATTCTAGTTTGAGAAAACTTTTATGCCATACACCAACATGCATTTAGTGTATGGTTCATTTGAAATCCATTTTCAAGTCAAGTAATTTGGCTAATTACTTGATATAAACCATTTTATATATGTGATCATTTTCTTGTTCTTAATAACCATTTATTAAGGTCTTTTGCCACTTTTAATTTAACCAATTAAATTTGTCGTTATGCATGTTGTTAACTATTTTTAATTTAACCAATTAAATGTAGTTTTGCTTGTTGTTAACTTGTGTGATAACTTGTTGTAGTAACATACACAATCCACAATCATACAAGAAATTAAAACCACGCATGCAAAACAAATGTTCACAATCAAGCCTTTTGGTAGACATTTTGTTTAGCCGAAAACAAAATGCCACCGGTCAATGGGTAAAACACAAAGTAAGAGGTTTTAACCTCCCACTTAACCTTGCATCCACATGCTTCTTGTGTTCTTCCTTGTGATCTTCATACATCTTCATCTTTATTTTTACAAAATATATCCTAATACATTTTTCTAAAAAAAAATGAAATACAACCTAATCTATATTACATACCAAATGTAAAACAAATTACATAACCAAAATAAATATTACATGCCATATGAATGAATAAATTATTACATACAAATGAATAATACAAATCATTCAAACATGCAATCAAACAACACAAGGTCTAGGCATTGATTGTGAACAACAACATATGAACAAAATGACCAAAATGGAGCAACCCAAAACCCATTTGGGTCCTCCAAGAATTCGGCCATATCCATCCACCCTCCCAAACCCGAAAATTTTTGCATTCCATTTTCATGCATGTACTTAGAATGCAAATATAGTGGGTTTTAAAGACCATATATAAGAAGCATTTTTCATAAACTTCGGCTCTAGATACCATTGATGGAATTCAACATAAAACAAGTTTCTTAATGTAAATAATATCATGAAACCAATTCATTTTAAGTTATAACAAGCGGAAGCATAATTTCTAAGAAAACAAGTTTATATGCATAACCATTTTGGTTGAATTCCATATAGTTATCAAGTTATGAAATAATGCTTACATATAATAAAGAAGGAAGAAGATTATACCTCCTTTAATGTGAGTTAGGAGCTGAAAATGGACAGCACAATGATGATGAAGATGATGGATTTAGAGCTTCTAACTTGAAGCCTCAAGCAAGTAATACCCCAAGCTTTCAATCACCAACACCTTCCTTTATGTGGTTAGGATCTTTGACACTTAATGAATTTATTTTGCAAGCTAAAAACCCTTTCTTCTCCTTCAAAGAATTCGGCCAGCAGCATACATAGAAGAAGAATGGAGTTTTTTCAAAGTTATCACTTGAATATATGAGTCAAACCTTGATTAAAGACACAAGCATGCTCATGTGTAGATGTGTATTCTTAAAATAACAAAAAGTTAGCATGTGACTAACCATGGGGACTAAAAAAAAACGTCCACCCATGGGAATTATCTAACTTCCATCATTTTTTTTTATTACAAAACTTATTATTAAATAAACTTGTAATAAAACACATGCATTTGTTAAATTTACTTACATTTTATAAACCCATTTATAAAATATAACACAACATAATTATTTAAACCTATAAATAATTAAATATAAATTATCCAAATAATTTATCTCAAGTGATAATATTTTAGAAAACCAATTTTCTAAAGTCCAAGTGTCGCGTATTTATTTAATGATCCAATCGTTAAGATAAATACATATAAGGTGTCGGTAAGCTTGTTATTGGGTATGACCCGACTTGGATCATAACACATTAGCCACATTAATTTAATATGTCTCTCGGGCATACGAAATACCTTCATCGTTAACCTAAACCCGAGGCAACTGTGGATGACACACCCACCTTTAACCATGGTTCTATCGTTACTATCATTGTTTATACCGCCGTATAGAAATCACTGATGTACAAAGTGTGAAGAATAAAGAAGTGATTCTAGTATTTCAAGACGATATTGCTTGAGGACAAGCAACGCTCAAGTGTGGGGATATTTGATAATGCTAAAAACGAACATATATTTCATAGCATTATTCCTCAAGAAAGACAAGCTTTTAGTTGCAATTGTTCTATTTACAAGTGATATTCGTTTAAATAATAAAAGGTGAAGACAAAAGACAGATTCGACGAATTGAAGACGCAAACGACCAAAAAGCTCAAAAGTACAAAATACAATCAAAGAGGTTCCAATTATTGATAAGAAACGTCTCGAAATTACAAGAGTACAAGATTCAAAACGCAAAGTACAAGATATTAAATTATACGCAAGGACGTTCGAAAATCCAGAACCGGGACATGAGTCAACTCTCAACACTCGACGCAACGGACTAAAAATTACAAGTCAACTATGCACATAAATATAATATAATATTTAAATAATTCTTATAATTATTTAATATATTATATTATTTATAAAACCGTCGGCAGAAGAAAACAACCAAAAATGAGCCTCCCCAGCTGGCCATGCGATCGCATGGCCTGGAAGGCATAAATCCATGCGATCGCATGAGCCCCAGTTCCAGCCCACATGCCTATAAAAATCGAGCTTTGGTGCACCAAAAATATCCATCCATCTTTCTCTCTTCTCTCATATATACGTAAAATATATATATAATTTATATTTTAATTTTAATTTTAATTTTAATCCTAATAATAAGGGTATGTTAGCGAATATTGTAAGGGTGTAAGTCGAAATTCTGTCCGTGTAACGCTACGCTATTTTTAATCATTGTAAGTTATGTTCAACCTTTTTACATTAATGTCTCGTAGCTAAGTTATTATTATGCTTATTTAAAACGAAGTAATCATGATGTTGGGCTAATTACTAAAATTGGGTAATTGGGCTTTGTACCATAATTGGGGTTTGGACAAAAGAACGACACTTGTGGAAATTAGACTATGGGCTATTAATGGGCTTTATATTTGTTTAACTAAATGATAGTTTGTTAATGTTAATATAAAGATTTACAATTGGGCGTCCCTATAAATTACCATATACACTCAATCGGACACGATGGGCGGGGTATTTATATGTACGAATAATCGTTCATTTAACCGGACACGGGAATGGATTAATAGCCACTAGAATAATTAAAACAGGGGTGAAATTATGTACAAGGACACTTGATATAATTGATAACAAAATATTAAAACCTTGGGTTACACTCAGTCGACATCCTGGTGTAATTATTAAACAAAGTATTAAAATCTTGTTACAGTTTAAGTCCCCAATTAGTTGGAATATTTAACTTCGGGTATAAGGATAATTTGACGAGGACACTCGCACTTTATATTTATGACTGATGGACTGTTATGGACAAAAACCAGACGGACATATTAAATAATCCAGGACAAAGGACAATTAACCCATGGGCATAAAACTAAAATCAACACGTCAAACATCATGATTACGGAAGTTTAAATAAGCATAATTCTTTTATTTCATATTTAATTTCCTTTATTTTATATTTAATTGCACTTCTAATTATCGCATTTTTATTGTTATTGTATTTAATTGCACTTTTAATTATTGTACTTTGTAATTATCGCAAGTTTATTTTATCGCACTTTCTTTTTACGCATTTTCATTATCGTTATTTACTTTACGCTTTAAATTAAGTCTTGTATTTATTTATTATTTTACATTTGGTTTTAACTGCGACTAAAGTTTTAAAATCGACAAACCGGTCATTAAACGGTAAAAACCCCCCTTTATAATAATAATATTACTTATATATATATATATTTGTATTTTTATAAAAGTAAACTAATATAGCGTTAAGCTTTGTTTAAAAAGATTCCCCGTGGAACGAACCGGACTTACTAAAAACTACACTACTGTACGATTAGGTACACTGCCTATAAGTGTTGTAGCAAGGTTTAAGTATATCCATTCTATAAATAAATAAATATCTTGTGTAAAATTGTATCGTATTTAATAGTATTTTCTGCTAAAATTAATAGCTATTTTATACCACTCCGCTACCACATCAAAGACGTCCCTTCTTCATAATCTTTTGGGCTTTCACGCAACTAATGAGGTTCAACTTCGAGGTACATCTCTCTCCGTAGATGATCAGTGACTCACCGTCTCCTGGTGGTATACGAAGAGCTTTATCTCCACAGATAATATCGGCCTTTATCTTGCTCAACCAATCCATACCGACTATCACGTCAAAACTTCCCAGTTTGATGGGTATCAAATCGATTTCGAAATCTGCACCAGCTATGTTGATGATAGCTCCTCGACTAATATGGTCAACTTTCTCAAGTTTTCCATTGGCGACCTCGACAAGCATACACTCTTTTAACGGGACTAATGACCAATTAATCTTATCGCAAAAATGTCTACATACATAACTTCTATCCACACCAGCATCAAACAAGATAGAAGCTAAAAGATTATTGATTTTGAATATACCTGTCACCAAGTCGGGGTTTTCGCGTGTATCCCTTGCATTAAAATTGAAAGCTCTAGCGCGCGGTGGTCCGCCATCTTTTCGCTTATTTGGACACTCATTTCTGAAATGGCCCGTCTGCCCGCATTCGTAACACTTCTTCGGTCCGTTGGTGTTCGGCTTCCCATTCAAAGTGGTGACCTTGCAGTCTTTTCCAACATGCCCAGACCGTTGGCACTTCTCGCAGACAACATTGCAATACCCAGTATGATGCTTGTAGCACCGCTTGCATTGTGGTAAGGTTCCTTTATAGTTCGGGTTTGAGTTGGTGTTCGGATTGGGGTTTCCACCGTTGTTGTTTCCCCTAAAACCCTCATGTCGTTTCGCAGGGTTTTGATCATAGTTCCTTCCCCTGTTGTTGTTTTTGTTGTTGTTGTTGTTGTTGTTGTTGTTGTTGTTGTTGTTGTTGTTGTTGTGGTTATCCCATTTGTGCTTCTCACTAGTACCCGCTTCAGACTTAGTTTTCTCCGGTTCATCAATGGTTATTTGATTCATTAAAGTATGCACCATGCGCATCGCTTCGGGAACATTTGGTGGTTTGGACGAGGTGACGTTTCCCTTAATGCTCTTAGGGAGTCCCCAAAAGTACCTTTCCATTCGCTTAAATTCCGGGGTGACCATTGTCTGGTACATCAGGGCTAGTTCCAAAAATCTCCTGTTGTAACCATCAAGGTCGTTCCCAACGGCCTTTAACTGCATGAATTCCATTTCCATCTTTTTTATCTCGGTTCTCGGACAATACTCCTCAATCATGGCACACTTAAATTCTTCCCATGGCGTAGCATACGCCTCATCAATGCCTTGTGCCTGTGCCATTGTGTTCCACCATGTGAGCGCGCCATCAGACAGCGTGCAAAAAGTAAATTTGGTTTTGTTGTCCTCCGAACAGTTGCTAACTCGGAATACTGATTCAAGTTTCTCGAACCATCTGGTGAGACCAACCGGTCCCTCAGTGCCGCTGAAGTTATGTGGTTTATAGCTCTGGAATTCCTTGTAAGTACACCCATTTCGAATGGGTTGAATAACTGGTGGTGGTGGTGGCGGTGGCGGTGGAGCTTGGGGTTGCATTTCCGCAATGGCTGCGGCTACACGTTCTAGGATCATCTCTTCAATTTGAGCAGTAGTAGGAGTCGATCGACCGTTAGCCATGGTGTTCTAAACAAAAATTTTGACTCAAGTCAAAATCCAGCATTCAATATATAATAATACAGTATATAGTAACCAACATGGAATCAAAACATTACATGTTATTAAATAACGCATCTAGGTACAAAAACCACAGAGTCATCGTACAGTAATGTAAATAGAACATCGTGCAAGAATTAAATAACGCAAAGTTCCATTCATAATAATAAGTTGCATACATCTGAATAAGTTCGTACAATACATAAGTGAAACATAAAACTACAACTAGATTACATAATGAAATCTAAATACAAAAGCCCTACGGTGAAGGTGGGTGAAAGATGTCCATAACATGGGCCATCTGGTCCTCGAGCTCAGCAACTCGAGCTCGGAGGGTCTCCACCTCCCTTGTCAATTCCTCGACAGTGGGAGATGGTGGGGCAGGCGGTGCTGGCGGTGCGGGTGGTGCCGGTGGTGCAGACATTACATAACGGGGTGCAGATGTT
Organism: Rutidosis leptorrhynchoides; assembly: GCF_046630445.1. Taxonomy (NCBI): domain Eukaryota; kingdom Viridiplantae; phylum Streptophyta; class Magnoliopsida; order Asterales; family Asteraceae; genus Rutidosis; species Rutidosis leptorrhynchoides. Next base: position 325,076,629 of record NC_092335.1, on the reverse strand, counting down.
CCGGCTCCAGAAATAGTCAGTACGTAACGGGGTGCCTTACGCACTTGTGGGTCGTCGGGGTACGACACAAGCCGCTTACGAGCAGTAACCCTACGACGTCGACCAAACGCGTCAGTGAAGGCTCGTCCTCCGTGGATCCCCGAAATGACGGTACCGTTGAAGCGATACCGCTTCTTCGGCGGGGTCCTCATCATCACTGGAGTCATCTAAGGAGGTGTCGTCGGATGAAGCATTAGTAGATGATGGGTCGTCCGAATCATGTGGTGGCTGTACGGGTGGCTGAACTGGTCATCCTTGAGTGGCCATCATCTGTTGGTAACGAGCGGGTCCGATCAGAATGAGACGTCATCAGGGGTGCGTCGGCACCAATGGCGATACCGGTTATGGAAAGGACCTTCCCCGAACTCCGCGGGAATCACAATCTCACCGGAGCGGGGCTGTGATCATGAGGGTCCGGGGGCAGATGGAGCTGGAATCTCCGAAGGGTCCTGGGATCCGCTAGATGTAACCACTGGGGCAGGCGCCTGGCTGCTAGTCCCGGAAGATGAAGCGCCGGGGTCACTCGTGGGTAGCGGGATCGGTGTGTCGGCAGCAGCAGCAGGTGGGGTGGCTGACGAGTCTGAACTGCCCAAAATGATAGCAGGTGGAGTATCCGACATCTGAACAAGGAAAAATAAATTTTTCCATGTCAGTAAGTCATAAAGCAAGCACGTATTAGGCCAACAGTTTAAATCATGTATAACAATAAGTAGCATGGCAATAACGACAAGTATCATGTAATCGAAAGCAGATAATAGCATGCAGTAGTGAGATCATATAATAGCATACGGCACATAGTAGTAAAAGTAAGCAGCAGCATGCAGTAAGTTCAGCGGAAATAAGTAAACTAGCAAGTTGTAGATTAGTCCTATTAGTGAATCCTACTCGGTCAGTCTTAGACTCACTAATGCATCCTAATTCCCTACAACCAATGCTCTGATACCAAATGTGATGCCCGTACAAAACCATCGTGTACGAATCATCAACAACAGGATCATTACAAGGTTAAGTACTATATGCTGTAATAAAAGAAGTTGCATTCACGATAAAAAGATGACGTCATAACCGACGTCAATTGTTTTACACCAATAGTATGCTTCTACGAATAGCAAGCATGAATAAATGTATGTGACCCTTAGGTCATTACAAAACATAGTTTCAAATGTATTAAAGTTTGAATGCAAGATAAACAGTTCATGCGATGATAACACTAGAGCAGCGGGTGTCTACAGCAAGACTAGCACGACAGCGGAAGCAAATAACCTTAAGTACCTGAGAAAAACATGCTTAAAAATGTCAACACAAAGGTTGGTGAGCTATAGTTAAGTATAACAGTATGTAAGGTAGGCCACGAGATTTCAGTGCTACAAAGAGCGTTTCAAAACAGTACGATAAAGTATATGTTAACCGTGGGCACTTGGTAACTAACTTAACATTTATACCCCCTGAAAGTACACTTGGCAAGTGTGTATGCTTACGAAGTATTAAACACTCATTAAATGCTAGCGCGACTAGCCCGAGTGGGGATGTCAAACCCTGTGGATCCACATCTAAGATTCGTGTTCACCAGTTCAAAAACCAATGACTAAACGTTACCGAGCTAAAGGGAATGTTTCTGCCGTTGTATAACCCACACATATATAAGTTTAAGTACTCGTGCCTAGTATGTAAAACATAAAATGCGCATGTATTCTCAGTTCCCAAAATAGTTAAAGTAAAAAGGGAATGCTATAACTCACAATGATAAAGTAGCGGTAAAGTATGACTCGGAAAGTAAGCAAGTAATGAAGGTTGTCCAAACGGGTCCTCAACCTAAGTCAAATAGTACTAAGTCAGTAAATCATCCGAATAGGTTTAAAAGTTTGTAAATAAGGTCTTAAGGGTCATCAACATTCATCATTAAACAAAAGGTGTAAAGTAAGTTTCGTTCATGAAAAGAGTTTAAAACGAAGGCTGAGTTTGGTCAGTCACCACGGCCTCTATACCTACTGAAATAAGGTGAGACCAGTGGCCATGGCTCCGTATATGAGTCCTTTAGTTGTGGTAAAATTTACAGAAGTAAACTCGTCTTCATTTGACCGTGGCGACGGTCTAAGTGCGAGTAGGTCAGAATTTTCAGCACAACATTAAATGGACATAGTGACGATCGAAGGGCCATAAATCCTAAACCATAACTCGGATTAAGATGAGTCCTATATGAAAAGTTATCTACTCAAACAGAGCTATCTGAAAATCATAATTACAGTAGCCCAGGTCGTACAGGTCAGACACATAAACAGTAGAACAGTAGGGTCAGTAGGTTCCGGTGGTTCTTGGTGCTCGATGCTTATCATGGTTCTCATCCTTGATGCATATAGCTTCAAGTGTACAACCAGTTGATGTGTTTGCATCATTTTCACCAAGGTTTGACCATCATAACCCAAGTGTAAGTCTAAGACATGAAGCACAACTCACTTAAGTGTTGCAAGTGTTTTGATGAACCAAAGTTACATCAAAGTCTTAGATCTAACACATACATGAACTTTAAAACTAATAATAAGTTACAAACTTGAAAGTGAACTTATGAAATCAAGATCTTAAGTTGTAGAACATAGTACTTAGTTTGATCTTGAAGATCCAAGACTCAAAAGTCTAGATCTAACATAAGTGTATAAAGTTATAATTAAAGAAAACTTACTTACATGTTCTTGAACTTTTAAAGTTATCTTTTGTTCAAGATAAATGAGATCAAAGTTAACTAGTAACACTTGACCAATTTGAACCAACAAATATGAAATTAAAGTGCATAATATAAGGAAATAAACTAAGTAAACTAGTAACTAGTTCATGGGTTGTTCATACTTTAAAGATTCAAACTAAAGTTTCATCTTTAAGAAAGTAAACTTTAAAGTTTACTAACATGAATTAAAGTATGATTTACAACACATGAACCATAAATCTTTTGAAACAATAAGTGTAGAATCATAAACTAGTAACTTTATGTTCTTGAGTGTTCTTGAAATACAAGATAAATGGAGAATCAAACTAAAGAGTTTGATTCTTGTAACATGTAAGTAAGTAACAAACAACAACATTAACAACTAGTAAGTAATTAAACAACAAAGAATAAGTAAACAACAATCAAATGATGATGATATGTGCATTAAGGGTCACAGTTTTAGAGAGGAAAAAGGAAGAACATTTAGTTTTGCTACTTACAATTTGAGAGAGAAAAGAGAGAAAGAAGGTTGCAAGTTTGAATGTGTGTGTGTAAATGAAAATGAAATGTAAGTAACAAGTATAAGATAAAGTGAAAAATGATCTCCTTATTACTCCTAGGAGTGGACGGTTTCAAAATGGGGAGGGAGGAGGAAATTACACACTAGTCACATGCATGTAAAGGTCATAAAAGGTGGTTATTAGATGGTTGTTCATGGGGAAGATGTCTAACTTGATTCCAAGTGTCTTAAACTAGCTAGCTATGTTTGAAATTATTACTTACAAGTGTAATGGGCTAAATTAATCCACTAAAGATGTAGGGTGGGCTCTTTAAGTCCATTAACACTAATAAAGCCCAAGTTCCACTAATTAACAAATAAATCCAACAAGAGCCCAAGTAATTAACCAACTACCTTAGTTAATTAAAATGATTAATAAACTTAATCATGAATGTAAATAATACTTGAAAATATTATTCGTGCAAGTTTCGTGTGTCATAAAGACGTTTCGGGCAATTAAAGTCAAGTACGGGCAATCATGGCAACATGTAAATGTAATAACGTACATTCGTTTAATCACAAGTATTAATAATAATAATTATTAATAAATAAATGTTGGAAAATCCAGGGTCGTTATACAAATATTCTTCAAACTTACAACTTCGCTATATTACATATAACATGAAATATAGTACACTATAATACAGGACAGTTTTGAAGATAAATCTAGTTAATACGCAAGTTATTCAGCAAAGGAAATAAAGAAACGTAATTCATAAGTCTAGAAACAAGTCATGCATTCTGGTTTTACTAAGACGACTTCCCATCCTTGGTCTTGTGGAAAATAACCGTTATGACCATTGGCTTGGCAGCATTTTGTAATGTCGTCAAAAGGACGAGGGTTTCGTAATGTCCAACAGCCCCGTGATAATCTAAAAACCTTGTTTCTCACCCCAACTATTGAATCTGTCACCTGTGAGAAGGTTTTATTTAAAAGTTACAATCCGATGTTCTTTTTCTCACTTTGGTAAGAAGCGAACATCACTAACCCATAAGCATAACATGCTTCTTTATGTTGCATGTTAGAAGCTCTTTCTAATTCACGAAATCCTATGTTGGGATATGTTGAGTCAAAATAGGTTCTTAACCCGTAGCGTAAAATTGCATTTGGGTTCCCCGCATTTAATGCTTTAAAGAAAACACGGCGTAACTTACGGTCTCCCCAATGTGATATACCCCACCTATCAAAGGAAAGCCTTTTATAAACTAAGGCATTTCTGGAAAGTCTTTCAAATGTTTGACAAGTTAATTTCGCCATAACTAAATGTGCTGATGAATTCTGACCGACTCTAGACAAGATTTCCTCAATCATATCCTCTGGTAGGTCTTCTAAAATATTCAGTTGTCTACCCTTAACGTCCATTTTTTTTATACTGTAAAATAGACAAGGATTAGATTCGTAAAAGATAATTAACAAACAATACAAGCAATTTTTACATAGAACATAAAAGTACAAGCACACTACAATACATATAATACACAACATGATTACAACCCTCTAATCTGAATCACTGGTTTCTTCTTCTTCGGACTTGTTTCGTTTTCCTAATTTTCTAGGAATATATGGTGTTCCTCTAATACGAGACGTCGTTTTCTATAATGGTTTAGAAAAACCTGGTGGTTTAGAGGTTCCCGGGTCATTATTACATTTTAGGAAATACGAATGTTGTCGATACATATAAAGTTCATCGGGGTTGGAATCGGGTTTCTCTATTTTTATACCTTTTCCCTTATTATTTTCTAGCGCTTTATTAAATTGGGTCAAGGTAATTTCTATAACATCATCGGAATCCTCATCGGGATCCGATTCATCAGAAAATTGGTAATCTTCCCAATATTTTGCTTCCTCGGCGGAAACACCATTGACAATTATTAACTTTTGTCCGTTGGTTGAGGATTTTCTTTTATTTAATCAATTTACTATAGGTATCAATATTTCTTCCTCCGGAACCTCTTCTTCTTCTGGTTCCTCCTCTTCCGATTCCTCCTCTTCCGGTTCCTCTTCTTCCGGTTCCTCCTCTTCCGGTTCCTCCTCTTCCGGTTCCTCTTCGGGAATTTATGAATCTTCCCAAAATATATTCGACTCTTCATTATTATTAGGTGAATCAATGGGATTTGTACTAGAGGTAGACATCTATCACACAATATCAAACATGTTAAGAGATTAATATATCACATAATATTTACATGTTAATAATATATAGTTTCCAACAAAAAAATGTTAAGCAATCGTTTTTGAAGAAAAACACGGTCGAAGTCCAGACTCACTAATGCATCCTAACAAACTCGATAAGACACACTAATGCAATTTTCTGGTTCTCTAAGACCAATGCTCGGATACCAACTAAAATGTCCCGTTCATATTGATTATAAACGTTCCATATTAATTGATTTCGTCGCGAGGTTTTGACCTCTATATGAGACGTTTTTCAAAGACTGCATTCATTTTTAAAACAACCATAACCTTTATTTTATCTATAAAGGTTTAAAAAAACATTACGTAGATTATCAAATAATGATAATCTAAAATATACCGTTTACACACGACCATTACATAATGGTTTACAATAAGAATATATTACATCAAAAATAAGTTTCTTGAATGCAGTTTTTACATAATATCATACAAGCATGGACTCCAAATCTTGTCCTTATTTTAGTATGCAATAGCGGAAGCTCTTAATAATCACCTGAGAATAAACATGCTTAAAACGTTAACAAAAATGTTGGTGAGTTATAGGTTTAATCTATATATTATCAAATCATAATAATAGACCACAAGATTTCATATTTCAATATACATCCCATACATAGAGATAAAATTCATTCATATGGTGAACACCTGGTAACCGACATTAACAAGATGCATATAAGAATATCCCCTATCATTCCAGAAAATCCTTCGGACATGATAAAAACGAATTCGAAGTACTAAACATCCGGTACTTTGGATGGGGTTCGTTAGGCCCAATAGATCTATCTTTAGGATTCGCGTCAATTAGTAGATCGGTTTACTAATTCTTAGGTTACCAAGCAAAAGGGGCATATTTGGCTTCGATCATTTACCCATATAATGTAGTTTCATTTACTTGTGTCTATTTCGTAAAACATTTATAAAACTGCATGTATTCTCATGCCAAAATATTAGATTTTAAAAGTGGGACTATAACTCACTTTCACAGATTTTTACTTTGTCGGGAAGTAAGACTTGGCCACTGGTCGATTCACGAACCTATAAAAAATATGTACATATATATCAAAGTATGTTCAAAATATATTTACAACATTTTTAATACGTTTTAATGTTTTAAGTTTATTAAGTCAGCTGTCCTCGTTAGTAACCTATAACTAGTTGTCCACAATTAGATGTACAGAAATAAATTGATATATATTATCTTGAATCAATCCACGACCCAGTGTATACACGTCTCAGGCTAGATCACAACTCAAAGTATATATATTTTTGGAATCAACCTCAACCCTGTATAGCTAACTCCAACATTACTGCATATATAGTGTCTATGGTTGTTCCAAATAACATATATACATGGGTCGATATGATATGTCAAAATATTTGCATACGTGTCTATAGTATCCCAAGATTATATAATATATTAGAATACATGTATAAAACAATATGAGTTATCTAGGATAAGATTAATATAGATTTGTTACCAATTTTCACGTAGCTACAACAAGCAAAAATAACCAATCTTGTTTTACCCATAACTTCTTCGTTTTAAATCCGTTTTGAGTGAATCCAATTGCTATGGTTTCATATTGAACTTAAGTTTATGAATCTATACAGAAAAATTATAAGTTTATAGTCGGAATTACAGGTTACAAGTCGTTTTTGTAAAGGTAATCATTTCAGTCGAAAGAACGACGTCTAGATGACTATTTTGAAAAACATACTTCCACTTTGAGTTTAACCATAATTTTTGGATATAGTTTCATGTTCATAATAAAAATCATTTTCCCAGAAGAACAACTTTTAAATCAAATTTTATCATAGTTTTTAATTAACTAACCCAAAACAGCCCGCGGTGTTACTACGACGGCGTATATCCGGTTTTACGGTGTTTTTCGTGTTTTCCGGTTTTAAATCATTAAGTTAGAATATCATATAGATATAGAACATGTGTTTAGTTGATTTTAAAAGTCAATTTAGAAGGATTAACTTTTATTTGCGAACAAGTTTAGAATTAACTAACCTATGTTCTAGTGATTTCAAGTTTAAACCTTCGAATAAGGTAGTTTTATATATATGAATCGAATGATGTTATGAACATCATTACTACCTCAGGTTTTGTGAATAAACCTACTGGAAATGAAAAAAATAGATCTAGCTTCAAAGGATCCTTGGGTGGCTTGAAAGTTCGTAAGATTTCCACTCGAAATAAGATTGTTATAGTTATAGAAATTGAATCAAAGTTTGAATATGAGTGTTACCTTGTATTAGAAAGATATATTATTTTAAATAAGAAAGATTTCTTGAGGTTGGATGATCACTTTACAAGATTGGAAGTAAGCTAGCAAACTTGGAAGTATTCTTGATTTTATGAAACTAGAACTTATAAAATTTATGAAGAACACTTAGAACTTGAAGATAGAACTTGAGAGAGATCAATTAGATGAAGAAAATTGAAGAATGAAAGTGTTTGTAGGTGTTTTTGGTCGTTGGTATATGGATTAGATATAAAGGATGTGTAATTTTGTTTACATGTAAATAAGTCATGAATGATTACTCATATTTTTGTAATTTTATGAGATATTTCATGCTAGTTGCCAAATGATGGTTCCCACATGTGTTAGGTGACTCACATGGGCTTCTAAGAGCTGATCATTAGAGTGTATATACCAATAGTAGATACTTCTAAAAGCTGTGTATTGTACGAGTACGAATACGGGTGCATACGAGTAGAATTGTTGATGAAACTGAACGAGGATGTAATTGTAAGCATTTTTGTTAAGTAGAAGTATTTTGCTAAGTGTATTGAAGTCTTTCAAAAGTGTATGAATACATATTAAAACACTACATGTATATACATTTTAACTGAGTCGTTAAGTCATCGTTAGTCGTTACATGTAAATGTTGTTTTGAAACCTTTAGGTTAACGATCTTGTTAAATGTTGTTAACCCATTGTTTATTATATCTAAAGAGATGTTAAATTATTACATTATCATGATATTATGATATATTAATATATCTTAGTATGATATATATACAGTTAAATGTTGTTACAACGATAATCGTTACATATATGCCTCGTTTCGAAATCCTTAAGTTAGTAGTCTTGTTTTTACATATGTAGTTCATTATTAATATACTTAATGATATGTTTACTTATCATAATACCATGTTAACTATATATATATATATATCCATATATATGACATCATATAGTTTTTATAAGTTTTTAGCGTTCGTGAATCACCGGTCAACTTGGGTGGTCAATTGTCTATATAAAACCTATTTCAATTAATCAAGTCTTAACAAGTTTGATTGCTTAACATGTTGGAAATACTTAATCATGTAAATAACAATTTCATTTAATATATATAAACATGGAAAAGTTCGGGTCACTACAGTACCTACCCGTTAAATAAATTTTGTCCCGAAATTTTAAGCAGTTGGAGGTGTTGACGTATCTTCTGGAAATAAGTGCGGGTATTTCTCCTTCATCTGATCTTCTCATTCCCATGTGAACTCAGGTCCTCTACAAGCATTCCATCGAACCTTATTGGTATCTTGTTTTGCTTAAGTCTTTTAACCTCATGATCTATTATTTCGACGGGTTCTTCGATGAATTGAAGTTTTTCGTTGATTTGGATTTCGTCTAATAGAATAGTGAGATCTTCTTTAGCAAAACATTTCTTCAAATTTGAGACGTGGAAAGTGTTATGTACAGCCGCGAGTTATTGTGATAATTCAAGTCGGTAAGCAACTGGTCCGACACGATCAATAATCTTGAATGGTCCAATATACCTTGAATTTAATTTCCTCCGTTTACCAAATTGAATAACGCCTTTCAAAGGTACAACTTTAAGCATGACCATCTCTCCAATTTCAAATTCTATATCTTTTCTTTTAATGTCGGCGTAACTCTTTTGTCGACTTTGGGCGGTTTTCAACCGTTGTTGAATTTGGATGATCTTCTCGGTAGTTTTTTGTATTATCTCCAGACCCGTAATCTGCCTATCCCCCACTTCACTCCAACAAATTGGAGACCTGCACTTTCTACCATAAAGTGCTTCAAACGGTGCCATCTCAACGCTTGAATGGTAGCTGTTGTTGTAGGAAAATTCTGCTAACGGTAGATGTCGATCCCAACTGTTTTCGAAATCAATAACACATGCTCGTAGCATGTCTTCAAGCGTTTGTATCATTCTTTCACTCTGTCCATCAGTTTGTGGATGATAGTCAGTACTCATGTCTATACGAGTTCCTAATGCTTGCTGTAATGTCTGCCAGAATCTTGAAATAAATCTGCCATCCTTATCAGAGATAATAGAGATTGGTATTTCATGTCTGGAGACGACTTCCTTCAAATACAGTCGTGCTAACTTCTCCATCTTGTCATCTTTTCTTATTGGCAGGAAGTGTGCTGATTTGGTGAGACGATCAACTATTACCCAAATAGTATCAAAACCACTTGCAGTCCTTGGCAATTTAGTGATGAAATCTATGGTAATTTTTTCCCATTTCCATTCCGGGATTTCGGGTTGTTGAAGTAGACCTGATGGTTTCTGATGCTCCGCTTTAACCTTAGAACACGTCAAACATTCCCCTACGTATTTAGCAACATCGGCTTTCATACCTTGCCACCAAAAATGTTTCTTGAGATCCTTGTACATCTTCCCCGTTTCAGGATGTATTGAGTATCTGGTTTTATAAGCTTCTCTAAGTACCATTTCTCTCATATCTCCAAAGTTTGGTATCCAAATTCTTTCAGCCCTATACCGGGTTCCGTCTTCCCAAATATTAAGATGCTTCTCCTATCCTTTGGGTATTTCATCCTTTAAATTTCCCTCTTTTAAAACTCCTTGTTGCGCCTCCTTTATTTGAGCAGTAAGGTTAGTGTGAATCATTATATTCATAGCTTTTACTCGAATGGATTCTCTTTCCTTTCTGCTCAAGGCATCGGCTACCACATTTGCCTTCCCCAGGTGGTAACGAATCTCAAAGTCGTAATCATTCAACAGTTCAATCCACCTACGCTGCCTCATATTCAGTTGTTTCTGATTAAATATGTGTTGAAGACTTTTGTGGTCAGTATATATAATACTTTTGACCCCATATAAGTAGTGCCTCCAAGTCTTTAATGCAAAAACAACCGCGCCTAATTCCAAATCATGCGTCGTATAATTCTGTTCGTGAATCTTCAGTTGTCTAGACGCATAAGCAATTACTTTCGTTCGTTGCATTAATACACAACTGAGACCTTGCTTTGAGGCGTCACAATATATCACAAAATCATCATTCCCTTCAGGTAATGATAATATAGGTGATGTAGTTAACTTTTTCTTTAACAATTGAAACGCTTTCTCTTGTTCATCTTTCCATTCAAATTTCTTCCCTTTATGCGTTAATGCAGTCAAGGGTTTTGCTATTCTGGAAAAGTCTTGGATGAACCTTCTGTAGTAACCAGCTTGTCCTAAAAACTGGCGTATGTGTTTTGGAGTTTTCGGGGTTTCCCACTTTTCAACGGTTTCATTCTTTGCTGGATCCACCTGAATACCTTCTTTGTTCACTATGTGACCGAGGAATTGAACTTCTTCCAACCAAAATGCACACTTTGAAAACTTAGCGTACAGTTTTCTTTTCTCAGCAACTCTAGCACTTTTCTCAAATGTTCTTCGTGCTCTTGATCATTCTTCGAGTAAATAAGTATGTCATCGATGAAAACAATGACAAACATGTCAAGATATGGCCCACACACTCGGTTCATGAGGTCCATGAACACAGCTGGTGCGTTAGTCAATCCAAACAGCATAACCATAAACTCGTAATGACTGTAACGTGTCCTAAAAGCAGTCTTTGGAATATCATCCTCCTTCACCCGCATTTGATGATATCCAGAACGTAAATCGATCTTCGAATAAATAGACGAGCCTTGTAGTTGATCAAATAAGTCGTCGATTCTCGGTAGTGGGTAGCGATTCTTGATGGTAAGTTTGTTCAACACTCGGTAGTCGATACACAACCTAAATGTACCATCTTTCTTCTTGACAAACAAAACAGGAGCTCCCCATGGTGATGTGCATGGTCGAATGAAACCTCGCTCTAAAAGTTCCTGTAACTGACTTTGCAATTCTTTCATTTCACTGGGTGCGAGTCTGTATGGAGCACGAGCTATTGGTGCAGCTCCTGGTACAAGGTCTATTTGAAATTCAATGGATCGATGTGGGGGTAATCCCGGTAATTCTTTCGAAAATACATCGGCAAATTCTTTTGTGACGGGAACATCACTGATGTTCTTTTCTTCAGGTTTAACTTTCTCGATGTGTGCTAGAATGACGTAACAACCTTTTCTTATTAGTTTTTGCGCCTTCAAACTACTAATAAGATTTAATTTCGCGTTGTTCTTTTCTCCGTACACCATTAAAGGTTTTCCTTTTTCACGCATAATGCGAATCGCATTTTTGTAACAAACGACCTCTGCTCTCACCTTTTTCAACCAGTCCATGCCAATTATTACATCAAAACTCCCTAACTCGACTGGTATTAAATCAATTTTAAATGTTTCATCCCTCAGTTTAATTTCTCTCTCCTGACATATTTTATCTGCTGAAATTAATTTACCGTTTGCTAATTCGAGTAAAAATTTACTATCGACCACTTCTAGTTTCTGTTTTCAATCGACCAACAAAACACGACACCACTTTCAAAACCTATTATCCTTCTAAAACAATCACTGCTACTGTTATAAAACTCGACATCATCCATCATCAACCAACCTTCCAACCTTCTTGTAATCACCCACCATGACAATCACCATCATAAACGTTGTTTCTTTATTTCTGAAACTGCTACAAAGTTACAGCTGCTATGCTGCTGTTATCACCTCTTTTGTTGGACCACAACACCATTTACATCTTCATCACCCAAAACTAAATACTATCATCACCAAACTATCAAACTATATGCTTAATGTTTCCCCTTCTGTCAAGAATACCCAACGGAAACCACCTTCTTCTCGAACTTATTTTAAGTTCAGTTTCCTTTCAAATTGATCAAACCAATGACCGAATACAATCATCAAGGACACCATCGAACAACATAAAATCTGATGTAGCCTGGTTCCTGTTGCAACGTTCGCTAATTGTTTTTGTCATGGTTTAATCAACCAAGCCACTTGCTATTTATATATCTTAGTTTCTTTTTGGGAACCTATCCATTTCAACCACCGAAAACCAGCTGTCAATTATATGTATTGCCACTAACTCTATGGATTTTGTTTTGATAAAGTTGTGGCCCCATTGTTTTCTCTTTTGGTCTGCAATAGAGCCAACACCCTCACATGTCCACTAACTACCTTTTAAAAGAAAAAATAAGAGAGAAATCGGAACCTACTGTTCCTATATAAAGTATGTTTTAATTTCTTTTTCTTGTAAACGTCCATGTATATATAACCAATTTGGGCTTAGAAACTGATGGTGGGCCAAAAGGAAATTGGGCCGAGATCCATTTCGTGTTCCTGTTTGGGCCACGATATTGTTTATATGTGAAGATGGTGACGGTGGGTTATATTAATGAGATGATTACGGGTATAATCATTGATAACGAAATGAATATAAGATGGTGATGATGTACGTGAATATAAAGATGAATGATATAAGATAGACTAGAGGATGATTAAATGACGATTAGTTGATGATTATGACCTATGATGATGATGTTAAACGATGAAGATGAACCGAGGATCACTGTTATTCAGAAAACCCCGAACGGTTTTTAATTACAATATGGGTTTTGATAACTGGGTCACCAGGGTTTTTAAATGAACTTGCAATAATGCAACTTGGGCTGTGTTTGTTTATTTATCTTGGGCCGTGTTCCTGTCAATGGGCCGTAACCAATTTCTGTATTTCTGTTAGACTAAGACGAGAATGATACATGATGTTGGATCATGTTTAATGATGATGATGATGCACGTTATCTATGAAAAGATGACAGGAAAATGCGTGTTAAAAATAATCAGTATACTAGTTATTACAGAAAAATAAGATAGATCAGATAGTTTAGTGGTGTGTTGGGTTTACGGGAGGTCAAGGGTTCGAGTCCCGGCTTTGGTGCTTTATTTCTTTTTAGTCTTCAAAGGTAGTTTTCATAATTATTATTATCATTATTATTATTATTATTATTATTATTATTATTATTATTATTATTATTATTATTATTATTATTATTATTATTATTATTATTATTATTATTATTATTATTATGCTAAGTATTGTTAATATTAATATTATGATTATTATTACCATAAATACAATTTTTATTATTATTGTCATAGGTATTAGTGTTAATATTATTAGTAGTATCATTAAGATTAAAACCAATATTGTCATGATTATTATCATTATTATTATAAACATCATTATTTCTAAAACTATAATTTTTTTACATTTTTATGAAAAGTAACATTTAGTAAATGTATTATCTCTATTAAAATTATTAATATCAATATTATTAAAAATAACATTTTTAGTAAAATTATCATTTTTATTACTATTAGGATTATTATTATCATTATTATTATTAGTATTATTTTTAGAGACATTATTATTATTTTTATCACTATTATTATTACCATAATTAATATTTTTATCAGTATTATTATTATCATTATAATCAAATACTACCTTTGTTACTATTATCGATATAAAAATATACTCATAGTAATATTACATATAAGGATGTACTAATCATATTTAACATTTTTAACAAATTAGGTAATTTTCATATAATACTAATTATATATATATATATATATATATATATATATATATATATATATATATATATATATATATATATATATATATATATATTGATTTGATATAACTATATAAAAGATTAATTATATTAAATATATACATAAATTAAATATATATAATACATAATTTAAGATATAATATCTGAATCTGTTCGATTACAATATTATGTGTTAATATATATATACATGATATAGGTTCGTAAATCCGAGGTCAACCCTATACTTGTTCAATGACGTCATATTATTTTTACTACAAAATACAGTATTGTGAGTTTCATTTGCTCCCTTTTTAAATGTTTTTGTAATATATATTTTTGGGACTGAGAATACATGCGCTGCTTTATAAATGTTTGATGAAATAGACACAAATACTTAAAACTACATTCTATGGCTGGATTATTAAACCGAATATGCCCCTTTTTAGTCTGGTAATCTAAGAATTAGGGAATAGACACCCTAATTGACGCGAATCCTAAAGATAGATCTATTGGGCCCAACAAGCCCCATCCAAAGTACCAGATGTTTTAGTACTTTGAATTTATCATGTTCGAAGGGAGTCCCGGAATGATGGGGATATTCTATATGCATCTTGTTAAGGTCAGTTACCAGGCGTTCAATCCATATGAATGATTTTTGTCTCTATGCATGGGACGTATATTTATGAGTATCTTGTGGTCTATTATATTATTGGAAATGATTGTTTATGATAAACTAATGAACTCACCAACCTTTTGGTTGACACTTTAAAGCATGTTTATTCTCAGGTATGAAAGAAATCTTCCGCTGTGCATTTGCTCATTTTAAGGATATTATTTGGAGTCATTCATGACATATTTCAAAAGACGTTGCATTCGAGTCGTTGAGTTCATCAAGATTATTATTAAGTCAATTATAGTTGGATATATTATGAAATAGTATGCATGCCGTCAACTTTCGATGTGAAGAAAGTTTGTCTTTTAAAAATGAATGCAATGTTTGTAAAATGTATCATATAGAGGTCAAGTACCTCACGATGAAATCAACTATTGTGAATCGTTTATAATGTATATGAACGGGTCTTTTCAGTTGGTATCAGAGCGGAGGTCTTAGCGAACCAGGTCTTGTATTAGTATGTCTAACTAATAGTTGTTTAGATGCATTAGCTGGTCTGGACTTCGACCGTGTCTGCATGTCAAAAGTTTGCTTATCATTTCTTATCGAAAATTACCTGTTTATCATTCTTAGTCTAGACACGTCTTACTGCCTCTATTGCATAGACAGTGTATAGATAAATTCATATCTTAGCGTATCTGTTATTGTTACCTTTGCCTGACAACTTCCGTAGATTCCTTCGTAACTTATGGGATTTTAGTATTATATATGCATATGTAAATTATGTAATGCAGGGTACTAATCTACATCCTATAATCTATTTCTTATCGAAAATCCTTCATCTGATAGTACGAGATGAATCCTTCAACCAGTTCGAGTTCCTCAGATTTCGATAGCTATTCCGATAGTTATTCCGATAATAATTTCGACATGGATATTCACCTAAGCTCCGAAAACGATGTCACCAGAATGAATCAATCAATCAGCCATCCCCAATTCATCTGATGGGTTCGTAGTCGACTTAATTGATGGAGACGAGAAGAAGGTGATCCCTTCCACCAACCTAATTCACCTCTTGGTGAAGAACTTGATGCACTTATCGGCGAACCTATCTGAAATACCATTTTCACACTCATTTCCAGAGTATCTCGCCACGATTATATTCTATCTAAAATTCTAGATCTTATTCATCCGCTCGTTTCGACCGACAATCATCCCGGAATAATAGAAGAAGTCAACGAACTTCGCGCTCGAGTAATCAATTTGGAGAATATGGTGCAAAATTTACCAGCTTCAGCAACATCACCGACACCAACAGTACCATCAGTAACAGCACCGGTACCATCAACAATCTTTACCTCAACATCTCATTCTGTACCTCGAGTATAATCATCATTCTACGTATCATTCTATATCAATTATCTTCGTTCTTCATGGCGATTGTGTAATCTCTAATGTTTTAGAGATTATGTACTCTAATTCTAGCCGTAAATCAGATGAGTTTAATATCATATTTACTCATTAAATCCACGATTTACATTTGAAGAAAATATATATGTAAGTATATTTTCATGAAGATTGTAATTAAAAATTCTTTCGTACAAACTGTTAATGGTGAAAATATTTTAACGGGCAGGTAATACCCAAGGAATATTTAGATTTCACATTAATAAGTTACATTATACATCCTTCAAATCTGATTCAACAGTCATTTACTATTCTACTTACATTCACAGATATACGAATCCGTTCACCGCAGAATAACCATTTTCATTCAATTTCACATTTGGATTTTTACCTATCAGAATCCAACAAGTGGCATAATGAAGAAAACATTGGACAAAATAAAATTTTTTAGAAACAAACAAATTAACTATGAGAAATTTTGTTAAGAATCCACCCTAACAAAATCCTAGCTAACTGTTCCTAGCTAACTGCTAATTCCTTATTACATTTTAATTATCGCAATTTATTTTATCAAAATTTAATTCTCGTAATTTTATTTATTGTCATTTAATTTCTGTTATTTACTTTACGCACTTTATTTATCGTCATTTAATTTCTGTTATTTATTTTACGAACTTTAAATATCGGGACACGTATACAAGGTTTTGACATATCATATCGACGCATATATATATATATATATTATTTGGAATAACCATAGACACTCTATATGCAGTAATGATAGAGTTAGCTATACAGGGTTGAGGTTGATTCTACAATAATATATATACTTTGAGTTGTGATCGAGTCTGAGACATGTACACGGGTCACGATACGTATTAATTAATTCGAATATTATATATTAAACTATATATGATTTATTGAACTGTTACTGTGGACTATCGACTGTGGACTAATAACATTGGACAATTAAAATGAATTAAAATATTAATTATAACATATGAAACTAAACATTTCTTCAAGTTTGCCACTTGATCTCATCTTAAACCTCATTTGTATCTTGATGATTACAATCTGCGTTCAAACTTTTCATAATTCTTGAAAACACCATAATCGAAAGGATGAACCAACCGTACTTCATCTACGGAAGGAAAGATTCATGCATATAGTTATGCACCTGAAAAACTATTCGAACCTCAGTAAACGTTTAACCCGTAGCTATGCTAATTCCTTTAACGTTATTATTACCCAAAATAACTTTGCGATTCCTTTTCGAAGTAGCAAATTTTGTCACAGCTCCACCAAGACAATTTTGACTTTTCATCTGGAGTAACCTTATTATAACCCTATCATATACTCATCCGCATCTTGTAACGAGAATTGCCATACCAAGTACCGGGAAATCAGCAATCAGTATTTTGAATTTCGCAGCGTTCTACATCAATAGTTAAATGTATATATATATATATATATATATATATATATATATATATATATATATATATATATATATATATATATATATATATATAAAATTTATCTCTTAGAATTATGATCTTCCATTCTCAAATTCCTGAAAAGCACTCTAGCTTACGAATCAGATCTCTGAGTTCTGAAAAAGCTGATGAAGCAGCGAAAACTGAAGACTGTTTAACAGTCGAAAGTTTGGTAATAAAGAACGACATACTAAAAGAGCTTAAGAGTTTTGATACTGAACAACGAATTGAGCAAACCATGAAGGAGACTCTGAACAAAATCACAAGGATCAAACTCTGTATTTAAAGAATCCTGATGATTCTGTTTCTGATGAAATCTTTAGCGAATACCTTGCTCCTTAATCACTCTAAATCATTGTGAATGAATTTCTTCATCACAATTTGATTCTAAAATTCTAAGATATCATCGTATCTTTCATTATAAATATCCTTGGTATTTCTGAAGATATTTTCATAACTATTCTTATCTGAAATCATTTATCTCTTCGCGATATCAGTATTACATCAGAAAGGAAGCTGTTTTAGTTTCTAAATTTTGAAAATTCGAATTTAAAATATGAATGATTTTAAAGAAGTGTTGGAAATTGAAGCATGAGTTAGTATAATATAATGACACTTGATCAACGTGAATATATTACAGTAAGTCATGCTGAGTTTCTAATGGAATGTGATGATTCTCAGATCATAACATCATCATGTGACATGTTACACGACTCTTACATTCTCTCTAATCTTCAAACATATCAAGAACATATTTTTCTAAGAATTCTATCTTTTCCCTTGAATTCCGGAATTCAACCAAGACAACGTCAAAAGTTAAGACGCACCTTATTTTCTAAATTCAACCATGACTAGTTAAAAGTTATGATGAAACTTGTCTTTCTCATTTCACTCTTTTGTGATAGCTTCACTCCTACTCTTCACATAAATGGATTGTTTCATCCATATTACTAACTGATGAGAAAAACTCTATTTATCAACTCATATTCGTCATGAACACATTCTTATTGTTAGCCATGACGACCTCACTCAAATTTGGGGACGAAATTTCTTTAACGGGTAGGTACTGTGACGACCTGGAAATTTCTGACCAAATTTAAACTTGATCTTTATATGAATTCGACACGATAAGCAAAGTCTGTAATGTTGAGTCTCAATAATTTTGAACTGTGTTCATGTATTCAATTAATCTGTGACTATTCCCGACGATTCACGAATAATTGTGTGTAAATATATATATATATATATATATATATATATATATATATATATATACACACAAATATAAATATAAGTATATATATAATATTTTAAAAATTAAGAAAGTATACCTTAATCATTGAATTAAAACGTAAAAGAATATATAGAATAATTAAGTTGTTATTGAAATAAATATATATATGACTTCTATATACAATTAATATTACATGTATATAAAATATATAAATATTAAATATTCTATACATTAGATAACTAGTAAATATGATATAATTACTAAATTGTAATAATAATATATTAAATGTAATTACAAGTTAGAAATAAATGTTATAGTAATATTATTATTATTTTCAATATTAATATCATAATTAGTATTATCAATATAACATACAAAAATGAAATTTGATATATATTATTATTACTAATAATGTTACAAATATAATTAGTATTATTATTTTTATAATTATCATTAATAATATTATTATAAATTTCACTAAAATTATTATTATTGTGACTTATTACTCTCATTATCATTAATATTATTATTATTATTATTATTATTATTATTATTATTATTATTATTATTATTATTATTATTATTATTATTATTATTATTATTATTATTATTATTATTATTATTAATATTATTATGTACAATATTAGTAAAAATTATCATTATACTTATTATTAATATTGTTATTGTTAGTTTTATTATTATTATTAATAATATTGAAAGTATTAAATATATTATTAATATATTTATATTTATAAATTACTAATTCAATCAGCTAAATTATTACAGGATCCTGTTACGCATTCCTATCAAGTTTAACCTTTCTCTTCTGTCTTCTTGTTGTGATTGAAAATTCATGTCGATACATCAAAAGAAAACAAACACTCCACTATTGCTAATTGAATGCTTTATGTTTCCTTTCTGCCTCAATGACTTTCTAAGATTATCACTATCTATTATATACATATACACATGCATAACGGAGAGACACACAAAAATCACCACCATCATCACTTGTATTTTTCTTCTTCCTTTCTTGTTCTGTGAACTAACCACTCTCCGAATCTTCTAACCTCTTCTCTGCTAAGCTAAGATCAATGACCACCACAGCTTAACCACGTCAAAACCAAACACCTAAATCACTTGCTCGAATTATTTTTCTGTTTTGTCTCCATAACTAAAACTACCATCATGAACTTCACCCTACAAAACCCACCACCTTCATCATATTTACACCATCACCACTTCTAGTTTCTGTTTTCAATCGACCAACAAAACACGACACCACTTGCAAAACCTATTATCCTTCTAAAACAATCACTGCTACTGTTATAAAACTCGACATCATCCATCATCAACCAACCTTCCAACCTCCTTGCAATCACCCACAATGACAATCACCATCATAAACATTATTTCTTTATTTCTGAAACTGCTGCAAATTTACAGCTGCTATGCTGCTGTTATCACCTCTTTCGTTGGACCACAACACCATTAACACCTTCATCACCCAAAACCAAATACTATCATCACCAACCTATCAAACTATATGCTTAATGTTTCCCCTTCTGTCAAGAACACCCAATGGAAACTACCTTCTTCTCGAACTTATTTTAAGTTCAGTTTCCTTTCAAATTGATCAAACCAATGACCGAAGACAATCATCAAGGACACCATCGAACAACATAAAATCTGATGTATCCTGGTTCCTATTGCAACGTTCGCTAATTGTTTTTGTCATGGTTTAATCAACCAAGCTACTTGCTGCTTATATATCCTAGTTTCTTTTTGGGAACCTATTGTAGTAACCCGTCCTAATCCATCTGGACGAAGTCTTCAACAGTTGGTCCCATTGCGAGGTTCTGACCTCTATATGCCATGAACGACTCCATGTAATATGAGAAAATGCACACTTGAAGATTTTTTTCATACCTGAGAATAAACATGCTTTAAAGTGTCAACAAAAAGGTTGGTGAGTTCATTAGTTTATCATAAAACAATAAAATTCTGTAATTTTAATAGACCACAAGATTTAATTGCTGCATGGTACAATTGAGCCCGAATCCTATACCCACCTATAATGTACATGCGATATCTTTTAAATACAGTACACCTTTCTCGTGTACGAAATCATCTTTCATAAATCTTAGTAACCGTACACGTATCTTGTGCACAAAAATAACATACACATAACCTATGTATAAAATCATTCTCTCGATACATAACATTCACTTTTCATTTCTTTCATAGCTTGGCTTGGTAACCGACCTTAACATATAATGCACATAATAATATCCCCAAAACAGAACATCTCGTCTGTATAATAATCATATAAACTTCGAAGTACTAAACACCACACCCACTAGCCCTGCAGTCTAGTGAACATTCTGGGTGGGGGTGTTAAACCCGGTAGCTACCTTTAGGATTCGCGTGAATTAGGGCCATACCCGATTCTAATTCTTAGGTTACCAAGCAATAATAATCAGGGGAAAAATATTCTCATCAAGTGGTGGCAATTATCATGTCCACATAATTCAATAATAATCCGCAGAACTTCCGTCTGCATAATAATTCATTCGAGGAATGTTTTGCTTGTGTCTATCTCGTCAAACATTTATAAAAGCAATTCATGTATTCTCAGTTCAAAATATATTTCAAAAGCATTTAATAGAGCAGTTATAAAAACAGCGCATGTATTCTCGGTCCCAAAAATGTAAAGAGTAAAAGGGAATCAAATGAACTCACCATACTGTATTTTGTAGTAAAAATACATATGACGTCATTGAACAAGTGTAGGGTTGGTCTCGGATTCACGAACCTATATCTATAACCTATAATAATACGTATAGATATGCCAAGTGGCTTCCCACTAATTGCCCTCTAATTACTTTGTTAATTATCTCACATTCTGCCATTTGTCCTTCTCCCATTAGTTCATTTTTTAAAACAACCAATAAAAAAAAATCACTCTCTCTAACCCTATCTTTCTCACTTTTAATCCATAATCCATCGCAAACTGATCTTCAATTAGGGTTATCTAACCCCTTCTCTTTCAGTTTCATTTTTACATTCGTCTTCAGAAGGTCAATTAGGGTTACAAATTCCCAAATGAATAAACAAAACTAAATCGAAACTGATTCAATTGTTAACGTGTTAAATTTTAGATTTGAAACGCAAAGTCAATTGAATCAGTTTTAGGGTTTATATTTATTTTTTGTAACGTTTATGTAGAATCGATCTTCAACTTTTATGTAATCGAATCAAGGCCGCTGAAGAAATCTCTTTCCTCAAACACCATCATAAAGGTATCAACTTTCAATCTAGGTTATTTCGAATTGGAATATTCATTTACATTATTTATTCAGTTGATTCGTTTATGATATATTCCATAATATCAGGATTCAATTTACGAAGTATAAACGGTTTAGGGTTCCGACATCAATATTCAAATAATAGGATTTCATGTTTTTTTTTTACATTTGTTGATACAGCAGATAAAGGTTTCTAAAACAGTACTTTGATGATACGCTATTAACACAGCGACCGCTACAAGTTGCACCATCAGTTTCCTTGGTAGTGGATAACACCAAAAGTAAGCCCTTATTTGGATTACTAGCAAAGAATGATTAATTTTATGTAGTTGTTCGTATATTTGAAATTTTAAATTCAATCTGTTCCTACATTTTATTGAATTAAAATCTCAAGTGAAACATCATATTTTTGCTTAAGTGATGAAATCAGTCTCACTTATATGTTTGGATCAAGAAAAAGAATAAGGAACTCGGTGCGAAGGAGCTACCATGGAAGGTTAAACAAATGAGTTCCAATGTGGCACTTCAAGGTGGGTTCTTTTCTTTTCTTGTATATAGTGTTTGTGAACATTCTTTCAGTTTCTGAATCCCAAAATAGACATGGACAGCTGCAATGAACTCCTTGAATCTCTTAAAATTGACATGGGCAGCTGCCGTTAAGTTTCACCAGTTATAAAGAAGGAAATATACAAAATAAAGAATCACCTTCAATAGATGGCACTAAAATTTTTTCTAATACATTTGTTATAGTTGAAGTTTCCTTCAGTTCCTTTTTGACATGTTTAGGTCTAAATGACCCATTTTACTTTAACTATGTACATGAGTTTTGAAGTCAGTTCCTGTTTTTCGT
Source organism: Rutidosis leptorrhynchoides (assembly GCF_046630445.1). NCBI lineage: Eukaryota > Viridiplantae > Streptophyta > Magnoliopsida > Asterales > Asteraceae > Rutidosis > Rutidosis leptorrhynchoides. The sequence goes on along the minus strand of NC_092335.1, from coordinate 325,053,443 downwards.
GTTTGGTCCAAATGACCAAAAGTAGTATAACTATGTACATGGGTCTAATAATACGATATGTTCTTCATTTAACACAAGATACATGTTTGAGTGTTGGTTAATAGCAGCTATTGTAGTCCCTTTCGTTATTGTGCTTGAGTCTAAATGACCACTATATTATAGTGTGAATCAGGGAATTCATTTTGGTATCTCTTAGTATATTCCAGCAGGTATGTTTTTTTTTCTCTTCTCTCTTTTATTTGGCTTTAGTGGGTAATGGGTCAAAACATGTCTTTTTTTGGTACGTAATAGGTCGGGCTGGTGTGGGTCCAAAACACTTCATGTTTGCAATTGTGATTATTAATAATTAGTTAGTCAATTATGGGTTCCAATGCATATAGTGTTTGTTTTTTGCAGGAAGTTCAGTTAATAAAAAAAGTCGGGCATGTTTCCTTTGACGTGATGGATAATCATTTTTAAGGCTCTCTAAAAGTCACTCGAGCTTTTGGTGCTGATTTTCTCAAACAGGTAACTGAACAACATGCATAATTTACTTTGAAAAATTGAGTTTGGAAGACTGGTTTTGCTAACCAAAATTCTAGAAACACATATACAGTTTGGTTACATAAACAAGCCGATTTCGCCTCTAAGTTCAAATAATCATATTTTACATGGTAAAATCTAAAATTTGAGCTTATATACTTAAATCAAGTGTTGCTGAGTAACCTATTAAACTTAACTTGATGTTTCATTAAATTGTTATTCTTTGTAAATAAGCATCCTCCCATTTGACCTTTTATGTATTTATGTTGTTTGTCAATTCAGGAAGCTTGGTTGGGTGGATCATATGTACGTGCAATGTTAGATCATCGATTTCTACGCTTGGCAAAAGATGCTCTATTAAAACTTGATATCATAAAGGATGTATTTAATTTTCTTGCCAATATCGGTTTCTACTTTTATTTTGTAGGTAGGTATGTGCTATATATTTTTCTCACTAATTAAATGGTACAATCAGCAGTTTAACACAGTTTACAATTAACAGTTTATCTATATGATCTGATATAAAGGTGCAAAACGTGTGGGTTGGGTAAGTTTCGTGGGATCAGAACAGTTTGATGAGGATTGATAGAAGCAAATTAAAATATTTGAAGGCATAGTATGAAGAGTTTTTTAATGAATTTTTAGATCTCGGACTACCTTACGGGACCCGCTCAAACATATTTAAGAAGATAGTACTGTTTCAACGTTTCAATTGTTTTACCGTTTATGTCATACATTTCTTCAGGCAAGCAGTCAGCAGCGAAAATTGCAAGATCTACAAGGAGCTGATGGAAGTTGCATAAAAAAAGAAAATTTTGATCGCTTAGTTAAATTTCAGGTACTTTCCATTAATTTATTTTTTTCAAATAGAAATTGTGTCAATTCTGTTGCAAAGAGTTGTTAAATGAAATGCCTTTAGGAGATTATCGTGCAGGTTATAGATTTAAAATTTTTATTGACGAATGTAACAAAGACGTTCTATTGCGTATTTAATGTATAAAACATACAATATGTACCAACATTAACGTATTAGTGTACTAATTTTTTAAGCCACCGTGCAACGCACGGGTTCTTAAAGCTAGTTATTCATATATTTATTAAAATATATATTTGTAATCGAACAAGTTTAGATATTATTATTAATTGTTATTTCAGTAACTTGTATGTTTCATTGGTAACTATATTAACTATATTTATTTTATATACTTTAGTTAAATAATTAGTATTTATTATGAAAATATTAATGTTGTTATGCGATATGTTTTAAATATATTCTTATATAGCTATTTATTAGGTAAAATAATATTAATAATAGTAAATAAAAATTTGTATCTTTTTATGATAATAATAATACTAAAATTATTTAGTAATGATACTGATATTAATAGTTTTGATAATAATACTAATAATAATTATAATTATAATTATAATTTTTAATATTAATGATAATGGTTATAATCCTAATGATACTACTAATAATAATCTAATTAATAATACTAATAATAATACTTATAATAATAATAGTAATAATAATCTTAATATTAATATTAATGATGATACTAAATACAATAATAACACTTATGATAATAATATAAATGATAATCATATTACCAATAATCATACTTTTATAAATGATAAAAATCGTATTTTTAAGGATGATAGTATTATTAGCAATAACAATAATAATAGTAATAATAATAATAATAATAAATAGAGTAAAATTACTACCTCAAAGAAGTAGCTTCTAAAAAAATGCTCAAGTCCGGGTTTGAACCCGCGACGTCCCGCTAACCTGATAACATTCTAAACCATTGCACTGCTCAATACTCTCTTGTATTAACTCTCGCGTATAAAATATATACTCTGTACGAAAGTGTTATGACGTATTCTTCTCCATACAATCATAACATCATCCCATCATCCCATCATCATCGTTACCTACATGATCATCATAACATAATCGTCCTCTTCGATCATCATTCAATACGTACCAAATATCATCATAAAACCTATTATTCTCTTCTAATCATTTATCATCAACCTAGCTAAATTATCATCATCACGTATGATGTATACATATTCTTAATCAGCCCTGTCACCCTTTCGACCCAACAGGCTGCCCCAACTGCATCTCGGCCCAATCATCAAAATTCGGCCCAATAGAAAGTCTAACAATTAAAAATTATGGCCCAAAAACATCTCAGTCCAATAACCCAGCTTATTCTAATTTTGGTTTTATGGCATGACTAAAATGGAAGTAAAAAAAAAAAAATTATACAGCTCAAAAGTTTTTCAAGTGGATTTGGCTTTGGGTTACTTCGATCAGAAAAAGAGCAGACAGGATTATCATTTCCGTTTCATCATCAACTCTCATCATCATCTTTTATCATCACCATCATCGTATTATTCTCATCATCGACATCATGATCGTTATGACCGTAACCATTCATCATCATTAACACTTTACACATATCATTAACATCATGATTTTATGTACATAATCATCATCATCCAATTCATAAAAGGATTCATCATCATTATTATTCTAGCCGTCCAAAATTTAGTTGCAAGTTCAAATTAAATTAAAATTTTAAAACTCCAAGTATTGGATTCCCGTCTCCACTCCTTGTTGTCGACTTCCAAAAGCAACAAATAAAATAATATGAAACCTACTTCTAAATTACGTCTTCATACCCAACATATCGATATATATATCTAATGCAATCCAAAGTCTCACCCACTTCTTTTCTTTATAGAACATAGGGTCCTACATCCATCTTTACCTTAATATTATTGTCCAGCCCAAATTATCACTCGCCACTTTTCCTTTTTAATATGCAATGTCCCAAGTCACTTTAGATATTCAACAATTTATTTATCTACTCGAATCTTCTTTGGACCGAAAGCAAACAATAGCAGCAGCATTAATATAGTAATAGCAGGAAACGGTTATTGCAAACGAAAATAAATTGAACAGCAGTCTGGTCGAGTGAAAAGGAAACGATAAGGAAAGAAGAAAAATAGCAGTGAGCAACTGGTATGATGAGGGTAGTGATGAAGTGGGTTTTTGGTTGATGGTTTAACAAGATAGAAGAGAGTGGTTCATGGTGGTGGTTATACGAAGAAAAAGAAGGTGGCCGGGTGGTGGTTGTATTAGTGATAAGGGTGGTAGCCGTGGAAAGGTGATGGAGGTGATGGTTTGAATCGGTGATGATGGTGTTGAAAGGTGGTGGTGGTTGTTTCATGATCTCGGGTGTGATGAAGTCGAACAGGAATAACTAGTAACACTAAGGTGTTTGGTTTGTAAATGAAAGCAAAACAGAAAGATAGATGTGTGTGTGGGTTTGGTGAATTAAAGTGGTAACAATAGCGAATTAAACAAATGGGTGTCGACAAATATTGTGGTTTTGGGTTTGGTTCAAGTAGAGAGTAGACAATTTGTTAATAGGTTTATCTCGGTTTGTCAACGAGATAGAAACTAGGGTGATCGGAATATAGGGTGCTTGAAGAGAGTGTCGGTAATGGGTTTCATTCGAATATTAACAAAGAGTATTAATAAGGATTGAAGTTTGGTGATGATTGGTTATCAAAATGAGAGGAACACGAATAGTTGTTGGGGTGATCCTTCTCTGCACATGTGAATTGTATATGTGTATATATTAAGAATTCGATAATCAAAGATGAAGTTGATTGAAAACAAAAAATTACCTAAAGGAAATGTGAGGTGATGGGTTGTTTGTTGTCTGCACTCAATTTTCAAGTTTAACCTTTTGTGTATCGACATGAAATCACGGATTAACTAGTCCTTCATTTTGTATGGTGCATTTCAAAAGTGGAAACAATCTGATTGTGATATGTAACAACTCAAATGATTCATTGAACTATAAATTATATAATTAATATTAATATAAATTCATTATCAATAATAATTCTTTTAATATTATTAATAATAATAAGAGTAATAATCATAATACAAATAACAATAAAAATACAAATAACATGTATAATGATATTTATCACTAATAATGTTAATAATAACAATAATATTATTGATAAAGATAATAATAATAATAATATCAATAAGGTTAATGATACTTGTACATATCGAATTTTACTTATCTATATATATTTATATTAAAGGTAATGATATTAATAATACATCTATTATTATTAACATTTATAATGAAAATAATGTTAATAATTATATTTAAACTTGTATTTTAAGTTTAATTATTAATATTATATGATAACATATATTGATTATTTATCTCTTATGTATATTACAATATACATATAAAAATGATTATACATAAAGATCATATATGTTCATATAGATTCATTTCAAATTCTACTTAATTATTCCGCATCTTATTTTACATAATTAATTCTAATGTTTAAATTATATTTTGAATTTTAAATTATTATTTATATTTACATTTATCTATAAATGCATATTTATTTACAAATCATTGTTCGTGAATCTTCAGGAATAGTCAAAGGTCAAATGATATTATGAATATTGTTTACAAGCTTTATTACTCAATATTACAGACTTTACTTATCGTGTCGAAATCATTTAAAGATTAAGTTTAAATTTGATCAGAAATTTCCGGGTCGTCACACCTATCCATTTCAACCACCGAAAACCAGCTGTCAATTATATGTATTGCCACTAACTCTATGGATTTTGTTTTGATAAAGTTGTGGCCCCATTGTTTTCTCTTTTTGTCTGCAATAGAGCCAACACCCTCACATGTCCACTAACTACCTTTTAAAAGAAAAAATATGAGAGAAATCGGAACCTACTGTTCCTAGTATATTTTAATTTCTTTTTCTTGTAAACGTCCGTGTATATATAACCAAGCTGGGCTTAGAAACTGCTGGTGGGCCAAAAGGAAATTGGGCCGAGATCCATTTCGTGTTCCTGTATGGGCCACGATATTGTTTGTATGTGAAGATGGTGATGGTGGGTTATATTAATGAGATGATTACGGGTATAATCATTGATGACGAAATGAATATAAGATGGTGATGATGTACGTGAATATAAAGATGAATGATATAAGATAGACTAGAGGATGATTAAATGAAGATTAGTTGATGATTATGACCTATGATGATGATGTTAAACCACTGTTATTCAGAAAACCCCGAACGGTTTTTAATTACAATATGGGTTTTGATAACTGGGTCACCGGGGTTTTTAAATGAACTTGCAATAATGCAACTTGGGTTGTGTTTGTTTATTTATCTTGGGCCGTGTTCCTGTCAATGGGTAACCAATTTCTGTATTTCTGTTAGACTAGGACGAGAATGATACATGATGTTGGATCATGTTTAATGATGATGATGATGCACGTTATCTATGAAAAGATGACAGGAAAATGCGTGTTAAAAATAATTAGTATACTAGTTATTACAGAAAAATAAGATAGATCAGATGGTTTAGTGGTGTGTTGGGTTTACAGGAGGTCAAGAGTTCGAGTCCCAGCTTTGGCGCTTTATTTCTTTTTAGTCTTCAAAGGTAGTTTTCATAATTATTATTATTATTATTATTATTATTATTATTATTATTATTATTATTATTATTATTATTATTATTATTATTATTATTATTATTATTATTATTATTATTATTATTATTATTATTATGCTAAGTATTGCTAACATTAATATTATGAATTATTATTAACATAAATACAATTTTTATTATTATTGTCATAAGTATTAGTGTTAATATTATTAGTAATATCATTAAGATTAAAACCGATATTGTCATGATTATTATCATTATTATTATAAACATCATTATTTCTAAAACTATCATTTTTTAGCATTTTTATGAAAAGTAACATTTTAGTAAAAGTATTATCTCTATTAAAATTATTAATATCAATATTATTAAAAATAACATTTTTAGTAAAATTATCAATTTTATTATTATTAGGATTGTTATTATTATTATCTTTATTATTATTAGTATTATTTTTAGAGACATTATTATTATTTTTATCACTATTATTATTATTATTACCATAATTAATATTTTTATCAGTATTATTATTATTATCATTATAATCAAATACTACCTTTGTTACTATTATCGATATAAAAATATACTCATAGTAATATTACATATAAGGATGTACTAATCATATTAACATTTTTATCAAATTAAGTAATTTTAATATAATACTAATTATATATATATATATATATATATATATATATATATATATATATATATATATATTGATATAACTATATAAAAGATTAATTATATTAAATATATACATAAATTAAATATATATAATACATAATTTAAGATATAATATATGAATCTGTTCGATTACAATATTATGTGTTAATATATATATACATGATATAGGTTCGTAAATCCGAGGTCAACCCTACACTTGTTCAATGACGTCATATGTATTTTTACTACAAAATACAGTATTGTGAGTTTCATTTGCTCCCTTTTTAAATGTTTTTGCAATATATATTTTTGGGACTGAGAATACATACGCTGCTTTATAAATGTTTGACGAAATAAACACAAGTACTTAAAACTACATTCTATGGCTGGATTATTAAACCGAATATGCCCCTTTTTAGTCTGGTAATCTAAGAATTAGGGAACAGACACCCTAATTGACGCGAATCCTAAAGATATATCTATTGGGCCCAACAAGCCCCATCCAAAGTATCGGATGCTTTAGTACTTTGAATTTATCATGTCCGAAGGGAGTTCCGGAATGATGGGGATATTCTATATGCATCTTGTTAAGGTCGGTTACCAGGTGTTCAATCCATATGAATGATTTTTGTCTCTATGCATGGGACGTATATTTATGAGTATCTTGTGGTCTATTATATTATTGAAAATGATTGTTTATGATAAACTAATGAACTCACCAACCTTTTGGTTGACACATTAAAGCATGTTTATTCTCAAGTATGGAAGAAATCTTCCGTTGTGCATTTGCTAATTTTAAGGATATTATTTGGAGTCATTCATGACATATTTCAAAAGACGTTGCATTCGAGTCGTTGAGTTCATCAAGATTATTATTAAGTCAATTATAGTTGGATATATTATGAAATGGTATGCATGCCGTCAACTTTCGATGTGAAGAAAGTTTGTCTTTTAAAAATGAATGCAATGTTTGTAAAATGTATCATATAGAGGTCAAGTACCTCGCGATGAATTCAACTATTGTGAATCGTTTATAATGTATATGAACGGGTCTTTTCATATATTACTTTGTTAAGTTAGTTACCGGGTGCCCACGGATAAGCATATACTTTATCATACGGATTTGAGATACTGTTTTGAATACGAAATCTCGTGGTCTACATTACATTGTTGTTTAAAATCAAACTATAGCTCTCCAACATTCGTGTTGACTTTTTAAGCATGTTATTTCTCAGGTGCTTAGGCGATTTGCTTCCGCTATTATAGACTCGATGTGTTAGACTTCTGCTGCATTGTTTAGAGATGTCTCAATCATGGAACTTTTACTTTGCATTCACAACTTATGTTACATTTGAACAATGGTTTTGTAATGACCTTTGCGTCACGTACTTATGCTAATGCTCTCTATTCGTAGAAGCATGTTTTTTTTGTAAAACATTTGACGTTGGTAAAAACGTTATCTTTTCATGAATGTAAAACTTGTTTTAAAACAGCATATAGTGTTGTAACCGTGTAATGGACCTGTTGTTGATGATCTGTACACATGAATTTTGTACGGGGCATCTCACAATACCTCTTTTGTACGGAGTGTTTCTGAATCGTTTATTTGCTAACATTGGTGTTCTGGAAGGTCTTATGGGATGACATCCGATAACTACGTTACCTATTAACATGGCCATCATTGCTGAAACTTTGGCAACATCGAGCTCAGATTCAGAAACATCGTCCACTAGGTCGGCGTAGTTAGAAGTGTTTCTTTACTAAGTATTTTCACTAGCTAGTTCGGATGCTCGCCTTAGTAGTGTGTTTAATTTCGGTGTTCGTAGTGTGTTTTAATTTCGTTGTAGCGTATTTTAATTTCAGTAACTTTGAATGATATTCAATGCTCGTAATTGAAATGTGTTTTAATTAGACAAACTTTGTTAGAAACTGAAAATAACTTAATTTTTTCACTCATATAAAAGAAAATACAACATTAATCTTACACAACTAGATAAATTATCACAAAAAAGTAAAACATCACAAAAACGACCCAGCTACTAATTAACATCAGTTTCACGTTTCTAGCTCGATGTTTTTCAACTTTGAGTTCCTCTTCAAACTTATGCTTTTCCCTTAACAATCCGGGTATAATCAGTAGCGAAACTTGAACCCAAATACAAACGGGGCGAGTGCAAAAACTTAATAAAATTTTCATTGATTGCGGGGGTAAACACTAATAAAAACCTCATTATTTAGTAAATTTTACTTTAGTGTGATTTTTTTTAATGCTAGATGGGGCAGATGCCCCTACCTGTGTCCACTATGTACCGCCCCTGGGTATAATCTGCACGTCCTTATCACACATGTGTGGATCATGCGAGTCTATCCAACTGTAACGAGAGAACTACGAACAAAAAATGAAAGTAGTTTGTGATGTAATATTTTCGTTACAGAGCACAAATATTAAGCAAATAAATTTTACCATACCGTATACTTAGGACTGCCATAGAACCGACGACCTGAAATTTGATCTGACCAAGATGTTCGGAGAACAACAACTTCGCCACACTCACAAAATACATTTACTTCGAATACATTGTTAAAATGATAATGGTGAGGTTGAGGTTAGAAAAATGTTAATGATGGTGTTTAAATAGTTGAAAATGGTAAGCAAAAAAAAAAATTATATTTTACACTTTTCGGATGACATGTCGTCCGAGAAAGTTAGCGCATGAAAATTTTTACAGAGCAAAAAATAATTTCACGAGGGAATATAAAAAAGGAAAAGAAATACAGTATTTTTGGACCGAAAATTATTTTTGCGACATAAAAAAAATGAAATTACCTTGATGTCGTTCGAAAAATTACCCGGTAAAACTTTTCAGAAGAGCTGATCAAAAAACAAAAATTTTTGTCGTTTAGTAGACTTTTTCTAACAACTTTATGTCGTATGAAAAAGTATCGTCCGGGTTTTGGCATTTTTCCTTAGTGTAACCGGTTATTAACGTGTCATAGGTACACGATAATAATTTTCAACTTTTAAATTTGTTTTTATTTTTATTATTGTATTAGTAATTAAATTGGATTGAATTGTCTTTAAATTTGCATTGTTTATATTCATTTGTCCGTTACAACGAATATAAATAACGCAAATTAAAAAGTTGTTTCATATTCATTTGTATTGTACTTGCAATAGATATCTATTCTATAGATTCTATTAAATTACTAAAATGATGATGTCATAAAAAAGGTTTATCAATGCAAAAAATAATTTAAAAAGAAAAAGAAAAAAATCTAAGTCAAATTGATGATGTCATTAACCCAATTAATTAAATTTAAAAAAAAACATACGGCCAATCCATATCTCCATTCCCTTTTTCTCTCTCGCCTCTTAGGGTTTTCATGGTTTTTTCTTTCATTAGCGACTCATCGTTTTCTCCACAACGATTTCTTCAACCAATTTCTTTTGTGCTTCCAGCGATTTGTGCGTGCTCCGTGTGATTGTTTCGACCTTTTAATCTGTTAATTCCTTCTTCCAGGTTTTTTAAAATCGATTGTTGATTTGCAGTAAAGATTAGGGTTTTAGGCGCTAAAACTTCAACAGTCGTCTTCACTATGGTGGCCTCTATAAGTTTGATTATTCGATTATTTTGTTGAAATAACATTAAGGTATCGTTATTTTCTTCAATTTTTATACAACTGTTTTGTTTTCTAGGGTTATGTGGACATAGATGCAAATGCAATTCTTTTCGATTTCTATGTATGAACATTAAGCCTTTTCTTTTTAAAAGTGGTAATGATCTAACTTTTAACATTGGATGTTGCAGGAAGGATTCTAGTATTACCATGCCTAACCAAATCAAAACACTTGATGCTTGTGCCAGCGAATGCAAGTCATGAGCTGGTGGTGGTATTGGTTCTTTCATGACAAATTAGAATGGTTCTTTCATGACAAATTAGAAAGGAGAGGTATTTCTTAAACAAGTGCATAGTATAATTTTGTATGATGCTTTTTCTGCTTTTAAATGTAGCTTTGCGATATTTAAGTACAATTGATGGTCTGCTTTTTATTTATCCTAAATTATACTATTATGATTGATCTTGAACATGTTTATAAAGGCTGTCGAACTAGCAAGATTGTACATTTTTAATGTTGAGTTGTTTGGTGATCCTTTTAACCATCTAAGTCAATAGTTCTCACTCTCCTCTCAATTTACTCAAGTTGTTAATTTCGACCCATTTACTTTTTGAAGTAGTTCTTATACAACTAAATATATGTAGTAACTTGCTTAGTGACTTGCTTTGTACGACACTAATGTCTGACCCGCTTACTATTTTATTATGCTCATAGAAATCTTGCAATATACATAGGTTAACTTACCACTTTTTTTTAAAGATAGCATTTTAAACAAATTGAAATACATTTCTATTGTTATTTAAGTTATAGACACTTTTGTTTGGTTGATGAAAAGGTATAAACCCAATTTGTACATCTTCAGCTTGAAAGATACTAGGTTCGAATGCTTTATTCGCTTGGTGCTATTGATGTGAATGTTCTTGAAGTTGGAGTTTATAAGTAAAGCAACTTTAAGGAAGCAGGTATGTGATTTAAAGGGCTGTGGGTTTAGGTTTTGTAAATTTAAGGTTGAGCAATAGCTGGTTCTATTTAATGTTGTACATATGTCCATTTTTCTAACTAAATGTGGTTATTTGTGTAGTGTTTAAAATGTATTACAAGTTTTGTTGAAATCTTTGAGAAAATGATATTTAAGTACAATTGATGGTCTTGATGGTCTTCTTTTTTATTTATCCTAATTTATACTATAATTATTGATCTTGAACATGTTTATATAGGTTGTCAAACTAGCAAGATCGTAAATTTTTTATAATGTTGAGTTGCTTGGTGATCCATTTAAACCATCTAAGTCAATAGTTCTCACTCTCCCCTCAATTTACTCAAGATTGTAATTTCGACCCATTTACTTTTTGACGTAGTTCTTATTCAACTAAATATATGTAATAACTTGCTTAGTGACTTGTTTTGTACGGCACTAACGTCTGACCCGCTTACTATTTTATCATGCTCATAAAAATCTTGCAATAACCTGACATAGGTTAACTTACCACTTTTATTTTAAAGATTGCATTTTAAACAATTGAAGTTTAGTTCTGGAAGACCCTATGTATATAGCTTTGGATGGAAGTTTTGACCCATACTGACTAACTGTTTTAATTAAGTTTATAATAATCTTGCTAATATAATTGACATGTCACATACTTAATTACAAGGCGTTAGAATCACTTTAACATGCTTTCAGAACATATAGTATATTATGATCAGTATATATTAAGTTTGAATTTCTATATCTACTCATTTGTAGTTTTGGGTACCAACAATATGTTGGCATTCAGTTTGTTTGTTTTAATTCCTGATCAAATTGCATAAAATTTTATTTGTATTATATGCAGGTGCACAAAGTGGTTGGATGGTGATTGTCTATTGCGTAGAAGGTGTTTGATTAAATGTATACACACAAAAAAAAAAAAAAAAAAAAAAAAAACATGATAAGAATTTCATATTATGCCTCTTTTGCTTCTTCTACTTATTTTTTTCCCCCTCATTTTGTTGTTTACCTTTGGAACTGTTTTATTGCAATTGCACTTATGCGCAATAATTGACTTGCTTTTCATTAAAAAAATAGTAAATTGCTTGTACCAGTCTTTGATATAGTGTTTAGTTTGTTCACTACTTCACTATGACTAAGAATAAGTTTTTATGGATTGCTTCTTTGTTAGTGAGTTGGAAAACAAGTCTGAATTTACTCATGAGTCATGCCTATGTTTAATGATGATGAGGAGGAAGACCATTTTTAATGTAAGTTATTACTACAGTTTCCATCTTTAAAGTGTGTAATGACAATTTTTCAAAAATCTTTTTATGAATTTGATTTAACAAACTCGTGATTTCACGGGTTATTTCACCAGTATGTATATAAATTTAAACAACGCAAATTTAAAAGTTATTTCACATGACAAATGAATATAAACAACGCTGGAGAATTACTCACATAACTTTCAAAATATTTTATAAAAACCCTTCCCGTTACAAATGATCTTACGAGAACCTTTCCACGAATATGTGAACCCATTCTTGAAACTAAAAGACATACATCGTAAAAATATCATCAGTTCAATTCAAAATTTTGAAGTAAAATTGTAACAACCCTTAAAATGTTCTTCATGGTAGCTAGGAAACTAGAAATTTCATAAACAAATAACTAAAAACAAAAACTCATAAACACAATTTGACCAAATCCCAAAACAAATCACATTAATGTATCAATTACAAAACCAATCAAAAAGCATAAAACAAAGTGTGCACATATATGTATGATTACAACTTATCACATTGAGTTGGAATGAATGACAATGTCTCCTTCTCAAGATCATGAACCACCATCATATTTTGTTGTTGCACATTCCCGAATATTGATATCCCTGCATTTGAACCCCCCATTGCCAAACACACCAAACCACTTTTAGCATCTCCTATCATATAATTCTCTCCATCCAAATCCAAACTTGCACCATCAAAATGAAACACCAATTTCGGTATCTCAATCGATATCTGGCCCGAACCATCATCAGCAGGCAACTCAAAACACAAATCCAAACCCGTAGAACCCGAATTATCAACATTCAACTTAGTCTGAGCAACAAACTCTTTTTTCACCATACGAAATGCCGATTCTTCAAGAATAGTAATCGTAGTGCCTGAATCAATAATCATTCCACCACTTCCATCCAATCCAATCGCGAAAGTAGAATTTTTGATAGGTAAATCAACGTTTCCCACTGTTATCCCAACTAGTGAAATATAGTAAAAAGATGGGTTTGAAGGGTTTTTAATCAATGGGGTGGTGAAAACTTTAGTCTTATTTGATAATTGTGGTAATAAAGATCCTAATATCAAACTACTTTCACTATTTTCTGACGTGTCATCATTTATTGAGGTTAAACAATAAGAGAAAACTGATGTTTTTAATTGTGAAACTAATGACAAAGGTCCTCTACGTAATCCTACTAACCCACCACCTTGATTAAACCCATCTCCTTCATTATCTTCTCCACAACCAAACCCTACTTCTTTAATACTAACGTTGTTAAAAGTAAACGTTTCGGTTGCTAAAACGCCTTGAGTCGACGAATAATCGCCATACGAATACAAATACTCGCACCCATCTGTCCCACAATCAGAGTTTGGTAATTCTAGACATAAATTATCCGTACACAAAGCTTTTGTAAAAGTGGACGATTTTTTAGGATCGAAAATAGGTGTTGGTTGTTGGTGATTTTAGTGTTATCAACAATCATTTTAGTTAATTGGGATTTACTAGAAAGCAAAGGCTTATCGTATTAAGCTCAATAACGAGTTTGGAGAGTGCGGAGTGCACGCTCGTTCGAGTTAATTCAATAAGGTCTTGGAAATTACATCTTTTGATGAAAGGTAACCATGAATGGTTACATCATTTCATGAAGAGGGATGTTATTTTCCAAAAGGTTTAAACGAAGAGTTGCATCTTTTCGTTGAAAGGTTGCATATTTACATTGAAGGGTTACATCCTTTCGTCGCACCTTTTCACCTCTTATATATAGAGGAATTTGCTTTCATTCTAACAAATAGAAAACATACACATATTCTCTAACAATTTGATCAGTGATTTCATTGCCAAAAACACTGATTGCGTTCTTGTCTTATCCCTGTAAAGATTTCGTGCAACCGAGGCAATCGTAGGGTCGAAATACTTTATAGAGAAAGTGAACACACGATTCAAGAACGAATCCGGCAGTCAATTCTAACCCTCATTTCTAACAAATCTATAAAGTATTTTGGTGATGAACCTTTGATGGAATCGGTGAAAAATATGATAATTTTTATTTGAATAAAGGCATCCAAGTCATATATGATGAATATGACAGAACAATTAACGGAGATCAAGGTTCATTCATTCAAGTTTAATTTATTAAATTTACAAATGTCACTGCTTCAACTTGCATGGAGAAATATGATATTTGCATGGTGCGGTGACATGGAATTGTAATATGGTGATAAATCTTGTATGAATCTAGAAAGGACATAGGTGGTGAAATCATTCTGGAAAACATACTATACGATTTGGTATGCGATTTATGATCGGTGACATGTTTAATCGATGAAATAATTGATTCTGAAAATATATTGGATCTATATTGGTCAAGGTTTAACAAATTAAAAACCTTTATTTGTTATAAGGAATACGTGTTCCAATCACAAACACGTAATGCAACAATGTTATTTTGTTTTATATTGTTTACGTGTGAAACCATGAAAGATTGGGATTTACATCACGAATCCAATATCATGGGTGAAAACAACATGAAGGTTACTATACGGACTATATCAATTATTAATTGATCGATCAATTGGGTGGATGTTTTATCTACACTTATAATTAAACATGGACTTCATTTAAATGAAGACACCATAATACGGACGGTTATTATAGTAAAAATGTCACAGAAATTTATGAGATGTCGCTGTTTGCTTTTGGATTACGCTTGACGTTGATGGATTGAAGATTGAAGACGGTGGATCAACGCATTGATTCAATCATAATAACAAGTACACATTTTCTATCCATTTTCTATATTTTCTATAATGATCCATGATAGGAGTAAATCATGAATTGCATGATACTTTTGGTTCAAATCTGTTGGTAACCAATCATTACATGGTTGTCTATATATATATATATATATATATTTGAATGTCTAGAAACTCTCAAAAGCCATTGGGTAATTGGTAACAATCAGTTTTGACATGTAACCGTCAAAATGCTCTTTAAAGTTACTCCGTATTTGATAACTCTCAGTTGTATTATATTCAGTAAATTTGAGAGGATCCATGACATATTAATTGTGTTTATGATATGAAATACCGTTTGAAAGAGCATTTAAATAATTTATGGTTTTAAATGGTGTCCTTTTGATAGAAAGTGAAATCTGGAAATAATTGGGGTACGCATGCCTTGGGTGGTTATACCATTTGTGTTCCTGTTGTCCAGCAACAACAATAAAACACTGATTTTGGTATTGATCCAAATTGCGTTGAACAAATTTGTGTTTGTGTTCATTTGTCAAATTTTGACATAAAGGTAATCTAACCTTTTGTCAAAAGGTGTAAATATGATTGTTATATTTGATAACTGTTGAACTTAAATTCAAAGACAAACTCACGCAAGATGACAAATTATGGTAGTTATTTGCTATTGATTGTTGGTTGTCAAATCGACAGTTCCAATATAACTTTTGTACAGTTGCTTGTGCAAACGTTCCTAGTCGATTTCAATTTTGGTTTGTCAACAATTTGTATAAATTGACGATTTCGGTATGACGTTATGTCACGGCTAGTTGACTATTAATACCGGAAAGTATTATAATACTTGTAATATATTTGAGTTATAGTCTAATTAAATTGAAGAATCCTTAAGTATTTAAGGATGTATATATTCAATTATTGATCAATTATATTCACAAGTTGTTGAATTTTACACTTGGTATACATGGGGTATCTTGGATCAAAATGTTGATGTTCATATTATTAACATTATAAACTTATTGTCATTACTTCTTGGTTATAGAAGTGGATTGGCTAAGGTATGTTTATAATAATAATCTTACCATCTAATGTAATGGTAATAATTGTGTACATAAGGATAATATGGATACATTGTCCAGGGTGTATAAATTATATATTTACATTGATTACTTGTGGAAAGTGGCCATATACAAGGACTAATCAATCAATTAAGTTGAATACTCGCGAGTTTCTTATGGTAAAATAAGAATTTTGGCAAATCCTTGGATAAAAGGATTGCAAAGGAAAATTGATTGAAGTTGAAAATGTCCATTTAGATTCCTAATTATGAGATATTCGCTGGCTAAGGCATATAGTCAAATGTACAAGGGAAAATCTAGATACTTATGCCTTAGACGTATTATGTTTCGTGAGTTGATCATGAATGAAGTGATATATGTGGATTTTGTTGTGTTACAACAAAATTTGGCAAAATCACTTGACAAAAGTAATTAGCCCGAGATTTAAGTGCGCACAAGTCGGCTAATGATGTGGGATTGAAGTTCAACCAAATCTTCCAAAGTGAGACGCCCAATTCCCTTCTAGTACAACGCTAGAAGTTGAATTCAATGAGGTAAGCTTACTTTCTGAAGATTGAAACACATAAATATTCTGATCCCAAAGTATGTGTTTAGACCCGTAAGTGGAGTTAGGTTGAAGTTTAACTTCTTAATAGTTCTTTTGAAAAATTGCAAATGCGGGTGCAAGACTAAAAGAGCTACCTATGTGAACATGAAGTTTTGCCGCTTCAATGGAGCTTTGGACTTAGCTGCCAATATGTTCACTGAAGGATTGGGACACATGGCTTATAATAGTGTCAAGATTGTCTTAGAGATATGTAAGAAACTGATGTGTATAGTATTTTATAGTTTTCATATGAATTGAAGGGTTCAATTCTTCGTGAACACCCTGATTTTCGAATTCTCGTAAATATTATACTAAGTGGAAATTCAATTCTTCATGAACATTTCCATTTATGCATTAGTTTGTTCTGTTTGTTTAATTATTTTAGTAAATCAAGGATTACACTAAAATGGGGGGGATTTGTTGGTGATTTTAGTGTTATCAACAATCATTTTAGTTAATTGGGATTTACTAGAAAGCAAAGGCTTATCGTATTAAGCTCAATAACGAGTTTGGAGAGTGCGGAGTGCACGCTCGTTCGAGTTAATTCAATAAGGTCTTGGAAATTACATCTTTTGATGAAAGGTAACCATGAATGGTTACATCATTTCATGAAGAGGGATGTTATTTTCCAAAAGGTTTAAACGAAGAGTTGCATCTTTTCGTTGAAAGGTTGCATATTTACATTGAAGGGTTACATCCTTTCGTCGCACCTTTTCACCTCTTATATATAGAGGAATTTGCTTTCATTCTAACAAATAGAAAACATACACATATTCTCTAACAATTTGATCAGTGATTTCATTGCCAAAAACACTGATTGCGTTCTTGTCTTATCCCTGTAAAGATTTCGTGCAACCGAGGCAATCGTAGGGTCGAAATACTTTATAGAGAAAGTGAACACACGATTCAAGAACGAATCCGGCAGTCAATTCTAACCCTCATTTCTAACATTGGTGCATCAAAACATTTAGTGCATGGCTTACATTGTGTCCATATGAGGTCACTACCTGTATCCATAATAGCTGAATAAGTTGATGGAGGTGTTCCAATGGCTAAATTCATTAAAAACTCTCCGTTTCCAGCGTGAACAGGGGATATTACTTGAGAGCTCGAATGATCGGTTGACGTGGTAGTCATCATCATGTTGTTTATGAGTCTTTGTAACCTTAGGTTTCCTCTCATGACGCCACGTTGTAAACGCTCAAATTTTGTCAAGTTTTTGCCTGAATCAACGTGTTTGAGGGATACTCGAAAGCCCGTTTCATGATCGTTGATGACGTGGTTGTTAATGAGGCGTCTTGATGTCGAAAAAGTGGGAGGAATGAACATGAATTGTAGTGAAAAGATGATGAATACAATGGAAGAGAGTGAGAGTAGTAAGGAAGCCATTAGAGGTTGATAATTGTGTATACGGAAGTGTTTATTTATTTGTATAAATGTAAATGTATGTATATGGAGATTTTATATATGTTGTTGATTCAACAAATTTCACAAAAAATAGGGTGAGGGTGGGTTGGAAAGAATTAAATTGAAATGGTCAAATGAAGAAGATAATATACATGGGAGAAAATGTTGGTGAATATGGTTTGAACTTTGAAGGAGTGACCCTTTTAAGTCTCGTAAGTAGGTTACTAAACAAAAAGTATATAAATTAATACTTCGTAAATGATATTAATGTTGTATGTATACTAATTATTATATATTTTTATTTAATTATTAAATGATGGATTGGTCTTTAAGCATTGGATTGTTTGAGTTGATATGATAACTCAAATAGGTGGTGGGTAATGATCGGTAAGTGGCGTATAAATTGGAAAACTATTTCACTTTTATTGAGAAAAAGATGATAAAGAGATTATGGATAATTGATCTTTAATGATGATATAGATCTTTTTTTTTTTTTTTTTTTTTAATCTATGTATACAGACAGGTTATTGAATTTTTTATTTATTGTTGACTTAACTAAGTTGATCATCTATAGTATTTGTATCTATAGTATTTGTATGAATGAATATGAATATGAATATGAATATGAATATGAATAAAAGAGTAACCTTTATCATGAATAGTTAAAGTATATTTGTGAAATCTCTACATCACTTCTCATAACCTATCATATATTTTTAAGACTATGAAATAAGATTTACGATAAAAGACTTATTAAACAGTATGTTGATTATAATTATATTATACTATAGCTATACGCTATTATTATTATTTTTATTTATTTTTTTGGCAAAAAAACAAAAAGATATGATATATTGAATTAAAACAAGGCAAGCCATCAAACAAATGACTTAGGACCATTACAATACACGCATTTAGTATTTAGTAATCCATTTTTTTTGAAAGGCAATAATAATTATATTAATATTAATAAAAATCTAGCAAGATGCTAGGAGATACAAAAGTGGATTACATATCACGATAACACGACTCTCCGCCCGATCTTCTGCAAATCAATAACTTCAAACTCGACTCGACTAACACACAAATCTAAACATAAGTAGGTCAACTGAAAACCTACAACACACGATTCGAACACAATTCCTAACAAGAGATTTACAACATATGAACGATCCAACCATCAAAGGAACCACCTTGTTAACCAATACATACACATGACCACTTTAGAGCAAGTACTCGAATAAAAGCATGGAAACGGATCACCCGACACAACCCGAAAACTACACCACAAAACACACGAAATCTGAACCAAAAATCCTATTACGCAATCAAATTGAGTGGTGGTAATATAATATGTCCATATGATTAACAAGGAAATAACCCATCAAAAATTGCTCTACCACATGTTGAAGCAGAAACTCACGAACTCGAACCTTACACATGCTTTAACGATTAAAAGTATGTATAAAGAATCCGGCAACAACGAATCACAACCAAAAATCACGAACCCTCAACCACTAACGAAAAAGCACGAACACGCAACCACGAACCAAAACCCCAAAATTACCTGAAGTCAAAGGCATAAAGACGGCGGAGGAGAAGCCGTACCGACCGCCGGCCAGAGAAAGAAATTGAAAACAATCATCCGGCGAACCACAAACCCACGATGAAACACGAAAAGACACCCTTCGCAAAGATCCATAAAGACCATAGAACTCCCCACATATAGATTGATGATGTAGCGTGAGGGTACGAAATATACTATTATTTTTAATACAAAATACGTTACAAATTACACAAGTTATTTATTTATTTATAGAGTGAGATATACCTAAACCTTGCTACAACACTATAGGCAGTGTACCTAATCGTAGAGTAGTGTAGTTTTTAGTAAGTCCGGTTCGTTCCACAGGGAGCTGGTGATACTTACTATATTTTTAACAACTATATTTATACAAAATATATATAATTATATAAGTAGTAATATTATTATAAAAGGGGGGTTTTACCGTTTAATGACCGGTTTGTCGATTCTATATTTTAAGCGCAAAGATAAATGACGATAATTAAAGTGCGTAAAATAATGACAATAAATAAAATGACAGTAAATAAAATTGCGAGTAATAAAATGACAGTAAATAAAGATACGATGAGAAATATAATAAAAGAATTATGCTTATTTAAACTTCCGTAATCATGATGTTTGACGTGTTGATTTTAATTTATTACCATGGGTTAATTGTCCTTTGTCCTGGTTTATTTGATACGTCTATCTGGTTTTTGTCCATAATAGTCCATCGGTCATAAATATAAAGTGCGAGTATCCTCGTCAAATTACCCTTATACCCGAAGTCAAATATTCCAACTGATTAAGGATTTAAACTGTGACGCAGTTATCACTTCTGTCAACAATTACACCAGTTATCACTGTATGTAATCCACCCCTGTTTTAATTAGTTTATGAATATTAATTCATCCACTTGATCAGAATGAATAATCAATTACCCAACCCAATTGATTAATTAAATGATTATAACAGATTCCATATGAACATCACTAAATAGGACAACCATAATCATTATTAATTATTAGGTTAATTAATTTGAAGATAGGTTCGACAGACTCCAATGAGTTGTCACTCAATTAGACAATACCCCCCATCTATTAATAGTCAATAGTCCAATTTCCACAAGTGTCGTTCTTTTGTCCAAACCCCAATTATGGTACAAAGCCCAATTACCCAATTTTAGTAATTAGCCCAACATCATGATTACTTCGTTTTAAATAAGCATAATAATAACTTAGCTACGAGACATTAATGTAAAAAGGTTGAACATAACTTACAATGATTAAAAATAGCGTAGCGTTACACGGACAGAATTTCGACTTACACACTCAAACGATCTCTATTATAAATCTTATTATTATCATAATTTAAAATTAAAATTAAGATTATTATTATATCTTATTAAGTTAACATTATGATAGAGATATAGAATATAGATATTGATAATAGATAGATGGATCGATATATAGATTTAGGATAGAAAAATGTATATTTCAATTGATCGTTACATAGCCAGGCGAAATTAGAAATTGAATTTTCATTTACGACCCCTGAACTATGCTCAATTAACAACTTTTTATTATTTAATATTATTCTTATTATGAATTATTTAAATATTATATTTTATTCTTGTGCATAGTTGACTCGTAATTTTTACACCGTTGCGTCGAGCGTTGAGAGTTGGTTCATGTCCTGGTTCCGGATTTTCGAACGTCCTTTCGTACAATTTTATATCGTGTACTTTGCGTTTTGTAACTTGTACTCTTGTCATTTTTAGACGTTCTTCATCAATTATTTGAACCTTTTTTATTGTATCTTGTACTTTTGAGCTTTTTGGACCTTTGCGTCTTCAAATCTTCGTTTTCGCCTTTTGTCTTCGCACTTATTTAAAATAAACGAATATTACTCGAAAATGGAACAATTGTAACTAAAATCTTGTCTTTCTTGGGGGATTTTGCTATGAAATATATGTTCCTTTTTAGCCTTATCAATATCCCCACACTTGAGCGTTGCTTGTCCTCAAGCAATACAGTCTTGAAATAATATAATACATCACACGAATCACTTCTTTATTCTTCACACTTTGTACATCAGTGATTTTGATAGAGCGGTATAAACAATGATATTAACAATAGAACCATGGTTAAAGGTGGGTGTGTCATCCACAGTTGCCTCGGGTTTAGGTCAACGACACTTGCAATCAAATAGCCGATTTACTTTCGGTTTCCAAAGCAAAGTGCACATTTGAAAGGCGGTTTACAGTCCCACATGACTATAAAAATTTAGATCCTTTAGGAAATAGGATCTTTATGAAAACATTTGATCTTTTGAAAATTCAATCTAGCTTTTACCCTAGATAAGTTTTCTGATTTGATCCACCATTGGTGTTGCAAAATATATTTGTGGATCAATATTTTGGCTAAAAACATTTAGGTTCGTGTAATCCACTGCTATCCCGGTATCGGAAAGCACACATCCAGTTTACTTGTTCCGTATATTACCTTTCGGCAAACTACCGTCTGGTTGTAAAGGAAAGCGATGAACAAGAAACTGTTAAGGCAATGTCCCGTGACATGCAGATGATTATGGTCTTTTAACGTGTCGGATGCTAGAACTATCCTTGGTAGGAGCGATAGTAAAGATCATCCTATGATTTTTCGGTTTGGCACAAGGTCCTGTCTCCGACCATGCTATGCAACCACCGTTCTTACGGTTGACACCCGATTTAGTTCAGTTGACCTAATGAATTTCAGGTGAATTCCTAGGATTTTACGTTCAATTGTAATGAACGCATTGAAAATGGATTTTCAGAAAACAAATCGGTTTGCAATTTTGATCAAAATATTTTCTCGTTCATGCTCGAGTTTAGATATCATCGAATTCCATGAGTTTGAATTCTCAATCTTTAAGGTCAATCTCTAGGATTGAGTATTATCAGTCTTAAAAGCTGATTTTTAATCTTTAAGGAGATTATCCTTTTCTGGGGATCTGATTCATTAGTCTTATCAAGCTAATTTGCACGGTGCCTCCCCATTGTACGAGATAAATCCTTCTCATGGTTAGGATAAATCTGACCACCTTGCGACCCTGTTTGATGCTGAGGTCCGTGGATTTCCTGCTGATTTTAGAGATGACTTTTCTAGATTTTTCGTCAACCTACAGCTGGTCTGGACGACAACTTCTTGACCTAAATCAAGAAGCGTGTGTCTTTTTCGGAAGACTTTACTTCCTTCAAATGATGGAATTGATTCATCGTGTAGATCCATATTTCTTTCAAAAGTATTATAGTAAATCGGGTAAAACTGATTAGTATCATCCAAAACAAAAGTACCTGCAATAATCTTGTACAAAGATATGTGATAGATAGTTTTTAATTGAATAACTTGGTACATTCTCCCCACACTTAGTTTCTTTCTTTGCCTTTTTATTCTCCTTTATTCCATTTTAAATGAATTCAAGCATTTTAGGTTGTTTCTCAATTTATGTCCTTTCCGAGGTAACGATAATTTCGGTATTATCACCTAGTTTTCACCGTTCATAAATATGTATAAACATGATTTTGACTTCATTTAATTGAAAAATTTTCAAATTTTCACAAAATTTGGCAAATAAACCAAGTATAAACCTGAGAGAATTTATAACCCTTCCCCACACTTGAGATCATGCAATGCCCTCATTTACATGAAATCAGACTATAATTATAAATTCATGAGGGTGATTAGTGTAGAAAAGTGATTAAAAATACCCAGTTTGTAAGCATATTATTTTACATCACATTTGATATTTTGCGCCTTGTCATCAAAATTAGTAGCTTTTTGTTGAACTTAATGACAGTCTTTGAAAGTGCGCTGTTTTACCATGTTGTGTACATAACATAAAATACAAACATATATACATATTTTTGAAGTTTGGTATATAACCCCTACGTTCAAAAATTAATATAATATATATTTTTTTTTTGCATACTTTAGATCAATAAAATTAAATGATAACAAAATTTGTCACCCCGCCCTCGGGTAAAGCAATTTCGGCTCAACGACCTAGTCTTTAACTCACGATGAATTTTAGAAATCATTTTTTAAACTTAATGAATTAAAGTAAATTTTGTTTTTAAAAACTTAAATTAAAATGCATATTAATTTCATAAAAAAACCTACAAAACAAAAATTCAGAATGGAGGGAGAAAACTAGTTCTTTAGTGTCTGCTAGCGGAAAAGACCAATCGGATTCTATTCTCGGAACTACACGAGAACAGAACAACTAATTCTAGATAACATCGTCTTCTTTTTAGAACATTTGAATCTCCCCACACTTAGGTAGCTGTGGTGTTGAAATTGTGATTAACTTCATCGTCAATTTCTCTTGGTCCATAATCAACTTGCGTATCTGTGACTTTTTCTTTAAGCCAGTGCCCGGCTTCTTCCGTAATATCCCATAATTCAACTAGCTTCGCCCTTTCTTTAGGCGACAGATTGGATACTAACCGGTTACATAACTTAAAGTTCCCCTTACTTCTAGCATCAATAGCCCGTTTAAAAAGTTTCTTCATTGAACTGTTAATAACGGGGTCATTTAATTTCGTATCAATAACGGGGTTCTTTGTTATCATGTCATCATTAGGTGTTACTTCATTTTCCCCACACTTAGGCGTTTTATTATTATTAAGTATTACCGTTGGAGTTGGTAAAACCACATGGTTCTTACCAATTGTTTTTACTGGTTCAACGGTTTTGGCTGGTGGAGATTTAGACTTTCGAATCATAAAGGTGATCGATTTGTCACCACTTTTAAGTGTCATTCTTCCATTTCCTACATCAAATAACGCCTTGGTGGACGCTAAGAATGGTCGACCTAAAATTAGAGGAATGTTTGGGTCCTCTTCTATGTCAATGACAATGAATTCGACTAGAAAGGTTAAATTGCCTACTTGAATGGGTAGGTTGTCAGCAATTCCAACTGGGTGCTTAATGGTTTGATCAAAGAGTCGAACACTCATATCCGTTGGAGTTAACTCACCTACACCTAATCTCTTATATAATGAAAGAGGCATAACACTCACACTTGAACCTAAATCTGCTAGTGCATCATACATGACACAATCACTAAGTAGACAAGGAACAATAAATTCACCCTGATCACCTACCCTAGGTGGAGGTTTTGGTGGAACTGTATTCACCGGGTTTACTTCTACGGCTTTTGTTTCTTGTACTTTCTTATTCTTTTTCTTCTTCTTCTTCTTTCCAGAAGTATCACAATCTTTATTACTTATTACTTGCTCATACTCAACTCCTTTTCTTGGAAACGGGATGGGTGGTTTGTATGGTGTCACCACTGGCTTTACATACTCGGGTGGTGGTGGTGGTGTAACTTCTTCATTGTTACTCACATCTAAAACCTTCCCATCTTCTGGAGCTGGTTTTTCAGAATTCGTTGACACCATATTAACATTCTCTTTCCGAGGATTTACTTCAGTATTACTCGGTAGCTTTCCTTGTTCCCTCTCACTCATCATGCTAGCAAGAGTACCTACGTGTTTTTCTAGATTCAAAATGGAAGCTTGTTGAGTTCTTAATGACTGATCAAACCTCTCATTTGTTTGGGTTTGAGATGTAATAAATTGTGTTTGAGATTCAACTAGCTTTGCCATTATTTCTTCTAGATTTGGCTTTTTCTCTTCGGGTTGTTGTGGTGGTTTATATAAGCTAGGTCTTTGTTGATTGAAAGTGTTGTTTTGAGTCGGTTGGTTATTCGGACCTTGTTGGTTGTACCAGTTATTTTCGGGTCCTTTTGGATTGTAAAGAATGTTTTGATTTCGATTGAAGTTTAGCTTTGGCGGTTGATAATTATTTTGATAATTATTTCCCGGCCTTTGGTTCATATAGAAAACATTCTCTCGTTGTTCCATGGTTGGTTCAATGTGACAATATTTCAATAAGTGTGGTCCACCGCATAGCTCACAACTGATTCGTATTGCGTGAATATCTTTATTCATCTTTTCCATTCGTCTTTCGAAAGCATCTATTTTTGCAGAAACGGAATCAAAGTCATAGCTAGAATCGGCTCTAGCCACTTTAGATGAACGATAAATATCTTTTTCTTGGTGCCACTCATGTGAGTGGGATGCTGTGTTATCAATAATTTTGTAAGCTTCAGTTGCGGTTTTCTTCATAATGGAACCACCAGCTGTTATGTCGATGTCTTTTCGTGTAGCAACGTTGACACCTTGGTAGAATATTTGTACTATTTGGTAAGTGTCTAAACCGTGTTGAGGACATCCTCTCAACATCCTTCCGAATCTTGTCCACGCCTCATATAATGTTTCATTTGGCTTTTGCGTGAACGTAACAATTTCTCCTTGAAGTCTCACTGCTTTGGATGCCGGAAAGAATCGTTTAAGAAATTTTTCAACTAAAACATCCCATGTGTCAATCGCCCCTTCAGGTAACGATTCTAACCAATCTTTGGCTTCTCCCTTTAAAGTCCAGGGAAACAACATGAGATAGATCTGCTCATCTTCCACTTCTCGGATTTTGAATAGTGTACAAATTCTTTTAAACGTACGAAGGTGTTCGTTAGGATCTTCATTCGGTGCACCACTGAATTGGCATTGGTTAGTTACCATGTGTAGAATTTGTCCTTTGATTTCATAATCTGGCGCATTAATGTCTGGCTTAATAATGGCGTGACCTTGGCCCGTGCGTGTGGCTCTCATTCGGTCTTCCATACTTAGAGGTTCCAGATTTTCCATAATTGAATTTGTTAAATACGAATCACTAGAAGATTCTGATTTAATGGTTTGTGGTTCAGGAGGAATGATTAGTGGTTTTGAATCTTGGAATTGTCCCTGAATATTCTCCGGATTCTCAATTGTGAGGTCGGGTTCAAAAGATGGATTATCGGAAATTTGGATTGGAGTACTTGGTCGACTGGATGACGATTCTAAAGAAAAATTAACGGCGACAATATTTGCTAAATGTCTTGATCTAGTTACAGGTGGTGAACGTACAAAAGGTGGTGAACGTCTTGCTCGGTGCATTCACTGAATATCCTATTAGTTTTTAAAAAGGAAAGAAAAATTATAATAAGTTATCCAATCAATAGACTTTTCTGATTTTGCCCACGTTTCGAATAGCCAAAAGATGCAGCAGAGGGGCAGGATTCGTTTGGTCTCAATATAATTGAGGACTGTTTGGCTCCAATAACCCGGTCCACGTACAAATCCAACTATTACTACGAACCAGAAAATTTTGATGTCTATCAATTTAACCACTTAAAATAAATTTTCGTAATTTTAAGAAATTTAGATAAGAAGTAGAATAAAAATCTTATCCTAAAACTAGAATAGCGAGAAATAAGAAAGAAAAAAAAAACGCGTCGAAAAAGGTCGAAAAATAAAAGGTCGAAAAATTGGCGTCGAAAAATAAAAATAAGAAAGTAGCGCGAAAAATGGCGTCGCAAAATTCTAAAGCACATAAATCTTAGTCTAAGGAATAAGCACTTAAGGGATTTTACGGCAAAGCCTAAAAATTCTAGAAGTAAAAATAACTATGGCAAAACTAAACTTAATACTAAAAGTTGCGAATATAGTCTAAAAATCTAAAGGTAATAAAACTAAAAAAAAACATTTTTTTTTTTATAGACAAAATCTTAAAAAAAAAATATTTTTTTTAAAATATATTTTTTTTTTTTTTTTGCGTTTTTTTTTTTATATTTTTGCAAATATAAATTAAAAATATAGCGTTTTAGTGCTCCCCGGCAGCGGCGCCAAAAACTTGATGATGTAGCGTGAGGGTACGAAATATACTATTATTTTTAATACAAAATACGTTACAAATTACACAAGTTATTTATTTATTTATAGAGTGGGATATACCTAAACCTTGCTACAACACTATAGGCAGTGTACCTAATCGTAGAGTAGTGTAGTTTTTAGTAAGTCCGGTTCATTCCACAGGGAGCTGGTGATACTTACTATATTTTTAACAACTATATTTATACAAAATATATATAATTATATAAGTAGTAATATTATTATAAAAGGGGGGTTTTACCGTTTAATGACCGGTTTGTCGATTCTATATTTTAAGCGCAAAGATAAATGACGATAATTAAAGTGCGTAAAATAATGACAATAAATAAAATGACAGTAAATAAAATTGCGAGTAATAAAATGACAGTAAATAAAGATACGATGAGAAATATAATAAAAGAATTATGCTTATTTAAACTTCCGTAATCATGATGTTTGACGTGTTGATTTTAATTTATTACCATGGGTTAATTGTCCTTTGTCCTGGTTTATTTGATACGTCTATCTGGTTTTTGTCCATAATAGTCCATCGGTCATAAATATAAAGTGCGAGTATCCTCGTCAAATTACCCTTATACCCGAAGTCAAATATTCCAACTGATTAAGGATTTAAACTGTGACGCAGTTATCACTTCTGTCAACAATTACACCAGTTATCACTGTATGTAATCCACCCCTGTTTTAATTAGTTTATGAATATTAATTCATCCACTTGATCAGAATGAATAATCAATTACCCAACCCAATTGATTAATTAAATGATTATAACAGATTCCATATGAACATCACTAAATAGGACAACCATAATCATTATTAATTATTAGGTTAATTAATTTGAAGATAGGTTCGACAGACTCCAATGAGTTGTCACTCAATTAGACAATACCCCCCATCTATTAATAGTCAATAGTCCAATTTCCACAAGTGTCGTTCTTTTGTCCAAACCCCAATTATGGTACAAAGCCCAATTACCCAATTTTAGTAATTAGCCCAACATCATGATTACTTCGTTTTAAATAAGCATAATAATAACTTAGCTACGAGACATTAATGTAAAAAGGTTGAACATAACTTACAATGATTAAAAATAGCGTAGCGTTACACGGACAGAATTTCGACTTACACACTCAAACGATCTCTATCATAAATCTTATTATTATCATAATTTAAAATTAAAATTAAGATTATTGTTATATCTTATTAAGTTAACATTATGATAGAGATATAGAATATAGATATTGATAATAGATAGATGGATCGATATATAGATTTAGGATAGAAAAATGTATATTTCAATTGATCGTTACGGCGAAATTAGAAATTGAATTTTCATTTACGACCCCTGAACTATGCTCAATTAACAACTTTTTATTATTTAATATTATTCTTATTATGAATTATTTAAATATTATATTTTATTCTTGTGCATAGTTGACTCGTAATTTTTACACCGTTGCGTCGAGCGTTGAGAGTTGGTTCATGTCCTGGTTCCGGATTTTCGAACGTCCTTTCGTACAATTTTATATCGTGTACTTTGCGTTTTGTAACTTGTACTCTTGTCATTTTTAGACGTTCTTCATCAATTATTTGAACCTTTTTTATTGTATCTTGTACTTTTGAGCTTTTTGGACCTTTGCGTCTTCAAATCTTCGTTTTCGCCTTTTGTCTTCGCACTTATTTAAAATAAACGAATATTACTCGAAAATGGAACAATTGCAACTAAAATCTTGTCTTTCTTGGGGGATTTTGCTATGAAATATATGTTCCTTTTTAGCCTTATCATAGATCGACGCCGGTAACAACGAGAAGGAGGCAAGATCCAGTCGAAACCTCCTGAAATAACCCACAATAACCCACCAAAGCATTGATCTAAACCACGACTGAGCACCTAAGAACCATCGACCGAAAACGATACACTCGACTTGAAACTGACCTAAAACGAATAAAAAGAGCGAAACAGATGAAAAGAGTAGCAGAGAAGGAAAAATGAAGAGGTCCTCCGGACCGCCGGAGAAAACCGACGGCCGGAGGAGATGAAATATTGATGGCGGCTGTTTTTAAGTTAGGGTTTATTTCTTGAGAGAGAGAGAGAGTATCTAGATATCAATGTTTTGTTCTTGTGCTATTTTGTATTTAGTAATCCATTATAAAGGATAAAGGCTTGAAATAAAATTACAAAAGGAAATAATACTGCCACAAACATTGAACTAGTGAATACAAACAGAAGCTTATGAACACATCAAGCTTGCTTATAGTAGAAGCCATGGATTTGAATTCCAAACGTAGAATTGATGTGGATAATATACCTTTGTATTTGTCGCCCACTAGAAAGATTTGACTTTGACTCTTCACCGTTGTGGTCCAACATGTAAACTCGTTGTTGAAAAGAGCGTTATTTCTTGCTAGCCAAATATCCGAGAAATTTAATACATATTAATATATGAATAGCAAACAATTTTTCAATTAAATAATAGGTTCATATATAAATTATAACCATTTGTATATAAATTAATGCATAATAAACACATAAATTCGATTTAGAATTGTTTGAAATTAATTGTTTTTCTAAATCACGATATCAAAATTATCAAGACCTAAGTTTTAGCTACTTTAGTTATTTTGGTGAGCAGGGAAGGGTTAGAAACAGTCATAGAGAATCATTTTGTTAGATTGTGTACATCAATATATGGAGTTCGATTACTCGTCCACTCAAATAGCCCGAAAACCTTCTACCCATTACCTTTTTTTTTTTTTTCAAAAATATAAAATATTAATTAAAATTTAAATCACAACCCACTAACTTGTGAGATTAAAATATAACTTTTTTTTTTTTTTTTTTTTGAAAAACAGTAAATTTCATTTCCATTTCACAAAGATACAAAGATGCACATAGGACCTACATGGACAATTTATAACCATACAGGCTAGTACAGTCGCAACAAATATTTACATGTACAAAGAGATGCTAAGCAAGCATCTTAATACCACATCGAATTTAAACAAGAAAACATGACGGACTATGAAACCGATTATGCCAATCAATTACCATTCCTTTGTTCCTTTTCGCAATCCACTCGTAGCTTTTGATTTGGATTTCGCTTAGTGCAACCGGAGTGCTCCAACATTTATTTTTGAAAACCGCATGATTTCTATTTCGCCACATTAGATAGGTAGATACCCAAATCACCGCTTGCCATATGAGCTTGCCCGAATCCAAACATTTTTGCCTCACATCCCCTTGCAGAAGATATTCAAGACTCATATTCGGTAACCTACCTAAACCCCACCAGCCATATACTTTATTCCATACCTCAACCGCTTTTGTACATGAGAGGAGGGAGTGATCTACCGACTCGAGATCATCGTCGCAGAAAGGACAACGGACCGAGTGGAGATCGATCCTTCTTTTATCTAGTTCCGTACGCACCGGTAGACATTTTTTCATGGCTCTCCAAATGAACACTTCCACTTTTTTTGGTACCAAATTGTTTTTCATTGTTCCCTTCGCATTTGTACCCATACCTATCGTCTTCTCGTTTATCAATTTTGTTAGACCCTTCGTTGTGTAAATCCTATTGCTGATGCTGTCCCATCCCCAAGTGTCGAGTTTATCCGGGTTCAAGAAAGATGAGTTTAACAGTTCGCCAAGATCATAAAGTTCTCTTGTAGCTCGCCCATAGGGATCCCTTGACCAATCCCAATTTGTCGCGACCATTTCTCCATCCCAAACATGTCTATCTTTTACTGATACACTCGTGTTTTTTTCCAGCCTCGCAAGTCTTCAAAATCTGTCCTGTAGTGTTGTCTTCCCGAGCCATATGTCATTCCAAAATGAAGTAGATGCTCCATCGCCAATAACACGAACAAAAGAGTTTTTAAATTGTACTCCAAGTGACTCAATCATGTTACCTGTTGCAATGACATTTGCCCACATAGTTTTGTATGACTTTAGAGAAAAAGGATTATGAACATCAAGTCCCCCCGAAGGTCCATAAATACTAGAAATGACCTTAACCCATAAGGAGTCGGTTTCGGATTTATACCTCCACCACCACTTACCGATTAAGGCGAAGTTTTTATTTTTGAGTGAACCCAAGTTTAACCCGCCCAACCCATAATTATGCATTACATCTTCCCACTTAATCCAAGCAATGTTGGACTTATTTCCCGACCCACCCCAAAAAAAGGAACGCCTTACACTCTCAAGTTTTTTGATCACACAAGCCGGAGCACGGAAAAGTGAGAAGAAGTACAACGGTAAACTATTCAACACTAATTTCACAAGGGTCAAGCGTCCACCATATGACATCGAGCGTGCTTTCCAATTCGATAACCGTTTCTCAAACTTATTTACAACCGGTGACCAACTATCCATCGTATTCATCTTGCCACCAACCGGGATACCAAGATAAGTAAAAGGGAAGGAACCCGCGTTGCAACCAAAGTGTCTAGCCATGTTTTCAATTGCATTCTTGCCAACACCATATAAAGTGCTCTTTTGATAGTTTACTTTAAGGCCCGACGTGAGCTCGAAGCATTTTAGAATCATCATGAGGTTCCGGAGGTTGCTTTCGCACCAATGTCCGAAGAAAATAGTATCGTTCGCGTATTGAAGGTGCGAAATAGGGATTTTATCCCTCCCGACGTTCACTCCAACAAATAAATTATTCGTGACGGCCATCTTTATCAAAACGTTTAGTCCTTCGGCAGCTATGATAAAGAGAAAGGGTGATAGCGGGTCTCCTTGCCTCACCCCTCGTTCGGGCTTGAACTCGTCCGTTGGCGACCCATTCACAAGGACCGATATCGATGCAGTTTTGAGACAACTAAGGATCCACGTCCTCCATTTATCCCCGAACCCCATGATCTTCATAATCTCAATTAGAAACTCTCAATTCAAACAGTCAAAAGCTTTCTCAAAGTCCACTTTGAATACAAGACTCTTAAGACGCTTTTGTTTTAAGAAATCAAGAGTCTCGTTAGCTATAAGAGCTCTGTCCATGATGTTCCTACCTTTGATAAAAGAACTTTGCTCAAAACCTACAAGATTGAGAATAACCATTTTTAAGCGATTTGAAAGAAGTTTCACGACAATCTTGTAGTAACTTCCGATTAAGCTAATCGGTCGGTACTCATTAAGGAAAACTGGATCAGCTTTTTTCTGTACTAAGGTGATAAAGGATGCGTTGCACCCCTTGGAAATATCCCCGGTATCCCAGAACGATTGTATTGCCTCGACAAGATCCTCCTTTATTATGTTCCAGAATTTTTTATAAAAGTCAAAGTTGAAACTGTCTGGCCCGGGGGCTTTAGAGCTCCCACAATCAGAAATTGCAGCCCATATTTCCCCTTCCGAGAACTGAATTTCCAGCTCATGTGCTTCGACAAATGAGATGCAGCTTAAGCCCGAAGCATTACGCCCATCACAACAGCCTAGTAAGTTAGGCCTGATAACGGTTTTGTTGCTAAAAACTTCACGAAAGTGGTTCACTAAAAATGCTTTCACCACCCCCGGATCTTCACACCATGTGCCATTGATGTTTAAACCTCTGATATTGTACTTATTGTATTTCCTTCGGATTGAAGCGTGGAAGAATTTGGTGTTTTCATCGCCCTCAACAGTCCACCTAATTGGGGCCTTTTGTTTCAACATATTTGATTTGGATTTTTCCTTTTCCAACCATTTCCTCCGAGTCTCTAACCAACATAGTCTGTCAACATCATTTAGTCCTCCATGTTCGGCAATGTTCTCCCACTAATCTACCTCACCTTTTAGTCTTTCAATCTCATTATCAATATCACAGTATTCACCTCTACTCCATGCTCTTAACTCAAATTTTACATTTTTTAGCTTATCTCTGAATTTACAATCTTTATTTGACCCCCGAACCTCCTTCAACCATGTATCTCTAATTATAAGATCCACACCTTCTTTAGTCCACCATTCATCGAACACTTTAAATGGTTTCAGACCATAATCGATTATCTTATCTCTAATAACGAGAGGGCAATGATCTGATTCTCTTCTATCAAGGGCCATGACCGAGAGGTCATCCCATGAACTCAAAAATTTCCCATTCACAAAAAAACGATCTAACTTACTAAATTTTACCCCATCGTCACTAATGCGTGTAAATATTTTACCATTAATTGGGATTTCAATCAAATTGTTTCTGACAATAACAATGAAATAGGTATTATGTCACACCCCCAAATAGCGCCTGGGGTATTTGTGACTAATTATATCAAATCACAGTTGTATAAACGAGAACGACTCTATATGAGACGTTTTATTGAGTTTTGCAGCGGAAGATAAATAGATTACATTGTATTTAGAGCATTAAATATTTTTAAATGAATTAGTAAGTAATGCATGAAGACTCCAAGCATGGCAAGAAATCATCATCAAAGCAGCAGATATACAGCGGAAGTAATATTTAAGTACCTGAGAATAAACATGCTTAAAAAGTCAACACGAGGTTGAGTGAGTTCATAGGTTTATGATAAATCAATAGTTTAGTATAGCATTAGACCACAAGATTTCAGTTTAAAGTTGATTGATACCAAATATATCAATCGAAAGAGTTGTTGTTTATAATATCGCGACTAAACAAAAGTTACCCCATGACACCTTGTACTGTCAATGTCGTTGAATCATTATTATGTAACCAAAGACCATCAGTCAAATAGTTAGAGACGTCACTCTCAGTAGCGCTACTCACAATAACTAAGTTTGCATCTTATACCTCAGCAATTAACGATATTACGGTGGGGATTTAGCATGACAAAGCACGTATATAGCATAAAAGTTTGAGTACTACTCTAACGTGTAAAACAGTTATAAAAATTGCGCATGTATTCTCAGCCCAAAAATATATATAAAAAGGGAGCTATGAAAACTCACGATATGATACGATAGTTTGTAGTAAATATGCATATGATGGCACTGAACAAGTACAGAGTTGTGTAGTGACCCGAACTTTTCCATGTTTATATATATTAAATGAAATTGGTATATTTACATGATTAAATGTTTTCAACATGTTAAGCAATCAAACTTGTTAAGACTTGATTATTTGAAATGAGTTTCATGTAGATAATTGACCACCCAAGTTGACTGACGATTTACGAACGTTAAAACTTGTAAAAATTATATGATGATATATATATGGATATATATATATAGTTAACATGATATTATGATAAGAAAGTATATCACTAGGTATATTAACAATGAGTTATATACATAAAATGAGAATATTGAATTAAGAACTCGAAACGATATATATAATGATTATCGTTATAACAACGTCTTACTAAATACATATGTATCATATTAAGATATTGTTACACTATATTTAACATGATAAAATGATAATTATATATATCATTAAGTATGTTAACAAAGAACTACATATGTAAAGCAAAACTATTAACTTAATAATTTTGAAACGAAACATATATGTAACGATTATCGTTGTAACGACATTTTAATGTATATATATCATATTAAGATATATTCATACATCATAATATCATGATAATGTATTAATTTAACATCTCATTAGATATAATAAACAATGGGTTAACAACATTAAATGAGATCGTTAACTTAGAGGTTTCAAAACAACACTTACATGTAACGACTAACGATGACTTAACGACTCAGTTAAAATGTATATACATGCAGTATTTTAAGATGTATTCTTACACTTTTGAAAGACTTCAAGACACATATCAAAGTACTTCTATTTAACAAAAATTCTTTCAATTGCATTCTCATTCATTTTCATCAACAATCCTACTCGTATGCACCCGTATTCGTACTCGTACAATACCCAGCTCCTAGACATATATACTATTGGTATATACACATAATAATTCAGCTTTTAGCAGCCCTTGTGAGTCACCAACACATGTGGGAACTATCATTTGGCAACTAGCATGAAATATCTCACAAAATTACAAACTAATGGAGCCTATATGGAGACTAGCTCATTCACGTGAAAGCATACACACACAAACACATTTTCAATCACCTTTCATGCATCAAATTGATCTCTCTCAAGTTTTCTCTCATTGTTCTAAGTGTTCTTCAGCCTTTCCTTCATAATCTACATCAATCTAGCCCATAAATCCTAATCTATATCAACTTATAAAACAACTACTCAAGAAAACTTCAAGAACACTTTCAAGTTTGCAACTCTACTTCCAAGCTTTCTAATCCATTCCAAGTAATCATCTAA
The DNA here is from genome assembly GCF_046630445.1 of Rutidosis leptorrhynchoides. Taxonomy (NCBI): domain Eukaryota; kingdom Viridiplantae; phylum Streptophyta; class Magnoliopsida; order Asterales; family Asteraceae; genus Rutidosis; species Rutidosis leptorrhynchoides. Next base: position 325,017,407 of record NC_092335.1, on the reverse strand, counting down.
GATCAAGAAACCTTTGTTATTTACAGTAGGTTATCTTTCTAATTCCAGGTAATACTCATACTCAAAATTTGATTAAATTTCTATAATATAACAATCTTATTTCGAGTGGAAATCTTACTTGAACTTGTTTTCGTGTCATGATTCTACTTCAAGAACTTTCAAGCCATCCAAGAATCTTTTGAAGCTAGATCAAATTTTATCACTTCCAGTAGGTTTACCTACTAAACTTGAGATAGTAATGATGTTCATAACATCATTAGATTCATACATATAAAACTTTCTTATTCGAAGATTTAAACTTGTAATCACTAGAACATAGTTTAGTTAATTCTGAACTTGTTCGCAAATAAAGTTAATCCTTCTAACTTAACTTTTAAAATCAACTAAACACATGTTCTATATCTATATGATATGCTAACTTAATGATTTAAAACCTGGAAACACGAAAAACACCGTAAAACCGGACATACGCAGTTGTAGTAACACCGCGGGCTGTTTTGGGTTTGATAATTAAAAACTATGATAAACTTTGATTTAAAAATTTTTCTTCTGGAAAAATGATTTTTCTTATGAACATGAAACTATATCCAAAAATCATGGTTAAACTCAAAGTGGAAGTATGTTTTTCAAAATGGTCATCAAGACGTCGTTTTTTGACTAAAATGACTACCTCTTATAAAATTGACTTGTAACCTGTATTTCCAACTAATAAACTTATACCTTTTCTATTTAGTTTCATAAATTTCAGTTCATTATGAAACCATAGCAACTTGAATCACTCAAAACGGATTTGAAACGAAGAAATGACGGGTAAAACAAAATTGGATAAATTTGCTAGTTTTAGCTACGAAAATTTTGTAACAAATCTAGACTAAACATATTATAATTAATTTATATTGTATTATACATATTATGTAATCTTAGGATACCATAGACACGTATACAATGTTTTGACATATCATATCGACCCATCTATATATATTATTTGGAACAACCATAGACACTCTATATGCAGTAATGCTTGAGTTAGCTATACAGGGTTGAGGTTAATTCCAAAATAATATATATACTTTGAGTTGTGATCTAGCCTGAGACTTGTATACACTGGATCGTGGATTGATTCGAGATAATATTGATTTATTTCTGTACATCTAACTGTGGACAACTATTTGTAGATTATTAACGTTGGACTGCTAACTTAACAAACTTAAATCATTAAAACATAATAAAAAATGTTGTGAATATATTTCGATCATAATTTGATATATATGTACATATTTGTTATAGGTTCGTGAATCGACCAGTGGCCAAGTCTTATTTTCCGACGAAATGAAAATACGTGAAAGTGAGTTATAGTCCCACTTTTAAAATCTATTATTTTTTGGATGAGAATACATGCAGTTTTATAAATATTTTACAAAATAGACACAAGTGATCAAAATTACATTCTATGTTGAATTATCGAACCGAATATGCCCCTTTTTAGCTTGGTAGCCTAAGAATTGGTATTTATGATAATTGCCACCAATTGACGCGAATCCTAAAGATAGATCTATTTGGCCCAACAAGCCTCATCCGAGTTACGGATGCTTTAGTACTTCGATTTATCATGTCCGATGTGAGTCCCAGAATGATGGGGATATTCTATATGCATCCTGTTAAGGTCGGTTACCAGGTGTTCATCATATGAATGATTTTTATGCAGATTGCATGTTATTGAGAAATGGAAATGAAAATCTTGTGGTCTATTATTACGATTTGATAAATATATAGGCTAAACCTATAACTCACCAACATTTTTGTTGACGTTTAAAGCATGTTTATTCTCAGGTGATTATTAAGAGCTTCCGCTGTTGCATGCTAATTTATGGACAAGAGTTGGAGTCAGCATGCTTGTATAATATTGTTTAAAAACTGCATTCGAAGACATATATTGTTGTGTAATATTATTGTAAACCATTATGTAATGGTCGTGTGAAAACGCTATATTTCAGATTATCATTTTTGATAATCGTCGTAATATTTTAAAGGTTATGGTTTGTTTTAAAATCGAATGCAGTCTTTGAAAAACGTCTCATATAGAGGTCAAAACCTCGCAACGAAATCAATTAATATGGAACGTTTATAATCGATATGAACGTGACATTTCAGTTGGTATCCGAGCGTTGGTCTTAGAGAACCAGAAATTTGCATTAGTGTGTCTTACCGAGTTTGTTAGGATGCATTAGTGAGTCTGGACTTCGACCGTGTTTTCTTCAAAAACGATTGCTTAACACTTTTTGTTGGAAACTATATATTATTAACATGTAAATATTATGTGATATATTAATCTCTTAACATGTTTGATATTGTGTGATAGATGTCTACCTCTAGTACAAATCCCATCGACTCACCTAATAATAATGAAGAGTCGAATATATTTTGGGAAGATTCACAAATTACCGAGGAAGAACCGGAAGAGGAGGAACCGGAAGAGGAGGAACCGGAAGAGGAGGAACCGGAAGAGGCGGAATCGTAAGAAGAGGAACCAGAAGAAGAAGACGTTCCGGAGGAAGAAATATTAATAACTACAGAAAAACGGTTAAATAAAAGAAAATCCTCAACCAATGGACCAAAGTTAAAAATGGTCAATGGTGTTTTCGCCAAGGAAGCAAAATATTGGGAAAATTACCAGTTTTCTGATGAATCGGATCCCAATAAGGATTCCAATGATGTTATAGAAATTACCTCGACCCAATTTGAAAAAGCAAAAGAAAACAATAAGGGAAAAGGCATTAAAATAGAAAAACCCGATCCCAAAACCGATGAACTTTATGTTAACATGAACTACCCTGATGGGGTGTACCGTAAGCACCAGTATTTCTTAAAATTTCACTATAACCCGGGAACATCTAAGCCACTAGGTTTTTATAGACCATTTGAGAAAAGAATGGCTCGTATTAGGGGAGCACCATATATCCCTAGGAAATTAGCGAAACGAACCAAGTCCGAAGAGGAAGAAACAAGTGAGTCGGAATAAAGAGTTGTAATCATGTTGTGTAATATATGTATTGTACTGTGCTTGTATTTTCATGTTATATGTAAAAATTGCTTGTATGATTTGTTAATTATCTTTTACGAATCTAATCCTCGTCTATTTTACAGTATAAAAACACACAATGGACGTTAAGGATAGACAGCCGAATATTTTAGAAGACCTACCCGGGGACATGATTGATGAAATCTTGTCTAGAGTCGGTCAGAGTTCATCGGCACAATTATTTATAGCGAAATTAGTTTATCAAACATTTGAAAGATGTTCCAGGGATGCTTTAGTTTATAAAAGGTTTTCCTTTAATAGATGGGGTATATCACATTGGGGAGACCATAAGCTACGTTGTGTTTTCTTTAAAGCATTGAATGCGGGGAACTCAGATGCAATTTTACACTACGTATTGAGAGCCTATTATGACTCTACCTATCCTAACATAGGACTTCATTCTTTAGAAAGAGCTTCAAACATGCAACATAAAGAAGCATGTTATGTCTACGGGTTAGTAATGTTCGCTTCTCACCAAATCGAGAAAAAGAACATAGGATTGTAACTACTAAATAAAACATTTCCACAAGTGACGGATTCAGTAGTTGGGGTGAGAAATAAGATTTTTAAATTATTACGGGGCTGCTGGGCATTACGAAATCCTCGTCCTTTTGACGACATTACAACATGCTGCCTAGCCAACGGTCATAACAGTTATTTTCCACAAGACCAAGGATGGGAAATAGTCTTAGTAAAACCAGAATGCATGACTTGTTTCTGGACTTATGAATTAGGTGTCTTTATTGCCTTTGCTGAACGACTTGCGTACTAGCTAGAATTATCTTGTATCAAAGTTATTGTGTGCTATATTTCATGCTATATGTAAAATAGCAGTATTGTAAGTTTGTAAAATATTGTATAAAAGTTTGAACATGAAATATTATTATAAACAGTTTTTCATATAGAATTGTAGTAGTTGAATTGTATATTGGCTATTAAGTATGAACTTAACGGGTAGGTACTACCCGAATGAAAAATTATAAAACGCTAATATGAAGAAAAGCTTTTATAAATAAGTTCATATTATGCTACGAAATACTATTGACTATTCTTAATATTCTATATGATTAACTTAATTCTTTTGGCTATTTTTTGAAGGAAATGGCACCGACGACTCGTCAGAACTTGAACATGAGTGAGGAAGACTTCCGTGTTTTCCTTGCTGCGAACATAGCCGCAGTGCAGGCCGCAATGCAAAATAACAACAATAACTCTAGTTCTAGCAGTGGAACTAATTCCACAAGAAATCGTGTAGGATGCTTCTACAAAAAATTCACTGCCTGCAAACCTTTGGAATTTGATGGAACCGAGGGTCCAATCGGATTGAAATGGTGGACCGAGAAGGTTGAATCGGTGTTTGCCATAAGTAAATGTACTGAAGAATACAAAGTAAAGTACACTACGCATACCTTCACAGGTACTGCGTTAACATGGTGGAATACCTATCTCGAGCAGGTAGGACAAGATACTGCTTACGCACTACCGTAGTCAGCATTCAAGCACTTGATGAACGAGCAGTATCGTCCCAGAAACGAGGTCAATAAGCTCAAGGTAGAGCTTAGAGGATTATGGACGTAAGGTTTTGATGTCACCACGTATGAACGATGATTCACAGAGTTGTGCCTATTGTGTCCCAGAACGTTCGAAGACGAAGAAGAGAAGATAGACGCATTTGTAAAAGGGTTACCGGAAAGGATTCAAGAATATGTGAGTTCACACGAGCCTACCTCCATACAAAAGGCAATTCGAATGGCTAACAAACTAGTGAACCAGATCGAAGGAAGGATTAAAGAGCAGACGGCCGAAGAGGCTAACATGAAATAAGTCAAGAGAAAGTGGGAAGAAACCAGTGACAAGAGTCACCAATACAACAACAACAATCACAACCACAATCGCAATAACTATCCCAACAACCACAACATCAATCGCAACAACAACAATCAAAATCCCAACAACAACTTCAACAAATGTCCCAACAACAACTACAATAACCGTCCCTATAACAATAACAACAACAACAATAACAACAACAATAATCCCAACAACAATCTCAATAATAACAATGGCGACAACAATCAGAAAACTCCATGCTATAGGTGTGATGGATATCATCCGGATAAATACTGTAAGGTTGTATGTACCAAATGTAAAAGACCGGGTCATGGTGCGACGAAGTGTGAAACTTTTGGACCAACGATTAGAGGAACAAATACCGCCCACATTGTTTGTTTCGGATGCGGGAAGAAGGGCCACTTCAGAACTACGTACCCAAACCAGGGAAATAATAATGGGCAAACCCGTGGGAGAGTTTTTAACATTAATGCGGAAGAAGCGCAGGAAGACCCGTAGCTTATTACGGGTACGTTTCTTATCGATGAAAAACCTGCTTATGTTTTATTTGATTCGGGTACAGATAGAAGCTATATGAGTAGAGATTTTTGTGCTAAATTAAATGGTCCATTGACACCTTTGAATAATAAATTTTTACTCGAATTAGCAAACGGTAAATTAATCTCAGCAGATAAAATATGTCGGAATCGAGAAATTAAACTGGTTAGCGAAACATTTAAGATTGACTTGATACCAGTAGAGTTAGGGAGTTTTGATGTGATAATCGGTATGGACTGGTTGAAAGAAGTGAAAGCAGAGATCGTTTGTTACAAAAATGCAATTCGCATTATACGAGAAAAAGGAAAACCCTTAATGGTGTACGGAGAAAAGAGCAACGCGAAGTTAAATCTTATTAGTAACCTGAAGGCACAAAAACTAATAAGAAAAGGTTGCTATGCCGTGCTAGCACTCTTTGAGAAAGTCAATTCCGAAGAAAAGAACATCAATGATGTTCTCGTCGCAAAAGAATTTCCCGATGTATTTTCAAAAGAATTACCGGGACTACCTCCACACCGATTCGTTGAATTTCAAATAGACCTTGTACCGGGAGCTGCACCAATAGCTCGTGTTCCATACAGACTCGCACCCATCAAAATAAAGGAACTTCAGAGCCAATTACAAGAACTTTTAGAGCGTGGTTTCATTTGACCAAGCACATCACCGTGGGGAGCTCCTGTTTTGTTTGTCAAAAAGAAGGATAGTACATTCAGGTTGTGTATCGACTACCGAGAGTTGAACAAACTTACCATCAAGAACCGTTACCCACTACCGAGAATCGACGACTTATTTGATCAACTACAAGGATCGTCGATTTATTCGAAGATCGATTTACGTTCCGGGTATCATCAAATGCGGGTGAAGGAGGATGATATTCCGAAGACTGCTTTCAGGACGCGTTACGGTCATTACGAGTTTATGGTTATGCCGTTTGGTTTGACTAATGCACCAGCTGTGTTTATGGACCTCATGAACCGAGTGTGTGGACCATACCTTGATAAGTTTGTCATTGTTTTCATCGATGACATACTAATTTACTCAAAGAATGATCAATAGCACGAAGAACATTTGAGAAAAGTGCTAGAATTGTTGAGAAAAGAAAAACTGTACGCTAAGTTTTTAAAGTGTGCATTTTGGTTGGAAGAAGTCCAATTCTTCGGTCACATAGTGAACAAAGAAGGTATTCAAGTGGATCCGGCAAAGATTGAAACCGTTGAAAAGTGGGAAACCCCAAAAACTCCGAAATATATACGCCAATTTTTAGGACTGGCTGGTTACTACAGAAGATTCATCCAAGATTTTTCCAAAATAGCAAAACCCTTGACTGCATTAACGCATAAAGGTAAGAAATTTGAATGGAAGGATGAACAAGAGAAAGCGTTTCAATTGTTAAAGAAAAAGCTAACTATGGCACCTATATTGTCATTGCCTGAAGGAAATGATGATTTTGTGATTTATTGTGACGCTTCGAAGCAAGGTCTTGGTTGTGTATTAATGCAACGAACGAAGGTAATTGCTTATGCGTCCAGACAATTGAAGATTCACGAGCAAAATTATACGACTCACGATTTGGAATTGGGCGCTGTTGTTTTTGCATTAAAAACTTGGAGGCACTACTTATATGGGGTCAAAAGTATCATATATACCGACCACAAAAGTCTCCAATATATATTTGATCAGAAACAACTGAACATGAGACAGCGTAGGTGGATTGAATTGTTGAATGATTACGACTTTGAGATTCGTTACCACCCGGGGAAGGGAAATGTGGTAGCCAACGCTTTGAGTAGAAAAGACAGAGTACCTATGCGGGGAAAATATATTAATATAATTATTTGTACTAACCTTACTACTCAAATAAAGGAGGCGCAACAAGGAGTTTTAAAAGAGAGAAATTTGAAGAATGAAATACCCAAAGGTTCGGAGAAACATCTTAATATTAGGGAAGACGGAACCCGATATATGGCTGAAAGAATTTGGGTACCAAAGTTTGGAGATGTGAGAGAAATGGTACTTAAGGAAGCACATAAAACTAGATACTCAATACATCCCGGAGCGGGAAAGATGTACAAAGATCTCAAGAAACACTTTTGGTGGCCGGGTATAAAAGCCGATATTGCTAGATATGTAGGAGAATGTTTGACGTGTTCTAAGGTTAAAGCTGAACATCAGAAACCATCAGGTCTACTTCAACAACCCGAAATCTCAGAATGGAAATGGGAAAACATTACCATGGATTTCATTATTAAATTGCCAAGGACTGCAAGTGGTTATGATACTATTTGGGTAATAGTCGATCGTCTCACCAAGTCAGCACACTTCCTGCCAATGAGAGAAGATGATAAAATGGAGAAGTTGGTGTGATTATACTTGAGGGAAGTTGTCTCTAGACATGGAATACCAATCTCTATTGTCTCTGATAGAGATGGCAGATTTGTTTCAAGTTTTTGGCAGACATTACAGCAAGCATTGGGAACTCGTCTAGACATGAGTACTGCCTATCATCCACAAACCGATGGGCAGAGCGAAAGGACGATACAGACTCTTGAAGACATGCTACGAGCATGTGTTATTGATTTTGGAAACAGTTGGGATCGAGATCTACCATTAGCATAATTTTCCTACAACAACAGTTACCACTCGAGTATCGAAATGGCACCGTTCGAAGCACTTTATGGTAGAAAGTACATATCTCTGATTTGTTGGAATGAATTGGGGGATAGACAGATTATGGGTCCGGAAATAATCCAAGAAACTACCGAGAAAATAATCCAAATTCAACAACGGTTGAAAACCGCTCAGAGTTGACAAAAGATCTACGCGGACCTTAAAAGGAAAGATATAGAAATTGAAATTAGAGAGATGGTCATGCTTAAGGTTTCACCTTGGAAAGGCGTTGTTCGATTTGGTAAACGGGGGAAACTAAATCCAAGATACATTGGACCATTCAAGATTTTAGATCGTGTCGGACCAGTAGCCTACCGACTTGAATTACCTCAACTACTCGCCAATGTACATAATACCTTTCACGTCTCGAACCTAAAGAAGTACTTAGCTAAAGAATATCTCACTATTCCTTTAGACGAAATTAAAATCAACGAAAAACTACAATTCGTTGAAGAACCCATCGAGATAATGGATCGTGAGGTTAAAAGGCTCAAGAAAAATAAGATACCGATTGTCAAGGTTCGATGGAATGCTCGTAGGGGACCAGAGTTCACCTGGGAGCGTGAAGATCAAATGAAGCTAAAATACCCGAACCTATTTCCAGAAGATTCGTCAACACCTTCAACAGCTTAAAATTTCGGGAAGAAATTTATTTAACGGGTAGGTACTGTAGTGACCCGAACTTTTCCATGTTTATATATATTAAATGAAATTGGTATATTTATATGATTAAATGTTTTCAACATGTTAATCAATCAAACTTGTTAAGACTTGATTATTTGAAATGAGTTTCATGTAGACAATTGACCACCCAAGTTGACCTGCGATTTACGAACGTTAAAAGTTGTAAAAATTATATGATGTTATATATATATGGATATATATATACTTAACATGATATTATGTTAAGAAAGTATATCACTAGGTATATTAACAATGAGTTATATACATAAAATGAGAATATTAAATTAAGAACTCGAAACGATATATATAACGATTATCGTTATAACAACGTCTTACTAAATACATATGTATCATATTAAGATATTGTTACACTATATTTAACATGATAAAATGATAATTATATATATCATTAAGTATGTTAACAAATAACTACAATACATATTTAAAGCAAAACTATTAACTTAAGAATTTTGAAACGAAACATATATGTAACGATTATCGTTGTAACGACATTTTAATGTATATATATCATATTAAGATATATTCATACAACATAATATCATAATAATGTAATAATTTAACATCTCAATAGATATAATAAACAATGGGTTAACAACATTAAATGAGATCGTTAACTTAAAGGTTTCAAAACAACACTTACATGTAACGACTAACGATGACTTAACGACTCAGTTAAAATGTATATACATGTAATATTTTAAGATGTATTCTTACACTTTTGAAAGACTTCAAGACACATATCAAAGTACTTCTATTTAACAAAAATGCTTGTAATTTCATTCTCATTCATTTTCATCAACAATCCTACTCGTATGCACCCGTATTCGTACTCGTACAATACCCAGCTCCTAGACGTATATACTATTGGTATATACACATAATAATTCAGCTCTTAGCAGCCCTTGTGAGTCACCAACACATATGGGAACTATAATTTGGCAACTAGCATGAAATATCTCACAAAATTACAAACTAATGGAGCCTATATGGAGACTAGCTCATTCACGTGAAAGCATACATACACAAACACATTTTCAATCACCTTTCATGCATCAAATTGATCTCTCTTAAGTTTTCTCTCATTCTTTTAAGTGTTCTTCAGTCTTTCCTTCATAATCTACATCAATCTAGCCCATTAATCCTAATCTATATCAACTTATAAAACAACTACTCAAGAAAACTTCAAGAACACTTTCAAGTTTGCAAGTCTACTTCCAAGCTTTCTAATCCATTCTAAGTAATCATATAAGATCAAGAAACCTTTGTTATTTATAGTAGGTTATCTTTCTAATTCAAGGTAATACTCATACTCAAACTTTGATTAAATTTCTATAACTATAACAATCTTATTTCGAGTGAAAATCTTACTTGAACTTGTTTTCGTGTCATGATTCTACTTCGAGAACTTTCAAGCCATCCAAGAATCTTTTGAAGCTAGATCAAATTTTGTCACTTCCAGTAGGTTTACCTACTAAACTTGAGGTAGTAATGATGTTCATAACATCATTCGATTCACACATATAAAACTATCTTATTCGAAGATTTAAACTTGTAATTACTAGAACATAGTTTAGTTAATTCTAAACTTGTTCTTAAATAAAGTTAATCCTTCTAACTTGACTTTTAAAATCAACTAAACATATGTTGATATGCTAACTTAATGATTTAAAACCTGGAAACACGAAAAACACCGTAAAACCGGACATACGCCGTGGTAGTAACACCGCGGGCTGTTTTGGGTTTGATAATTAAAAACTATGATAAACTTTGATTTAAAAGTTGTTCTTCAGGGAAAATGATTTTTCTTATGAACATGAAACTATATCCAAAAATCATGGTTAAACTCAAAGAGGAAGTATGTTTTTCAAAATGGTCATCAAGACGTCGTTTTTCGACTGAAATGACTACCTCTTACAAAATTGACTTGTAACCTGTATTTCCGACTATAAACTTATACTTTTTCTGTTTTGTTTCATAAATTTCAGTTCATTATGAAACCATAGCAACTTGAATCACTCAAAACGGATTTGAAACGAAGAAATGACGGGTAAAACAAAATTGGATAAATTTGCTAGTTTTAGCTACGAAAATTTTGTAACAAATCTAGACTAAATATATCCTAATTAATTTATATTGTATTATGCATATTATGTAATCTTGGGATACCATAGACACATATACAATGTTTTGACATATCATATCGACCCATCTATATATATTATTTGAAACAACCATAGACACTCTATATGCAGTAATGCTTGAGTTAGCTATACTGGGTTGAGATTGATTCCAAAATAATATATATACTTTGAGTTGTGATCTAGCCTGAGACTTGTATACACTGGGTCGTGGATTGATTCGATATAATATTGATTTATTTCTGTACATCTAACTGTGAACAACTAGTTATAGATTACTAACGTTGGACTGCTAACTTAACAAACTTAAAACATTAAAACATAATAAAAAATGTTGTGAATATATTTCGATCATAATTTGATATATATGTACATATTTGTTATAGGTTCGTGAATCGATCAGTAGCCAAGTATTATTTTCTGACGAAGTGAAAATATGTGAAAGTGAGTTATAGTCCCACTTTTAAAATCTATTATTTTTGGGATGATAATACATGCAGTTTTATAAATATTTTACAAAATAGACACAAGTGATCAATATTACATTCTATGTTGAATTATCGAACCGAATATGCCCCTTTTTAGCTCTGTAGCCTAAGAATTGGTGTTTATGATAATTGCCACCAATTGACGCGAATCCTAAAGATAGATCTAATTGGCCCAACAAGCCTCATCCGAGTTACGGATGCTTTAGTACTTCGATTTATCATGTCCGATGTGAGTCCCGGAATGATGGGGATATTCTATATGCATCCTGTTAAGGTCGATTACTAGGTGTTCATCATATGAATGATTTTTATGCAGATTGCATGTTATTGAGAAATGGAAATGAAAATATTGTGGTCTATTATTACGATTTGATAAATATATAGGCTAAACCTATAACACACCAACATTTTTGTTGACCTTTAAAGCATGTTTATTCTCAGGTGATTATTAAGAGCTTCCGCTATTGCATGCTAATTTATGGACAAGAGTTGGAGTCAGCATGCTTGTATAATATTGTTAAAAACTGCATTCGAAGACATATATTGTTGTGTAATATTATTGTAAACCATTATGTAATACATTTGATAGAAAGATTGATCTGCACGATGAATCAATTCCATCATTAAAAGGAAGTAAAGTCTTCAGAAAAAGACACGCGCTTCTTGATTTAGGTCAAGAAGTTGTCGTCCAGACCAGTTGTAGAGTCTACGAAAAACCTTGAAAAGTTTTCTCGAAAATCAGCTGGAAATCCACGGACCTCAACATCAAACAGGGTCGCCAAGTGGTCAGACTTATCCTATCCATGAGAGGATCTGTCTCGTAAAATGGGGAGGGGGCCGTGCAAATTAGCTTGATAAGACTAATGAATCAGACCCCCAGAAAGGATAATCTCCTTAAAGATTAAAAATTAGCTTTTAAGCCTGATATTACTCAATCCTTGAGATTGACTTTAAAGATTGAGAATTACAAACTCATGGAATTCGATGATATCTAAACTCGAGCTTGAACGAGAAAATATTTTGATTAAATTAAAACCGATTTGTTTTCTGAAAACCTATCTTCAATGCGTTCATTACCATTGAACGTAAAATTCTAAGAATTCACCTTGAATTCATTAGGTCACCTGAACCAAATCAGGTGTCAACCGTAAGTACGGTGGTTGCATAGCATGGTCGAAGACATTGCATAGCATGGTCGAAGACAGGACCTTGTGCCAGACCTAAAAATTATAGGGTGATCTTTACTATTTCTTCTACAAAGGATAGTAATTGCATCCGACACGTTGTGGACCATGAACATCTGCATGTCATTAGATATTGCCTTAACAGTTGCTTGTTCAATGCTTTCCTTTACAACCGGACGGTAGTTTACCTAAACGTAATATACGGAGCAAGTATACTGGACGTGTTGCTTTCCTAATACAAGGTTAGCAAGTGAGTGACACAAAACCATAAGTTTTGAGCTAAAATTTTAAAATCTGAAACCCACACAACCCACAAAAACATTTTGCAAACACTGGTGAAGGGTTATTCCGGAAAAATATGTCTAGGGTAAAAGCTAGAATGAATTTTCAAAAGATCAAATGTTTTCATAAAGATCCAATTTCCTTAAAGGATCTAAATTTTCATAGTCATGTGAGACCGTAAACCACTTCGTTACTATCATTGTTTATACCGCTGTATCAAAATCACTGATGTATAAAGTGTGAGAATAAAAAAAGTGATTCGAGTGAAGTGTGATTTTATTTCAAAGTTCTGTATTGCTTGAGGACAAGCAACGTTCAAGTGTGGGGATATTTGATAGTGCTCCAAACGAACATATATTTAGTCGCAATATCATCCCAGTATGTAAAGTTTGTAGTTGTAATTATTCTATTTTTAAGTTGTAATCGTTTAAATAAATAAACGCGAAGACGAAGCATAAAGATTAAAGAATTGAAGAAAAAGTGCCACTAAAACTGGAAAAGGGTCCTTAAAGCCATAGTGCACTCAAAAGACTCCTAAAAAGTATGTTAAAAGACTTGCGCGGATTTTGGGAGTTAGGGAAAATAATTTTTTGTGCAAATTACAATTTGCAAAACATAAAGTACAAGATATTAAAGCGTACGAAAGGACGTTCAAAAATCCGGAACTGAAACATGAACCGAACATCAACGCACGAGTCAATGGAGCTAAAATTACAAGTCGACTATGCACAAGAATATAATATAATATATATATAATTATGTAAAATTATATATATATATTATATTCAATAAATATGTCGACAAGCTAGGAGCCAAAAGCATATGAGCTGGATCAGGAGGCCATGCGATCGCATGGCCTGGAGGCACAATTTCCATGCGATCGCATGGCAGCAATTTGCTGGTCAGGTGCTATAAGAAGGCAACGACTTGGACGAAATATACACATCTTTTTCTTTTCCTTCCTCTGATCAATGTAATATATATATATATATATATATATATATATATATATATATATATATATATATATAATATTAAGTTTAAATTAAGTTTAATAATAATTGGGTTATTGTAAGAAATGTTTTAAGGTTTTGTAAGTCGGAACTCTGTCCATGTAACGCTACGCGATTAATCACCACTGTAAGCTATGTTCTTCCTTTTTAAATTAATTTCTTGTAACTAAGTTATTATTATGCTTATTCAAATCGAAGTAATCGTGATGTTAGACTAAATATTAAAGACGGTGTTATTGGATTTTGTACCATAATTTGGGTTTGGACAAAAGACCGACACTTGTGAACATTGGACTATGGACTATTAATAGATGGGGGTATTGTCTAATTGAATGACAACTCATTAGAATCTGTCAAACCTATCTTCAAATTAGTTAATCTAATAATTATTAAATGATTATGCATGTCCTATTTAGTGACGTTTATACGACATCTTTTATAAATCATTTAATTTAATCAATTGGATTGGGTAATTTATTATTCATTATGACCAAGTGAATAAATTATTGTATCATGGACTAATTATAACAGGGGTGGATTACATACAAGGGTAATTGGTGTAATTGTTAACAAAGTATTAAAACCTTAGATTATACGTAGTCGATAATCTAGTGTAATCATTAAACAAAGTATTAAAACCTTGTTACAGTTTGAATCCCTAATTAGTTGGAATATTTGACTTCGGGAATAAGGTTAATTTGACGAGTATTTTATAATTATGACCGATGAACTATTATGGACAAAAACCAGATAGGTTTTAAATAATCCAGGACAAAGGACAATTAACCCAAGAGTAATAAATTAAAATTAAAACGTCAAACATCAAGGTTACGGAAGTTTAAATAAGCATAATTGTTTTATTTTATATCTCATCGTACTTTTATTTACTGTCATTTTATTTACTGTCATTTTAATATTGTTATTTATTTTACGCATTTTAATTATTGTCATTTATCTTTACACTAAAAATATAAAATCGACAAACCGGTCATTAAACGGTAAACCCCCATTTTATAATAAAAATACTTATATATATATATATATATAGTTATATTTTGTACAATATATTTGTTAAAAATATAGTGCGTATTCACCAGCTCCCTGTGGAACGAACCGGACTTACTAAAAATTATACTACTCTACGATTAGGTACACTGCCTATAGTATTGTAGCAAGGTTTAGGTATATCTCATCCGTAAATAAATATATAAAACTTGTGTAATTTGTAACGTATTTCGTAATAAAAATAATAGTATTTCGTATCCCACCTTGCACACATCAGTATTATATTAAAAATATCTAATTTGTTATATATGAATATTTATATAAAAATGTTAACATGTTTGATATATAATTATATGAAATATTATTGTAGTATATGAAATAAGTGTATTCAATGTACAAAATATTTTTTTGTAAAAATAATGGTTTTGATAATAATGATTTACTTATAATTATAATATTAAAGTTAATAATAGTAATTTTAATACAAATGATAGTTTTACTAATACTTATAAAGTAAAGATGATAGTTTTAATAATAGCAAAAACGATAATTTTTGTAAAAATGATAATAACGATAGTAATAATAATAATTTCAATAAAGATGGTAATTTTTGATAAAAATGATAAGATAAAATGATAGTTTTAATTATAACCATGTTTTTAATATTAATGTTAATAATAACTTTAATATTAGTAATAATAATAATATCAATAATTAATAATAATAATAATAATTATAATAATAATAATTATAATTATATTCATAAATGGTAACTAATATTTGTATTAGTAATAATAATAATAATAATAATAATAATAATAATAATAATAATAATAATAATAATAATAATAAAAGAAAAGCTACCTTTAAATGTTTTCCTAAAAAGAAATGCCTACGACCGGGCTCGAACACGTGACCTCTCGGTAACCCGACAACACCCTTACCCAACTATCCGTCTATACATTTCTGAATTTATTAGAACCAAAAATTTATATAACCCGTTTTTTTTTTAATGTTCATCTTCTTCTTCTTCAACAAATAAATTGAACGTGAATCTAACAAACCATACAACCAATTCCATTTCGGTTTTTGACTTATTAATTGAAACAGAGGCGACTTATGTGATTAACAAAAAAAAATTAAAAGCATGCTGCTGCTGTTTTGAGACGAAGAAAAAAAATATAAACTTAATATTTGATTTTGGAATTAAGAGCTTTTTAGATCACGAGTTCAACATGAAATAGGTTGTAAATCGTTCGTATAAATTTTATGAATCATCAATTTTACCAGAAACATCAAAACAAACTCAAATTTTGCGATGAACGATTCAGTTGACTTTTGAAAATAAAACTTTGACTTCAAAATTTGGATTCGATAGGAAAAATTGGGATTTGATATTTTGCAGAAAGTTTCACTGGGGGCTTCCTAACAAGACTGCATTTAAGTATTTGAAATTGGATTTGAAATCGAGCTTTTGACAATAATACTCAAGAACAGAGGTCGAGAGAAAAAATATATATATTTCTGATTTGATTAATAAATAGCAGTGGTGGATATGAATGTGATAACAATTCGTTAGTTTTATAGCCAAATGGGTCGATCAAAAACAAATTTGAGGCCAGTACAAATAAAAAAAATAATAAGATGATAAATATAAAATTGGATCACGATTAATAAAAAAATAAAAGCTGGATCACGATTAAATATTTAAAATCAAAAGCAGATTACGTTTTATAAAAAAAATTAAAAAGGAAGATATACCTAATTTACCTAATTTATATTAATATTTAATATTAATAAAGTAATAATACTTTTAATAATAGAATTAATAATAATATTAAGATTAATAATATTAATAATAATAATAATAATAATTATATTAATAATAATAATACTAATAATAATTAATAATAATAATTATATTAATAATAATTATAATGATAATAATAATAATGATAATAGATAAAGATAAGAATAATATGATATTACTAATACTAATAATTCTTACATAACAATACTAAACATAATGATAATAATATAACTTATGTTAATGATATTAATAATAATATTAATAAGATACTAGTAATAATAAACTTAAAAATAATGATAAATTAGTTTAATAACAATTAATAATGATAATAATAGTACGAATAATAATAACAAATAATAATAATGATGATAAAAATATAAAATGGTAATAATATTAATATGACAATAAAATGATAATTTTAATTATAATTAATGATAATAATCATTATAAAATGTTAATAATATTATTAATAATAAGTTGTATTAGTAATAATAATAATCTTATCACTTTTAGTAAAAGTGATAATACTAATAATATTAATGTTATTAATAATTATTAATAATAATAACATTAGTAATAGTTGTAATAATAATACTTGTAAATGATAATGATGAGTCATAATAATAATATTAATATAATAAATTAATATTAATACATAGTTATTTACAAATAATGGTTCGTGAATCGTCAGAGTTAGTCAAAGATTAATTGAATTCTTGAAAATAGTTTAAAAATTTTGATATTCGGGATAACAGGCTTTGCTTATCGTATCAGAATCATATAAAGATTAGGTTTAAATTTAGTCGGAAATTTTCGGATTATCACAGTACCTACTCGTTAAAAGAAATTTCATCTCGAAATTTGATTGGGATCATCATGGCTAACAATAAAAATGTTTTCGTGATGAATATGAGTTGATAAATAGAGTTTTATCACTATTGAGTAATATAGATAAAACGATCCGATTACATGAAGAGTATCAACGAAGCTATCGTAAAAGATTGAAATGAAGAAATATCTATTTGCTTCAACTTTTGATGTAGTCACGATTGATTTCCAGAATTCAAGGAATTAAAGAAAATCTTTATAAGATTTTATTCTCCGGTAATTAAGGAAATTGGGATTTGATTAAATGCAGTGAATTGCCTTGATTGTTGTGTCTAGAATTTCGCTATAAATTAGCTTCTTATCTTCGCCACTTCTATACTTTCTTCCTCAATTCATACTTCCAAAAGATTCTTCAATATGCTTCATCCAGTTCTAATTCTGGATATAGTCCTGACTTTTATATCTATCGTGCTTCTTTTTCATCTGTCACCGGAAGAGTCAGTTTACTTCTACTATACTCTTAGATTTATTGTGTTTTTAGTTCTCCCATGTCTTTATATAGCTATACGCATTGATATACACAGTTTGTAATTTAGGTGTTGTTATCGGGCTTAGTTTTTTTCCTTATATGTCGGAGCTTCATGCTTTTGTAAAGCAAATAATGGTCCAGAATTCGTAGGTATGAAGTTTCGAATGATCATAATATACAAAGCAGAAAGGAAAGGTAATAGCATGATTTGATTTGTCAAATTACCAGAATATCCGGAAAAGACCGAATCATCAAGAAAAATATTTTTTTGATATGTTTAGAGGTTAAATAGAATGAAAGAGTTATGTAACATGGCAAATGATGATTATAAAGTCTATGAATCATCATCTTCCATTAAAAATTTAGCATGACTTACTGTAATATAATCATGTTGGCCTGACGTCATTATATTATACTAACTCATGCTTCAATTCCCAACACTACTTCAAATCATTCAAAATTTAAACTTGTATGTTACAGAAATATAAAAACTAAAACAGTTTCCTTTATTATGTAACACAGATAGTGCGAAGTGATAAATAATTTCGGACAAGAATAGTTATGAAGGTATCTTCAGAAATATTGAGGATATTTATACTTAAAGATACGGTGATATCTTAGAATTTCTGAGATCGAAGAATGAAGAAAATTCTTCTGTAAGGATTTAGAATACGTAAAGAAATCTTTTGTGGTTTTCATCAGAAATCGAATCATCTAGATTCTTTGATTACAGGTTTAGTCCTTGTGATTTGCCCACAGCTTCCTTCATGATTTGCTCAATCCATTTTTCAGTACCAAATTTTCCATTGAGCGTTTCCAACACTCCATTCTTTATTATTAAGCTTCTGGTCATTCAGACCATCTACAGCTTTTGCTGCTTCATCAGCATTCTCATATCTGAATCATTGGTTATCAATCCGAGGTATTTGAAGAATTTTGAATTGAAGTGTTTAAGCGTAAGATGTAACAATCAATGGTTCTAACGGTTGACCAAGAAATGTTGTAAATTTCAAAAGTAATGAATGGTAAGTTTGGTGGTTTGATGTGATAATTCATCACAGAATACGAATGAATATAATTCATGAATGCAGTGATCTTTGGGAAGATAACACCTGCTAAAGCTTTACTTGGATTCTGATATGTACAAATCAGAATATGCAATTGTATTTGTATGAAAATGGTTGTTCTTCGGTGAACAGATACATATATCTTGTGAATGTAAGTAAGATAGCTACTATTTATTGAATCAGAATTTGAAGAATGTACAATGTAACATATTAATGTGAGATATAAATATTTCTCGGGTTTTACCTACCCGTTAAAATATGTTCACAATCAACAGTTTGTACAAAAGAATTTTTAATTACAATCTTTATGAAAATATACGTACATATATATTTTCCTTCAGATGTAATCATGGATTTAATGAGTTAATATAATATTAAACTCATTTGATTTACGGTTGAAACGAGAATAAATAATCTCCAAAACTTTAGAGATTACATAATCGTCGCGGAATATTTCTTTAATGAAGTTATGAATCAATACTTCATCGTTCATTGTTATTGATATACCTCGGTATATGATGTTAATGCTCGTGGAATCCTTTTGAACTTCGCAAGGCACGAATAATGTTCTCTAGAATTTTCGAGTACATCAAAAATAGAAGTATACAATCAAACATGTATTCGAATAATACACTTGGTTTATTATGAAATGGAGTTTATTGTGTTGAAGCAGTGATTAACGATTGCTAAGTCATTAATGAAGGATGTACATCATAGCATATTAGTGATATGAATTAACCAAGTAGTACATACTAGTTAAGATTAACACGTAATAGTTTAGTACGAAAAGATTTATTATTGTTCCAAATCATATATATATATATATATATATATATATATATATATATATATATATATATATATATATATATATATATATATATATATATATATAAAGTATACATATATAATTCTTCAGGAAGAATGAATCAATACATCTTAACTCATTATTACTAATATTTCTTGGTATCTATGGGGCATATGATGTTGATGTTTGAGGTACCGAGTGTGATATTAAGGTGTGGGATGCGGATGTTGTTATTGGTACTGATGTTGCTGTTGCTGATACTGGTAGTGATGTCGGTGCTGGTTATGCTGCTGATGCTGATGCTGATGATACTCTTCGATTTTGCACCATATTCTCTAGAGCCAGTATTCGAGCGCGAAGCTCGTTGACTTCTTCTATTATTTCGGGATGATTGGCGGTTCGGACGAGTGGATGAATAAGATCTAGAATTCTAGATATTATATATTCGTGACGGGATATCCTGGATATGAGGGTGAAAATGGTGTTCCGGACTGGTTCGCCGATAAGTGCTTCAGGGTCTTCGCCAATAGGGCAATGTGGTGGGTGAAAAGGATCACCTTCTTCACTTCTCCATTGATTAAGTCGACTACGAACCCATCCCCAATTCATCCAGAATTGATGATGACTAATTGGTTCGTTCGTTCCGGTTACGCTGCTTGTGGAGCTCGAGGAATCAAGTGAGAAATCCATATTATGTGTTTGGAATAGGGTTTGATATGAAATAAGTGTTGGATACTGATTGATATATTCGTCTCCTTGAATACGTATATATAACAAAAAGATTTCTGTAATTTACGAAAAAAATTTAGGAAAAGTGTTAGACAAAATTTATTGGGATAGATATGATAATATGTGATAAGATATGATGTGTCTATACTCCATTTATGCAATAATTGCAGTATGACGTGTCGAGATAAAAATGATAAGTATGCAATTAGATAATCATTCGATTAAAGACTTTCAATTTGTAATGGCCTATTCAGGTCTAGGGCTTGAGCTATAGTATCCTTTAAATCGGTAATCCAAACCTTTCCATTCTAGAGTTTCGTAGATGCCACTCGTCAAGAAAATTCAATGATCAAAAATAATGAGAAAGTAAAGATTTTGAAAGTAATGAATATGAATAGCAGAGATTTCAAGAATCATGGTTAACATTTCATGTAATACGTATGTAATACACAAAACCATGATAGATGACAAAGGAATATCGAGAATTCCAGAAATCATGGTGTCGCATTTAAATGTGGTGGCGGAATTGGATAGTACTTAGGAGAGTGAGCAGAGTTCTTAGATTGGCTTGGCATTCTAAGGAAGATTAAAAAATTTTAATAAGTAAAGTTTCTAAGGTATAGTGTAGTATTTAACAATTAAAGGCAACAATTAAAAGCACTATAGTCAAGGAAAGTTGTAGTCCTACATTGCTAAGGTACCTAATTGTATAAGGCATACATAAAATGCAATCCTGGTTCTCTACAATAAACTGCTCTGATACCATTTCTGTCACACCCCCAAATAGCGCCTGGAGTATTTGTGACTAATTATATCAAATCATAGTTGTATAAACGAGAAAGACTCTATATGAGACGTTTTATTGAGTTTTACAGCGGAAGATAAATAAATTACATTGTATTTAGAGCATTAAATATTTTTAAATGAATTGGTAAGTAATGCTTGAAGACTCCAAGCATGGCAAGAAATCATCATCAAAGCACTAGATATACAGCGGAAGCAATATTTAAATACCTGAGAATAAACATGCTTAAAAAGTCAACACGAGGTTGAGTGAGTTCATAGGTTTATCATAAATCAATAGTTCAGTATAGCATTAGACCAAAAGATTTCAGTTTAAAGTTGATTGATACCAAATATATCAATCGAAAGAGTTGATGTTTGTAATATCGCGACTAAACAAAAGTTACCCCGTGACACTTGTATTGTCAGTGTCGTTGAATCATTATTATGTAACCAAAGACCATCAGTCAAATAGTTAGAGACGTCACTCTCAGTAGCGCTACTCACAATAACTAAGTTTGCATCTTATACCTCAGCAATTAACGATATTACGGTGGAGATTTAGCATGACAAAGCACGTATATAGCATAAAAGTTTGAGTACTTGTGTCTAACGTGTAAAACAGTTATAAAAATTGCGCATGTATTCTCAGCCCAAAAATATATATAAAAAGGGAGCTATGAAAACTCACGATACGATACGATAGTTTGTAGTAAATATGCATATGATGGCACTGAACAAGTACAGAGTTGTCCTTGAAATCATGAACCTATATCAAGTATATATATTAACACATATACTTGTAATCGAATAAGTTTATATATATTATTTCAATATATATATATATATATATATATATATATATATATATATATATGTATATATATATATATATATATATATATATATATATATATATATATATATATATATATATATATATATATGTTTGATTTGTATTATATTAAAAATACCTAATTTGTTATATATGAATATTTATATAAAAATGTTAATATGTTTGATATATAATTATATGAAATATAATTGTAGTATATGAAATAAGTGTATTCAATGTACAAAATATTTATTTGTAAAAATAATAGTTTTGATAATATTGATTTACTAATAATTATAATATTAATGGCAATAATAGTAATTTTAATACAAATGATAGTTTTACTAATAATTATAAAGTAAAGATGATAGTTTTAATAATAGCAAAAACGATAATTTTTGTAAAAATGATAATAACAATAGTAATCATAATAATTTCAATAAAGATGGTAATTTTTGATAAAAATGATAAGATAAAATGATACTTTTAATTATAACCATGTTTTTAATAATAATGTTAATAATAACTTTAATATTAGTAATAATAATAATATCAATAATTAATAATAATAATAATAATAATAATAATAATAATAATAATAATAATAATAATAATAATAATAATAATATAATAATAATAATAATAATCATAAATGGTAACTTATATTTGTATTAGTAATAATAATAATAATAATAATAATAATAATAATAATAATAATAATAATAATAATAATAATAATAATAATAATAATAATAAAAGAAAAACTACCTTTAAATGTTTTCCCAAAAAGAAATGCCTATGACCGGGCTCGAACACGTGACCTCTCGGTAACCCGACAACACCCTTACCCAACTATCCGTCTATACATTTCTGAATTTATTATAACCAAAAATTTATATAACCCTTTTTTTTTAATGTTCATCTTCTTCTTCTTCAACAAATAAATCGAACGTGAATCTAGCAAACCATACAACCAATTCCATTTCGAGTTTTAACTTATTAATTGAAACAGAGGCGACTTATGTGATTAACAAAAAAAAAAAATTAAAAGCAGGCTGCTGCTGTTTTGCGATGAAGAAAAAAAAATATAAACTTAATATTTGATTTTGGAATTAAGAGCTTTTTAGATCACGAGTTCAACATGAAATAGGTTGTAAATCGTTCGTATAAATTTTATGAATCATCAATTTTACCAGAAACATCAAAACAAACTCGAAGTTTGCGATGAACGATTCAGTTGACTTTTAAAAGTAAAACTTTGACTTCGAAATTTGGATTCGATAGGAAAAATTAGGATTTGATATTTTGCCGAAAGTTTCACTAGGGGATTCCTAACAAAATTGCATTTAAGTATTTGAAATTGGATTTGAAACTGAGCTTTTGACAATAATGCTCAAGAACAGAGGACGGGAGAAAAAAAATATATGTTTCTGTTTTGATTAATAAATAGCAGTGGTGGATATGAATGTAATAACAGTTCGTTAGTTTTATAGCCAAATGGGTTGATCAAAAACAAATTTGAGGCCAGTACAAAAAATAATAATAATAATAAGATGATAAATATAAAATTGGATCACGATTAATAAAAAAATAAAAGCTGGATCACGATTAAATTTTTAAAATCAAAAGCAGATTACGTTTTATAAAAAAAATTAAAAAGGAAGATATACCTAATTTATCTAATTTATATTAATATTTAATATTAATAAAGTAATAATACTTTTAATAATAGAATTAATAATAATATTAAGATTAATAATATTAATAATAATTATTATTATTATATTAATAATAATAATACTAATAATAATTAATAATAATAATTATATTAATAATAACTATAATGATAATAATAATAATGATGATAATAGATAAAGATAAGAATAATATGATATTACTAATACTAATAATTCTTAAATAACAATACTAAACATAATGATAATAATATAACTTATGTTAATGATATTAATAATAATATTGATAAGATACTAGTAATAATAAACTTAAAAATAATGATAAATTAGTTTAATAACAATTAATAATGATAATAATAGTACGAATAATAATAACAAATAATAATAATGATGATAAAAATATAAAATGGTAATAATATTAATATAACAATAAAATGATAATTTTAATTTTAATTAATGATAATAATCATTATAAAATGTTAATAATATTATTAATAATAAGTTGTATTAGTAATAATAATAATAATCTTATCACTTTTAGTAAAAGTGATAATACTAATAATATTAATGTTATTAATAATTATTAATAATAATAACATTAGTAATAGTTGTAATAATAATACTTGTAAATGATAATGATGAGTGATAATAATAATATTAATATAATAAATTAATATTAATACATAGTTATTTACAAATAATGGTTCGTGAATTGTCGATATTAGTCAAAGATTAATTGAATTCTTGAAAATAGTTCAAAAATTTTGATAGTCGGGATAACAGGCTTTGCTTATCGTGCCAGAATCATATAAAGATTAGGTTTAAATTTAGTCAGAAATTTCCGGGTTATCACATATTACCAACCGCACTGTTAACTTTAAACCTTGTATTGTTCCAAATAATGAGCAATGAAATAGGTATTACCAACCGCACTGTTAACTTTGAACCTTGTATTGTCCCAAATAATGAGCATAACCCCCGAATACCCGATTGACTCCTTTTGAACAAAACCGAAAGAGTTGCTACCCCATAAACCTTGAACCCAGCCATCCTCAAGGTATTTACACTTGGTTTCTTAGAACATAGCTGTGTCTGGTCTATTGCTACAACATAGACCTCTTACCCAACCGTATTTACCATCAACACGAAAGCCACGAACATTCAGTGATAAAATTTTCACTAAAAAATGTAACATACGAAAAAAACAGGAAATAACTTACTGTGGATTGAGGTTTGACCACCTCAATTCGATTTTCTCCCCGATTTCCCTAATCTCCACATCATTGACAGAGAAATTTTCGCCATTCACCTTTCCTTCCAATTTCGATTTCAAGGTCCCCTTACCCTGGTCCGATTTACTGCCACAATTTTTACATCTTCGCCTACCTTTATCACCAAAATTCGATTTACATCTTGCCATATGCCTGAGTTGCTTGATTCTTGATGAAGATTTCCAGTTCCCAATTAGTCCCCAATAACAACCCTCATAGAAGGAGTATTCAGATGAATTATCACTATGCGACGAGTGGATGTTTGACTCATCAGGCGATCTTGATTTAGATTTCCCCTTTTTTACAGGCCCCTTTTCGTTACACATATTACAGATGGATCCACCATACTTTGAATGACATTGAGCCTTATCACTTGTCGGCCCAACCGGTTTAGGGGCATCCGCAGAATCAAATTGAGAAATGTCTTCGATTGGGCTTTGAGGCCCAATTGGTTCTTGGACTGAACCAGACTTAAAGTTTTCACATGAACTCTCTGTAACATATGTCTCGCAATTTTCACCACTGTTTCCAACACGCGCCGTAAAACCGTTATCTACATCATCATTCTTTTTCTTAGAATTGGTATTGGGGAAATTACCATTAATTGTTTTTGCCACTCCCTCCTCGTTCGTCTAAAAAAGTTTACCCAAACCAAGACACGCCGACTCTTGATCTTCCTCTACCTGATTGTTCATTTTCCCGGCACCATTACCGGAGTTTTTCGGAGTTCCCTCCGGTATTTTTTCCCCCCAGTGATTTACACAATTCTGGTCTTCTTCGTCGGATTGTAGTACGAACTCATCGTTGCTGGAGTACTCGTCTGAATCGATTTCCTCTGAACTATAATCGGACAACTGTGATTCATCATCACTGACTATCAACCCATCCTCTACCTCTGGTTGTTTCTTCTCCTCTTCCATTATGTTGACAAAATAGAGGCGCGACTTTTGTTTGAGAATCACTGAATCCTCTACTTTCCCTGGGTTAGAAAGCTCAACAAGAACTCTCCCATGAGTCAGATTTTGGGTCCCTTTCAAAGAACAATTATCCATCTCGAAAACAGTTCCCCACCACTCGACGATTGACATGAATGTGTTTTCCGTCCAGCAGTGAGGAGGAACCCCTGTAATACGTAACCATGCCATTCTTTTCTCAGGCCACCATGATGCATCCCAAGCCATAATTTTGCAAAGCCACTGCCTGAGAGTGTGGTTTGGATTGTGTACCAACTTGTCTGCATTTTCTCGAGAAATAAAGATATAAAGATAAGTATGACACTCAACCCTCCCAAGAATTTAATTTGAACATCATGTGAGCCTTCTTCTCTGCAGATCTCTTCCAGGTTTTGAAGAATCTGCTTGTTCTTTGTTTCGCATATCACAGCATTTTGTAAGGATTCCATGTTGCAATCCTTCTCTTCAATCTCCACCCCTTTTTCTTTTATGGTATCTTCATCTTCTTTCTGAGGGTTATTGGTAGCATTGGATTGAACACGATCAGTTGTCTTATTATTATTTAGGAATGACCTTAAATCATTCGCATCATTGCCTATGACCTCAGAGAATCTTCTCCCATTCCTGAATTTGCTGTCCACATTACTGTTATTTTCTACACAGGTTTTTTGTTGAACATTTTCCTTGTACCCTGGGTTTTTTGGTCTTCTGTCAGTAGCCTTAAAAACCCTGATTGGGTTTCTATTAAATCGAATCCCATCTAGTTTTCTCAGTAGGTAGTCAGCATCATTCACTTCCGCAAATCTTACGAACACAAAACGATTCCCATTCCTTAAACGTTTCTTCTCAAAGTACACATCGCGAACCGAGCCATAGGGTTTGAAAGTCTTCCAAAGATCTACCACTTTCCATTCGTCCAGAAAATTGAAGAACATGAACGATGTGATATGTTTCCTACTAGACCATTTGTGATGTCGATTGTAGTAGCCGTTGTACCCGTTCGAATTCTTCTCCGTGCCAGCCCTCTCCTCTCTTGTTTCTCTCTCTACTCTCTCTCATCTCTCTCTTAAGATATATAGATATATATATATATATATATATATATATATATATATATATATATATATATATATATATATATATATATATATAATTAAATTTTGGACATAAGGTCGGACTCCCTTCTTTGAGGCAATTAATTGAGTTGACAAAAAAAGATGAAAAACTAAAAAAAAAAAAAAAAAAAAACTCCGCCTTTTTTCGAGTAGCAAGAAGTAGTTACTTTCTACGCCTTTTTATGTGTGATAAATAACAATCGGGACATGTTTGAAATGAAATTCTATGTTCAGTTTTTTAATTTAACTTTATAGAAGTTATGAGTCATTTCATTAACATAAGGCTACTTTTAGGGTGTGTATGTATATTTAATACTATGATAAATAGATTTGTATGTTCATAAAAAAATGTAACTATAGTTCACTTTCATGTTTATTACTCAAAAATAAATTTCCGTTGGTAGTGCGTGAAAGGTCCATTTCGAATATAATTTATTGCTTGTAGTTCGTAAAATTATTTCGAGTTTAATGGTCATGGTGGTGAAACTTAACTCGCTCCGAACAAAAAGATAAGTTCCATCAAAACTTTAGATGATTTTTATTTGTTGGATTTTACCCCTTGAATTTACCATTTACATTCCTAAAAATTTACATTTTTTGCTAGAAAGTTACAATTTTACCACGATGTTACTATTCCTATTGTCTAAAACAGCAATACAAAGAGTAAAAACACAAAAGATTTACACATAAAACTACAACCCTCACTTTGACTATAATAATAATAATAATAATAATAATAATAATAATAATAATAATAATAATAATAATAATAATAATAATAATAATAATTATAATAATAATAATAATAATAATAATAATAATAATAAAATAAAAATAATAATAATAATAATAATAATAATAATAATAACAATAATAATAATAATAATAATAATAATAATAATAATAATAATAATAATAATAATAATAATAATAATAATAATAATCATAATAATGATAATAATAATGATGATGATGATGATGATGATAATAATAATAATAATAATAATAATAATAATAATAATAATAATAATAATAATAATAATAATAATAATAATAATAATAATAATAATAATAATAATAATAATAATAATAATGTTGGTCCCTAGATTAACAACATGAGTATTGTAGAGGGGGGTGAATATAATTTCTTTTGATTAACTAACCAATTAAACACAGTTTAGTATTCAAGCATGTAATTTAAATAGAGTCAAAGGAAATTTTAAACTGTTATTCTTTATTGATTAAATCACAAAGAATTACAACTATCCTTGGCGGAATGATAGTTGGTTGATACAGATTTACCTAAGTATAGCTATGAGGATAAACTTAAAGTTATTACACGTTTTGGACTCCAAATAATAAAACCCGCACCACTAGTTGTTACAATAGTGGTTACAATAGTGGTTACAACAATTTATAGTAGTCCTATTAACCGTGTAATGGTTCTATTATCCACTGGTACACAGGATGTCTATACTTGTGGGGACAACTGCATCAGAGAGCGTGCTCTCCTCTTTCCTCTTTGGTAGCTATTTGCAGGAACACCCCAATTTGGTTTGGCACCACTATTCATTTAAACATATAGAATGTTGTGTTCCCAAGGCATTGACAAAGTATAGTACATGTCTGCACATGCGTTAAACTTCTGCATTCCCAAGTTGTCTTGTAAGGTCACTTGTCAGCCGCCGACGCGTGTTATTTCCTGTTTAACTTTGTCTTTGAATTCTGTTGAATAGTACAATTGATGTAGACCACTCGGGAAACCACCATGCTTGTAATGGAGCATGGCTGTCTTGTGTTGTATGCTGCTTACCAGGTTTACTGGTTCTTCTTATGCTGAGTCACTTGATATTTTTGAATTGCTGAGTACTCATCCTGTACTGATTCGAAGAATACACTCTACCTTGTGCTGGTAGACTAGGCAGCATACTGAATACTTGACATAGCAATATTTGCTGTCTATACATAAACAAACTTGTGCTGACTGCACATAACATTTTAGTGCAAATAAATTACAGTTTTGTCATAATTAAATCCTTAATTATTTTAGGGATTCAACAATCTCCCCCTATTTGATGATGACAAAACTTATGACATTTAGAGAAACACTAAAGCCAGTACTGAGGGACCTAATGAAAAATAGGCAGTAAATTTGTCCATTTTAAGTTTGTTTTTGGGATCTTTTGCTGAGTTATCTATATCTTATAACTTGATATGATTTTGTAGATAAACTCATTTCATTTTCATTACAACAGAGTATATACAGTAATTACAAAACATCATAATGAAGAATGAAGTAACAAAAGATACGATTTGAGCACTAGAAGGCTATCTATCTTTATCTTTATCTTTTTCTAGTTCATCACCGGATAGCTCTTCTTCTTTTACTTTCAAGGCAGCCCAGGCTTCAGGAAACAAGTAAGGCAGCTCAGCAGGGTCATAAACTGGAACATGAGGAGGTAGAATGATGGGATCTCTTCTGTGTGGGCCTTCACCAATAGATTTCTTTCTTTTAGGCTTTTGAGAAAGAACTTCTTCTACATTTACAACTGGTACATTCCCAAATTTTGTTGCTTTGTTGAAGAGCTCTTGGAGTTCTGGCTTCAATATCTTTTTAATACCACTTTCAGGTTTACCAATGAAGTACTTCAATATCTCCATCCATTCACTGAATCCAAAGGTTCTCAAATCAGTGTAGTTTACCCTCTCTTGAATGTTATCTTCCCTGCTGATACTGAAAGCTCTTTTTGTGCCTCTGTGCACTTTGATGATCTTGCTAGGATTTGATCTCCTGGTCAGTACATCACTTGCTCCTATAATAGTGATCAGATAGCTCAATTGTTCGTTCAATTTTTATAGGAGCAGTAGCAGGTGCTTTCTCAGCAGCTTCCAGTTCATCAAGAGCTTTATCTTGTTCCTTAACAATAGCTTTGACTAGTTTGAGGGACTCAGCTTCTTGCTTTCTATCAGCAGCCAATTTAGCTTCTACTTCCTGAAGCCTTACCCTTTCAGCATATTAAGCATCAACATCCTCCCTTCTTTGCCTTTCAACTTCTAAGCCCAAAAGATAATCATCGGCAGTAATATTCAGAGACTTTACTGTTTCCATCATTTTCCTTCCCTCATCAGTTCTAAGGGCATCACGATACTGCCTTAGATCTATACTCAGTTTCCAAGCCTCATGAAATTGAGCTTTCTCTTCATCAGTATGTAGCCTTTAACCACTGTTATTTAGATACACGCTAATTTCAATGCCATAAGTTAAGGCAGTGATGTAGAATGGTTGATCAAGAGGATGATGCAGCAATCTAAGTTGGCGTATCCTTTCAGAAATAGCTGCTTGTCTTTGCTCAAGCAATTCAGGTACAGTGATCTCCAGCCTGTAAGCCGCTCTTTCATCTAGATTCATCTTTCTTAGATCTGGATTACCTTGGGTAACTGAGTCATCTTCCCAAGTTATGTGTTTATCATGAGGTTTTGGGGAAGATGGAGGATACATGATTGATTCTGATATGCCTGAAGAACTCACTGAAAACTGATTAATACATTCATCCTGTGTTCTATTAAAATAAGCAAGAGTCCGGGGGGAGATAGGTGATTAAACAAATAAGTGATCTCCTCTACCCCAGACTGTGAAGTCAGCAGGATCAACAGTATCATCATCTTGTTTAGCACCCAGCACAGCCGCCTTGGCTGGGTCTTCAACACTTGTTACACCCAGCAGCGCACTACTGGTTGGGTCTTCTATCACATCACTCCTTACTGTGTCTTCAGTACCAGCTGACTGATTAGTATTAGTAGCACACCTGCCACAGTATCTTCAACAGCTGCCTCAAATAGGGGTCCTTTCCTTAGGGGCTGGTTTTCCCTAGGAGCAGATTTCACCCTTTGTCTGTCGATTGGAATGGGTTAAGCTGATGGTTCTTGTGTTGATACTGGTTCATGTGGAGCCAGATAGGGAACAATAGCGAGATGCTCCCCCTTAACATCATTAACATCAAGGTCTGTTATTTCAGCTGGCTGTTGTTGTGTAGCTGGCTGAGCAGAAGATGCTGGTCGAGAAGATGAGCTAGTTTCTAACATTGCATCTAGCCATTTCATGAACACGTCAGCTCTTACTCCTCCTGACCCAGTAGATTGCAGATAATCTTTCATTTCTTCAGGAGTTATTCGTTTGATCCTATCAGCTCGCTCAGTATACAGCTTTGCCCTTTTCTTGTCATACTTAACCATGAACTTAGCATTTCTTTTACGAGCATCTCTTTTGTACTTTTTAATGCTGATTAGTTCATCATTAATATCCAACTTGTCTGGGTTCAGGCTTCTTCTATGTTCAATTCTGTGTTGTTTACAAGCAACATAAGCCTCCTATTTGGCTTTAAAGGCATCATTTAAATCTTGCTGTTTCTTCTGATGTCTCTCCAGTTTTCTTTTCATTTTCCTTTCAATCGTTTGAGAGACAATAAAAGATTCAGCAACAGCCAGCTCAGAAACATCACTGGGCTTACTGCCAGAACCAATATTATCCACTGATGTGGCAGACACACTGAGTTGAGATTCACCAGCTGCCTGTATATCAGCTTCAGTATGAGCGTTGATGGGCTTAGTGCCAGCACCTTGATCAGTACCAGTACCATCATCATCACCATCTCTCCTTTGCTGTTTAGGAGCCTTTTCATGCTCATGCTCCCCCTCAGATTGTTTTCTCTTTTGGGACTTCTTTTTAGACTTCTTCTCCCCCTTTTTGTCATCAGCAAGGTCAGAAGGGTGATCAGGGGACACATGTGCATCAAGGTCACTATCTGACTCAGGAACTAAAAATGCAAAGTTGTTCCAGTCAGCATCAGCAGGAGAAAGATGGGCACCAGGATCTACACCATATTGTCGGAGACACAGATTTGAAGCTCTAACTTCATTTCTTGCAACACCCATGGCCATTTGATTAACAGTGGCCCTAACATCTTCTTGCAGGGCAGCCATTTTTTACATAGTCTCCACCAATTGAAGATAAATAGAGACATGAACCATATTAGCCATTTGCTGTTTCTGCGAATCCAACCTCTCTGTCAATACACGATTCTCTTCATTAAGAAAAAGATTCCTACAATTAGCAGCATCAAGATCAGTTTGAAGACGGGCAATATGATCAGCATATTCATTATGAGAGATGATTCGCCTTTTGAGATCCTCATCTTCTTCAAATTGTTTAACAATAGCTTCCACCGCTAGATCAGCAAAAGCACATAGTTTTCAATGGTAGAAGTGGTAACCTCCCCAGCTCTGCGTATGGCTTCAGTCATTCTATCAACAATAGCAGAGCGAATGGTGCTTTGTAGATCTGGTGTAACCTCGGCTAACATCTTATAGACAGCCAGAGTGGATATGGCAGCCACCTCATCAGCATTAAAACTGCTGGTTGAGGGGCGATCACTATCAGCTAACATAGAAGTACCTCCGTGGGGTGGTGGAGGTGGAAGGTCAGAATCTGACTCGTCACCATGATAACCATCATTTTTACCATCGCCTGAAGGTTTAGAACCACTGGTATTCTTGTCAACATCATTATCAGCATCATCAGTTAGATCCACTAGTTTGTCTTTGGAACCAGTCACATTATCATGAGTGACTGGTCCGCCCTTACCAGTAGCTTTATCATCATCACCATCAGATGAAGAAGATGATGAGGAAGAAGCTGATGAATCAGAAGGTACTGGCGAATCAGGGACATTTTACATAACACATTTACCAGTAGCAGGATCTATGATGAACTTGAGAGGCCTCCATGTACCAGGCCATGGAGAAGCAGCTGGAACCATACCAAAGTAGTGATAGTATGGCTGCTCATTAACTTTTTGTAGCGTGGCCAACCTCTCATATATCTCTTCTCTTGCTGGTCGATCCAGCTGAGATAATAGCTCAGTCAACTCCTCTTCTGGTAATTTGCTGGCTGAGACTATAGCACTTTGGGGATCAATAGTCAGCTAATCCACCAGCAAGGCAACTCTGGGAGTGATGGATACTCCCCTATAGATGAAGTTAGGTACAACTTCATCAGGATCTGGTACCTAGCACACATATGGTTTCTTCTCAGCAGAAGCAGTAGCTTGAGAAGAGTCAGTGGTGGCAGTAGCAGAGGTACTAGCATCCATAGTGGGTTCTGTAGAACCAGTGAAATATGCAGAAGAGGCAGCATTTGCTGCGATAAGCTCATCAGTAAGCACCACGTCATCTTGGTCACTACCTGTGATGATCTCCTCAATAGAAACAGTTGGAGAGGTAACAGTGGTAGTGCCAAAAATATCAACATCAAGAACCTCCTTAACAATATTACCAATGACCTTTTCAAGTACAGGAGGAGGTTCCATTATCATCTCCTCAACCACTACAGAATCAATGGTTGAAGCAGTAATACCAGAGACAGTAGGAGGAGTAACAGACATATCAGCAGTAGCTAACTCCTCATTACCAGTAAGAACAGTGGAACCAGGAACCACATTGTCTCCAGTAGAGCCAGCAGCAGTAAAAGCAATAGTACGAGTATCAGTACCACCAGTAGAGAAACGAATCAGTAGCACCAACACCAGTAGCAGAAACGGAGAGCTCATCAGTAGAAATAATAACATCCTTTTCTTGCTCCCCCTCTGGCTTCAACTAAGAACTGAAACAAAAGAACATTTTATGTTAACAACTGTAGAACCAAATAAATTTGACTCAACAATTGCATTTGTTGTTGGTCTCTGGGGACAGACTGGTGATTTAGTCAGCCCTTCGATTGAGACAGAGTTAGGTGTCTGTAAGTACAACTGTGACTCTGCTGACTCATTGGCAACACATGTTGACCCAGATAGTGTAAGAGTTCTGGCTGGTAATGATGTTGGAGTGAGACTCTTAGCATGATCCAAGTAACATTTAGGCTGTGCAGTGGCCTGAGCTGATTCAACACGATGAGGAACCAGCTCAAGACTACTTTGGGGGTCAGTTATGTTCTCTGCTGGTTGTACTGTCAGCAGAGTATATTGCATGATGTTCATTTTAGAAAAATGTGGAAGTGCCTGGTTAGAAGAGTATGGGTTGCTACTCTTCTTAACACTAGTTTTAAAACCAGTCAGCTTGGGAGTAAAGGTTGTGCCTTTAACTCCACTTTCATTTTTCAAGTCAGCAGTTAAAATATTTTTAATTAAGTTAGAGATTTCTGCTGTTTGGTCTAGAGATGCACCAGGTTCCATAGCAGCTTTCTTTTCAGAAGCAACAGTTGAGACTGGAGCAATCCCTCCTGTGGTTTGCTTGGATCCAGCTCTAGCTCGTTTAGATTTGCCTGTTACAAAGAAATAATTAAGCAACGGATTCCAATACTAGAAGTGGGTAGTCAGTATATAAGACTAGGGCTGTTCTTTATGATCAGAGTGCACTAGATTCTAATACAACTACTGCTTTACCAGTATGTGAGACGGTGGCTGTACTAGTTGAGGTAGCTGGCTTATTCCTTTTCACAGCTGGCTTTTACTGAGGTCCCTCCTACTCAGCTGGTGCAACACCAGAGGCAGTTATTGGGGCAACTCCAACTTGAGCAGCGAGATACTCAAGCATTGCTGGCGTCAAAGCAGCATATGGAGCAGTAGGTTTATCCTTTGGCATCCCCCCTTGCTTTAGAGGTAGGTCAAATGATTCATCAGCGATCTGCTGGTAAGCTTCACCCAGCTCATTTTCAAAAACAAGGCTCAAAAATCTTGGAAAGGGGATTAGATGTGTTCGTTTAGGTGCAAGCACCATTTCCCTTAACCTCAAATAGATTTCACCGGCGTAATCAATATTACGGTTAAACAGCATACCGAGACCAATCTTCAGCTCAAAATCTGAGTACTGATCAAAACTTCCAGACTTCTGGCTGATGCACTGAGTCAGCAACCCGAAAAAGTAATACCACAATGGTGGCATGTTCCTCCTTAACGGCGTATGAGCAATTAGACCAGTATATCCGATTGTCTCCAGCACTTCCCTCCTGAAATCATCGCTCATCGATGAATTAACAAATGGACCACCGGGTAATTGAAGAGCACGACGGATGGCATCAATAGTGATCGATCAGCGTAGGGTTTCAGTCACCATGCCACGAATACAAGGAGCATTCTGTTGAGTGGTGGCCATGGTGGCAGTATACCAGAATCTCTCTAAACAAGCCGGATAGAGGAGAGAAGGAACTCCGGTGATGGATCTCGCCAAGGGGCATCGCCTGATGTAGTCGATCAAACCCTCATAGCCAATGTTGGCTTTATACATGGGAATAGAGAGAGCATGTGCTACATTGCCTCTGAAAAGGCGAATCAGTGCATGGTCTGGTGCATTAGCAGCCCTAATCATGTTGGGGTAAAGATTGAACAGTGGACCCTGTACAACTTGTTCCTCAATGATCGGTGGAGGGTGTTGTTCCGGTTGTTGTGGTTCCACTGCTTGTCGTTGCTGTTGTTGTTCCTCTGGCTGATTCTTGGCAGGTGGTGATTGGTGTTGTTGTTCTACCATTGAAGAAATGTTGAAGATGAATGTATGAAATATTTGAAGATTTGGGATTTGTAGAGAGAAGAGTGTGTATTTGAAAGGTAAATCAAAGAGTTAATAACCGAAGGTTATTATGTGGAATTGATCGCCTTATTTAACCTTTTGGATTGGTGAAAAAAGTGCAGGAGAGAGAAAATGGCAACTATCATTTGTAGGCGCGTGGGCAGATGTGACAGACTGGCACGTTTTTGAGTGGACACAGACTGTTGACATGACGTTTAATCGGCTTGAACACTCATACCTCCCATTAAGCATTAAATGCAGCAGTTTTCAAATCAATTTGAAGTTAAAAACCATAAGATAAATTTTGTATTAAATACAAAAATTCT
Organism: Rutidosis leptorrhynchoides; assembly: GCF_046630445.1. NCBI lineage: Eukaryota > Viridiplantae > Streptophyta > Magnoliopsida > Asterales > Asteraceae > Rutidosis > Rutidosis leptorrhynchoides. The sequence goes on along the minus strand of NC_092335.1, from coordinate 324,981,154 downwards.
TTGTGACATTTAATATGTAATGAATTTAATTTTAAATCACTGGGAGTAAATGAGTTTCAGATTTAAGGTATCATTTAAGTATTGTGAGCTATTTATTATTTCGTTTTAAATATTGAATAACCATGATATAAAAGACCTTGTTGTGCTGACTGTTTGACATGTAGGCAGTAAGTGAAAGAATTTGTGACTTACTGGTTTGCCCTACATATTGTAAAGCCAGCACACCAACAAAGTTGCCTTTTATTTTAAAGTTCAAGCATACCCAGCTCAGAGATGAGATAGTTAAAATGTTTCTCATCTAAGGGCTTTGTGAAAAGATCTGCTAACTGCTGGTCTGTTGAAATAAAATGTAGCTCCACATCTCCTTTTTGAACATGATCCCTTATGAAATGATATCGAAAGTCAATGTGTTTAGTTCTTGAATGAATCACAGGATTGTTGGTAATAGCAATAGCACTTGTGTTGTCATAGTAGATTGGAGTTTTTGTAACATGAACACCATAGACTTTCAGCTGGCTTTGCATCCATAGTACTTGAGCAGTACAACTACCAGCAGAAACGTATTCTGCTCAGCAGTAGATGTGGACACAGTATTTTGCTTTTTGCTCGTCCAGCTAACTAGTCTACCACCCAGTAACTGGCAACCACCAGTAATACTTTTTCTGTCTATTTTACACCCTGCAAAGTCAGCATCTGAATACCCAATTAGCTCAAAATCCTAGTCTTTGGGATACCAAAGACCACGTTTAGCAGTACCTTTCAGATACCTAAATATTCTTTTTACTGCTAGCAAGTGTGACTCTTTAGGATCAGCTTGATATCTGGTATAGAGACATGTGGCAAACATAATGTCTGGTCTGCTGGCTGTAAGATAAAGTAGAGATCCAATCATACCTCTATATTCAGTGATATTGACTGGTTCACCATTGGGATCAGCATCTATTTTAATAGATGCTGCCATTGGGGTCCCTATATATTTTAAACAGGTCAGACTAAATTTCTTTAACATATCTTTGATATATTTATCTTGACTTATAAAAATTCCATCATCACGTTGTTTAATTTGCAATCCTAAAAAGTATTGCAAATCTCTTTGTAAGCTCATTTCATATGTCTTTGACATAAGTTTTGAAAAATCTTGATAATGTTTCTCATTTTTAGATCCATAAATAATATCATCCACATATATCTGTATCAGCAAGAGATCACCATCTATCTCTTTTGAGAACATAGTGGTATCAATTGTTCCAACTTTAAAACCTATACCAGTGAGATACACATGAAGTGTCTCATACCATGCTCTTGGTGCCTATTTGAGGCTATAAAGAGCTTTGTCTAGCTTGTAGACATGGTCTGGATATTTACTGCTTACAAAAACCAGGAGGCTGTTTGATATAAACTTTTTCTTGCAGCTTCCCATTTAGAAATGCAGATTTAACATCCATCTGGAATACCCTAAAGTTCATCTTAGCAACATATGCCAAGAACAATATGATAGCTTCCATCCTAGCCACTGGAGCATATGTCTCTTCATAATCTAATCCTTCTTCCTGTTTGAAACCCTGAGCTACCAATCTAGCTTTGTTTCTAATCACAATCCTATCTTCATCCATCTTATTCTTGAAGACCCACTTGGTACCAATGATCTTCTTAGTTTCATCATCAGGTTTAGGTAGCAATGTCCAAACCTTATTCCTATCAAACTGGGAGATCTCTTCTTGCATAGCTCCTGCCCAGCTTGGATCTTTGATTGCTTCATCAAGACATGTAGGTTCAATGTTAGACACAAAATTTACATGCATACAAAACTTGTTGGTTACATGTCTTCTTGTTTTAACACCACTTGCAAGATTACCAATAACTTGTTCAATTGGATGCTCCTTTGTCCATCTAGTTTTATGAACAGGTGAGCTTGTTGTGGAACATACAACATCTTGATCATCAGCTGGCTCAGAGGAATGAGTAGCAGTGGGAGACAGCTGTTCATTATGAGTGTAACCAGTACCAGCTTGAGATCCTTCAGAACCAGTAGACCTATGCTCCAATTGTAAAACTTCAGTATAGCCAGTAGGTCCGCATGGTTTAGACACAGATGGAACAGAGTGTTCTATCTCATCATCAGAGAACCCAGCAACATGGATTGGTGAGGGATTTGCTGCTGGTTCTTCTTCATCATCAAGATCTCGCTGAGTTGGCTCTTCAAATAGCAACTCCTCATCTTCTTGACCAGAAGATGAAGTAGGGGCAGTTTCATCAAATGTAACATTAATGGATTCTTCAAAACAGCCCCTTCTTTTATTGAAAACCCTGTATGCCTTTAACATGTTGGAATATCCCAAGAATATACCTTCATCAGCCTTAGCATCAAACTTGCCTAGCTGATCCCTATTGTTTAGAATGAAATAGGGAGTGCCAAATACATGAAGAAATGAAATTGAGGGTCTTCTGCCTTTGAGAACTTCATAAGCAGTTTTCTGATGTCTTTTCACAATTAAAGATCTATTCTAGGTAAAATATGCAGTATTCACAGCTTCTGCCCAATATGAATTTTCCAGTCCAGACTCAGCCAACATAGATCTTGCTACTTCAATGAGAGTTATGTTTCTTCTTTCTGCATCACCATTCTATTGAGGTGTTCTCATAGCAGAAAAGTTCTCTGAAATACCTTTGTCAGCACAAAATTCTTTCAATGTTGCATTTCTGAATTCTGTACCATGATCACTTCTAAGCTGCTTCACCAGTTGCCCATTCAGTAGTTCCATTCTTTTGATAAAATTGATAATTTCATCAGCAGCTTCACTCTTTTGCTTCAAGAAGAACACCCAAGTGTATCTGGAATATTCATCAACAATCACCAGTGTATACTTCTTCTCACTACAGCTGGCTATATTAACAGGACCAAAAAGATCCATATGAAGAAGGTGAAATGGTTTCTCAATAGATGAAATCTGCTTTGATTTGAATAAGGCATGGTGATGCTTCCCTTTTTCACAACCAGGACACAATCTGTCCTTCACATAAGACATTGTGGGTAGCCCAGACACCAAACTTTTACTAGATAACTTATGAATATCTTTGAAGTTGAGATGTGAGAGTCTCTTGTGACATAACCACTTCAGGTTGTCTGCTGCTTTTGAATAAAAACAAGTATCAGTTATTGTGACTGCTGTGTTCATGTCAATTTGATACATGTTCTCATGTCTTTTTGCTGTCAGCAGTGGCTTCCCTGTCTTATCAAAAATAGTGCAAATCCTCCTTCTGAACTAGAGTATCTTATTTTTGCTCGTCAGTTGGCTTATACTGAGTAGATTATGTTTAAGTCCAATGACATATGCTACATTTGAAAATGTAATATTCCCATTTGTTAAAGTACCAAAACCCTTTATGTAACCCACCGAATTATCTCCATATGATACAACTGGACCATCTTTTTCTTGATAGTCCATCAGCAGGGACTTACATCCGGTCATATGTCTCGAATAACCACTATCGAGATACCAGATTTGCGTGTTTTGAATACCCCGCACAGTAGATAAGAGATTAGTTCTTTTTGGGAACCCATCCAAGGATGGGTTCTGGAAGGGTCATCTTTGATGATCTCTTCCTGCCTGCTGGTTTGCTTGAAGAGGCAGCAGCAGATGGGGTTAGGGTAAGAGTACACCGGTTGGCTAAGTGAAACTTGCTGCCACATTTGTAGCATTTTCTCACATTTGGTATCGGTGACTGGTCATACACTGAGTAAATGGGTGCAGTAAGATCGGGTCTACTTTCAGATATGACAGCTATGAGCTGGTCAAGCTTGACAGTCATTATCTCAGTGATAGATGACCCATAACTTGATTTCACAATTTGGTTCACTTTTGCTTTTCCCTTAAGGGTAGCTTTCCTTTTAGAACCAGTATCATAATCATGGTATACTGCTTTGCCTTTGTTGTTTGACGAGTCATTGTGGGAAGTTACTGACCCGTCAGCTGATGCTGGTCGATTCTTGTGAATCTTGATTGCTTTCTTTGACTTGACAGTATTGCGTTTTGCTGGCTTGTCAGCAGCTACTGGTTGACCAGTACAATTTTCTTCAGCTGGCTCAGTATTGGTGGAATTTGAACACGAAGGGGAATCAATTGATTTTAACTTTATTTGATTATTTTCAGTGATTTCCCTTTTAATGCGTCTTTCCTTTGGAGTTATATAGTAAATGCTTGAGGGATCAATAGTTTCATCAATTGAAGTACTGGTTTCCTTGGCTTTTACTTCATCCTCCAAAATTTCTTTCATGGACGGTGGTGGGGTCTCAGAAGGTCTGACAAACTTATTTGTTAAGACCTTTTTACCCTTAACTATCTTGGCAAAAGTGTTTGGCAAGACAGCTTCAGGATCAGTTTCGAGAATGGGGTCCATGTAAGTAACTTCTGCAAGGGCAGCAGCAGCAGCATAGTCACCAGCAAAAAATACTTCAACTTGGGCAGGCACCTACTCATTCACACATTTTGCTGTGCGTTGAGCAGATGTACACAAGGAAGCAACAAACTTCTTGAGGTCGTTCAGCTGGTTCTTAACTTCTGCTGCCTCAACGTGAAGAGACTTTAAAGCAAAATTTTGTTTTTCAAGTTTTGAAATTTCATCCTTCAAGATCTTAATTTCATCAGTTTTGCTTTTAAGTTTATCATTTAAAGATTTGTTATCATTTTTAAAAACTTCTTCAAGGTTACTGCCTCTACATAAATCAACTCTTAGGTAGTCAAACATTTCAGCTTTTTCATCATCAGTATAAGTTCGAAAATTATCAACCTTATACAGCATTTCAGATTTCCATTGAGGTGAATCCTTTTTCCGATCAGCTTCCCTCATATCAGCCAAAAACATACTACCATTATCATCCTCATCAGACTCCTCAACCTCCTTGGCCATCAAACACAGCTTTTTACCCGAAGCATAACCAGCATCATCATCATCAGTATCACTGTCAGAAGATGAAGAAGAGCTGGTTTCATCCCAATCATGATGCTCAGTAACTAGAACCTTTTCTAGCTTCTTTCCCTTCTTATCAGCCTTTGCACTTTCCTTCATCTGAGCCTTCATAGCTTTGTACTTGTTCTTGTACTTATCAGCTTTTGAGAAGGAGTTAGCATGTGATGTTGAAGGTTTCCTGGACATGCATTCAGCAGCAAAATGTCCAACCTTCCCACAATTGTAACACTCAGATTTAGGACCCTTGACTGATTTGCTGATATACCTAGCACTTGGTTTCTTACTCCCTTTGTATGGCTTGTTGGTTCTATTATGATTGAACCTTTTGAACTGCCTAGCCAGCAAATCCATACCTTCAGCAAACCCTTCCACATCATCTTCATCATCACTGCTTTCTTCATACCCAGTACCACTATCCACCTCATCTTCAGCTAACTCATCTTCTGCCATCAACTTTTGAACCAGTAAAGCTTTTTGAGCTTTCTTTTTAGCAGCAGCAATAAGAGCAGTATCATCAGCTTTTGAGGATTTTGAGGTGGTGGGGGCAGACTTAAAGTTTTCTTTTAAATTCAGTTCAAGTTTAGCTTCTGCCTTCTCATGGTTCCAAAGTGTACCATAAAGAGAGGACATGTTAAAGTTCTTTAAGGTCTAGGTGGTTCTTAAGGGGTCAGTGACAGGTTTCCATTTAGTAGGCAGTGAGTCAATGAATTTGTTTACTTGTTCAAAATCAGTATTGATTTTTAAAGTAAGCAGGTCAGCAACTAAGGAGTTAAACCTAATGAAGGTTTGCTTAAGGGTCTCATTCTTATAGGCAAAGAACATTTCATACTCTCTTTTCAAAGCAATAATCTTGTTCTGCCTAACCTCATCCATGCCTTCATAAGTAACATCTAGATAGTCTAACAAAAGCTTAGCATTCAGCTTTCCCTTAATCAGTTTGAACAGGTGGTTAGGTAAAGTTATAGCTAACAGAGTTCTGATCTTAGGGTCAAGTCCAACACGACGTTTGTCCTCAGCATCCCATTTGGCTGAAGTGAGAACAACCTCTCTGCCAGGAATGGCAGGAGTGTCAGCAGTGGCAGGAATGCTATCAATAGTTTCAGTTGGGACAAATGGACCATCTGTGGCAATACCAGGCATAAGTGGGTCAATAGTGTAACGACCCTGTATTTTCCAACGTTTATTTATTAATAATTGTTATTATTAATACGTGTGATTAAATGAATGTATGTTATTACATTTACATGTTGCCATGATTGATCATACATGACTTTGAATTGCCTGAAACGTCTTTGTGACACACGTACATTACACGAATAATATTTTCAAGTATTATTTACATTCATGATTGAGCTTTATTAATCATTTTAAATTAACAAGTATTAATGGTTAATTACATGGGCTTTATTTGTTTAATTGCTACAAATTTGGAACTTGGGCTTTATATTTGTACATGGACTTAAAGAGCCCACCCTACATCTTATATGGACTTAATTAGCCCATTACTTCATGTAAGTATTACTTTAGAGATTAACTAGTTAGTTTAAGTTACATGGAATCTAGTTACACATCTTTCCCATGAACAAACACCTTATTAACCACCTTTTAAAGACTTTACCATGCATGGACTAGTGAAAAACTCCCTCCCCCATTCCTTGAAGCAAACCGTCGGTTTGCAATGCTACAAGGGAGGGTTTACTTCTTCTTTTTTTGTATCACTCTTCACTTGCATTCTCTCATTTCCAAAAAGACACACTTACTTGCTTCATCTTTTCTCTCATTTTTTTCTCTCTTTCTTGTAAGTATTATGAACAATTCTCTCTTCTTTTTGCTTGCTAAAAACCGAACCAAACATAATCATCATCATCATTTGTTCTTTGGTTGTTGTTTGATTACTTGTTTGTTATTGTTACTTACTTACTTGTTGTTGTAGTTATTCTTTACTAGTTACTAAGAACCAAACTTTCTAGTTTGATTCTTCATTTTATCTTGTTATTTCAAGAACATACAAGAACAAAACTCCCTAGTTTATGTTCTACACTTAAAGTATCAAAAGATTGTAAGTTCATAGTTGTTAAACTCATACTTGTAATTCATGTTTGTAAACTTAAAGTTTAATTTCTAAAGATCAAGACTTAGGATTGAATCTTTAAAAGTATGAAACACATGAACTTATTACTTGTTTATTTAGTTTATTTCTTTATATTATGTACTTTAATTTCATGTTTGTTGGTTTAAATCTCATACTTTCTTGAACTAAAATTAACTTTGAAAGTTCAAGAACATGTTAGTAAGCTTTCTTTAATTATAACTTGGTACACTTATGTTAGATCTAGACTTTTGGGTCTAGGATCTTCAAGATCTAACTAAGAACTATGTTCTACAACTTAAGATCTTTATTTTATAAGTTTATTTTCAAGTTGTAACTTAATATTAGTTTTAAAGTTCATGTATGTGTTAGATCTAAGACCTTGATGTAACTTTGGTTCATCAAACTTCATACAACTCTTAAGTGAGTTGTGCTACATGTCTTAGACCTACACCTGTGTCATAATAGTCAAAACTTGGTTAATATTACTTTTATAGTTCATGTATGTGTCAGATCTAAGACTTTGATGTAACTTTGGTTCATCAAAACACTTGCAACACTTAATTGAGTTGTGCTACTTATCTTAGACTTAAACTTGGGTTATGATGGTAAAAACTTGGTAAAAATGATGTAAACACATCAACGAGTTGTACACTTGAAGCTATATGTATCAAGGATGAGAACCGTGATAAGCATCGAGTACCAAGAAACCCCGGAACCTACTGTTTACTGTTACTGGGTCTGATCAGTACGACCTGGGCTACTATAAATATGATTTTCAGTTAGCTCTTTTCGAGTGTATAACTTTTCATATAGGACTCGTCTTAATCCGAGTTACGGTTTAGGATTTATGGCCCTCCGATCGTCACTATGTCCTTTTAACGTTGTGCTGAAAATTCTGACCTACTCGCACTTAGACCGTCGCCACGGTAAAACGAAGTCGAGTTTGCTTCTGGAATTTTTTCCACAACTAGAGGACTCATATACAGAGCCATGGCTACTGGTCTCACCTTATTTCAGTAGGTATAGTGGCCGTGGTGACTGATCGAACTCAGCCTTTGTTTTAAACTCTATACTTGAACAAAACTTACTTTACACCTTTTGTTTGATGATGAATGATGATGACCCTTAAGACCTTATTTACATACATTTAAACCTTTTGGGACGATTTACTGACTTAGTGTTATTTGACTTAGGTTGAGGACTTTCTGGACCTACACACTTGCTTATTTCCCGAGTCATACTTTACCGCTACTTTATCATTGTGAGTTATAGCATTCCCTTTTTACTTTAACTATTTTGGGAACTAAGAATACATGCGTGTTTTACGTTTTACATACTAGGCATGAGTACTTAAACTTTATATGTGTGAGTTATACAACGGCATAAACATTCCCTTTAGCTCGGTAACGTTTAGTCATTGGTTTTTGAACCAGTGAACGCGAATCTTAGATATGGATCCATAGGGTTTGACATCCCCACTCGGGCTAGTAGCGCTAGCATTTAACGGGTGTTTAATATTTCGTAAACATACGCACTTGCCAAGTGTACTTTCATGGGGTATAAACGTTAAGTTAGTTACCAAGTGCCCACGGTTAAACATATACTTTATCATACTGTTTTGAAACGCTCTTTGTAGCACCGAAATCTTGTGGCCTACCTTACATACTGTTATACTTAAACTATAGCTCACCAACCTTTGTGTTGACGTTTTTAAGCATGTTTTTCTCAGGTGCTTAAGGTTGCTTCCGCTGTATACTAGTCTTGCTGTAGACACCCGCTGCTTTAGAGATGTCACTGCATGAACTACTTTATCTTGCATTCAAACTTAATTACTTTTGAAACTATGATTTGTAACGACCTAAGGGTCACGCACTATTATATTTGCTTCTATTCATTGAAGCATACTTTGGTTGTAAAACATTTGGCGTTGGTTATGACGTCAGCTTTTATCATGAATGCAAACTTGTTTTGAAAACGCATATAGTGTTTGACCTTGTAATGATCCCGTTGTTGATGATCCGTACATGATGATTTAGTACGGGGTGTCACAAATAGACTCCGGGTGAAGAAGTTTCATACTCATCTTCATCGAATTTGGGTGGTCTATTGGATGAGCCATTTTCATGGTAAGCTGTATTTGAGTATACAGCCATGAGAGAATTCAGATCCAAGATATTAAATTATCAAGACTGAAGCTCTGATACCAGTTGTTGGTCCATTGATTAACAACAGGAGTATTGTAGAGGGGGGAGGGGGTGAATACAATTTCTTTTGATTAACTAACCAATTAAACACAGTTTAGTATTCAAGCATGTAATTTAAATAGAGTCAAAGGTAATTTTCAACTGTTATTCTTTATTGATTAAATCACAAAGAATTACAACTATCCTTGGCGGAATGATAGTTGGTTGATACAGATTTACCTAAGTATAGCTATGAGGATAAACTTAAAGCTATTACACGTTTTGGACTCTAAATAACAAAACCCACACCACTAGTTGTTACAATAGTGGATACAACAATTTATAGTAGTCCTATTAACCGTGTAATAGTTCTATTGTTCACTGGTACATAGGATGTCTGTACTTGTGGGGACAACTGCATCAGAGAGCGTGCTCTCCTCTTTCCTCTTTGGTAGATATTTGCAGGAACACCCCAATTTGGTTTGGCACCACTATTCGTTTAAAAAAATAGAATGTTGTGTTCCCTAGGCATTGACAAAGTATAGCACATGTCTGCACATGCATTAAACTTCTGCATTCCCACGTGGTCTTGTAAGGTCACTTATCAGCCGCCGACGCGTGTCCTTTCATGTTCAACTTTGTGTTTGACTTCTGTTGAATAGTACAATTGATGTAGACCACTCGAGAAATCACCATGCTTGTAATGGAGCATGGTTGTCTTGTGTTGTATGCTGCTTACCAGGTTTACTGGTTCTTCTTATGCTGAGTCACTTGATATTTTTGAATTGCTGAGTACTCATCCTGTGCTGATTCGAAGAATACACTCCACCTTGTGCTGGTAGATTAGGCAGCATACTGAACACTTGACATAGCAATATTTGCTGTCTATACATAAACAAACTTGTGCTGGCTGCACATAACATTTTAGTGCAAATAAATTACAGTTTTGTCATAATTAAATCCTTAATTATTTTGAGGACTCCACAAATAATAATAATAATAATAATAATAATAATAATAATAATAATAATAATAATAATAATAATAATAATAAAAATAAAAATAATAATAATAATAATAATAATAATAATAATAATAATAATAATAATAATAATAATAATAATAATAATAATAATAATAATAATAAGGTACATGCACGTGTCATACTCCTCAGTAGTCTATGGTTAAGATAAAAATAGCTCACCTTATTTTACCAATGAAAACTTAAAAAAAAAAAGTAGATGTTAGCGTGAACAGTGCAACTTGGATGATTTAACTCATATGATAATTGATATATAAGGATCAAAGAAAACTAAAAAAAAAAAATAGATGTTAGCGTGAACAGTGCAACTCGGATGATTTAACTCATATCATATTTGATATATAAGGTATTTTAATTAAATTGTATTGTATACCTTATTATAACACATGAATAGTGATAAAGTTATTAGACACGATGTAATACAACAACCAAAGGGTTTTTGGATTTAAGTTATTAGCCCTTCTAACCTTTCAATTTAGGATGATGAACAATATTATTTATATAAATGTTTGTATAAAATTCATATTTTTGAGAACTTTGGGTCGTAATGGATATAGCTAATGAAATGTCCCGTTCTTATTGATTAAAAACGTTCCATATTAATTGATTTCGTTGCGAGGTTTTGACCTCTATATGAGACGTTTTTCAAAGACTGCATTCATTTTTAAAACAAACCATAACCTTTATTTCATAAATAAAGGTTTAAAAAGCTTTACGTAGATTATCAAATAATGATAATCTAAAATATCATGTTTACACACGACCATTACATAATGGTTTACAATACAAATATGTTGCATCGAAATCAGTTTCTTGAATGCAGTTTTTACACAATATCATACAAACATGGACTTCAAATCTTGTCCTTATTTTAGTATGCAACAGCGGAAGCTCTTAGTATTCACCTGAGAATAAACATGTTTTAAACGTCAACAAAAATGTTGGTGAGTTATAGGTTTAACCTATATATATCAAATCGTAACAATAGACCACAAGATTTCATATTTCAATACACATCCCATACATAGAGATAAAAATCATTCATATGGTGAACACCTGGTAACCGACATTAACAAGATGCATATATAAGAATATCCCCATCATTCCGGGACACCCTTCGTATATGATATAAATTTCGAAGTACTAAAGCATCCGGTACTTTGGATGGGGTTTGTTAGGCCCAATAGATCTATCTTTAGGATTCGCGTCAATTAGGGTGTCTGTTCCCTAATTCTTAGATTACCAGACTTAATAAAAAGGGGCATATTCGATTTCGATAATTCAACCATAGAATGTAGTTTCACGTACTTGTGTCTATTTTGTAAATCATTTATAAAACCTGCATGTATTCTCATCCCAAAAATATTAGATTTTAAAAGTGGGACTATAACTCACTTTCACAGATTTTTACTTCGTCGAGAAGTAAGACTTGGCCACTGGTTGATTCACGAACCTATAACAATATATACATATATATCAAAGTATGTTCAAAATATATTTACAACACTTTTAATATATTTTGATGTTTTAAGTTTATTAAGTCAGCTATCCTCGTTAGTAACCTACAACTAGTTGTCCACAGTTAGATGTACAGAAATAAATCGATAAATATTATCTTGAATCAATCCACGACCCAGTGTATACGTATCTCAGTATTGATCACAACTCAAACTATATATATTTTGGAATCAACCTCAACCCTGTATAGCTAACTCCAACATTCACATATAGAGTGTCTATGGTTGTTCCGAAATATATATAGATGTGTCGACATGATAGGTCAAAACATTGTATACGTGTCTATGGTATCTCAAGATTACATAATATACAATACAAGTTGATTAAGTTATGGTTGGAATATATTTGTTACCAATTTTCACGTAGCTAAAATGAGAAAAATTATCCAATCTTGTTTTACCCATAACTTCTTCATTTTAAATCCGTTTTGAGTGAATCAAATTGCTATGGTTCCATATTGAACTATATTTTATGAATCTAAACATAAAAAGTATAGGTTTATAGTCGGAAAAATAAGTTACAAGTCATTTTTGTAAAGGTAGTCATTTCAGTCGAAAGAACGACGTCTAGATGACCATTTTAGAAAACATACTTCCACTTTGAGTTTAACCATAATTTTTGGATATAGTTTCATGTTCATAATAAAAATCATTTTCCCAAAATAACAACTTTTAAATCAAAGTTTTTCATAGTGTTTAATTAACTAACCCAAAACAGCCCGCGGTGTTACTACGACAGCGTAAATCCGGTTTTACGGTGTTTTTCGTGTTTCCAGGTTTTAAATCATTAAGTTAGCATATCATATAGATATAGAACATGTGTTTAGTTGATTTTAAAAGTCAAGTTAGAAGGATTAACTTTTATTTGCGAACAACTTTAGAATTAACTAAACTATGTTCTAGTGATTACAAGTTTAAACCTTCGAATAAGATAGCTTTATATGTATGAATCGAATGATGTTATGAACATCATTACTACCTAAAGTTCCTTGGATAAACCTACTGGAAATGAGAAAAATAGATCTAGCTTCAAAGGATCCTTGGATGGCTTGAAAGTTCTTGAAGCAGAATCATGACATGAAAACAATTTCAAGTAAGATTTCCACTCAAAATAAGATTGTTATAGTTATAGAAATTGAATTAAAGTTTGAATATGATTATTACCTTGTATTAGAAAGATAACCTACTGTAAGTAACAAAGGTTTCTTGATCTTGGATGATTACTTGGAATGGATTTAGAAAACTTGGAAGTAAACTTGCAATCTTGGAAGCATTCTTGATTTTATGAAACTAGAACTTTTGGAATTTATGAAGAACACTTAGAACTTGAAGATAGAACTTGAGAGAGATCAATTAGATGAATAAAATTGAAGAATGAAAGTGTTTGTAGGTATTTTTGGTCGTTGGTGTATGGATTAGATATAAAGGATATGTAATTTTGTTTTCATGTAAATAAGTCATGAATGATTACTCATATTTTTGTAATTTTATGAGATATTTCATGCTAGTTGCCAAATGATGGTTCCCACATGTGTTAGGTGACTCACATGGGCTGCTAAGAGCTGATCATTGGAGTGTATATACCAATAGTACATACATCTAAAAGCTATGTATTGTACGAGTACGAATACAGGTGCATACGAGTAGAATTGTTGATGAAACTGAACGAGGATGTAATTGTAAGCATTTTTGTTAAGTAGTAGTATTTTGATAAGTGTCTTGAAGTCTATCAAAAGTGTATGAATACATATTAAAACACTACATGTATATACATTTTAACTGAGTTGTTAAGTCATCGTTAGTCGTTACATGTAAATGTTGTTTTGAAACCTTTAGGTTAACGATCTTGTTGAATGTTGTTAACCCATTGTTTATTATAACAAATTAGATGTTAAATTGTTATATTATCATGATATTATGATATATAATATATCTTAGTATGATATATATACAGTTAAATGTCGTTACAACGATAATCTTTACATATATGTCTCGTTTCGAAATCATTAAGTTAGTAGTCTTATTTTTACATATGTATTTCATTGTTAATACACTTAATAATATATTTACTTATCATTTAACATAATTAACCAAGTGTATCAATATCTTAATATGATTCATATGTACCTAGTAAGACGTTGTTATAACGATAATCGTTATATATATCGTTTTCGAGTTTCTTAAATTAATAGTCTCATTTTTATGTATATAACTCATTGTTAAAATACCTAATGAGATACATACTTATAATAAAATCATGTTAACTATATATATAACCATATATATGTCATCGTATAGTTTTTACAAGTTTTAACGTTCGTGAATCACCGGTCAACTTGGGTGGTCAATTGTCTATATGAAAACTATTTCAATTAATCAAGTCTTAACAAGTTTGATTGCTTAACATGTTGGAAACAATTAATCATGTAAATAAGAATTTCATTTAATATTTATATAAACATGGAAAAGTTCAGGTCACTACAGTACCTACCCGTTAAATAAATTTCGTCCCGAAATTTTAAGTAGTTGGAGGTGTTGACGTATCTTCTGGAAATAAATGCGGGTATTTCTTCTTCATCTGATCTTCACGCTCCAGGTGAACTACGTTCCTCTACGAGCATTCCATCGAACCTTAACAATCGGTATCTTGTTTTGTTTAAGTCTCTTAACCTCACGATCCATTATTTCGACGGGTTCTTCAATGAATTGAAGTTTTTCATTGATTTGGATTTCGTCCAACGGAATAGTGAGATCTTCTTTAGCAAAACATTTCTTCAAATTTGAGACGTGGAAAGTGTTATGTACAGCCGCGATTTGTTGAGGTAGCTCCAGTTGGTAAGCTACTGGTCCGACACGATTTATAATCTTGAATGGTCCAATGTACCTTGGATTTAGTTTCCCCAGTTTACCAAATCGAACAACGCCTTTCCAAGGTGAAACCTTAAGCATGACCATTTCTCCAATTTCAAACTCTATATCTTTTCTTTTACTGTCCGCGTAGCTCTTTTGTCGACTCTGGGCGGTTTTCAATCTTTGTTGAATTTGGATGATTTTCTCGGTAGTTTCTTGTATTATCTCCGGACCCGTAATCTGTCTATCCCCCACTTCACTCCAACAAATCGGAGACCTGCACTTTCTACCATAAAGTGCTTCAAACGGTGCCATCTCAATGCTTGAATGGTAGCTGTTGTTGTAGTAAAATTCTGCTAACGGTAGATGTCGATCCCAACTGTTTCCGAAATCAATAACACATGCTCGTAGCATGTCTTCAAGCGTTTGTATCATCCTTTCGCTCTGTCCATCAGTTTGTGGATGATAGGCAGTACTCATGTCTAGACGAGTTCCTAATGCTTGCTGTAATGTCTGCTAGAATCTTGAAATAAATCTGCCATCCCTATCAGAGATAATAGAGATTGGTATTCCATGTCTGGAGATGACTTCCTTCAAATACAGTCGTGCTAACTTCTCCATCTTGTCATCTTCTCTTATTGGCAGGAAGTGTGCTGATTTGGTGAGACGATCAACTATTACCCAAATAGTATCAAAACCACTTGCAGTCCTTGGCAATTTAGTGATGAAATCCATGGTAATATTTTCCCATTTCCATTCCGGGATTTCGGGTTGTTGAAGTAGACCTGATGGTTTCTGATGCTCAGCTTTGACCTTAGAACACGTCAAACATTCTCCTACGTATTTAGCAACATCGGCTTTCATACCCGGCCACCAAAAATGTTTCTTGAGATCCTTGTACATCTTCCCCGTTCCAGGATGTATTGAGTATCTGGTTTTATGAGCTTCTCTAAGTACCATTTCTCTCATATCTCCAAATTTTGGTACCCAAATTCTTTCAGCCCTATATCGGGTTCCGTCTTCCCAAATATTAAGATGCTTCTCCGATCCTTTGGGTATTTCATCCTT
The DNA here is from genome assembly GCF_046630445.1 of Rutidosis leptorrhynchoides. Classification (NCBI taxonomy): domain Eukaryota; kingdom Viridiplantae; phylum Streptophyta; class Magnoliopsida; order Asterales; family Asteraceae; genus Rutidosis; species Rutidosis leptorrhynchoides. The sequence goes on along the minus strand of NC_092335.1, from coordinate 324,965,434 downwards.
TAAATTTCCCTCTTTTAAAACTCCTTGTTGCGCCTCCTTTATTTGAGTAGTAAGGTTAGTGTGAATCATTATATTCATAGATTTTACTCGAATGGGTTCTCTGTCCTTTCTGCTCAAGGCGTCAGCTACCACATTTTCCTTCCTCGAGTGGTAACGAATCTCAAAGTCGTAATCATTCAACAATTCAATCCACCTACGCTGCCTCATATTCAATTGTTTCTGATTAAATATGTGTTGAAGACTTTTGTGGTCGGTATATATAATACTTTTGACCCCATATAAGTAGTGCCTCCAAGTCTTTAATGCAAAAACAACCGCGCCTAATTCCAAATCATGCGTCGTATAATTTTGCTCGTGAATCTTCAATTGTCTAGACGCATAAGCAATCACCTTCGTCCGTTGCATTAATACACAACCGAGACCTTGCTTTGATGTGTCACAATAAATCACAAAATCATCATTCCCTTCAGGCAATGACAATATAGGTGCCGTAGTTAGCTTTTTCTTCAATAATTGAAACGCCTTTTCTTGTTCATCCTTCCATTCAAATTTCTTCCCTTTATGCGTTAATGCAGTCAAGGGTTTTGCTATTTTGGAGAAGTCTTGGATGAACCTTCTGTAGTAACCAGCTGGTCCTAAAAACTGGCGTATGTGTTTCGGAGTTTTTGGGGTTTCCCACTTTTCAACAGTTTCTATCTTTGCCGGATCCACCTTAATACCTTTTTTGTTCACTATGTGACCGAGAAATTGAACTTCTTCCAACCAAAATGCACACTTTGAAAATTTAGCGTACAATTCTTCCTTCCTCAATACTTCTAACACCTTTCTCAAATGTTCACCGTGTTCTTGGTCATTCTTTGAGTAAATAAGTATGTCATCAATGAAAACAATGACAAACTTGTCAAGGTATGGCCCACACACTCGGTTCATAAGGTCCATGAACACAGCTGGTGCGTTAGTCAATCCAAACGGCATAACCATAAACTCGTAATGACCATAACGCGTCCTAAAAGCAGTTTTTAGAATATCATCCTCCTTTACTCGCATTTGATGATATCCAGAACGTAAATCGATCTTCGAATAAACTGACGAGCCTTGTAGTTGATCAAATAAGTCGTCAATTCTCGGCAGTGGATAACGGTTTTTGATGTTAAGTTTGTTCAACTCTCTGTAGTCAATACACAACCTAAATGCACCATCCTTCTTCTTGACAAATAAAACAGGAGCTCCCCATGGTGATGTGCTTGGTCGAATGAAACCACGTTCTAATAGTTCTTGCAGTTGGCTTTGCAGTTCTTTTATCTCGCTGGGCGCGAGTCTGTAAGGAGCACGAGCTATTGGTGCAGCTCCTGGTACAAGATCTATTTGAAATTCAACGGATCGATGTGGGGGTAATCCCGGTAATTCTTTCGGAAATACATCGGGAAATTCTTTTGCGACGAGAACATCATTGATGCTCTTTTCTTTAGTTTGTACTTTCTCGACGTGTGCTAGAACAGCATAGCAACCTTTTCTTATTAGTTTTTGTGCCTTCAAATTACTAATAAGATGTAGCTTCGTGTTGCCCTTTTCTCCGTACACCATTAAGGGTTTTCCTTTTTCTCGTATAATGCGAATTGCATTTTTGTAACAAACGATCTCTGCTTTCACTTCTTTCAACCAGTCCATACCGATTATCACATCAAAACTCCCTAACTCTACTGGTATCAAGTCAATCTTAAATATTTCGCTACACAGTTTAATTTCTCGATTCTGGCATATATTATCTGCGGAAATTAATTTACCATTTGCTAATTCGAGTAAAAATTTACTATCCAAAGGCGTCAATGGACAACTTAATTTAGCACAAAAATCTCTACTCATATAGCTTCTATCCGCACCCGAATCAAATAAAACGTAAGCAGATTTATTGTCAATAAGAAACGTACCCGTAACAAGCTCCGGGTCATCCTGTGCCTCTGCCGCATTAATATTGAAAACTCTTCCGCGGCCTTGTCCATTCGTGTTCTCCTGGTTCGGGCAATTTCTAATAATGTGGCCCAGTTTTTCACATTTATAACAAACTACATTGGCATAACTTGCTCCGACACTACTTGCTCCGCCATTACTCATTCCGACACCATTTGTTCCTTTCGTTCTGTTAACCCCTGGTCCGTAGACCTCACACTTTGCCGCGCTATGACCATTTCTTTTACACTTGTTGCAAAATTTGGTGCAGAACCCCGAGTGATACTTTTCACACCTTTGGCATAGCTGCTTCTGATTGTTGTTATTGTTGAGGTTGTTATTGTTGTTGGGATGACTGTTGTAGTTGCTGTTGTTGTTGTTGTTGTTGTTGTTGTTGTTGTTGTTGTTGTTGTTGTTGTTGTTGGGCCGTTTGTTGTAGTTGCGATTGATGTTGCAATTGTTGGGATAATTGTTGCGATTATTATTGTAATTGCTATTGTTATTGTATTGGTGATTCTTATCACCGTTTTCCTCCCACTTTCTTTTGACTTGCTTCACATTGGCCTCTTCAGCCGTCTGTTCTTTAATTCTTTCCTCAATCTGGTTCACTAGTTTGTGAGCCATTCTACATGCCTGTTGTATGGAGGCAGGCTCGTGTGAACTTATATCTTCTTGGATTCTTTCTGGTAATCCTTTCACAAACGCGTCGATCTTCTCTTCCTCATCTTCGAACGCTCCCGGACACAATAGGCACAATTCTGTGAATCGTCTTTCGTACGTGGTAATATCAAATCCTTGGGTTCGTAACCCTCTAAGTTCTGTCTTGAGCTTATTGACCTCGGTTCTGGGACGGTACTTCTCGTTCATCAAGTGCTTGAATGCTGACCACGGTAGTGCGTACGCATCATCTTGTCCCACTTACTCTAGATAGGTATTCCACCATGTTAACGCAGAACCTGTGAAGGTATGCGTAGCGTACTTCACTTTGTCCTCTTCAGTACACTTACTTATGGCAAACACCGATTCGACCTTCTCGGTCCACTGTTTCAATCCGATCGGTCCTTCGGTTCCATTAAATTCCAAAGGTTTGCAGGCAGTGAATTCTTTGTAGGTACATCCTACACGATTTCCTGTACTGCTAGATCCAAGGTTATTGTTGGTATGTAGCGCAGCCTGTACTGCGGCTATGTTTGAAGCTAGAAAAGTACGGAATTCCTCTTCATTCATATTCACGGTGTGTTGAGTAGTCGGTGCCATTTCCTTCAAAATAGTCAAATGGAACAAGTTAATCATACAGAATATTAAGAGTAGTTAATAGTATTTCGTAGCATAATATGAACTCATTTATAAAAGCTTTTTCTTCATATTAGCGTTTTATAAGTTTAAATTCGGGTAGTACCTACCCGTTAAGTTCATACTTAGTAGCTAATATACAATTCAACTACTACAATTCTATATGAAAAACTGATTATAATAATATTTCACGTTCAAACTTTTATACAATATTTTACAAACTTACAATACCGCTTATTTTACATAAAGCATGAAATATAGCACACAATAACTTTGATACAAGATAGTTGTGAAGATAATTCTAGCTAGTACACAAGTCGTTCAGCAAAGGCAATAAAGACACGTAATTCATACGTCCAGAAACAAGTCATGCATTCTGGTTTTACTAGGACTACTTCCCATCCTTGGTCTTGTGGAACATAACCGTTATGGCCGTTGATAAGACAGCGTGTTGTAACGTCGTCAAAGGGACGAGGGTTACGTAATGACCAACAGTCTCGTAATAACCTAAAAACCTCATTTCTTACCCCAATTACCGACTCCGTCACTTGTGGGAACGTTTTGTTTAATAGTTGTAGCCCGATGTTCTTTTTCTCACTTTGGTGAGAAGCGAACATTACTAACCCGTAAGCATAGCATGCTTCTTTATGTTGCATGTTAGCCGCTTTTTCTAAATCATGAAGTCCTATATTCGGATACATTGAGTCAAAATAATTTCTTAACCCGTTGCGTAAAATAGCATTTAGGTTCCCCGCAATGTATGCGTCAAAGTAAATACATCATAACTTATGGGTTTCCCAATGTGATATCCCCTACCTTTCAAACGAAAGTCTCTTATAAACCAAGACATTCTTGGAACGTTCTTCGAATATCTTACAAACTGATTTCGCCGTAAATAGTTGTGCCGAAGAATTTTGACCGACTCTAGACAAGATTTCATCAATCATGTCTCCGAGTAGGTCTCTTAAAATATTGGGTTGTCTACCCATTTTGTGTTTTTATACTGTAAAATAGACAAGAGTTAGATTCATAAAAAAAATACTTATTAATACAAGCAATTTTTACATATATCATAAAGCATAAGCACACTATATTACATATATTACACCATACGAATACAACTATCTTATTCCGACTCGCTCATTTCTTCTTCTTCGATTTTGGTTCGTTTTGCCATGATTCTAGGGATATATGATGTTCCCCTAATACGAGCCGTCGTTTTCCACATTGGTCTAGAAAAACCTGGTGGTTTAGAGGTTCCCGGGTTATTGTTACAATTTAAGAAATACGGATGTTGACGATACATATAAAGTTCATCGGGGTTAGAATCAGATTTCCCTATTTTTATGCCCTTTCCCTTATTGTTCTCTTTTGCCTTTTTAAATTCAGTTGGGGTAATTTCTATAACATCATCGGAATTCTCGTCGGAATCCGATTCATCGGAGAATTGGTAATCCTCCCAATATTTTGCTTCCTTGGCGGAAACACCATTGACCATAATTAACCTTGGTCGGTTGGTTGAGGATTTTCTTTTACTTAACCGTTTTATTATTTCCCCCACCGGTTCTATTTCCTCCTCTGGTTCCTCCTCTTCCGGTTCTGATTCTTCTTCCGGTTCTAATCCTTCTTCCGGTTCCTCTTCGGGAACTTGTGAATCAGTCCAATATATATTCGACTCTTCGTTATTATTAGGTGAGTCAATGGGATTTGTGCTAGAGGTAGACATCTATCACACAATATCAAACATGTTAAGAGATTAATATATCACATAATATATACATGTTAATAATATATAGTTTCCAACAAAAATGTTAAGCAATCATTTTTAAAGATAACACGGTCGAAGTCCAGACTCACTAATGCATCCTAACAAACTCGATAAGACACACTAATGCAAATTTTCTGGTTCTCTAAGACCAACGCTCGGATACCAACTGAAATGTCCCGTTCTTATTGATTAAAAACGTTCCATATTAATTGATTTCGTTGCGAGGTTTTGACCTCTATATGAGACGTTTTTCAAAGACTGCATTCATTTTTAAAACAAACAATAACCTTTATTTCATAAATAAAGGTTTAAAAAGCTTTACGTAGATTATCAAATAATGATAATCTAAAATATCCTGTTTACACACGACCATTACATAATGGTTTACAATACAAATATGTTGCATCGAAATCAGTTTCTTGAATGCAGTTTTTACACAATATCATACAAACATGGACTCCAAATCTTGTCCTTATTTTAGTATGCAACAGCGGAAGCTCTTAGTATTCACCTGAGAATAAACATGCTTTAAACGTCAACAAAAATGTTGGTGAGTTATAGGTTTAACCTATATATATCAAATCGTAGCAATAGACCACAAGATTTCATATTTCAATACACATCCCATACATAGAGATAAAAATCATTCATATGGTGAACACCTGGTAACCGACATTAACAAGATGCATATATAAGAATATCCCCATCATTCCGGGAAACCCTTCGGATATGATATAAATTTCGAAGTACTAAAGCATCCGGTACTTTGGATGGGGTTTGTTAGGCCCAATAGATCTATCTTTAGGATTCGTGTCAATTAGGGTGTCTGTTCCCTAATTCTTAGATTACCAGACTTAATAAAAAGGGGCATATTCGATTTCGATAATTTAACCATAAAATGTAGTTTCACGTACTTGTGTCTATTTTGTAAATCATTTATAAAACCTGCATGTATTCTCATCCCAAAAATATTAGATTTTAAAAGTGGGACTATAACTCACTTTCACAGATTTTTACTTCGTCGGGAAGTAAGACTTGGCCACTGGTTGATTCACGAACCTATAACAATATATACATATATATCAAAGTATGTTCAAAATATATTTACAACACTTTTAATATATTTTGATGTTTTAAGTTTATTAAGTCAGCTGTCCTCGTTAGTAACCTACAACTAGTTGTCCACAGTTAGATGTACAGAAATAAATCGATAAATATTATCTTGAATCAATCCACGACCCAGTGTATACGTATCCCAGTATTGATCACAACTCAAACTATATATATTTTGGAATCAACCTCAACCCTGTATAGCTAACTCCAACATTCACATATAGAGTGTCTATGGTTGTTCCGAAATATATATAGATGTGTCAACATGATAGGTCGAAACATTGTATACGTGTCTATTGTATCTCAAGATTACATAATATACAATACAAGTTGATTAAGTTATGGTTGGAATATATTTGTTACCAATTTTCACGTAGCTAAAATGAGAAAAATTATCCAATCTTGTTTTACCCATAACTTCTTCATTTTAAATCCGTTTTGAGTGAATCAAATTGCTATGGTTTCATATTGAACTATATTTTATGAATATAAACAGAAAAAGTATAGGTTTATAGTCGGAAAAATAAGTTACAAGTCGTTTTTGTAAAGGTAGTCATTTCAGTCGAAAGAACGACGTCTAGATGACCATTTTAGAAAACATACTTCCACTTTGAGTTTAACCATAATTTTTGGATATAGTTTCATGTTCATAATAAAAATCATTTTCCTAGAATAAGAACTTTTAAATCAAAGTTTTTCATAGTGTTTAATTAACTAACCCAAAACAGCCCGCGGTGTTACTACGACGGCGTAAATCCGGTTTTACGGTGTTTTTCGTGTTTCCAGGTTTTAAATGATTAAGTTAGCATATCATATAGATATAGAACATGTGTTTAGTTGATTTTAAAAGTCAAGTTAGAAGGATTAACTTTTATTTGCAAACAAGTTTAGAATTAACTAAACTATGTTCTAGTGATTACAAGTTTAAACCTTCGAATAAGATAGCTTTATATGTATGAATCGAATGATGTTATGAACATCATTACTACCTGAAGTTCCTTGGATAAACCTACTGGAAATGAGAAAAATAGATCTAGCTTCAAAGGATTCTTGGATGGCTTGAAAGTTCTTGAAGCAGAATCATGACACGAAAACAATTTCAAGTAAGATTTCCACTCGAAATAAGATTGTTATAGTTATAGAAATTGAATTAAAGTTTGAATATGATTATTACCTTGTATTAGAAATATAACCTACTGTAAGTAACAAAGGTTTCTTGATCTTGGATGATTACTTGGAATGGATTTAGAAAACTTGGAAGTAAACTTGCAATCTTGGAAGTATTATTGATTTTATGAAACTAGAACTTTTGGAATTTATGAAGAACACTTAGAACTTGAAGATAGAACTTGAGATAGATCAATTAGATGAAGAAAATTGAAGAATGAAAGTGTTTGTAGGTGTTTTTGGTCGTTGGTGTATGGATTAGATATAAAGGATATGTAATTTTGTTTTCATGTAAATAAGTCATGAATGATTACTCATATTTTTGTAATTTTATGAGATATTTCATGCTAGTTGCCAAATGATGGTTCCCACATGTGTTAGGTGACTCACATGGGCTGCTAAGAGCTGATCATTGGAGTGTATATACCAATAGTACATACATCTAAAAGCTGTGTATTGTACGAGTACGAATACGGGTGCATACAAGTAGAATTGTTGATGAAACTGAACGAGGATGTAATTTTAAGCATTTTTGTTAAGTAGAAGTATTTTGATAAGTGTCTTGAAGTCTTTCAAAAGTGTATGAATACATATTAAAACACTACATGTATATACATTTTAACTGAGTCGTTAAGTCATCGTTAGTCGTTACATGTAAATGTTGTTTTGAAACCTTTAGGTTAACGATCTTGTTGAATGTTGTTAACCCATTGTTTATTATAACAAATGAGATGTTAAATTGTTATATTATCATGATATTATGATATATAATATATCTTAGTATGATATATATACAGTTAAATGTCGTTACAACGATAATCGTTACATATACGTCTCGTTTCGAAATCATTAAGTTAGTAGTCTTATTTTTACATATGTATTTCATTGTTAATACACTTAATAATATATTTACTTATCATTTAACATAATTAACCAAGTGTATCAATATCTTAATATGATTCATATGTACCTAGTAAGACGTTGTTATAACGATAATCGTTATATATATCGTTTTCGAGTTTCTTAAATTAATAGTCTCATTTTTATGTATATAACTCATTGTTAAAATACCTAATGAGATACATACTTATAATAAAATCATGTTAACTATATATATAACCATATATATGTCATCGTATAGTTTTTACAAGTTTTAACGTTCGTGAATCACCGGTCAACTTGGGTGGTCAATTGTCTATATGAAAACTATTTCAATTAATCAAGTCTTAACAAGTTTGATTGCTTAACATGTTGGAAACAATTAATCATGTAAATAACAATTTTATTTAATATTTATATAAACATGGAAAAGTTCGGGTCACTACAGCTAACATATTTAAGATTCACGCGTTTGATCTATAACTAACTCGTTAATTCACATGAAATACGACTAATTAAATTTTTTTCAGCAAATTCCATAAAAAGGTAACATATTTTACTCGTTTTTCTATTTTCGGTAATTTATTTTATTCGGATATAAAAAATGATTCCTTTTTAAGTTGATCAAAGAATATGTGATCATTAAGTTCTGAAAGTTTACTTTCCATCAAGGATCACCACGGTCTGTTAGTGGCATGGTCGTGATACTGACCGCATGTTTATTTTTATTTTTTTAGAACTACATAGATCGAGAATTAAACGGATCACTTTACGGTTCATTCGTGTCTTCAGCCGTATGCATACTTCTTTTTATGAAAATGACTCTTTAGGTTTATATATTAGATTTAGTGGTCGTTTGCTGGAGAAAATGTAAGTCCATGAACTTGCGTTTTTACCTTAACATTACTTGTCATTGCTCATGATTATTGTCATCATCAAAACCTATACTAACGTTTAATTTAACGTTGAATCTTAAACCAACAATGTGCTTAGGATTAAAGTCCATGCTTAATGCTTATAGCTATTTGTTGATTCTACCGAGTTTATGATTAAAGCAAAAGTTGCTTTGTTAACCAAAACTCAAACAACTAGCCTTTGATAAAAGTTTGAATTATAGAATGGAAATTATCCAAATCTATACTTAGCTTACTTAGGTATTCATGATGGAATGTCAAGAAAAAAAAGACTTGACCAAAGTGTTTGACAAGTCACTTTCATAAGGCTAAGTTCAAGATAATTCAAAAACTTTAAGCTTAAAGCATTGGTGCGCGCTATTGCACACTTTATGCAGGTAACATAATTTTAGCAATAGTCCAACACACTTAAGGAGAAAGAATTGTTGCACAGGTATATTATTTGGACTATTGAAAAAGGTCGTTGACACAGTTGATCGTTGACCTGATTGTTAGACATATGTCAAGATCATCTATTCACATATAAAACGAAGACACATTCAAAGCTTAAAGATGATCCGAGGCCTCTAGAACATCATTCATTGGAGATGTGAATTATCCAAGTAAGCTTTAATCTTTCAACGAGACCGAAAGATTCTTGGTGTGGCTTATTAAAAATAAGTGATGTAATTGGATCTCCACCGGATTTGAAGAAAAGCTTAGTGAAGCTAATCTCTCAACATGTTATGTCGATGACTGGATTAAGAAGTATTAGTTAACATCCTCCCCAACCACTATAAATCTTTGTGTTTGTTGCACTTTACATTCTTTACATATTGAATTAACAAACACAAAGGCTTCTGCACTTAAAACTTGTTCTTAGAATGTTTGTTGCAGCTATTCAACAAGGGAAAATGACAATTTTCAAAGGACAAAAACGGCTATAAGAATCAGATGTCAGGGGTACACGGTCGAACCACGGTCGACCGTGCACTGAGCCGTACAACTTCCAGGCAGATTTCTCTTTCCTATAAAAGCCAAGCCTTGAAGCATTTGAAGACTCAACTCTTGCACTCATATTTTCTTATACTTTATGATATCATTCTTATAATTCATTATAATCTTTTAGAGTGATTCTAGCAACAGTACTTGTAAGCTTAAGTTGTAAGTTTACTTCTAAACTATCTTCTTAAAGGGATCTAGAAGGTAGTTGTGTTTTCACTAGGATAGTGCATTAGGATCTTGTGGTAAGAGATTTAGGTGTTTGTGAAGTCTTCAAAGAGACGTAAGGATTCACAAGTTGCGGCTTATCGAAGTACTAGTGCTGTATCCGGACACTCCACCGAGTTTGGAGTATCATAGTGAAGAAAAATCTCAATTCGTAGAATTGGAGAATGGATTAAGGAAGATTAGTTAACATCTTCCCAAACCACTATATATCGTTGTGTTTGTTCTCTCTTCCTTTATCTCTTCGATTACATATACATTTACATATATTTTATACGTATTGTTTGAGAACAAACATTTTAAGTCACACTATATCAAGTTCAAGTTCAAGTAAACGTAAATAAATTTTTAAAAATCGACTAAGTAACTATTCACCCCCCCCCCCCATCTAGTTTCTTACAATTGGTATCAGAGCGGTTGCTCTAAACGTTTTGTTAAAAATTACTAATTTGAATTAGGACTAATTTTTGTAAATATTAGAGTTTAAGATCATGGAAAAAAATTTTGAGAAGTTGAACTATAGTGAAGGTTGGTCCATGCAAAGGCCTCCACTCCTTGAAAGTGAAGGATTTTGTTATTGGAAGCATCGATTTGAAACGTATGTCCACTGATATATAGACTATTAGAACATCATTACTAAAAGTGATTATGTTCCATTTAAGTTTGGTGATGATAGAAAAACTAAAATCTTTATACCTAAGGAAGAGTGGACTAAGGAACACAAAGTAGATGTAGGTAAAAACTATGAACCAAAAATGACCATTTTTAATGTTTTGCCTAGGAAAGAATATGAGAGAGTTTTTATGATGGGTAGTGCTAAAGAAATTTGGGATAGTATCATGGTTACTCATCATGGAAACCCGCAAGTCATAGAAAATAAAGTAGAATTGCTTATAACTAAATATGAACAATTTGTCATTGAAGATTATGAGAAAATAGATAGTGCTTATACTAGATTTAACAATATTTGTTCATGTTTGAAAGCTCTAGGTACAATCTATACGGATAAGAAATATGTTCGAAAATTCTTGAGAGCTCTACCATCAAGATGGAGACCAAAAGTGACGGCCATTGACGAATCAAAGAATGCAGAAAAGTTAACTCTAGATGAACTCATTGGAAATCTCAAAGTACATGAGGTCATACTAGACAAAGATGATGAAGTGGAAAAGGCCAAAATAGAGAAGAAGAAGTTAATTGCTCTAAAGGCTAAGATTCATGAAGAATATGATATCGATGATGATGATGACGCTATTCTAAATGATGATGAACAACTTGCATTCATTGTTCGCTCATTTAATAATTTTATCGAAGGCCGGGAAACCATGTTCGTCCTCCAATGGAACCGAAGAAAACACCATTCGATTCCAAGAAGAAGTTGTGCGAAAATACTTTGGGTGAGGTGATTCAAATCACTTGATAAGTGAATGTCCAAAGAGAAAGAATGAAAAGGATTTTCTTAGAGGTGCATGGGATGATGAATAAAATGACACACAAGAAGAGGGAAAAGAAACGTGTCTCATGGCCATTGATATTCCAAATGACGACAACAAAGCATCACAAGTCGGACAAACTGACAATGAGGTACTTTCAAATACGTTTGAGTTTAATGTTGAAAACTTTGTTAAATTATGTGTCTTGAGTAATAAAGTAAGTAATAACAACACAAGTCTAAAGGAAGAAAATAACTTACTTAGGTTAGAAATCTTACAACTCAAAGAAAGAATCTCCAACTCACAAGAATGTCTCACATGTGATGATTAAAACATGAAAACCTTGTTTTAAACAAAGCTAACAAACTACTTGAAAATAGAATTAAATTTTCAAAATATGATGGAAGTAGTAAAGTGCTAGAAAATATTTTGAATGTTCAAAAACCAAAGAATAACAAACAAGGGTTAGGATATAAGAAGAATACTCCTGAGGTAGAAACATCTAAACATAAACCTATAGTATTTGTTAAACCCCAAGAAAAACTCAAAGTAGTAGAAATATTAAAACTAAAAGGAGAAAAATCAACAAAGGCTACCATGATTGATCAAGTTAAAACAAATAGGAAAGAAATCAAGTCACTTGTGAAAAATCCTTTAAAAAGAATGATTAATCAAATTACTAGGAGTAACAAGACCGAAACTAAAACACATCTCAAAAAGAACAATAATGTCAAAATTGTGAGAAGATGGGTTAGAGTAGGAATCTTTGATGCTAATCATCCCGGACTCAACAAACATTGGGTACCAAAATTATTGATTAATTAAATATAGGTATGTCTCAATGGTGTTGTACAAAATGAAGATTGAATAATTGATAGCGGATGTACAACACACATGACGGGCAACAAAGAATTCTTCACAAAGTATACGAAGCACAATGGAGGTGATGTAATCTTTGGTGGCGATGTGAGAGGAAAAATCGTCGGTAAAGGTAACATTACTAATCAAAAGATTACACTTGATAATGTGTTACACATTAAAAACCTAAGCTTTAACTTGCTAAGTGTGGGAAGAATATGTGATAAAGAATATAACATGACATTTACTAAAAATTCCTCACACATAATAAAAAATGGTAAAAGTGTCATAAGTGAAATTAGGAAGAAAGGCCTTTGTAAACTAGATGACTTCAAATATGTAGATATTTATCTAACCTCTATACATGATACTACTACTTTGTGGCATAGAAGACTAGAGCATGCTAATATGAAATTAATTCATAACATATCTTCAAAAGACATAGTTAGAGACTTGCCTAAATTGAAATATGCAAGTCATTTTTATGATACATGCAAAGTAGGAAAACAAGTTCATGCAAGTCATAAGCCTAAGAATTTTATATCTACTAAAAGATGTCTAGAAATTTTACACATGGATTTATTTGGGTCATCGGTCGTACAAAGTTATGGAGGAAATTTTTATACTTTAGTAATAGTAGATGACTTTTCAAGATATACATGGACACTATTTCTAAAGCATAAAAATGAAGCGTGTGAAAGATTTATAATTTTTGCTACTAAAATACAAAATTTACTTGGTTGTACTATAGTAACAATAAGAACGGATCATGGTAGAAAATTTGATAATGATGCTCAATTTGGAGTCTTTTGTGATTTAAATAGTATTTCTTATAATTTCTCGGCTCCTCGCACACCTCAATCTAATGGGTTGTTGAAAGGAAAAACCGAACTCTTCAATAAATGAGTCGAACAATGTTAAATGAACAATCTATACCCCAAAAATTTTGGAGTGAAGTCGTTGCCACCTCCACCTACATTCAAAGTAGAGTCTTAATTAGGCCATCAATGGATAAAACACCCTATGAAGTCTTAAATCGTAGAAAACTAACCGTAAATCATCTTAGAGTATTCGGGTGCAAATGCTTCATCTTAAACAAAAAAGAATATCTTACAAAGTTTGAACCCAAAGCATACGAGGGAGTGTTCTTAGGATATTCGTTAGAAATTAAGGCATATAGAGTCTTAAATAAATACACCAATGTCATAGAAGAATCCCTAGATGTCACATTCAATGAAACTCCTCCTCCACCTAAGACTAAACCTCTAGAAGATGATGACGTGATAGAACAAGATGCTATAGAAATAATGCCTACTCAAGTTGAGTTCAATGAAATAAATGAGGATGGATCTCATTTAAAACCAAGTAAGGATAACTTATCATCCTCGATCGATCTTAAACATGTTAGGGATCATCCTATAGAACAAGTCATAGGAGATATCAATACTAGAACCACTATGTCTCAAGCGTTCAACCTAATTGCCAACTATGCTTTCATCTCCCAAATAGAACCCAAAAATATTAAGGAAGCCCTATTAGATGAAAGTTGGGTAGAAGCAATACAAGAAGAATTAAATCAATTCCAAATGAGTGATGTATGAGATTTGGTTACTTTACCTAGTAAGAGCAATATCATAGGTACCAAATGGGTTTATAGAAACAAACTAGATAAAGATGGCAATGTAGTTAGAAACAAATCAAGGCTAGTTGCACAAGGATATAGCCAACAAGAGGGAATTGATTATATGAAACATTTGCCCATGTCACTAGGCTAGAGTCCATAAGAATACTTCTTGCATATGCATGTGCCAATAACTTCAAACTTTATTAAATGGATGTCAAAATTGCTTTTCTAAATGGTGTCATAAATGAAGAAGTATATGTGTCACAACCTCCGGGATTTGAAGATTTCGAAAAACCATATCATGTTTTTAAACTTAAAAGGGCTCTTTATGGACTTAAACAAGCTCCTAGAGCATGGTATGAAAGACTTAGAACCTTTTTAATCAATCATGATTATGAAATGGGAAAAATTGATAATACACTCTTTATTAAAAAGCATGAAAAAGACTTAGTTATAGTTCAAATATATGTTGATGATATTGTATTTGGTTCTACTAACGAATCTCTTAGCAATGAGTTTTCTAAGTTAATGCATGATGAGTTTGAAATGAGCATGATGGGTAAACTTAAGTTCTTTCTCGGACTTCAAATCAAACAACTAGAAGATGGAACGTTCATCAATCAACAAAAGTATATTCATGAAATGATCAAAAACTTTGGAATGGAGAACCCTAAACTAATGGCGACTCCTATGGCAACTAATGTGAAACTTACTTTAGAAGGAGAAGGAAAATCTAACAACCCGTCCTAATCCATCCGGACGAAGTCCATATCAATTATAAATGAATCACAATAGTTGGTGACATCGCGAGGCATTTGACCTCTATATGATACGTTTTATAAACATTGCATTCTTTTGAAAAGATATACCATAAATGAATATTTAAAATTCAATGTTTTCGACATCTGATGATTTCTACATATAGACAATCACCGTAAATAACAGTTTACAAGAATACTTTCGTTGACAATGCAGTCAAAATAAATACACGGTGATGATTTTGTGAATGCAATGCTTCCTCGAATAAAACATGTATGACTCCATGCACATAGTTTCTCTAACATATATTCAAACAGCGGAAGACTTCTAGGAACCTGAGAATAAACATGCTTTAAAGCGTCAGCATAAAGTTGGTGAGATATAGGTTTAATGCTAGCAGCGTTATAAATATAGACCACAAGATTTCATATGCATAAACGTTTTAATAAAAATATTCTAAGTGGTTGAGCACTTGGTAACCATACTTAATATTTAATCAACGTCTCATATTCCCTTTATTATGAAATCTCACTACACCGTACCAAGTGTAGTCACCAAAACGAAGTACTGTGTAATCGTTGAATACTGGTCGTCCAGCCCGGTTGAGGTTGTCAAGCCCGATAGATCTATCAACAGGATTCGCGTTTACAATACCACATGTAAATAGTAGCTACCAAGCTACAGGGAAGTATACCAGTGGTACAACTCAACGTAGAATATATTTTTAGTCACTTGTGTCTATAACGTAAATCATAAAATGCATGTATTCTCATCCCGAAATATTTAGAGTTTAAAAGTGGGACTATATACTCACTTTTGCCTTGAAGATATTTAACACGACTTGGTCTCCGATAGATATCACGAACCTAACCATATATATAATATATCAACATATTTTCTTTTCAAATAATCGTTACATATATACTTATAATACTTTTAATATCTATTAGTCCGTAGTTAGCAGTCTGATGTTAGTGGTCCATAATTAGTTGCTCAATAAAATAAATAAAGACCCCATCGTATTCGTATTGATCGGAATTAATCTCGACCCATGGTACCGTGTTGTCAAATGACGTGTTGCGTACATAAAGTACCGTGTTGTCAAATGACGTGTTGCGTACAATCATGAGGTCTTATAATTAATCTTCTCGTGTTGTTTACGGGTGGTCCTGAAATATGTAAAATCAAATCATGAGTAAATATATATATAAAATATCATGTTAATTAGCCAAGATATGATTATTTTGGTTTTATTCAAAATATTTTCGTAGCTAAACTAGCTTCGGATACTCGATTTTGTTTTAGTAGTAGTTTTTTCAATACAACTCCGTTTTTGTTGATTCAACTTGCCACTTTCTTGGATTGAGTCATTATTTATGAATATTAACTGTAAATACCTTGGTTTACATTCAAAATCATAGGTTATAGGTCAAACTTGGGTGAATCTTATGAAAGTGATCATTTCCATCATAAAAACAACATCTAAATGATCATTTTTAAGAAATACTTACACTTTGAGTTAAACCATGAGATTTTTATATGTTAACATATTCATAATAAATATCATTTTTCCAGAATATAAACTTCCAATTCAAAGTTTAAGATGGTTTTTAATTATCCAACCCAAAACAGCCCCCGGTTGCACTCCGACGATGTAGATTCAGTTTTAAGGTGTTCTTTGTAAAATCAAGTTGTATCTTGTTAAGTTAGCATATCATTATGATATATTAAAGGTCTTGAAGTGTTTTAAAAGTAAAGTTAGAAGGATCTATTTAGTTTGCGAATAAGTTTGAAATCATTCAAACTATGTTCTTGTTGTTATAATTTATAACTCAAAATAAGGTAGCTATATAAATATGAATCGAATAAGATTATGAATAAGGTTACTACCTCAAGTTACTTGGATAAAGCTACTGGAAAGGAAGTATAATTCTTGATCTTCAAAGAGTTTTTGAAATGGGTTCAAAAGATTGAAAGTATAAACTTGAAATGGATGATCTTCATGAAGTGTTCTTGTTTGGTTTTTCTTATGATAATTTTAGGTTGTTTTAAGGCTTATAATTGAAGTGTTTTTGTTGAATTGAAGTAGTAGAACAAAGGCTTTCAAGTGTGTGTTTTTAGGGAGTAAAATCTTAGAATAAAAATTGAAATGGAAATAATATAGATATAGATATATAAAATGTCATATGTATATAGATATAAAGAGATTCCAAGTTGAAATTTTAGCTAGAAGTTTAATACTAGATGTTAAGAGTTGTTAAACATGTCTCCCCCATGATTAAAAAGGTTGAAAATGATGTTTTACTATTGGTATATACGAATAGTAAATACATCCAGAAGTTGTGTATAACACGGGTATAAATACAAAATTATTTTGTTTATGTGTTTAAAGATGTCTCATGAGTCATATGTAATAACAAGGATGTCATTTTCCATGATAAAAGGTTGAAAATGATGTTTTCCTATTAGTATATTCCAATAGTAAATACATCTAGAAACTGTGTATTAATACATCTTAATACAATACATATATATTTATTTTAACTTAGAAGTTATAACGTCGTTAAGCGTTATATATATATATATATATATATATATATATATATATATATATATATATATATATATATATATATATATATATATATATATATATATATATATATATATATATATATCGTTTCGAAGTCCTTAAGTTAGTAGTCTCATTTTATGTATATAATCCATTGTTAATATATTTAATGAGATACTTAATTATCATATATTCAAGTTAGATATAATCCATATATATACATAAATATATAATTAATACAAGTTATGACGTTCGTGAATCGTCGGACAAATGGATGGTCAATTGTTTGTATAAAACTCATTTCAAAAGTTTTAAAACTGGTCAAAATTCATTGCTTATCATGACGAAATTATTAAATCATATAGAGAATTGGTTTAAAATAAGTTGAAATTTTCCGAGTCGTCACAGTACCTACCCGTTAAAGAAATTTCGTCCCGAAATTTGAATGGGCTGGTCATGGCTGATAATAAGTATGTTTTCATGACGTATACGAGTTGGAAATTAGAGTTTTATTATCATCAATTAATATTGATAAAGCAATTTGATTTTTGTGAAGAGTACGAGTGAGGCTATCACCAAAGGGTGAAATGAGTAGATATAGATTTGTCATATCTTTTGACGTAGATAGGATTGATTTCCAAGTTCAAGAGATTTGGAGGAAAATCTTCATAATGAGATTTGATTCTTCGATAATCAAGGAAATTAGAATCCGCTTTAAATGCGATCATCTATTTTGATTGCTCTGTCGGATCTTTTACTATAAATCCACCTCCCTTCATTTCCTTACAACTCATACCTTCTATTCTTTCTCCCTCAATTCATACTTTAAAACATTTATCAGTATGCTTCATCCAGTACTGATCCTGGATATACTCTTAACTTTCATCTCTGTCATTCTTCTTTTTCATCTACCACCGGAGGATTTTATTTATTTCTACTATTACCTTGGGGTTATAGTATTGTTAATTCTCCCGTGCCTTTACGTTGCAATACGTATTAATATACACGGTTTGTAATTTATTTGTTGTTGTCGAGCTTTATATTTTCTTGTATATTCAACGGGTCCATACTTCTGTTTCCTCTTTTCGTTCGAGTCAAGCAAATAATGGTCCGGAATTCGTAGGTATGGATTTTGAAATAAACATAGTTAATGTTCTAAGAAGGAAATAGTAATTGCACGATCTTGATTTGGTAAGTTACCAGAATATCCGAAAAGATAGAATTATCAAGGAGATATGCTCTTAATATGTTTGGAGATTGGGTAGAATGTAAGAGTTGTGTAACATGGCACATGATGACATTATGATCTATGAATCATCACGTTCTATTTAGAAACTCAGCATGAATTACTGTAATATAATCACGTTGATCAAGTGTCATTATATTATACTAACTCATGCTTCAGTTCCCAACACTACTTCAATATACTCATATTTTAAATTTGAATTTTTCAGAATTTAGAAACTAACACAGTTTCTTTTATGTTGTAACGCAGATATTACGAGATGAATGATTTCAGATAAGAATAGTTGGGAATATTTCTTCAGGAATATCGAATATATTTATAATGAAAGATACAATGATATCTTAGAATATGTAAGATAAGATGATGATGATGATGATGAAGAATATTTGTCTGTGAAGGTTTAGAATAAGAAGTAACGTGTTTGCTAACGATTTCAGCAGACACTGAATCATTTGGATCCTTTGAAGGCAGGTTCAGTCTTTGTGATTTATCCACAGCCTCTTTCATACTTTGTTCAATCCGTTTTCCAGTTCCAAACCTTCTCTTTTTTGAGCTTTACCAACACACTATTCTTTATCATCAAACTTTTTACTGTTAAGGTCATTTACAGTTTTTGCTGCTTCATCAGCATTTCAAGAACTAGTTCGTAGTTCAGGGTGTTTTCAGAAACTTCACATTCGAAATCCGTAAGTCTTGGAGGTAGACGTTATATGTGAACTGTTGGCGTAAAATTGCGGCGATGCTCAAAGTACTGATTGCTGATTCCCAGTAATTGGTATGACAATTATCGTTATAGGATGTAGGTGAGTACATGATGGGGTTTCAATGAATAAGTATAGTGACTTTTTGGAGAGGCTTAAGTCGAAGGTTAGTGAAGTTGTTGGTAAATTTACTGCTAATGTGGCAAGATATGAAAGGTTCTCCAGTAACGATGACGAAAGGGCAACGTATCTATCAAGGTTATGATAAGACTAGTCCGACTGAAAAGTTGAAGTTGACTTGCTGGAGCTGTGACAAAATTGACTACTTTGGAAAGGGATTGCAAGGCTATTTTAGCTAATAAATGCCAAAGGGTCAGACACGGATACGTGTTAAACTATGAATTTGGTTTCAAGAGTCGTTCAGATACATAACTGTGGGTAACATGTGGTTGGATCATCATCTCAATTGTTCATTGTTTGAAGTGTCTTCAGGAATTTCGGAAGATTTGAACACAGATTGCAATCGTCAATATACATATGATGTTCTACCCAGTTTTGAAGTCAAAGTATAGCTTTGAAAGATGTAGGAATCTAGGAGTGATGTCTTTTGTTAAATCTTGACTTAGATTTTGATTTGTCGAAATCAGAATATGTAATCAAATTTGGATGAGAATGGTTGTTTTGATTTCTATGAAAGAATGTATATTGTGGTGAGAGTAGTGATTATAGTCGATGATTGCGGAATCAGATTCGAAGAATGTTACATATTGATTGTGAATTTATATATATCTCTCGGGTATTACCTACCCGTTAAAAAAAAAATTCACAAGTAATATTTTGTACAAGAGAATTTTCATTACAGTCTTTATGAAATATATGTATGTATATTTTCTTCAGATGTAATACAGATTTAATGAGTTAATATCATATTAAGCTCATTTGATTTTCGACTTGGATTAGAAATGGATAATCTCTAAATCATTAGAAATTACATAATCTTCGCGGAGTATTTCCCTAATGGAATCATACATCCTTATTTATTCATATTGATATTCCTTGGTGAAGGATGTTGATGCTCGTGGAATTCTTGCGAACTTCGCAAGGTACGAATGATGTTCTTTGAAAAGTTTTGAGTACATCGATGATGACAGTGTAAAATTAAACATATGTTTAAATAATACACTTGGTTCGTTATGAAATGAAATTCATTGAATTGAAGCAGAGATTGTAGTTAACACTGGTTAGGGTGTTAACGAAGGATGTACATCATAGCATATTAGTAATATGAATTAACCGAGTAGTATTTACCCTTTTTCAATTCATACATAATAGCTTAGTATGAAAAGGTGCATTATAACTTCAAGATTCATATATATATAAAATATATATATAAATTCTTCAGAAAAAAAAATGAATTAATACTTCATAACTCGTTGGTATAATAGACGCGTTGTATGATTCGTAATAATTTCCACAGTGATTTCTTGAACTGGCGGAGCTTGTGATGTTAGAGGTGCTGACGATTTTAATGATATTGACAGTACTGACTGTGTTGGTAAGGCTAAGGGTACTGTTGATGCTGTTGGTAAAACAAGTTTAACTTGTACCTTACGCACAATTCTTGTTAGGGTTTCTACTATTTCTTTTATCATTCTGGTTCACTCATCTGATTTATGGTTAAGGCTGAAGTATATAATCCCTATGACTTTAGAGATTACATAATCACCGCAGAATGTTTCTTTGATGAAGTTATGAATCAATACTTCATCGTTTGTTGTTGTTGGTACTCCTTGGTATCTATGGTGCGTGTGACGTTGATATCCGAGGTACAGATTGTGATGTTGATGTGTGTGATGCGGATGTGATTGTTGGTGTTGGTAATGATACTGTTGGTGTTGATGATGGTGATAACGTTGATGCTGGTGATGCTGCTGGTGCTTAGGGTATTGAGGCTTGCGATGTTGATGTTATTGACGGTACTGGTTATGCTGCTGATGCTGCTGATGGTGTTTGTAACCTTCGTACCGTATCCTCCAAAGCCACTACCCGAGCGTGAAGCTCGTTGACTTCTTCTATTACACCGGGGTGATTGTCGGTTCAGACGAGCGGATAAATAAAATCTAGAATTTGATGTAGTATATAATCGTGACGAGATACTCTGAAAATGAGAGAGAAAATGGTTTCTCTAACAGGTTCGCCGATAAGTACTTCAGGTTCATCGTCAAGAGGGCAATTTGGTGGATGGAAGGGATCACCTTCTTCTTGTCTCCAATGATTGAGGAGGCTACGAACCCATCCCCAATCCATCCAAAATAGATGATGACTGATTGGTTGATCCATTTCGGTCACACTGCTTTCGGAGCTTGAGTGGAATTCCATATCAGAATCTGAGGGACTTGAACTAGTGACGAGTTCCATTTCGTATGATTGAATAAAGGATTTTTCGATATAAAATAATTTTCCGGCTATCGGGTGGTATTCTAATTATATAGAATATCCATATATATAGAACAAAAGATCTCGTAGATTACGGAGGGATTTACGGAATATGTCAGACAAAGTTTAGAGTAACAGATATGCGTAGATATGAATTAGCAAGTATGCTAAGATATGAATTTTGTCTATACACCATTCATGCAATGAATGCAGTAAGACGCGTTTAGACTTAAGATGATAAGCAGGTAATTTCCTACGGATGATAAGTAGATGATTTTCAACACAAAATGATAAGCAAAATTTTGACATGCAGACACGGTCGAAGTCCAGACTTACTAATGCATCCTAACGACTTATCAGTTAGACACAATAATGCAGACCTGGTTCGCTAAGACCACCGCTCTGGTACCAAATCTAACAACCCGTCCTAATCCATCCGGACAAAGTCCATATCGATTATAAATAAATCACAATAGTTGGTGACATCGCGAGGCATTTGACCTCTATATGATACGTTTTATAAACATTGCATTCTTTTGAAAAGATATACCATAAATGAATATTTAAAATTCAATGTTTTCGACATCTGATGATTTCTACATATAGACAATCACCGTAAATAACAGTTTACAAGAATACTTCCGTTGACAATGCAGTCAAAATAAATACACGGTGATGATTTTGTGAATGCAATGCTTCCTCGAATAAAACATGTATAACTCCATGCACATAGTTTCTCTAACATATATTCAAACAGCGGAAGACTTCTAGGAACCTGAGAATAAACATGCTTTAAAACGTCAACATAAAGTTGGTGAGATATAGGTTTAATGCTAGCAGCGTTATAAATATAGACTACAAGATTTCATATACATAAACGTTTTAATAAAAATATTCTAAGTGGTTGAGCACTTGGTAACCATACTTAACATTTAATCAACGTCGCATATTCCCTTTATTATGAAATCTCACTACACCGTACCAAGTGTAGTCACCGAAACGAAGTACTGTGCAACCGTTGAATAGTGGTCGTCCAGCCCGGTTGGGGTTGTCAAGCCCGATAGATCTATCAACAGGATTCGCGTTTACAATACCACATGTAAATAGTAGTTACCAAGCTACAGGGAAGTATACCAGTGGTACAACTCAACGTAGAATATATTTTTAGTCACTTGTGTCTATAACGTAAATCATAAAATGCATGTATTCTCATCCCGAAATATTTAGAGTTTAAAAGTGGGACTATATACTCACTTTTGCCTTGAAGATATTTAACACGACTTGGTCTCCGATAGATATCACGAACCTAACCATATATATAATATATCAACATATTTTCTTTTCAAATAATCGTTACATATATACTTATAATACTTTTAATATCTATTAGTCCGTAGTTGCAGTTTGATGTTAGTGGTCCACAATTAGTTGCTCAATAAAATAAATAAAGACCCCATCGTATTCATATTGATCGGAATTAATCTCGACCCATGGTACCGTGTTGTCAAATGACGTGTTGCGTACATAAAGTACTGTGTTGTCAAATGACGTGTTACGTACAATCATGAGGTCTTATAATTAATCTTCTCGTGTTGTTTACAGGTGATCCTGAAATATGTAAAATTAAATAATGAGTAAATATATATATATAAAATATCATGTTAATTAGCCAAGATATGATTAGTTTGGTTTTAGTCAAAATATTTTCGTAGCTAAACTAGCTTCGGATACCCGATTTTGTTTTAGTCGTAGTTTTTTCAATACAACTCCGTTTTTGCTGATTCAACTTGCCACTTTCTTGGATCGAGTCATTATTTATGAATATGAACTGTAAATACCTTAGTTTACATTCAAAATCACAGGTTATAGGTCAAACTTGGGTGAATCTTATGAAAGTGATCATTTCCATCATAAAAACAACATCTAAATGATCATTTTTAAAAATACTTACACTTTGAGTTAAACCATGAGATTTTTATATGTTAACATATTCATAAGAAATATCATTTTTCCAGAATATAAACTTCCAATTCAAAGTTTAAGATGGTTTTTAATTATCCAACCCAAAACAGCCCCCGGTTGCACTCCGACGACGTAGATTCAGTTTTAAGGTGTTCCTTGTAAAATCAAGTTGTATCTTGTTAAGTTAGCATATCATTATGATATATTACAGGTCTTGAAGTGTTTTAAAAGTTAAGTTAGAAGGATCTATTTAGTTTGCGAACAAGTTTGAAATCATTCAAACTATGTTCTTGTTGTTATAATTTATAACTCAAAATAAGGTAGCTATATAAATATGAATCGAATAAGATTATGAATAAGGTTACTACCTCAAGTTACTTGGATAAAGCTACTGGAAAGGAAGTATAATTCTTGATCTTCAAAGAGTTTTTGAAATGGGTTCAAAAGATTGAAAGTATAAACTTGAAATGGATGATCTTCATGAAGTGTTCTGGTTTGGTTTTTCTTATGATAATTTTAGGTTGTTTTAAGGCTTATAATTGAAGTTTTTTTTCTGAATTGAAGTAGTAGAACAAAGGCTTTCAAGTGTGTGTTTTAGGGAGTAGAATAAAAATTGAAATGGAAATGATATAGATATAGATATATAAAATGTCATATGTATATAGATATAAAGAGATTCCAAGTTGAAATTTTAGCTAGAAGTTTAATACTAGATGTTAAGAGTTGTTAAACATGTCTCCCCCATGATTAAAAAGGTTGAAAATGATGTTTTACTATTGGTATATACGAATAGTAAATACATCCAGAAGTTGTGTATAACACGGGTATAAATACAAAATTATTTTGTTTATGTGTTTAAAGATGTCTCATGAGTCATATGTAATAACAAGGATGTCATTTTCCATGATAAAAGGTTGAAAATGATGTTTTCCTATTAGTATATTCCAATAGTAAATACATCTAGAAACTGTGTATTAATACATCTTAATACAATACATATATATTTATTTTAACTTAGAATTTATAACATCGTTAATCGTTATATATATATATATATATATATATATATATATATATATATATATATATATATATATATATATATATATATATATATCGTTTCGAAGTCCTTAAGTTAGTAGTCTCATTTTATGTATATAATCCATTGTTAATATATTTAATGAGATACTTAATTATCATATATTCAAGTTAGATATAATCCATATATATACATAAGTATATAATTATTACAAGTTATGACGTTCGTGAATCGTCGGACAAATGGATGGTCAATTGTTTGTATAAAACTCATTTCAAAAGTTTTAAAACTTGTCAAAATTCATTGCTTATCATGACGAAATTATTAAATCATATAGAGAATTGGTTTAAAATAAGTTGAAATTTTCCGGGTCGTCACAGAAAACCGTTCGATAGCACTAAATATAGAGGAATGATTGGATCCCTTCTATTTTTAACGGAAAGTTATCATGTTTAGTGTGTGTTTGTGCGCAATATTTCAAGAAAATCCAAAGACATCACACGTTGAGGCGGTTAAAAGGATCTTTAGATACTTAAAGGGGAAAATACATCTTTGGTTATGGTATCCAAAGTTCACCGGAGTTGATATTATATGCTTTGCGGATTCCGACCACGGAGGGTCAATGATTGATAGAAAGAGCACAAATGGAGTATGCGCGTTCGTGGGTCTTTGTTTAACATCATGGTTCTCGAAGAAGCAAACGTCCGTTGCATTATCTGCTACTGAAGCTGAATATGTAGCCGTGGGAAGAGCATGCGCACAAGTGTTATGGATGAAGCAAACCTTCCTTGATTACGGTATCATCTCATCCAAAATACCCATATCCTGTGATAACAAAAGTGCTATAGACCTATCTAAAAATCAAATATTACACTCTAGGACTAAACACATGGACATTAAGCACCACTTCCTTCGTGACCACGTCCAAAATGGTAATATTGTGATAGACAACTAGATGACATATTCACTAAGCCCCTTAAAAAGGAGACCTTTAATTTTCTTAGGAATGGGTTGGGAATGATGGAACATATTCCATAAAATTTTCTGCAGTTCACGCACGGTCGAACGACGGTCGATCGTGTATGCGACCGTCTGGCGTCTGACGAATTCTTTTGTCTTTTATGTACTCTCTTTAATATTCAAACAACTTTTCCACCAACCACATCTCTTCTTTAAACCCCAACCACTCGATCTCTAGATTTTGTTTTGTCCTATTTTCAAAGTACTCTTCAAAGTGGTCCAAAACTCTTTCAATTTTCTTCAAGGTAAGCTTCCAAAATTTCCTTTTAATTTTGTTTAATTATGTAAGAGTTTTTTCAAACTAATAGGAACACTTGTTTTCTAACATGAATTCTTCCAATTATGTGAGTAAAAATTGTTATGGAAAAAAAGTTACTTATCAAATGTGCCATAAAAGTGGTTTGTTGCATAAATCTCATATATGTTTTAAGTTTTTAAACCCACTCATGCACACACATATGTTTGAACAAGTCATTATGATACTTGTCAATCTCATGACTAGCATCTATACTTGACAAACATAAAGCAAAATGATGAAACTTGTCTAAATTTTCAAACGAAATGGCACAACTTACCTTCAAAATCTAAAATGAGTCTAGACTAGGACTAATCTACACATGTTTAGCATATAGTTTTTCAAAAATATATAATAAACTTGAATATTTTGCTAAAAATGTTGCTTTCCTAGGAAATGGCCAACGCGCGAAATCAACGTATTACAAACAATAGGCAACGCATGAAAACTAGAACACTTCATGAATAGAGTATTGTTCATCATACCAAATTTCCCGAACTAACTCAACTTTTCACTCAAAACAATTGCTTCTCATTCCTTGAGTTCGATGAAGTCATTTATCCAACGTTGATTAGAGAATTGTATGCTCATCTTGACCTTTCAAATCCCGACCAAGTTGTATTTCGAATCTTCAATACACCCTACACTCGATCTCTTGAACAATTCACAATCGTTATGGCTATTCCATCCAATGGGCGTTCCTTCTATACTCCTTCTACCGATCTAAGATCACTTAACCCTACATTTCTGTTACAACCTATCTTAGATCTCATTACCATTCATGGAGTACCACGAAATCTCAACCAACGACTTCGTATTCAAGATGACAAAATACGTAATGATCTTCAACTCCTATTAAACGTCATTTGCAACAACTTCTACTGTAGGAAACCTACCACCATTCACGTTTCAGGGTCTGAAGTTGTTATCATGTGGTATCTTCTTACTCATGAGCCCATAAATCTCGCATGGGTTACCTTCGAGAACTAAGAAGTCGCCCTCTTCCATACTCAAACCATCTCAATCGACTTTTCCAATTTGTTGGTGCCATTACCTCATCTCCAATTCCTTAACCCGTGTGTAAAATTCCTATCACCTATTGGGTAGCACATCCGGTCGTCATTATATCTTCCGACAATGAAGGCTCAACTATCTCCGATGCATTTAGTACCAACGGAATTTATCATTGAACTATTAATGTTGGTTAAGATTAGGTTTCAGGGCGGTAGATACAACACTTGTCCTAAAAGTTAAAACTTGTTGTGTACTAATTATTGTCATGTACTTGTTATGCTTATTATGTTTGTTAATATTTTACTTTCGATATTGGTTCAAGGGGGAGCCACACTATTGATACGTATGAACAATTGATAAGCTTGTACAATTTAAGGGGGGGCATTACTCTAGGGCGCGCTTAGTTCCAGGGGGAGCTAACATTTTTGCTTCAACAAAAGGGGAAAAAAAGTGTATGGTAAGTGATGTTAACACTTATGTCGGCTTACATAACTAAAAACTTACTCATATGTTTGTCATCATCAAAGAGGGGGAGAATGTTGGTTAAGAATCCAATTATAATATTCAAAAGTTAATCACTTTGTTTTGATGATGACACAAAAGAAATAAGTGCTTGATCATATGTAAGACCACATGAGTTCATAAGCCTACACTATCTCTAGCAAAAGACCAATACATAAATTATTAACTTGGTAAACTGCTATGCGGCTGCACTACGGTCGACCGTGAGTCTGGCCGTAGATGCCCTGTACCAACGGCTGCACCTTTTTCTAAAACTGTCAATCTGCGGTCAACCTCACGGCAGACTGTAGTTCGACCATAGTTTTCTCTGTAACCAAATTCATCCACTTTAAGTTAGACCACCTTGAGGCATCTATAATTTACAAAACCTTTTTAAACATACTTATAATAGTTGCCTTCTTTGATTTTAAAAGAGTTTTGAACCAAAAGATATTAATTTTCACTAATCACACCTAATGACCTCTTAATGACATTTTAAGCTCAAATAAGATTAAATACAAAAATGTTTTACTTTTTACTTGTTACAAAATGTCATTCAACTACATATTAATGATGGTCATTAAAAGTCCCAACAAAAGAGTTGCTCTCCCATAACTCTTATGTATCATTTTTGTGTATGTGTTATTGTGAACTAGTAAGTTGTTGATGTAATAATCTTCAAGTAAGTTCCAACTAGATTCAAACTAGTTCATTTGAGATGTAACAATATTTCAAAGGACAAGATACTTCCATTAGCAAAGTGACAAGTAATTAAGAAAGGTTGATGAAGTTTTGGAAGATAATGCTTTGTCAAGAGACAAAATTCTGCAATTACCCTATTAAGTAATCAATGACAAATGTTCAAAGCTTGAAGACTTTCTTCTTTTATGGACATGTCAACTTTCACACTTATGTCCAAAATAAAAAGGGTAAGTGGGATAATTTCATAGATAATTGGCTTTTAGTTGCAGCTATTCAACAAGGGAAAATGAAAATTTTCAAAGGACAAAAACGACTATAAGAATCAGATGTCCGGGGTATAGGGTCGAACCATGGTCGACCGTGCAGTGAGTCGTACAGCTTCCAAGAAGATTTCTCTTTCCTATAAAAGCCAAGTCTTGAAGCATTTGAAGACTCACCTCTTGTACTCATATTTTCTTATACTTTCTGATATCATTCTTATAATTCATTAAAATCTTTTAGAGTGATTCTAGCAAGAGTACTTGTAAGCTTGAGTTGTAAGTTTACTTGTAAACTATCTTCTTAAAGGGATCTAGAAGGTAGTTGTGTTTTCACTAGGATAGTGAATTAGGATCTTGTGGTAAGAGCTTTAGGTGTTTGTAAAGTCTTCAAAGGGACGTAAGGGTTCACAAGTTGCGGCTTATCGAAGTATTATTGTTGTATCCGGATAATCCACCGAGTTTGGAGTATCATAGTGAAGAAAAATCTCAATTCGTAGAATTGGGGAGTGGATTAAGGAAGATTAGTTAACATCTTCCCGAACAACTATATATCGTTGTGTTTGTTCTCTCTTCCTTTATCTCTTCGATTACATATACATTTACATATATTTTATACGTATTGTTTGAGAACAAACATTTTAAGTCATACTATATCAAGTTCAAGAAAACGTAAAGAAATTTTTAAAAATCGACTAAGTAACTATTCACTCCCCTCTAGTTACTTACATTCTTAATTTTTAATTTTTGTCTGATTTCATGTCGATGAGGACATTGGAAGATCTTAAGTGAAGAAATGATGAATTCTTCACTATTTTTCACATGTGTTTCGGTTTTTCTTCATTTAAAATTCTACACTTTTGTTTAATTTTTCGAATTTAAATATTTTGCAAATTTTAAATTTTACTAGATATTTTACCTTAGTAGTAGTTTATTACATGACTACCTTTTTAACTACCTGCAGAGATTATTGCTTAATCCACTTCAGATTTTGCTTAGGGTCCTTATTGTTTATGAGAGTGTCAGAGTCTAAACATATTTTAAATTTAACTTGCTTTAAGGTTCATTTTTTTAATAATTAGGATTACTTTATGTAATTTTTAAGATTTAGTTAATTTTTCTTGTGGAAGCCGTCTCTATTCTCGAATAGAGGGAGAAATGAGTTTCTCAAATCATGAGTGTAGAAAATTTTTTTCTTTACTTGCTGGTAGTGAAAAGATTATCTACATATTATGTTTCTCATAAGTCTCATTTGTGAGATTGGGTATTGTTGATGTTAAACCAATTTTCCACTTTTACCTAATTTTAAGAGATATTTAATCTTTAATCACTTCTATGTCTCTTCCTTGGTAAATGTTTAACAATAATAATAGAGTTACTCTAGTTTCGTGGTCGGTTTGCTAGAAAAATTATCATATAGAGAGCGTGAAAAGATGGTGAACTTATTGCTTCTACCATAGAGCATGGTTGATTTATTTAAAAAACTGGCTCATATATGTTTTTTAGGAAAATCAAAACCCTCAAATATTTTAGGGCAAATGGTCCGAAAAGGTAGTCTATGATATTAAATTTGACAATAAAGGTAATATGATTTTTCCAGATGCTCGAAAAGGATTACGTGTTTCAATTTTTGTTTGAAAAGAATTATGATTTGAAAAAGTGTGCACTTAAGGTAATATCGTCAACTTTATTAACGATCATTAGTCAAATTTCGTTATGTTCTCACACGTGTTTAGCATGTGTGTGACAAAATTACACGGTTGGTCCATGAAGTTTATAAAAAATAAACAAATAATAATAATAAAGAAATAAAAAATAAAACTAATTTAAGTTTTGAGTTTTTAACTTTTATATTATTTTTTTTATAAGGTTCAGGGACCAACCGTGTGATTTTGTGCCTCACATGTCAAACACATGTGACTACTTAACGAAATTTGACTAACGTTCGTTAATAAATTTGACGATATTACCTTAATTGCACACGTTTTTAAAATCATAATCCTTTTCGGGCAAAAATTGAAACACGTAATCTTTTTCGGGCATTTGAAAAAGTCATATTACCTTTATTGTCAAATTTGATAATAGGCAGTGGCGATTTCTAGGATTAAAGTCAGGAAATTTTTTTCACTATTAATTATATTAGAATGTTATATTAGTTATAGTTTACCTTCAAAAAAATTATAAATACGACAAATATATGGAGTCCGAGTAGTATAATTTAGTGGTATCCTGTAAAATTTAAAATAAAAAATATAGATTTGAAAAATATATGGGGTTATACACTTGTACATTTAAATTTGAGAAAATTGCGCGGATAGTCCCTATGGTTTGTACCAGCCAGCATGGATAGACAAAGTTGCTGTTTTGAGTATGGATAGTCCTTGTGACTTAAGAGTGGAGCAAGGATAGCCCAGTTCATTAACACTGTTAACTTTTTCCGTTAAAACTGAATCATGTGCTAAGTATGTGACGGTATTTTCGTCACATATCCTTCTAAAATATATCCACTCACATTTTTTATACATCCACTACTTTTTCATGTAACTATCCAAAATACCCTTTAGAATTGATTATTATTTTCTCCCCTTTGACATTACTTCCCTGTACATCTTGTCACTCACTCTTCCCAACTCAATGCTCATCTCTTTCACCTCTCAATCTCTCACCCATTTCTTTTCCTCAATAAATTAGCATTTCTATAGTATAATTTTATATCTACCCATTCAATTTAATCTTTCACGAACTATCAGGTATATTTTTATGTTCTAATTTCTCAATTAGTGGCTATATTCTAACAGATCTGTAGTGGTTGTGGCGGCGGTGGGTTTACCGGAACGGATCTGGCGAAAATGGTACACCATCCATTTTCTATCTTGCAAAACTCAATTTCTCTTTTCTTCCCATTTAATACTTTTTCTTTCTTCCATATTCAGTCTCTTCAATTTCTTCATCTCTTTAAACAATTCCTTCCTGAATGAAAATGTTAAAATCAAACTTGCATATCAGTGAGATTACAAACACCTCAATCGTTTATCTTCCATCTTTAACAAAAAAAAAAAAAAAAAACAACCCTAATTTCATTGAAGGTAGATGAAGAGTTCGGTGGTGATGATTGATTAAAAAATCGGTAACAGTTATTGATTCTGGTGAAGATGATAAAGAAGGTTTGTTGAAGAAGGATCTGTAACATTTATATTTTCGCATCTTCTTCATCATCGCTTCACCATTAATTTGTAGGTTTGTTGAAAAAAAAAATGAAGCTTTGTATGTATGTGTTTTTCAATCTGTGTATATTTGTGTATATAGAGAAGTGGACTGATGGAGGGATATATACAGACTGATGGAGGTAAATGACCCGATCCACATTCGATTCATGTATATCACCTAAATAATTTTCAGATCTGTATATGTATTTGTTCGTTTTTATTTTATTTTAAGAAATAGGTACAAAAGGTGGGTTTAGAGAGAAGGAAGAAATAGGTACACAAATATGTTCCAATTGTATAACTCAGATTTTTGTTAAATTTGTTTGTTATGTATAAAATCTAGAACTCTGATGTATATGTTGAAGAAATGTTTCAATATATATAGTTATGTATAACCCAGATCTTGTTTGTTGATTTCAATTTGTTGAAAATGTTTGATTAAGGAGAAAAAAAAGAGATAAAGAAATTGAGTAGAAGGTAGAACTACCAATAGAATTTAACTAGGTTTAAAAGAAAAGTAGGTGGGTGGGTGGGTGGGGATATTCAAATGTAATACTCCCTCCGTCCCACTTCAAATATCCACCTTTCTATTTTGGGACGTCCCATATCAAATGTCCACTTTGCATATTAACCAATGAGAAGAGGTTATTCTGGAGAGAGAAGATTTCTGATTGGTGGAGAATGAAATTAGTGGAATTTCCTAAAACTGTGTGCAAAAAGTAAGTGGACACTTGTAATGGGACGGAGGTAGTAATATAAAGACCAAAATACCCTCATGTGAAATGCACATGGCAATGAGTTAACGGAAGAATCAAACATAAAACGTCACTTGGGCTATCCTTGCTCAACATTTCAAAAATAATGACTATCCAACCCCAAATCACCAACTTTGTCTATCCACGCTGGGTGCTACAAACCATAGGTCTATCCGCGCAATTTTCTCTTTAAATTTAGTGATGTCATATACAATTTACAAGATATTTACAAGGTATAATCACCTTTTAGGACCATTTGGCCAATATTTTATTAGGTTTGAGAAATAGATCATCTCACCAATCTCTTGCCTCGCACATTTCGCTCATTTTGTTGGGATGAACTTGACTTAATATCGTCTACTACTACACCGATCCTGATTGTTGCTCTGTAATTGTGTGTTAGTGATGATTAGTTTGTTTCGTTTTACATATTCAAAAGTTAACGACACATCAACTAAAACTAACTCGCAAACTCATAACAATTGTGGACGGATACCAAAGGCGCCTAAAAGTTTGTTCAACTATCACATGGACAACCAAGCAAGTATATATAAAGCGATTTAAAGTTACTAGAAGAGAAGAAGTCTGTTAAAAGCTACTTTTAGAGTTCATTTTCATTATTGTTTTTAATTTTAATATAAACTCAAAAGAGTACACTGCAGTAAACTAGTTGATCAGTACAGAAAGAGATACGGTATTAAAACACTATTTCTTCAAAGCTCATCTTTAATAGATTCAAGAGTTGACTCAGACGTTGCATCACGGTTGTTTTGAATGAATTCAATGATGTCTTCTTTGCTCCTGTTACCATCATATTGTGCATATTTACCACTTGCAGATTTAAAGAACATTGTTGGGTAACCTTGAATTTCAAATTTGTCGCTTGGAATATCGTTTTGGGTTCCATCCTACAATACACGAGACAAATGTATTAGATGATTTCTTTTATCTTAAAAGGGGTCAAAATCTAAACAAACTATCCAGATTAGTCAAACGGGTCAAAAGTTCTCAGAAGTGTTTATTGGCAGATACAACACAATCTCCTAAATCAATTTAACATCAAGTTTATATCAGTAAGGCAATAATAATATGTATAATATCTTAGAAAGAATTTGTTTAAGGTAAATAAAGACCTGACAGTCACTAGGCTAGTTTGGTACTAAAAAATTGACCATTTTAATAAAACCCGTTTTGACCCGTTACCAACCCACTCGACCCGTCCATACAAACAAGTGACTAAGTAAACACTTACAAGTTTTGCGATTACAACATCGGGATCCTGCTCAAATGAAACAGCCACTTCCTCCAAAATTGGAGCAAGTTTTTTGCAGTGGCCGCACCATGGTGCATACACCTCTAGTAGAACTGTATCGAAAATTGTTACATACATATGTCATTAGCTGATCAACTTTAATTACTTTTTGTAACACTATAAAATAATACATTTAACCAAGCAGTATTTGGAAAAAAGAAAATTTTACCATTCTTTTTGGAGTCCAAAACCATGTCTTTAAGGCTATCGGTAACAACCACCTTCACAGGCTCATCGTTAGTTTCAGGAATCGGTTCTGACTTTATAAATGGTTTCAGCATTCCGTTCTGAAGTCAAGCAAAACAAAATCAGTTTGTAGTAAATTCACTTATATTAATATTTTCATTTAATACTTATTAATTTAATTAATTACTTTGATATGATTCTAAGTTACATGCATATAATCACAACAAAATCATACCATGTAGTCCTTTAACCAAGGAGCCATATGGTCAGACTTCACATTTTGGTTAATATACTTGAGACCTTTAGTGTCCTGTACAAGGATCACAGGTGCCTGATCTTCTTTAAGCCCATAATACTGCACATAAATTAAACTTAGCAAAAAGTTCAGTACACGATTTAATTTCGAACGAAAATGTGTTTGAAAATAACAATAATAACACTACCTGCAAGGCACCTTCACTATCTGGAACATTACCCAAGAGAAAAACTAGTCCTTTCCCTTTGTACGATCCAGCAAGTTCATGGAACGTTGACTTGAAAGTATCGACTTCCTCATGACTAAAATCCAAGAATAACATTACCTAAACAGAACATATTAACACATTAATTAACAGATATTATTCAAATTGTATATGTATTTTTTTTAACAGCTAAAGTTGGATATGTAAATAGAATGGATACCTTGGCGTCATCACTATCAAAGAATTTGCTTAAAAATCGTTGGTTTTCAGCTGTTTGTTCGAAGAGTGTAACAAGAGGAGTGCTCGCTTCATTTATGAACTTCTCCATTTCATCAACTTCAAATTTCTGAAAATTTAATTTATTTAGTTAAAAGAACCTCATAATGTAACATATAATAAAAATATATACATGTGTACACTTGTACCTTGAAATCAACCGCACGTTCATCAAATGGCTTTAGCAACCTAAGAGTTGGCTTGGTGACTGACGAACCACCATGAGGAATGAGCTTAGCGTTTGTAGTATGACCGAAATCATAATCCGATCGTAACTTTTCAGCAAGACTCATGAAATTATCAAACTCCTTTCCTGACAATTTTGGGAATATCCCTACCTGCAACATATTCATCAATTTTAAGTCCTTTTCCTTTAAACGAAAAAAAAATACTCAATCACACTAAGAGCACGAGAAGCAATGACTGAGATTTTCATTGTTTCTTTCGGTTTTCTTCAAGTGTTTTTCAAAAACACTAAAGTCGGTGTCAGTGTTTCTTTCAGTGTTTCAAAACTCACGGACGTTGTTGTTAATGTATTTTAATGGGGAAAAGAAAGAATAAAAAGTGCTTACAATAAAGATGTTTTTGTCATCAATAAAACTGGCTACATCTTCAGATGTTATGATTTGATTTGAAGCAGGACCAACTTGTTTCTTCAAATAAGTAACAATACCATCAGCTTCTCTTGGGCCATTATAATCTTGAATATTTTGTGCACCATTTCTCATAATCTTTATTGTTGGGAACCCTTGTACTTCATATTTCTTTGCAAGTTCTTTGTTATCTTCAGCATCAGCATCAAATTTGGCCAAGACAATTGCAGGGTCATGACTAGATAATAAAGATGCAGCCTTTTCATACTACACATGTCATGAAAATATGGTAAGAATACACTTTTAAGTAAATTAAGAAAAAATAATATTAGAAAGGTGATTTTTGAAATATAGGTGTTGGATCAATATAGAGAGAACACAAGTACCTCTGGTGCAAGATTTTTACAATGACCACACCTGTTAATAAAAATAACAGCATGTAATTAACAGATGTGATGAATAAATTTGTACATTACATGTTTATTACGTGTTTAATAGGGTGTAAATAAATTATCAAATCAAAACTAATATCAATGCTCATTTCAACGTATAAAAAATGAAGAATTAGAAAATAAAAATAAAAATAAAAAATACAGCAAGACTATATACACTTTATTTCATATTTTTATTAAACATGCATTATCTATATATCTAATAGACAAAATCCCGTAGCACTATTCATCAATAGTAACCAGGGGTATTTCTGTCATTTCACCTTTTTTTTGTCTCCAACGATAAAAGAAGCAACTCTCGTAAAAGAACCAACCCTTCAATGTTACCAAAAGATGTCAAAAAAAATTCTTTTTTTACAAAAAAATCAACTAACTTTTTTTTTTCTTCTTTTCTTTCTCAACGATAAAAGAGGCAACTTTCATAAAGGAAACAACCCTTCAATGCTACCAAAAGATGTCGAAAAACATTCTTTTTTACAAAATAGATCTACTAACTTAAAAAAAAAAAAAAAAAAAAAAAAAAAACCGAACGCTAAAAGAAACAACTAAGGAACAACCCTTCAATGTTAGATGTCGAAAAAAATTCTTTTTTACAAAATAGATCATGACTTTTTTTTAACTCGCATTCAAGACGGAGCCCCCGGCGCGAAGCGAGGGCTCCACAACTAGTTTACTACATTTACCTGATATATTTTTAATTAAATATGCTTTTAATACACCTAGACAATATACAATATTTTTTTGTAACTTTTCATTAAATATGCATTAATA
Source organism: Rutidosis leptorrhynchoides (assembly GCF_046630445.1). Classification (NCBI taxonomy): domain Eukaryota; kingdom Viridiplantae; phylum Streptophyta; class Magnoliopsida; order Asterales; family Asteraceae; genus Rutidosis; species Rutidosis leptorrhynchoides. Next base: position 324,928,716 of record NC_092335.1, on the reverse strand, counting down.
CTTAATATTTTTATATACGTTTTGTTTATTAAACATACTTTTACTATTTTACTCGTACTAATTAAAATATTTTATTTATTATATATACTCAAAAGACAAAATTTATTCCTCAAAATATAATCTCAATATATTACATATTTTCTCAAAATAGATGTTTTAATCGGCAATGTACAATGTTTTTTTATGCACGCTTGATAGTTTGAGGTGCACATATGCAGTTTTCTTTTGCCACTAAAAATATGGCGTTAAATAAAATACGAATTTGAGAAGCATTATTATGCACAAATCAGCCTAGCCTAACTGCCTAAGCAACATTTTTGGAGTTCTCTTGGTCTAAGAAAGAAAAATTAATTGGACAAATAAAAATATACACTTTTTTGGAGCTCTTTTTTTATAGTTGTTACTACCGAACGTGCAATTTTAAGATTTAGGAAAATATATGTACCTACTTTAATTAACAGTATAAAATTAAAATAGAAATAATAAATGTTCATCAACTTTAACATACGTTTTACAATTTATTTTTATTTTTATAAAATATACTAAAAGTCATGACTCATGCTACTGTTTGGCATGGCTGTAATTATTCACCCCTTCAAAGGTATATCGGTCATTTCGCCTTAATTTAATTTTTTTTAAACAACAACAAAATCCAATAATCTGATACCACAATGACTGGTGTATGAGGGATGTGAGATGTAAACAATCATTCCCATATTCGAGAATAAAAAAAGTAATTTCTCAACCAAGAGTGAAAACACTCTCAAAAGTAGAGAAAGTCATCTCTCTTTATTCGACGGATAAAGAGATTGCTTTCGAGTGGACCTCCGGCCAAGGTTGGAGAATTCGGATCACGGGGGATCTCGTTTGGACTTTTTTAGGGAGATCTCGGCATCTCGGAATAATCTCGGGGAGATCTTGGACGTTGACTTACGTTGACTTTATCGTTTTTTAATAAAAATATACATAAAAACATAAATATATGTATATTTATATACGTTTTTACGAGATTTTACAAAAATATCCGAGAAATGAGCGAGAAAATCTTAGAAATTATGAATTTTACAAGAAAAATTTACAAATTAGCAAGAAAATTCGAGAAATCGTGACTTTGACTAAGTTTGACCCCATTGACCAAGAAATCTCGGGAGATGAACATCTCATCTCGGTTGCCTTCTAAAAACAAGATCTCGGGGGAGATCTCGAGGAGATCTCGGGAGATTTACAACACTGCATCCGGCTAATAAGTATAATTTTTTTTAAAGTAGAATAAAATTAAAATAAAATTGAGACGCCATGAAAATGGTAGAATCAAATTTTCATGGATTTTAAAACCCGTCTAAAATTCAATTTAGGCTCTAAACGGCAGTCAAGACGAAACATATCTTCATTGTTTTATTTTTCTCAACCTTTTTTCATTTCCTTTTTTATTCTTTTATTTTTTTAATATTTAATTAATTGATCGTTAACCGGCCACAATCACCCGTACTGAAGTGCGGGTTTTTTATTCTCGTTCAAACCAAATTTCTTTAATACGCCTAATAAATCAAAATATAAATAAATAAATGCTCATTAATTCATTTTATTTTACAAATTAAAGTTGATTTTCCTTAAGAAATTTCATGCATAAATAAATTCTGTTAACAAATAAAGGTTTTTAGTTGTGATCGTTGTAAACTATTTTTAGAAATCAACAAAAAAAAAAAATGTAAATTATAAAAAATAAAAAACATTCTTTAACTGTGACAAACTTTGAAACCGTTAAAAACAACGCTTAGTTTGTAACTTTTTGTCATTAAATCTAATCTAAACAAAGTAAATAAAATAAATAAATAATAAAGAGGGTGAGAAATGTACCAAGGAGCATAGAATTCAACGACGATGAAATTATGTTTAGAAACAATATCCGAGAAATTAGAGTGATCCAAAGTCAAAACATATTCTTTTTGTTGATCCTCGGAACCAAAAGTCATCGAAAATGTTGATGATAAAACAACAAAGAAACACAACAAAAGAACATTAGAAAACGCCATGAATGATATTTGGTTGTGTTTTATGCGAGAGAAATAAATTGAGGTGTGAGTATGAGTATAAAGTGTGTGTGTTTTGCGTGAATAAATAGTAGGATGAAGATGTCTTTACGACATCGTATGATACGGAATTTTGATAATATTCATGGGGATTTGGACATTCTATTGAAGAATCAATGAGTTTTAATAATATAATAAAGAAATCAAATACTAGTATGTTGTTTCAAAATTTATTTTATACAGTGTTGTAATCCCCTGAATCCAACAATTTGTTTGAAATCTAACAGATCAATCAGAGAGCGAAATGTAGCGCAACAACACATGTGATTGAAAAAAAGAATTTTTTTTTTTTTTTGAAAAAAAATTGTCATTTTTTTTCAATATCATGTGATTTGATATGACATGCAGTAAATCACATGTGATTCTGTATGCTAATCACATGTATTGTAAAACTCAATCACACGTGATTCCGCATGTCAAATATAATCAAATTTGATTGAAAAAAATTCAAAACTTTTTAATTTTTTAAAAAAAAAAATTTCCAAATTTTTTTTCAATTATATGTGATGGAATTTAGTGTACAGAATCACGTGTAATTGGAATTTACAATCACATGTCCCAATCACATGTGATTGGGTTGCAGACTCACATGTGATTTACTGCATGTCAAATTCAATCACATGTGATTGAAAAAAATATTTAGAAAAAAATATTTAATTTTTTTTTCAATCACATGTGATTGTCGCGGAACATGTCGCACTCTGATTGGTCCCTTGAATCTCAACATAAAAGTTGAATTCATTTGAATATTCCTCTATATAACTTGAAAAATAGAATTGAATGTTATATTAAAGGTATTGTTACTACAAAAATTAAATGTTAAATTAAAGGTATTGTTACTCTGATAATTAAATGTTAAATTAAAGGTATTGTTACTACTACTGTTATTTGTGTAATGAGATTCATATAACTACTAGATACTAGATAGATGGTTATCTTATTTTATAATTATAATATAATATAATTGTTGTGATAAAGTGAGTGGATGACAACTAATTCAATAAGTCAAAAAATGTACAGTATATTATGTATTATAAATACCCCCCATCGGATGTAATCAAAATGTGCACACATATAATATATTTCATATATCACCATTCTTTCTCTCTCTTATTTTAAGTTTATGAGTAGCCTATATTCAAGAACAAACCCACTAAAGGTAGTTATAAGCCTACTGAATTATAACACGTTATCAGCACGATTATCTCAACATTTATACTAAATATGGTTGGCTCTGCCACCTAACTAATATGGTCGGTTATACCACCTAAATGATATATGGTCGACACTGTCGCCTAATTTACATTTTATGTTATCTAACATTTATTTATGTATACTAACATTTACATTTATGTTATCTAACATTTACAGTTATGTTCACTAACATTTATATTTATGGTCGGTTATACCGCCTGAACTATATTTCTGTAATTTAACTATTATTAACTTCACTAACATTTATATTTATGTTATACATGGTCGGTTATACCGCCTGAATTATATTTTTGTAATCTAACTCTTATTAACTTCACTAACATTTATATTTATGTTATCTAACATTTATAATTACTTATGCAATTAATCATTATTTATTTCATGCATACTAATGTTTATTTTCATTTGAGCCTTCGGTGTCACATATACACCGAGACGTCAAATAATATATATATATATATGATGTATATATATTACTCAAGTAACAAAATAGTAAATCGAAATTAATTCATTTACTATTCATATGAATAGTAAATGAAACGAAATTAATTAATTTACTATTCACATGAAAGTGACATGATAGAAATTATTAATTATAAGTTACATAACATACCCCTAAAATATTTGATAAATACGTCTTTTTAAATACATAAGATTTTCAAAATCAACAAGTTGATAAATTGATCTCATATATAGACTCCGTATCTTTTTGAAAGATTTTGTCTTTTGTTCTTTTTTCCTTACGTTTGATATAAAAGAAAAAAAAAATCTTGTCCTTTATATTATTCATACGCGTTTTGATATAGTGACTTTATTCGTTAACGTCAACTAACGACGTTACAACGCTCATATATACATAAGGGTTGTTAACGTCAACTGACGACGTACAACAACTATATTTTTCAGATATAAAATAAACATCTCCGTTTTCATTTTTTCACAAATCAATCTTCATTTTTTTCAGATTACTACTCTCAAAAAGTTTTTGTAAAGATGATTCACACAAGGATGATTTTTCCTATTGTATTGGTCATATTAACTATCATCATTGTTGCTAATATACCACCGGGTGAACCTATATTCTATCCTGCCCTTGTGGTTTTATTATTTGTAATCATACCATTATTCTGTTGTTTGCTACTTATGAATTTAAAATGATTCTAATTTCATTTTATTATTTGTCTATGAATAGAAGTTGATTATGATTATGATTTATGTTATTCATCTTTTTGATAATAGAAAATGTCGAATTTGAAAAGGCTTAAATTTGCTCCTTTAGAATCAAGTGGGAACAACTACTTAACATGAGTTATGAATGTAGAAAAACATCTCGAGTCAATCGGTATTTTAGAAACCCTGAATGAAAATAACAATTGTTCCGAACAAGAGAAAGCAATGGCAAGTATTTTTCTTAGCAAACATATTGATGAGTCCTTAGAATCTACATATTATATGATCGAAGATCCAAGTGTATTATGGAAAATACTCAAAGATAGATACGATATTAATTATCAAGAAATAACGGTGATCCATGAAAGAATAAAATTGAAGATGTTAGTAGACGCTCTTATAAGAATCCCGGAGATTCTTATTAATGATCTGGTAACATGGATCATCAGTCTAGTATTTCTTGAATACATGAACATCTTGTTTAGCTCTACAAATAAGTCCCAAAAGAAAAGAAAACGAGAGTGAATTTGTTGAAAAAAATCTTGATTAAATAAACCCCGAGCTACCTTGAGACTTGAATGGTTAGAATTTTCTAAGATGCCTAGCTTGTTATATATCACTCATAGATAAATGGTTTTAGACCATAACGCATATGTTTTATTAAGTGTCATCTTTTATGTACTTCAGATTATAACTTATTTGCAGGTAATATAATTTGATTATCTTGCTGAAATATAACTCATTATTTGCTTATCTTATTTGAAGTTTTAGTATGAATCCTGCTGAAATACAACATCAATTAAATGGTAAAGACCTATGTATTGCAGATAGTGGTAACACACACACTATACTCAAATCTAAGAAATATTTCATTGATTTGAAATCATCTGAAAGAATTATAAATACTATATTAGGTCCTGCAAAAGGAAATGGAAAGATAAAATTCATATTACCAAATGGTACGAATTTTCTGATAAACAATGTCTTGTTTTCTCCCAAATCAAAGAGAAATTTGTTAAGTTTCTCTGATATATATCATAATGGATATGATTATCAGTCAATGATAATCGGAAATGAGAAATATCTATGTAGCACTGAAAAGCTAATATAATGAAAAGCACAGCGCATATGATTAAAAACGCATATGGTGAAAAGGATATATGATTAAAAGCGCATATGATAAAAAGTGCATATGATAAAAAGTGCATATGATAAAAAAGGCGCATATGATTAAGAGCGCATATGATTAAGAGCGCATATGGTGATTAATGAAAAAGCACATATGGTGATTAATGAAAAACACATATGGTGATTAATGAAAAGCACATATGGTGATTAATGAAAAGAATATTGAGAATGAATCACCAATGTTTCTTGAAAGAATTCAAGGTTATATATATGGACCAATTCATCCATCATGTGGACCATTTTGATATTTCATGATTCTAATAGACGCATCTAGCGGATGGTCTCATGTTTGTGTGTTATCAAGCCATAATATGGCATTTGCAAAATTTCTTGCACAAATTATTAAATTGAGAACACATTATTCTAATTACACCATTAAAAGGGTGAGACTTGATAATGCTGGTGAGTTAACATCTCAAGCATTTAATGATTATTATATGTCTACAGGGATTGTTGTTGAATATCCAGTTGCTCATGTGCATACACAAATTGATTTAGCTGAATCAATAGATAAACGCTTGCAGCTAATAACTAGACAATTGGAAATGAGTACAAAACTCTCAATATTTATATGGGGACATGTAAATTTACATGATGCGACATTAATTCGCACTAAACGAAGTGCAAGTCATAAATATTCTCCATTACCAACTTAATTTTGGTCGAGAGCCAAATATTTCCCACCTTAGAACATTTGGTTGTACAGTGTATGTTCTAGTTGTACCAGGTCCTCAAAGGAGGATGGGAATGTATGTTGGATATGAAACATCTTCAATCATAAGAACCCATGATGGGTGATGTTATTACAGCACATTTTGCTGATTGTCATTTTAATGAAATATTGTTCCCTAGATTAGGGGGAGAAATAAAATATAAATAAAATGATGTTTCATGATGTGAACATCAATTAATGTATGTTGATCCTCGCACAAAAGAATGCGAAAAGAAAGTTCAAAAATAATGCATATGCAAGAAATTGCAAATCGATTACGTGATGCATTTAAAGATACAAAAAGGAGTGACTAAATCATATATAATAAATGCTTCAGCTAGAATTGAAATTTCAAAATCTGGCAATAATGTCACTCATGAGTCTTTGCCACATCTGAAACGTGGAAGATCAATTGGTTCCAAAGATAAAAATCCTCGAAAAAGAAAATCAGCTGATAATGAGGTAAAATAAAGTGTTCAAGAAGAACCAAATATTAATACTCCTTCTGCAGAGGATATTGATAAATGTAAATACATATATTGCGATAAATTATGCAATATTATGGAACCGAAATGGAATGACAAATATTGATGAGAATTTTTCATATAATGACATCATGAATAAAGATGATGAGCTGGAACCAAAATCTGTCATTGAATATCAAAATAGACATGATTGAGCTCAATGGAAAGGAGCAATACGAGCTGAATTAGAATCGCTCGATAAAAGAAAGTTTTCGGATCAATCGTTATCACTTTTAAAGATGTGAAACGTATGGGATACAAATGAATTTTTATCCGAAAAAATGTGCAAATGAAGTTACAAGGCAAAACTAGACTTGTAACTCAAGATTTCCCTCAAAGACCAGAAATGAATTAGGAGGAAAACTTATCCTCCTGTAATGGATACAATTACTTATTAGATACTTAATCAACCTGGTAGTTATTTAAATGCATCTCATGAATGTTGTTACTACTTATCTGTATGGATCACTTAATAGTGATATATATGAATATACCTGAAGGGTTAAGGTATCATAAGCATCTAATGCAAAACCCAAGGGAATATATTCCATTAAATCACAAAGATTTCTAAATGGGTTTATACAATCGGGACGTATGTGGTATAACCAATTAAATGACTACTTGATAAGAAAAGGGTATACATATAAACTTATTTGCATGTGTGTTTTATAAAAAACAATGTTCGGATATGTGAACATAGTTGTTTATATCAATTATCTTAAATAAAGAAATCTATGAAGTCATTCAACTTCTAGAGAAAGATTTTGAAATAAAAAAAAAATCAAGTAATACGTTGATTTACATATTGAGCATATGACTAATGACTTACTTATACATCAAACAACTTATACCGAAAAGATTTTTAAAACATTTTAATATGGACAAGATAAAAACCATTAAGTATTCCTATGGTTGTTAGATCTCAATATTGATACTGATCCATTTCATCCTCTAGAAGATCACGAAGATCTTCTTGGTTCAGAAGTTCCATATCTTAGTGCAATTGGGGTTATTATGTATTTTACAAATTGTACAAGACCTGACATATCTTTTGCAGTTAATTTGTTGACAAGGTTCAGCTCAACCCCTACCAAAAAGACATTGGAATGAGATCAAACACATATTTTAATACCTTCGGGGAACTACTGATTTATAATTATTTTATTCTAACAACTCGAAACAAGATTTGTTTGGTTATATAGATGCAGATTATTTATCTGATCCACATAAAGCTAAATCTCAAATTGGATATGAATTCCTAAATGGAGGCACTCAATATCATGGCGTTCTAAAAAACAAACACTTGTTGCAACATCATCAAATCATGCCGAAGCGATTGCATTACATGAAGCCACTCCGGAATGTTTTTGGTTGAGGTCAATGACACAACTCATTACTGATTCTTGTGGACTAGAACGCGATAAAAGTTCAACAACTATCTATGAAGATAATGCAGCTTGCATAACACAGATGAAAGAAGGGTATATCAAAAGTGACCGAACAAAACACATACATCCTAGATTATTCTCATACACTCAAGATCTCATTAAGGACAACTAAATTGAAATGAGATATGTTCAATCCAGCAAAAACTCTGACGATCTTTTCACCAAAGCACTTCCAACTGCTATTTTCAGAACGCATGTTTACAATATTAGCATGAGGCATGTTCAAAAGATGTAACGACTCAGCGATGTCTACTTGAGGGGGAGTCAACTCCATGCTGCACTCTTTTTCCCTTAGCTAAAGTTTTTTTCCCACTGGGTTTTCTTTAGCAAGGTTTTTAACGAGGCAGTACTAAGTTGCTCTTTAAAACAATTTTGTCATCCAAGGGGGAGTGTTGTGATAAAGTGAGTAGATGACAACTAATTCAATAAGTCAAAAAATGTACAGTATATTATGTATTATAAATACCCCCCATCGGATGTAATCAAAATGTGCACATATATAATATATTTCATATATCACCATTCTTTCTCTCTCTTATTTTAAGTTTATGAGTAGCCTATATTCAAGAACAAACCCACTAAAGGTAGTTATAAGCCTACTGAATTATAACAATAATTAAATATTAAATGATAAATAAAAATACTGTAACCGTAATGATTATTTTGTATTTTGTGTGGTTTCAATTATTAAATTAAGACAAAATTGCGCCGTTAATCCCCCAACTTTGTATCAAACAATGTAGATGACCTTTTTCTTTATTTTTGATCTAGATAACCTTATGCTCTCCAATTGAAAACGGATGACCCTGACACTAACAATCGTTAATATTTTCATTAAGTAGGATCATGTGCATGGCATGTGAGGGGTATTTCTGTCAATTCACATTTCCTTTTCTTTCATTTACATCTTCCATCTTCCATTTTAAACCCTAACTTCATCAATATCCTCCAAATCAAAATATCAATATATTTTCAAGAATAAAGAATAAAATATTTTGAATATCCAATAATCTAATTCGTATATGTGGATCACAGAACAATTTCATTCGAGTGTTGTGGTACCGACGCACCACCACCAACTTGAAACAATTCCCAAATTGAAGAACATTTTGGTTCGACGTCAAAACTGTACATCGATGAGCTGTTACCGGCGCACAACAACCAAATCGAATAACACGATGATTCATAGATCTTACGCATCCCCATTTCCAAATCGAAGAACGCGTTGTTCCTTTAGTTAGTCCATTACCAAATCGAAAAACCGTCGGTCCATTTATTAATAGAAGAACATGTCAGTCCATTTCCAGATCTACTAATTCAACAACAAATCATAAATTTTTCCGTACTTCATCTTCTTTTAACCCTTTTTCTTGTGCTTCAATCATCTTTCCCCATCACCTCAATTTTAGGAGGGGTTGTAAGGTTCGTGCATGTGACGACCCGGAAATTTCTGACCAAATTTAAACTTAATCTTTATATGATTTAATGCTTCCGACACGATAAGCAAAGTCTGTAATGTTGAGTCTCAAAAATTTTGGAATTATATTCAAGTAATCAATTACCCCTTTGACTGTGCTCGACGATTCATAAACATTTATGTGTATATAGATATGTATATATAATATAGTTATAGTAATTGAAAACGGTTAACAAAGTATTAGATGTATAATATACTGTACATGAACGTATTTGTTTCAATATATGTTTAATATATTTATCGACGAAATTAAAAGATAATATCAAATGATTGAATTATCAAATACATTGTGATATGATTACGGGTCTATGTTATGAGGTCCACTGTGATTTAAGAAATCTATTCTTTTTGACAACATTCGAAAAATGGTAAAGTGATTTATATGTAAGAACAAATGTGTCAATTAACGGGAATTAGACAAGGGTTAGTCGAGATTCCTGTTTAATTTCCAATTCATGTTTTATAATATTTTCCTCGTGACCTTGATAAGATAACTATGTTAACTTTCATTTTATTTAATATGAAAGTAAGAACGTGGAGTGTAAATAACTTAGATTTTGGATATCGACAAGTTAAGTAACTCGACATTTTTCATTAAGATGATTTCATACGTTTATTTAACCTTTGGACTTTATCCTATGCTTCACCAACAGACTGTAATTTAAAAACTTGAAACATATTATGAATATATATAATTCTACTTTTCTAAAACGTTTTATGATATAACGATTTCCATTATTTTAACCTTTTAACAAAATGATTCTTAAATATATTTAGTTTTGGAAAACAAAATTTTCATATTTATTTGATTAGTTTCAAAAGTACAAAAACATTTTCAGTTTAAAAAGAACTTTATTATTAAAATGTATATAACTTTTATAAATATCTAGAATCACTTTAGACAACTCATTACTTAACCAGTATGATAAAGATAACGATATTTATATTTTATTTTATTAAATATATATAACGATTTAAATTAATATTATATATATTTATACGCGTATTATACGTACATAGTTTTATACTTTTACTATACTTTAACTTTACCTTTACTTTACTTTTTCTTTACTTTAACTTTAATAATTCACTTTAATAATTCATACTTTAATAATTCACTTTAGTAATTCATACTTTAATAATTCACTTTAATAATTCATACTTTAATAATTCACTTTAATAATTCAAAAATCTATTATAAATAGAATTCAATAGGTTTCATTATTTCATAGAAACTTGAAAATATATTTCTCTAAAGAGCTAAGGAAATTATGTGTTATAGCTATGGAGGTTATGGGTATGGTTCGGGGGTATAACTTGGGAGGTCAACCTAGCGTTTATCATTTTCTTTGCGTCTACGTACTTTCCTGCAATATTGAATCACAATATTAATACATGAGCATTCATATCTTATCTTTTATATATTAATAGTGTATCCCTGACTAGTGCTCGATTATATATGATTATGCATGCGTGTATGCTTAATTTCGTCATTAAATAGTTTATGATAAATCGTGAATTTAATACATATGCTACCGAGATAAGGTATATGATATGCATGTCATTGGAAAGCTGGCGAAAAATTAATAACTTTTCATTTAGAAATCATATGATTTCGATGAACGGAAAAGATATGGTCAACTGAATTATCATTAATATTAGTATTATTATTAAAATGATTATTATTATTACTATCGTCGTTATTATCATCATTATTATTATTATCTAATAATTATTATTATAATTATTATCATTATCGTTAATAATATAATTATTATCATTAAAAATTGTTATTGTTATTATTAATACTATCATTATTATCATTAAGGTTATTATTTATTATTATTATTATCATTATAATAATTATTAGTATTATCATTAATATTATTATAATATTTATTATTACTAATATCATTATCATTAAAACTAATGTTAGTATCATCTAATTATTATGATTACTATTGTTATCATTATTATGAATGTGATATAAAAGAGGACTAAAAACTATTAAACAAGTCGATTAGGAAATAATGAGTATAAGTATTATGATTCAGTTAAAATATTGTTAAGATTATGATTTAGATAAAATATCGTTTTCATTATTTTTATCATTATTAGTAATATTATTATTATGATATTAGTATTACTACAAGAGATTATTATTTATTATCAAAAATATTATTATCATTAGTAAATATAAATATGGTTATTATTATTATTATTATTATTAAAAGAATTAATATTATTATTATTACAAAATAATACAACTTTTGGTTCATTATTATTATTATTATTATTATTATCAATATTATATTATTTAATCAAATAAATATTTGATACAAATATATATTTATGATACATATCACTACATTTTTATTATTAAAATGATATTATATAAACGTTATACAAATTATAATACTTAATATATAAAAATATATTTTTACCATATATTAACATAAATTTTTATCATTAATACATTATAATAAATGATGAAATAATTTAAGAAATATTTTCTATATAAATATTAATTACTTAAAATATGTAGAATAAATATAAGTTTTTTAATTATTAAAATAACATATAATTCATTAAAATAACATGTAGATTACAAATAAATATATATTAAACTAGTTACATTGATTTATCTAAAAATTTCCGAATATGACTATTTAGTCAGTTATATGATAATTTGAGTTTTGTAAATTATCGATTCATTCAACTATCAAGACTTATGCTCTGGTAATATAATTACATTAATAATGCATACCACTATATTTTTAGGATATTGAGTGAACTATATAAATTTTATTACTTGAGATATATAAAAGTATATTTTTATCATATATAAATTTTAATATAAATTTTTATTTATTAATAAATGACTTGTATTATTTACTCTAATAAAATTTGATAAATATATTTAAATATATAAAATGACTATATTTAAGTTATATAATAAACATGTATAGATTTTGAAAGTCATTTTGGGTTAAGTTGACTTTTGCATATCGGTCTCGAGCATTAGGATTGTGATACACTACGACTTGACCTAAATTGTTAGACAGATATTGACCGACATAAAAATATATATACTTAAAATAGGTTCGTGAATCCGAGACCAACCCTACACTTGTTCAATGCCGTCATATGTATTTTTACCACAAAATACAATATTGTGAGTTTTTGATGTGTGCGAGGTGTAGTACGAAATACTATTATAGTTTACTATAAAATACTATTAAATACGATACAATTTACACAAGTTATTTATTTATTTATAGAATGGATATACCTAAACCTTGCTACAACACTTATAGGAAGTGTACATAATCGTAGAGTAGTGTAGTTTTTAGTAAGTCCGGTTCGTTCCACTGGGAGCTAGCTAAGTTTACACTATATTTTTAAAACTATATTTGTATATATATATATATATATATATATATATATATATATATATATATATATGTAGTATTATTATTATTATTATTATAAAGGGGGGTTTTACCGTTTAATGACCGGTTTGTCAATTTTTTAAACTTAGATCACAGTTAAAACCTAATGCAAAATATTAAATATAAATATAACTTAATTTAAAGCGTAAAGTAAATGACGATAATTAAAAGTACGATAATTTAAAGTACGATAAATAAAATTACAGTAAATAAAAGTATGATTAGATATAAAATTGAAGAATTAAGCTTATTTAAATTTCTGTAATCATGATGTTTGGCGTGTTGATTTTAATTTATTACCATGGGTTAATTGTCCTTTATCCTGGATTATTTGATAAGTCCATCTGGTTTTGTCCATAATAATCCATCGGTCATAATTATAAAGTGCGAGGGTCTTCGCCAAATTAACCTTATACCCGAAGTCAAATATTCCAACTAATTGGGGACTTAAACTGTAACAAGGTCTAAATACTTTGTTAATGATTACACCAGGTTATCGACTGTGTGTAATCTAAGGTTTTAATACTTTGTTAACAATTACACCAATTTTCCTTGTATATAATCCACCCTTGTTTTAATGAGTCCATTGACTATTAATCTATCCCCGTGTCTGGTCAAATGAACAATTATTAGTAGTTATAAATATCCCGCCCATCGTATCCGATCGAGTGTATATGGTTATTTATAGATACGTCAAATTGTAAATCTCTATATTAAATTAACGAACTATCATTCAGTTAACAAATATAAAGCCCATTAATAGCCCATAGTCTAATTTCCACAAGTATCGGTCTTTTGTCCAAACCCCAATTATGGTCCAAAGCCCAATAACCCCGTCTTAATATTTAGTCCAATATCACGATTACTTTGGCTTAAATAAGCATAATAATAACTTAGCTACGAGACATTAATTTAAAAAGGTTGAACATAACTTACAATGAGTATTAATCGCGTAGTGTTACACGAACAGAGTTTCGACTTACAAAACCTTAAAACATTCGCTACTATAACCTTATTATTATTATTAACTTAATATTAAAATTATAATTAATATAAATATATATATTGAGAGAGAGCAGAGAAGAGTGATATATATTGTGTATATATTTCGTAGAATTCGCTGGTTATTTATAGCACCTGACCCAACTTTCTGGCACATGCGATAGCATGAGATTAAATCTTCCAGGCCATGCAATCGCATGGCCGTCGTTTCCTGGTCACAAAGTGTTTAAAACGTGGGCTGCTCGTATATATTTAATATATAATATAATATATATAATTTTATATAATTATATATATATTATTATATATATATTATATTATATTCTTGTGCATAGTTGACTTGTAATTTTAGGTCTGTGACTCGCGCATTGATAGTTGGTTCATGTCTCGGTTTCGGATTTTCGAACGTCCTTTCGTACGCTTAGATATCTTGTACTTTGCATTTCGCTGCTTGTACTCTTGTAATTTTTAGACTTTTCTCATCAATAAATTGAACCACTTGGATTGTATCTTGTACATTTGAGCTTTTTGGTCATTTGCGTCTTAAATCGTTGAATCTGTCTTTTGTCTTCACCTTTTATTATTTAAACGAATATTACTTGTAAATAGAACAATTGCAACTAAAAGCTTGTATTTCTTGAAGGATAATGCTATGAAATATATGTTCGTTTTTAGCATTATCAAATATTCCCACACTTGAGCGTTGCTTGTCCTCAAGCAATATAGAACTTGAATATAACTTTACTAGAATCACTTCTTTATTCTTCACACTTTGTACATCATTGATTTTGATATGGCAGTATAAACAATGATAGTAACGTCGTGGTTTACAGTCCCACATGACTATAAAAATTTAGATCCTTTAGGAAATTGGATCTTTATGAAAACATTTGATCTTTTGAAAATTCATTCTAGCTTTTACCCTAGATAAGTTTTCTGATTTGACCCACCCTCGGTGTTGCAAAATATTTTTGTGGATCAATATTTTGGCTAAAACTTTTAGGTTCGTGTAATCAACTGCTATCCCTGTATCGGAAAGCACACATCCAGTTTACTTGTTCCGTATATTACCTTTCGGCAAACTACCATCCGGTTGTAAAGGAAAGCGATGAACAAGAAACTGTTAAGGCAATGTCTAATGACATGCTTTTGATTATGGTCCACATCGTGTCGGATGCAATTACTATCCTTTGTAGGAGCAATAGCAAAGATCACCCTATAATTTTTCAGTCTGGCACAAGGTCCTGTCTTCGACCATGCTATGCAACCATTGTTCTTATGGTTGACACCCGATTTGGTTCAGGTAACCTAATGAATTCCAGTGAATTCTTAGGATTTTACGTTCAATGGTAATGAACGCATTGAAAATGGGTTTTCAGAAAACAAATCGGTTTGTAATTTTGATCAAAATATTTTCTCGTTCAAGCTCGAGTTTAGATATCATTGAATTCCATGAGTTTGTAATTCTCAATCTTTTAAGGTCAATCTCAAGGATTGAGTAATATCAGGCTTACAAGCTGATTTTTAATCTTTTAGGAGATTATCCTTTCTGGGGGTCTGATTTATTAGTCTTATCAAGCTAATTTTCATGGCGCCCTCCCCATTTTACGAGACAGATCCTCTCATGGTTATTATAAGTCTGACCACTTGGCGACCCTATTTGATGCCGAGGTCCGTGGATTTCCTGCTGATTTTAGAGATGACTTTTCTAGATTTTTCGTCAACCTACAGCTGGTCTGGACGACAACTTCCTGACCTATATCAAGAAGCGCGTGTCTTTTTCGGAAGAATTTACTTCCTTTTAATGATGGAATCGATTCATCTTGTAAATCCATCTTTCTTTCAAATATATTACAGTAAATCGAGTAAAACTGATTAGTATTGTCCAAAACAAAAGTATCTGTAATAATCTTGTACAAAAATATGTGATATATGTTTTAAAGAACTTGGTGCATTCTTCCCACGCTTAGCTTTTATTTTATTTCTTTCTTTGCCTTTTTATTCTTCTTTATTCCATTTTAAATGAATTCAAGCGTTTTGGGTTGTTTCTCAATTTATGTCATTTTTGAGGTAACAATAATTTTGGTATTAATACTTAGTTTTATTGTTTATAAATATGTATAAACATGATTTTGAATTCATTTAGTTAAAATTTTTTCAAATTTTCACAAAATTTGACAATTGAATCAAGTGTATAAATTAATGTTTAAACCCAAAGAATTTAATCCCTTCCCACACTTAAGATCTTGCAATGCCCTCATTTGCAAGAAATCAGTATAAATTTAAATTCATGAGGGTGATTAGCATAAAAAAATGATTAAATTTTACTAAAGTTTCCAAACATATTGTTGTTTGTTTGAATGATAAATGGTGCACATCATTTGTTCATTCTGTCAGTTGTTATTTCACATAAATTTTGCATCTTGTCGTCAAAATTAGTTGCTTTTGCTGAACTTAATTGTGATGGCCCCGTCAAAACACTTAACGGCTGCGTCACTTGGTCCCACAGCTTGACCGAACTTAAATGAATTTAATAAATAACATTGCATTCTTTTATATCAAAAGTTTCTCAAAAAGGAAAGCATACCAAAATATGTAGTTTAAAAGTAACCCAACATATTAACAATCCAAAGTTGACATAAAAACATTGTCAACAACCCACAAGTATTAATTATTCAAAAACCGAATGCAAGCCAAAGTTTCATAAATTGTTTCATAAAAATCTGCCCAAATGCATGCAGACTCTTCTAAACACAGCGGAAGCATCACATAAACTCAAGTACCTGTGAAAACATGCGAGTAAACTGTCAACATAAAGGTTGAGTGAATTATAGGTTTAAATAATTGAATAAACTTTAGACCACAAGATTTAAAAATATTAGAAAACATTAAACATTATTCCATTATCAATGAGCCACCTGGTAACCACTTAACCCTTTATTTACCCTTGCCAAACACAATAATAATATACACTGGACAGTGTATCTACAACAAAATACGAAGTACTAAACATTCCGATTATAAATTGCTAGCGCGACTAGCTCGAAATGGGGTTGTCAAACCCGATAGATCTATCCGTAGGATTCGCGTTCACCGGTAGAAACCAATGATTACAGTTACCAGACTAGGGAATATTTTTGTCCAACTTACAATGAATAATTTAAATTTAATTGTCACTTGTGTCTAAACGTGAAGTAAAATGCATGTAATCACATCCCAAAAATATACTTTGAAAAGTATGTAAAAACGGGACTATAACTCACCTTAATAGTAATTAAGTAACCAACACAATTAAGCGAACAGCAAATGTAGTACAGTGATCAGGAATGATCATAACGCCGACCTATAAATAAAGCAGGTCGATATAAATAACTAACTTAGGTCAAGTCTTAGTATGATAGCTATTGTACATGTTGCAAGTAGTCATAGAACAATACTCAATATGCATCGGTTTGATCGGAACAGATTACGGACACACACTTTCTATTTTTAGAAAGTTTCTATTTTTAGCAGGTTTCCATTTTTGGAAAGTTTCTATTTTTGGAAAGTTTCTATTTTTGGAAAGTTTCTATTTTTGGAAAGTTTCCAAATTTAGAAAGTTGCTATTTTAGGAAAGTTTATAAGTTAGGAAAGTTTCCTTAATTAGAAAGTCAACAAAAGTCAACTGAAAGTCAAAGTCAACTGAAAGTCAAAGTCAACCGAAAGTCAACTCAAAAGTCAACCTTGGTCAAACATGGTCAACGTTAATTTTAAAAGTGTAAGTTATAATAATAATATAAGTTATAATGTTTATTAAAGTTAAATATGTCTAATTATGTCATAACATAAGTTTAATTAAATTAAAATGAATTATTAAAGTTAATATAAGTTTAAATGATATAATTAATATAACATAAGTATTTAATTAATTAATTAAATATTAGTCATAATGTAAGTATTATTAATTAATAATAATTTTTAAATCATATCATAAGTATTATTAATTAATAATGAATTATTAATCATATCATAAGTTTCTAATAATAATTATTAAATCATAAGTATTTAATAATTAAATTATAATTAAATAATAACTAAGTCTTATAATAATTAAATAATTATTTAATTCTTATTATTAGTCTTATTATAATAATCTCATAATATAAGTTTAATACTTATCATAAGTATTTTCCATTAATAATGAAGTATTATTCATCATATGTTTAATTAAAATGTTACTTAAATCGTAAGTATTAATTAAATGATATAATAAATATATATCATAAGTTGTAAATAATAATAATTACTTTTTTTATCATAAGTAATTAAATGATAATGAAATCCATTATTTATATCATAAGTTTCATAATTAGTCAAAAGTTTTAAATCAAAAGTTCATCGGGTTGTATCCTGAGCCCCGGGTGTCGGTTTTCGGCGAGCCTTACATATATCTCCGCCTAAGCAAACCACCCGACACTTTGGTACACTCAATAACACCCCAAGAACAGTTCACAAGTCATGATGTACAGTCATTACACTAATTGGAACTTCAATTCAATCAAAAACGTGTTTTAGACGTAACGGGTGATTCGTGGCTCGGATTGAGATGACCCGAACATGAAAGTTCGCCCCACCATCAGTCCTAACATACTAACACACCCTAAAGTCACCAATTATGGTCACAAAGTCGGACCGAACCTGGTTCATACCAAAATCACATTTTAATCTTAACAAAATACCATTTTGATCATAATTAGGGTTCTGGGAATCGAAACGACATGAATCCGGAGTCTAAAATTAATGTCTTGATGAGAGGAACTCATTTATATACTTTATTTTATGATCAACATCATTTACAATATCAGAAACACATGAAAAAGCTGCTGTCCCAATTTTATCAAACCGAAAACATATGTTTACGAGTTTTTCTATGCATACAAACATCATTACAATAATCCACAAACATCATACTACTAAATAATCATCAAAATACAGAAAATAAATGAAAAATTGAAAGTTCTAGGGTTAGGGTTTATACCCTAATCGAGAAACAATTGGTGTTATCGCGTAGAGAACGGAACGAGGAATCCGATTATATGAACAATTGATTGATCCAATTAATATTTTTGGTTGATGATGATGATGTTATGGTGATGGTGGTCATCACCCAAAAAGAAAGAAAGAGAGGAAGAGAGCAAAAAAAAAAAAAAATAGAATTAGGTTTTGAGAGGATATTGATAAATTGGAAATAAAATCAAAAGTGAGAAAACAAGGGAGTAATACTCCCTCCCTCCCCCCATTCGGCCGAATATGGGTGGGGTGGGCCCCATGGTGGGCCAAATTTGCTAAAAGCTTAATTCCTTGTGGCCCGAAGCCCGAACGAGTCCCGAAACGCGAAAACGCACTTACGCGATTAAAAATCCGGAAAGATAACAAACGCGCGACGAAAAATAAATATAAATACCCTATATAATTATATGACCTTAAAATATTATATTTAAAATATTTAGGATTTAAATATCCCAAAAACGCGACCGTTGTTTTGAAAACCGAAAAGATTCGCCGGATAGAAATCCGCGACACGTAGAAACGTATAAATTAAAATATGAATACAATTATTCACATAACATTTAATAATTAATATATTATTATTAATATAATAATATAGGTCATAGAAATGACGTAGCATAATTAACAGTTATCGGTCATTAAATAATTAACAGAAAAGATAACGGAAAAAGTAGGGTCGTGACAGTACCTTCCCGTTACGGAAATTTTGTCCCGAAATTTAAGCAAGTGCAGGGGTTGACTCAGCATCTGGGAACAAATGTGGATACTTCTGCTTCATCTGATCCTCACGCTCCCAAGTGAACTAGGGACCGCGTTTGGCGTTCCATCTAACCCGGACAATAGGAATTCGGCTTTGCTTAAGAGTCTTAACTTCTCGATCCATAATTTCAATAGGTTCCTCAATAAAGTGTAGTTGCTTATCAACATGAAGTTCTTCCAAAGGAATAGTCTTGTCGGCTTCGGCCAAACACTTCTTTAAGTTCGATACATGAAAAACATCGTGAACAGCACTGAGTTCTTGTGGCAACTTTAAACGATAAGCCGCCGGTCCAACTCTCTCAACAATCTCAAACGGTCCAACAAAACGAGGACTTAGCTTTCCCCTTTTACCAAAACGGATCACACCATTCCAAGGTGAAACCTTTAACATAACACGATCACCAACTTGAAATTCCACATCTTTCCTTCCCCTATCGGCATAACTCTTTTGCCGACGTCTAGCGGTTATCAACCTTTCCTTAATCTGTACAATCTTCTCGATAGTCTCTTGAATAATTTCTGGACCTGTGAGTTGAGCATCCCCAACCTCATTCCAACAGACAGGAGACCTACACTTCCTACCGTACAGAGCTTCAAACGGTGCGTCTTGAATACTTGTGTGATAACTGTTGTTATAAGAAAATTCAGCTAGCGGCAAATATTTATCCCACTCATTTCCAAAATCGATAACACACGCTCGTAACATATCTTCTAATGTCTGAATGGTCCTTTCACTCTGACCATCCGTTTGAGGATGATAAGCGGTGCTCATATCCAACCTAGTTCCCAAGGCTTCCTGTAAAGATCGCCAAAATCTCGATACAAAATGACTGTCTCGGTCCAAAATAATGGATACAGGAACACTATGCCTAGAAACAATCTCCTTCAAGTACAAACGAGTGAGCTTCTCCATTGAATCTGTTTCCCTGATCGGCAAAAAGTGAGCCGACTTAGTGAGTCGATCTACAATCACCCAAATAGTGTCATAGCCACCCGCAACTCTCGGTAACTTAGTAATAAAATCCATTGTAATCCCTTCCCATTTCCACTCGGGAATCTCGGGTTGTACCAACAGTTCAGACGGTTTTTGATGTTCAGCTTTAACCTTAGCACAGGTCAAACACTTAGCCACATATGTAGCCACATCACCTTTCAAATTTGGCCACCAATACAGCTCCTTAAGATCATGATACATCTTTCCTGAACTAGGATGAATAGAGTACCTAGACTTATGAGCCTCATCCAAAACAAGTTGTCGCAGTTCACCAAACTTCAGAACCCAAAGACGTCCTGCAAAGTACCTAGTACCATCTGCTCGAATCTTAAATTTCTTAGCCATACCTCTTACGTTCTCTTTTACAAAATTCTCTTCCTTTAAGGCTTCTTGTTGTGCCTTAAGAATCTGCCTTGCGAGTTTTGTTCTAATTGTCATATTCAAAGCCCTAAACCTGCGAGGTTCAGCCCTTTCTTTATGACTCAACGCATCAGCCACAACATTGGCCTTACCCGGATGATACAAAAGTTCACAATCATAATCGTTCAACGTCTCAATCCATCTTCGTTGTCTCATGTTCAACTGTTTCTGATCGAGGATATGTTGAAGACTTTTGTGATCTGTGTACACAGTACTCTTGACCCCATACAAATAATGTCTCCAAATCTTAAGTGCAAAAACAACGGCCTCCAACTCTAAATCATGAGTTGTATAGTTCTGCTCGTGAATCTTCAACTGACGTGATGCGTACGCAATAACTTTCTTTCGCTGCATCAAAACACAGCCAAAGCCCTGACGTGAAGCATCACAATAAACAACAAAGTCATCATTACCCTCAGGTAGTGACAATATCGGAGCGGTAGTCAACTTCTTCTTTAAAATATGAAAAGCAGTCTCTTGTTCATCCTTCCACTCGTACTTCTTTCCTTTATGCGTTAAAGCAGTCAGAGGTTTCGCGATACGAGAGAAATCTTGAATGAACCTTCGATAGTAACCTGCCAATCCTAGGAACTGACGAATCTGGGTAGGAGTTTTCGAAGTTTCCCACCTTTCAATCGCCTCAATCTTAGCAGGACCAACTTGTATCCCTTGTTTACTAACAATGTGTCTAAGGAATTGAACTTCTCGTAACCAGAATGCACACTTAGAGAACTTAGCGTACAATTCTTCTTTTCTCAACAGATAAAGCACTAACTTCAAATGTTCCTCGTGCTCTTCATCACTCTTCGAATAAATAAGGATGTCGTCGATAAACACAATAACGAACTTGTCCAGATAGGGTCTACACACACGGTTCATGAGGTCCATGAACACAGCAGGTGCATTCGTCAATCCGAACGGCATAACAAGAAACTCAAAGTGACCGTAACGGGTGCGAAAAGCAGTTTTCGAAACATCAGATTCTTTAACACGCAACTGATGATAGCCGGAACGAAGATCGATTTTTGAATAAACAGATGAACCCTAAAGTTGATCGAATAGATCATCAATTCTCGGAAGAGGATAACGGTTTTTAATAGTAAGCTTGTTCAACTCACGATAATCAATGCACAAATGAAAAGAACCATCCTTCTTCTTAACAAACAGAACAGGAGCTCCCCAAGGGGACGAACTAGGACGAATAAAACCTTTGTCTAACAACTCACAGAGTTGACTTTACAATTCTTGAAGTTCAGAAGGCGCAAGACGATAAGGAGCACGTGCTACGGGAGCAGCACCGGGAACAAGATCAATTTGAAATTCTACCGCGCGTTGCGGCGGAAGGCCAGGTAAATCTTCGGGAAATACCTTGGGAAAATCTCTAACAATATGAACATCTCCAACACTCTTCGTTTCTCTTTCAGAATCAACAACATGGGCTAGAATAGCATGACAGCCTTTGCGAAGATGTTTAAGAACCTTCAGACAGCTAATAAGATTTAACTGTCGGCACCTCTTATCTCCAAAAACCATCAGCGGCTCTCCAACCACATTAGTAATACGAATAGCTTTATCATAACATACAATCTCAGCACGATTCGCAGATAACCAATCCATTCCAATAACAACATCAAAACTACCAAGTTCAATCGGTACCAAATCTATCTCAAAATCTCTACCAGCTAAACTAATGTTACACTTACGATGCACAGTCTTAGCAGTGAGTACCTTACCATTAGCTATTTCAATAACATAAGTATTGTCTATTAACGGTGTTTTGATTTTTGGACTTAATTTACTCGACACAAAACTCAAATCAGCCCCTGAATCAAATAGTACATAAACTGATAAATCGTTGACCGAGAACGTACCAGTAACAAGTTTAGGATCTTCCTCAGCATCCCTGGCGTTAATGTTGAACGCTCTACCACGCGCAGTCTCTGCAGTCTTCTTGTTGGGACAGGCATCACGGAAATGCCCCTGCTTCCCACACTCGTAACAAACTCTCGGATTACCACCATTATTCGACTTTCCATTACTATTACCATTACCACCTCTATTACCAGCATTATTACCACCTGCGGCAAGAGTAGCAGAACCCGGCAGAAGCACCGTACAATCCTTAGCAATGTGTCCCTGTTTGGAACACCTCTTGCAAGTCACGGTACAGAAACCATCATGAGCCTTGTAACAACGTGGACACACACGCTGACTGCGGTTATTTGAACCAGAAGTATCCTGCTTTTTCTACTGATTCTGGTTTAGATTGTGGTTATTATCCCACTTTCTCTTCCCATTATCAGCTTTCTTAACAGCCTCTTCACTGGGTTCGGTTACAGCAGCCTTGCTTCTTCTCAAGATCTTATTATTCAACTTATGAGCCATAGACATTATGGCCTCAATAGTCTGGGGCTCACTAGATTCAACTCCATGTTCAATTTTCTCGGACAACCCATCAATATAAGCTTCAATCTTAAGATTCTCATCGGCATAAACATTAGGACACAACAAAGTCAACTCAAAGAATCTCTGCTCGTAGTCATCTAATTCGGTGCCCTTCATTTTCAAGTTTTTAAGTTCAACCTCTAACTTCTTAAGCTCACCCCTAGGTCAGTAGCGGGTGATCATTCTTTCCTTGAAATTATTCCAAGTGAACCCATAAGCCACATCATTTCCCAAACTGTTAACCAAGTTGTTCCACCAGGTCAATGCACTATCCTTCAAAGTGCAGCTAGCAAAACTAACCTTGTCGTCCTCTCGGACTCGACTAACCCTGAAAATAGACTCGATTTTCTCGAACCAGCGGGTAAGTCCTATGGGTCCTTCTGTACCACTGAATTCCTGTGGGCAACTCGCCATAAACGTTTTGTGGGAGTATCCCACCTGATTGTTGTTCGCATTAGCATTTGCATTCGCTGCCATAGCAGCAGCTATCCCTTCGGTAACAAGACGTTGGATACGGGCTTCGTTGGACTCTCTAAGAGGCATGATCTTCAAAACAGAATAACACAATCGTTAGTACTAAGAATAATACCAGTGTTATAAAGGAATAGATCGAACACGAAAAGATTAACCATTAAAATAATAGTCAGTAACCACTATGAGTAATAACATGACCGTTATGATTGTTATAGAAATAACCACCACATGCATACATATTTTATGATAACATCATACAACATACATAGCACCTAACATACATGATCTACATTACGCATAATATAACATGCCAAGAGTCACAACATCAGAAATAAAATGTGATAATGATAATAGATGTCATAAAAATAACCATCCATACATAATGAAAAACATCCCATAATAAAACCTTAATAAAATCCTCGGCAAAACGTCGTACATAACCCAAAAATATATGTATAAAAGGACATTAAGTTTTATGAAATAAGTAATCAATCATGAATCATCATATCACATCTGCTTAGAGCTGGTGTGATAAGCTGGGCCAGCATGAGTCTCAGCAGAAGGCTCATACTTCCGCAACTTTCCTTTCACTTCTTCCAACTCTTCCTTCAAACCACGAACTGTGCTCTCTAGAGCCTCGAACCTAGCATCAACTTCACGATTACGCTTACGACTCTCGATCCCAACATTGTTCTTAAAGCTAACAAACGAATCCATACTAGCTCGAATCTGGTCCATCATCTCGTTATGTGGCAAAGTATGCATACAATCACTAAGAGCATTAATACGCGTCACTTCATTATAAGCCCTGTTCATATGGGTAAGGGTGGAAAAGTAGTAGTGAACAGGATCATCGATCTCTGGTTGATCAGGACGGCGTCTGGCATGTGATGACCCGGAAAATTTCGATCAAATTTAAACTTTAATCTTTATATGTTCCGACACGATAAGCAATATTTGTAAAGTCGAGTCTCGAAAGTTTTGAAATTTATATTCATGTAATCAATTACCCTTTAACCATTCCCGACGATTCACGAACAATTGTGTGTAAATAAATATGTAAATATATAAATAGTAAAGATTCAATTTGTTATATAATTAGTATATAAGATATAATTAATAAATTGTAGTATATTAATATTTAATTACAAATTTGAATATAATTGTTATATTAATATTAATATCATTACTTTCATTATTAGTAAATGTTAATATTAATATTAATATTTGAATTATTAATATTAATATTTCAACATAAAATAAATGAAATTTGTTATGTATAAGATGTTATGAAATTATTATCATTATTATTTTCTTTTATTGCCATTAGTATTTTTATTATTATTAATAAAATTATTAATATTATTATTTTTAATATATATATATATATATATATATATATATATATATATATATATATATATATATATATATATATATATATGAAATGTGATACATGTAAATTATTTTATTATTGTTATGGTATCATTATTTTGATTAGCATTCAAGTAGTTATCAGGATTAATAATAACACTATGATTGTTATTAATACTAAATTATATAAAACATAAAATACAGATATATAGATATAAAATACGGGGATATATACAGATTATATGTATATACCTAATACAGACATATATAAATATAAATACCGTACATAAATATACAAATACAGGTAAAATAAGTATTCTGTTTCCAATCGTTTTCAAACTTTATGAAAAATTGTTCTCTATCTCTTGAATCGTACAAATTAGGAATCAAATTATAATGAACAAACAAATCTGTTAAAGTCAATCTTATTTTGTATTCTGACAGAATGTTTTCCTTGTCGAGCCAGTCATCTACAAATCAGAATTCTAAAACAATAGGATGAATCCAAAAATTTGTTAGCAATCGACTTCGTCCTATATTTTTTTGTGTACGAATGATTCCTTCTGTCTATAATCCTATTTTAGAATCAACTCCAATCAAAGATGTATCCAAATTCTGTTAGCAATCCACCTCAACTTGTATACTTTCTTCATTCTGTTTTCTGTCTTCTCTCAAACACAACCCATCACCTTTTTGAAGTTACTAGTCAAGAACGTACAATTTTACTTTATTTGTTATCAGTCTCATTCATCCATCATATCCTTATTCTATATTTAGTTACGTAACAATCTTTTACTATATCTAGATAGGCATATACTTGAGAGAGTATTAGAGGGAACATCACCTTATATTTCTGTTCTCGGTTCCAAACTCTAAACTCAACCGCCATCACTCTCGATCATTTTCGAATCACAACACAACCTCAACCAGCATCAACTCGAACCACCCTTGATGACCACCATTTAGGGTTTCTGTTTTTCTTTCATGAACGAGCAAACGCCGCCACCCTCTTCTGTATTCCCTCTCCTCTCTCTCTCTCTCTCATAATTTTGATTTTTTTTCTTCGTTCATATTTTAACCCACCTTCACCGCCACCTCTTCATTTAAACCGGTAGTCACCACCCTGTATCCTCTCTACACCGAAGCATCACTTTTGAATCACCATAACAACCGTCATTCTAAATTTCTCCTCATAACTTTCATTCAATCACCACCCCATTCGCCACCTTGAAACCCACTTTTATCAAACCATCGAAAACCATAAAACCATTGCAAACCTTGTTATTTTTTTCTGTTAAAATTGAAATATATCACCTTGTTTCTGGAAAAATTATGATCATAGTTACCAGACACGAAGCTAGCCGATTTATATAGCACCATATTTTTTTAGTCGAGCAATTTAAGGTGAGATTTAAATACATTAATCATGGTTTTTAAATAATAGTGGGATACTTATTAAGCAACGCGGCCGACAATGGAGTGATAAAAGGGATATCTGATTTCGTTCCAATTTTTTTTTTTTCATTGAGGAGTGGGACAAATCATAAGCATTATGGCCTACCTAAAATTTGTGTATGAGCTGTTTTCAAAACCCCACTTACACTAAGAGAATGAACAAATGGATTGGTTTGCTTGCATTTTTTTTTCTTTTGCCGACCCTCATGATGCCTTTAACCCCACCACTTCCATCGGTGGGTGTAGATTGGGATCATACTAGCAACATTTATGGGCCAAGAAAACAGTTATTTTTTTTCAATTGAGCCGTGATTAGTGAGCCATTATTGGATGCTTGATTCATTTTCCTCTTGGGGGCCGAACACCATATTAATTAGGATAATCCCGTTTGTAATAGTAAGGTTATACGATACAGTAGGGAATGGTTATGTTTATTATGAGTAGGTGAGGATAGCGACTAAGAAGATGATTATGATATTAATGAAGGTGATGATAAACAGGGACTAGGAAGATAGAGTACGTTTTTGTTATTTTATGGAGTTATACAAGAAGAAGTTTGGGTTCGAGCTCGTTATGATGATTATGAATAACGAGTGTGAAGATGATGTATTATGATGATACATAACATGATAAGCGTGGTATATGATGATGATATACTACGATGATCATAATGAATTTGGTGATAGGAAATGGGTTTGATGATGAAGTATAATGATGTTAATGAATTCGTAATTAAAGGATAAATACAATTAGAATCTGAATAATTACAGAATAACAGAATCAGAAAGATGGTATAGAGTGTTGGTGTTTAAGCAAGGGGTCGCGGGTTCGAGTCTCGGTTGTTACATTTTTTTTTGAAAAGAAGATGGAAACAGATGGATATATTAGATATATAGATATAGATTGGGTATTAATTCAGAAAAACAGCAGATGGTTCAATGGTTAAAGATATTATTGGGTTAGTGGGAGGTCGTGGGTTCAAACCCGGACTTGGGCATTCTTGTTATTTTAGGGACTACTTCTTGTGAGGTAGTTTTCTTATCATTTTTATTATTATTATTATTATTATTATTATTATTATTATTATTATTATTATTATTATTATTATTATTATTATTATTATTATTATTATTATTATTATTATTATTATTATTATTGTTATTATTATTAATATTATTATTAGTATTATTTTTATTAAAAACCATTATTTTTATTAAAAATATCATTTTTATTATTATTATCATTATTAATAAAAGTATTATTATTATAGCTATTATTATAATTATTATCATTATTAATAGAATCATTAATATTATTATCCTTATTATAATTATTAGTATTAACATTATTATTATTTTTTTTATCATTATATATATTATTTTAGTATTATTATAACTATTATTTTAAAACAAGTAATATTATGTAAAAATATACTCAATACATACAAAATAACTATATTAATAATTTAACGAAACATATAAGCTACAAACTGATATAATTTATAATTACATAAATAATTTGTTTGATTACAATTATATGTATTAATATATATAATTGATATAGGTTCGTGAATCCGAGGCCAACCCTATACTTGTTCAATGTCGTTCTATGTATTTTTACTACAAAATACATTAGGTGAGTTCATTTGATTCCCTTTTACTCTTTATATTTTTGGGACTGAGAATACCCGTACTGTTTTTACAACTGCTTTATTAAATACTCTTGAAATATGTTTTGAACTGCGAATACATGCAAATGCTTTAGTAACTGTCTTACAATAATTATATGCGTGAGTTATAGTCCCACTTTTAAAATCTAATATTTTTGGGATGAGAATACATGCAGGTTTTATAAATGATTTACAAAATAGACACAAGTACGTGAAACTACATTCTATGGTTGAATTATCGAAATCGAATATGCCCCTTTTTATTAAGTCTGGTAATCTAAGAGTTAGGGAACAGACACCCTAATTGACGCGAATCCTAAAGATAGATCTATTGGGCCCAACAAGCCCCATCCAAAGTACCGGATGCTTTAGTACTTTGAAATTTATATCATGTCCGAAGGAGGATCCCGGAATGATGGGGATATTCTATATGCAAATTGTTAAGGTCGGTTACCAGGTGTTCAATCCATACGAATGATATTTTGTCTCTATGCATGGGACGTATGTTTATGAGAATTGGAAATATGAAATATTGTGGTCTATTAAAATGATGAATTTTATTGTTTTATGATAAACTTATGAACTCACCAACCTTTTGGTTGACACTTGAAAGCATGTTTATTCTCAGGTATGAAAGAAACATTCCGCTGTGCATTTGCTCATTTTAAAGACATTATTTGGAGTCGATCATCGCAATGGAACCAGATGTTGGTGACTTCGTCCAGATGGATTAGGACGGGTCCTTTCAGTTGGTATCAGAGCAGTGGTCTTAGTGAACCAGGTCTACATTAGTGTGTCTAACTGATAAGTCGTTAGGATGCATTAGTGAGTCTGGACTTGAACCTGGTCTGCATGTCAAAAGTTTTGCTTATCATCTCTTGTCGAAAATTACCTGCTTATCATTCTTAGTCTAGACACATCTTACTGCATTGAATACATGAATAGTGTATAGACAAAAATTCATATCTTAGCGTATCTGCTAATTCATATCTTAGCGTATCTGTTACTGTAGACTTTATCTGACACGTTTCCTTAATTCTCTTCGTAATCTACGGGATCTTCTGTACTATGTATAGGTATTCTATGTAATTAGAATATCATCCGATATCCGAAAATCATTTCATATAAAAAAAAAAAAATCCTTTATTCAATCGTACGCAATGGAACTCACAACTAATTCAAGTCCCTCGGATTCCGACCTGGAGTCCCACTCCAGCTTCAAAAGCAGCGTCACTAGAATGAATCCATCAATCAGCCATCCCCATTTCATCTTATGGGTTTGTAGTCTACTCAATCATTGGAGACAAGAAGAAGGCGATCCCTTCCATCCACCACATTGCCCTCTTGGTAAAGAACCTGAAGCACTTACCGGTGAACCTATTGGAAACACCATTTTCACCCTCATTTTTCGAATATCTCACTATGATTATACACTATCTCAAATTCAAAACCTTATTCATCCGCTCATTTCAACCGACAATCATCCCGGAGTAATATAAGAAGTCAACGAGCTTCACACCCGAGTTGTAGCCGTGAAAAGTATGGTGCAAAATGTACCAGCTTCAGCAACATTACCGGCACCCACAGTACCACCAACAACAACATTCGTATCCCAAGCCTCAATTTCACAATCTGTCCCACGAACATCAACATCATACGCATCATAGATACCAAGGAGTACCAACAGCAATTAACGATGAAGTATTGATCCATAACTTCATTAATATTTTCCGAAGAATATGTGGATCCTAATAGTTTTAGAGATTACTTATTCTAGCTCAAACCGAAAAAAAAAATCAAATGAGTTTAATATTATATTGACTCATTAAAACCATGATTACATCTGAAGAAAATATATATGTATATATATTTTCATAGGGATTGTGATTAAAAATTCTTTTGTACAAACTGTTAATGATGAAAATATTTTAACGGGTAGGTAATACTCGAGAGAATATTTAGATTTCACATTAATTAGTTACACTGTACATTCTTTCAAATCTGATTCAACAGTCATTTACTATCCTACTTACATCCACAGATATACAAATTCGTTCACCACAGAATAACCATTTCCATTCAAATTTCATATTTGGATTTTGACCTATCAGAATCCAACAAGTGGCATAATGAAGAAAACATTTGATGGAATAAAATTTGTTAGAAACAAACAAATTAACTATGAGAAATTTTGTTAAGAATCCACGCTAACAAAATTCTAGCTAACTGTTCCTAGCTAACTGTGGATTAATCAACGGAGGACTACCAACAGTGGACAATTAAAATGAATTAAAATATTGATTATAACATATGAAACTAAACAATACTTCAAGTTTGCCACTTGATTTCATCTTAAACCTCATTTGTATCTTGACGATTCCAATTTGCGTTCAAACCTTTCATAATTCGTGAAAACACCTCAATCGAGAGGATGATCCAACTACACGTATCTGTGTCAGATCCTTTAGCATTGTTATTACCGAAAATAACTTTGCAATCTCTTCCCAAATTAGCCAATTTTGTCACAACTCCAGCAAATCAATTTCGACTTTCATTTGGATAAACCTTATTATAACGATTACCCCCTCATCATTGTTACCGGGGAACCGTTTATATCTTACCACATTAGCTTTAAATTTACCAACAACTTCATTGATCCTTGACTTTTCGAAAAATCATTATATTTGTCGAAAACCCATCCTGTGTCATCTGCATCTTATGATAATAGTTGTCATACCAAAAAGCTTCAATCATTATTTTGAATCTTGCAGCGTTTCTACATCAAGAGTTATATGTATACATATAACATGTATCTTTTAGAATTATGAACTTCCATTCTGAAATTCTGAATAAGCACCTCAATTTACGAAATCAATTCTCGGAGTATTAAAAGAACTGAAAAAGTAGCAAAAACTATGGATGACTGTAACAGTCAAGAGTTTGAAAATAAAAGAATGGTCCGTGGTAAAAACTCGGAAAAACATCAAAATCTACTTTCTACATTATAATATCTTCAATATTTCTATGATATCGTTATATCTTCTTTAGTCGTAAATATCCTCAATATTTCCGAAAGTATCCTTATATCGTTTTTGTTCGTAATTATCTTTGCTGTCATTCTATCCTTAATACATCATATCGAAAACTGTTTTGACTTTTAGATTTCAGTGAAACACTGAAGTTTAAATCCGTGGATATTCGTGAGTAATATTGGAATGAAAGCATGAGTTAATGTAATATAATGACACTTGATCAACGTAATTATATTACAGTAAATCATACGGAAGTTCTAATGGAACGTGATGATGGTAATGCTTGATCGACCTTACCATCACCACGAAACGTGTTACTTGACTTTTATTCATCATGAACTATGTTACTTGATTCGAAGTCATCATGAATCCGAACTCGACCCGAGTAGGGCATTCATAAAACTATCTACATATCGATCTCGAAGAAATCTTTACATTTCCTTCGATGAAATACTCTTAGGCGATGAAAATCTTTCTATTAAGAATCCGAGTTCAAATCTGATACTAAAACTTTCTCGATTTCAATTCCAACTGTCACCACTCAAATTTCGGGACGAAATTTCTTTAACGGGTAGGTACTGTGATGACCCGGAAAATTTCGATCAAATTTAAACTTTAATCTTTATATGTTCCGATACGATAAGCAATATTTGTAAAGTCGAGTCTCGAAAGTTTTGAAATTTATATTCATGTAATCAATTACCCTTTAACCATTCCCGACGATTCACGAACAATTGTGTGTAAATAAATATGTAAATATATAAATAGTAAAGATTCAATTTATTATATAATTAGTATATAAGATATAATTAATAAATTGTAGTATATTAATATTTAATTACAAATTTGAATATAATTGTTATATTAATATTAATATCATTACTTTCATTATTAGTAAATGTTAATATTAATATTAATATTTGAATTATTAATATTAATATTCCAACATAAAATAAATGAAATTTGTTATGTATAAGATGTTATGAAATTATTATCATTATTATTTTCTTTTATTGCCATTAGTATTTTTATTATTATTAATAAAATTATTAATATTATTATTTTTAATATATATATATATATATATATATATATATATATATATATATATATATATATATATATATATATATATATATATATATATATATATGAAATGTGATACATGTAAATTATTTTATTATTGTTATGGTATCATTATTTTGATTAGCATTCAAGTAGTTATCAGGATTAATAATAACACTATGATTGTTATTAATACTAAATTATATAAAACATAAAATACAGATATATAGATATAAAATACGGGGATATATACAGATTATATGTATATACCTAATACAGACATATATAAATATAAATACCGTACATAAATATACAAATAAAGGTAAAATAAGTATTCTATTTCCAATCGTTTTCAAACTTTATGAAAAATTGTTCTCTATCTCTTGAATCGTACAAATTAGGAATCAAATTATAATGAACAAATAAATCTGTTAAAGTCAATCTTATTTTGTATTCTGACAGAATATTTTCCTTATCGAGCCAGTCATCTACAAATCAGAATTCTAAAACAATAGGATGAATCCAAAAATTTGTTAGCAATCGACATCGTCCTATATTTTTTTGTGTACGAATGATTCCTTCTGTCTATAATCCTGTTTTAGAATCAACTCCAATCAAAGATGTATCCAAATTCTGTTAGAAATCCACCTCAACTTGTATACTTTCTTCATTCTGTTTTCTGTCTTCTCTCAAACACAACCCATCACCTTTTTGAAGTTACTAGTCAAGAACATACAATTTTACTTTATTTGTTATCAGTCTCATTCATCCATCATATCCTTATTCTATATTTAGTTACGTAACAATCTTTTACTATATCTAGATAGGCATATACTTGAGAGAGTATTAGAGGGAACATCACCTTATATTTCTGTTCTCGGTTCCAAACTCTAAACTCAACCGCCATCACTCTCGATCATTTTCGAATCACAACACAACCTCAACCAGCTTCAACTCGAACCACCCTTGATGACCACCATTTAGGGTTTCTGTTTTTCTTTCATGAACGAGCAAACGCCACCACCCTCTTCTGTATTCCCTCTCCTCTCTCTCACTCTCATAATTTTGTTTTTTTTTCTTCGTTCATATTTTAACCCACCTTCACCGCCACCTCTTCATTTAAACCGGTAGTCACCACCCTGTATCCTCTCTACACTGAAGCATCACTTTTGAATCACCATAACAACCGTCATTCTAAATTTCTCCTCATAACTTTCATTCAATCACCACCCCATTCGCCACCTTGAAACCCACTTTTATCAAACCATCGAAAACCATAAAACCATTGCAAACCTTGTTATTTTTTTCTGTTAAAATTGAAATATATCACCTTGTTTCTGGAAAAATTATGATCATAGTTACCAGACACGAAGCTAGCCGATTTATATAGCACCATATTTTTTTAGTCGAGCAATTTAAGGTGAGATTTAAATACATTAATCATGGTTTTTAAATAAAAGTGGGATACTTATTAAGCAACGCGGCCGACAATGGAGTGATAAAAGGGATATCTGATTTCGTTCCAAATTTTTTTTTTTCATTGAGGAGTGGGACAAATCATAAGCATTATGGCCTACCCAAAATTTGTGTATGAGCTGTTTTCAAAACCCCACTTACACTAAGAGAATGAACAAATGGATTGGTTTGCTTGCATTTTTTTTCTTTTGCCGACCCTCATGATGCCTTTAACCCCACCACTTCCATCGGTGGGTGTAGATTGGGATCATACTAGCAACATTTATGGGCCAAGAAAACAGTTATTTTTTTTCAATTGAGCCGTGATTAGTGAGCCATTATTGGATGCTTGATTCATTTTCCTCTTGGGGGCCGAACACCATATTAATTAGGATAATCCCGTTTGTAATAGTAAGGTTAGACGATACAGTAGGGAATGGTTATGTTTATTATGAGTAGGTGAGGATAGCGACTAAGAAGATGATTATGATATTAATGAAGGTGATGATAAACAGGGACTAGGAAGATCGAGTACGTTTTTGTTATTTTATGAGTTATACAAGAAGAAGTTTGGGTTCGAGCTCGTTATGATGATTATGAATAACGAGTGTGAAGATGATGTATTATGATGATACATAACATGATAAGCGTGGTATATGATGATGATATACTACGATGATCATAATGAATTTGGTGATAGGAAATGGGTTTGATGATGAAGTAGAATGATGTTAATGAATTCGTAATTAAAGGATAAATACAATTAGAATCTGAATAATTACAGAATAACAGAATCAGAAAGATGGTATAGAGTG
Source organism: Rutidosis leptorrhynchoides (assembly GCF_046630445.1). Classification (NCBI taxonomy): domain Eukaryota; kingdom Viridiplantae; phylum Streptophyta; class Magnoliopsida; order Asterales; family Asteraceae; genus Rutidosis; species Rutidosis leptorrhynchoides. Next base: position 324,893,432 of record NC_092335.1, on the reverse strand, counting down.
TTGGTGTTTAAGCAAGGGGTCGCGGGTTCGAGTCTCGGTTGTTACATTTTTTTTTGAAAAGAAGATGGAAACAGATGGATATATTAGATATATAGATATAGATTGGGTATTAATTCAGAAAAACAGCAGATGGTTCAATGGTTAAAGATATTATTGGGTTAGTGGGAGGTCGTGGGTTCAAACCCGGACTTGGGCATTCTTGTTATTTTAGGGACTACTTCTTGTGAGGTAGTTTTCTTATCATTATTATTATTATTATTATTATTATTATTATTATTATTATTATTATTATTATTATTATTATTATTATTATTATTATTATTATTATTATTATTATTATTATTATTATTATTATTATTATTATTATTATTATTATTATTATTATTGTTATTATTATTAATATTATTATTAGTATTATTTTTATTAAAAACCATTATTTTTATTAAAAATATCATTTTTATTATTATTATCATTATTAATAAAAGTATTATTATTATAGCTATTATTATAATTATTATCATTATTAATAGAATCATTAATATTATTATCCTTATTATAATTATTAGTATTAACATTATTATTTTTTTATCATTATTTATATTATTTTAGTATTATTATAACTATTATTTTAAAACAAGTAATATTATGTAAAAATATACTCAATACATACAAAATAACTATATTAATAATTTAACGAAACATATAAGCTACAAACTGATATCATTTATAATTACATAAATAATTTGTTCGATTACAATTATATGTATTAATATATATAATTGATATAGGTTCGTGAATCCGAGGCCAACCCTATACTTGTTCAATGTCGTTCTATGTATTTTTACTACAAAATACATTAGGTGAGTTCATTTGATTCCCTTTTACTCTTTACATTTTTGGGACTGAGAATACCCGTACTGTTTTTACAACTGCTTTATTAAATACTCTTGAAATATGTTTTGAACTGCGAATACATGCAAATGCTTTAGTAACTGTCTTACAATATTTATATGCGTGAGTTATAGTCCCACTTTTAAAATCTAATATTTTTGAGATGAGAATACATGCAGGTTTTATAAATGATTTACAAAATAGACACAAGTACGTGAAACTACATTCTATGGTTGAATTATCGAAATCGAATATGCCCCTTTTTATTAAGTCTGGTAATCTAAGAATTAGGGAACAGACACCCTAATTGACGCGAATCCTAAAGATAGATCTATTGGGCCCAACAAGCCCCATCCAAAGTACCGGATGCTTTAGTACTTTGAAATTTATATCATGTCCGAAGGAGGATCCCGGAATGATGGGGATATTCTATATGCAAATTGTTAAGGTCGGTTACCAGGTGTTCAATCCATACGAATAATATTTTGTCTCTATGCATGGGACGTATGTTTATGAGAATTGGAAATATGAAATATTGTGGTCTATTAAAATGATAAATTTTATTGTTTTATGATAAACTTATGAACTCACCAACCTTCTGGTTGACACTTGAAAGCATGTTTATTCTCAGGTATGAAAGAAACATTCTGCTGTGCATTTGCTCATTTTAAAGACATTATTTGGAGTCGATCATCGCAATGGAACCAGATGTTGGTGACTTCGTCCAGATGGATTAGGACGGGTCCTTTCATGGCAGCAGCCGGAAGAGCAGGAGCAGCAACTGAGTTATCGCTCGAAGTCGACATCTGCAAACAGTAAAACCACAAACCACATACCAAAAAGAAATAAATGCTAATGATATAACACATCCGAAATGAAATGCATAATAATGTTATAGCAAAAGGGTCGGGCTGTAGACTAGACTCTAATGCACCCTAAGATCCACGAGTTGACCACATTAAGACCACCTAGTTCCCTACAACCAGAGCTCTGATAACAACTGTGATGGCCCCTTCAAAACACTTAACGGCTCCGTCACTTGGTCCCACAACTTGATCGAACTTAAATGAATTTAATAAATGACATTGCATTCTCTTATATCAAAAGTTTCCCAAAAAGGAAAGCATACCAAAATATGTAGTTTAAAAGTAACCCAACATATTAATAATCCAAAGTTGAAACAAAATCATTGTCAACAACCCACAAGTATTAATTATTCAAAAACCGAATGCAAGCCAAAGTTTCATAAATTGTTTCATAAAAATCTGTCCAAATGCATGCAGACTCTTCTAAACACAGCGGAAGCATCACATAAACTCAAGTACCTGTGAAAACATGCAAGTAAACTGTCAACACAAAGGTTGAGTGAATTATAGGTTTAAATAATTGAATAAACTTTAGACCACAAGATTTAAAAATGTTAGAAAACATTAAACATTATTCCATTATCAATGAGCCAACTGGTAACCACTTAACCCTTTATTTACCCTTGCCAAACACAATAATAATATATACTGGACAGTGTATGTACAACAAAATACGAAGTAGTAAACATTCTGATTATAAATTGCTAGCGCGACTAGCTCGAAATGGGATTGTCAAACCCGATAGATCTATCCGTAGGATTCGCGTTCACCGGTAGAAACCAATGATTACAGTTACCAGACTAGGGAATATTTTTGTCCAACTCACAATGAATAATTTAAATTTAATTGTCACTTGTATCTAAACGTGAAGTAAAATGCATGTAATCACATCCAAAAAATATACTTTGAAAAGTATGTAAAAACGGGACTATAACTCACCTTAATAGTAATGAAGTAACCAACACAATTAAGCGAACAGCAAATGTAGTACAATGATCAGGAATGATCACAACGCCGACCTATAAATAAAGCAGGTCGATATAAATAACTAACTTAGGTCAAGTCTTAGTATGATAGCTATTGTACATGTTGCAAGTAGTCATAGAACAATACTCAATATGCATCGGTTTAATCGGAACAGCTTACGGACACACACTTTCTATTTTTAGAAAGTTTCTATTTTTAGCAGGTTTCCATTTTTGGAAAGTTTCTATTTTTGGAAAGTTTCTATTTTTGGAAAGTTTCTATTTTTGGAAAGTTTCTATTTTTGGAAAGTTTTCAAATTTAGAAAGTTGCTATTTTAGGAAAGTTTATAAGTTAGGAAAGTTTCCTTAATTAGAAAGTCAACAAAAGTCAACTGAAAGTCAAAGTCAACCGAAAGTCAACTCAAAAGTCAACCTTGGTCAAACATGGTCAACGTTAATTTTAAAAGTGTAAGTTATAATAATAATATAAGTTATAACGTTTATTAAAGGTAAATATGTCTAATTATGTCATAACATAAGTTTAATTAAATTAAAATAAAATTTTGAAGTTAATATAAGTTTAAATGATATAATTAATATAACATAAGTATTTAATTAATTAATTAAATATTAGTCATAATGTAAGTATTATTAATTAATAATAATTTTTAAATCATATCATAAGTATTATTAATTAATAATGAATTATTAATCATATCATAAGTTTCTAATTATAATTATTAAATCATAAGTATTTAATAATTAAATAATAACTAAGTCTTATAATAATTAAATAATTATTTAATCCTTATTATAAGTCTTATTATAATAATCTCATAATATAAGTTTAATACTTATCATAAGTATTTTCCATTAATAATGAAGTATTATTAATCATATGTTTAATTAAAATGTTACTTAAATCGTAAGTATTAATTAAATGATATAATAAATATATATCATAAGTTGTAAATAATAATAATTACTTTTTTATCATAAGTAATTAAATGATAATGAAATCCATTATTTATATAATAAGTTTCATAATTAGTCAAAAGTTTTAAATCAAAAGTTCATAGGGTCGTATCTTGAGCCCCAGGTGTCGGTTTTCGGCGAGCCTTACATATATCTCCGCCTAAGCAAACCGCCCGACACTTTGGTACACTCAAGAACACCCCAAGAACAGTCCACAAGTCGTGATGTACAGCCATTACACTACTTGGAACTTCAATTCAATCAAAAACGTGTTTTAGAAGTAACGGGTGATTCGTGGCTCGGATTGAGATGTCCCGAACATGAAAGTTCGCCCCACCATCAGTCCTAACACACTAACACACCCTAAAGTCACCAATTATGTCACAAAGTCGGACCAAACCTGGTTCATACCAAAATCACATTTCAATCTTAATAAAATACCATTTTGATCATAATTAGGGTTTCGGGAATCGAAACGACATGAATTCGGAGTCTAAAATTAATGTCTTGATGAGAGGAACTCATTTATATACTTTATTTTATGATCAACATCAGTTACAATATCTTAAACACATGAAAAAGCTGCTGTCCCAATTTTATCAAACCGAAAACATATGTTTACGAGTTTTTCTATGCATACAAACATCACTACAATAATCCACAAACATCATACTACTAAATAATCATCAATATACAGAAAATAAATGAAAAATTGAAAGTCTTAGGGTTAGGGTTTATACCCTAATCGAGAAACAATTGGTGTTATCGCGTAGAGAACGGAACGAGGAATCCGATTATATGAACAATTGATTGATCCAAATAATATTTTTGGTTGATGATGATGATGTTATGGTGATGGTGGTCGTCATCCAAAAAGAAAGAAAGAGAGGAAGAGAGCCAAAAAAAATAGAATTAGGTTTTGAGAGGATATTGATAAATTGGAAATAAAATCAAAAGTGAGAAAACAAGGGAGTAATACTCCTTCCCTCCCCCCATTCGGCCGAATATGGGTGGGGTGGGCCCCATGGTGGTCCAAATTTTCTAAAATCTTAATTCCTTGTGGCCCGAAGCCCGAACGAGTCCCGAAACGCGAAAACGCACTTACGCGATTAAAAATCCGAAAAGATAACAAACGCGCGACGAAAAATAAATATAAATACCCTATATAATTATATGACCTTAAAATATCATATTTAAAATATTTAGGATTTAAATATCCCAAAAACGCGACCGTTGGTTTGAAAACTGAAAAGATTCGCCGGATAGAAATCCGCGACACGTAGAAACGTATAAATTAAAATATGAATACAATTATTCACATAATATTTAATAATTAATATATTATTATTAATATAATAATATAGGTCATAGAAATGACGTAGCACAATTAACAGTTAACGGTCGTTAAATAATTAACAGAAAGATAACAGAAAAAGTAGGGTCGTGACATTAATGCCAGTCTTTGAAAGTTCGCTGTTTTACCCTGTTGTGTACAATTGACAATATACATACAATACAAATATAAACATGCATGGTAATTTGAAATGGGACTTAATATCCCACTTTCAAATTATAAATATGAAATATTAGTACAAAATAATAAAAATGTTAAAAATTACATAAAAATATCAAAATATTAAATGTTTAAACATAAATAGATAAAAATGATAAAAGATAAGAAATCACCAATGGAACACTATCAATCTGGATATGGATTCCAGTTCATGTTATCGTCTGGGTTCCATGGCTGGTGATAGGTGTCCTGATAGGTTTGGTTGGGGTCGTATAGGTTAAAGGGCGGTCGCATGTCATGCTGATGTGGTGGATAGTATGCAGGTTGAGTCGGATGTAGTTTTTGTGGTACCTGATATGATAGATGCCTCATGATCTGGTGCTGATGAACGGCCCATCTATCATGCTGGCGTCGCCTGGATTGCTCATACTCATTCGCGACTATCCACTGCTCATACTGACGATGCCTAGCCTCGTTACTCATTTCCACCTCATCTACACGCTGAAAAACATCATTATAACTATCCCTGATGACATCCCTAATGTCATCTACTTCCTCCATCTCCTCATCTGAACCCCTCTCTACCTATGGCCGGGTGCCCTCATATGGTACTGCCCTATTATGTCTCCGAGATAGTACCTGTGCCCCATGATAAACCGATAGACCTATAGTTTCGGTTTGTTCCTGAACCACGATTATTGGACCCCCTTGTTCCCTATCTACACCTAAATACTCTCCAATGAGAGTAACAAAAATTCCACCTCCTATTATTCCCCCCTCCTGTATACCTTCCACCATTTTGGACAAATAATAACCAACACAGTAGGGATGTTAACAAAGCTTCTGGGGTCTCGAATGCACTTGAGGTAGAATAAATCGTTTAGGGTCAATTTCTCCTGGTTTCTGCCTCGTTGTGTAATCGAGTTTGCTAGAAATCTATGAATTACGTGAAGCTCTGCCTTGTCAATATCTAAATAGGAGTGCCTTCCACCCCGCGTAAACACATTAAATTTTGACACACACCTCCATATGGCATTAGCGTAAAAATCTCTATCTACCCTCTCACCTTCATAAATCAAAGCTATACAATCAGGTGATAACAAATCAGTCGGGGTGTAAATTTGTAAGGCCCTAGCCATGTCCAGCATGGACATCCTGTACATCCTACCTCTAAGCAAAAATCTAAGAGAAGTCCTATCTTCTAACATAGATACATCCTTATTAAATGCTATAGTACTCATTAATTCAACACACCACTCTTTATATACAGGCCTACGAGTGGTAAACAGATGTTCCTAGTCCGAAAAAGCAGAGTTCCTATACCTTTGGATTAGTAACTGCCTAACTGAGTTAGCTAGGTTGACTTCTTCCAAAGGTCTCCAATCTATCACCCTTGGTACTTCCACATTTTTGGTGTAAAGCTTAAATTTGTTACATTGGTACTTCGGGTAATCTGTCCAGTTTAGCTCAAATCTGAGATTGGGATGTAATTCATGTTCATGAACTCATGAGTGTATTATTAACTCATGAGGCGGATATTGTATGTAGGCAGTAAAAAATTGTAGTTCTGGTTCATAATATGGTAGGTGTTGATTATGAAGTTGCTGCTCTTGTTGTGGCTCAGGTTGCAGCTCAGGTTGTGGCTCTAGATCAGCTTGTCTAGACGATGATGCACCGTCAGTATCTGTATTTCTCTACAAAACACATCAGACACAAAATTTTGTGCATTCAAATAATGCATTAGTGTTAGCAAAATAACAGATTAACACAATTTCAATAACATGTTTAAACAAAATTAAACCTATACACATTTTCATAATTTTAACAATTCTACACTTTTTCAAATAAGCATATATGAAAATGTATACAATGTTTATAAGCATTTAACTCAAAATACATGTCAAAATAACCATTACTAGCAATTAATCATGTTCATGAATTTTAGACTTAAAAAGTCCACTTTAATGCTCAAAAATCATGTTTAGGATCAAAGTTTGGATCATTTAGCAACCTAAATATGTTATACTACTTAATTTAGCAATAATTCATAACAAAAATCGGCCATAACCTGTTTATATCAAAAAGCCCCAAATTGCTCAAGAAAACAAACCCTAGATTTCTAAAAATTTTGAAGTTTAAGGCTTTAAATCATGACAAATAGCATCAATCTAGGTTATACAAGCATAATATACTAATAATTTAACTCTAATTAAGCTAGAAATTATTAAAATAAAATTAGGTAAAAATTGCTCATAATCACTATAAAATCGAAATTAAAGAGTTTTACGGGTGGAAGTGACGACCTGGAAATTTTCGATCAAATTTAAACTTAAATCTATTATGATTTTGACATGATAAGCAAAGTCTATTAAATTGAATTTTAAATTTTTTTAACTGTTTCATATATACAATTGACCTTCGACTGCTCTCGACGTTTCACGAACAATTAATTGTAAATAGATATATGTGTATGTATATATACATAATGATTCGAAATATAATTTGAAGTATTATAGGTTGTAGTTATTAAAAATTAATAAAATAAAAATAGGATATTATAATAATTATTATTTTAAATATATCTATATATATAAATAAAGTATATTAAAAATAAATATTAAATGATTGTAATACTCGTTTGATGTTTCGATTGATATTAAGCAAGTTAAATTCAAACTTATGTGATTTTAAAATAAATGGTGATACGAAAATGAGTTTTATAAATTTTAGGCTTATTAATAATATATTTAGATGTTATTTGTTAAATTTTAAAACTTTTTACATTTTACTTGGGGGTTGGGAGTGATTAATTAATGTAATTTTTATTTAATAGTTAATGACCAAACTTTATACCATAATGACCTAAATAAATAAAGATACTTAAATTAAAATTTTGGGATTTTTTCGAAGACTTTTATCCGCCCCTGATTTCAAATAGTGCACGATACACGGGCCGTGAAGAAGTGTCGGCAGATAAATAATCATGTACTCCCGTGATAATTGAATGAATCATTTGAGATTACTGTGTTCCTAATAATTACATGTTTTACTTCTATTATATTATAATTATTATATTATATATATTACATCTAAATATATCTATATAGATATGTATGAGAACTTGTGTGTCTAGGAAAAACTGAGCTCCAACACATACACCATCGACCTCCATTCTTTTCTTCTTCTTCTTCATAAAAATCACCTGCATATAGAGAGATATAAGGCATACATATACATATGCTGGATCACCATATACACACCACACAACCCATCACCCATGTTACAACTCTAGCTCGCCTTCTGTTTTTTTTAGATCATCAACATAACCACTTTGACTCCCTTTTTGTAACCATCACACCTTCTTGATTAAACTCATCACTATCCATCTCCTAGTTCCACCGTGAATACCACTAAGAACCACCCTAACCTTCAAACTATAACTCACACATCACCATCAACCAATTCTAATTTCTGTTCCTATCTCTAATCGACTTCCTTGCAAACCCACTTTTTGGTCACTCTAATCCGTCACCACCTCAACCACCATCATCATCAAGAATACCATAAACCACCACACTTCACTCTCCTTTTCAAATATTTTTTTTGTATTATTGATCGTCTATACATCACCACCCGCATTATTATTATTATTTTTTGTTTGTTTCATTCTTCATTTTATCAAGCACCTTTAAACCACCTTTGAGGTTATTTTCTTTACGATCAAAAACCATCATCAAAATCCACCATCTTTGAATACCCACTACTATTCATCACCACCTTCGTGAACCGCTACTACTATTTACTTGTCTCCTATTTCTGTACCATGCTACTGTTTTCCCGCTTCTGTTCGAACAGGTATCAGCTACTGCTACTGCTTCGTTATCATTTTTTTTTGTCGATGTATAAGGAAAACGAAGATGGTGATTAATACTTAAAGATAATGATATAGTTGGTGATAAGGTGAATCGATTAATGATGTAATGATGGTGATAACAAGTTGAGATGATAATGATAATCATTAGTTGATGATCGACATTATTCTGGTCAATATTTTTTTTTATTATGAAGAAGAAGAAAGTGAAATAAGGAATAAAAGGATTTAAATCCTTAATATAACAGATAGAAAATAGCGGAGCAATGTTTAGGGTGTTTGCAGTTAACCAAGAGGTCATGGGTTCGAAACTAGGCTAATACAATTTTTTTAATAATAGAAGATGCTGTGACAGGAAACAAAAGAAATCATTTTGTTATTTACTAGTTGGGCTCATTTAAATTACTATAACGGGCTTCAATGTAATTAAAGGTTGGGCCGTGTAAATGAGTACACTGTTGGGCCGTGGAATTGATTTCATTGTTAGGCCGAGATCTAACCTATGTATTCTGTTGGGCCGAAAGATGATGATGGGATTAGGAAAATGGAAACAGGCAGACATTATGTTAAATAAAATTTAGTTATGAGTTATATTAGAAATAAAACATTGGAGGAGTGGTTAGGGGTGTTTGTGCTTAATCGAGAGGTCTCAGGTTCAAGCTTTGTTAGTGGTATTTTTTTTATAAAAGCTTTAAAAGGTAGTTTTCATTACCAAAGTATTATTATTATTATTATTGTTGTTATTATTACTAGTATTATTATTATTATTATTATTATTATTATTATTATTATTATTATTATTATTATTATTATTATTATTATTATTATTATTATTACTACTACTACTACTACTACTACTACTACTACTACTACTACTACTACTACTACTACTACTACTACTACTACTACTACTACTACTACTACTACTACTACTACTACTACTATAAGTATTATTATTTTTGTTATTATCATTATTATTATAATTATTAACAATATTGATATTATTATTTAACATTATTATTTAACATTATTATTATTATTATTATTATTATTATTATTATTATTATTATTATTATTATTATTATTATTATTATTTTTATTATTATTGGTTTTATCATTACTATTATTATTATCATTATTAGTATTATCATTACTAAAACTATCATTATTATTATTACTACTAGTATTATTAAGAATTATCACTATTTTTTTATCATCATTAATATTATTAACATTATTATTATTATCATTATTATTAAAATCAATATTTTTAAAAGTATCATTTTTATTATAACTATTATTATATTATTATACTATAACAAATAATAAGGATTAATATAACTATATATAAAGATATTAATCTATATATATTATAAAATATATATATAAACTTAGTTGATTAATATTACAGTGTGTTAATATATATACTTGATATAGGTTCGTGAATTCGAGGTCAACCTTGCATTGTTCAGTTCCGTCGTATGCATATTTTTACTACAAAATATCGTATCGTGAGTTCATTTGATTCCCTTTTACTCTTTACATTTTTAGGACTGAGAATACATGCGCTGTTTTTACAACTGCTTTATTAAATGCTTTTGAAATATATTTTGAACTGCGAGTACATGAAATGCTTTTATAAATGTTTGACGAGATAGACACAAGCAAAACATTCCTAGAATGAATTATTATGCAGACAGAAGTTCTGCGGATTATTATTGAATTATGTGGACCTGATAATTGCCACCATTGAATTATGTGGACATGATAATTGTCACCGTTGAATTATGTGGACATGATAATTGCCACCGTTGAATTATGTGGACATGATAATTGCCACCAATTGATGTGAATGTTATGTATCGAGAGAATGATTTTTATGCACAGGTTAAGTGTATTAGTTTTTGTGCACGAGATATGTGTACGGTTACTAAGATTTATGAAAAAGGATTTTGTACACGAGAAAGGTGTACTTTATTTAAAAGATATCGCATGTACATTACAGGTGGGTATAGGATTTGGGCCCATTTGTACCATGCAGCATTTAAATCTTGTGGTCTATCAAAATGATGAATTTGATTGTTTTATGATAAACTAATGAACTCACCAACCTTTTGGTTGACACTTTTAAGCATATTTATTCTCAGGTATGAAAGAAATCTTCCGCTGTGCATTTGCTCATTTCAAAGACATTATTTGGAGTCGATCATCGCAATGGGACCAGATGTTGGTGACTTCGTCCAGATGGATTAGGACGGGGTATGACATGTGGTATCAGAGCGGTGGTCTTAGCGAACCAGGTCTTGCATTAGTGTGTCTAACTGATAGTTGTTTAGATGCATTAGTGAGTCTGGACTTCGACCGTGTCTGCATGTCAAAAGTTTTTCTTATCATTTCGTGTCAAAAATTATTTGCTTATCATTCTTAAAGTCTAGACACATCTTACTGCATTGATTGCATGAATAGTGTATAGACAAAATTCATATCTTAGCGTATCTGATAATTCATATCTTAGCGCATCTGTTACTGTAGACTTGCCTGACATATGCCGTAAATTCCTTCGTAGTCTACGAAATCTTTAGTACTATATATATAGATATTCTATGTAGTTAGAATATCATCCAATATTCGAAAATCATTTCATATCGAAAAATCCTTTATTCAATCGTACGAAATGGAATTTGCCACTAGTTCAAGTCCCTCTGATTCTGATATAGAATTTCACTCGAGCTCCGAAAACAGTGTAACCAGAATGAACCAGCCGATTAACCATCATCCAATGTTGGAGAACTCGGATCTCGGGGAGATCTCGTTTGGACATTTTTGAGGAGATCTCGGCATCTCGGAAAAATCTCGGGGAGATCTCGGACGTTGACTTGTGTTGACTTTCTAGTTTTTTTAATATAAATATGTATAAATATATAAATATATGTATATTTATATGGATTTTTACGAGAAAATTTGAGAAATGAGCGAAAAATTAGAAGAAAATCCGAGAAATTGCGAGAAAATCCGAGAAATTACGAGAAAATCCGAGATCTCGCCGAGAAAATCCGAGAAATCGTGACGTTGACCGAGATTTTAACTGTTGACCGAGAAATCTCAACGAGATGGGAAAATATTCTCGGCTGAGTTTTGAAACCGAGATCTCCCCGAGATCTCGACAAGAAATTCCGAGATCTGCAACACTGCCATCATCTATTCTGGATGAATTGGAGATGAGTTCGTAGCCTACTTAATTATTGGAGACAAGAAGAAGGTGATCCCTTCCATCCACCATATTGCCCTCTTGGCGATGAACCTGAAGCACTTACCGGCGAACCTATGCGAAACACCATTTTCAGCCTCATTTCCAGAGTAGCTCGACACGATTATATTCTATCCACAATTCTAAACCTTATTCATCCGCTCGTTCTGACCGACAATCATCCCGGAATAATGGAAGAAGTCAACGAGCTTCGCGCCCGAGTTGTAGCCTTGGAAAATATGGTGCAAAACATACTAGCTTCAGCAACATCACCGGCACCAACAGTACCATCAGTAACAGCATCCATACCATCAACAACACACGCCTCAAAATCTCATTTTGTACCTCGAGTAAATCATCGTTCTACGTGACGTTCTATATTATTTATCTTCGTTCGACATGATGATTATGTAATCTCTAATGTTTTAGAGATTATGTACTCTAATTCTAACCGAAAAGCAAATGAGTTTAATGTTATATTAACTCATTAAATCCATAATTACATCTGAAGAAAATATATATGCATATATCTTTTCATAAAGATTGTAATTAAATTTTTTTTGTACAAACTGTTAATGGTGAAAATATTTTAACGGGTAGGTAATACCCGAGGAATATTTAGATTTCACATTAATAAATTACACTGTACATTCTTCGAAGCTGATTCAACAGTCACTCACTATCCTACTTACAACCACCGATATACGTATCCGTTCACCGCAGAATAACCATTTTCATCTAATTTCATATTTGGATTTTGATTTACCAGAATCCAACAAGTGGCATAATGAAGAAAATATTGGACAAAATAAAATTTGTTAGAAACAAACAAATTAACTATGAGAAATTTTGTTAAGAATCCAGGCTAACAAAATCCTAGCTAACTTTTCCTAGCTAACTATTAACTCCTTATTACATTTTATTTATCGCAATTTAATTATCGCAAATTTAATTCTCGCAATTTTATTTATCGTCATTTAATTTCTGTTATTTATTTTACGCACTTTAAATATCGGGACACGTATACAAAGTTTTGACATATCATATCGACGCATCTATATATATTATTTGGAATAACCATAGACACTCTATATGTAGTAATGCTTGAGTTAGCTATACAGGGTTGAGGTTGATTTTAAATAATATATATACTTTGAGTTGTGATCGATTCTGAGACATGTATATAATAGGTCACGATACGTATTAATTAATTCGAATATTATATATTAAACTATATATGAATTATTGGACTGTTAACTGTGGACTATCGACTGTGGACTAATAACATTGGATAATTAAAATGAATTAAAATATTGATTATAACATATGAAACTAAATATTTCTTCAAGTTTGCCACTTGATTTCATCTTAAACCTCATTTGTATCTTGATGATTACAATCTGCATTCAAACCTTTCATGATTCTTGAAGACACCTCAATCGAGAAGATGAACCAACCGCATTTCATCTACAGAAGAAAAGATTGATGCATATAGTTATGCACCTGAAAACACTCGGAACCTGAATAAACGTTTAAAACGTAACTGTGCTAGCTCCTTTGGCATTGTTATTACCGAAAATAACTTTGCAATTCCTGTTCGAGATAGCCAGTTTTGTCACAGCTCCAGCAAATCAAATTCGATTTTCCGCTCGAAATAACTTTATTATAACCTTGATATATATGCATGCTCTTTTAATGTTACCGGGTAATTTTTTATATTCCACTACATTACCAGCAGACGTAACAGCAACCTTGTTGCTCCTTGGCTTAAATCTCTCTGACAAATCACTATATTTACCTATTGAAGTCTCATCATGAACTCATCGGCATATTGAAGTCTCATCATGAACTCTCCGTTTTAATTATATATATATATATATATATATTTTTTTTCTGATTTTAATTTTTATAAAATAATAGATAGCTAAATTTTATAAAATAAAAATAAATTTGTATTTTAAAAAACTTAAAATAAAAATACTTTTATAAACAAAATCTTAAAAATATAACTTTTTATTTTTTATTTATTTTTTTATTTTTTCTAATTTATATATTTAAATTTAAAACTTATATAAAATTTTTTTTTTTTTTACAAAAATAGATTACAAACTTAAATTTTTTTTTTAGCTCCCCGGCAGCAGCGCTAAAAATACTTGATGTGTGCAACAGCGTATATGAAATAGTTATATTTTTGTTGCGAAATACTATTAAATACGATACAATTTTACACAAGTTATTTATTTATTTACGGATGGGATATACCTAAACCTTGCTACAACACTTCTAGGCAGTGTACCTAATCGTAGAGTAGTGTAGTTTTTAATAAGTCCGGTTCGTTCCACAGGGAGCTAGCTAAGTTTAACACTATATTTTTAACAACTATATTTATATAAAATATATATAATTATATATAGTAATATTATTATAAAAGGGGGGGTTTTTTACCGTTTAATGACCGGTTTGTCGATTTTAAATAAAGCGTAAAGATAAATGACGATAATATAAATGACAGAATTTAAATTGCGATAAAGTAAATTGCAGTAATTAAAATGACAGTAAATAAAGGTACGATGAAATATGAAATAAAAGAATTATGCTTATTTAAACTTCCGTAATCATGATGTTTGATGTTTTGATTTTAATTAATTGTTACCCAGGTTAATTGACCTTTGTCCTGGTTTATTTGATACCTATCTAGTTTTTGTCCATAGTAGTCCATCGGTCATAATTATAAAATGCTCGTCAAATTAACCTTATTCCCGAAGTCAAATATTCCAACTAATTAGGGATTCGAACTGTAACAAGGTTTTAATACTTTGTTTAATGATTACACCAGGTTATCGACTGCGTGTAATCCAAGGTTTTATAACTTTGTTAACAATTACACCAATTATCCTTGTATGTAATCCACCCCTGTTTTAATGAGATATGAATATTAATTTACTCACTTGATCAGAATGAATAATCAATTACCCAACCCGAATAATTAATTAAATGATCGTAAAAGATGTCGTATAAACATCACTAAATAGAACATACATAATCATTTTAATAATTATTAGATTAACTAATTTGAAGATAGGTTCGACAGATTCTAATGAGTTGTCATTCAATTAAACAATACCCCCATCTATTAATAGTCATAGTCCAATGTCCACAAGTGTCGGTCTTTTGTCCAAACCTTAATTATGGAACAAAATCTAATAACCCCGTCTTAATATTTAGTCTAACATCACGATTACTTTGGCTCAAATAAGCATAATAATAACTTAGTTACGAGACATTAATTTAAAAGGGAAGAACATAGCTTACAGTGGTGATTAATCGCGTAGCGTTACACGGACAGAGTTCCGACTTACAAAACCTTAAAACATTTCTTACAATAACCCAATTATTATTAAACTTTAAATTATATATATATATATATATATATATATATATATATATATATATATATATATATATATATATATATATATATATATATATATATATATATATATATATATATATATATATATATATATATATATATATGTTTCTTATCAATAATTTGAACCACTTGGATTGTACTTTGTACTTTTGAGCTTTTTGGTCGTTTGCGTCTTCAAATCGTCATTTTCTTCTTTTGTCTTCGCACTTATTTATTTAAACGATTATTACATAAAAATAGAACAATAGTAACTAAAAGCTTTACATATTGGAAGGATATTGTGCCTAAATATATGTTCATTTGGAGCACTATCAAATATCCCCACACTTGAACGTTGCTTGTCCTCAAGCAATACAGAACTTGAAATAAAATCACACTTCACTCGAATCACTTTTTTTTATTCTTACACTTTATACATCAGTGATTTTGATACGGCGGTATAAATAATGATAGTAACGATGTGGTTTACAGTCCCACATGACTATTAAAAATTTAGATCCTTTAAGGAAATTGGATCTTTGTGAAAACATTTGATCTTTTGAAAATTCAATCTAGCTTTTACCCTAGATAAGTTTTTCAGAATAACCCTTCACCGGTGTTTGCAAAATATTTTTGTGGGTTTTGTGGGTTTCAGATTTCAAAATTTTAGCTCAAAACTTATGATTTTGTGTCACCCACTTGCTATCCTTATATTGGGAAAGTAGCACGTCCAGTATACTTGCTCTGTATATTACCTTTCGGTAAACTACTGTCCGGTTGTAAAGGAAAGCGTTGAACAAGCAACTGTTAAGGTAATGTCTAATGACATGCAAATGTTCATGGTCTAAACCGTGTCGGATGCAATTACTATCCTTTGTAGGAGCAATAGTAAAGATCACCCTATAATTTTTCGGTCTGCCACAAGGTCCTGTCTTCGACCATGCTATGTAACCACCATTCTTACGGTTGACACCCGATTTGGTTCAGGTGACCTAATGAATTTCGGTGAATTCTTAGGATTTTACGTTCAATGGTAATGAACGCATTGAAAATGGGTTTTCAGAAAACAAATCGATTTTAATTTGATCAAAATATTTTCTTGTTCAAGCTCGAGTTTAGATATCATCGAATTAAACGAGTTTGTAATTCTCAATCTTTAAGGTCAATCTCAAGGATTGAGTAATATCAGGCTTAAAAGCTGATTTTTAATCTTTAAGGAGATTATCCTTTCTGGGGGTCTGATTTATCAGTCTTATCAAGCTAATTTGCATGGCGCCCTCCCTATTTTACGAGACTGATCCTCTCATGGTTAGGATAAGTCTGACCACTTGGCGACCCTGTTTGATGCCGAGGTTCGTGGATTTCCTGCTGATTTTAGATATGACTTTTCTAGATTTTTCGTCAACCTACAGCTGGTCTGGACGACAACTTCCTGACCTAAATCAAGAAGCGCGTGTCTTTTTCGGAAGACTTTACTTCCTTTTAATGATGGAATTGATTCATCGTGTAGATCCATCTTTCTTTCAAATATATTATAGTAAATTAGGTAAAACTGATTAAAATCGTCCAAAACAAAAGTACCTGTAATAATCTTGTACAAACATATGTGATATGTGTTTTAAATAAATTGGTAAATTCTTCCCTCACTTAGCTTTTATTTATTTTTTTCTTTGCCTTTTTATTCTCCTCTATTCCATTTTAAATGAATTCTAACGTTTTGGGTTGTTTCTCCATTTATGTTCTCTCCGAAGTAACAATAATTTTGGTATTAACACCTAGTTTTATCGTTCATAAATATGTATAAACATGATTTTGAATTCATTTTGTTGAAAATTTTTCAAATTTTCACAAAATTTGGCAATTAAACTAAGTGTAAACCCGAGAGAATTTATAACCCTTCCCCACACTTGAGATCATGCAATGCCCTCATTTGCATGAAATCAGTTTATAATTATAAATTCATGAGGGTGATTAGTGTAGAAAAGTGATTAAAAATACCGAGTTTGCAAACATATTATTTTATATCACATTTGATATTTTGCGTCTTGTCGTCAAAATTAGTCGCTTTTGCTGAACTTAATGTCAATCTTTGAAAATGCGTTGTTTTACCCTGTTTTGTACATAAGATAAACTACAAACATATATATACATACATATATATATATATATATATATATATATATATATATATATATATATATATATATATATATATTTTTTTTTTTTTATATAAAAACCTTTATTTATTAAAACAATTTTAATGAATAATTTTTTTTAAAATTTTGTTTCCTTTTACTTTAGGTAGTTTCGGTATGTTTACCTAGTCCGTCCCTCGACAAAATTTAAAATTTGTCGTTTTTAAAGCAATTGTTTTAAAAGCAAAGATTTTTGGGTTTTTTAATTTTTTTGGTATACTTTAGATCAATAATATTAAAAATAATGATAACAAAATTTTTCGTCCCGCCCTCGGGTAAAGCAATTTCGATTCCATGACCTAGTCTTCAACTTACGATGAATTTTAGAAATCATTTTTTTAAACTTAATGAAAAAAAGTAAATTTTGTTTTTAAATTCACACAAAACTTAAATTTAAAAAAAACATATTAATTTTATACAAAACCTACAAAACAAAAAAATTCAGAATGGGGAGAGAAAACTAGTTCTTTAGTGTCTGCAAGTGGAAAAGACCAATCGGATTCTATTCTCGGAACTACACGAGAACAGAACAACTAACCCTAGACAGCATTATTTCTTAGAACATTTGAATCTCCCCATACTTAGGTAGCTGTGGTGTCGAAATTGTGGTTAACTTCATTGTCAATTTCTCTTGGACCATAATCAACTTGCATATCTGTGACTTTTGCTTTAAGCCATTGGTCGGATTCCTGTGTAATATCCACAAATTCAACTAGTTTTGCCTTTTATTTAGGCGATAGATTGGATACTAACCGGTTAAATAACTTAAAGTTCCCCTTGGTTCTAGCATCGCGAATCCGTTTAATAAGTTTCTTCATTGAACTATTAATAACGGAGTCATTAAATTTTGTATCAACAACGGGGTTCTTTGTTAGCAGGTCATCATTAGGTGTTACTTCATTTTCCCCACACTTAGGCGTTTTATTATTGTTAAGCACTACCGTTAGAGTTGATAAAAAAATATGGTTCTTACCAATCATTTTTGTTGGTTCAACGGTTTTGGTTGGTGGAGATTTAGTCTTTTGACTCACAAAGGTGATCGATTTTTCATCATTACTAAGTGTCATTCTACCTTTTCTTACATCAAATAACGCCCCGGTGGACGCTAAGAATGGTCGACCTAAAATTAGAGGAATGTTTGAGTCTTCTTCTATGTCAATGACAATAAATTCGACTAAAAAGGTTAAATTACCCACTTGAACGGGTAGGTTGTCAGCAATTCCAACTGGTTGCCTAATGGTTTGATCAAAGAGTCGAACACTCATTTTCGTTAGACTTAACTCACCTACTCCTAATCTCTTATATAATGAAAGAGGCATAACACTCACACTCGCACCTAAATCTGCTAGTGCATCATACATGACACAATCACTAAGTAGACAAGGAACAATAAATTCACCCGGATCACCTAACCTGGGTGGAAGTTTTGGTGGAACTGTCTTCACCGGGTTTACTTTTACGGTTTTTGTTTCTTGCACCTTCTTATTTTTCTTCTTCTTCTTTCCAGAGGTATCACAAACTTTATTACCTATTACTTGCTCATACTCAACTCCTTTTCTTGGAAACGGGATGGGTGGTTTGTATGGTGCCACCACTGACTTTACATACTCGAGTGGTGGTGGTGTTGTAACTTCTTCATTGTTACTCACATCAAAAAGCTTCCCATCTTCTGATGTTGGTTTTTCAGAATTTGTTGAAACCATATTAACATTCTCATTCCGAGGATTTACTTCAGTATTACTCGGTAGCTTTCCTTGTTCCCTCTCACTCATCATGCTAGCAAGAGTACCTACGTGTTTTTCTAGATTCAAAATGGAAGCTTGTTGAGTTCTTAATGATTGATCAAACCTCTCATTTGTTTGGGTTTGAGATGTAATAAATTGTGTTTGAGATTCCATTAGCTTTGCCATCATTTCTTCTAAATTTGACTTTTTCTCTTCGGTTTGTTGTGGTGGTTTATACAAGCCAGGTCTTTGTTGATTGAAAGTGTTGTTTTGAGTTGGTTGGTTATTCGGACCTTGTTGGTTGTACGAGTTATTATTGGGTCCATTTGGATTATAAAGAATGTTTTGATTTCGATTAAAGTTTGGCCTTGGCGGTTGATAATTATTTTGATAATTATTTCCCGACCTTTGGTTCATGTAGGAAACATTCTCTCGTTGTTCCATGGTTTGCTCAATGTGATAATATTTCATTAAGTGTGGTCCACCGCATTTCTCACAACTGATTCGTATTGCGTAAATATCTTTATTCATCTTTTCCATTCGTCTCTCGAAAGCATCTATTTTTGCGGAAATGGAATCAAAGTCATGGCTAGAATCGGCTCTAGCCGCTTTAGATGATCGAAAAATATCTTTTTCTTGATGCCACTCATGTGAGTGGGATGCCGTGTTATCAATAATTTTGTAAGCTTCAGTTGCGGTTTTGTTCATAATGGAACCACCAGCTGTTATGTCGATGTCTTTTCGTGTAGCAACGTCGACACCTTGGTAGAATATTTGTACTATTTGATAAGTGTCTAAACCATGTTGAGGACATCCTCTCAACAATTTTCTGAATCTTGTCCACGCCTCATATAGAGTTTCATTTGGATTTTGCGTGAACGTAACAATTTCTCCTTGAAGTCTCACGGCTTTAGATGCCGGAAAGAATTGTTTAAGAAAATTTTCAACTAAGACATCCCATGTATCAATCGCCCCTTCAGGTAACGATTCTAACCAATCTTTGGCTTCTCCCTTTAAAGTCTAGGGAAATAACATGAGATATATCTGTTCATCCTCAACTTCTCGGATGTTGAATAGAGTACAAATCCTGTTAAAGGTTCGAAGATGTTCGTTTGGATCTTCTTTTGGCGTACCACTATATTGGCATTGATTAGTTACCATGTGTAGGATTTGTCCTTTGATTTCATAATCTGGCGCATTAACATCTGGCTTAATAATGGCGTGACCTTGGCCCGTGCGTGCGGCTCTCATTCGGTCTTCCATACTTAGAGGTTCTGTTACTTCCATAATTGAATTTGTTGAATCTGAATCACTAGAGGATTCTGATTTAATGGTTTCTTCCTCAACAATCTCTGGATGAGTAATTTGTGGTTCCGGAGGAATGATTATTGGTTCAGGATTTCTGAATTGTCCCTGAATATCCTCCAAATTCTCAATTGTGAGGTCGGGTTCAAAAATGGATTATCGGAAATTTGAATTGGAGTACTTAGTCGACTAGATGACGATTCTAAAGAAAAATCAACGGCGACAATATTGGCTAGATGTCTTGATTGAGTTACAGGGGGTGAACGTATGAAAGGTGGTGAACGTTTTGCTCGGTGCATTCACTGAATATCCTATTAGTTATAAAAATAAAAAAAATTATATAAGTTATCAAATTAATAGACTTTTCTGATTTTGCCCACGTTTCGAATAGCCAATAGATGCATCAGGTAGCCAGGACCCTTTAAATCGGAAGCCCACAACTCGCCACTAATAAATCCAACTATTACTACGAACCAGAAAATTTTGAATGTCTATCAATTTAACCGCTTAAATTAAAATTTTTTTTTTTTGAATTTTTTGAGAAGAAATAGAAAATATCATGTCCTAAAAACTAGAGCGTCGAGAAATAAGAAAGAAAAAGAGCGCGTCGGAAAACGTCAAAAAATAAAAAGTCGAAAAATAATAATAAGAAAGAAAAACGTCGAAACTTAAAAGTCTAAAAAATATTAAATCTAAAAAGTTACGCCTAAAGGTATTAAAGCTTAAAAGGAAACATATATCCAAAACGGCAATAACTTAAAAGGCACTGAAATATATAAATGGCGTTGCAAAATTCTAAAGCGCCTAAATCTTAATTCTAAAGAAAAAGCACTTATGGGATTTTACGGCAAAGTCTTAAAATCTAGAAACATAAATATAACTACGGCAAAAACTAAGTTTAAAATTAATTACGAACGATAAATATACAAATTACGAAATAAACGATTAAAAGAAAATACAAATTATAACTAAAATGATAAAAATACAAATTTTATAAAAATATTATTTTTATATTATTATTTTATAAAAGTATTAATTTATATAGTTTATAATAATTATTAAACATAATAATACTAATTAAAACTAAAAATAAAACTAAATTACTAATTAATATTTTAATTAAACCCTAAAAATTAAATAATAATAATAATAAATTTAAAACCCTAGCTGCGTAATAAATGCCTCTGATTTGGCCTGTCAGAACAGCTCATGCGATCGCATGAATTTATACTTTCGGGATCATGCGGTCGCATGGCCCAATATATCAGAAACAATTCGGAAGCCCAATTTGGTTCGGCCCGTTTTAATTATATATATATATATATATATATATATATATATATATATATATATATATATATATATATATATATATATATATATATTTTTTTTTTTTTCTGATTTTAATTTTTATAAAATAATAGAGAGCTAAATTTTAAAAAATAAAAATAAACTTGTATTTTAAAAAACTTAAAATAAAAATACTTTTATAAACAAAATCTTAAAAATATAACTTTTTATTTTTTTATTTATTTTTTTATTTTTTCTAATTTATATATTTAAATTTAAAACTTATATAAAATTATAATTTTTTTTACAAAAATAGATTACAAACTTAATTTTTTTTAGCTCCCCGGCAGCGGCGCCAAAAAAACTTGATGTGTGCAGCAGCGTATACGAAATAGTTTTATTTTTGTTGCGAAATACTATTAAATACGATACAATTTTACACAAGTTATTTATTTATTTACGGATGGGATATACCTAAACCTTGCTACAAGACTTATAGGCAGTGTACCTAATCGTAGAGTAGTGTAGTTTTTAGTAAGTCCGGTTCGTTCCACAGGGAGCTAGCTGAGTTTAACACTATATTTTTAACATATATAAAATATATATAATTATATATAGTAATATTATTATAAAAGGGGTTTTTTACCGTTTAATGACCGGTTTGTCGATTTTAAATAAAGCGTAAAGATAAATGACGATAATATAAATGACAGAATTTAAATTACGATAAAGTAAATTGCAGTAATTAAAATGACAGTAAATAAAGGTACGATGAAATATGAAATAAAAGAATTATGCTTATTTAAACTTCCGTAATCATGATGTTTGACGTTTTGATTTTAATTAATTGTTACCCAGGTTAATTGTCCTTTGTCCTGGTTTATTTGATACCTATCTAGTTTTTGTCCATAGTAGTCCATCGGTCACAATTATAAAATGCTCGTCAAATTAACCTTATTCCCGAAGTCAAATATTCCAACTAATTAGGGATTTGAACTGTAACAAGATTTTAATACTTTGTTTAATGATTACACCAGGTTATCGACTGCGTGTAATCCAAGGTTTTATAACTTTGTTAACAATTACACCAATTATCCTTGTATGTAATCCACCCATGTTTTAATGAGATATGAATATTAATTTACCCACTTGATCAGAATGAATAATCAATTACCCAACCCAAATAATTAATTAAATGATCGTAAAAGATGTCGTATAAACGTCACTAAATAGAACATACATAATCATTTTAATAATTATTAGATTAACTAATTTGAAGATAGGTTCGGCAGATTCTAATGAGTTTTCATTCAATTAGATAATACCCCTATCTATTAATAGTCATAGTCCAATGTCCACAAGTGTCGGTCTTTTGTCCAAACCTTAATTATGGTACAAAATCTAATAACCCTGTCTTAATATTTAGTCTAACATCACGATTACTTTGGCTCAAATAAGCATAATAATAACTTAGTTACGAGACATTAATTTAAAAGGGAAGAATATAGCTTACAGTGGTGATTAATCGCGTAGCGTTACACGGACAGAGTTCCGACTTACAAAACCTTAAAACATTTCTTACAATAACCCAATTATTGTTAAACTTAAATTAAACTTTAAATTATAATATATATATATATATATATATATATATATATATATATATATATATATATATATATATATATATATATATATATATATATATATATATATATATATATATATATATATATATATATATATATATATATATATGTTTCTTACAAAGAAGGAAAAGAAAAAGATGTGTGTTTTATTTCGGCCAGAAAACGTGAGTTTTATAGAATGTGGCCTGCTACAGTAACTCATGCGGTTGCATGAGATTTGTGCCTTCTGGCCATGCGATCGCATGGCCGTCATTTCCTGGTCACATACTTTTTGGCTCCTAACTTGTCGACATATTTATTTAATATATTTAATATATATATAATTTTATATAATTATATATATATATTATATTATATTCATGTGCATAGTTGATTTGTAAATTTAGCTCCGTTGCGTCGCGCGTTGATAGTTGGCTCAGGTCCCGGTTCCGGATTTTCAAACGTGCTTTCGTACGATTTAATATCTTGTACTTTGCGTTTTGCGACTTGTACTCTTGTAACTTTTGAGATGTTTCTCATCAATAATTTGAACCACTTGGATTGTACTTTGTACTTTTGAGCTTTTTGGTCGTTTGCGACTTCAAATCGTAGTTTTCTTCTTTTATCTTCGCACTTATTTATTTAAACGATTATTACATAAAAATAGAACAATAGTAACTAAAAGCTTTACATATTGGAAGGATATTGTGCCTAAATATATGTTTATTTGGAGCACTATCACCATACCAATTACCGAGAATCAGCAATCAGTATTTCAAATCTCGCAGCGTTTCTACATCAACAGTTATAGGTATACATTTAACATTTATCTCTTAGAATCATGATCTTTTATCCTGAAATTCTGAAAAGCAACCCGTCTGCGAATCAATACTCTGAATTTTGAAAAGTTGAATGAAGCAACAAAAACTGTAAACGACCTTAAACAGCCAAAAGTTTGATGATAAAGAATGGAGTGTTGGAAACACTCAATGGAAATTTTGTACCGGAAAATGGATTTAAGCAAACCATGAAGGAGGCCGTGGGAAAATCACAGAGACTAAACCTGCCTTCAAAGAATCCAAATGATTCAGTATCTGCTGAAGTCATTAACAACTACCTTGCTCCTGACTTTACACTTTTACGGACAATCTTCATCATCCATCAATACTAGAAATTCTAAGATATCATCGTATGTTTCATTATAAATATCCTCGATAATTCTGAAAATATCTTCATAACTATTGTTATCCGAAATCATTTACCTCTTCAAGCTATCTGTGTTACATCATAAAAGAAACTATTTTAGTTTCTAAATTCTGAAACCTTCGAGTTTAAAATATGAATGTTTTTGAAGTAGTGTTGAGAACTGAAGCATGAGTTAATATAATATAATGACACTTGATCAACGTGATTATATTACAGTAAGTCATGCTGAGTTTCTAATGGAACGTGATGATTCATAGATCATAACGTCATCATGTGTCATGTTACATGACTCTTACATTCTACCTAATCCACAAATATATCAAGAATATATCATCTTGATAATTCTATCTTTTCTCATGACTTCTGGTAATTTGACAAGTCAGATCGAGCTATCACAATTTCTTTCTTAGAACATTAACTATGTTCATTTTGAAACTTCATACCTACGAATTCAGGACCATTATTCGCTTGACTTAAAGTCGGTAAGAGAAGACAAAAGGATGGAACTCCATAATATAAAGTAAATGAATAGAGTGGATTTATAGTGAAATATCCGACAGAACAATCAAAACAGATTATCGTATTTAACCAAAGAGGATCCTAATTTCCTTAATTACCGAATAATCAAATCATATTATGAAGATTTTCTCTAAATCCCTTGAATTCTGGAAATCAACCGTGACTATGTCAAAAGTTAAATCTCTATCTCAATCTTTTGTGATAACTTCACTCGTACTCTTCAAATAATCGAATTATTTTATCCTTATTACTCAATGGTAATAAAGCTCTAATTTTTAGCTCGTATGCGTCATGAAAACATACTTATTGTCAGCCATGACCATCCCAATCAAATTTTGGGACGAAATTTCTTTAACGGGTAGGTACTGTGACGACCCGGAAATTTTCGATCAAATTTAAACTTAAGTCTATTATGATTTTGACATGATAAGTAAAGTCTATTAAATTGAATTTCAATTTTTTTTAACTATTTCATATATATAATTGACCTTCGACTGCTCTCGACTATTCACGAACAATTAATTGTAAATAGATATATGTGTATGTATATACACATAATGATTCGAAATATAATTTGAAGTATTATAGGTTGTAGTTATTAAAAATTAATAAAATAAAAATAGGATATTATAATAATTATTATTTAAAATATATCTATATATATATAAATAAAGTATATTAAAAATAAATATTAAATGATTGTAATACTCGTTTGATGTTCCGATTGATATTAAGAAAGTTAAATTCAAACTTATGTGATTTTAAAATAAATGGTGATACGAAAATAAGTTTTATAAATTTTAGGCTTATTAATAATATATTTATATGTTGTTTGTCAAATTTTAAAACTTTTTATATATTGTTTGGGGGTTTGGAGTGATTAATTAATGTAAATTTTATTTAATAGTTAATGACCAAACTTTATACCATAATGGCCTAAATAAATAAAGATACTTAAATTAAAATTTTGGGATTTTTTCGAAGACTTTTATCCGCCCCTGATTTCAAATAGTGCACGATACACGGGCCGTGAAGAAGTGTCGGCAGATAAATAATCATGTACTCCCGTGATAATTGAATGAATCATTTGAGATTACTGTGTTCCTAATAATTACATGTTTTACTTATATTATATTATAATTATTATATTATATATATATTACATCTAAATATATCTATATAGATATGTATGAGAACTTGTGTGTCTAGGAAAAACTGAGCTCTAACACATACACCATCGACCTCCATTCTTTTCTTCTTCTTCTTCATAAAAACCACCTGCATATAGAGAGATATAAGGCATACACATACATATGCTCGATCACCATATACACACCACACAACCCATCACCCATGTTACAACTCTAGCTCGCCTTCTGTTTTTTTTTTAGATCATCAACATAACCACTTTGACTCCCTTTTTGTAACCATCACACCTTCTTGATTAAACTCATCACTATCCACCTCCTAGTTCCACCGTGAATACCACCAAGAACCACCCACCTTCAAACTATAACTCACACATCACCATCAACCAATTCTAATTTTTGTTCCTATCTCTAATCGACTTCCTTGCAAACCCACTTGTTGGTCACTCTAATCCGTCACCACCTCAACCACCATCATCATCAAGAAAACCATAAACCACTACACCTCACTCTCCTTTTCAATTTTTTTTTGTGTTGTTGATCGTCTATACATCACCACCCGCCTTATTTTTTTTTTGTTTGTTTCGTTCTTCTTTTTATCAAGCACCTTTAAACCACCTTTGAGGTTATTTTCTTTACAATCAAAAACCATCATCAAAATCCACCATCTTTGAATACCCACTACTATTCATCACCACCTTCGTGAACCGCTACTACTATTTACTTGTCTCCTATTTCTGTCCCATGCTACTGTTTTCCAGCTTCTGTTCGAACAGGTATCAGCTACTGCTATTGCTTCGTTATCATTTTTTTTTTGTCGATGTATAAGGAAAACGAAGATGGTGATTAATACTTAAAGATAATGATATAGTTGGTGATAAGGTGAATCAATTAATGATGTAATGATGGTGATAACAAGTTGAGATGAAAATGATAATCATTAGTTGATGATCGACATTATTCTAGTCAATCTTTTTTTTTTTTATTATGAAGAAGAAGAAAGTGAAATAAGGAATAAAAGGAATTAAATCCTTAATATAACAGATAGAAAATAGCGGAGCAATGTTTAGGGTGTTTGCAGTTAACCAAGAGGTCATGGGTTCGAAACTAGGCTAATACAATTTTTTTAATAATAGAAGATGCTGTGACAGGAAACAAAAGAAATCATTTTGTTATTTACTAGTTGGGCTCATTTAAATTACTATAACGGGCTTCAATGTAATTAAAGGTTGGGCCGTGTAAATGACTACACTGTTGGGCCGTGAAATTGATTTCATTGTTGGGCCGAGATCCAACCTATGTATTCCGTTGGGCCGGAAGATGATGATGGGATTAGTAAAATGGAAACAGACAGACATTATGTTAAATAAAATTTAGTTAAGAGTTATATCAAAAATAAAACATTGGAGGAGTGGTTAGGGGTGTTTGTGCTTAAGCGAGAGGTCTCAGGTTCAAGCTTTGTTCGGGGCATTTTTTTAGAAAAGCTTTAAAAGGTAGTTTTCATTACTAAAGTATTATTATTATTATTGTTGTTATTATTACTAGTATTATTATTATTATTATTATTATTATTATTATTATTATTATTATTATTATTATTATTATTATTATTATTATTATTATTATTATTACTATAAGTATTATTATTTTTATTATTATCATTATTATTATTAGTATTAACAATATTGATATTATTATTTAACATTATTATTATTATTGTTTTTATCATTACTATAATTATTATCAGTATTAGTATTATCATTACTAAAACTATCATTATTATTATTACTACTAGTATTATTAAGAATTATCACTATTTTTTTAATCATCATTAATATTATTAACATTATTATTATTATCATTATTATTAAAATCAATATTTTTAAAAGTATCATTTTTATTATAACTATTATTATATTATTATACTATCACAAATAATAAGGATTAATATAACTATATATAAAGATATTAATCAATATATATTATAAAATATATATAAACTTAGTTGATTAATATTACAGTGTGTTAATATATATACTTGATATAGGTTCGTGAATCCGAGGTCAACTTTGCATTGTTCAGTTCCGTCGTATGCATATTTTTACTACAAAATATCGTATCGTGAGTTCATTTGATTCCCTTTTACTCTTTACATTTTTGGGACTGAGAATACATGCGCTGTTTTTACAACTGCTTTATTAAATGCTTTTGAAATATATTTTGAACTACGAGTACATGAAATGCTTTTATAAATGTTTGACGAGATAGACACAAGCAAAATATTCCTCGAATGAATTATTATGCAGACAGAAGTTCCGCGGATTATTATTGAATTATGTGGACATGATAATTGCCACCATTGAATTATGTGGACATGGTAATTGCCACCGTTGAATTATGTGGACATGATAATTACCACCGTTGAATTATGTGGACATGATAATTGGCACCAATTGATGTGAATGTTATGTATCGAGAGAATGATTTTTATACAGAGGTTATGTGTATTAGTTTTTGTGCACGAGATATGTGTACGGTTACTAAGATTTATGAAAAAGGATTTCGTACACGAGAAAGGTGTACTGTATTTAAAAGATATCGTATGTACATTACAGGTGGGTATAGGATTTGGGCCCATTTGTACCATGCAGCATTTAAATCTTGTGGTCTATTAAAATGATGAATTTGATTGTTTTATGATAAACTAATGAACTCACCAACCTTTTGGTTGACACTTTTGAAATGTCCCGTTTGAAATGTCCCGTTCTTATTGATTAAAAACGTTCCATATTAATTGATTTCGTTGCGAGGTTTTGACCTCTATATGAGACGTTTTTCAAAGACTGCATTCATTTTTAAAACAAACCATAACCTTTATTTCATAAATAAAGGTTTAAAAAGCTTTACGTAGATTATCAAATAATGATAATCTAAAATATCCTGTTTACACACGACCATTACATAATGGTTTACAATACAAATATGTTACATCGAAATCAGTTTCTTGAATGCAGTTTTTACACAATATCATACAAACATGGACTCCAAATCTTGTCCTTATTATAGTATGCAACAGCGGAAGCTCTTAATATTCACCTGAGAATAAACATGCTTTAAACGTCAACAAAAATGTGGGTGAGTTATAGGTTTAACCTATATATATCAAATCGTAACAATAGACCACAAGATTTCATATTTCAATACACATCCCATACATAGAGATAAAAATCATTCATATGGTGAACACCTGGTAACCGACAATAACAAGATGCATATATAAGAATATCCCCATCATTCCGGGACACCCTTCGGATATGATATAAATTTCGAAGTACTAAAGCATCCGGTACTTTGGATGGGGTTTGTTAGGCCCAATAGATCTATCTTTAGGATTCGCGTCAATTAGGGTGTCTGTTCCCTAATTCTTAGATTACCAGACTTAATAAAAAGGGGCATATTCGATTTCGATAATTCAACCATAGAATGTAGTTTCACGTACTTGTGTCTATTTTGTAAATCATTTATAAAACCTGCATGTATTCTCATCCCAAAAATATTAGATTTTAAAAGTGGGACTATAACTCACTTTCACAGATTTTTACTTCGTCGGGAAGTAAGACTTGGCCACTGGTTGATTCACGAACCTATAACAATATATACATATATATCAAAGTATGTTCAAAATATATTTACAACACTTTTAATATATTTTGATGTTTTAAGTTTATTAAGTCAGCTGTCCTCGTTAGTAACCTACAACTAGTTGTCCACAGTTAGATGTACAGAAATAAATCGATAAATATTATCTTGAATCAATCCACGACCCAGTGTATACGTATCTCAGTATTGATCACAACTCAAACTATATATATTTTGGAATCAACCTCAACCCTGTATAGCTAACTCCAACATTCACATATAGAGTGTCTATGGTTGTTCCGAAATATATATAGATGTGTCGACATGATAGGTCGAAACATTGTATACGTGTCTATGGTATCTCAAGATTACATAATATATAATACAAGTTGATTAAGTTATGGTTGGAATAGATTTGTTACCAATTTTCACGTAGCTAAAATGAGAAAAATTATCCAATCTTGTTTTACCCATAACTTCTTCATTTTAAATCCGTTTTGAGTGAATCAAATTGCTATGGTTTCATATTGAACTCTATTTTATGAATCTAAACAAAAAAAGTATAGGTTTCTAGTCGGAAAAATAAGTTACAAGTCGTTTTTGTAAAGGTAGTCATTTCAGTCGAAAGAACGACGTCTAGATGACCATTTTAGAAAACATACTTCCACTTTGAGTTTAACCATAATTTTTGGATATAGTTTCATGTTCATAATAAAAATCATTTTCTCAGAATAACAACTTTTAAATCAAAGTTTTTCATAGTTTTTAATTAACTAACCCAAAACAGCCCGCGGTGTTACTACGACGGCGTAAATCCGGTTTTACGGTGTTTTTCGTGTTTCCAGGTTTTAAATCATTAAGTTAGCATATCATATAGATATAGAACATGTGTTTAGTTGATTTTAAAAGTCAAGTTAGAAGGATTAACTTTTGTTTGCGAACAAGTTTAGAATTAACTAAACTATGTTCTAGTGATTACAAGTTTAAACCTTCGAATAAGATAGCTTTATATGTATGAATCGAATGATGTTATGAACATCATTACTACCTTAAGTTCCTTGGATGAACCTACTGGAAAAGAGAAAAATGGATCTAGCTTCAATGGATCCTTGGATGGCTCAAAGTTCTTGAAGCAAAATCATGACACGAAAACAAGTTCAAGTAAGATCATCACTTGAAATAAGATTGTTATAGTTATAGAAATTGAACCAAAGTTTGAATATGATTATTACCTTGTATTAGAATGATAACCTACTGTAAGAAACAAAGATTTCTTGAGGTTGGATGATCACCTTACAAGATTGGAAGTGAGCTAGCAAACTTGAAAGTATTCTTGATTTTATGAAACTAGAACTTTTGGAATTTATGAAGAACACTTAGAACTTGAAGATAGAACTTGAGAGAGTTCAATTAGATGAAGAAAATTGAAGAATGAAAGTGTTTGTAGGTGTTTTTGGTCGTTGGTGTATGGATTAGATATAAAGGATATGTAATTTTGTTTTCATGTAAATAAGTCATGAATGATTACTCATATTTTTGTAATCTTATGAGATATTTCATGCTAGTTGCCAAATGATGGTTCCCACATGTGTTAGGTGACTCACATGGGCTGCTAAGAGCTGATCATTGGAGTGTATATACCAATAGTACATACATCTAAAAGCTGTGTATTGTACGAGTACGAATACGGGTGCATACGAGTAGAATTGTTGATGAAACTGAACGAGAATGTAATTGTAAGCATTTTTGTTAAGTAGAAGTATTTTGATAAGTGTATTGAAGTCTTTCAAAAGTGTATAAATACATATTAAAGCACTACATGTATATACATTTTAACTGAGTCGTTAAGTCATCGTTAGTCGTTACATGTAAGTGTTGTTTTGAAACCTTTAGGTTAACGATCTTGTTAAATGTTGTTAACCCAATGTTTATAATAACAAAAGAGATTTTAAATTATTATATTATCATGATATTATGATGTACGAATATCTCTTAATATGATATATATACATTAAATGTCGTTACAACGATAAACGTTACATATATGTCTCGTTTCAAAATCATTAAGTTAGTAGTCTTGTTTTTACATATGTAGTTCATTGTTAATATAATTAATGATATGTTTACTTATCATAATATCATGTTAACTATATATATAACCATATATATGTCATCATATAGTTTTTTTACAAGTTTTAACGTTCGTGAATCACCGGTCAACTTGGGTGGTCAATTGTCTATATGAAACCTATTTCAATTAATCAAGTCTTAACAAGTTTGATTGCTTAACATGTTGGAAACATTTAATCATGTAAACATCAATCTCAATTAATATATATAAACATGGAAAAGTTCGGGTCACTACAGTACCTACCCGTTAAATAAATTTCGTCCCGAAATTTTAAGCTGTTGAAGGTGTTGACGAATCTTCTGGAAATAGATGCGGGTATTTCTTCTTCATCTGATCTTCACGCTCCCAGGTGAACTCGGGTCCTCTACGAGCATTCCATCGAACCTTAACAATTGGTATCTTGTTTTGCTTAAGTCTTTTAACCTCACGATCCATTATTTCGACGGGTTCTTCGATGAATTGGAGTTTTTCGTTGATTTGGATTTCATCTAACGGAATAGTGAGATCTTCTTTAGCAAAACATTTCTTCAAATTCGAGACGTGGAAAGTGTTATGTACAGCCGCGAGTTGTTGAGGTAACTCAAGTCGGTAAGCTACTGGTCCGACACGATCAATAATCTTGAATGGTCCAATATACCTTGGATTTAATTTCCCTCGTTTACCAAATCGAACAACGCCTTTCCAAGGTGAAACTTTAAGCATGACCATCTCTCCATTTTCAAATTCTATATCTTTTCTTTTAATGTCAGCGTAGCTCTTTTGTCGACTTTGGGCGGTTTTCAACCGTTGTTGAATTTGGATGATCTTCTCGGTAGTTTCTTGTATAATCTCCGGACCCGTAATCTGTCTATCCCCCACCTCACTCCAACAAATCGGAGACCTGCACTTTCTACCATAAAGTGCTTCAAACGGCGCCATCTCAATGCTTGAATGGTAGCTGTTGTTGTAGGAAAATTCTGCTAACGGTAGATGTCGATCCCAACTGTTTCCGAAATCAATAACACATGCTCGTAGCATGTCTTCAAGCGTTTGTATCGTCCTTTCGCTCTGCCCATCAGTTTGTGGATGATAGGCAGTACTCATGTCTAGACGAGTTCCTAATGCTTGCTGTAATGTCTGCCAGAATCTTGAAATAAATCTGCCATCCCTATCAGAGATAATAGAGATTGGTATTCCATGTCTGGAGACGACTTCCTTCAAATACAGTCGTGCTAACTTCTCCATCTTGTCATCTTCTCTTATTGGTAGGAAGTGTGCTGATTTGGTGAGACGATCAACTATTACCCAAATAGTATCAAAACCACTTGCAGTCCTTGGCAATTTAGTGATGAAATCCATGGTAATGTTTTCCCATTTCCATTCCGGGATTTCGGGTTGTTGAAGTAGACCTGATGGTTTCTGATGCTCAGCTTTGACCTTAGAACACGTCAAACATTCTCCTACGTATTTAGCAACATCGGCTTTCATACCCGGCCACCAAAAATGTTTCTTGAGATCCTTGTACATCTTCCCCGTTCCAGGATGTATTGAGTATCTGGTTTTATGAGCTTCTCTAAGTACCATTTCTCTCATATCTCCAAATTTTGGTACCCAAATCCTTTGAGCCCTATACCGGGTTCCGTCTTCCCGAATATTAAGATGTTTCTCCGATCCTTTGGGTATTTCATCCTTTAAATTTCCCTCTTTTAAAACTCCTTGTTGCGCCTCCTTTATTTGAGTAGTAATGTTATTATGAATCATTATATTCATAGATTTTACTCGAATGGGTTCTCTATCCTTCCTGCTCAAGGCATCGGCTACCACATTTGCCTTCCCCGGGTGGTAACGAATCTCAAAATCGTAATCATTCAATAATTCAATCCACCTACGCTGCCTCATATTCAGTTGTTTCTGATTAAATATGTGTTGAAGACTTTTGTGGTCGGTATATATAATACTTTTGACCCCATATAAGTAGTGCCTCCAAGTCTCTAATGCAAAAACAACCGCGCCTAATTCCAAATCATGCGTCGTATAATTTTGTTCGTGAATCTTCAATTGTCTAGACGCATAAGCAATCACCTTCGTTCGTTGCATTAATACACAACCGAGACCTTGCTTTGATGCGTCACAATAAATCACAAAATCATCATTCCCTTCAGGCAATGACAATATAGGTGCCGTAGTTAGCTTTTTCTTCAATAACTGAAACGCTTTCTCTTGTTCATCATTCCATTCAAATTTCTTCCCTTTATGCGTTAATGCAGTCAAGGGTTTTGCTATTCTGGAAAAGTCTTGGATGAACCTTCTGTAGTAACCAGCTAGTCCTAAAAACTGGCGTATGTGTTTCGGAGTTTTCGGGGTTTCCCACTTTTCAACAGTTTCTATCTTTGCCGGATCCACCTTAATACCTTCTTTGTTCACTATGTGACCGAGGAATTGAACTTCTTCCAACCAAAATGCACACTTTGAAAACTTAGCGTACAATTCTTCCTTCCTCAATACTTCTAACACTTTTCTCAAATGTTCACCGTGTTCTTGGTCATTCTTTGAGTAAATAAGTATGTCATCAATGAAAACAATGACAAACTTGTCAAGGTATGGTCCACACACTCGGTTCATAAGGTCCATGAACACAGCTGGTGCATTAGTTAAACCAAACGGCATGACCATAAACTCGTAATGACCGTAACGTGTTCTGAAAGCAGTCTTTGGAATATCATCTTCTTTCACCCGCATTTGATGATACCCGGAACGTAAGTCAATCTTTGAATAAACAGACGAGCCTTGTAGTTGATCAAATAAGTCGTCGATTCTCGGTAGTGGGTAGCGGTTCTTGATGGTAAGTTTGTTCAACTCTCGGTAGTCGATACACAACCTGAATGTACCATCTTTCTTCTTGACAAACAAAACAGGAGCTCCCCACGGTGATGTGCTTGGTCGAATGAAACCACGCTCTAAAAGTTCTTGTAATTGGCTTTGCAGTTCTTTCATCTCGCTGGGTGCGAGTCTGTAAGGAGCACGAGCTATTGGTGCAGCTCCTGGTACAAGATCTATTTGAAATTCAACGGATCGATGTGGGGGTAATCCCGGTAATTCTTTCGGAAATACATCGGGAAATTCTTTTGCAATGGGAACATCATTGATGCTCTTTTCTTCAGTTTGTACTTTCTCGACGTGTGCTAGAACAGCATAGCAACCTTTTCTTATTAGTTTTTGTGCCTTCAAATTACTAATAAGATGTAGCTTCGTGTTGCCCTTTTCTCCGTACACCATTAAGGGTTTTCCTTTTTCTCGTATAATGCGAATTGCATTTTTGTAACAAACGATCTCCGCTTTCACTTCTTTCAACCAGTCCATACCGATTATCACATCAAAACTCCCTAACTCTACTGGTATCAAATCAATCTTAAATGTTTCGCTAACCAGTTTAATTTCTCGATTCCGACATATATTATCTGCTGAAATTAATTTACCATTTGCTAATTCGAGTAAAAATTTACTATCCAAAGGCGTCAATGGACAACTTAATTTAGCACAAAAATCTCTACTCATATAGCTTCTATCCGCACCCGAATCAAATAAAACGTAAGCAGATTTATTGTCAATAAGAAACGTACCCGTAACAAGCTCCGGGTCTTCCTGTGCCTCTACCGCATTAATATTGAAAACTCTTCCACGGCCTTGTCCATTCGTGTTCTCCTGGTTCGGGCAATTTCTAATAATGTGGCCTGGTTTTCCACATTTATAACAAACTACATTGGCATAACTTGCTCCGACACTACTTGCTCCGCCATTACTCGTTCCGACACCATTTGTTCCTTTCGTTCTATTAACCCCTGGTCCGTAGACCTCACACTTCGCCGTGCTATGACCATTTCTTTTACACTTGTTGCAAAATTTGGTGCAGAACCCCGAGTGATTCTTTTCACACCTTTGGCATAGTTGCTTCTGATTGTTGTTGTTGTTGCGGTTATTATTGTTGTTGGGATGATTGTTGTAGTTGCTGTTGTTGTTGTTGTTGTTGTTGGGCCGTTTGTTGTAGTTGCGATTGATGTTGCGATTGTTGGGATAATTGTTGCGATTATTGTTGTAATTGCTGTTGTTGTTGTATTGGTGATTCTTATCACCGTTTTCCTCCCACTTTCTTTTGACTTGCTTCACATTGGCCTCTTCAGCAGTCTGTTCTTTAATTCTTTCTTCAATCTGGTTCACTAGTTTGTGAGCCATTCTACATGCCTGTTGTATGGAGGCGGGCTCGTGTGAACTTATATCTTCTTGGATTCTTTCCGGTAATCCTTTCACAAACGCGTCGATCTTCTCTTCCTCATCTTCGAATGCTCCCGGACACAATAGGCACAATTCTGTGAATCGTCTTTCGTACGTGGTAATATCAAATCCTTGGGTTCGTAACCCTCTAAGTTCTGTCTTGAGCTTATTGACCTCGGTTCTGGGACGGTACTTCTCGTTCATCAAGTGCTTGAATGCTGACCACGGTAGTGCGTACGCATCATCTTGTCCCACTTGCTCTAGATAGGTATTCCACCATGTTAACGCAGAACCTGTGAAGGTATGCGTAGCGTACTTCACTTTGTCCTCTTCAGTACACTTACTTATGGCAAACACCGATTCAACCTTCTCGGTCCACCGTTTCAATCCAATCGGTCCTTCGGTTCCATCAAATTCCAAAGGTTTGCAGGCAGTGAATTCTTTGTAGGTGCATCCTACACGATTTCCTGTACTGCTAGATCCAAGGTTATTGTTGGTATGTAGCGCAGCCTGTACTGCGGCTATGTTTGAAGCTAGAAAAGTACGGAATTCCTCTTCATTCATATTCACGGTGTGTCGAGTAGTCGGTGCCATTTCCTTCAAAATAGTTAAATGGAACAAGTTAATCATACAGAATATTAAGAGTAGTTAATAGTATTTCGTAGCATAATATGAACTCATTTATAAAAGCTTTTTCTTCATATTAGCGTTTTATAAGTTTAAATTCGGGTAGTACCTACCCGTTAAGTTCATACTTAGTAGCTAATATACAATTCAACTACTACAATTCTATATGAAAAACTGATTATAATAATATTTCGCGTTCAAACTTTTATACAATATTTTACAAACTTACAATACCGCTTATTTTACATAAAGCATGAAATATAGCACACAATAACTTTGATACAAGATAGTTGTGAAGACAATTCTAGCTAGTACACAAGTCGTTCAGCAAAGGCAATAAATACACGTAATTCATACGTCCAGAAACAAGTCATGCATTCTGGTTTTACTAGGACTACTTCCCATCCTTGGTCTTGTGCAACATAACCGTTATGGCCGTTGATAAGACAGCGTGTTGTAACGTCATCAAAGGGACGAGGGTTACGTAATGTCCAACAGTCCCGTAATAATCTAAAAACCTCATTTCTTACCCCAATTACCGACTCCGTCACTTGTGGAAACGTTTTGTTTAATAGTTGTAGCCCGATGTTCTTGTTCTCACTTTGGTGAGAAGCGAACATTACTAATCCGTAAGCATAACATGCTTCTTTATGTTGCATGTTAGCCGCTTTTTCTAAATCACGAAGTCCAATATTCGGATATATTGAGTCAAAATAATTTCTTAACCCGTTGCGTAAAATAGCATTTGGGTTCCCCGCAATATATGCGTCAAAGTAAACACATCGTAACTTATGGGTTTCCCAATGTGATATCCCCCATCTTTCAAACGAAAGTCTCTTATAAACCAAGACATTCTTGGAACGTTCTTCGAATGTCTTACAAACTGATCTCGCCTTAAATAGTTGTGCCGAAGAATTCTGGCCGACTCTAGACAAGATTTCATCAATCATGTCTCCGGGTAGGTCTCTTAAAATATTGGGTTGTCTATCCATTTTGTATTTTGAAACTGTAAAATAGACAAGAGTTAGATTCATAAAAAAAAATACTTATTAATACAAGCAATTTTTACATATATCATAAAGCATAAGAACACTATATTCCATATATTACACCACACGAATACAACTATCTTATTCCGACTCGCTCGTTTCTTCTTCTTCGGTTTTGGTTCGTTTTGCCAAGTTTCTAGGGATATATGATGTTCCCCTAATACGAACCATCGTTGTCCACATTGGTTTAGAAAAACCTGGTGGTTTAGAGGTTCCCGGGTCATTGTTACAACTTAAGGACTTCGGGGGTTGACGATACATATAAAGTTCATCGGGGTTGGAATTAGATTTCTCTATTTTTATGCCCTTTCCCTTATTATTTTCTTTTGCCTTTTTAAATTCAGTTGGGGTAATTTCTATAACATCATCGGAATTCTCGTCGGAATCCGATTCATCGGAGAATTGGTAATCCTCCCAATATTTTGCTTCCTTGGCGGAAACACCATTGACCATAATTAACTTTGGTCGGTTGGTTGAGGATTTTCTTTTACTTAACCGTTTTATTATTTCCCCCACCGGTTCTATTTCTTCATCCGGTTCCGATTCTTCTTCCGGTTCCGATTCTTCTTCCGGTTCCGACTCTTCTTCCGGTTCCTCTTCGGGAACTTGTGAATCAGTCCATAAATTATTCCAATTTACATTTGACTCTTCATTATTATTAGGTGAGTCAATGGGACTTGTTCTAGAGGTAGACATCTATCACATAATATCAAACACGTTAAGAGATTAATATATCACATAATATTCATATGTTAAAAATATATAGTTTCCAACAAAAATGTTAAGCAATCATTTTTAAAGAAAACACGGTCGAAGTCCAGACTCACTAATGCATCCTAACAAACTCGATAAGACACACTAATGCAAATTTTCTGGTTCTCTAAGACCAACGCTCGGATACCAACTGAAATGTCCCGTTTGAAATGTCCCGTTTGAAATGTCCCGTTCTTATTGATTAAAAACGTTCCATATTAATTGATTTCGTTGCGAGGTTTTGACCTCTATATGAGACGTTTTTCAAAGACTGCATTCATTTTTAAAACAAACCATAACCTTTATTTCATAAATAAAGGTTTAAAAAGCTTTACGTAGATTATCAAATAATGATAATCTAAAATATCCTGTTTACACACGACCATTACATAATGGTTTACAATACAAATATGTTACATCGAAATCAGTTTCTTGAATGCAGTTTTTACACAATATCATACAAACATGGACTCCAAATCTTGTCCTTATTATAGTATGCAACAGCGGAAGCTCTTAATATTCACCTGAGAATAAACATGCTTTAAACGTCAATAAAAATGTTGGTGAGTTATAGGTTTAACCTATATATATCAAATCGTAACAATAGACCACAAGATTTCATATTTCAATACACATCCCATACATAGAGATAAAAATCATTCATATGGTGAACACCTGGTAACCGACAATAACAAGATGCATATATAAGAATATCCCCATCATTCCGGGACACCCTTCGGATATGATATAAATTTCGAAGTACTAAAGCATCCGGTACTTTGGATGGGGTTTGTTAGGCCCAATAGATCTATCTTTAGGATTCGCGTCAATTAGGGTGTCTGTTCCCTAATTCTTAGATTACCAGACTTAATAAAAAGGGGCATATTCGATTTCGATAATTCAACCATAGAATGTAGTTTCACGTACTTGTGTCTATTTTGTAAATCATTTATAAAACCTGCATGTATTCTCATCCCAAAAATATTAGATTTTAAAAGTGGGACTATAACTCACTTTCACAGATTTTTACTTCGTCGGGAAGTAAGACTTGGCCACTGGTTGATTCACGAACCTATAACAATATATACATATATATCAAAGTATGTTCAAAATATATTTACAACACTTTTAATATATTTTGATGTTTTAAGTTTATTAAGTCAGCTGTCCTCGTTAGTAACCTACAACTAGTTGTCCACAGTTAGATGTACAGAAATAAATCGATAAATATTATCTTGAATCAATCCACGACCCAGTGTATACGTATCTCAGTATTGATCACAACTCAAACTATATATATTTTGGAATCAACCTCAACCCTGTATAGCTAACTCCAACATTCACATATAGAGTGTCTATGGTTGTTCCGAAATATATATAGATGTGTCGACATGATAGGTCGAAACATTGTATACGTGTCTATGGTATCTCAAGATTACATAATATATAATACAAGTTGATTAAGTTATGGTTGGAATAGATTTGTTACCAATTTTCACGTAGCTAAAATGAGAAAAATTATCCAATCTTGTTTTACCCATAACTTCTTCATTTTAAATCCGTTTTGAGTGAATCAAATTGCTATGGTTTCATATTGAACTATATTTTATGAATCTAAACAAAAAAAGTATAGGTTTCTAGTCGGAAAAATAAGTTACAAGTCGTTTTTGTAAAGGTAGTCATTTCAGTCGAAAGAACGACGTCTAGATGACCATTTTAGAAAACATACTTCCACTTTGAGTTTAACCATAATTTTTGGATATAGTTTCATGTTCATAATAAAAATCATTTTCTCAGAATAACAACTTTTAAATCAAAGTTTTTCATAGTTTTTAATTAACTAACCCAAAACAGCCCGCGGTGTTACTACGACGGCGTAAATCCGGTTTTACGGTGTTTTTCGTGTTTCCAGGTTTTAAATCATTAAGTTAGCATATCATATAGATATAGAACATGTGTTTAGTTGATTTTAAAAGTCAAGTTAGAAGGATTAACTTTTGTTTGCGAACAAGTTTAGAATTAACTAAACTATGTTCTAGTGATTACAAGTTTAAACCTTCGAATAAGATAGCTTTATATGTATGAATCGAATGATGTTATGAACATCATTACTACCTTAAGTTCCTTGGATGAACCTACTGGAAAAGAGAAAAATGGATCTAGCTTCAATGGATCCTTGGATGGCTCAAAGTTCTTGAAGCAAAATCATGACACGAAAACAAGTTCAAGTAAGATCATCACTTGAAATAAGATTGTTATAGTTATAGAAATTGAACCAAAGTTTGAATATGATTATTACCTTGTATTAGAATGATAACCTACTGTAAGAAACAAAGATTTCTTGAGGTTGGATGATCACCTTACAAGATTGGAAGTGAGCTAGCAAACTTGAAAGTATTCTTGATTTTATGAAACTAGAACTTTTGGAATTTATGAAGAACACTTAGAACTTGAAGATAGAACTTGAGAGAGTTCAATTAGATGAAGAAAATTGAAGAATGAAAGTGTTTGTAGGTGTTTTTGGTCGTTGGTGTATGGATTAGATATAAAGGATATGTAATTTTGTTTTCATGTAAATAAGTCATGAATGATTACTCATATTTTTGTAATCTTATGAGATATTTCATGCTAGTTGCCAAATGATGGTTCCCACATGTGTTAGGTGACTCACATGGGCTGCTAAGAGCTGATCATTGGAGTGTATATACCAATAGTACATACATCTAAAAGCTGTGTATTGTACGAGTACGAATACGGGTGCATACGAGTAGAATTGTTGATGAAACTGAACGAGAATGTAATTGTAAGCATTTTTGTTAAGTAGAAGTATTTTGATAAGTGTATTGAAGTCTTTCAAAAGTGTATAAATACATATTAAAGCACTACATGTATATACATTTTAACTGAGTCGTTAAGTCATCGTTAGTCGTTACATGTAAGTGTTGTTTTGAAACCTTTAGGTTAACGATCTTGTTAAATGTTGTTAACCCAATGTTTATAATAACAAAAGAGATTTTAAATTATTATATTATCATGATATTATGATGTACGAATATCTCTTAATATGATATATATACATTAAATGTCGTTACAACGATAAACGTTACATATATGTCTCGTTTCAAAATCATTAAGTTAGTAGTCTTGTTTTTACATATGTAGTTCATTGTTAATATAATTAATGATATGTTTACTTATCATAATATCATGTTAACTATATATATAACCATATATATGTCATCATATAGTTTTTTTACAAGTTTTAACGTTCGTGAATCACCGGTCAACTTGGGTGGTCAATTGTCTATATGAAACCTATTTCAATTAATCAAGTCTTAACAAGTTTGATTGCTTAACATGTTGGAAACATTTAATCATGTAAACATCAATCTCAATTAATATATATAAACATGGAAAAGTTCGGGTCACTACAACTTTTAAGCATGTTTATTATCAGGTATGAAAGAAATCTTCCGCTGTGCATTTGCTCATTTTAAAGACATTATTTGGAGTCGATCATCGCAATAGGACCAGATGTTGGTGACTTCATCCAGATGGATTAGGATGGGGTATGACAGTGGAATCGTGACCTTCTTTGAAAAACCTCTTGATAGGTATCTCCTCATTGTGATTTTAGTGAAGATTTGGTGAAAAATGGTGTAAAAATGATGATTTTAGGGATGTTTTTATGAGTGTTTTCGTGTGTTTGTGTGTGTGTTATGTGTGAGACAGAAGCAGCTCATGGAGCTTATGATCCTGTCCAGATTTCTTAATCCATGCGATCGCATGGCTATCCAGTACAAACCCCATGCGATCGAATGGGGTCTATTTCTTTTTTTTTTTATTTATAAAAAACCTTCAACTAAAAAAAACAATTAATTAATTAATTTTTAAAAATTTTGTCTCTTTTTAGACTGAGGTCATTTCGGTACGTTCACCTAGTTCGTCCCTCTACAAAATTTTAAAATTTTTCATTTCAAAGCGATTGTTTTAAAAACAAAGATTTTTGGGTTTTTTTAATGTTTTTGGCATACTTTAAATCAATAAGATTAAAAATAAG
This sequence comes from Rutidosis leptorrhynchoides, assembly GCF_046630445.1. Lineage (NCBI taxonomy): Eukaryota > Viridiplantae > Streptophyta > Magnoliopsida > Asterales > Asteraceae > Rutidosis > Rutidosis leptorrhynchoides. Next base: position 324,850,170 of record NC_092335.1, on the reverse strand, counting down.
GATAACAAAATTTGTCGTCCCGCCCTCGGGTAAAGCAATTTCGGTTCAACGACCTAGTGTTTAACTCATGACGAATTTTAGAAATCAATTTTTAACTTAATGAAATAAAGTAAATTTTGTTTTTAAATTCACTCCAAACTTAAATTTAAAATGCACATTAATAAAATTTCATATAAATATTATTAATATTTATATACATTATTTTTATAAACTTATATTTAAAATAATATAGTTATCTATTAATTTTAAAAACAAGGTAAAAAATAAAAATCTTTTTGGTCTTTTATCCCATTTTAATCAATCAAATATTAACAAAAATATACGTCCCTCTTTTGGGTAAAGTAATTTCGGCTAAATTTCCTAGTTTTACTCTTGACGAATTTCTGAAATATTTTGAATTGATTGATTAAAGATATTTATACCTTATGAATAAACGGTAAATTTCGCAGAGATGCATTAAACCTATGTACGATGTCAATAATTTTGGTTTATTATACCTAATTTTATTGAATATAAATTTAATACTTTATAGTGAACGATTCATTGTTTATTAACAAAAGGTTAAAAGAAATAAAAAAAAAAAAAAGAAAAAACTGTACATACTTACCTATGAGATAGAATTCTTAGAGACCTGCTTTAGTTGACTCGTAAGAGAGTCGTTCGATTTGGTTTTCCATTGCTACATAAGCGTATCCATTAATTTTCAATAATTTTTCTTCTAAACATATGAACGGTCCTTCTCTGCATAGATTAACGAACTCGGTATTGAAATGTGTCTGATTGTTCGAGCATTTTCCTTCGTGTGACCATTTTCCGCATTTATCACATTTTTCAAGATGTCTTGCTCTTCTTTTTCCTGCGGATTTTGATTTTCCTTTACCGAAATGTGTCTTATGATGTTCTTTCCTGAGTTCTTTTCTCACTTCGTCACCTTTTCCTCTTATTACTGACACCAGGTCACTCGGGAGGATGTCATTATTACATTTAGCAATCAAAGCATGTAGCAATAGACCATGATTCAAATTAAAGGAATTCTTCATCTTGTAAAACCTAGAAAACAAAAAAATTCAGAATGATGGGAGAAGACTAGTTCTTTAGGGTCTACTAGGGAAAGACCAATCGGATTCCATTCTCGAGAACTACACGAAAACAGAAAATCTAACTCTAGACAGCAGTATTTCTTAGAACATTTAAATCTCCCCACACTTAAGTGGCTGTGGTGTTGAAATTGTGATTAACTTCATTGTTTACTTCCATCGGACCATCAATATAGTGTTTAACTCTGTGACCATTGACTTTAAATTCAATTCTATTTGAATTTATTAACTTTATTGTTCCATATGGGAAAACTCTTTTGACTATGAATGGTTCAGACCATCTTGATTTCAATTTTCCAGGAAATAGCTTGAATCGAGAATTGAAAAGAAGAACTCTGTCTCCTTCCTTAAATTATTTTGAACTTCTGATTCTTTTATCATGCCATTTCTTCGTTCTTTCCTTATAGATTAACGAATTTTCATATGCATCATGTCTTATTTCTTCTAATTCGTTTAGTTGATTTAATCGTAGACGTCCGACTTTATGTAAATCAAGATTACATGTCTTCAAAGTCCAAAATGCTTTGTGCTTAATTTCTTCTGGAAGGTGACATGTGTTTTTGTAAACAAGTTTAAAGGGTGTGGTTCCAATTGGAGTTTTGTAAGCTGTTCGAAAAGCCCAAAGTGCATCCTCCAATTTTATGGAACATTCCTTCGGATTTGATCCTACAGTTTTCTCTAGAATACGTTTTAATGCTCGGTTGGTATTTTCAACTTGTCCACTTGTTTGTGGATGATAAGCGGTTGAGATTTTATGAGTTACTCCATATCTTTTAAGAACTTTCTCAAGTTGATTATTACAGAAATGAGTACCTCGATCACTTATTAAAGCTTTCTGTGTTCCGAACCAAGCAAAAAGACGTTTTAAAAAGTTGACTACAACTCGTGCATTGTTAGTTGGGAGAGCTTGTGCTTCCGCCCATTTAGATACATAATCAATGGCTACGAGAATGTAGAGATTATTATGAGATTTTGAAAATGGACCCATAAAGTCAATACCCCAAACGTCAAATACTTCACATACTTGAATGAAATTTTGTGGCATTTCATCACGTTGACTTATTTTTCCGGCCCTTTGACATGCATTACAGGATTTACAAAGAAAGTGCGCGTCTTTGAAAATTAAAGGCCAATAGAATCCAACGTCGTAGACTTTATTTGCTATGATTTGAGGCCCATAATGCCCTCCAGTTGGTCCTGTGTGACAATGGTTTAATATTTGACTAGCTTCATCTCCGAATACGCATCGGCGTATTATTCCATCGAGACATCTCTTAAACAAATGTGGATCCTCCCAAAAATAGTGTTTTATATCACTAAACGATTTCTTTCGTTTTTGGTACGACAACCCTTTTTCAAGGAATCTACATACTAAGTAGTTTGCAAAGTCTGCAAACCATGAAATTTCACTATAATCGATTTGTAAGAGATATATTTATAAGGAAAGTTATCTTGTATGGTTGATTCATTTAGAACTTCTAATTCGGGATTTTTAAGGCGAGAAAGATGATCAGCTGTGAGATTTTCTGCTCCCTTTTTGTCTCGGATTTCAATATCGAACTCTTGTAAGAGTAAGATCCAACGGATTAATCGTGGTTTGGCATCTTGTTTTGAAAATAGGTATCTAAGAGCAGAATGATCAGTATAGACCACTGATAACGCCAAAATTATACATATTTGTTGTCGTTATTTCGATCCGATTTTGTATCATTTTGTATGTAATTGTTGTATTTGTGTATTTTAATAAGTTAAAATGCGTGTATAATCCGTTGCGAGTGTTGAAACGAAGATTTATGGAAAATATTGCTGATTTTAGAAGATTCTGCACACCTGCACCGTTTTAGCAATAACTCGGTCATATGAACTCGAAAAAGGGTGAATCCGGAGCCCAGACGTCCGTAACTCAGAGCTCTACAACATAATATTGGAAAATTACCAATAAACAGTACTAGATGCCGCGCATCTACTTTAGATGCGGCGCATCTGAGACTAAAAAAGTCCCGAAAGTTTCAGATGCGGAGCATCAGACATCAACAAAGCCAGATGCGGCGCATCTCATCCAGATGCGGCGCATCTGGAGGACTGCCGACAGTTTTGGGTGTTAAAACGAGCTGAAATCCACTAAAAGTAAAGAGATGCGGCGCATCCCTTCTAGATGCGGCGCATCTGATACATTTCTGGCCATTTTACCTAACTTTTGAGCCTATTTAAGAAGAGCTTTGGTTACACATTTGATACACCACAATATATATCAGTAGTAGTCCGAGAAGGGGGCTTCCCCCAGCCATTCTAAAGGGTTCTTCACTCTTTTGAGCATCAAGATTGAAGAAGGGATCATACACTATGATAGGTACTCTCGGTTTCATTTATTTTAGTGATAAGATTATGAATTCCTATTCTTTCGACTGTATTGTTGTAACCTTCATTATTATGATTGGCTAAAACCTTGTGTGTTTACTTTAATGTACGATTTATGGTTTGAGATTGTTCTATCTTTAATGTTATTTAAGTTACTATGATGTTTGATTAATTAAATTACAATGTCCAACCAAAAGAACCATAGTTATGCTAGTTTGGTACTTTCCTTCAATTACATAGATTGTTAACTACATGTGACACTAGGAACACAATCTATGCTTCAATACTTTTAGTAATCTAGACGGGTAAACATATACTTAATTGACGACTTTGCTATATGTTTAGATCGGTAATTGAATAGGTATAAGAACTACATAGTCATGAATTTACCTCAAGTGATTGTTGTAATTTAGGTTTTACGTGAGTTTAACCGGGTTGGGTCTAATTAATCTAATCAATCTAAATCAATTATGTTCTTCCATAGATCCATTGTTGTAAGTATCCATTTACTCTAGTTCAATTATACAAGTTATGAATTGGTTTATGTGAGTTTATCAATGTTCATGGCTTGTACTTCAACACTTAGTGATTTAGACATCTACATGTGAGTGTAGGATGGTAATTGAATGGTAACTAGATTTTACAATAGTGTAGTTTATTTAGAGCGATCTTAATAAGCTAGGTTTTATGTGAATTCAACCACGGAAGAGTCTTATTGATTAAACATAGGTAAAGAAGAACTAGTGACAAGGTTTATGTGAATTTACTAAGTTTATAGTTCTCAGTTTATAGATATCGTGAGATTGATATAAGCCATTTACATTTACTTGTAACTACATAATAATGGGTTTAACTGTAAAAGAACAATCCCTATCATTTATCAAGCATTAAAGTAAACAACGCCTTCTCATCCTCGTTATTCATTTCATTCTAATTACTGTTATTTACAAAGCAATTCAACAACTAAAACTCCCCTTTTCCTTAGAATAATTAACTGTTTTTGAAATCCTTAAAACAAACTTCTCCCTGTGGATCGAACTGGTCAATTTACTTGCTAGTTACTGCATGATCGGGTTTAGTTGCCTGTATTACGTGTTAATTATTAAGCATATTGTCTACATTTTAAAGGTTACGTCTTGACACATCAACTTTTTGGCACCGCTGTCGGGGAGCGGTTTTGTTTAAAAGATTTTAACAGACTTTTAGTTATTCGATCCTTTCGTGGGAAGTTATTTTCACGAAAGTTACCTGCTTTATTTTTGTTTTTTTTTGTTTTTCTTTTGTGTTGTGATTGCAGCTAGGTTACAGGTATAATATGGCTGGGTATTATTATCTGATTTCGGAAGCCATGTATGATGTCCAACAATCGAGTGAATCATCGGTTTTCATGGGTAAGAATGATGATTGGTATATGGGTTCTTGGGAAGCTAAGATTGAACCAAGAGGTGTTTGTGAGACTTATGGAGGTTACTATATGCCCGAGGAGTGTGATGATAGTCTTATGTATCATTATGCCCCTATGGACCAACCATGGGATTATTATGAAGATGGTAACTCATCCTGGGATTCATCTCAACAACACTTTCAAATTCAACAAGGAGAGGGGAGTCAGTCGAATTTAGAAGATGTAATTTTAGACTTCATGAGAAAACGAGACTGAACGGAGCCAAAATTTGCAAGAAACAGTGGCGGCCCAACAAGAATCCATTGAGCGTTTACAGAGGACCATGAGCTGTCTACTCCAACAAATTGAAGAAAGGGAGCCGGACACTTTTTCAGCTAATTCACTAGCTGATTTGAGGGGTAATACGCAGATACTCGAGGTGGAGAGTGTTGAGCCTACCATCATTACATCACCCACCACCCCAGTTGTATGTACTTTTGAAATTCTTAAGTCGGATATTGAAGAAGAAGAATCCTGGGATACAATTTTATATTCATGGGATATTGATAATGATGAAGTTTTAGTTTCGGAGATTGAAGTGGTGAAATCATCCGAAATCGTGGAGGGTGACGAACTTGATATAAAGGAACCACTTGAGGAATCCCCTCCTCATACGGGTTCTATATATCCTCACGAAATTGGTATTTGAGATACGGTGTATGAAGATCCATTTGGACAGGATCCACCTGAAAGAATAAAATTTTTGCTGCAAGCCGCACTTAGGAGAGAGTCATGTGTTGACTCTCGGGTTAGGTATTCCTTTTTCAAGAAATTGGAAAAGGAATTATATGATATATTATATACCACCCGAGGGGTTTAATGACTGGCTCACATTACTTATTCGTGGAATTTTTCCACTAATTTTACATGTCGTCCGATAAGTGTGGGGAAGAATGACCCCATTAGGTATTAAAAGAAGGGGTAAAGTTGGGTGCACAACTCATTAATAAATATGCACCATATAAAATGAGTATTGTGCTATGTGCTACAATTTTCAAAGACTGGCATTAGGTTCAACAAAATACTTGAATGATGATTGCTTTGTGGTTGCAAAGGAATGGACGATGTTCTTATACTGGCATTCAGCTCAGCACCATCATCCTATGTACTTCGGTTTTAAACCTTGAAAGAAATAAATCTCTTATACACTCTTTAACCCTCTCGAATTTAAATTTTTATGATTTCATGTAACGAGGGCGATACATGAACTCAAGTGTGGGGAGGAAGTTATAAATTCTTTCGGGAATTCTTTCGGGTTTTGATTTTGGTTAAAATGGCTTAAAATGGTGAACATTTTTGAACTTTTATCTTCATAAATTTAAATTTTGTTTAAAATTTGTAGATTTTAAAACTAAGTGTTTACACCGAAATTATTATCACGAAACAAATTTAGAAACAACCAATTGATTGAGTTTATTTTGGTTAAAATCATAAAACTAGTAGTCATATATATATATATATATATATATATATATATATATATATATATATATATATATATATATATATATATATATATATATATATATATATATAAAATATAATCAACATGTTATACCACATTCTTAATGGAAATAATCATCAAGTACTTTGTTGTTCTAACAATCTAATCCAATGCTCATCAATGTAATGATTGTGAACGAAGTCAAGTCTTCCAAAATGACGCACTTGCTAACTTATTTTAGAAGATGTAGTCCAGAACAGCTGTAGGTTGACGAAAAATCTTGAAAAGTCATCTCTATCATCGGCTGGAAATCCACCTCACCTCAGCATCAAACATGGTTTTTGGTGGTCAGACTTATCCTAACCATGAGATGGATCTGTCTCGTACAATGGGGGCACAATGCAATTTAGCTTTTAAGACTAATGAATCTAATCCCCAGATGGATGATCTCCGTAAAGATCAACCGCATCTATGTTTGACCGCGGTCAACATACATATGCCATAACAAATTGAGGTGTGTAAACTCATGGTTCACCGATGATATTTGGACATGATATAGTTTCTTCTAAAACTTATGCTATTTTATGAACTATATTGTGTAAAACTATTTTTGATATAGGACATCCGGTTAAAAGTTCCATGATACTACAATCATGGGGGCGAGTAGCTTACTAAGCGTCGACTGAGGCTTTGGTTTCCAGTTACCCTCAACCGGACTTTGAGGTTAAAACCGGAAAACTTGATTAGTATAAAAACTAACATGCTATTTTTCAAAATATCAAAGGTTTTTTGCAAAGGTCCTAATTTCCCTAAGGATCCAAATTTTTAAGAAATGTGGGACTTTAAAACCACCTTTCGACTTTGGTGTGACTTTTCAATTCGCGTGTGTACTCTAAAGGTGTGTGTATATCCAAAATGCGTGCGTTTGTTACATTGTGAAATAAATAAAAAGTGTGAGTGTGATTCGTGTGTGTTTTTAGAAATGTGTGTTCATTGTAATATATTTTATTTTTTGTAAGTCTTGCTTGAGGACAATCAAGGTTTAAGTGTGGGGATTTGATAACGCCAAAATTATACATATTTGTTGTCGTTATTTCGATCCGATTTTGTATCATTTTGTATGTAATTGTTGTACTTGTGTATTTTAATAAGTTAAAATGTGTGTATAATCCGTTTCGAGTGATGAAGCGAAGATTTATCGAAAATATTGCTGATTTTAGAAGATTCTGCACACCTGCACCGTTTTGGACATAACTCGGTCATACGAACTCGAAAAAGGGTGAATCCGGAGCCCAGACGTCCGTAACTCAGAGCTCTACAACATCATATTGGAAAACTACCAATAAACAGTACTAGATGCGGCGCATCTGCTTTGGATGCGGCGCATCTGAGGCCAAAAAAGTCCAGAAAGTTTCAGATGCGGAGCATCAGACATCAACAAAGCCAGATGCGGCGCATCTGAAGGCCTGCTGACAATTTTGGGTGTTAAAACAAGCTGAAATCCACTAAATGTAAAGAGATGCGGCACATCCCTTCTAGATGCGGCGCATCTGATGCATTTCTGGCCATTTTACCTAACTTTTGAGCCTATTTAAGAAGAGCTTTGGTTACACATTTGATACACCACAATATATATCAGTAGTAGTCCAAGAAGGGGGCTTCCCCCAGCCATTCTAAAGGGTTCTTCACTCTTTTGAGCATCAAGATTGAAGAAGGGATCATACACTATGATAGGTACTCTCGGTTTCATTTATTTTAGTGATAAGATTATGAATTCCTATTCTTTCGATTGTATTGTTGTAACCTTCATTATTATGATTGGCTAAAGCCTTGTGTGTTTACTTTAATGTACGATTTATGGTTTGAGATTGTTCTATCTTTAATGTTATTTAAGTTACTATGATGTTTGATTGATTAAATTACAATATCCAACCAAAAGAACCATAGTTATGCTAGTTTGGTACTTTCCTTCAATTACATAGACTGTTAACTACATGTGACACTAGGAACACAATCTATGCTTCAATACTTTTAGTAATCTAGACGGGTAAACATATACTTAATTGATGACTTTGCTATATGTTTAGATCGGTAATTGAATAGGTACAAGAACTACATAGTCATGAATTTACCTCAAGTGATTGTTGTAATTTAGGTTTTACGTGAGTTTAACCGGGTTGGGTCTAATTAATCTAATCAATCTAAATCAATTATGTTCTTCCATAGATCCATTGTTGTGAGTACCCATTTACTCTAGTTCAATTATACAAGTTATGAATTGGTTTATGTGAGTTTATCAATGTTCATGGCTTGTACTTCAACACTTAGTGATTTAGACATCTACATGTGAGTGTAGGATGGTAATTGAATGGTAACTAGATTTCACAATAGTGTAGTTCATTTAGAGCGATCTTAATAAACTAGGTTTTATGTGAATTCAACCACGGAAGAGTCTTATTGATTAAACATAGGTAAAGAAGAACTAGTGACAAGGTTTATGTGAATTTACTAAGTTTATAGTTCTCGGTTTATAGATATCGTGAGATTGATATAAGCCATTTACATTTACTTGTAACTACATAATAACGGGTTTAACTATAAAAGAACAATCCCTATCATTTATCAAGCATTGAAGTAAACAACGCCTTCTCATCCTCGTTATTCATTTCATTTTAATTACTGTTATTTACAAAGCAATTCAACAACTAAAACTCCCCTTTTCCTTAGAATAATTAACTATTTTTGAAGTCCTTAAAACAAACGTCTCCCTGTGGATCGAACTGGTTAATTTACTTGCTAGTTACTGCATGATCGGGTTTAGTTGCCTGTTTTATGTGTTAATTATTAAGCATATTGTCTACATTTTAAAGTTTACGTCTTGACACATCAACCACCGTTTTAGCTAGAACGAGATATGAACGAAATTTGTCAAAAGAAAAGACAATAGCAAGGAGTTCTTTTTCAGTAGTTGTATAATTCATTTTGCTCCTTGTAACGTCTTACTAGCGTAATAAATAAGTTGAAATCGTTTTTCAATCCTTTGTCCTAAAACGGCTCCCATTTCAAAATCACTTGCATCTCACATGAGTTCAAATGGTAAATTCCAAATTAGAGTTATGATGATCGACGCATTAGTGAGTTTTTCTTTAAGAACATTAAAAGATTTGATGCATTCATCCGAAAAGATGAATGGAGCATCTTTTTCAAGGAGTTTATTCATAGGAGTGGCAATTTTAGAAAAATCTTTTATGAAACGTCGGTAAAACCGGCATGCCCTAGAAAACTCCTAACTCCTCTAATGAAGGTGGGATGTGGAAGTTTAGCAATTACATCTACTTTAGCTCTATCCACTTCAATTCCTTCACTTGAAATTTTATGACCAAGAACGAAGCCTTCTTTAACCATGAAATGGCATTTCTCCCAATTAAGTACTAGATTTGATTTCCCGCATCTAATAAGCATTCGCTCAAGATTAACTAGACATGTTTCAAAAGTATCATCAAAGACTGAAAAGTCATCCATGAAAATTTCCATGCATTCCTCTATCATGTCGTGAAAAATTGCCATCATACACCTTTGAAAGGTTGCAGGGGCGTTGCAAAGTCCAAATGGCATGCGTTTGTAAGCAAAAGTACCATAAGGGCACGTGAAGGTGGTTTTCTCTTGGTCCTCAGGTGTGATTAGAATTTGAAAGTATCCGGAGAAACCGTCAAGAAAACAATAGTAACTGTTCCCAGCTAACCTTTCCAACATTTGATCAATGAAAGGTAAGAGGAAGTGATCTTTTTTGGTGGCGTCCTTTAATTTTCTATAATCAATACAAACACGCCATCCTATTACAGTCCTGATGGGAATAAGCTCATCCTTTTCATTTGTGATGACAGTGATGTCACCCTTCTTAGGTACGCATTGAACTGGGCTTACCCATGGACTATCAGAGATTGGATAAATTAAACCTGTGTCAAGCAGTTTAATAATTTCTTTCTTAACAACATCTTGCATATTAGGATTTAGTCTTCGTTGGCGTTGTACATATGTTTTATGACCTTCTTTCATAAGGATTTTATGTGTGCAATACGAACTACTTATACCTTTAATGTCATGATTCTTCCATGAAATAGCTGGTTTATGAGATTTTAGCACAGAAATGAGTTGAGATTTTTCTTTTTTTGTAAGAGAAGACGAGATTATTACAGGTAATTCAGATTCACCATGTAAATAAGCGTATTCTAGATGGTTTGGAAGTGGCTTTAACTCTAATATCAGTGGTTCTTCTATCAATGATTTGTATCGATATCTGTCTTCCTCTTTTAGCATTTAAAGTTCTTCTGTTGTTGGTTCGTATTCATTAGCCATAAGTGTAGCTAACATTTCAGCTTCATCATTGGTTCAGTTCCTTCTCCTAAAAAACATTCTCCTGTTCCTTGTAATTCTGGAAATTCTTGTAACAATTCTTCTTGTGAATCTATGGTTTGAACATAATAACATGTATCATCTGTAGATTGCGGTTTTTGCATGGATCTATCAACAGAAAAGGTAACACTCTCGTCCTCTATACTTAGGGTCAGTTTCTTCCCAAACACGTCTATTATTGCTTTAGCCGTGTTTAAGAATGGTCTTCCTAATATAAGAGGAACTCGAGAATCTTCTTCCATGTCCAGAATAACAAAGTCTACTGGAAATACTAAAGTTCCAACTTTAACTAGCATGTTCTCCATTATCCCTCTAGGATATTTTATTGATCGATCGACTAGTTGTATGCTTATTCGTGTTGGTTTTAATTCTCTAAGGTCTAGTTTAGCATATAATGAATACGACATTAAATTTATACTAGCACCTAAATCTGCCAATGCTTCTATTGAACTAAGATTACCCAGAAAATATGGAATTGTGAAACTTCCTGGATCTGATAATTTTTCTGGTATCTTATTCAACAGTACTGCAGAACAATTAGCATTCATTGTAACAGCCGAGAGTTCTTCCATTTTTCTTCTATTTGTGATTAGATCTTTCAGGAATTTAGCGTATCTTGGCATTCCTGAAATCACATCAATGAAAGGAAGATTGACATTTATTTGTTTAAACATATCCAAGAATTTGGATTGCTCGACTTCAAGTCTTTCTTTTTTCATTTTACTTGGGTATGGAAGCAGTAGTTGGTATGGTTTAACATAAGGCTTTGCCTTAACTGTGGTATCTTCATTAACCTTTTCAACTACCGGTTCTTTTTCCTTCTCTTGCTCAAGCTGTGGTGCCTGTGTAGTAGGATTAGAGTCATCAAAAATTACAGGCATTTTAGGTGGTTTAAGTGTAATACTACTTCTTGTGGTAATGGCTTTAGCTGTTTCATTTTGGGGGTTAGCATTTGTATCGCTAGGTAGACTCCCCGGTTTTCTTTCTCCAATTAACCTCGCTAGGTTACTTACTTCTTGTTCCATATTTTGGATTGAAGCTTGTTGATTTCTAAATGCTTGAGCATTTTGTTCATTAGTTTGTTTCTGAGATGTAAATAACTGGTTTTGAGATTCTATTAGCTTTGCCATCATTTCGTCTAAGTTTGTCTTTTTCTCATTGGTTTGTGGTGGTTTATTAAAATAACCAGGTCTTTGCTGATTGTAAGTATTGTTGGATACTTGTTGATTGCTAGGACCTTGTTGGTTATTTTGTTGAGCATTTTGATTGTACGAAATGTTTTGATTTCGATTGTAGTTTGGCCTTGGCGGTTGATAATTATTTTGATAATTATTTTCCAGCCTTTGGTTCATGTATGAAACATTCTCTCTTTATTCCATTGTTTGTTCAACACTGAGACAATCTTTTGTCAAATGTGGTCCTTCACACTGCTCACAACTAATGCGTATTGCGTGAATATCTTTAGTCATCTTTTCCATTCATCTTTCGAAAGCATCTAGCTTTGCAGAAATGGAATCAGAGTCATGGCTAGAATCGGCTCTAGCCGCTTTAGATGAACGAAAAATATCTTTTTCTTGATGCCACTCATGTGAGTGGGATGCTGTGTTATCAATAATTTTGTGAGCTTCAGCTGCGGTTTTTTTCATAATGAAACCACCAGCTGCTGTGTCGATGTCTTTTCGTGTAGCGACGCCGACTCCTTTGTAAAATATTTGGACTATTTGATAAGTATCTAGACCGTGTTGAGGACATCCTCTCAACATTTTTCCGAATCTTGTCCATGCCTCATATAACGTTTCATTTGGCTTTTGTGCGAACTTGGCAATTTCTCCTTGAAGTCTCACGGCTTTAGATGTCGGAAAGAATCTTTTAAGAAATTTCTCAACTAAAACATCCCATGAATCAATCGCTCCTTCAGGTAACGATTCTAACCAATCTTAGGTTCCCCCCCTTTAAAATCCAGGGGAATAACATGAGATAAATAGTTTCATCCTCAACTTCCCGGATCTTAAATAAATTACAAATCCTACTAAAAGTTAGAAGATTTTCGTTTGGATCTTCTTTTGCTGTACCATCAAATTGGCATTGATTGATTTGTCATTTGATTTCAAAATTTGGTTGATTAATGGCATGACCTTGGCCCGTACGTGTGGCTCTCATTCGGTCTTCCATACTTTGAGGTTCCGTTTCTTCCATATCTGAATTTGTTAAATCAGAATCACAAGAAGATTCTGATTTTATGGTTTCTTCCCCGATAATCTCCGGTTGAATAATTTGTGGTTCATGAGGAATGACTAGTGGTTCAGGATCTCTGAGTTGTCCTTGAATATCCTTCGGGTACTCAATTGTGAAGTCGGTTTCAAAAATTGGATTATCGGAAATTTGAGTTGGAGTACTTGTTCGACTAGATGATGATTCTAATGAAAAATCAATTGCGACAATATTGGATAAATGTCTTGATCGAGTTACAGGTGGTGAACGTATGAAAGGTGGTGAACGTTGGTCGGTGCATTCACTGAATATCCTATTAGTTATAAAGATAAAAATTATATAAGTTATCAAATTAATAGACTTTTCTGATTTTTTCCACGTTTCGAATAGCCAATAGATGCAGCAGGTAGCCATGACCCTTTAAATCAGAAGCCCACAACTCGCCACTAACAAATCCAGCTATTACTACGAACTAGAAAATTTTGGATGTCTATCAATTTAATTGCTTAAAATAATTTTTTCGTCGAAAATTTAAAGAAGATAAGAATCTATGTCCTAAAAACTAGAGCGTAGAAATGAAAAAGAAAAAGCGCGTCGAAAAATAAGAGATCGAAAAACAAACGTCGAAAAACAAAAAGTCGAAAAATATTAATAAGAAAGTAAAGCGTCGAAACTTAAAAGTCTAAAAACTAAAAATTAAAGATTGCGTCTAAAGGTATTAAAACTTAAAAGAAATTCTATATTCAAAACGGCAATTACTTAAAAAGGTACTAAAATTTATAAGCTGCGTCGCAAAATTCTAAAGCGCCTAAATCTTAATCTAAAGAAAAAGCACTTAAGGGATTTTACGGCAAAGCCTAAAAATCTAGAAATATAAAATAACTACGGCAAAAACTAAGTTTAAAACTAACTACGAACGATAAATATACAAATTACGAATTAAACGTTTAAAAAGATACAAAAAGTAAAAACAAAACTTAAAGTTATAAAAATACAATTTTTATAAAAATATTATTTTTATATTATTTATATAAAAAGGTACTAATTTATAAATTAATAAAACTAATTAAAAATTAAAATACAAAATTAATTAAAACTAAAACTAATTATAACAAAATTAAAACCCTCACAATAATACTTATAAAAAAATATAACCCTAAACCCGTAATTAATGGCGTACTAGGTTTCTCTCCTGTCAGACAAGCTCATGCGATCGCATGAGTTTTGTGAGTCTAATCCATGCGATGGCATGGAAACGGATACCAGGCCAGAAGTTGAGCTTCGACAGGCTTCGGCCCAATTTTAAGTTTTAAATATTTTTTTTCTGATTTTAAATTTTATAAAGTAATAGATAGCTAAATTTGATAAAATAAAAATAAACTTGTATTTTAAAAACTTAAAATAAAAATACTTTTATAAACAAAATCTTAAGAATATAATTTTTTTCTAATTTATATATTTAAATTTAAAACTTATATAAAATTATATTTTTTTTAAATAGATTACAAACTTAAATAAATATATATTTTTTTAGAATATAGCGTTTCGCTTCGGCATTTTCCCCGGCAGCGGCGCCAAAAATACTTGATGTGTGCGAGGTGTAGTACAAAATACTATTATAGTTTACTACAAAATACTATTAAATACGATATAATTTACACAAGTTATTTATTTATTTATAGAATGAATATACCTAAACCTTGCTACAACACTTATAGGCAATGTACCTAATCGTAGAGTAGTATAGTTTTTAGTAAGTCTGGTTCGTTCCACAGGGAGCTAGCTGAGTTTACACTTATTTTTAAAACTATATTTGTATATATATATATATATATATATATATATATATATATATATATATATATATATATATAGTATTATTATTATTATTATTATAAAGGGGGGTTTTACCGTTTAATGACCGGTTTGTCGATTTTTTAAACTTAGATCACAGTTAAAACCTAATGCAAAATATTAAATATAAATATAACTTAATTTAAAGCGTAAAGTAAATGACGATAATTAAAAGTACGATAATTTAAAGTACGAAAAATAAAATTACAGTAAATAAAAGTACGATGAGATATAAAATAGAAGAATTATACTTATTTAAACTTCTGTAATCATGATGTTTGACGTGTTGATTTTAATTTATTACCATGGGTTAATTGTCCTTTGTCCTGGATTATTTGATAAGTCCATTTGGTTTTGTCCATAATAGTCCATCGGTCATAATTATAAAGTGCCAGGGTCTTCGCCAAATTAACCTTATACCCGAAGTCAAATATTCTAACTAATTGGGGACTTAAACTGTAACAAGGTCTTAATACTTTGTTAATGATTACACCAGGTTATCGACTGTGTGTAATCCAAGGTTTTAATACTTTATTAACAATTACACTAATTTTCCTTGTATGTAATCCACCCATGTTTTAATGAGTCCATTGACTATTAATCCATCCCCGTGTCCGGTCAAATGAACAATTATTAGTACTTATAAATATCCCGCCCATCGTATCCGATCGAGTGTATATGGTTATTTATAGATACTTCAAATTGTAAGTCTCTATATTAAATTAACGAACTATCATTCAGTTAACAAATATAAAGCCATTAATAGCCCATAGTCCAATTTCCACAAGTGTCGGTCTTTTGTCCAAACCCCAATTATGGTCCAAAGCCCAATAACCCCATTTTAAAATTTAGTCCAACATCACGATTACTTCGGCTTAAATAAGCATAATAATAACTTAGCTACGAGACATTAATTTAAAAAGGTTGAACATAACTTACAACGAGTATTAATCGCGTAGTGTTACATGGACATGGTTTCGACTTACAAAACCTTAAAACATTCGCTACTATAACCTTATTATTATTATTAACTTAATATTAAAATTATAATTGATATAAATATATATATTGAGAGAGAGCAGAGAAGAGTGATATATATTGTGTATATATTTCTTCGAATTCGCTGGCTATTTATAGCACCTGACCCAACTTTCTGGCTCATGCGATCGCATGAGATTAACTCTTCCAGGCCATGTGATCGCATGGCCGTCATTTCCTGGTCACAAAGTGATTAAAATGTGGGCTGCTCGTATATATTTAATATATAATATAATATATATAATTTTATATAATTATATATATATTATATATTATATTCTTGTGCATAGTTGACTTTTAATTTTAGGTCCGTTGACTCGCGAATTGATAGTTGGTTCATGTCTTGGTTCCGAATTTTCGAACGTCCTTTCGTACGCTTAGATATCTTGTACTTTGCGTTTCGCTGCTTGTACTCTTGTAATTTTTAGACGTTTCTCATCAATAAATTGAACCACTTAGATTGTATCTTGTACATTTGAGCTTTTTGGTCTTTTGTGTCTTCGAATCATCGAATCTGTCTTTTGTCTTAACCTTTTATTATTTAAACGAATATTACTTGTAAATAGAACAATTGCAACTAAAATCTTGTCTTTCTTGAAGGATAATGCTATGAAATATATGTTCGTTTTTAGCATTATCAGTTTCATTTGCTCCCCTTTTAAATGCTTTTGCCATATATATTTTTGGGACTGAGAATACATGTGTTGTTTTATAAATGTTTGATGAAATAGACACAACTACTCGAAAATTACATTCTATGGTTGGATTATCGAAATTGAATATCACCCCTTTTAGCTTGGTAGCCTAAGAATTAGGGAACAGATACCCTAATTAACGTGGATCCTAAAGGTAGATCTACGGGTACTAACACCCCCCATACTGGAAAATGGTATGCTTTAGTACTTCAAATTTTAGTATACAACCTGCATTCTGGAAAATGGAATGTGGCCTGTATGCTTATACAACCCTCATACTGGAAAATGGTATGGGGCCTGTATTATTTTTTGGGGATATTCTATATGCATCTTGTTAATGTCGGTTACCAGGTGTTCACCATATGAATGATTTTATCTTTATGCAGACGAGAGGATTCTGCTTATAAATATGAAATCTTGTGGTATATTAAAATGATGAAAATGAATAATTATGAAAAACTAATGAACTCACCAACCTTTTGGTTGACACTTTTAAGCATGTTTATTCTCAGGTATGAAAGAAATCTTCCGCTGTGCATTTGCTCATTTTAAAGATATTACTTGGAGTCATTCATGGCATATTTCAAAAGACGTTGCATTCAAGTTGTTAAGTTCAATAAAGATTATTATTAAGTAAATGACAGATTAGGTCATTTATAGTTTGGATATTATGAAATGGTATGCATGCCTGTCAACTTTCGATGTAACTAAAGTTTATTTTTTAAAAACGAATGCAATGTTTGTAAAATGTATCATATAGAGGTCAAATGCCTCGCAATGAAACCAATTATTATGTAACATTTATAATCGATATGAACGGGCCATTTCAGTTGGTATCAGAGCGGTGGTCTTAGTGAACCAGGTCTTGCATTAATGTGTCTAACGAATAGTTATTAAGATGCATTAGTGATTAGTGAGTCTAGACTTTGACCGTGTCTGCATATCAAAAAGTTTCGCTTATCATTCTTTGTCAGAAATTACATGCTTGTCATCCTTAAGTCTAGACACATTTTCCTACATTTATTGCATAGATAGTGTACAGACGAATTCATATCTTAGCATATCTGTTACTGTGAACTTTTCTTGATATCTTCTAAAGATTTCCTCCGTGATTTATGGAAATTTGGTATAATATATACATAGTAAATTATGTATTGAAGAGTACCAATCTAAATTCTATAATCTACCTCATATCAAAAATCATTTCCCTGATTATACAAGATGGATCCCGTATTTAGTTCAAACTCCTTAGATTCTGACAGCTATTCTGATATGAATTTCCACATGAGCTCCGAAAGCAGTGTAACCAGAATGGATCAACCAATCAGCCATCACCTATTCTAGATGGATTGGGGATGGGTTCGTAGACGACTAAACCAATGGAGACAAGAAGAAGGTGATCCTTTCCATCCACCAAATTTCCCTCTTGGCGAAGAACCTGAAGCACTTACCGGCGAACCTGTTCGTAATACTATTTTCTCTATCATTTCCAGAGTATCTCGTCATGACTATATACTATCTCGAATTCTAGATCTTATTCATCCGCTCGTCCGAACCAACAATCAACCCGGTGCAATAGAAGAAGTCAACGAGCTTCGCGCTCGGGTAGTGGCTTTAGAGAATATGGTGCAAAGACTACAAGCACCAGCAGCATCACCGGTACCAACTGTACTACCCACATCAACATCAACAATACCATTACCACCACCAATAACATCCACATCCCATGCTTCAACACCACAAAATGTCCCATGAGCATCTACGTCATACGCATCATAGATGCCAAGGAATACCAACAACAACAAACGATGAAGTATTGATTCATAACTTCATCGGAGAAATATCCTACGGTGATTATGTAATCTCTAAAGCTTTAGAGATTATTTATTCTAATCATAATCGTAAACCAATATGAATGGATGGGTAGAGATGATACAGGAAAGAATAGAAACCCTGACAGGAATGGTGCGTGCGTTACAAAATAAACTTGTTATACAAGCAACACCCGCAGTACCGACAGCATCACCAGCACCAGCAGCACTTATAACATCCCAGTTCCATAACCATCGACATCATCACAAATCAACAACGAGTATATCGTATCAACGAATTATGAAGTATTAACTCATTTCCTCTGAAGAATTTATATGTATATTTTATATATATGAATTTTTAAACTAAAAAAATATCTTTTCATACTAAGCTGTTACGTGTGAATTTCAAAGGGTAGATACTACTCGGTTAATTCATATTACTAATATGCTATGATGTACATTCTTCATTAACAACTTAACCATCGTTAACTACAATCTCTGTTTCAATTTAATAAATTCCATTTCATAATAAACCAAGTGTATTATTCAATTATATGTTTGATTTTACACTTTCATTTTCGATGGACTCAAAACTTTCTAAGAAAACATCATTCGTACCTTGTGAAGTTCATAAGAATTCCACAAGCATCAACATCCGTCACCAAAGAATATCAATAAGAATAAATAATGAAGTATTGATCACTGTAGTGAAATACTCTGTAAAGATTATGTAATCTCTAATGTTAGAAATTATTCATTTCTAGTTCCAGCCGAAAATCAAATGAGTTTAATTTAATATTAACTCATTAAATTTGTATTTTATATATATATATATATATATATATATATATATATATATATATATATATATATATATATATATATATATATATATATATATATATATATATATATATATATATATAAAGACTGTAATAAAAATTCTCTTGTACAAAATATTACTTGTGAAACTTTTAACGGGCAGGTAATACCCGAGAGATATATATAATTCACAATTAATATGTTACATTCTTTGATTCTGATTCAGAAATCATTAACTATACTCACTACTTTCACAACGATATACATTCTTTCATAGAAATCAAAACAATCATTCGCATCTCAATTACATATTCTAATTTTGACAAATCAAAATCCAAGTCAAGATTTAACAAAAAACATCACTCTTAGATTCATACATCTTTCAAAGCCATACTTTGAATTCAAAACTGTGATAGGACATCACTTCTATTCATAAAATCCAGAAAAATGTTCGTATCATTCAAAATTATAGAATATCATATGTATATTGACAATTACAATTTGCGTTCAAACCCTTCATGATTCTTAAAAAGAAACAATCGAGATGATGATCCAACCACATGTTATCCACAATCATGCACCTGGAAAACTCCCCGAACCTAAGAAAAAGTTCAACACGAATCCGTGATCCTTTGACATTTATTACCAAAAATAACCATGCAATCCCTCCCCATAGTAGTCAATTTTGTCACATCTCCAGCGAATCAACATCGACCTTCCATTCGAATAAACCTTATTATAACTTTGATATATAAGTTTTCCCTTCATCATCGTTACCGGGGAACCGTTTATATCCCACCACATTAGCAGTAAACTTACCAGTAACTTCATTACTCATTGGCTTAAGTCTCTTCGAAAAACCATTATATTTGTTCATTAAAAACCCTATCATACACTCATCCACATCTTATAACGAGAATTGCTATACCAATTATCGAGAATTAGCAATCAGTATTTTGAATCTCACAGCGTTACTACATCAACAGTTAAATGTATACATATAACATTTATCTCTTAGAATTATGATATTTCATTCTGAAATTCTGAAAAGCACCCCGTCTACGAATCAATACTCTGAATTTTGAAAGAAAAAAAGCTGAATGAAGCAGCAAAAACTGTAAACGACCTTAACAGTCAAAAGTTTAACGATAAAGAATAGAGTGTTGGAAAAGCTCAGAAAAATTGGAACTGGAAAACAGATTGAGAAAACCATGAAGGAGGCTGTGGACAAATCATAAAGACTAAATCTGCCTTCAAAGGATACAAATGATTCAGTACCTGTTGAAGTCATTAACGAATACCTTACTCCTGACTCTAAACCTTTATGGACAAATCTCCTTCATCATCCATCGATATTAGAAATTTTAAGATATCATCATATCTTTCATTATAAATATCCTCGATATTTCTGAAGATAATTTCATAACTATTCTTATCTAAAATTATTCATTTCTTCACCCTATCTGTGTTATATCATAAAAGAAACTGTTTTAGTTTCTAAATTCTGAAAAATTCGAATTTAAAATACGAATGTTTTTGAAGAAGTGTTGGGAACTGAAGCATGAGTTAGTATAATATAATTACACTTGATCAACGTGATTATATTACAGTAAGTCATGCTGAGTTTCTAATGAAAAGTGATGATTCACATACCATAACGTCATCATGTACCATTTTACACGACTCTTACATCCTACCTAATCTTCAAACATATCAAGAACATAATTTTTTGATAGTTCAATCTTTTCTCTTGAATTCTGGTAATTTAACCAATCAAGATTGTGCTATTACAATTTCTTTCTTAGAACATTAACTATGTTCATTCCGAAATTCATATTTACAAATTCTGGACCATTATTCGCTTGACATAAAGTCGATAAGAGAAAACAAAAGAATGAAGCTCCGAAATAAAAATGGGAGTATAAATCGCAGCAAATATAAGAGAGCATTAACTGTAGATGATAATGATTATAGAAGACAGAAGCAGAGACTTTGAAATATAAGGGAAGATATAAATCCCAATAACAACCCAGAAATTACAAACCGTATATATCGATGCGTATAGCAATATAAAGACACGGGAGAACTAAAAACAATATAAAACCAAGAGTATAGTAGAAGTAAATAGATTCTTCCGGCGGCAGATAAAAAATAAGAATGACATATATGAAAGTTAGGAGTATATCAAGGATCAGAACTAGATGAAGCATTTCCACAATCTTTTGGAAATATGAATTGAGGAAGAAAGTATAGAGAATGGGAGTTGTGGAAATAAGAAAACGAAAGGGATGGATTTATAGTGAAATATTAGACAGAGCAATCAAGACAGATTATCGCATTTAACCAAAGAGGATCCTAATTTCCTTAATTACCTAAGAACTAAATCTTATTACGAAGATTTCCTCTGAATCCCTTGAATTCCGGAAATCAACCATGACTATGTCACCAGTTAAGACGAACTTGCATTTATTCATATCACTCTTTTGTGATAGCTTCACTCTTACTCTTCACATAAAAGAATTATTTTATCCATATTACTCACTGATGATAAAACGCTAATTTCCATCTCGTATGCGTCATGAAAACATACTTATTGTCAGCCATGACCATCCCAATCAAATTTTGGGACGAAATTTCTTTAACGGGTAGGTACTGTGATGACCTGGAAATTTCCGACCAAATTTAAACTTAATCTTTATATGATTTAATGCTTCCGACACGATAAACAAAGTCTGTAATGTTGAGTCTCAAAAATTTTGGAATTATATTCATGTAATCAATTACCCCTTTGACTGTGCTCGACGATTCACAAACATTTATATGTATATAGATATGTATATATAATATAGTTATAGTAATTGAAAACGTTAACAAAGTATTAGATGTATAATACTTTACATGAACGTATTTGTTTCAATATATGTTTAATATATTTATCGACGGAATTAAAAGATAATATCAAATGATTGAATTATCAAATACATTGTGATATGATTACGAGTCTATGTTATGAGGTCCACTGTGATTTAAGAAATATATTATTTTTAACAACATTAGGAAAATGGTAAAGTGATTTATAGGTAAGAACAAATGTGTCAATTAATGGGAACTAGACAAGGGTTATGTGATGACTCGAAAATTTTGACTAATTTTAAATCAAACTCTCGATACGATGTAATATTTTAGACACGATAAGAAAAATGTCTGTTAGGTTGAGTCTCAAAAATTTTGAACAGTTTCATATATCCATTTGACCTTCGACTAGTTCCGACGATTCACGAACAACTACTTGTAAATAGATATGTATATATATATATATATATATATATATATATATATATATATATATATATATATATATATATATATATATAATAATAATTTGAAATATAAATTGAAATATTATATGATGTAATTGTTAGAATTAATATTTTAAAATAAAATAATATATAATAATTATTATCTATATATATAAATGAATTAATATTTTATAAATATATATAGTTTTGAATTTATTTAGAAAATGATAGTACCACTCATTTGTCATTCGATCGATATTAAGCAAGTTAAATTCGAACTTATATGATTTTAAAATAAACGAGGATCCAAAAATGAGTTCTATAAATTTTAGGCTTACTAAAAATGTATTTAGGATCTATTTATTAAATTTTAACACTTTTTATATTTTACCCAGAATCGAGCGGGACAGTTGATGTAATTTTTATTTAATAAATTAATGATCGAATTTCATACCATAATGACTGAAATAAATAAAGATAATTACTGTAAAAATTTAGGATTTTTCCAAATACTTTTATACGCCACTGATTAACAACGGAGCATGATACAATATTCGTGAAACTGTCGGTAGAATATATACAATTGTGTGTCACGAGAATTTAAATTGTTTACTGTGCATAATGGAAGATTACTGTATTAAATTTTAACATCTTTTGTTTGTTGCATCTTTAACATATACATATATATGCATGCATATGAGATGTATATATATATATATATATATATATATATATATATATATATATATATATATATATATACAACTCTCAATCAACCTTCTCCTCTCAAAATTATCACATTACCACAACCTCACGACACAACCGCAACCACCCTCTCGAACGACCACGATGAACTACCTTCATCACCTTCCATCACTATCACCACCATCTAACAATCATCACAAATCGTTGGACTCGGTTGAAAGGCTTTGATTCTATGTCTACACCAAAACACCCCAGAGCCACCTCACGAGCCACCACCATCAATTTGGTATTGTTTTTCTTTTCATTTTCTGTTTCCTTTTGAATCACAAACACGCCACCACCATGTTACCATATACAATCACCACCCCAAACCGCCACCTAGCTGTTGCTACGATGCATCTATTTCCTATTTTCAGTCTCCTGTTTCGTTGCAGACCCGGAACCGAACCCATCTTAGAATAACCCATTTGATCACCAATCGAACACTACAAAACAAAACCCATCACTTACAATCTTTCTGTTCTTTCTTTCATTTCACGAACCAACCATTCAAACATCAATAGAACATGATGATGGTGGTTGAAAGGACCCGTTTGTATACATTATAAACGATTCATAATAGTTGATTACATTGCGAGGTATTTGACCTCTATATGATACATTTTACAAACATTGCATTCGTTTTTAAAAGACAATCTTTCTTTACATCAAAAATTGACAGGCATGCATACCATTTCATAATATCCACTATCCAACTATAAATTGATTTAATAATAATCTTTGATGAACTCAATGACTCGAATGCAACGTTCTTCAAAATATGCTATGAAAGACTCCAAGTAATATCTTTAAAATAAGCAAATGCACAGCGAAAGATTTCTTTAACACCTGAGAATAAACATGCTTTAAAGTGTCAACCAAAAGGTTGGTGAGTTCATTAGTTTATCATAATCATTTATTTCCATCATTTTAATAGACCACAAGAATTTCATTTCCAGTTCTCATAAATATACGTCCCATGCATAGAGACAAAAAATAATCATTCATATGGTGAACACCTGGTAACCGACATTAACTAGATACATATAAGAATATCCCCTATCATTCCGGGATCCTCCTTCGGACATGATATCATTTTGGATTACTAAAGCATCCGGTACTTTGGATGGGGTTTGTTAGGCCCAATAGATCTATCTTTAGGATTTGCGTCAATTAGGGTGTATGTTCCCTAATTCTTAGATTACCAGACTTTAATAAAAAGGGGCATATTCGATTTCGATAATTCAACCATAAAATGTAGTAAATGAAACTCACCATACTGTATTTCGTAGTAAAAATACATATAACGTCATTGAACAAGTGCAAGGTTGGCCTCGGATTCACGAACCTAAATTAATTATATATATTTATGTGTTGGTCAATATTTGTCTAATAAATTAGGTCAAGTCAAAGTGTACCACAATCCTAATGCTCGAGACTAATATGCAAAAGTCAACAAAAGTAAATTTGACTCAAAATAATTTCCTAAAATCTATACATGATTAATATATAGTTTAAATATCGTCGTTTTATATTTTTAAAAGATTTATTAGAGTAAATAATATAATTTATTTATTAATAAATAAAATTTTATATTATATTTATATAATAAAATATACTTTTATGTATATTAAGTAATAAAATTTATAGGGTTCATTTAATATTATAAAGATAATATGATAGGTATTATTAAAGTAAGTTATTACACGTAGTAAAATATGTTTGTATCAAATATTTATTTAATAAAATAATATCTATAATGATAGTAAGTAAAAGTTGTATTATTTTGTAATAATTATTATTATTATAAAATATCAATATTTATAATTACTAAGATGACATTATGATAAAATGATAATTCTAATTATGATAACTTTAATATTTACGATAATTTTTAATATTATCTTTAAAATAATAATTCTATTTAAAATAATAATAGTAATGATATTTTATAGTAACAATGACATTTCTATTAAAATGATAATTTTTGTTAAAATGATAGTTTTAATACTAACGATAATTTTAATAATAATAGTAATGATAAAAATAATAAGAACGATAATTTTATCTAAATCAATATCTTATAATATTTTAATTTCATCATGATACTCTTACCCATTATTTCCTAATCGTTTCGTTTAATAGCTTTTAATCGTCTTTTATATCGTGTTCGTAATAATGATAATAATTGTAATCGAAATAATTAGGTGTTACAAATATTTGTTTTAATTACACTAATATTAATAATGATAGTTACTATAACATTATTAACGATAATACTAATAATTATCTTAATGATAATATAGTAATAATAATAATAACAATAACAATAACCATTTTTAAATAATGATATATATATTAATAATGATAATAATAATAATACCAATAATAATAATAATAATAATAATAATAATAATAATAATTGGATAATAATAATAATACTAATTATAACTTTAACGATAATAACGATAGTAATAAT
Organism: Rutidosis leptorrhynchoides; assembly: GCF_046630445.1. Lineage (NCBI taxonomy): Eukaryota > Viridiplantae > Streptophyta > Magnoliopsida > Asterales > Asteraceae > Rutidosis > Rutidosis leptorrhynchoides. Next base: position 324,824,458 of record NC_092335.1, on the reverse strand, counting down.
AAAAAAAATAACTATTTTTAAATATAAATCCTTTTATTGATAAAGATAATAATAATAATAATAATAAGATAAAACTAGAACGACGATAATAACGAAGATAATAATAATCATTTTTAATAATAATACAAAAATTTGATGGACTATAACTTCAAATCCGTTCATCGAAATCATTCGATTTCTAAGTGAAAAGTTCTTAATTTTTCGCTAGCTTTCCAACGACATGCATATCTTATACCTTATCTCAGTCACATATATAACTAATTCAGGATTCAACATAACCTAACTAAAGGCAATATCAAAAGTACAAACATGCATAATCCTATATACTCGAGCACTAGTCAGGGATACACTATTTGTATATAAAAGTTAAATTATGAGTACTCACGTATCAATATTGAGATTCAATATTGAAGGAAAGGTACGTACACGCAACGGAGATGATAAACACTATATTGACCTCACGAGCATACCCATGAACCATACCCAATCACCTCCATAGCTATAACCCATAATTTCCTTAATCCAATCCCACTCGAAAAACAATTTCGAAATCACTCGGACAACACTCTGACGTAATATTTTATGTATACTAATAATATCTTGAAATAATACGGAGTAAATATATATATATATATATATACACACATATATATATATATATATATATATATATATATATATATATATATATATATATATATATATATATATATATATATATATATATATAAATCGATTGAGAGAGTTTAGAGAAAAATATTTTCAAGTTTCTATGAAATAATGAAACCTATTGAATTCTATTTATAATAGATTTTTGAATTATTAAAGTGAATTATTAAAGTATGAATTATTAAAGTGAATTATTAAAGTATGAATTATTAAAGTATGAATTATTAAAGTGAATTATTGTAGTATAAATTATTAAAGTGAATTATTAAAGTTAAAGTAAAGTAAAAATAAAGTAAAGGTAAAGTTTAAGTATAGTAAAAGTATAAAACTATGTACGTATAATACGCGTATAAATATATATAATATTAATTTAAATCGTTATATATATTTAATAAAATAAAATATAAATATCGATATCTTTATCATACTGGTTAAGTAATGAGTTATCAAAAGTAGTTCTAGATATTTATAAAAGTTATATACGTTTTAATAATAAAGTTCTTTTTAAACTGAAAACGTTTTTGTACGTTTGATACTAAATCAAATAAATATAATAATTTTGTTTTCCAAAACCAAATATATTTTTAAGAATCATTTTGTTTAAAGGTTAAAATAATGGAAATCGTTATATCATAAAATGCTTTAGAAAAGTAGAATCATATATATTCATAATAGGTTTCAAGTTTTTAAATTACAGTTTGTTGGTGAAGCATGGGATAAAGTTCAAAGGTTAAATAAACGTATGAAATCATCTTAATGAAAAATGTCGAGTTACTTAACTTGTCGATATCCAACATCTAAGTTATTTACACTTCACGTTCTTACTTATAAATCACTTTACCATTTTCCGAATGTTGTCAAAAAGAATAGATTTCTTAAATCACAGTGGACCTCATAACATAGACCCGTAATGATATCATAATGTATCTGATAAATCAATCATTTGATATTATCTTCTAATTCCATCGATAAACATATTAAAACAAATACGTTCATGTAAAATATTATACGTTTAATACTTTATTAATATTCTCAAGTTATAATATATATATACATATATATACATATTTATTTATATATAACGGTTCGTGAATCGTCGGAATTTGGTCGAGGTTATAATGAATGTATGAACACAATTTAAAATTCTTGAGATTTAACTTAACAAACTTTGCTTATCGTGTCGGAATAATATAAAGATAAAGTTTAAATTTGGTTGGAAATTTCCGGGTTGTCACAGTACTTACCCGTTAAAGAAATTTCGTCCCGAAATTTGAGTGGAAAGGTCGTGAATGATAATAAGTATGTTTTAATGATGCATACAGGCTAAAAATTAGAGTTTTATCATCAGCGAATAATTTGGATAAACAATCCATTTATATGAAGAGTACGAATGAAGCTAACATAGAAGAGTGAAATGAGTAAGTGTAGATTCATCTTATCATTTGACGTAGATATGATTGATTTCCAGATTTGAAGAAAATCTTTGTAATAAGATTTGATTCACCGGTAACAAAAGGAATTAGGATCCGGTTTAAATGCGATCGTCCATTTTAATTGTTCTGTCGGAGATTTTCTTATAAATTCACCTCCTTCATTTTCTTACAACTCACACCTTTTGTTGATGCATTTTATGCAAGTCCCTAGATATCTACCCACGTCCATTGTAGGTACAACAGTTTACAGGCCACCATGATCGTTCGTTATTATCCTATCCGTGTTTGTATGTGGTTACAGCAACTGCAGGAACGAGATTTGGATGTTTGACTATGTTAGACTTAGTCAGATGTCCGAGTGAAGCCTCACTCGTACGGCTGACAGGCTCATACACACGGTTGATGCTGAGCTAAGTCACAATTACCACCTAAATGAGAAGATACAAGTGAGAGATCACCCGTACGGCTGATGAAGCCAACTCATATGTGTGATGGATGAATCGTACAGGTGAGTCAACAGCAGGGGTATATAAAGTCTTATGTTCTTCATTTTAGGTTAAGCCTCTCATTTGTTACACACACTCAGATTTAGTGAGCTCCTCCGATTCTCTCTCAACCCAAATCACCCAGGTGGTGAATAATAGCTCTCGGTGTTAATCGAATCACACTTGATTTAGTTGTGGTATGACTAAATTAATCCAAAAAAGCTTAACCTATTCACTAGAGGGTTTGATTCACTTATTTCGTCATTGTGTGAGTTAAATCTGTTGATTTCTAAGTTCCTAGTCATGTTTCATCACCTTCTATTCTTTCCCCCTCAACTCATATTTTAAAGTATTCATCAATATGCTCCATCCAGTTCTGATTCTCGATATACTTATAACTTTCATATTTGTCATTCTTCTTTTTCATCTACCGCCGGAAGAATCTATTTACTTCTACTATACTCTTGGGTTTATAGTGTTTCTAGTTCTCTCGTGTCTTTATATTGCTATATGCATCGATATATATGTTTTATAATTTTTGGTTTGTCGTTGGGCTTTATATCTTCCCTTATATTTCAAAGTCTCTGTTTCTATCTTCTATAATCATTGTCATCCATAGTTATTGCTCTCTTTTATTTGCTGCAATTTATACCCCAATTTCAATTTCGGAGTTTTGTCCTTTCGTTTCTTCTTCTTGCGATTAAGCACCGCTTGTAATGGTCCAGAATTCACAGATATGAATTTCGGAATGAACATTGTTAATGTTCTAGGAAGGAAATTGTGATGGCACGATCTTGACTTGTCAAATTACTAGAATACCTTGGAAAAGGCCGAAACATCAAGAAATATTTTCTTGATATTTTAGAGGTTAAATAGAATACAAGAGTCGTATAACATGGTACATGATGATGTTATGATCTGTGAATCATCACGTTCTATTTAGAAACTCAGCATGAATTACTGTAATATAATCACGTTGATCAAGTGTCATTATATTATACTAACTCATGCTTCAGTTTCCAACACTACTTCAAAAACATTCTTATTTTAAACTCAAAGGTTTACAGAGTATAGGAACTAAACAGTTTCCTTTTTGATGTAATACAGATAGTGCAAAGAGATAAATGATTCCAGATAAGAATAGTTATGGAAATATCTTCAGAAATATGGAGGATATTTATAATGAAAGATACGATGATATCTTAGAATTTCTAATATCAGAGGATGATGAAGAATATTGTCTGTAAGGGTTTAGTGTCAGGAGAAAGGTATTCGTTAATGACTTTAGCAGACACTGAATCATTTGGATTCTTTGAAGGCAGGTTCAGTCTTTGTGATTTGTCCACAGCCTCCTTCATACTTTGCACAATCCGTTTTCCAATTCCAAAACTTCTCTATTTCTGAGCTTTGCTAATACACTAATCTTTATCATAAAACTTTTTACTGCTAAGGTCGTTTACAGTTTTTGTTGCTTCATCAGAATTTCGAGAACTAGTTCGCGGTTCAGAGTGTTTTTCAGAAACTTCACATTCGAAGTATGTAAGCCTTGGAAATAGACGTTATGTATAACTGTTGGCGTCAACATGCTGTGAGATTTCAAAATAATGATTGCTAATTCCCAATGATTCGTATGGCAATTCTCGTCACAAGAGGCAGATGAGTAAATGATGAGGTTTCGATAAATATAAAGATTCTTCGGAATGCCCAAGATCAGTGAAGTTGTTGGTAAGTTTATTGCTAATGTGGTGGAATATGAAAGGTTCTCCGGTAACAAAAGGGTAATCACATATATCAAAATTATGATAAGGCTACTCCGAATGAAAAAATCGAAGTTGTCTTGCTGGAGCTGTGATATAATTTGCTACTTTGCAAAGGAATTGCAAGGTTATTTTTGCTAATAAATGCCAAAAGATCTGACACAGATATGTGTTGAATTATGACTTTGGTTTCGAGATCTTTTTAAGTACATAACTGTGGGTAATATGTGGTTGGATCATCATCTCGATTGCTCATTATTTGAAGTGTCTTCAAAGATTTTCGAAGGGTTTGAACACAGATTGTAATCGTTTGTATACATTTGATGTTCTAACACACTTTTAAAGTTAAAGTATAGCTTTGAAAGATGTAGGAATCTAAAAGTGATGGTACCGATTATATCTCAAATTAAATTCTGAGATTTTAAAAGCAGAATATGTAATTGGGTTTGAATGAGTATGGTTGTTTTGATTTCTATGAAAGAATGTATATTATTGTGAAAGTAGGAAGTATAATTGATAATTTGCTTAATCTGATTCGAAGAATGTAACATATTAATTGTGAATTTATATATATCTCTCGGGTATTACCTACCCGTTAAAAAATTTTCACAATTAATATTTTGTACATAAGAATTTTATTACAGTCTTTATAAAAATATATATGTATATATTCTCCTCAGATGTAACATAGATTTTAATGAGTTAATATTAAATTAAACTCATTCGATTTACGGTTGGAACTAGAATTGAATAATTCCTTGAAGGCTTTAGAGGTTACATAAGTATCTCTTCAATAATATTGAAATTATGAATCAATACTTCGTTATTTGTTGAGATGTGATGTTGGTTTTCGTTAAATTCTTGTGAACTTCGCAAAGTACGAATGATGTTATCTGAAAAGTTTCGGTTACATCAATGATGAAGTGTAAAATCAAATATATACTTGATTTATTAGGAATTGGAATTTGTTGAATTGAGACAGAGATTGTAGTTAACGATGGTTAAGTCGCGGGCGAGGGATGTACATTATTGCATATTTGTAATATGAATTAACTGAGTAGTTAAGATTCACACACAATAGCTTAGCACGGAAAGATTTATTTTTTATTTCAAAATATATATATAATTTCTTCAGAGGGAATGAGTTAATTCTTCATAACTTGTTGATACAATATACACGTTATTGATTCGTAATGATGTCCACAGTGATTCTTGAACTGATGGAGTTTGTGATGTTATAGGTGTTGTTGATTCTGATATTGACTGTACTGACGATGCTGGTGACGTTGACGGTACTGTTGATGCTGTTGGTAAAACAAGTTTAACTTGTTAATCACACACCATTTTTGTCAGGGTTTCTACTCTTCCTTCTATCATTTTGGTTCGCTTAACTGATTTATGGTTAGAGCTAGATTAGATAATCTCTAAGACTTTAGAGATTATATAATCGCCGCGGAATGTTTCTCCAATGAAGTTATGAATTAATACTTCGTCAGTTATTGTTGTTGGTACTCCTTGGTATCTATGGTACGTATGACGTTGATGCTCGTGGGACAGATTGTGAAGTTGAGGTTTACAACGCGGTTGTGGTTGGAGGTGGTAATGGTACTGTTGGCGTTGATGATGGTGGTACTGGTTATGCTACTGGTGCTGCTGCTGGTGTTTGTAATCTCTACACCATATTCTCCAAAGCCACTACCCGAGCGCGAAGTTCGTTGACTTCTTCTATTATTCCAGGATGATTGTCGGACGGAACGAGTGGATAAATAAAATCAAGAATTTGATGTAGTATATAATCGTGACGAGATACCCTGGAAATGAGAGAGAAAATGGTGTCTCGAACAGGTTCTCCGGTAAATGCTTCAGGTTCTTCGCCAAGAGGGCAATGTGGTGGATGGAAATGATCGCCTTCGTCTTGTTTCCAATGATTGAGGAGGCTACGAACCCATCCCCAATTCATCCAGAATAGGTGATGACTGATTGGTTGATCCATTCCGGTCACACTGCTTTCGGAGCTTGAGTGAGATTCCATTTTGGAATCCGAGTGACTTGAACTGATGACAAATTCCATTTCGTACGATTGGATAAAGGATTTTCGATATAAAATGTTTTTCGGCTATCGGGTGGTATTCTATTTACATAGGATATCTATATATAGAGATCAAAAGATTTCATAGATTACGGAGGAATTTGCCGAATATGTCAGGCAAAGTTTAAAGTAACAGATACGATAAGATATGATTTAGCAGATACGCTAAGATATGAATTTTGTCTATACACTACTCATGCAATTAATGTAGCAAGACGTGTCTAGACTAATAATGATAAGCAGGTAATTTCCTATGGATGATAAGCAGATGATTTCCGACTAGAAATGATAAGCAAAACTTTTGACATGCAGACACGGTCGAAGTCCAGACTCACTAATGCATCCTAACGACTTATCAGTTAGACACACTAATGCAGACCTGGTTCGCTAAGACCACCGCTCTGATAGCAACTGAAAGGACCCGTTTATATACATTATAAATGATTCACAATAGTTGATTACATTACGAGGTATTTGACCTCTATATGATACATTTTACAAACATTGCATTCGTTTTTAAAAGACAATCTTTCTTTACATCAAAAATTGACAGACATGCATACCATTTCATAATATCCACTATCCAACTATAAATTGATTTAATAATAATCTTTGATGAACTCAATGACTCGAATGCAACGTTCTTCAAAATATGCTATGAAAGACTCCAAGTAATATCTTTAAAATGAGCAAATGCACAGCGGAAGATTTCTTTAACACCTGAGAATAAACATGCTTTAAAGTGTCAACCAAAAGGTTGGTGAGTTCATTAGTTTATCATAATCATTTATTTCCATCATTTTAATAGACCACAAGAATTTCATTTCCAGTTCTCATAAATATACGTCCCATGCATAGAGACAAAAAATAATCATTCATATGGTGAACACCTGGTAACTGACATTAACTAGATACATATAAGAATATCCCCTATCATTTCGGGATCCTCCTTCGGACATGATATAATTTCGAAGGACTAAAGCATCCGGTACTTTGGATGGGGTTTGTTAGGCCCAATAGATCTATCTTTAGGATTCGCGTCAATTAGGGTGTATGTTCCCTAATTCTTAGATTACCAGACTTTAATAAAAAGAGGCATATTCGATTTCGATAATTCAACCATAGAATGTAGTTCCGATTACTTGTGTCTATATCGTAAAACATTTATAAAAGCAGCGCATGTATTCTCAGTCCCAAAAATATAAAGGGTAAAAAGGTAAATGAAACTCACCATACTGTATTTCGTAGTAAAAATACATATAACGTCATTGAACAACTGCAAGGTTGGCCTCGGATTCACGAACCTAAATTAATTATATATATTTATGTGTTGGTCAATATTTGTCTAACAAATTAGGTCAAGTCAAAGTGTACCACAATCCTAATGCCCGAGACTAATATGCAAAAGTCAACAAAAGTAAATTTGACTCAAAATAATTTCCAAAAATCTATACATGATTAATATATAGTTTAAATATCGTCGTTTTATATTTTTAAAAGATTTATTAGAGTAAATAATATAATTTATTTATTAATAAATAAAATTTTATATTATATTTATATAATAAAATATACTTTTATATATATTAAGTAATAAAATTTATAGGGTTCATTTAATATTATAAAGATAATATGATAGGTATTATTAAAGTAAGTTATTACACGTAGTAAAATATGTTTGTATCAAATATTTATTTAATAAAATAATATCTATAACGATAGTAAGTAAAAGTTGTATTATTTTGTAATAATTATTATTATTATAAAATATCAATATTTATAATTACTAAGATGACATTATGATAAAACGATAATTCTAATTATGATAACTTTAATATTTACGATAATTTTTAATATTATCTTTAAAATAATAATTCTATTTAAAATAATAATAATAATGATATTTTATAGTAACAATGACATTTCTATTAAAATGATAATTTTTGTTAAAATGATAGTTTTAATACTAACGATAATTTTAATAATAATAGTAATGATAAAAATAATAAGAACAATAATTTTATCTAAATCAATATCTTATAATATTTTAATTTCATCATGATACTCTTACCCATTATTTCCTAATCGTTTCGTTTAATAGCTTTTAATCATCTTTTTATATCGTGTTCGTAATAATGATAATAATAGTAATTAAAATAATTAGGTGTTACAAATATTTGTTTTAATTACACTAATATTAATAATGATAGTTACTATAACATTATTAACGATAATACTAATAATTATCTTAATGATAATATAGTAATAATAATAATAACAATAACAATAACCATTTTTAAATAATGATATATATATTAATAATGATAATAATAATAATACCAATAATAATAATAATAATATAATAATAATAATAATAATAATTGGATAATAATAATAATACTAATTATAACTTTAACGATAATAACGATAGTAATAATAAAAAAAATAACAATTTTTAAATATAAATCCTTTTATTGATAAAGATAATAATAATAATAATAATAAGATAAAACTAGAACGACGATAATAACGACGATAATAATAATCATTTTTAATAATAATACAAAAATTCGATGGACTATAACTTCAAATCCGTTCATCGAAATCATTCGATATCTAAATGAAAAGTTCTTAATTTTTCGCTAGCTTTCCAACGACATGCATATCTTATACCTTATCTCAGTCGCATATATAACTAATTCAGGATTCAACATAACCTAACTAAAGGCAATATCAAAAGTACAAACATGCATAATCCTATATACTCGAGCACTAGTCAGGGATACACTATTAGTATGTAAAAGTTAAATTATGAGTACTCACGTATCAATATTGAGATTCAATATTGCAGGAAAGGTACGTAGACGCAACGGAGATGATAAACACTATATTGACCTCACGAGCATACCCATGAACCATACCCAATCACCTCCATAGCTATAACCCATAATTTCCTTAATACAATCCCACTCGAAAAACAATTTCGAAATCACTCGGACAGCACTCTGACGTAATATTTTATGTATACTAATAATATCTTGAAATAATACGGAGTAAATATATATATATATATATATATATATATATATATATATATATATATATATATATATATATATAAATCGATTGAGAGAGTTTAGAGAAAAATATTTTCAAGTTTCTATGAAATAATGAAACCTATTGAATTCTATTTATAATAGATTTTTGAATTATTAAAGTGAATTATTAAAGTATGAATTATTAAAGTGAATTATTAAAGTGAATTATTAAAGTATGAATTATTAAAGTGAATTATTAAAGTATGAATTATTAAAGTGAATTATTAAAGTAAATTATTAAAGTATGAATTATTAAACTAAATTATTAAAGTTAAAGTAAAGTAAAAATAAATTAAAGGTAAAGTTTAAGTATAGTAAAAGTATAAAACTATGTACGTATAATACGCGTATAAATATATATAATATTAATTTAAATCGTTATATATATTTAATAAAATAAAATATAAATATCGTTATCTTTATCATACTGGTTAAGTAATGAGTTGTCAAAAGTGGTTCTAGATATTTATAAAAGTTATATATGTTTTGATAATAAAGTTCTTTTTAAACTGAAAACGTTTTTGTACGTTTGAAACTAAATCAAATAAATATAATAATTTTTTTTTCCAAAACCAAATATATTTTTAAGAATCATTTTGTTTAAAGGTTAAAATAATGGAAATCGTTATATCATAAAATGCTTTAGAAAAGTAGAATCATATATATTCATAATAGGTTTCAAGTTTTTAAATTACAGTTTGTTGGTGAAGCATGGGATAAAGTTCAAAGGTTAAATAAACCTATGAAATCATCTTAATGAAAAATGTCGAGTTAGTTAACTTGTCGATATCCAACATCTAAGTTATTTACACTTCACGTTCTTACTTATAAATCACTTTACCATTTTCCGAATGTTGTCAAAAAGAATAGATTTCTTAAATCACAGTGGACCTCATAACATTGACCCGTAATGATATCATAATGTATCTGATAAATCAATCATTTGATATTATCTTCTAATTCCATCGATAAACATATTGAAACAAATACGTTCATGTAAAATATTATACGTTTAATACTTTATTAATATTCTCAAGTTATAATATATATATACATATATATACATATTTATTTATATATAACGGTTCGTGAATCGTCGGAATTTGGTCGAGGTTATAATGAATGTATGAACACAATTTAAAATTCTTGAGATTTAACTTAACAAACTTTGCTTATCATGTCGGAATAATATAAAGATAAAGTTTAAATTTGGTTGGAAATTTCCGGGTTGTCACAGTGGTGTCCTACTGCCGCATACTGTTTTGTTCTCTTTATATATATATATATATATATATATATATATATATATATATATATATATATATATATATATATATATATATATATATATATACATATATATATATATATACATATATATATATACATACATATATATACATATATATATATATACATATATATATATATATATGTATATATGTATATATATATATATATACATATACATATACATATATATATATACATATATATATATATATACATATATATATATATATACATATATATAAATATTGATGAAACATGACTATGAACTTCGAGATCAACAGGTTTAATTCACACAAAGGCGGAATTAGTGAATCAAACCAATCAAAGGGAATATGGGTAGCTTTTTGGGATTATTTTAGTCAAACCACAACAAGGATTGTGATTAGATTAATGCCTAGAGCTATTATTCACTACCTGGAGTGATTTGGGTGAGAGAGAATCGGATCAAGTTAACCAGATCTGAGTGATTGTGTGTGAGAGAGGATTAACCTAAAATGAAGAACATAAGACTTTATATATGAAATGTCCCGTTCTTATTGATTAAAAACGTTCCATATTAATTGATTTCGTTGCGAGGTTTTGACCTCTATATGAGACGTTTTTCAAAGACTGCATTCATTTTTAAAACAAACCATAACCTTTATTTCATAATAAAGGTTTAAAAAGCTTTACGTAGATTATCAAATAATGATAATCTAAAATATCCTGTTTACAAACGACCATTACATAATGGTTTACAATACAAATATGTTACATCGAAATTAGTTTCTTGAATGCAGTTTTTATACAATATCATACAAACATGGACTTCAAATCTTGTCCTTATTTTAGTATGCAACAGCAGAAGCTCTTAGTATTTACCTGAGAATAAACATGCTTTAAACGTCAACAAAAATGTTGGTGAGTTATAGGTTTAACCTATATATATCAAATCGTAACAATAGACCACAAGATTTCATATTTCAATACACATCCCATACATAGAGATAAAAATCATTCATATGGTGAACACCTGGTAACCGACATTAACAAGATGCATATATAAGAATATCCCCATCATTCCGGGACACCCTTTGGATATGATATAAATTTCGAAGTACTAAAGCATCCGGTACTTTGGATGAGGTTTGTTAGGCCCAATAGATTTGTTACCAATTTTCACGTAGCTAAAATGAGAAAAATTATCCAATCTTGTTTTACCCATAACTTCTTCATTTTAAATCCGTTTTGAGTGAATCAAATTGCTATGGTTTCATATTGAACTCTATTTTATGAATCTAAACAGAAAAAGTATAGGTTTATAGTAGGAAAAATAAGTTACAAGTCATTTTTGTAAAGGTAGTCATTTCAGTCGAAAGAACGACGTCTAGATGACCATTTTAGAAAACATACTTCCACTTTGAGTTTAACCATAATTTTTGGATATAGTTTCATGTTCATAATAAAAATCATTTTCTCAAAATAACAACTTTTAAATCAAAGTTTATCATAGTTTTTAATTAACTAACCCAAAACAGCCCGCGGTGTTACTACGACGGCGTAAATCCGGTTTTACGGTGTTTTTCGTGTTTCCAGGTTTTAAATCATTAAGTTAGCATATCATATAGATATAGAACATGTGTGTAGTTAATTTTAAAAGTCAAGTTAGAAGGATTAACTTTTGTTTGCGAACAAGTTTAGAATTAACTAAACTATGTTCTAGTGATTACGAGTTTAAACCTTCGAATAAGATAGTTTTATATATATGAATCGAATGATGTTATGAACATCATTACTACCTCAAGTTTAGTAGGTAAACCTACTGGAAGTGACAAGAAATGATCTAGCTTCAAAGGATCTTGGATGGCTTGAAAGTTCTTGAAGTAGGATCATGACACAAAAACAAGTTCAAGTAAGATTTTTACTCGAATTAAGATAGTTTATAGTTATAGAAATTGAATCAAAGTTTGAATATGAATATTACCTTGAATAAGAAAGATAACCTACTATATATAACAAAGGTTTCTTGATCTTAGATGATTACTTGGAATGGATTAGAAAGCTTGGAAGTAAATTAGTAAACTTGAAGGGATTTTTGAAGTGTTCTTGAAGTGTTCTTCCTATGATGATTATAGCTTGATTATTGAAGTGATTTTTGATGAAGATGATGATTAACTACTGGAAAAATACGTTCATAATAGTGTGTGTGTGTTGAGAGAGAATTAGTAAGAGAATTGGAAGTGAAATGGAGTGAATGATGAGTGGTAATTGGTGAGTGGTGAGTGGGGTTAAAAGGAGTTCTAGTTAGTTGACTAGCTCATGGTAAAAGTTAAAATTGATTAGTCATACATGACATAATCAAGAGTGGAATCCCATGCTAGTTCCTATTGGTATATACCCATAGTAAGTACTTTTTGAAGCTGTGTATAATACGGGTAAGAATACGACTAGAATTCTTGATGAAAGAAAAGAATGGGAAAGTATCTGTAACCATTTTCGTTAAGTATGAGTGTTTTGATATATGTATTGAAGTCTTCCAAAAGTATTTTAATACATCTAAATACACTACATGTATATACATTTTAACTGAGTCGTTAAGTCATCGTTAGTCGTTACATGTAAGTGTTGTTTTGAAACCTTTAGGTTAACGATCTTGTTAAATGTTGTTAACCCAATGTTTATAATATCAAATGAGATTTTAAATTATTATATTATCATGATATTATCATGTATGAATATCTCTTAATATGATATATATACATTAAATGTCTTTACAACGATAATCGTTACATATATGTCTCGTTTAAAAATCATTAAGTTAGTAGTCTTGTTTTTACATATGTAGTTCATTGTTAATATACTTAATGATATGTTTACTTATCATAGTATCATGTTAACTATATATATATCCATATATATGTCATCATATAGTTTTTACAAGTTTTAACGTTCGTGAATCACCGGTCAACTTGGGTGGTCAATTGTCTATATGAAACATATTTCAATTAATCAAGTCTTAACAAGTTTGATTGCTTAACATGTTGGAAACATTTAATCATGTAAATATCAATCTCAATTAATATATATAAACATGGAAAAGTTCGGGTCACTACAGTACCTACCCGTTAAATAAATTTCGTCCCGAAATTTTAAGCTGTTGAAGGTGTTGACGAATCTTCTGGAAATAGATGCGGGTATTTCTTCTTCATCTGATCTTCACGCTCCCAGGTGAACTCGGGTCCTCTACGAGCATTCCATCGAACCTTAACAATTGGTATCTTGTTTTGCTTAAGTCTTTTAACCTCACGATCCATTATTTCGACGGGTTCTTCGATGAATTGAAGTTTTTCGTTAATTTGGATTTCATCTAACGGAATAGTGAGATCTTCTTTAGCAAAATATTTCTTCAAATTCGAGACGTGGAAAGTGTTATGTACAGCCGTGAGTTGTTGAGGTAACTCAAGTCGGTAAGCTACTGGTCCGACACGATCAATAATCTTGAATGGTCCAATATACCTTGGATTTAATTTCCCTCATTTACCAAATCGAACAACGCCTTTCCAAGGTGTAACTTTAAGCATGACCATCTCTCCAATTTCAAATTCTATATCTTTTCTTTTAATGTCAGCGTAGCTCTTTTGTCGACTTTGGGCGGTTTTCAACCGTTGTTGAATTTGGATGATCTTCTCGGTAGTTTCTTGTATAATCTCTGGACCCGTAATCTGTCTATCCCCTACTTCATTCCAAAAAATCGGAGACCTACACTTTCTACCATAAAGTGCTTCAAACGGCGCCATCTCAATGCTTGAATGGTAGCTGTTGTTGTAGGAAAATTCTGCTAACGGTAGATGTCGATCCCAACTGTTTCCGAAATCAATAACACATGCTCGTAGCATGTCTTCAAGCGTTTGTATTGTCCTTTCACTCTGCCCATTAGTTTGTGGATGATAGGCAGTACTCATGTCTAGACGAGTTCCTAATGCTTGCTGTAATGTCTGCCAGAATCTTGAAATAAATCTGCCATCCCTATCAGAGATAATAGAGATTGGTATTCCATGTCTGGAGACGACTTCCTTCAAATACAGTCGTGCTAACTTCTCCATCTTGTCATCTTCTCTTATTGGCAGGAAGTGTGCTGATTTGGTGAGACGATCAACTATTACCCAAATAGTATCAAAACCACTTGCAGTCCTTGGCAATTTAGTGATGAAATCCATGGTAATGTTTTCCCATTTCCATTCCGGGATTTCGGGTTGTTGAAGTAGACCTGATGGTTTCTGATGCTCAGCTTTGACCTTAGAACACGTCAAACATTCTCCTACGTATTTAGCAACATCGGCTTTCATACCCGGCCACCAAAAATGTTTCTTGAGATCCTTGTACATCTTCCCCGTTCCAGGATGTATTGAGTATCTGGTTTTATGAGCTTCTCTAAGTACCATTTCTCTCATATCTCCAAATTTTGATACCCAAATCCTTTCAGCCCTATACCAGGTTCCGTCTTCCCGAATATTAAGATGCTTCTCCGATCCTTTGGGTATTTCATCCTTTAAATTTCCCTCTTTTAAAACTCCTTGTTGCGCCTCCTTTATTTGAGTAGTAAGGTTATTATGAATCATTGTATTCATAGATTTTACTCGAATGGGTTCTCTGTCCTTCCTGCTCAAGGCATCGGCTACCACATTTGCCTTCCCCGGGTGGTAACGAATCTCAAAGTCGTAATCATTCAATAATTCAATCCACCTACGCTGCCTCATATTCAGTTGTTTCTGATTAAATATGTGTTGAAGACTTTTGTGGTCGGTATATATAATACTTTTGACCCCATATAAGTAGTGCCTCCAAGTCTTTAATGCAAAAACAACCGCGCCTAATTCCAAATCATGCGTCGTATAATTTTGTTCGTGAATCTTCAATTGTCTAGACGCATAAGCAATCACCTTCGTTCGTTGCATTAATACACAACCGAGACCTTGCTTTGATGCATCACAATAAATCACAAAATCATCATTCCCTTCAGGCAATGACAATATAGGTGCCGTAGTTAGCTTTTTCTTCAATAACTGAAACGCTTTCTCTTGTTCATCATTCCATTCAAATTTCTTCCCTTTATGCGTTAATGTAGTCAAGGGTTTTGCTATTCTGGAAAAGTCTTGGATGAACCTTCTGTAGTAACCAGCTAGTCCTAAAAACTGGCGTATGTGTTTCGGAGTTTTCGGGGTTTCCCACTTTTCAACAGTTTCTATCTTTGCCGGATCCACCTTAATACCTTCTTTGTTCACTATGTGACCGAGGAATTGAACTTCTTCCAACCAAAATGCACACTTTGAAAACTTAGCGTACAATTCTTCCTTCCTCAATACTTCTAACACCTTTCTCAAATGTTCACCGTGTTCTTGGTCATTCTTTGAGTAAATAAGTATGTCATCAATGAAAACAATGACAAACTTGTCAAGGTATGGTCCACACACCCGGTTCATAAGGTCCATGAACACAGCTGGTGCATTAGTTAAACCAAACGGCATGACCATAAACTCGTAATGATCGTAACGTGTTCTGAAAGCAGTCTTTGGAATATCATCTTCTTTCACCCGCATTTGATGATACCCGGAACGTAAGTCAATCTTTGAATAAACAGACGAGCCTTGTAGTTGATCAAATAAGTCGTCGATTCTCGGTAGTGGGTAGCGGTTCTTGATGGTAAGTTTGTTCAACTCTCGGTAGTCGATACACAACCTGAATGTACCATCTTTCTTCTTGACAAACAAAACAGGAGCTCCCCACGGTGATGTGCTTGGTCGAATGAAACCACGCTCTAAAAGTTCTTGTAATTGGCTTTGCAGTTCTTTCATCTCGCTGGGTGCGAGTCTGTAAGGAGCAAGAGCTATTGGTGCAGCTCCTGGTACAAGATCTATTTGAAATTCAACGGATCGATGTGGGGGTAATCCCGGTAATTCTTTCGGAAATACATCGGGAAATTCTTTTGCGACGGGAACATCATTGATGCTCTTTTCTTCAGTTTGTACTTTCTCGACGTATGCCAGAACAGCATAGCAACCTTTTCTTATTAGGTTTTGTGCCTTCAAATTACTAATAAGATGTAGCTTCGTGTTGCCCTTTTCTCCGTACACCATTAAGGGTTTTCCTTTTTCTCGTATAATGCGAATTGCATTTTTGTAACAAACGATCTCTGCTTTCACTTCTTTCAACCAGTCCATACCGATTATCACATCAAAACTCCCTAACTCTACTGGTATCAAGTCAATCTTAAATGTTTCGCTAACCAGTTTAATTTCTCGATTCCGACATATATTATCTGCTGAAATTAATTTACCATTTGCTAATTCGAATAAAAATTTACTATCCAAAGGCATCAATGGACAACTTAATTTAGCACAAAAATCTCTACTCATATAGCTTATATCCGCACCCGAATCAAATAAAACGTAAGCAGATTTATTGTCAATAAGAAACGTACCCGTAACAAGCTCTGGGTCTTCCTGTGCCTCTGCCGCATTAATATTGAAAACTCTTCCGCGGCCTTGTCCATTCGTGTTCTCCTGGTTCGGGCAATTTCTAATAATGTGGCCCGGTTTTCCACATTTATAACAAACTACATTGGCATAACTTGCTCCGACACTACTTGCTCCGCCATTACTCGTTCCGACACCATTTGTTCCTTTCGTTCTATTAACCCCTGGTCCGTAGACCTCACACTTCACCGCGCTATGACCATTTCTTTTACACTTGTTGCAAAATTTGGT
Source organism: Rutidosis leptorrhynchoides (assembly GCF_046630445.1). Lineage (NCBI taxonomy): Eukaryota > Viridiplantae > Streptophyta > Magnoliopsida > Asterales > Asteraceae > Rutidosis > Rutidosis leptorrhynchoides. The sequence goes on along the minus strand of NC_092335.1, from coordinate 324,806,891 downwards.
GCAGAACCCCGAGTGATACTTTTCACACCTTTGGCATAGCTGCTTCTGATTGTTGTTGTTGTTGCGGTTATTATTGTTGTTGGGATGATTGTTGTAGTTGCTGTTGTTGTTGTTGTTGTTGTTGTTGGGCCGTTTGTTGTAGTTGCGATTGATGTTGCGATTGTTGGGATAATTGTTGCGATTATTGTTGTAATTGCTGTTGTTGTTGTATTGGTGATTCTTATCACCGTTTTCCTCCCACTTTCTTTTGACTTGCTTCACATTGGCCTCTTCAGCAGTCTGTTCTTTAATTCTTTCTTCAATCTGGTTCACTAGTTTGTGAGCCATTCTACATGCCTGTTGTATAGAGGCGGGCTCGTGTGAACTTATATCTTCTTGGATTCTTTCCGGTAATCCTTTCACAAACGCGTCGATCTTCTCTTCCTCATCTTCGAATGCTCCCGGACACAATAGGCACAATTCTGTGAATCGTCTTTCGTACGTGGTAATATCAAATCCTTGGGTTCGTAACCCTCTAAGTTCTGTCTTGAGTTTATTGACCTCGGTTCTGGGACGGTACTTCTCGTTCATCAAGTGCTTGAATGCTGACCACGGTAGTGCGTACGCATCGTCTTGTCCCACTTGCTCTAGATAGGTATTCCACCATGTTAAAGCAGAACCTGTGAAGGTATGCGTAGCGTACTTCACTTTGTCCTCTTCAGTACACTTACTTATGGCAAACACCGATTCGACCTTCTCGGTCCACCGTTTCAATCCGATCGGTCCTTCGGTTCCATCAAATTCCAAAGGTTTGCAGGCAGTGAATTCTTTATAGGTGCATCAATTTTGTGTTTTTATACTGTAAAATAGAACAAGAGTTAGATTCATAAAAAAATACTTATTAATACAAGCAATTTTTACATATATCATAAAGCATAAGCACACTATATTACATATATTACACCACACGAATACAACTATCTTATTCCGACTCGCTTGTTTCTTCTTCTTCGGTTTTGGTTCGTTTTGCCAAGTTTCTAGGGATATATGATGTTCCCCTAATACGAGCCGTCGTTATCCACATTGGTTTAGAAAAACCTGGTGGTTTAGAGGTTCCCGGGTCATTGTTACAACTTAAGGACTTCGGGGGTTGACGATACATATAAAGTTCATCGGGGTTGGAATTAGATTTCTCTATTTTTATGCCCTTTCCCTTATTATTTTCTTTTGCCTTTTTAAATTCAGTTGGGGTAATTTCTATAACATCATCGGAATTCTCGTCGGAATCCCATTCATCGGAGAATTGGTAATCCTCCCAATATTTTGCTTCCTTGGCGGAAACACCATTGACCATAATTAACCTTGGTCGGTTGGTTGAGGATTTTCTTCTACTTAACCGTTTTATTATTTCCCCCACCGGTTCTATTTCTTCATCCGGTTCCGATTCTTCTTCCGATTCCGATTCTTCTTCCAGTTCCGACTCTTCTTCCGGTTCCTCTTCGGGAACTTGTGAATCAGTCCACGAATCATTCCAATTTACATTTGACTCTTCATTATTATTAGGTGAGTCAATGGGACTTGTTCTAGAGGTAGACATCTATCACATAATATCAAACGCGTTAAGAGATTAATATATCACATAATATTCACATGTTAAAAATATATAGTTTCCAACAAAATTTGTTAAGCAATCATTTTTCAAGTAAACACGGTCGAAGTCCAGACTCACTAATGCATCCTAACAAACTCGATAAGACACACTAATGCAAAATTCTGGTTCTCTAAGACCAACGCTCGGATACCAACTGAAATGTCCCGTTCTTATTGATTAAAAACGTTCCATATTAATTGATTTCATTGCGAGGTTTTGACCTCTATATGAGACGTTTTTCAAAGACTGCATTCATTTTTAAAACAAACCATAACCTTTATTTCATAATAAAGGTTTAAAAATCTTTATGTAGATTATCAAATAATGATAATCTAAAATATCCTGTTTACAAACGACCATTACATAATGGTTTACAATACAAATATGTTACATCGAAATTAGTTTCTTGAATGCAGTTTTTATACAATATCATACAAACATGGACTCCAAATCTTGTCCTTATTTTAGTATGCAACAGCGGAAGCTCTTAGTATTTACCTAAGAATAAATATGCTTTAAATGTCAACAAAAATGTTGGTGAGTTATAGGTTTAACCTATATATATCAAATCGTAACAATAGACCACAAGATTTCATATTTCAATACACATCCCATACATAGAGATAAAAATCATTCATATGGTGAACACCTGGTAACCGACATTAACAAGATGCATATATAAGAATATCCCCATCATTCCGGGACACCCTTCGGATATGATATAAATTTCGAAGTACTAAAGCATCCGGTACTTTGGATGAGGTTTGTTAGGCCCAATAGATTTGTTACCAATTTTCACGTAGCTAAAATGAGAAAAATTTTCCAATCTTGTTTTACCCATAACTTCTTCATTTTAAATCCGTTTTGAGTGAATCAAATTGCTATGGTTTCATATTGAACTCTATTTTATGAATCTAAACAGAAAAAGTATAGGTTTAAAGAATGAAAAATAAGTTACAAGTCGTTTTTGTAAAGGTAGTCATTTCAGTCGAAAGAACGACGTCTAGATGACCATTTTAGAAAACATACTTCCACTTTGAGTTTAACCATAATTTTTGGATATAGTTTCATGTTCATAATAAAAATCATTTTCTCAAAATAAAAACTTTTAAATCAAAGTTTATCATAGTTTTTAATTAACTAACCCAAAACAGCCCGCGGTGTTACTACGAAGGCGTAAATCCGGTTTTACGGTGTTTTTCGTGTTTCCAGGTTTTAAATCATTAAGTTTGTATATCATATAGATATAGAACATGTGTTTAGTTAATTTTAAAAGTCAAGTTAGAAGGATTAACTTTTGTTTGCGAACAAGTTTAGAATTAACTAAACTATGTTCTAGTGATTACGAGTTTAAACCTTCGAATAAGATAGTTTTATATATATGAATCGAATGATGTTATGAACATCATTACTACCTCAAGTTTAGTTGGTAAACCTACTGGAAGTGACAAGAAATGATCTAGCTTCAAAGGATCTTGGATGGCTTGAAAGTTCTTGAAGTAGGATCATGACACAAAAACAAGTTCAAGTAAGATTTTTACTCGAATTAAGATAGTTTATAGTTATAGAAATTGAATCAAAGTTTGAATATGAATATTACCTTGAATAAGAAAGATAACCTACTGTATATAACAAAGGTTTCTTGATCTTAGATGATTACTTGGAATGGATTAGAAAGCTTGGAAGTAAATTAGTAAACTTGAAGGGATTTTTGAAGTGTTCTTGAAGTGTTCTTCCTATGATGATTATAGCTTGATTCTTGAAGTGATTTTTTGATGAAGATGATGATTAACTACTGGAAAAATACGTTCATAATAGTGTGTGTGTGTTGAGAGAGAATTAGAAAGAGAATTGGAAGTGAAATGGAGTGAATGATGAGTGGTAATTGGTGAGTGGTGAGTGGGGTTAAAAGGAGTTCTAGTTAGTTGACTAGCTCATGGTAGAAGTTAAAATTGATTAGTCATACATGACATAATCAAGAGTGGAATCTCATGCTAGTTCCTATTGGTATATACCCATAGTAAGTACTTTTTGAAGCTGTGTATAATACGGGTAAGAATACGACTAGAATTCTTGATGAAAGAAAAGAATGGGAAAGTATCTGTAACCATTTTCGTTAAGTATGAGTGTTTTGATATATGTCTTGAAGTCTTCCAAAAGTATTTTAATACATCTAAATACACTACATGTATATACATTTTAACTGAGTCGTTAAGTCATCGTTAGGCGTTACATGTAAGTGTTGTTTTGAAACCTTTAGGTTAACGATCTTGTTAAATGTTGTTAACCCAATGTTTATAATATCAAATGAGATTTTAAATTATTATATTATCATGATATTATCATGTATGAATATCTCTTAATATGATATATATACATTAAATGTCTTTACAACGATAATCGTTACATATATGTCTCGTTTAAAAATCATTAAGTTAGTAGTCTTGTTTTTACATATGTAGTTCATTGTTAATATACTTAATGATATGTTTACTTATCATAGTATCATGTTAACTATATATATATATCCATATATATGTCATCATATAGTTTTTACAAGTTTTAACGTTCGTGAATCACCGGTCAACTTGGGTGGTCAATTGTCTATATGAAACATATTTCAATTAATCAAGTCTTAACAAGTTTGATTGCTTAACATGTTGGAAACATTTAATCATGTAAATATCAATCTCAATTAATATATATAAACATGGAAAAGTTCGGGTCACTACAATATACCCCTGCTATTGACTCACCCGTACGAGTCATCCATCACATGTACGAGTTGGCTTCATCAGCCGTACGGGTGATCACTCACTCGTGTCTTCTCATTCAGGTTATAATTATGACTTAGCTCAGCATCAACCGTGCGTATGAGCCTGTTAGCCGTACGAGTGATGCTTCACTCGTACCTATGACTAAGTCTAACATAGTCAAACATCCGTATCGCATTCCTGCAGTACCTGTAACCACATACAAACACAGATATGATAATAACGAGCGATCATGGTATCCATAAACTGAAGTACTAATCACAAACGTAGGCAAGATGTCTAGGGACTTACAGAACATGCATTAACAACTCCCCCTAGGACCTAGAACATCGATTACAATAAAGTAAACGTTCGTGAAATACACATAAGTCCAAAAGTAGCATCAGTCTAATATCAATTACATATCCATATTCTCTCTCTCTCTCTCCAAAATACATCATCATCAAAAATAAAAACAAACAAAATTACAAACTAGCATCACAGTATTCGACACACATCAACTGGCTTAAACTTGGTTTGAGCTTTGAGCATCACTTTCTTTGTTGAGGTATGCATAGAGGACATCGATCACACGTTGATATCTCATAGCTTCCTCCTTTCGATCATCTTTGAATGTAATGTGATGGCGGTGAAGAGTCTCCACATCAAATCTTGACAAGTTCCTCAGCCATATAGGATCTAGAATCCTCACATTGTCGAACTGTATGCTTCCATCATCCTTCTCAATTGCACTCAAGATTACTGCTTCCTCTGAAAATTCATCAAAGAACCACCAACTGAAGTTTTTACAGATATCCTTGGGTAATGGCATCAAGGGAGATTGTTTCATATACTTAGCTGGACGGAACTTAGCAACACGAATAGGTCCTCCCTTAGAATTTTTCTTTGTCGGGTGTATGGAAAACCTAGCGGCCGTTGACTTAAAGATGTCCCATTTCCCTGTCTTATACTCATATCTGAGTTTTCTCTAAAACAACCTGGAAAGGTCACAATCTTCAGCGTTCAACATCTTCAGCTTAGCAAGTTACATGATCTCGAAGTCCGGTAGAGTTTTGAAGTGGCTAGGACGTGCCATATAATCTCCTTGAAGTAACCCCAGCTTAGTGTTTTACCCTTGGAATACTTCTTGGTTCTCTTTCCTTTCTCATAGAAACTAACAAACTTCGGCTCGAGCTCTGGCTTATCTACTTGATCAGGGTTAACAACGTTCTGTCTCCACCAACTCTGGCGATCTTCGTCTTCCTTAACGTTTCTGTTTACCTTAACCCTATCTCGTACAAACCAATTCTTAATCTCATTCCATCCCTCGGCCTTTGCTTGTTCGGCTCAGAGTTTCTTATCTTTCAATTCAGTTTCTTTTCTTTCTTTTTCAACGAGCAGTTTCTCTTGTCGGATCTTCTTGTTTCTTTCTATTATAACATCCACTTCTTTCACTTATTCTTTGTATACCTTCCTCGCCTTTTCTAACTCAATTAAGTTCTTTCTTTTCTCTTCACAGCTCAGATTGAAGAAGTCACTTAAGGTGTTGAGTGACGGATGCGAGTATGGCTCAAGCGAAGGCATAACAATCTCAACTTCTTTTTCTTCTTCATCATCAGATTCTGTCACAAATTCGTCCTCGGATTCAATAATCACATCCTCTTTAACACTTTCCTTACCAACAGAATCCTCACTCTTCTCATCAGCAAACAAATTATCAAAATCACTTAAGTTGATATTTTGGATTGATTCGGGAGGGATTTCATCAGCTGGCTCTTCTTGTGGGGCCTTGCTTTCAGCTTCAACTGACTCTGCATTCTCTGTATCATTTTCACTGTCATATGCCAGAGCAGCAAGCTGTTCCAATGGAAAATTACTTGGTGGAACGTCCCCCTTTTCTGCATCATTAAAAACATTTGAATAATTCATATAATATTCAGCAGTAAAGACCTCACCATATTCATTAAAACTTCGAATAGGTATCACTAATGGTATATCAAAAGAGGGTCCTCCAGTTCCAGCATCTTCTTCTTCATCTCTTTCATCACCTTCTCCCAAATCAGAAGAATACTCTTCTCCTTTCTCCTTAATCAACTTTGTTTTACCCGTGGTAAGCTATTCGATTCTTTCATTCAACTTCTTCATCTTCTCCCTGTTCTAACTCTTAATCACCGAAAACTTCTTCTTCAATTTATCTGTTCTTTCCTTCTGACAGTCCAGTCTATCAGATAACCTCTTGTTCTCTTCCACAAACGAATCAACCTGAGGGGTTGTTGTTGCAAGTTTAGGTATGGTAACAGCAACTCTTGCATCCTTCATAAACCCGGATGGTTTCCTCTGAGGCTGTTGTTTTGAACCTCCCTGTGATGATTTCTGGGGTGAATCATAAGAATACTTCGTTCTTTTCTCCTTCTTTTTCAGTTGCTCTGTGGGCATAGGTGAAATGTCACGTTCATATTGATTATAAACGTTCCATATTAATTGATTTCGTTGCGAGGTTTTGACCTCTATATGAGACGTTTTTCAAAGACTGCATTCATTTTTAAAACAACCATAACCTTTATTTTATCAATAAAGGTTTCAAAAGCATTACGCAGATTATCAAATAATGATAATCTAAAATATACTGTTTACACACGACCATTACATAATGGTTTACAATAGAAATATATTACATCGACATATGTTTCTTGAATGCAGTTTTTACACAATATCATACAAACATGGACTCCAAATCTTGTCCTTATTTTAGTATGTAACAGCGGAAGCTCTTAGTATTCACCTAAGAATAAACATGCTTTAAACGTCAACAAAAATGTTGGTGAGTTATAGGTTTAACCTATATATATCAAATCGTAACAATAGACCACAAGATTTCATATTTCAATACACATCCCATACATAGAGATAAAAATCATTCATATGGTGAACACCTGGTAACCGACATTAACAAGATGCATATATAAGAATATCCCCATCATTCCGGGACACTCTTCAGATATGATATAAATTTCGAAGTACTAAAGCATCCGGTACTTTAGATGGGGTTTGTTAGGCCCAATAGATCTATCTTTAGGATTCGCGTCAATTAGGGTGTCTGTTCCCTAATTCTTAAATTACCAGACTTAATAAAAAGGGGCATATTGGATTTCGATAATTCAACGATAGAATGTAGTTTCACGTACTTGTGTCTATTTTGTAAATCATTTATAAAACCTGCATGTATTCTCATCCCAAAAATATTAGATTTTAAAAGTGGGACTATAACTCACTTTCACAGATATTTCCTTCCTCGGAAATAAGAATTGGCCACGGATCTATTCACGAACCTATACAAATATGTACGTATATATCAAAGTATGATTAAAATATAATTACAACCATTTTTATTATGTTTTAAAGATTTGAGTGTATTAAGTCAGCTGTCCTCGTTAGTAACCTACAACTAGTTGTCCACAGTTAGATGTACAGAAATAAATCGATATATAATATCTTGAATCAATCCACGACCCAGTGTATGCCCCTCTCAGGCTAGATCACAACTCAAAGTATATATATTTTTGGAATCAACCTCAACCCTGTATAGCTAACTCTAACATTACTGCATATAGAGTGTCTATGGTTGTTCCAAATAATATATATACATGGGTCGATATGATATGTCAAAATATTTGCATACGTGTCTATGGTATCCCAAGATTACATAATATATTAGAATACATGTATAATACAATATAAGTTAGCTAGGATATGATTTGTATAGATTTGTTAAACATTTCCCGTAGCTAAAAAGATCAAAAATATCCAATCTTGTTTTACCCATAACTTCTTCATTTTAAATCCGTTTTGAGTGAATCAAATTGCTATGGTTTCATATTGAACTCTAATTTAAGAATCCAAACAGAAAAAGTATAGGTTTATAGTCGGAAATTTAAGTTACATGTCAATTACTAAAGAGGTAGTCATTTTCGTCGAAAGAACGACATCTTGATGACCATTTTGAAAAACATACTTTCACTTTGAGTTTAACCAAGATTTTTGGATATAGTTTCATGTTCATATGAAAAATTATTTTACCAGAAAAACAACTTTTAAATCAAATTTTATCATAGTTTTTAATTATCCAAACCAAAACAGCCCCCGGTTTCACTACCACGGCGTATATCCGATTTTATGGTGTTCATCGTGTTTCCAGGTTTTAAATCATTAAGTTAGCATATCATATAGATATAGAATATGTGTTTAGTTGATTTTAAAAGTCAAGTTAGAAGGATTAACTTTTGTTTGCGAACAAGTTTAGAATTAACTAAACTATGTTCTAGTGATTACAAGTTTAAACCTTCGAATAAGATAGCTTTATATGTATGAATCGAATGATGTTATGAACATCATTACTACCTCAAGTTTTCTGGATAAAACTACTGGAAATGAAAAAAATGGATCTAGCTTAAAAGGATCCTTGGATGGCTTGAAAGTTCTTGAAGCAGAATCATGACACGAAAACAGTTCAAGTTAGATTTTCACTCGAAATAAGATTGTTATAGTTGTAGAAATTGAATCAAAGTTTGAATATGAATATTACCTTGAATTAGAAAGATAACCTACTGCAAATAACAAAGGTTCCTTGATCTTAGATGATTACTTGGAATGGATTTGAAAGCTTGGAAGTAGACTTGCAAACTTGGAAGTATTCTTGATTTTTATGAAACTATACTTATGGAATTTATGAAGAACACTTAGAACTTGAAGATGGAATTTGAGAGAGATCAATTAGATGAAGAAAATTGAAGAATGAAAGTGTTTGTAGGTGTTTTTGGTCGTTGGTATATGGATTAGATATAAAGGCTATGTAATTTTATTTTAATGTAAATAAGTCATGAATGATTACTAATATTTTTGTAATTTTATGAGATATTTCATGCTAGTTGCCAAATGATGGTTCTCACATGTGTTAGGTGACTCACATGGGCTACTAAGAGCTGATCATTAGAGTGTATATACCAATAGTGCATACATCTAAAAGTTGTGTATTGTACGAGTATGAATACGGGTGTATACGAGTAGAATTGTTGATGAAACTGAACGAGGATGTAATTGTAAGCATTTTTGTTAAGTAGAAGTACTTTGATATGTGTCTTAAAGTCTTTCAAAAGTGTAAGAATACATATCAAAACACAACATGTATATACATTCTAATGGAGTCGTTAAGTCTTCGTTAGTCGTTACATGTAAGTGTTGTTTTGAAACCTTTAAGTTAACGATCTTGATGTTATGCGAGGTGTATATAAAATAGCTTTATATTTTACAAAGAAATACTATTAAATACGATACAATTTTACACAAGATATTTATTTATTTATTGAATGGATATACTTAAACCTTGCTACAACACTTATAAGCAGTGTACCTAATCGTACAGTCGTGTAGTTTTTAGTAAGTCCGGTTCGTTCCACAGGGAATCTTTTTCACAAAGCTTAACGCTGTATTAGTTTAAATTTATAAAAATACAAATATATATATATATATAAGTAATATTATTATTATAAAGGGGGTTTTTTACCGTTTAATGACCGGTTTGTCGATTTTAAAACTTTAGTCGCAGTTAAAACCAAATGTAAAATATTAAATAAAAGACTTAATTTAAAGCGTAAAGTAAATAACGATAATGAAATTACGAATAATAAAAGTGCGATAAAATAAACTTGCGATAATTAAAAAGTACGATAATTAAAAGTGCAATTAAATATAATAACAATAAATAAAAGTGCTATAATTAGAAGTGCAATTAAATATAAAATAAAGGAAATTAAATATGAAATAAAAGAATTATGCTTATTTAAACTTCCGTAATCATGATGTTTGATGTGTTGATTTTAGTTTTATGCCCATGGGTTAATTGTTCTTTGTCCTGGATTATTTAATATGTCCATACGGATTTGTCCATAATATTCCATCAGTCATAAATATAAAGAGCAAAAGCCTTCGTCAAATTATTCTTATTCCCGAAGTCAAATATTCTAACTAATTGAGGATTCGAATTGTAACAAGGTTTTAATACTTTGTTTAATGAATACACCAGGTTATCGACTGCGTGTAAACCAAGGTTTTACTACTTTGTTAACAATTACACCAATTACCCTTGAATGTAATTCACCCCTGTTTCAACAAGTCTATTAACTATTAACCCAGTTCCGTGTCCGATAAAATGAATAATTATTGGTATTTATAGATATCCCGCCCACCGTACCCAGTCAAGCGTATGTGGTTATATATAAATACATCGAATTATAAGTTTGTATATTAAATTAACAAGGTATTGTTTAGTTAATATAAAACCCATTAATAGCCCATAGTCTAATTTCCACAAGTGTCGTTTTTTTTATCCAAACCCCAATTATGGTACAAAGCCCAATTACCCAATTTTAGTAATTAGCCCAACATCATGATTACTTCGGTATTAAATAAGCATAATAATAACTTAGCTACGAGACATTAATGAAAATAATATAAACATAACTTACAATGATTAAAAATAGCGTAGCTTTACACGAACAGAATTTCGACTTACACCCTTACAACATTCGCTAACATACCCTTATTATTAGGATTTAAAATTAAAATTAAAATTAAAATATAAATATAAATATAAATATTACGTATATAGATAGAGAGATTGATATATTGATTTTTTTTACGATCAGAATGCGCGAGCTTTATAGGCAGTTTCAATATTTGGGGCTCCGCGACTCGCGGCCCTTTTCTTCTTCAAACTCCGCGAGTCACGGAGATCATTTTTACAGCTCACCCACATTTGGCTCTTTGTTTGCCGATGATTTATTTTATAAATATAATATATATATAATTAATATAATTAATTATATATTATATTATATTTATATACATAGTTAACTTGTAATTTTTAGTCCGTTGCGTCGAGCGTTGAGAGTTGACTCTGGTCCCGGTTCCGGATTTTCGAACGTCCTTGCGTACTATTTTATATCGTGTACTTTGCGTTTTGAATCTTGTACTCTTGTAATTTCGAGACGTTTTTTATCAATAATTGGAACCTCTTTGATTGTATTTTGTACTTTTGAGCTTTTTGGTCGTTTGCGTCTTCAATTCGTTGAGTCTGTCTTTTGTCTTCACCTTTTAATATTTAAACGAATATCACTTGTAAATAGAACATTTGCAACTAAAAGCTTGTCTTTCTTGGGGAATAATGCTATGAAATATATGTTCGTTTTTAGCATTATCAAATATTCTCACACTCGAGCGTTGCTTGTCCTCAAGCAATATAGTCTTGAAATACTAGAATCACTTCTTTATTCTTCACACTTTGTACATCAGTGATTTCTATACGGCGGTATAAACAATGGTAGTAACGATATGGTTTACAGTCCCACATGACTATAAAAATTTAGATCCATTAAGGAAACTGGATCTTTATGAAAACATTTGATCTTTTGAAAATTAAATCTAGTTTTTACCCTAGATAAGTTTTTCGGAATAACCATTTACCGGTGTTTGCAAATTATTTTTGTGGGTTTGGTGGGTTTCATATTTGAAAATTTTAGCTCAAAACTTATGGTTTTGTGTCACCCACTTGCTCACCTTGTATTTGGAAAGCAACACGTCCAGTTTACTTGTCCCGTATATTACCTTTCGGCAAACTACCGTCCGGTTGTAAAGGAAAGCGTTGAACAAGCAACTGTTAAGGCAATGTCCCCTGACATGCCGTTAATTATGGTCTATAACGTGTCGGACGCAATTACTATCCTTGGTAGGAGCAATAGTAAAGCTCACCCTTATAATTTTCCGGTCTGGCACAAGGTCCTGTCTTTGACCATGCTATGCAACCACCGTTCTTAAGATTGACACCCGATTTGGTTCAGGTGACCTAATGAATTCCAGGTGAATTCCTAGGATTTTACGTTCAATGGTAATGAACGCATTGAAAATGGGTTTTTAAAAAACAAATCGGTTTGTAATTTTGATCAAAATATTTTCTCGTTCAGGCTCGAGTTTAGATATCATTGAATTCCATGAGTTTGTAATTCTCAATCTTTAAGGTCAATCTCAAGGATTGAGTAATATCAGGCTTAAAAGCTGATTTTTTATCTTTTAAGGAGATTATCCTTTCTAGGGATCTGATTCATTAGTCTTATCTAGCTAATTTGCACGGTGCCCCCCCCCCCCATTGTACGAGATAAATCCTTCTCATGGTTAGGATAAATCTGACCACTTGGCGACCCTGTTTAATGCTGAGGTCCGTGGATTTCCTGCTGATTTTAGTGATGACTTTTCTAGATTTTTCGTCAACCTACAGCTGGTCTGAACGACAACTTCCTGACCTAAATCAAGAAGCGCGTTTCTTTTTCGGAAGACTTTACTTCCTTTTAATGATGGAATTGATTCATCGTGTAGATCCATCTTTCTTACAGTAAATCAGGTAAAACTTTTTAGTTTAGTCCAAAGCAAAAGTATTTTCAGTTATTTGTACAGAAATATGTGACATATGTTTAAAATATCTTGGTAAATTTTCCCACACTTGGCTTTTATTTTCCTTTTTATTGTCCTCTATTCCATTTTAAATGAATTTTAACATTTTGGTTTGTTTCTCAATTTATGTCCTTTCCGAGGTAACAATAATTTCGGTGTTAAGACCTAGTTTTATCGTCCATAAATATGTATAAACATGATTTTGAGTTCATTTAGTTGAAAATTTTGAAAATTTTTACTAGAATTGGGTAGTCAGTATATAAGACTAGGGCTGTTCTTTATTATCAGAGAGCACTAGATTCTAATACAACTACTACTTTACTAGTATTTCTAATGGTAACCAAGTGTATAAAGTAAAAATTTTAAAATCCGAAAGAATTTAACCCCTTCCCACACGTAAGATCTTGCAATGCCCTCATTTGCAAGAAATCAGTAACAATTTAAATTATTGAGGGTGATTTGTGTGAAAATGATTAAATTTTACCAAAGTTTCCAAACAAATTTGTGTTTGCTTGCTGAATGATAAATGGTGCATATCATTTGTTCATTCCGTCTTGTTGTTATTTCACATATATTTTGCATCTTGTCGTCAAAATTAGTTGCTTTTGCTGAACTTAATGCCAGTCTTTGAAAATGCGTTGTTTTACCCTGTTGTGTACATAAGATAAACTGCAAACATATATACATATTTTTGAAGTTTGGTATATTACCCCACATTCAAAAATTATTAAAATCTAATAATAAAATTTAGAAAATAATAAAACTATTACAAATCCAACATAAGTATTAAATGTATCAACATTACAAATAATAAAATAAAAAAAAAACTAAGTAGACTAGGGATGATACTGATACCAGAAGGGGTTCCATGCATAACCATATGTGCTATAAAATGCTTCGGCTGGGTTATACGTAGGATACGGTGGTTGGATCTCTATAGACCAGGGAGGGAATATGGGCGATGGAGTAGGAATATAGTTTCTACCTATATGTTGGCAATAAGCTATGATTTGGTTTTGATGAACTTGCCAATCTTCAAATGCTCTATGTCTAGCATTTTCATACTCTTGTGAAGCTATAAACCTTTGCATTTCTGCCATTTCATTTCCCCCTCCTACATTACCTTGCTGTTGGTTTCTCTCAACCTGTGGATGTCTACCATTATATCGTACTGCGGCATTATTTCGCCTCTTCAAAACTTTTGCACCATGGTATACATTTAAACCTATTGTATCTCGGGGTTCTGGTTCTTCGATTAGTAATCCCCTCCGACTTATATCCACACCGAGATATTCAGCAATCAAAGTAATAAATATACCACCTCCTATTATGCTATGCGGTCTCATCTCCCTAACCATAAATGATAAATAATAACCCACACAATAAGGTATACTTACAGCGCTTTGTGGGTCTCGAATACACATGTGGTAAAACAAATCCTGTTCATTTACCTTTTCCTTGTTCTTACCTCGTTGTGTAATCGAATTGGCTAAAAACCTATGAATTACTCTTAATTCAGCTCTATCCCCCTTTAAATCGGTGATGGCTAGTCATTTGACTCCATACACCATGCGTATCAAAATTTTCGTCTATCTTTCTACCATTTAGTATCAACCCTCTACAATCGGCAGATGCTAGCTCCTCAGGCGTATATATACGTAAAGCCTGAGCCATGTCTAGTAAAGACATGTGGCGCATCGAACCTCCTAACAAAAATCTAATAAAAGATCGATCGGTTAAACTAGCTACCCGATCATTTAATTCTATACTACATAACAATTCTTCATACCATACTTTATATACAGGTCTACGCATGTTGAATAACCGTACCCAATCGTTAAAAGTAGAATTACCATACCTCTGTGCAAGTAATTCCCTAATTGGCCCGGTCAATTCTATAGCTTCTAATGGTCCCCATTCTATGGCCCTAGGTACTTCAACTGATAATCTATCCAAAGTCTGTCAAATCTCATGTTCGGGTGTAAATCTTCCAAGTGCATATCAGAAAATGTCATGACTGGATGAGGTATATCCTGTTTGTAGTAGTTATCCACCTCCTGTTGTTCCGTATTCTCAGCAGGAGCATTGCGAGCTTGGGATGAAGATTCACCCCTTTCAGTCTGCAAAGCACATCAAACACAATTTTTGTGCATCCAAATATGCATTAGTGTCAGCAAAATCATCAATCAAAATAATTACAATGACATGTCCAATTTATATCAAACTTAAGATCATTTTCATATTTTTATCAAATCTACACTTTTTCAAATAAGCATATACGAAAATGATCACCAAGTTCATAAGCATTCAACTCAAATAATATATCAAAATAATCATCACTAGCAATTAAACAAGTTTAAAATGGCATTATCTCTCAAAAATCAAGTTCATGAATTTTTAGACTTGAAAAAGTCCACTTTAATTCTCAAAATCATGTTTAGGCTCAAAGTTTGGATCATTTAACTACCTAAACATGTTACACTACTTAATTTAGCAACAATTCATGGCAAAAATCGGCCATAACCTGTTTATATCAAAAAGCCCCAAATTTGCTCAAGAACACAAACCCTAGATTACTCAAAATTTGAAGTTTAAGGCTTCTAATCATGTTAAATAGCATCAATCTAGGTTATACAAGCATAATACATAAACAATTTAAGCATAATTACACTAAAAAACATCAAAATCAAATTGGGTATAAAATTGCTCAAGAACACCAATTTTCAGATTAAATGGTGTTTAGGTGTAGAAATTTACCGTTTTTCTTGAGTAATTCCTTGATAGCATCCTTCTTAACATGATTTTAGTAAAAGATTTGATGATTATTGGCCAAAAATTGTGAATTTGGGAGGTCTTTTTCGGGTTTTTTCGCAGTATTTTTGTGTTGTAGTGTGCAACTGAGCTGTTCTTTACGTTTTTATTTTTTTCTGGGTTTTGGTCCCTCCGCGAGTCGCGGTGTTTGACCCTTCAAACTCCGCGAGTCGCGGAGTTTGTATTTTTTTTTATATATATCTTATACTAATTAAAACAATTAAGTAATTAATTTTAAAATTTTGTTTCCCTTGTTATTTAGGGCGAGGTCGTTTCAAATCGATGTCCTAGTCCGTCCTTTGACAAAATTTTAAAATTTGTCTTTTTGTAGCGATTGTTTTAAAAGCTAAGATTTTTAGGTTTTTTTTAATGTTTTTGGCATACTTTAATTCAATAAGATTAAAAATAATGATAATAAAAGTTCTCGTCCCTCCCTTGGGTAAAGCAATTTCGGTTCAATAACCTAGTCTTCAACTTACGACGAATTTTAAAAATCATATTTTTAACTTAATGAGATAAAGTAAATTTTTGTTTTTAAATTCACACCAACTTAAATTAAAAATACATAAAATTCAAAATTAATATTAAAAATTCACACTAAACTTAAAATTTGAAATGCATAAAATTAAAAATTCATATTTTAAAAATTAAAAATTCACACCAAACTTAATTTAAAAATTCATATTATAAATTCACACCAAACTTATATTAATTTTTCAAATATTTACAATTTTAAATATATTGATTTTACAAAGTTTACAATATTAATTTAAGATTTATATATTAATTTTAAAAACATGGTAAAAATAAAATTAAAAATCTTTTTGGCTTTTTATCCCACTTTAATCAATCAAATATTATCAAAAATATGCGCCCCTCTTTTCGGTAAAGTAATTTCGGTTCCATGACCTAATTTAACTCATGATGAATTTTTGAAATATTTCCACCATGTTAACACAATACCTGTGAAGGTATGCGTAGCGTACTTCACTTTGTCTCCTTCAGCACACTTACTTATGGCAAACATCGATTCAACTTTCTCGGTCCACTGTTTCAATCCGATTGGTCCTTCGGTCCCATCAAATTCTGAAGGTTTGCAGGCAGTGAATTCCTTGTCGGAGCATCCTACACGATTTCTTGCACCGTTAGATGTATTGCTAGATTCAGAGTTATTGTTGGTATGTAGCGCGACCTGTACTGCGGCTATGTTTGAAGCAAGAAAGGCACGAAATTCCTCTTCGCTCATATTCAAGGTGTGTCGAGTAGTCGGTGCCATTTCCTTCAAAATAGTCAACTGAAACAAGTTAATAATACAGAATATTAAGAGTAGTCAATAGTATCTCGTAGCAAAATATGAACTCATTTATAAAAGCTTTTTCTTCATATTAGCATTTTATAAGTTTAAATTCGGGTACTACCTACCCGTTAAGTTCATACTTTGTAGCTAATATACAATTCAACTACCACAATTCCATATGAATAACTGATTATAATAATATATCACATACAAATATTTTTCAAACTTACAACTTCGCTATATTACATATAACATGAAATATAGTACACTATGATACAGGACAGTTTTGAAGATAAATCTAGTTAATACGCAAGTTGTTCAGCAAAGGAAATAAAGACACGTAATTCATAAGTCCAGAAACAAGTCATGCATTCTGGTTTTACTAAGACGACTTCCCATCCTTGGTCTTGTGGAAAATAACCGTTATGACCATTGGCTAGGCAGCATGTTGTAATATCGTCAAAAGGACGAGGGTTTCGTAATGTCCAACAGCCTCGTAATAATCTAAAAACCTTGTTTCTTACCCCAACTACTGAATCCGTCATTTGTGGGAAAGTTTTATTTAAAAGCTGCAATCCGATGTTCTTTTTCTCACTTTGGTAAGAAGCGAACATCACTTACCTGTAAGCATAACATGCTTGTTTATGTTGCATGTTAGAAGCTCTTTCTAATTCACGAAATCCTATGTTGGGATATGTTGAGTCAAAATAGGTTCTTAACCCGTAGCGTAAAATTGCATTTGGTTCCCCGCATTTAAAGCTTTAAAGAAAACACAGCGTAACTTAAAGTCTCCCCAATGTGATATACCCCACCTATCAAAGGAAAGCCTTTTATAAACTAAGGCATTTCTGGAAAGTCTTTCAAATGTTTGACAAGTTAATTTCGCCATAACTAAATGTGCTGATGAATTCTGACCGACTCTAGACAAGATTTCCTCAATCATATCCTCTGGTAGGTCTTCTAAAATATTCGGTTGTCTACCCTTAACGTCCATTTTGTTTTTATACTGTAAAATGGACAAGGATTAGATTCGTAATAACAAACAATACAAGCAATTTTTACATAGAACATAAAAGTACAAGCACACTACAATACATTTATTACACAACATGCTCACACCCCTCTAATCTGAATCACTTGTTTCTTCTTCTTCGGACTTGGTTCTTTTTCCTAATTTTCTAGGGATATATGATGTTCCTCTAATACGAGCCGTCGTTTTCCACATTGGTTTAGAAAAACCTGGTGGTTTAGAGGTTCCCGGGTTATTGTCATGATATTGAAAATACGGATGTTGACGGTACATATAAAGTTCATCGGGGTCGGAATCAGATTTCTCTATTTTGATGCATTTTCCCTTATTATTTTCTTTTGCCTCATTAAATTGGGTAGGGGTAATTTCTATAACATCATCGGAATCCTCATCAGGATCTGATTCATCAGAAAATTGGTAATTTTCCCAATATTTTGCTTTCTTAGCGGAAACACCATTGACCATTATTAACTTTGGTCCATTGGTTGAGGATTTTCTTTTATTTGACCAGTTTTCTGTGGTTCCTACTATTCCCCCCTCCGGAACCTCTTCTTCTTCTAGTTCCTCTTCTTCCGGTTCCTCTTCTTCCGGTTCCATTTCCTCTTCTTCCGGTACTTCGGGAACTTGTGAATCTTGCCAATATATATTTGACTCTTCGTTATTATTAGGTGAGTCAATGGGATTTGTGCTAGAGGTAAACATTTATCACACAATATCAAACATGTTAAGAGATTAATATATCACATAATATTTACATGTTAATAATATATAGTTTCCAACAAAAATGTTAAGCAATCATTTTTAAAGAAAACACGGTCGAAGTCCAGACTCACTAATGCATCCTAACAAACTCAATAAGACACACTAATGCAAATTTTCTGGTTCTCTAAGACCAACGCTCGGATACCAACTGAAATGTCCGTTCATATTGATTATAAACGTTCCATATTAATTGATTTCGTTGCGAGGTTTTGACCTCTATATGAGACGTTTTTCAAAGACTGCATTCATTTTTAAAACAACCATAACATTTATTTTATCAATAAAGGTTTCATAATCATTATGTAGATTATCAAATAATGATAATCTAAAATATACTGTTTACACACGACCATTACATAATGGTTTACAATAGAAATATATTACATCGACATATGTTTCTTGAATGCAGTTTTTACACAATATCATACAAACATGGACTCTAAATCTTGTCCTTATTTTAGTATGCAACAGCGGAAGCTCTTAGTATTCACCTGAGAATAAACATGCTTTAAACGTCAACAAAAATGTTGGTGAGTTATAGGTTTAACCTATATATATCAAATCGTAACAATAGACCACAAGATTTCATATTTCAATACACATCCCATACATAGAGATAAAAATCATTCATATGGTGAACACCTGGTAACCGACATTAACAAGATGCATATATAAGAATATCCCCATCATTCCGGGACACCCTTCGGATATGATATAAATTTCGAAGTACTAAAGCATCCGGTACTTTGGATGGGTTTGTTAGGCCCAATAGATCTATCTTTAGGATTCGCGTCAATTAGGGTGTCTGTTCCCTAATTCTTAAATTACTAGACTTAATAAAAAGGGGCATATTCGATTTCGATAATTCAACCATAGAATGTAGTTTCACGTACTTGTGTCTATTTTTTAAATCATTTATAAAACCTGCATGTATTCTCATCCCAAAAATATTAGATTTTAAAAGTGGGACTATAACTCACTTTCACAGATATTTCCTTCCCCGGAAATAAGACTTGGCCACGGATCGATTCACGAACCTATACAAATATGTACATATATATCAAAGTATGATCAAAATATAATTACAACCATTTTTATTATGTTTTAAAGATTTGAGTGTATTAAGTCAGCTGTCCTCGTTAGTAACCTACAACTAGTTGTCCACAGTTAGATGTGTTGTTGTTTAACAAGTTCAAAATTACTTAAACCATTTTAAATAGCAAAATTAGTGGAAGCATGTAATTACCATTTTAGAACATGTTATACTTTAACCAATTAAAGTTAAATCCCAATTAGGATCAAGTTATGAAATATACTTACAAACTACAAGCAAGAAAAGAGTTTGTACCTACTCTAAGCTTGTTGATAGATGATGATGAAGATGATGATGAATGGAGCTCCAAAACAATGAAACCTCAAGTTGTTATACCCCAAGCTTATCACCAACACCTTGTACTTTGGTTAGGATTTATTGACACTTGAATTTAGCTTCCAAAAACCAAATTAAGAACCCCTTTTCTCCCCTAATACCCCACGGTTTTTACAGCAGAAATGGGAGGAGAAAAAAATGCAGTTTTTTGATCACTTTTGATGTATTTGAATGTGTGTTGAGTCTCCAAGAAGTCCAAGTACATATGCACATGGGAATCCTTCAAGTAGCCACTCAAAATGCTAGTCAAATGCATGCATATTTGAGACTCCAATGCCACTCACTCAACAAATAATATAGAATATGTTTTATAAAAGAATTAGTTTTTATAAAAGTTAGATTTTATAAAATCTAATTTATAAAACTTCCATATAATTTTATGTACATTTTTAATATATAAAGTCCATTTATATAAAATGTAACATAAACTTATTAATTATTTACCTATAAATAATTAAATCCAATATATATAAATTATTCCATAATTTATATATATATATATATATACACATCAAGTAATATTTAAGAAAACCATCTTTCTTAAAGTTCAAGTGTTGCGTATTTGATCAATGAACCAATCGTTAAAATCAAATACGAATAAAGGTGTCGGTAAGCCTGTTATTAGGTATGACCCGACTTGGATCAAAACATATTAGCCACGTTAATTTAATATGTCTCTCGGGCATATGAAATACCTTCAATCTCCCACTTGCACGAGAAACATAAGAAATTAATGCAAATGATGGATACAGCCTAACACACCGTCCATCACCCCTAATATGTTATGACTTTGTGCCATTCAATAACATCATCCCTTTCGAGCTCCCTACTCGAACTGATATATGTAGGTGAATCTTTCATTATTTCCTTTCGTCCTAGATGTCATGTTAAATCTAAGAGATACAGAGTGATCACTCTCTTATAGATTTAACTTTTCAGGCCTTAGACATCTGACTCTCAACGAATAAGAGGGACAAATTCCATCTTGACTACATACGTCCTAGATATACACTTTGTAATATACCTGAGTTCTTCCTTATGTACTACCATGTTTCAGAATAGCAAAGGAAAGAATCAAGGCACAGTACTTGGTGAATATCCGAACCCAATATGTATCTCAGGTCAGAGGATACAATGATATTCGCCTTTACTCAAGATTACATGTGATCAACCACAAAGGCTCTATACAGTAATTCTTGAGAGCGGGTCTTCCAATATTTGTGTCCCACAAATATCTATGAACCTTGGTTGCCACCTTGCCCCACATTCAACCTATGAATGTATACCAATCCGAGTTCATAATAGTCTAAACCTCACATTTGTTCCCACAAATGTGATCGACTACGGAAATTTAGAATAATTGCTTATTCATGGATGAAATATGCAACATAGGAACATAACTCAAATAAATTAACACCATAGTTATATTAATGAGTTTGAATAATTTCGTTCCGGTACAATACATAAAATAGATCATATCCAATCACTAGAATATCGAAGCCCTAATGCACAAACATGTCCCTCATGTTTTGGCCCATGTAAAAGCTTCGTGAGTGGATCCGCAACATTATGATCTGTATGAACTTTGCGAATACATATCTTTCCTTTTTCAACTTCATCCCTTATGTAGTTGAATCTCCGCTCAATGTGACGAGTCTTTTGATGGGCACGAGGTTCCTTGATTTGAGCAATCGCACCCTCGTTGTCACAAAAGATCTCAAGAGGGTCCTGAATGGAAGGGACTACTCCTAAGTCGTCGATGAATTTCTTCATCCATGCAGCTTCCTGAGCTGCCAATGATGCGGCGATGTACTCTGACTCTGTAGTGGATAGAGCAACAACATCCTGTTTTGAACTCTTCCAAGAGACCGCACCTCCATTTAATGTAAAGACATAACCGGATTGTGATCGAGAATCATCTCGATCAGTTTGGAAACTCGCGTCTACGTAACCTTTTACAGCGAGTTCCTCCTCACCAGATCCGTATATTAGAAACATATCCTTAGTCCTTCTAAGGTATTTCAATATACTTTTAACAGCAATCCAATGACTGTTTCCTGGGTTGTTCTGGTATCTACTTGTCAAGCTTAGAGCGCATGCACATCCGGTCTAGTACATATCATTGCATACATGATAGACCCAATAGCAGATGCGTATGGGACTTTCTTCATTCTCTCTTGTTCATCTTTTGTGGTGGGGCACTGAGATGAACTGAGAACGGTTCCCTTTTGAATAGTACCAAACCTCTCTTAGAGTTTTCCATCTTGAACCTTTTCAAGATTTTATCAATGTATGTACTTTGACTTAAACCTATCAATCTCTTGGATCTATTCCTATAGATCCCTATCCCCAATATGTATTGTGCATCTCCAAGATCCTTAATGGAGAAGCAACTCTTTAGCCAAGTTTTGACTCCTTGCATTGTGGTAATATCATTCCCAAATAATAATATATCATCCACATATAGTACAAGGAATATGATAGTGCTCCCACTAGCTTTCTTATATACACAAGCTTCATCACCATTTTTAATGAAGCCAAATTTCTCGGCTTCCTCATTAAAACGATGATTCCACATTCTAGATGCTTGTTTCAATCCGTAGATTGACTTCTTTAACTTGCATACCCTTTTAGGATATTTTGGATCAACAAAACCTTCAGGCTGGACCATATAGACATCTTCCATAAGATATCCATTTAGGAAAGCGGTTTTGACATCCATTTGCCATATTTCATAGTCGTAGTGAGCAGCAATGGCAAATAATATCCTAATAGACTTTAGCATTGCCACTGGCGAGAAAGTTTCATCATAATCAACCCCTTGAGTTTGAGTGAAACCTTTTGCTACAAGTCTAGCTTTATATGTATCCAAGTTTCCATGTATGTCGGTTTTCTTCTTGAAAAGCCATTTGCAATCAACTAGCTTATAGCTAGGAGGTTGCTCAACAAGTTCCCACACTTGGTTTTCATACATGGATTGCATCTCTGCGTTCATGGCATCCTGCCATTTATCTTTATCAATCCTTGATAAAGCATCTTGGTAGTTTGTTGGTTCATCCAAATCAACCGTATAGCATCCATCTATGAGAAACCCATATCTCTCAGGAGGATTGCTAATCCTACCAGATCTACGAATGTCTTGTGTATTTCGATCATCCATTTGATCACTATCAACATTTTCATGTTGAGTGCTAGTGTTAACCAATTGTGTATCATCTACTTGATCTTGAACCTCTTCAAGATCTATCTTCCTTTCACTATTTCCTTCCATTAGGAACTTAGTTTCAAGGAATTCCGCCTTCCGAGCAACAAATACATTCTGCTCGGATGGATCATAGAAATAATATCCCATATCATCCTTGGGATATCCTATGAAGATACACTTCGTGGATCGAGCATTCAACTTATTAGGGACGTAACGCTTAGGATAAGCTTCACATCCCCATACTTTTAAGTATGATAGAGATGGAGGTTTACCAAACCACATCTCGTGAGGAGTTCGTTCCACTTTCTTGGTAGGGGCCATATTTAAAATACGAGCCGCAGAGCATAGACAATAACCCCAAAATGATAGAGGTAACGAGCTTCTTGCCATCATAGATCGAACCATATCCATTAGGGTTCGGTTTCTCCTTTCGGACACTCCATTAAGCTGAGGTGTTCCGGGTGGAGTAAGTTGTGAGATAATCCCACAACTCCTAAGATGATCTTGGAAAGCATCGCTTAGGTATTCACCTCCTCTATCGGTACGAAGTACCTTGATTGTCTTATTGAGTTGATTTTGTACTTCGTTTTGATATTCCTTGAATGCTTCAAAAGTTTCGTCCTTGTGTCTTAATAAGTAGACATATCCGAAACGACTGAAGTCATCAATGAAAGTAACGAAGTATCTTTCACCATTCCTAGCTATGGGCTTAAAGGGTCCACATACATCCGAATGTATTAATTCCAATAAGTCCTTAGCCCTTTCATAGGTCCCTTTGAAAGGTGCTTTAGTCATTTTTCCTTGTAAACAAGATTCACATACATCAAATGAGTCAAGTTCATTTGATTTCAAAAGTCCATTCTTTTGAAGTGTATGTATTCGATTCTTGTTTATGTGACCAAGGCGACAATGCCATAAGTAGGAATCACTCAAATCCCTTTTGAGTTTCTTGGTGCTAGTATGGTATATTGAGCTACTAGATGATGCATCATCATGAACCAATTCATAAATTCCATTTGAAGGCGAAGCCTTGAAATAGAATACATTATCTAAATAAATATGGATATCATCATTAACAAAATTAAGATTAAAACCACATTGTTTTAAGCGAGAAATAGAAATAATGTTTCTACACAAATCCGGAGCATACAAAACATTTTCTAAAATAAGTTCCAATCCGCTTGGAAGCTTCAAAACAAAATCTCCTTGAGCTTTAACATGCACCTTTGCACCATTGCCCATATAGAGACTTGATGTTCCCGCCATATGATCACTTCTTTTGAACCCCTGCAATGAATTGCAAATGTGAGTTCCACATCCAGTGTCTAATACCCATGTATTAGAAGAAGTAATACTAAGCTCTATATATACCATATATACATTACCTGAGGTTTGCCCTGCATCCCTCTTGTCCTTCAACTCCTTAAGATAGATCGGACAGTTTCGTTTCCAATGACCCATTTCACCGCAACCGAAACATGGGTCTTCCTTGGGGTTTGCCTTCTCGGCTACCTTTTGCTTCTTAGCCTTGTTGATGGTTGGGGTAACCATCTTCCCTTTCCCTTTGCATTGATAGGCGGGTCCTTTTCTCTTAGCCACCTTTGGCTTAGAGGTCTTACTTTTGGACCCACCTTGATCGATTGCTAACACGGGTAAAGCCCTTTTACCCATGCTAGTTTCCGCCGTTCTAAGCATACCGTGAAGCTCACCTATGCTCTTATCCATCCCATTCATATTGTAATTAATTACAAATTGATCAAACCTTTTTGATAGGGAGTTAAGGATAAGATCGGTGACTAACTCATTAGATATGTTTAGGTTAAGACGGTTAGCACGATCGATAAGGCTTTTCATCTTAAGTACATAAGATGAAACCGATTGGGTATCGTCCATACGACAAGCATGTAGCGCCCGAACCGTTTCGAATCGCTCGACACGCGCTTGTTGAAGGAACATCTCCTTCAATTGCGTTATCATGTCGTATGCACTATGATGCTCGAAATCCTTTTGGAGTTCGGGTATCATAGTCCCAAGCATTAAGCATGAGACTTGAAGGGAGTCATGTCAATACTTATCGTAAGAGGCCATTGCCTCCACATCATTCTCATCCGGTTGATCGGGAATGGGGTCCTCAAGCACATACATTTTATCCTCTTATTTGAGGACAATCCGAAGATTGCGGAACCAATCCATAAAGTTGGTATGGTTGAGTTTGTCTTTCTCTAAGAGAGACCTTAATGATAGGTGGTTTAGATTAAGTGGTGCGTTTGGAATGTTGTTGTTGTTATTGGCGGCCATCTACAAAATTAACAAAGTTCGTTTAAGTATCGATTTTAATTTAACATTCAATACCCTTTAAATCAAATTGAATTATTAAATTCTAGAATCCAACGGTAAACCAAATTTCGGTTAGGTGACCTTTATCCCGCAATTTGATTTAGCTAGGTAGTCAATAAATGACAATTGCAATCCATTTGAAACTTCTAGAGTATGGGATCATGCAATCCTTTTGCATGGCATATTTATCCCATCAACGCCTATTTGTTCCTCATGCTTCGGTGACCCTAAGTTCATGATTCCCAAATCAAGTCGTCCTACTTGTATAGACTTGTAAATTTAACATACATGTGGTTAGGTGACCTTTATCCCACAAGCATGCGAAATTTACCTTAATCATATTAGTTTGCTCATAATGGTTAGGTGACCTTTATCCCATCATGAGTTCCCTAATGCTTTTAAGTGTCACACAATAGGATGGCGTTTAACTTGTTTACCTCGTTAGTGAAAGGGATTTTGAGTTTTCGTTAATTCTAGTTTGAGAAAACTTTTATACCATACACCAACATGCATTTAGTGCATGGTACTTATGAAAAACCATTTTCATGTCTCGTAATTAAACCAATTACATGATATAAACCATTTTATATATATGATCCTTATCATGATCTTAATAACCGTTTATTAATGTCCTTTTAGCCATTTCAATTTAACCATTTTAAATTGTCGTTTTGCATGTGATTAATAACGTCTAATTTAACCAATTAAATTTTAGTTTTGTTTGTTGTTAACTTGTGTGATTAACTTGTAGCATACAAACATACAATCCACAATCATACAAGAAATTAAAACAACCACGCATGCAAAACAAAGATGTTCACAATCTAGCCATTTTGGTAGGCATTTGTTTAGCCGAAAACAAATGCCACCGGTTAAGGGGTTATAACACAAAGTAAGAGATTTCAAAATCTCCCACTCAATCTTGCATCCAAATGCTTCTTCATGTGTTCTTCAAGTCTTCATCATCTTCATCATTTTACAAAATATATCCTAATACATTTTGTCTAGAAAATGAAAATACAACCTAATCTATTTTACATACCAAATATAAAATAAATTACATAACCAAATGAATATTATTACAAACTAATTGAATAAATATTATTACAAACCATAAGAATGAATTAAATCAACCAAACATACATGCAACCATACACAAGGTCAAGGCTAAGATTGTGAACAACATGCAACCAAAATTTGAACCAAATAAAAGAGCCCAAAACCCATTTTGGGACTCCTATAATTCGGCCCAAAATTCACACCCACCCAAAACCATAAATTTTTGCATTTTACAATCATGCATGTACATAAAATGCAAAGTTATGGTGAGTTCAAAAACCATCTCGAAGCATATTTCAACAACTTCGGCTCTAGATACCATTGTTGTTGTTTAACAAGTTCAAAATTACTTAAACCATTTTAAATAGCAAAATTAGCGGAAGCATGTAATTACCATTTTAGAACATGTTATACTTTAACCAATTAAAGTTAAATCCCAATTAGGATCAAGTTATGAAATATACTTACAAACTACAAGCAAGAAAAGAGTTTGTACCTACTCTAAGCTTGTTGATAGATGATGATGAAGATGATGATGAATGGAGCTCCAAAACAATGAAACCTCAAGTTGTTATACCCCAAGCTTATCACCAACACCTTGTACTTTGGTTAGGATTTATTGACACTTGAATTTAGCTTCCAAAAACCAAATTAAGAACCCCTTTTCTCCCCTAATACCCCACGGTTTTTACAGCAGAAATGGGAGGAAAAAAAATGCAGTTTTTTTTTATCACTTTTGATGTATTTGAATGTGTGTTGAGTCTCCAAGAAGTCCAAGTACATATGCACATGGGAATCCTTCAAGTAGCCACTCAAAATGCTAGTCAAATGCATGCATATTTGAGACTCCAATGCCACTCACTCAACAAATAATATAGAATATGTTTTATAAAAGAATTAGTTTTTATAAAAGTTAGATTTTATAAAATCTAATTTATAAAACTTCCATATAATTTTATGTACATTTTTAATATATAAAGTCCATTTATATAAAATGTAACATAAACTTATTAATTATTTACCTATAAATAATTAAATCCAATATATATAAATTATTCCATAATTTATATATATATATATATACACATCAAGTAATATTTAAGAAAACCATCTTTCTTAAAGTTCAAGTGTTGCGTATTTGATCAATGAACCAATCGTTAAAATCAAATACGAATAAAGGTGTCGGTAAGCCTGTTATTGGGTATGACCCGACTTGGATCAAAACATATTAGCCACGTTAATTTAATATGTCTCTCGGGCATATGAAATACCTTCAAGATGTACAGAAATAAATCGATATATAATATCTTGAATCAATCCACGACCCAGTGTATACCCCTCTCAGGCTAGATCACAACTCAAAGTATATATATTTTTGGAATCAACCTCAACCCTGTATACCTAACTCCAACATTACTACATATAGAGTGTCTATGGTTGTTCCAAATAATATATATACATGGGTCGATATTGTAGTGACCCGAACTTTTCCATGTTTATATATATTAATTGAGATTGATATTTACATGATTAAATGTTTCCAACATATTAAGCAATCAAACTTGTTAAGACTTGATTAATTGAAATATGTTTCATATAGACAATTGACCACCCAAGTTGACCGGTGATTCATGAACGTTAAAACTTGTAAAAACTATATGATGACATATATATGGATATATATATATAGTTAACATGATAATATGATAAGTAAACATATCATTAAGTATATTAACAATGAACTACATATGTAAAAACAAGACTACTAACTTAATGATTTTTAAACGAGACATATATGTAACGATTATCGTTGTAAAGACATTTAATGTATATATATCATATTAAGAGATATTCATACATGATAATATCATGATAATATAATAATTTAAAATCTCATTTGATATTATAAACATTGGGTTAACAACATTTAACAAGATCGTTAACCTAAAGGTTTCAAAACAACACTTACATGTAACGACTAACGATGACTTAACGACTCAGTTAAAATGTATATACATGTAGTGTTTTAATATGTATTTATACACTTTTGAAAGACTTCAATACACTTATCAAAATACTTCAACTTAACAAAAATACTTACAATTACATCCTCGTTCAGTTTCATCAACAATTCTACTCGTATGCACCCGTATTCGTACTCGTACAATATACAGCTTTTAGATGTATGTACTATTGGTATATACACTCCAATGATCAGCTCTTAGCAGCCCATGTGAGTCACCTAACACATGTGGGAACCATCATTTGACAACTAGTATGAAATATCTCATAAAATTACAAAAATATGAGTAATCATTCATGACTTATTTACATGAAAACAAAATTACATATCCTTTATATCTAATCCATACACCAACGACCAAAAACACCTACAAATACTTTCATTCTTCAATTTTATTCATCTAATTGATCTCTCTCAAGTTCTATCTTCAAGTTCTAAGTGTTCTTCATTAATTCCAAAAGTTCTAGTTTCATAAAATCAAGAATACTTCTAAGATTGCAAGTTTACTTCCAAGTTTTCTAAATCCATTCCAAGTAATCATCCAAGATCAAGAAACCTTTGTTACTTACAGTAGGTTATCTTTCTAATACAAGGTAATAATCTATCTTATTCTCATTTCCAGTAGGTTTATCCAAGTAACTTGAGGTAGTAATGATGTTCATAACATCATTCAATTCATACATATAAAGCTATCTTATTCGAAGGTTTAAACTTGTAATCACTAGAACATAGTTTAGTTAATTCTAAACTTGTTCGCAAATAAAAGTTAATCCTTCTAACTTGACTTTTAAAATCAATTAAACACATGTTCTATATCTATATGATATGCTGACTTAATAATTTAAAACCTGGAAACACGAAAAACACCGTAAAACCGGATTTACGCCGTCGTAGTAACACCGCGGGCTGTTTTGGGTTAGTTAATTAAAAACTATGATAAAATTTGATTTAAAAGTTGTTATTCTGGGAAAATAATTTTTATTATGAACATGAAACTATATCCAAAAATTATGGTTAAACTCAAAGTGGAAGTATGTTTTCTAAAATGGTCATCTAGACGTCGTTCTTTCGACTGAAATGACTACCTTTACAAAAACGACTTGTAACTTATTTTTCCGACTATAAACCTATAATTTTTCTGTTTAGATTCATAAAATAGAGTTCAATATGAAATCATAGCAATTTGATTCACTCAAAACGGATTTAAAATGAAGAAGTTATGGGTAAAACAAGATTGGATAATTTTTCTCATTTTAGCTACGTGAAAATTGGTAACAAATCTATTCCAACCATAACTTAATCAACTTGTATTGTATATTATGTAATCTTGAGATACCATAGACACGTATACAATGTTTCGACCTATCATGTCGACACATCTATATATATTTCGGAACAACCATAGACACTCTATATGTGAATGTTGGAGTTAGCTATACAGGGTTGAGGTTGATTCCAAAATATATATAGTTTGAGTTTTGATCAATACTAAGATACGTATACACTGGGTCGTGGATTGATTCAAGATAATATTTATCGATTTATTTCTGTACATCTAACTGTGGACAACTAGTTGTAGGTTACTAACGAGGACAGCTGACTTAATAAACTTAAAACATCAAAATATATTAAAAGTGTTGTAAATATATTTTGAATATACTTTGATATATATATGTATATATTGTTATACGTTCGTGAATCAACCAGTGGCCAAGTCTTACTTCCCGACGAAGTAAAAATCTGTGAAAGTGAGTTATAGTCCCACTTTTAAAATCTAATATTTTTGGGATGAGAATACATGCAGGTTTTATAAATGATTTACAAAATAGACACAAGTACGTGAAACTACATTCTATGGTTGAATTATCGAAATCGAATATGCCCCTTTTTATTAAGTCTGGTAATCTAAAAATTAGGGAACAGACACCCTAATTGACGCGAATCCTAAAGATAGATCTATTGGGCCTAACAAACCCCATCCAAAGTACCGGATGCTTTAGTACTTTGAAATTTATATCATATCCGAAGGGTGTCCCGGAATGATGGGGATATTCTTATATATGCATCTTTTTAATGTCGGTTACCAGGTGTTCACCATATGAATGATTTTTTTCTCTATGTATGGGATGTGTATTGAAATATGAAATCTTGTGGTCTATTATTATGATTTGATATATATAGGTTAAACCTATAACTCACCAACATTTTTGTTGACGCTTTAAGCATGTTTATTCTCAGGTGATTATTAAGAGCTTCCGCTGTCGCATACTTAAATAAGGACGAGATTTGGAGTCCATGCTTGTATGATATTGTGTAAAAACTGAATTCAAGAAACTTATTTTGTTGTAACATATTTGTATTGTAAACCATTATGTAATGGTCGTGTGTAAACAGGATATTTTAGATTATCATTATTTGATAATCTACGTAAAGCTTTTGAAAACCTTTATCTATGAAATAAAGGTTATGGTTTGTTTTAAAAATGAATGCAGTCTTTGAAAAACGTCTCATATAGAGGTCAAAACCTCGCAACGAAATCAATTAATATGGAACGTTTTTTGTCAATAAGAATGGGACATTTCAGTTGGTATCCGAGCGTTGGTCTTAGAGAACCAGAATTTTGCATTAGTGTGTCTTATCGAGTTTGTTAGGATGTATTAGTGAGTCTGGAATTCGACCGTGTTTACTTGAAAAATGATTGCTTAACAAATTTTGTTGGAAACTATATATTTTTAACATGTGAATATTATGTGATATATTAATCTCTTAACGCGTTTGATATTATGTGATAGATGTCTACCTCTAGAACAAGTCCCATTGACTCACCTAATAATAATGAAGAGTCAAATGTAAATTGGAATGATTCGTGGACTGATTCACAAGTTCCCGAAGAGGAACCGGAAGAAGAGTCGGAACGAGAAGAAGAATCGGAACCGAAAGAAGAATCAGAACCGGATGAAGAAATAGAACCGGTGGGGGAAATAATAAAACGGTTAAGTAAAAGAAAATCCTCAACCAACCGACCAAGGTTAATTATGGTCAATGGTGTTTCCGCCAAGGAAGCAAAATATTGGGAGGATTACCAATTCTCCGATGAATCGGATTCCGACGAGAATTCCGATGATGTTATAGAAATTACCCCAACTGAATTTAAAAAGGCAAAAGAAAATAATAAGGGAAAGGGCATAAAAATAGAGAAATCTAATTCCAACCCCGATGAACTTTATATGTATCGTCAACCCCCGAAGTCCTTAAGTTGTAACAATGACTCGGGAACCTCTAAACCACCAGGTTTTTCTAAACCAATGTGGAAAACGACAGCTCGTATTAGGGGAACATCATATATCCCTAGAAACTTGGCAAAACGAACCAAAACCGAAGAATAAGAAACAAGAGAGTCGGAATAAGATAGTTGTATTCGTGTGGTGTAATATATGTAATATAGTGTGCTTATGCTTTATGATATATGTAAAAATTGCTTGTATTAATAAGTATTTTTTTTTATGAATCTAACTCTTGTCTATTTTACAGTAAAAAAACACAAAATGGATAGACAACCCAATATTTTAAGAGACCTACCCGGAGACATGAATGATGAAATCTTGTCTAGAGTCGGTCAGAATTCTTCGGCACAACTATTTAAGGCGAGATCAGTTTGTAAGACATTCGAAGAACGTTCCAAGAATGCCTTGGTTTATAAAAGCTTTCGTTCGAAAGATGGGGGATATCACATTGGGAAATCCATAAGTTATGATGTGTTTACTTTGACGCATATATTGCGGGGAACCCAAATTCTATTTTACGCAATGGGTTAAGAAATTATTTTGACTCAATATATCCGAATATTGGACTTCGTGATTTAGAAAAAGCGGCTAACATGCAACATAAAGAAGCATGTTATGCTTACGGATTAGTAATGTTCGCTTCTCACCAAAGTGAGAACAAGAACATCGGGCTACAACTATTAAACAAAACTTTTCCACAAGTGACGGAGTCGGTAATTGGGGTAAGAAATGAGGTTTTTAGATTGTTACAGGACTGTTGGACATTACGTAACCCTCGTCCCTTTGACGACGTTACAACACGCTGTCTTATCAACGGCCATAACGGTTATGTTCCACAAGACCAAGGATGGGAAGTAATCCTAGTAAAACTAGAATGCATGACTTGTTTCTGGACGTATGAATTACGTGTCTTTATTGCCTTTGCTGAATGACTTGTGTACTAGCTAGAATTATCTTCACAACAATCTTATATCAAATTTATTGTGTGCTATATTTCATGCTATATGTAAAATAAGCGGTATTGTAAGTTTGTAAAATATTGTGTAAAAGTTTGAACGCCAAATATTATTATAATTGTATATTATTATAATCAGTTTTTCATATAGAATTGTAGTAGTTGAATTGTATATTAGCTACTAAGTATGAACTTAACGGGTAGGTACTACCCGAATTTAAACTTATAAAACGCTAATATGAAGAAAAAGCTTTTATAAATGAGTTCATATTATGCTACGAAATACTATTAACTACTCTTAATATTCTGTATGATTAACTTGTTCCATTTGACTATTTTGAAGGAAATGGCACCGACTACTCGACACACC
Organism: Rutidosis leptorrhynchoides; assembly: GCF_046630445.1. Classification (NCBI taxonomy): domain Eukaryota; kingdom Viridiplantae; phylum Streptophyta; class Magnoliopsida; order Asterales; family Asteraceae; genus Rutidosis; species Rutidosis leptorrhynchoides. Next base: position 324,773,447 of record NC_092335.1, on the reverse strand, counting down.
GTGAATATGAATGAAGAGGAATTCCGTACTTTTCTAGCTTCAAACATAGCCGCAGTACAGGCTGCGCTACATACCAACAATAACCTTGGATCTAGCAGTACAGGAAATCGTGTAGGATGCACCTACAAAGAATTCACTGCCTGCAAACCTTTGGAATTTGATGGAACCGAAGGACCGATCGGATTGAAACGGTGGACCGAGAAGGTCGAATCGGTGTTTGCCATAAGTAAGTGTACTGAAGAGGACAAAGTGAAGTACGCTACGCATACCTTCACAGGTTCTGCGTTAACATGGTGGAATACCTATCTAGAGCAAGTGGGACAACACGATGCGTACGCACTACCGTGGTCAGCATTCAAGCACTTGATGAACGAGAAGTACCGTCCCAGAACCGAGGTCAATAAGCTCAAGACAGAACTTAGAGGGTTAATACCCAAGGATTTGATATTACCACGTACGAAAGACGATTCACAGAATTGTGCCTATTGTGTCCGGGAGCATTCGAAGATGAGGAAGAGAAGATCGACGCGTTCGTGAAAGGATTATCGGAAAGAATCCAAGAAGATATAAGTTCACACGAGCCCACCTCCATACAACAGGCATGTAGAATGGCTCACACACTAGTGAACCAGATTGAAGAAAGAATTAAAGAACAGACTGCTGAAGAGGCCAATGTGAAGCAAGTCAAAAAAAAGTGGGAGGAAAACGGTGATAAGAATCACCAATACAACAACAACAGAAATTACAACAATAATCGCAAAAATTATCCCAACAATCGCAACATCAATCGCAACTACAACAAACGGCCTAACAACAACAACAACAACAACAACAACAACAACAACAACAACAGCAACTACAACAATCATCCCAACAATAATAATAACCGCAACAACAACAACAATCAGAAGCAGCTATGCCAAAGGTGTGAAAAGTATCACTCGGGGTTCTGCACCAAATTTTGCAACAAGTGTAAAAGAAATGGTCATAGCGCGGCGAAGTGTGAGGTCTACGAACCAGGGGTTAATAGAACGAAAGGAACAAATGGTGTCGGAACGAGTAATGGCGGAGCAAGTAGTGTCGGAGCAAGTTATGCCAATGTAGTTTGTTATAAATGTGGAAAACCGGGCCACATTATTAGAAATTGCCCGAACCAGGAGAACACGAATGGATAAGGCCGCGGAAGAGTTTTCAATATTAATGCGGCAGAGGCACAGGAAGACCCGGAGCTTGTTACGGGTACGTTTCTTATTGACAATAAATCTGCTTACGTTTTATTTGATTCGGGTGCGAATAGAAGCTATATGAGTGGAGATTTTTGTGCTAAATTAAGTTATCCATTGACGCCTTTGGATAGTAAAATTTTACTCGAATTAGAAAATAGTAAATTAATTTCAGCAGATAATATATGTCGGAATCGAGAAATTAAACTGGTTAGCGAAACATTTAAGATTGATTTGATACCAGTAGAGTTAGGGAGTTTTGATGTGATAATCGGTATGGACTGGTTGAAAGAAGTGAAAGCAGAGATCATTTGTTACAAAAATGCAATTCACATTATACGAGAAAAAGGAAAACCCTTAATGGTGTACGGAGAAAAGGGCAACACGAAGCTACATCTTATTAGTAATTTGAAGGCACAAAAACTAATAAGAAAAGGTTGCTATGCTGTTCTAGCACACGTCGAGAAAGTACAAACTGAAGAAAAGAGCATCAATGATGTTCCCATTGCAAAAGAATTTCCCGATGTATTTTCGAAAGAATTACCGGGATTACCCCCACATCGATCCGTTGAATTTCAAATAGATCTTATACCAGGAGCTGCACCAATAGCTCGTGCTCCTTACAGACTCGCACCCAGCGAGATGAAAGAACTGCAAAGCCAATTACAAGAACTTTTAGAGCGTGGTTTCATTCGACCAAGCACATCACCGTGGGGAGCTCCTGTTTTGTTTGTCAAGAAGAAAGATGGTACATTCAGGTTGTGTATCTACTACCGAGAGTTGAACAAACTTACCATCAAGAACCGCTACCCACTACCGAGAATCGACGACTTATTTGATCAACTACAAGGCTCGTCTATTTATTCAAAGATTGACTTACGTTCCGGGTATCATCAAATGCGGGTGAAAGAAGATGATATTCCAAAGACTGCTTTCAGAACACGTTACGGTCATTACGAGTTTATGGTCATGCCGTTTGGTTTAACTAATGCACCAGCTGTGTTCATGGACCTTATGAACCGAGTGTGTGGACCATACCTTGACAAGTTTGTCATTGTTTTCATTGATGACATACTTATTTACTCAAAGAATGACCAAGAACACGGTGAACATTTAAGAAAGGTGTTAGAAGTATTGAGGAAGGAAGAATTGTACACTAAGTTTTCAAAGTGTGCATTTTGGTTGGAAGAAGTTCAATTCCTCGGTCACATAGTGAATAAAGAAGGTATTAAGGTGGATCCGGCAAAGATAGAAACTGTTAAAAAGTGGGAAACCCCAAAAACTCCGAAACACATACGCCAGTTTTTAGGACTAGCTGGTTACTACAGAAGGTTCATCCAAGACTTTTCCAGAATAGCAAAACCCTTGACTGCATTAACGCATAAAGGGAAGAAATTTAAATGGAATGATGAACAAGAGAAAGCGTTTCAGTTATTGAAGAAAAAGCTAACTACGGCACCTATATTGTCATTGCCTGAAGGGAATGATGATTTTGTGATTTATTGTGACACATCAAAGCAAGGTCTCGGTTGTGTATTAATGCAACGAACGAAGGTGATTGCTTATGCGTCTAGACAATTGAAGATTCACGAACAAAATTATACGACGCATGATTTGGAATTAGGCGCGGTTGTTTTTGCATTAAAGACTTGGAGGCACTACTTATATGGGGTCAAAAGTATTATATATACCGACCACAAAAGTCTTCAACACATATTTAATCAGAAACAACTGAATATGAGGCAGCGTAGGTGGATTGAATTATTGAATGATTACGACTTTGAGATTCGTTACCACCCGGGGAAGGCAAATGTAGTAGCCGATGCCTTGAGCAGGAAGGACAGAGAACCCATTCGAGTAAAATCTATGAATATAATGATTCATAATAACCTTACTACTCAAATAAAGGAGGCGCAACAAGGAGTTTTTAAAAAGGGAAATTTAAAGGATGAAATACCCAAAGGATCGGAGAAGCATCTTAATATTCGGGAAGACAGAACTCGGTATAGGGCTGAAAGGATTTGGGTACCAAAATTTGAAGATATGAAAGAAATGGTACTTAGAGAAGCTCATAAAACTAGATACTCAATACATCCTGGAACGGGGAAGATGTACAAGGATCTCAAGAAACATTTTTGGTGGCCGGGTATGAAAGCCGATGTTGCTAAATACGTAGGAGAATATTTAACGTGTTCTAAGGTCAAAGGTGAGCATCAGAAACCATCAGGTCTACTTCAACAACCCAAAATCCTGAAATGGAAATGGGAAAACATTACCATGGATTTCATCACTAAATTGCCAAGGACTGTAAGTGGTTTTGATACTATTTGGGTAATAGTTGATCGTCTCACCAAATCAGCACACTTCCTGCCAATAAGAGAAGATGACAAGATGGAGAAGTTAGCACGACTGTATTTGAAGGAAGTCGTCTCCAGACATGGAATACCAATCTCTATTATCTCTGATAGGGATGGCAGATTAATTTCAAGATTCTGGCAGACATTACAGCAAGCATTAGGAACTCGTCTAGACATGAGTACTGCCTATCATCCACAAACTGATGGGCAGAGCGAAAGGACGATACAAACGCTTGAAGACATGCTACGAGCATGTGTTATTGATTTCGGAAACAGTTGGGATCGACATCTACCGTTAGCAGAATTTTCCTACAACAACAGCTACCATTCAAGCATTGAGATGGCGCCGTTTGAAGCACTTTATGGTAGAAAGTGCGTCGTTTGAAGCACTTTATGGTAGAAAGTGCAGGTCTCCAATTTGTTGGAGTGAAGTAGGGGATAGACAGATTACGGGTCCGAAGATTATACAAGAAACTACCGAGAAGATCATCCAAATTCAACAACGGTTGAAAACCACCAAAAGTCGACAAAAGAGCTACGCTGACATTAAAAGAAAAGATATAGAATTTGAAATTGGAGAGATGGTCATGCTTAAAGTTGCACCTTGGAAAGGCGTTGTTCGATTTGGTAAACGAGGGAAATTAAATCCAAGGTATATTGGACCATTCAAGATTATTGATCGTGTCGGACCAGTAGCTTACCGACTTGAGTTACCTCAACAACTCGCGGCTGTACATAACACTTTCCACGTCTCAAATTTGAAGAAATGTTTTGCTAAAGAAGATCTCACTATTCCGTTAGATGAAATCCAAATCAACAAAAAACTTCAATTCATCGAAGAACCCGTCGAAATAATGGATCGTGAGGTTAAAAGACTTAAGCAAAACAAGATACCAATTGTTAAGGTTCGATGGAATGCTCGTAGAGGACCCGAGTTCACCTGGGAGCATGAAGATCAGATGAAGAAGAAATACCCGCATCTATTTCCAGAAGATTCGTCAACACCTTCAACAGCTTAAAATTTCGGGACGAAATTTATTTAACGGGTAGGTACTGTAGTGACCCGAACTTTTCCTTGTTTATATGTATTAATTGAGATTGATATTTACATGATTAAATGTTTCCAACATGTTAAGCAATCAAACTTGTTAAGACTTGATTAATTGAAATATGTTTCATATAGACAATTGACCACCCAAGTTGACCGGTGATTCACGAACGTTAAAACTTGTAAAAACTATATGATGACATATATATGGATATATATATATATAGTTAACATGATAATATGATAAGTAAACATATCATTAAGTATATTAACAATGAACTACATATGTAACAATAAGACTACTAACTTAATGATTTTTAAACGAGACATATATGTAACGATTATCGTTGTAAAGACATTTAATGTATATATATATCATATTAAGAGATATTCATACATGATAATATCATGATAATATAATAATTTAAAATCTCATTTGATATTATAAACATTGGTTTAACAACATTTAACAAGATCGTTAACCAAAAGGTTTCAAAACAATACTTACATGTAACGACTAACGATGACTTAACGACTCAGTTAAAATGTATATACATGTAGTGTTTTAATATGTATTTATAAACTTTTGAAAGACTTCAATACACTTATCAAAATACTTCTACTTAACAAAAATGCTTACAATTACATCCTTGTTCAGTTTCATCAACAATTCTACTCGTATGCACCCGTATTCGTACTCGTACAATACACAGCTTTTAGATGTATGTACTATTGGTATATACACTCCAATGATCAGCTCTTAGCAGCCCATGTGAGTCACCTAACACATGTGGGAACCATCATTTGGCAACTAGCATGAAATATCTCATAAAATTACAAAAATATGAGTAATCATTCATGACTTATTTACATGAAAACAAAATTACATATCCTTTATATCTAATCCATACACCAACGACCAAAAACACCTACAAACACTTTCATTCTTCAATTTTCTTCATCTAATTGATCTCTCTCAAGTTCTATCTTCAAGTTCTAAGTGTTCTTCATAAATTCCAAAAGTTATAGTTTCATAAAATCAAGAATACTTCCAAGATTGCAAGTTTACTTCCAAGTTTTCTAAATCCATTCCAAGTAATCATCCAAGATCAAGAAACCTTTGTTACTTACAGTAGGTTATCTTTCTAATACAAGGTAATAATCATATTCAAACTTTAATTCAATTTCTATAACTATAACAATCTTATTTCGAGTGGAAATCTTACTTGAAATTGTTTTCGTGTCATGATTCTGCTTCAAGAACTTTCAAGCCATCCAAGGATCCTTTGAAGCTAGATCTATTTTTCTCATTTCCAGTAGGTTTATCCAAGGAACTTGAGGTATTAATGATGTTCATAACATCATTCGATTCATACATATAAAGCTACCTTATTCGAAGGTTTAAACTTGTAATCACTAGAACATAGTTTAGTTAATTCTAAACTTGTTCGCAAATAAAAGTTAATCCTTCTAACTTGACTTTTAAAATCAATTAAACACATGTTCTATATCTATATGATATGCTGACTTAATGATTTAAAACCTGGAAACACGAAAAACACCGTAAAACCGGATTTACGCCGTCGTAGTAACACCGTGGGCTGTTTTGGGTTAGTTAATTAAAAACTATGATAAACTTTGATTTAAAAGTTGTTATTCTGGGAAAATAATTTTTATTATGAACATGAAACTATATCCAAAAATTATGGTTAAACTCAAAGTGGAAGTATGTTTTCTAAAATGGTCATCTAGACGTCGTTCTTTTGACTGAAATGACTACCTTTACAAAAACGACTTGTAACTTATTTTTCCGACTACAAACCTATACTTTTTCTGTTTAGATTCATAAAATAGAGTTCAATATGAAACTATAGCAATTTGATTCACTCAAAACGGATTTAAAATGAAGAAGTTATGGGTAAAACAAGATTGGATAATTTTTCTCATTTTAGCTACGTGAAAATTGGTAACAAATCTATTCCAACCATAACTTAATCAACTTCTATTGTATATTATGTAATCTTGAGATACCATAGACACGTATACAATGTTTCGACCTATCATGTCGACACATCTATATATATTTCGGAACAACCAAAGACACTCTATATGTGAATGTTGGAGTTAGCTATACAGGGTTGAGGTTGATTCCAAAATATATATAGTTTGAGTTGTAATCAATACTGAGATACGTATACACTGTGTCGTGGATTGATTCAAGATAATATTTATCGATTTATTTCTATACATCTAACTGTGGACAACTAGTTGTAGGTTACTAACGAGGACAGCTGACTTAATAAACTTAAAACATCAAAATATATTAAAAGTGTTGTAAATATATTTTGAATATACTTTGATATATATGTATATATTGTTATAGGTTCGTGAATCAACCAGTGGCCAAGTCTTACTTCTCGACGAAGTAAAAATATGTGAAAGTGAGTTATAGTCCCACTTTTAAAATCTAATATTTTTGGGATGAGAATACATGCAGGTTTTATAAATGATTTACAAAATAGACACACGTACGTGAAACTACATTCTATGGTTGAATTATCGAAATCGAATATGCCCCTTTTTATTAAGTCTGGTAATCTAAGAATTAGGGAACAGACACCCTAATTGACGCGAATCCTAAAGATAGATCTATTGGGCCTAACAAACCCCATCCAAAGTACCGGATGCTTTAGTACTTCGAAATTTATATCATATCCGAAAGGTGTCCCGGAATGATGGGGATATTCTTATATATGCATCTTGTTAATGACGGTGACCAGGTGTTCACCATATGAATGATTTTTATCTCTATGTATGGGATGTATATTAAAATATGAAATCTTGTGGTCTATTATTATGATTTGATATATATAGGTTAAACCTATAACTCACCAACATTTTTGTTGACGTTTTAAGCATGTTTATTCTCAGGTGATTATTAAGAGCTTCCGCTATCGCATACTTAAGTAAGGACGAGATTTGGAGTCCATGCTTGTATGATATTGTGTAAAAACTGCATTCAAGAAACTTATTTTGTTGTAACATATTTGTATTGTAAACCATTATGTAATGGTCGTGTGTAAACAGGATATTTTAGATTATCATTATTTGATCTTCTACGTAAAGCTTTTTAAAACCTTTATCTATGAAATAAAGGTTATGGTTTGTTTTAAAAATGAATGCAGTCTTTGAAAAACGTCTCATATAGAGGTCAAAACCTCGCAACGAAATCAATTAATATGGAACGTTTTTAATCAATAAGAACGGGACATTTCAGATATGATATGTCAAAACATTTGCATACGTGTCTATGGTATCCCAAGATTACATAATATATTAGAATACATGTATAATACAATATAAGTTAGCTAGGATATGATTTGTATAAATTTGTTAAACATTTCCCGTAGCTAAAAAGATCAAAAATATCCAATCTTGTTTTACCCATAACTTCTTCATTTTAAATCCGTTTTGAGTGAATAAAATTGCTATGGTTTCATATTGAACTCTAATTTAAGAATCTATACAGAAAAAGTATAGGTTTATAGTTGGAAATTTAAGTTACATATCAATTACTAAAGAGGTAGTCATTTCCGTCGAAAGAACGACATCTTGATGACCATTTTGAAAAACATACTTTCACTTTGAGTTTAACCAAGATTTTTGGATATAGTTTCATGTTCATATGAAAAATCATTTTCCCAGAAGAACAACTTTTAAATCAAAGTTTATCATAGTTTTTAATTATCCAAACCAAAATAGCCCCCGGTTTCACTACCACGGCGTATATCCGATTTTATGGTGTTCATCGTGTTTCCAGGTTTTAAATCATTAAGTTAGCATATCATATAGATATAGAACATGTGTTTAGTTGATTTTAAAAGTCAAGTTAGAAGGATTAACTTTTGTTTGCGAACAAGTTTAGAATTAACTAAACTATGTTCTAGTGATTACAAGTTTAAACCTTCGAATAAGATAGCTTTATATGTATGAATTGAATGATGTTATGAACATCATTACTACCTCAAGTTTTCTGTATAAAACTACTAGAAATGAGAAAAATAGATTTAGCTTCAAAGGATCCTTGGATGGTTTGAAAGTTCTTGAAGCAGAATCATGACACGAAACCACTTCAAGTAAGATTTTTACTTGAAATAAGATTATTATAGTTGTAGAAATTGAATCAAAGTTTGAATATGAATATTACCTTGAATTAGAAAGATAACCTACTGTAAATAACAAAGGTACCTTAATCTTAGATGATTACTTGGAATGGATTCGAAAGCTTGGAAGTAGACTTGCAAACTTAGAAGTATTCTTGATTTTTATGAAACTATACTTATGGAATTTATGAAGAACACTTAGAACTTGAAGATGGAACTTGAGAGAGATCAATTAGATGAAGAAAATTGAAGAATGAAAGTGTTTGTAGGTATTTTTGGTCGTTGGTATATGGATTGGATATAAAGGATATGTAATTTTGTTTTCATGTAAATAAGTCATGAATGATTACTAATATTTTTGTAATTTTATGAGATATTTCATGCTAGTTTCCAAATGATGGTTCCCACATGTGTTAGATGACTCACATGGGCTACTAAGAGCTAATCATTGGAGTGTATATACCAATAGTTCATACATCTAAAAGCTGTGTATTGTACGAGTACGAATACGGGTGCATACGAGTAGAATTGTTGATGAAACTGAACGAGGATGTAATTGTAAGCATTTTTGTTAAGTAGAAGTACTTTGATATATGTCTTGAAGTCTTTAAAAAGTGTAAGAATACATATCAAAACAAAACATGTATATACATTCTAATGGAGTCGTTAAGTCTTCGTTAGTCGTTACATGTAAGTGTTGTTTTAAAACCTTTAAGTTAACGATCTCAATTAATGTTGTTAACCCAATATTTATTATATCAAATGAGATGTTAAATTATTATATTATCATGATATTATGATGTATGAATATCTCTTAATATGATATATACATTAAAATATCGTTACAACGATAATCGTTACATATAAGTCTCGTTTCGTAATTCTTGAGTTAGTAGTCTTGTTTTTACATATGTAGTTCATTGTTAACACACTTAATGATATATTTAAATATCATTTTATCATGTTAAATATAGTGTATCACTATCTTAATATGATACATATGTATTTAGTAGACGTTATCATAACGATAATCGTTATATATATCATTTCGAGTTTCTTAACTTAGTAATCTCATTTCTTATGTATATCACACATTGTTAATATACTTAGTGAGATACTTACTCATCATAATCTCATGTTAACCATATATATATGTCTATATATACCACAACATATAGTTTTTACAAATTTGTAACGTTCGTGAATCGCCGGTCAACTTGGGTGATCAATTGTCTATATGAAACTTATTTCATTTAATCAAGTCTTAACAAGTTTGATTGCTTAACACGTTGGAAACATTTAGTCATGTAAATATCAATCTCAATTAATATATATAAACATGGAAAAGTTCGGGTCACTACAATAGGATCCTTTCCTTTCCTCTTCCTTTGAATCAAACTGGTATCCTCCTCAGTTGCTTCGTCATCACCCTCGATAATCTCATCATCAACATTACCTCCTCCTTGAGCATTACCCGTAGCTTTCTGATTATCACCTTGACCTTCCTCATATGTAACTTCATAGTCAGAATCTGAATCCTCATTCCTCCAAGCATTACCTGCTGGACATCGATAGTTCTCCTTGATAAGATGACAAATGAGCTGTCTATTAAAGTCAGGCTTTAAATCCTCATTCCTTGTCTCTTCCATTCTATGGAAAGTAATTGGATTCATCGACTTCAGGTGGATAATATCCTCTTTAAGCTTAGGTAAATCAGGTACAGCATCATTAATGATCAATTGTAGAAAACAGGCATATATCAGATACTTCTGGGAAGAACTGAAGTGGTTTGCCTTGAAATAGTAGAAAACAAAACCTGAAAAATCGTATGGAACCTTGAGAACAAGTGCCACAAACATACTCTGCACTTTCTCGTTCAGCTTATCAAAACCCGATTTGCGTCCACTCAAGCAATGCATGATCACATGAGCAAGATATCTAAACTGTGGTGGCAGACATGCCTTCACCAGCTCAGATTTGCCACCAATGTAACCAGAATAAGCACATCTTCTGAAAACAACCATGGATTCATTCTCTACTGATAGTCATATGGGAGAAGTTCTCGTCATTGAAACCTAAAATCCTTCTAATCACATCCTTAGAAACAGTAATATCATGACCTTGAATCTTACTAACAAGCTTATCTTCATCAACATCCAACATAGCATTTCTCCAGAACTCTCTCTGATGACTGTAGTATGCAGTGCATTCAGTAGAAATAGCAGTGTGTATCCTTGATCTCTTATGAAACTCGATAATCTCCTTAAAGTGAGAACCTCTATCAAGAGTACTACCATAAAGAGCGACTTGATTATTCAGTTTGCCCATTTCTAACGGAATCTCTTGTTGAGCAGGTGGATTGATAGGATTAGCTTGAGGATTAGCTTGTGGATTAACTTGTTGCTCCCCCTGTCCTTTAATGTTAACAACCGGAACATTTACTTGTTGTTCTGCCATCTGATGATATCTAAACAGAAACTGAAACGTTAACAGAGATGTTAGATATATAAATCAATCAACATAAAGCATTAAAGCATTTGCATCAACGTGTCATAAATATGTTAAACAGGATGAAACGTGCGAGTGAGAGTGTCACACGTGCGTCTGAGAGATCAACCGTGTGAGTGATATAGTCACTCGTGTCACTGTTGACACGTTTGATCAGTAATATGGTTTCAGACAGGGTACACGGCTGATGCATTAAAACATAAGCGAGTGAATCAACCGTGTGGTGACTCGTGCGTGTAATCACACGTGTCAGCTCTTTCAAACGAGTGATCAATAAATTCAAGACAAACGAGTGAGCTCAAAGGTCCACACGGTTGATGATCAACCGTGCACTGACTCGTGCGAGTCATGTCTCACGCGTGCGAGTGACGTCACTCGTGCATGTCTGATGAAACCCGTATTAAATGCCTTTTTCAAATCATCAAGATCACATAATTGTGCATTTTATGGACCGATTTACATCACGATAGCATCATAAGGTTCCGTTAAACACAAAACAATTACAGATACACATCAAAACAACCTTCAATTTCACAAAATTCGAGTTATATACCCTTAGGGTATCGACTCATTAAAACAACAAATTAAGGTATCTAAACTCGATGAAATCATACCTAATAGGTGGCGCCGGATTCGTCTAAAGATGCTTAACGTTCGTTGCAAAGGAATGCTTGATCGGTGATGATCGAATTTAGAGAGAGAAAAAAAGTTGGGTGCACAAGTGTGAGCTGCTCATCACCCCTATTTATACTCCCGTGATCAACCGTGCGGTTGATCACACGATCCACCATCAAACGCGCGTCTCACCTAAATCACACGTGCGTGTGACCCAAATGTCTTAGGACAAGTTTGATCAGGGTCATCCGTATGGTTAACCTCAAACGTGTGGTCAATCGTACGGTTAACACATCAAGCGTGCGTGTGAGCACTTAGGCAATTTCAAAACTTCAAAATTTTACAACCTTAGGATTTCGACTCGCTTGGAAATCTTAGATCTAACAAACCCTTTCAACTTGAGTCGAAAATCACTAAACCTTCAAGAAATGACCATTAACACTTAGGCAGATAAGAAATCCTAACCTAAACAAGGTTATTACTCTAATCATTCTGTGTTCCAAGAGTAAATCCTACAGTGTAATGTCAACTTAAGTTCATCAGCAATCTAAGTCATCAATGTCCTTCAAACAGTTACCAGCTCTACAAACTTCTATCTCATGGATTTGGTGGCCCAATATCTTAATCTCAACAAAGTTCTTTCAGATGTCGTTATGCACTCAGAGGATAATCAGAAAACCAAGGAAATGATAGAATCTTTATGAATTTTCTGATGTAAAATGTCATGCAACTAAAATTATGCAAATGAAAGACATTCTATCATGAAATGCAATAACATGCAAACTAAAATCTTTTTGTTGTTTTATAGTTTTCAATGCAAACAAAATAACAGTACAGAAATATAAGACATACAAATCCACATTCTTTTTCTGAGCAAGATGATTAACTATTTTTAAAAATGAATCAGAACTGACATATTGAATCAATTTTTGTTGTTCATTCCTAATTATCCAGTCTATGTCTATTATCATGTAATTACTGATATCAATCTTCATTAAACATGAACATATTCATTCCGGACATATCGACAATCAAGTTGGCATTAATTACTTGAACACTATAAAGCAATGATTTTTGAGATCATGCTAAGTTCATTAATCCTTGATTCTTCCATCACTTATGATTGTGTGTTTTTATTAGGTTGTCAATTCATTACACGTAACTTTCCGTTATCTCTTTCCATGTACTTCATTCAAATTGAACAGGATGGTTCTCACGGCATTTTGAATAACCCTGTCAGCCTTTGGCTTCTACCAATGTGTTGACAATCTTCAATCTAGTTGGCTCGGCTAATCTCAGAGTATATTGGATTATCCGAATAGGCACACTATTTACCGCGGGGATTGGTCTACAGTTAAAGCAGACTTGCCTGATGACCAGTCGTCACACGAAATAAATCTCGAGGCCCTTAACTTCTTTATGTTCAAGTTGTCATGGAAAACGGAATCGAAAGTTAAACTTTCATAAATAAGTATTAGAGTATATCTAGGTAAGTATCTTTCCAACTTACAGTCTTAATGGACATAACTATAAATTGCAGATGACAAGAATCATGAAAGTTCAGTGTGAACGTCGTGATTAAACAATTTAAGCTGTGCGGGGGCGTCACACTAAGAATGATCTGAGTTCTTTATGAGCACATCATGAATAAGCATTCTTCATACTTTCAGGACTTTGCCATCTTGATACGCCAATTTTTATTGACACTGATTTTCTTTTGATATTTTATTTTTCGGCATATCACTGTCTTTTGATATATTGATTTTGAACGCAATCATGAATGGATTTTCCATTTTTATGCATGAACTCATGTTTCTTTATTGTGTGCTCAGATCACTCGAAGGTGTTCTCCCTTAAATGCTTGGACGGTCCGCAATAAAGACTTATACTTTTTGACTTTAAGCAAGAAGGGACACTTACTTCGATATAAACTAATTTTCTCTGATATTTTCGGGTTTTAGTATTGATTATTAAGTCTTAGGCCCGTGACAACGTTGTATGTACCAGCCAAACAGATAATCCTCAACCCCTTAAATGATCTATTGAATGTCCCATTCATAGCTGTGAAGCTGAATTGGTAGAGCAACGTTGAATATTGCTTGGGGACATCCAACACCAACTTTCTCTAACGATTATCAATTATGATAGGGGATACCCTCAACCGACTGTTGAGTTCCTCAACAACTATCATTTCATACAGTTTCGGAGATAATTAGGTGATTACCTTCAAACGCTACAGATCGTCCATGACTTCTGCATCTTAGATGATCATTATTCTTATTATGATTGTCTAATACCAGGAATTCATAAGTCACATCTATCAGTACATCACACAATAGATAAACATAAACGTTCAAATCAGTCCTTACTAATCAAATATATCAATTCTCAGTACAGTAGTTTCTTCACGTCCAATATATTAATCAAAACAAGCTCATTTTCGGATTTTTCAACTTTTTAGGTATTTTCTGCTGATAACATATACTCCCCCTAAAATGCTGAAATATAAAATCTTTTTGTGTTTTAGCATTTTAACCAAACAGAAAATATCTACAGACTAGCATGCAATCATGAAAGAAATTATGTAAAGAAATGCAGACAAGAAGCAAAAATATGCAATACAGATAATTAACAACCAAAAATCTACATGTCATGCATCCTACATGCAAAGTCTAAAAGCTTGACTAACCCTCACACACAACATCCGTAATTACTTTGTCTCGATCAACAATGCCATTCATCTCTAGTAGGAGTAAGAACCTAGGTTTATCAAAAGCCTTAGTGAATAGGTCAGCCCTTTGGTCCTTAGTACCTATTCTCTTAACCTCAATAATCTTTTTCTCATGGCAATCCCTAAGAAAATGATATTTAACACCTATGTGTTTAGTTTTAGAATGTTGCACAGGATTATTAGTAATTGCTATAGCAGCAGTATTATCAATATAAAGAGGAGAGAAAGAGATTCTTAGCCCGTAATCACGAAGTTGTTGTTGGATCCAAAAAACTTGCGAACAACAACTAGCAGCAGCTATATATTCAGCTTCACACGTGGAAAGAGCAACTTCAGTTTGTTTCTTGCATTGCCAGGTCACCAGCCTTTCACCTAGAAATTGACATCCTCCTGATGTAGACTTGTTGTTGATTTTGCAATCAGCATAATCTGAATCGCTATAAGCTACAAGATCAAACTTCTCATCGTTCGCATACCAGATGCCGAGATTTGGGGAATGCAACAGATAACGTAGAATTCTTTTGGCAGCTGTAAGATGAATTGTATTTGGATTAACTTGATAACGAGCACATAGACATGTTGCGAACATAATATCCGGCCTAGACGCAGTGAGATACATGAGTGATCCGATGATTGCTCGATAGTATGTAGGCTCAACAGGTTCTCCTTCGCACTCTAACGAAATACCATGAATAACAGCTAGCGGAGTTGACACAGGACGTTCTTGAGTCATACAGAAACGTTCGAGTATATCATTTACATACTTTGATTGATGAAGAAAAATACCATTACTAGTCTGTTCGACTTGTAAACTAAGAAAGTAATGTAAGAGACCCAATTTACTCATTTCGAACTCGTCCTTCATCACCTGTTCGAACTCATCAACGAGTTCCTGCTTAGTAACACCGAAGATAATATCGTCAACATAAATCTGGACTAAAATAATGTCGTCATCTTGAACTTTTGTGAACAGAGTACAGTCTACCGTGCCCATTTGATATCCTTTTTCAATCAGATAACTCGATAACCGTCCGTACCAAGCTCTAGGAGCTTGATGTAAACCATAAAGGGCTTAACGTAATCGGTAAACTTTGTCAGGATGAAGATGATCTTCAAAACCCGGAGGTTGACTGACATATACTCTTTCATTTAGCTTACCATAAAGAAATGCACTCTTAACATCCATTTGATAAACTTTAAACTTCATAAAAGACGCGAAAGTCAAGAAAATGCGAATCGCTTCCAATCTGGCAACAGGAGCGAAAACTTCATCGTAATCAAATTCAAGATCTTGCTGATAACCTTTAGCAACTAATCTTGCTTTGTTACGGGTAACATTGCCATCTTCATCGAATTTGCACTTCCAAACCCATTTGAGGTCGATTACTTTCGCACCATGTGGCTTAGTAACTAACTTCCAAATATCTAGACGATGGAATTGCTGAATCTCTTCTTGCATAGCCATCACCCAATCAACATGCTTCAAAGCTTCTTTTGTTGTCTTTGGCTCTATTCTAGAAATATGACATGAGTACTCGTAATATGCAGCAGTGGCTGTCATATGAGAATCAACTTGACCATCAAACTGAACTTGTCTTCTTGTTCTAACACATGCATTCAGATCTCCAATAATGTTCCCTCTAGGATGAGCAGCTGTAGTTCTGGGAACTGGGTGTGCAGGAACAGGTATTTCTCGATGTAGATTCGTGGTATCTCCATCTTCAGGATTATCAGAAATTTCACTCGAAATATCAGATCCGCAGGTATTGTACACTGGATCAACATCTTGATCTGAATCTTGTGCTGGTTCAACGACAGTAGGTAATGGAGTTGAAGTAGGGGCAGACACTTCTAGTTCATTTTCCAAATCAAACAGCATTTGTAACTCAACTTCATTCTCTGTTGGATCTGGAGCAAGATTAAATGAATCTATCAGCTCATCGTAGTTAAAAATCCAAGGATGATTCTTCAGAACACTTTTCGTATGATTCCTCTGGACATCAACTTCAGACCATTCTTCAACACATCTCGTCTCATTGTTGAAAACTCGATTGTTAGGAGAACTGTAACTGAGAAATACTTCAGTAACCACTTTTGAATCAAACTTACTTCCTGGTTTTCTTTTCAAAATGGTGCACGGCGCACCAAATGGTTCTAGATGCTTCAATGATGGTTTTCTCCCATGTAATAACTCATAGCAAGTCTTACCCAGTCGTTTAATAGTTAATACCCGATTCATAGTGTAACAAGCATTTGCAACAGCTTTACCCCAAAAATGAACAGGTAAAGATGAATCAGCTAGCATAGTTCTAGCAGTCTCAATCAGAACCCTATTCTTTCTTTCAGCAACACCATTCATCTGTGGAGCGTATGCAGAACTGAGTTGCATATTTATACCTTTTTCAATACAAAAACCTGCAAGAAACTGATTCTTGAATTCTGTACCATTGTCGCAACGAATCTTTCTGACTTTCAAATTAAAACATGTCTCTAATCGATTGATTAGCACTTTCAAGTTCTTAAACGTATCGAACTTCTCTTTCAAGAACATTACCCAAGAGAATCTTGAATAATCATCAGTTACCACCAGACAATACTTACTTCCATCAATGCTTTCAAAACGGATTGGACCGAAAAGATCCATATTTAACAATTCAAGTGGAGCAGAGATAGGATTGTACTTCATCAACTTATGAGCTTACTTGCTCTCCTTACCCTTCTTACACGGAACACATGTTCCTGGAATCTGAAAAGATCAAAGATCAACACCTTCTACAAGATTGTTGTGAACCAGATGGTTCATCTTCCGAAAACTTAAATGACCCATGCGTTTATGCCATGTAATAGAATCTTGTTCAGTCGCTTTAGAAATAAATGCTTGATGATGTTCAGCAATTGAAGTAGCAACATTCATATCTAGCATGTATAAATCAGCTTGTCTAGGAGCCTTCATCAAAATCATTTCTGGAGGAATCACAAACTCTGGTTTCAAAATATAGCTGAATTCGTCATCAAATGCTACTTTGAAGGATTTTTCACAGATTTGTGAAACCGACAACAAATTGTTTGCAAGCTCTTGATAGTAGTTTACTTTTTCAAAACTTACTTTATCATTCTTCAATAAACCTTGAGCTGAAATGTGACCTCCTTTATCTCCAGTAAATACAACATAACCTCCCTTAATTCGGTGTACATCCGAGAGAAGAGATAGCTGTCCAGTCATATGTCTCGAAGCACCACTATCCACTATCCAGGTGTTGTTTCCAGGTAGTCTGGTTCCCTGCATATCACACTAAAAGAATTAATTGATAATGGGAACCCACGCCCGGACGGCAGTAGGTTGTCCATTAACACCCATAGCTTTAACTTCCATCCATTTCCCATTTGAGTCAGGTGGAACCTCATCGTCTGAAACCATAAACTTAGACAGTTTAGAAGAAGCAACATTGCTCTTCTGGTTTTTCACATTTTGCTCATCTTCAGAGCGATTCACTTGTGGTCTGGTACGGAAAAAGTATTTCCTACGACTAGCTTTTTGTGAAGGTGATCGTGCCTTAGATTCATAGGCTTTACCTCGATCACTTGATTCGGCAACTCTTGCCTCGGTATCCTTCTTAGGAACCTTAATCTTCACAGGGGAAATTGACCTATTAAAGTTCTTTCTCTTATAGTCTCCATAGACAACATTTGTCGTATATCTTCTAGTACGGACTTCATCACGAACAGGTGAACCTGTTCTATGAGCATGATGTGATCGGTGATCATCATATGTGAGGTCAATCTTACGTCTTTGTGTTCTATACCTTGTAGGACAGTTAGCAGCAATGTGTCCAAACACACCACAACTAAAACATTGTCGAAATTCTCTATGTCCTCTAGATTGATATTGATTATTAGAGTTAGAGGAAGAGGGATCTTGTGTTTTTGCAAACACAGGAGAATCATTTGATCTCTTTCTAGGAACAGGTTTAGATACAGGTTTAGGTGTAACCGGTGGAACCACTCTATTAGCAAACTTTGGATTTTTCATAATCCGAATTGGCTCATCAGGTGTTATAACCTTCCTTTTCTCCGACTTATCTCCTAGACCAGTTTTCTTATCTTCCTCATGATCTAAAGATCCTTCAGTTGTATCATCAGAAGGTGCATTCCCAGTTGAGTTACACTTTTTGTTCTTCTCAACATAGTCCTCATAACTAGGTGGAATACAGTCTTCTGGTCGTCAATCAACAACATTTGCATTAACAAATTTGTTCTGAAACGGTGGAACTACGGCCTTTAATCCAATACCCTTTCCCTTGGTGTCATTTAATTCCACCAT
Source organism: Rutidosis leptorrhynchoides (assembly GCF_046630445.1). NCBI lineage: Eukaryota > Viridiplantae > Streptophyta > Magnoliopsida > Asterales > Asteraceae > Rutidosis > Rutidosis leptorrhynchoides. The sequence continues at coordinate 324,754,481 of NC_092335.1, read as the reverse complement.
TAATGCATTCCATTGTGATGCACTTGCCCAACATTTCATCTTAATTGACATAGCTTCTAAATCAGCTTTAACACATTCATTTTCTTTTTTCAATTCGTTTATTGTGTCAACACATTTAACTAAAGCTTGATTTATATCAAAGTTATAACATTTCAGATCGTGAAGTTGTTTTTTATAAACTTTGATTTGCTCTTTCAACTCATTTTCAACCTTAGTGGTTACGTGGTCAGCATGCCATTTTTCTTTCATCTCTGCATATGCCTTAGTTAAATTATCTATTGTTACCTTAGATTCAGCACATTTAACACATTCAATAACAGTAGATGGATCGGGAGATACCTGTTGAGCATTATTTGATGAGGAAGTCTCAGTCATAAATGCAAAGAAATCTGTCCTCTTCCCATCATCGAGCTCATCTTCTGATTCTAACGAGTCTGTAAGAAACTCTGCAGTATCAGCATCTTTACCCAAATGAATCTACTCAAGTCTATCCCATATATCCTTAGCTCTTGTCAAACCGGAAACCTTTTCAAGATTACTAGCTGATAAGCACATCTTCAATAAGTCTACTACTTGCTTGTTCAATGCTTCAAAATCAGTTTGACCTACCCCAGTATGATCAGCTTTATCTTCAACCTCTGATTCTGACGTCTTGTCTGAATCATCAACATCTGAATTTACACTCTCGAGGTCTGAACCTTCACCCAAAAGAACTAACATTTCCAATTCAACAGCAATCATTCTACCCCATTTGTCTAATTCCATATCAGCATCAACCAATGTTTCTTCACTATGATCTGCTTCTAGACTGTCTTCAAACACTGAGGTATCACCATACTTATCCTTCTAACTGTTGAAGTAGTAGTCCTCTGATGATGTCGGTGAAACACTTCCAGATTCAGGTGTACAAGGAACCGAATCACGTGCCTTTTTGAATTTGCTCTCAACTTGCTTCTGAACCTTCTCTCTTCGAATGGTTCTTGATAATTCTTCAGCTCTTTCAGCACGAGCAGTCAGCTTCTCAATTATGTTTTGACTAGTGACACAGTCTTCTTCTACTTCGGTGATCTTTGCCATGTTGGATTTAGATTGTTGGTCAGCCACATTTAACTTCATAGACCAATCATCATCATCTCCATGAATAACAACCAAAGATTTGTTCGGACTTTTAGCTGCATCAGCTTCATTTACTTTATCAGTAATGTAGATCTCACGTTTAGTTGAATGACTCTGAGAAGTATAATTTTGATTCTTGAACGGATTACGATTACCCTACTTCTTTTGTTTTGTACACTGCCTTGAAAAATGACCTAATTCTCCACAGTTGAAGCAAGTAACAGTATTCATATCAAAACCCAGTTTTGTATCTTTGGTCAGACTGATCGGTTTCTCAGTTCGCTCTTCATAATCTCTAGCACGTCTCACAAGATTTGCCATACCCCACATAATATCCATCTTCTCGACTTCGTTCTTATCAAGTTGATGATAATCTTCAGTTGTTAGATGAATATTACCTACGCGATCATCAAGATAACTATCACAAGAATTAACAAGGCTTGACAGCAAAGCTATATCTTCACTAATCTTTTCTTTCCCAGCTTTCCTCATGTTTTCGATCTTAAGTGCAGAAAGGACATCTGATGCAGTCGGTGTAGATGACTCAGTAGTATTCGAAGTAGGTTGTGATTGATTGTTGAGTGAACATGGTGAAACTTGTGGTGGATACAAAGTTTGTTGAATAGGTGCACTGCTAACATTCATACCATACATATTCTGATTGTTCGTAGCAAAAGCTGTTTGAAATGGTGCATGAGCCGACTTAGGCGGTGTGTAACCATTTGGACAGTACATTTTGGTGTCTTGAACTTGTTTAGACCTCTTGACTTTGTTTAACAACTCTAGTTCTTCTTCCTGAAGTCTTGCGATAAACGAGTTCACTATAGCAGTAGCTAATTCTCCACTAGTTTTCATAGTTAATACAAAACCATTCCATTCTAACGGTAATGCTCCAGCTAGACATGTCACTTTGTCTTTCTCTTCAATAGTTACATCATGCTTATGTATTTTAGCTAGCAAATGACGAAATCTTTCAACCAATTCTGTAATAGACTCTCCAACTTGCCAGTGAAAAAGATCAAACTCAGCTTTCAACTCTAAACCTTTTCTAGTTCTGTAAGATGAATATCCTTCATTGAAAGTATGAAGTGCTTCCCATATCTTGAATGAATTATCATGACACAGAAATTGATGGAAAATTGGACCATAAAGAGCACTCGTCAAATTACAGTACATCTTTGTCTCCAAGTTATACTCCTCATGTTCTTCAGAAGGCATTTGTGTAATGTATACAACTCATTCATAACTGGTGAACGTGGCCATTGAAATTCGGTTTCAATGTACTTCCAAAGCTTCGTGTCCTGACCATCAGACCAAATCTTAAACCTCGACTTCCAAGTAGAATAATTATCCATATTCAGTAACCTTGGACATTTCGTAGCTCTTCCTGATTCACTCTCAGCAAGAAGTAATCGTTGAGTCATATTCGTAATGCTCTGAACTGACGGTGCGGCCAACGCGTAATCATTTGAATTAAACATCTTGAAAACTTTACCAAAGGGTAAACCGTGCGGTTCAGGTTATCAATCGTACGTGTGATAGTATCAACTGTACGTGTGAAAGTATCAATCGTACATGTCACAGACTCAAGCGTACGTGTTACTACTTAACCAATAAAACTGAACACTAAGTAACAACCGTGCGCATGACAATCACCCGTGTGATTACTCGTACGTGTCACAATCAACCGTTTGATCACTCGTTTGATCAGACTGTAGTCACTTAACCTCAAAAAGGTTATGCTAACCCGTGCTTGTGAGTTCACGAGTGACGATCAACCGTGTGGTCAACCGTGCGTGTGATCAAAAATTTTGACCCACTCGTGTGAGCTGCTGTTCAGCTCAAATTACCCAAAAACCCTAAAAATTGATGTTAAACCTCAATTTCTTCGTCCAAAAGCTGGATTAGCACTAAACAAACATAAACACACTCTCTAATTACAATTACACACGTATAAATGATTCCTTTTTAATTAAAATCACTTTTATCTCAAAAACCCAAATAATAAACCCAATTAATCACCAAAAATCACTTGATGATGTTGAAATCACAACCAAAGCTCTGATGCCAATGATGAAACATGACTAGGAACTTCGAGATCAACAGGTTTACTTCACACAAAGGCAGAATTAGTGAATCAAACCAAACAAAGTGAATATGGGTAGCTTTTTGGGATTAAATTAGTCAAACCACAACAAGGATTGTGATTAGATTAATTTCTAGAGCTATTATTCACTACCTGGAGTGATTTGGGTTGAGGGAGAATAGGATCAGGTGAACCAGATCTGAGTGATTGTGTGTGAGAGAGGCTTAACCTAAAATGAAGAACATAAGACTTTATATACCCGTGCTCTTGACTCACCCGTACGAGTCATCCATCACACGTACGATTTGGCTTCATCAGTCGTACGAGTGATCACTCACTCGTGTCTTCTCATTCAGGTTATAATTATGACTTAGCTCAGCATCAACCGTGCGTATGAGCCTGTCAGCCGTACGAGTGCTGCTTCACTCGTACGTCTGACTAAGTCTAACATAGTCAAACATCCGTATCGCGTTCCTGCAGTACCTGTAACCACATACAAACACAGATAGGATAATAACGAGCCATCATGGTATCCCATAAAATGAAGTACTAATCACAAACGTAGGCAAGATGTCTAGGGACTTACAGAACATGCATCAACAAATATATACATATATATATATATATATATATATATATATATATATATATATATATATATATATATATATATATATATATATATATAAACATATATATACATATATACATATATATATATATATATACATATATATACATATATATACATATATACATATATACATATATATACATATATATATATATATATACATATATACATATATACATATATATACATATATATATATATATATATATATATACATATATATATATATATATATATATATATATATATATATATATATATATATATATATATATATATATATATATATGTATATATATTTTCGAACAACAAACATAAACACTTGCTTTTATGCATCTAAGCTCGAACAAGTTACTACTACTATAGTTTTGGTTTACAATCGTTTCGGTTACACCCATCACTATTTCAAGCTCAACGCGATCATTAGTTTCACTGCTACACTATTATTTTGCTGCTGCGTTACCATTCGAAACCATCACTTTATTTTGAAACACCACCAAATATCATGACCATCACCATAAAACTGCAACTAGCCTGCTGCTGTTACTTTTTGTTTCGATTCAATTTGAAACCACCGCCACCAAACAACATGGAAAATGATTTGTTGTATACTGCTACTTTGAAGTTAAACGAAAAAGAAGATGAGGAGAAAGATAATATTATGATGTGATGATAGTGATATCTTGATGATGATGCGTTCCTGTTGTTATTTTTTTTTTTTTAGTCCAACAATCACAAGACAAAAGTATCCCTACTTGAATTAATAAAAGTTATAATATGATGGTAAAAGATGAGTGGGTAATGACATGTTTCAGTTACGAATTCTAAAAACAATAAACTTTGGGCCGTGAGATTTTTGTTGGGGCCACAATATTCAAATTCCATTTTAGGCCGCCAATTTACAAATCTATGTTGGGCCGTGTATATATGAAAATGATACGAAATTTTATTAGTACGATGATGATGATGGTGTAGCTAGTTGGATTAGGATGATGATAATGATCATTAAGATGAAGTTGATACACGAATGATGGTGGCGATGAAACAGAGAATGATGATAGTTTATGATAGTATGATTATGATAATCACGAGGACGATGACGTTATAATTATGGTGTATGATATTGATGATGTTAAGTGATGATGATGTAGTGATGGTAGATGAGGTCGAGAATGATAAACACGATTAAGTTTGTGGAATATGAAGAAAACTGGATAAATGGGTTATTGTGACGACCTGAGAATTTCTGACCAAATTTAAACTTAATCTTTATATAATTTCGACACGATAAGCAACGTCTGTAATATTGAGTCACAAAAATTTTGAACTGTTTCATATATTCAATTGACCCTCGGCAATTCTCGACGATTCACGAACAACTATTTGTAAATAGATATGTGTGTGTATATATAAATAATAATTGGAAGTATAATTTGATATATTGAATATTCTTATGAAGTATAAATTTATAATAATTATTATTTAAAACATATCTATATATACATAAAAGTATATTAAAAATAAATATAAATGATTGTTATACTCGTTGGACGTTTCGATTATTATTTAGAGAAGTTTAATTCGAACTTATATGATTTTAATAAACGGTGATCCGAAAATGAGTTATATAAATTACAGGCCTATTAAAAATGTGTTTAATAGCTATTAGTTAAATTTTACTTTTTTTTAACTAGGATCGAGCGCGGAGAGTGATTAAATTTTTATTTAACAATTTTAAACAGATAATGACCGATTTATTTTACAATAATGACTAAAATAAATAAAGGAAATCAATATAAAAATTTAGGATTTTTCTGTGTAATTTTATCCGCCACTAATTAACATCGGACCACGATATAATAGGTCGTGAATGGATAGAATAAAACAAACATCCGATGGCTATCCTATTTACGTCCATGTGCTTGATTGAGTTATTGAATCTCTTTTTCACTTACTGCATTAGGATATTAAATATAATATATATATCACATATGAGAAATTAAGTCTTGTGCTTCTCCTTTTTCACAACCCTTAATCACCGGCTACACCTACAAACCGTCGGTCCACCAACTACAACCACCTCACGACACTTTAAACAAGACTACCGCCATGACAGCTCGCTGCTACTATTTAAACTCGACCCACGAACTATCAATCACCACCCTATAAATCAACATCACAATCACCTCGTTGCCACTTATGCCACTACTGCTACTAGCCTGTTTCTATCATTGTTTTTGTTTTTCATTTAAACAACACAACTCAATGGGCCCCATTAAATCACCAAGAATAACCATGATCAACCACCGTCTACTGCCACCTTATAGCCACCACCACTTCCACCCTCTAACACTACCTCAACTACCGGCAACCATAGAATCACCTAAACCGTCACTTTCTTTTTCGGTTCACAACCCACCTTGATCACTTCCAAACCGCCACCACACTCCATCTTCCATCGCCACCAAAACCATCATGAGCCGTCACCATTATCATCATATTTTTCATCTCTCTCTCATCTCCTCTCTCTCTTAATCACAAACAAAACCCACTTCAACCCAACAACTTAAAATATTACTGCTTGTACTCGTTGTGCTGCTGCTTCACTTTTACTTTTCTGTTTTTAAAAAAAAATCATTGTTGATGTGTAAAGATAATGAAGAAAACAATTTGGTGACCAGTAGGATGGTGATAACCACGATATAAATTTCTGTTTCCTGCTATTTATCTGTTTATATTAAAAACCCAACTTGCAAGATTCTTTTTCTATTTTATACATAAACTGAAACCATGTAAATCCCTATTTGGGCCGAGAGCAAGAATTCGTTGGGCCATGTTTTCATTTATGATGTTGGGCTGCTGCTCGTTATTTTTTTTCTCGAAGCCCAAGCTGCAGCTACATGATACTGCTCGAGGCCTTTTCACAGCAAACTGCACTATCTCATTTTTTTTAACACACGAGCAAAGGAAGTTAGTTGATAAGGTGTAATGAAGTTGATTAAGATGTTAAAATGAAAAATATAATAAACTGGTTCGAATATGTGAAAGAAATTAACGGGTGAGATGATTCAAGAAGGTAACAAGAGAAGCAGTGGTTTGGGTAGATGTTGGTTAGAGAGGGGTCGAGGGTTCGAGCCCGGACGCATGCAGTTTATTTTTTTAAAAAAGCTCTTCCTAATAAGGTAGTTATTATTATTACTTTTATCTTTATTATTGTTATTATTATTAATTATTGTTGTTATATGATTAATATAATTATCATTATGAAACAATTATAATATGTTATTATTTTACATAAACATTATTATTAGTATCATTGTTATGAATACAAGTAGTATTAATATAATTATTACTAAACGTATCATTACCCGAAATCTATATTTTTATAAAAACTATTATCAATACTATCATTATTATTAGTAATAGTATGAAAAATTATTATTATTATAATTTTGCTAGTGCTATTATAACTAGAAATTTGTAAACAAAAGAGTAATGATATAAAAATATATTTAAACACCCATAACCTAGATGTATTAATACTTCTAATTATCTAAAATATGCAAGATGAATATATAATAAAATACATAAGTCATTAATCTAAAAACTATCACTAATAACAATATAAATATATGTTCTGCTACGACTATATGTTTTAATATATATAAATGATATAGGTTCGTGAATCCAAGGCCAACCCTACACTTGTTCAATATAGTCATATGTATTTTTACTACAAAATACAATATGGTGAGTTTCATTTGCTCCCTTTTTAATTGCTTTTGCAATATATATTTTTGGGCTGAGAATACATGCGCTGCTTTTATAAATGTTTACGAGATAGACACAAGTACTTAAAATATATTCTACGTTGAGTTGTACCACCCGACATATCTTCCCTAATAGCTTGGTAACTACTATTTACATGTGGTATTGTAAACGCGAATCCTTTTGATAGATCTATCGGGCCTGACAACCCCAACCGGACTGGACGACCAGTATTCAACGGTTGCACAGTACTTCGTTTTGGTGACTACTCTTGGTACAGTGTAGTGAGATTTCATAATAAAGGGAATATGCGACGTTGATTAAATGTTAAGTATGGTTACCAAGTGCTCAACCACTTAGAATATTTTTATTAAAACGTTTGTGTATATGAAATCTTGTGGTCTATTAAGATATTGAAATGATTGTTATGATAAACCTATGAACTCACCAACCTTTTGGTTAACGCTTTTAAGCATGTTTATTCTCAGGTATGAAAGAAACCTTCCGCTGTGCATTTGCTCATTTTAGAGATATTATTTGGAGTCGTTCATGGTATATTTAAGTCAACGCCTCGCAATGGGACCAAATGTTGATGACTTCGTCCAGGTGGATAAGGACGGGTTGTTTGAGTTGGTATCAGAGCGGTGGTCTTAGCGAACCAGGTCTGCATTAGTGTGTTTAACTGATAGTCGTTAGGATACATTCGTGAGTCTGGACTTTGACCGTGTCTGCATGTCAAAAGTTTTGCTTATCATTTTGTGTCGAAAAATTTCCTGCTTATCATTCCTAGGGAATCACTTGCTTATCATTCTTAGTCTAGACACATCTTACTGTATTTATTGCATGAATAGTGTATAGAAAAAATTCATATCTTCGCGTATCTGTTACTGTTAAGTTTGCCTGACAGCTGTCATAGATTCCTCCGTAACTTATGGCATTTTAGTATTATATATGCATATGTAAATTATGTAATGCAGGGTACTAATCTACATCCTATAATCTATTTCTTATCAAAAACACTTCATCTGATCATATGAGATGAATCCCTCAACCAGTTCTAGTCCCTCAGATTTCGATAGCTATTCTGATAGTTATTCCGACAGCTATTCCGATATGGAGTTTCACCTAAGCTCTGAAAGCAGTGTCACCAGAATGAATCAACCAATCATCTATCCTCAATTCATCTGATGGGTTCGTAGTTGACTTAACCAATGGAAACGAGAAGAAGGTGATCCTTTCCACCCACCAACTTGCACTCTTGGCGAGGAACCTGAAGCACTTACAGGCGAACTCATTCGAAACACCATTTTCACACTCATTTCCCGAATATCTCGCCACAATTATATACTATCTCAAATTCAAAACCTGATTCATCCACTCGTTCTGACTGACAATCATCCCAGAATAATAGAAGAAGTCAACGAACTTCGTGCTCGATAAATAAATTTGGAGAATATGGTGCAAAATTTACCAGCTTTAGCAACATCACCGGTACCAATAGTACCATCAGCAACAGCACCAGTATCATCAACAATTCATGCCTCAACATCTCATTCTGTACCTCAAGTATAATCATCATACTACGTATCGTTCTACATCAATTCTTTTCGTTCTTCATGGCGATTATGTAATCTATAATGTTTTAGAGATTATGTATTCTAGTTCTAACGGTAAATCAGATGAGATTAATATCATATTAACTCATTAAATCCATGATTACATCTGAGGAAAATATATATGCAAGTATATTTTCATTAAGATTGTAATTAAAAATTCTTTTGTACAAACTGTTAATGGTGAAAATATTTTAACGGGTAGGTAATACCCTAGAAATATTTAGATTTCACCTTAATAAGTTACACTGTACATTCTTCGAATCTGATTCAATAGTCATTTACTATCCTACTTACAACCACAGAAGTACGAATCCGTTCATCACAGAATAACCATTTTCATCCAATTTCATATTTGGATTTTGATTTATCAGAATCCAACAAGTGGCATAATGAAGAAAACATTGGACAAAATAAAATTTGTTAGAAACAAACAAATTAACTATGAAAAAAATTTTGTTAAGAATCCACGCTAACTGTTCCTAGCTAACTGTTCCTAGCTAACTGTTAATTTCGTATTACCATTTATTTATCACAATTTATTTATCGCATTTTATTTATCACAATTTTAATTCTCGCAATTTTATTTATCGTCATTTAATTTCTGTTATTTATTTTACGTACTTTAAATATCGGGTCACATATACAAGGTTTTGACATATCATATCGACGCATCTATATATATTATTTGGAATAACCATAGACACTCTATATGCTGTAATGATCGAGTTCCCTATACAGGGTTGAGGTTGATTCTATAATAATATATATAGTTTGAGTTGTGATCGACTCTGAGACATGTACACGGGTCATGATACGTATTAATTAATTTGAATATTATATATTAAATTATATATGAATTATTGGACTGTTAACTGTGGACTAATGACATTGGACAATTAAAATAAATTAAAGTATTGATTATAATATATGAAACTAAATAATTTTTCAAGTTTGCCACTTGATTTCATCTTAAACCTCTTTTGTATCTTGACAATTAGAAGCTGCGTTCAAACCTTTCACGATTCTTGAAAACACCCAATCGAGAGGATGAACCAACCGCACTTCATCTACGGAAGAAAAGACTAATAGTTGTGTTAATTCCTTTAGCGTTATTATTACCCAAAATAACTTTTACAATCCCTTTCCAAAATAGCCAAATTTGTCACAGCTCCAGCAAATCAATTTCGATTTTTCATTCGAATAAACCTTATTATAAAGATTACCCCTTCATCATCGTTACCGGAGAACCGTTTATATCTCACCACATTAGCAGTAAATTGCCAGCAACTTCGTTGATCCTTGATTTTCCGAAGAATCAATATATATATCGAAATCCCATCATATACTCATCTGCATATTGTAACGAGAATTACCATATCAGTTATCAGGAACTAAGCAATCAGTATTTTGAAATCTCGCGGCATGGCTACATCAACAGTTATATGTATACATATACCCTTTATCTCTTAGAATTATAACCTTCCATTCTGAAATTCTTAAAAGTACCCAGTCCACAAATCAATATCACATATTCTGAAAAAGCTGAATATAGCAGCAAAAACTGTACACGACCTTAACCGTCGAAAGTTTGATGATAAAGAATGGAGTATTGGAAACACCCAATATAAAATTTAGTACCAAAAAGCGGATTATGCAAAACTATGAAGGAAGCCGTGGACAAATCACAAAGAATAAGTTTGACTTCAAGAATCCAAATGATTCAATGCCTGCTGAAGTCTTTAGCGAATATCTTGCTCCTTACTCTAAACTCTTGCAGACAATAGTCTCCATCATCCTCTGATCTTAGATAATCAAAGATATTATCGTATCTTTCGTTATAAATATCCTCGATGTTTCTGAATATATTTTCATAACTAATCTTATCTGAAATCATTTATCTCTTTGAGCTATCAGTATTACATCATATGAGAAACTATTAGTTTCTATATTCTGTAAATTTTCGAGTTTAAAATATGAATGTTTTGAAGTAGTGTTGAGAACTGATGCATGAGTTAGTATAATATAATGACACTTGATCAACGTGATTATATTACAGTAAGTCATGCTGAGTTTTTAATGAAACATGATGATTCACAGACTATAACGTCATCATGTGCCATGTTACATAACTCTTTCATTCTAATAACCTCTGAACATATCAAGAAAGTATATTCTTGATAGTTCTATTCTCAGTGATTCTGGTAATTTGACAAATCAAATCGTGCTATTACGTTCCTTCCTGCTTAGAACATTATAACCAATCGAAACTCTATATCTACAAATTCTAAATCATTATTCGCTTGATGTAAAGTCGGGAAGAAGGAAAACAAAAGCATGGAGCTCTGAAATATAAAGGAGGATACAAAACCCGAAAACAACACATAAATTACAAACGGTGTATACCAATGTTTATTGCAACATAAAGACCCGGGAGAATTAAAAACATTATAACCCCAAGGGCGAAGTAGAAGAAAACAGATTCCTCCGGTGGTAGTTGGAAAAGGAGAAGGATTGTTGCGATAGTAAGGATAAGGACAAGAATCAGAATTGGATTAAGCATTTTCAAAATCTTTTGAATTTGAAAATTTAGTATAGGAGTGGTGAAAATAATGGAACGGAAGAAGTTCATTTATAGTGAAGATACCAGACAAAGCAATCGAGATAGGTGATCGCATTAAATTAAAGAGATTTTAATTTCCTTAACCCCGAGGAAATCATATCTTATTCAGATTTTAAAGATTTTCTTTAAATCCCTTATATTCCGAAAATCAACTATGACTACGTCACCGGTTAAGACAAACATGCATTTACTCCTTTCACTCTTTTGTGACAGCATCACTCGTACTCTTCACATAATTGAATCGTTTTATCTATATTAATCAATAATAATGATAAAACTCTAATTTTCAGTTCGTATGCGTCATGAAAACATACTTATTGTCAGCTGTGACCATCCCAATCAAATTTCAGGACGAAATTTCTTTAACGGGTAGGTACTGTGACGACACGAGAATTTCTGACCAAATTTAAATTTAATCTTTATATAATTTCGACACGATAAGCAACGTCTGTGATATTGAGTCACAAAAATTTTGAACTGTTTCATATATTCAATTGACCCTCGGCAATTCCCGAAGATTCATGAAAAATATTTGTAAATAGATACGTGTGTGTATATATAAATAATAATTGGAAGTATAATTTGATATATTGAATATTCTTATGAAGTATGAATTTATAATAATTATTATTTAAAACATATCTATATATACATAAAAGTATATTAAAAATAAATATAAATGATTGTTATACTCGTTGGACGTTTCGATTATTATTTAGAGAAGTTTAATTCGAACTTATATGATTTTAATAAACGGTGATCCGAAAATGAGTTATATAAATTGCAGGCCTATTAAAAATGTGTTTAATAACTATTAGTTAAATTTTAAATTTTTTTTTAACTAGGATCGAGCGCGGAGAGTGATTAAATTTTTATTTAACAATTTTAAACAGATATTGACCGATTTATTTTACAATAATGACTAAAATAAATAAAGGAAATCAATATAAAAATTTAGGATTTTCTGTGTAATTTTATCCGCCACTAATTAACATCGGACCACGATATAATAGGCCGTGAATGGATAGAATAAAACAAACATCCGATGGCTATCCTATTTACGTCCCTGTGCTTGATTGAGTTATTGAATCTCTTTTTCACTTACTGCATTAGGATATTAAATATAATATATATATATATATATATATATATATATATATATATATATATATATATATATATATATATATATATATATATATATATATATATATATATCACATATGAGAAATTAAGTCTTGTGCTTCTCCTTTTTCACAACCCTTAATCACCGGCTACACCTACAAACCGTCGGTCCACCAACTACAACCACCTCACAACACTTTAAACAAGACTACTGCCATGACAGCTCGCTGCTACTGTTTAAACTCGACCCACGAACTATCAATCACCACCCTATAAATCAACATCACAATCACCCCGTTGCCACTTATGCCACTGCTGCTACTATCCTGTTTCTATCATTGTTCTTGTTTTTCATTTAAACAACACAACTCAATGGGCCCCATTAAATCACTAAGAATAACCATGATCAACCACCGTCTACTACCACAGCCACCACCACTTCCACCCTCTAACACTACCTCAACTACCGGCAACCATAGAATCACCTAAACCGTCACTTTCTTTTTCGGTTCACAACCCACCTTGATCACTTCCAAACCGCCACCACACTCCATCTTCCATCGCCACCAAAGCAATCATGAGCCGTCACCATTATCATCATCTTTTTCATCTCTCTCTCATCTCCTCTCTCTCCAAATCACAAACGAAACCCACTTCAACCCAACAACTTAAAATATTACTACTTGTACTCGTTGTGCTGCTGCTACACTTTTACTTTTCTGTTTTAAAAAAAATCAGTGTTGATGGGTAAAGATAATGAAGAAAACAATTTGGTGACCAGTAGAATGGTGATAACCACGATATAAATTTTTGTTTCCTGCTATTTGTCCGTTTATATTAAAAACCCAACTTGCAAGATTCTTTTTCTATTTTGTACATAAATTGAAACCATGTAAATCCCTATTTGGGCCTAGAGCAAGACTTCGTTGGGCCATGTTTTCATTTATGCTGTTGGGCTGCTGCTCGTTATTTTTTTTCTCGAAGCCCAAGCTGCAGCTACATGATACTGCTCGAGGCCTTTTAACAGCAAACTGCACTATCTCATTTTTTTTAACACACGAGCAAAGGAAGTTAGTTGATAAGGTGTAATGAAGTTGATTAAGATGTTAAAATGAAAAATATAATAAACTGGTTCGAATATGTGAAAGAAATTAACGGGTGAGATGATTCAAGAAGGTAACAAGAGAAGCAGTGGTTTGGGTAGATGTTGGTTAGCGAGGGGTCGAGGGTTCGAGCCCGGACGCATGCAGTTTATTTTTTTTAAAAAGCTCTTCCTAATAAGGTAGTTATTATTATTATTATTATTACTTTTATCTTTATTATTGTTATTATTATTAATTATTGTTGTTATATGATTAATATTATTATCATTATGAAACAATTATAATATGTTATTATTTTCCATAAACATTATTATTAGTATCATTGTTATGAATACAAGTAGTATTAATATAATTATTACTAAAAGTATCATTACCCGAAATCTATATTTTTATAAAAACTATTATCGATACTATCATTATTATTAGTAATAGTATGAAAAATTATTATTATTATAATTTTGCTAGTGCTATTATAACTAGAAATTTGTAAACAAAAGAGTAATGATATAAAAATATTTTTAAACACCCATAACCTAGATATATTAATACTTCTAATTATCTAAAATATGCAAGATGAATATATAATAAAATACATAAGTCATTAATCTAAAAACTATCAATAATAACAATATAAATATATGTTCTGCTACGACTATATGTTTTAATATATATAAATGATATAGGTTCGTGAATCCAAGGCCAACCCTACACTTGTTCAATATAGTCATATGTATTTTTACTACAAAATACAATATGGTGAGTTTCATTTGCTCCCTTTTTAATTGCTTTTGCAATATATATTTTTGGGCTGAGAATACATGCGCTGCTTTTATAAATGTTTACGAGATAGACACAAGTACTTAAAATATATTCTACGTTGAGTTGTACCACCCGGCATATCTTCCCTAATAGCTTGGTAACTACTATTTACATGTGGTATTGTAAACGCGAATCCTGTTGATAGATCTATCGGGCCTAACAACCCCAACCGGACTGGATGACCAGTATTCAACGGTTGCATAGTACTTCATTTCGGTGACTACTCTTGGTACAGTGTAGTGAGATTTCATAATAAAGGGAATATGCGACGTTGATTAAATGTTAAGTATGGTTACTAAGTGCTCAACCACTTAGAATATTTTTATTAAAACGTTTGTGTATATGAAATCTTGTGGTCTATTAAGATATTGAAATGATTGTTATGATAAACCTATGAACTCACCAACCTTTTGGTTGACGCTTTTAAGCATGTTTATTCTCAGGTATGAAAGAAACCTTCCCATGTGCATTTGCTCATTTTAGAGATATTATTTAGAGTCGTTCATGGTATATTTAAGTCAAAGCCTCGCAATGGGACCAAATGTTGATGACTTCCTCCAGGTGGATAAGGACGGGTTGTTTGAGTTATATAGATTAATTCGTGAATTAAAATAGTTAGTATCGAATAGAGGAATGGTGTAAGGGAATGTTGGGTTAGCGGGAGGTCGCGGGTTCAAACCCGGACTTGGGCATTTTTTTTTAAGGACTACTTCTTTGAGGTAGTTTACTTATTATTCTAATTATTATTATTATTATTATTATTATTATTATTATTATTATTATTATTATTATTATTATTATTATTATTATTATTATTATTATTATTATTATTATTATTATTATTTTTATTATTATTATTATTATTATTATTATTATTATTATTTTTATTATTATTATTAATATTATTATTATTATTATTATTATTATTATTATTATTATTATTATTATTATTATTATTATTATTATTATTATTATTATTATTATTATTATTGTTATCGCTAATATTATTATCATCCTTAAAAATATGATTTTTATCATTTATAAAAGTATGATTATTAGTATTATGATTATCATTTATATTATTATCATAAGTGTTATTATTGTAATTATTATCATCATTAATATTAATATTAAGATTATTATTACTATTATTATTATAAGTATTATTATTAGTATTATCAATTAGGTTATTATTAGTAGTATCATTAGGATTAAAACCATTATCATTAATATTAAAAATTATTATAATAATTATTATTATTAGTATTATTATCAAAACTATTAATATCAGTTTCATTACTAAATCTAATTATTTTTAGTATCATTATTATTATAAAAAGATACAAATTTTTATTTATTATTATTATTATTATTTACCAAATAAATAGCTGTATAAGAATATATTTAATACACATCACATAACAACATTAATATTTTCATAATAAATAATAATTATTTATCTAAAGTATATAAAATAAATATAGCTAATTTAGTTATTAATGAAACATACAAGTTACTAAAATAACAATTACTAATAATATATAAACTTGTTCGATTACGATTATATGTTGTAACATATATATAATTGATATAGGTTTGTGAATCCGAGGCCAACCCTGCATTGTTCAGTATCATCGTATGCATATTTTTACTACAATATATCGTATTGCGAGTTTCATTTGCTCCCTTTTTAAATGCTTTTGCAATATATATTTTTGGGACTGAGAATACAAGCGCTGCTTTTATAAATGTTTGACGAAATAGACACAAGTAATCGAAACTACATTCTATGATTGAATGATCGAAATCGAATATGCCCCTTTTAGTCTAGTAATCTAAGATATATAGAACTGGCCCCTAATTGACGCGAATCCTAAAGATAGATCTATCGGGCTCAACAAGCCCCATCCATGTTGCGGATGCTTTAGTAGTTCGAATTTATCATGTCCGAAGGATGTCCCAGAATGATGGGGATATTCTATATGTGTAACGTCCTCCCAATAGGGTCTGGAAGGAACATCACTAATATCAAAACATACCAACATATTATAATAAATGAGAACAATACTAAATGATGAATTTAACTTTAATGAGTACGCAGCGGAAAATGAAATGTCGTTACAATGACAGGAATAAAAATAACATAAATGTTCACATGCAGAAGTAATAAATGCAATATCTCTTGATCCTATGTCCAAGTAGCATCACATAAGCAGTAAGTATAAGAGCTTGAATCAAACAGCACCTGAGACAAAACATGTTAAAGTGTCAACCAAAAAGGTTGAGTGAAGTTCATAGGTTTAACAAAAAGTATGACCGTTGTTTTAGACCACAAGATTTAGTTTGTAAAGTTGATCTCCCGCAGGATCAAAAAGTTATGCCAATGCGTGATATTTAGACTAAACGTTCAAGTTTGCCCCATAACAAGTTGTGTCTGTCCTTGTCGGTTTAATTTCATTATTAAGTAATACAATGACTTGGTCAAATGTATCGGGGACGTTACTCCCGATAGGCCTACCCCCAATAATTAAGCCTGCCGCAGCTATTAAAAATATCACTGTAGGGACTTAGTCGGACATAGCCGGGTATAGCAAAGTTTAACAGTTTGGTACTTGTGTCTAAAGTGTAAAAAGTAAAAATAGCATGTGTCTCACCCCAAGTAAAAGTAAGTAAGTTTGCTAGCAATTAAAGAGGGGCTATGAATTCACCTTAGTAAGTAGAGAGAGAGTTATTCCTTGGAATAAAGAGTTGAACGAGTGAGCAGGAAAATCAACCTATTGACATTTAAGAGTAGTTAAGTGTTTTGCCCATGTTTAAGTTTAAGTATGTGTTTAAGTATAGTTTGTTTTACTAAGTTTCTATTCCTAGTAAGTTACTATTTTTATAAAGTTTCCATTTTTAGAAAGTTTCTTATTTTACTAAGTTTCTATGACTAGAGAGTTTCTACTTTTATCAGTGTTTCCATTTTAGGATACTTGCCGTTTTAGATAAGCTTCCAATCACCCCTTTCCCTTCGAATGGCTAATTTAGATCTAGGGGCTTGAGCCATAGGACCCTTTAAATCGGAAATCCAAACCCTCTTCCTAGAATCTCATAGAAACCATTCGTCAAGAAAGTTCGAAGATCTATACATCTCTAATACATATCCCAAAATATTTTTATGTTACAATATAAGTAGTAGGTTATAGGTGCTAGTAATAGTAATAGTGTATACATGTTATTTATTTTATTTTTAATTGCATATAATTTATAACATTATTTACATGTTTCAGTAAAAATAATAACCGAAGTAAAAAGTAAAAAGTAAAAAGTAAAAAAAAGTAAGAAAAGAATACTTACTAGTAGTAATTCTTCAAAGAGAGAATGAGAGAAATTTTGGTGTGAGTTTGAATGATAAATGAGGGGTATTTATACTTGAAAAAATTAGGTAAAAAGAATAAAATAATTAAAAGAAAAAGATATATTTTAATTCTTAATGGGATTTTAAAATTAAAAAGTATTAAATGTTAGGTCATGGTATAATGCACAAAATAAAATAATAAAAGTAGTTTTTCCATTACAATTTTTAATTAAAAAGTAATTTATTTATTTATTTATTTATTTATTTATTTTTCATTTATTTTAAGGATTTTTTGTACATAAACAAATTGATTTAATGCTTTTCCAAGAATATTTGTCAATAATATTTTATTTTATTTTTTTATTTAATTAATAAATACAAATTTTGCATAAAAATAATAAATAATTCAGTATTTTGTATTTTTAATAATAATTATGATTTTAATTATTTAACTATAGTTTTAGTAAGTTTGTAAATATTATTACATTTATATATAATTGGATTTATTATATAGTTAAATATATAATACATTAACTAAATAATAAAAGTGATACAAAGTTTATATACTTAGTTAAATTATGTCAAATTATATAAATTAATAATATATTATTTATTTAAGCGTACATTGTTGACTAAAAATTACTATTTAAGTCAATATTTAATTGTATATAACAACCTTTAATACATATAGTCAGACATATAACCCTAGGGTTAATTCAGTAATTTAAAAGTCGAAAAGTGAGGGTTGTTACAGTATCTCCCCGTTAATAAAAACTTCGTCCCGAAGTTTTAGGTAGACTTCTCGGATGCATCAGCGGTTGAGAAGAGATGGGGATATTTCTGTTTCATTTGGTCTTCACGTTCCCAGGTATACTCGGGGCCACGTCGTGAATTCCAACGGATCTTAACAATAGGTATGGTGCTTTGTTTTAAGCGTTTAGCAGATCGGTCCATGACTTCTATGGGTTCCTCTATGAAGTGCATTTTATCATCAATGCGAATGTCATCTAAAGGAATAATGAGAGTGTCATCAGCGAGACACTTTTTAAGATTCGAGACATGAAATACGTCATGTACACTGCTAAGTTCAGCAGGTAATTCTAATCGATAAGCCACGGGTTCGATCCTTTTAGTAATCTTGAAGGGTCCAACAAAATGCGGACTTAGTTTGCTTCGTTTACCAAAACGAGCGACGCCTTTCCAAGGGGATACTTTCAACATGACTTTGTCACCAACATGGAATTCCAAATCTTTCCGACCTTTATTAGCATAGCTCTTCTGTCGGCCGCGGGTAGTTTCTATTCGTTTCTTAATCTGAACTATCTTTTCGGTTGTCTCGTGTATGATTTCAGGACCAGTTAACTGTCTGTCCTCTAATTCATCCCAGCACAGTGGGGATCTACATTTTCGTCCGTGTAAGGCCTCAAAAGGTGCAGCCTTAATACTTGAGTGGTAACTATTATCGTAAGAGAATTCAACCAAAGGCAAATGTCTATCCCAGCCTTTGCCGAAGTCGATAACACAAGCGCGAAGCATATCTTCCAATGTTTGAATGGTTCGTTCACTTTGACCATCGGTTTGCGGATGATAAGCAGTACTCATGTCGAGTTGAGTTCCAAGAGTAGTTTGTAAGGATTTCCAGAATCTGGAAGTGAATCTACTGTCGCGATCGGATATGATTGATATAGGAACACCATGATGAGAGACAATTTCTTTGATATACAGTTGTGACAATATCTCCATCTTGTCGGTCTCCTTGATCGGTAAGAAATGAGCAGATTTAGTAAGACGATCTACTATGACCCATATAGTATCATTGCCACTAGAAGTCTTGGGCAATTTAGTAATAAAGTCCATAGCGATACATTCCCACTTACACTGCGGAATATCGGGTTGTGTCAACAGACCAGAAGGCTTTTGATGTTCAGCCTTGACTTTCAAACAAGTGAGACACTTACTAACATAAGTAGAAATGTCGGCTTTCATATTAGGCCACCAGTAGAATTTCTTCACATCGTGGTACGTCTTACTGAAACCCGGATGAATAGAATACCAAGTCTTATGCGCTTCATCCAAGACTAGTTCACGGAGATTACCGAAGCGAGGAACCCAAATTATGTTGCCAAATTACCGTGTACCATTAGCTTTCACTTGGAGTTGGTTCTCAAAACCGATAGGTCCTTCACCTTTGATAACTGTTGGTTTAATAGCTTCCAGTTGAGCTTCGCAGATTCATGATATAAGATTTGATTTGATTTTCAGGTTTAAGGCACGAACATGTTTAACATCGTCTTTTCAACTGAGGGCATCGGCAACTACGTTTGCCTTGCCAGGATGATATTCCATCTTACAGTCATAATCGTTCAATAACTCGAGCCATCGGCTTTGCCTCATATTCAGCTGTTTTTGATCAAAGATGTGTCGAAGACTTTTATGGTCAGTGTACACCGTAAACTGGGTACCATATAGATAATGTCTCCATATCTTTAATGCAAATACCACAGCACCTAACTCAAGGACATGTGTGGTATAGTTCTCCTCGTGTTTCTTCAACTGTCTAGATGTGTAGGCAATAACCTTTTCACGTTGCATTAAAACACAACCAAAGCCTTGCTTTGAGGCATCGCAGTAAACAACAAAATCGTCAGTACCTTCAGGTAAAGATAGAATCGGGGCTATGGTTAACTTCTCTTTCAGAATCTTGAAAGCAGATTCCTGTTCTTCGGACCATTCAAACTTCTTCCCTTTTGAGTTAACTTCGTAAGAGGTTTGGCAAGAAGGGAAAAATCCTTTATGAATCTCCGATAATAACTGGCAAGTCCCAAAAATTGACGAATATGCTTCGCAGTCTTTGGTATCTCCCAGTTCTGGATAGCGGTAATCTTAGCTGGATCGACATGTATTCCATTACTATCAACAATGTGTCCAAGGAATTGTATGGTTTTGAGCCAAAACTCGCACTTAGAAAACTTAGCGTAGAGTTGTTCCTTTCGTAAGAGTTCAAGAATCACGCGCAGATGTTGCTCATGTTCCTTCTCGCTCTTGGAGTAGATCAAAATGTCATCAATGAAAACAATGACGAATTTATTGAGATAAGGTTTGCAGACACGGTTCATGAGATCCATGAAAACGGCACGAGCATTGGTCAAACCAAAAGGCATGACACCGAATTCATAGTGCCCATAACGAGTACGAAAAGCAGTCTTAGGAATATCAGATTCCTTGACTCTAAGTTGGAGATATCCGGACCTCAAATCAATCTTTGAATAAACAATTGACCCTTGAAGTTGGTCGAATAGATCATCAATATGTGGCAACGGATAACGGTTCTTGATAGTAAGCTTGTTAAGTTCGCGGTAATCAATGCACATCCTTAACGTACCATCCTTCTTTTTAACAAATAGAATAGGAGCTCCCCATGGGGACTAGCTTGGACGAATGAAACCTTTATCCAATAGTTCTTGGAGCTAGTTGGAAAGTTCCTTCATTTCGGAAGGTGCTAAACGGTATGGTGCTTTAGCAATAGGAGTAGCACCGGGAGCTAAATCAATTTGAAATTCAACTTGTCGAGGAGGTAGAAGACTAGGAAGATCTTCGGGAACCACATCGGGAAAGTCTTTAACCACTGGTGTAGTGACCCGAACTTTTCCATGTTTATATATATTAATTGAGATTGATATTTACATGATTAAATGTTTCCAACATGTTAAGCAATCAAACTTGTTAAGACTTGATTAATTGAAATATGTTTCATATAGACAATTGACCACCCAAGTTGATCGGTGATTCACGAACGTTAAAACTTGTAAAAACTATATGATGACATATATATGGATATATATATATAGTTAACATGATACTATGATAAGAAAACATATCATAAAGTATATTAACAATGAACTACATATGTAAAAACAAGACTACTAACTTAATGATTTTTAAACGAGACATATATGTAACGATTATCGTTGTAAAGACATTTAATGTATATATATCATATTAAGAGATATTCATACATGATAATATCATGATAATATAATAATTTAAAATCTCATTTGATATTATAAACATTGGGTTAACAACATTTAACAAGATCGTTAACCTAAAGGTTTCAAAACAACACTTACATGTAACGACTAACGATGACTTAACGACTCAGTTAAAATGTATATACATGTAGTGTTTTAATATGTATTTATACACTTTTGAAATACTTCAATACACTTATCAAAATACTTCTACTTAACAAAAATGCTTACAATTACATCCTCGTTCAGTTTCATCAACAATTCTACTCGTATGCACCCGTATTCGTACTCGTACAATACACAGCTTTTAGATGTATGTACTATTGGTATATACACTCCAATGATCAGCTCTTAGCAGCCCATGTGAGTCACCTAATACATGTGGGAACCATCATTTGGAAACTAGCATGAAATATCTCATAAAATTACAAAAATATGAGTAATCATTCATGACTTATTTACATGAAAACAAAATTACATATCCCTAATATCTAATCCATACACCAACGACCAAAAACACCTACAAACACTTTCATTCTTCAATTTTCTTCATCTAATTGATCTCTCTCAAGTTCTATCTTCAAGTTCTAAGTGTTCTTCATAAATTCCAAAAGTTCTAGTTTCATAAAATCAAGAATACTTTCAAGTTTGCTAGCTCACTTCCAATCTTGTAAGGTGATCATCCAACCTCAAGAAATCTTTGTTTCTTACAGTAGGTTATCATTCTAATACAAGGTAATAATCATATTCAAACTTTGGTTCAATTTCTATAACTATAACAATCTTATTTCAAGTGATGATCTTACTTGAACTTGTTTTCGTGTCATGATTCTGCTTCAAGAACTTCGAGCCATCCAAGGATCCATTGAAGCTAGATCCATTTTTCTCTTTTCCACTAGGTTTATCCAAGGAAATTAAGGTAGTAATGATGTTCATAACATCATTCGATTCATACATATAAAGCTATCTTATTCGAAGGTTTAAACTTGTAATCACTAGAACATAGTTTAGTTAATTCTAAACTTGTTCGCAAACCAAAGTTAATCCTTCTAACTTGACTTTTAAAATCAACTAAACACATGTTCTATATCTATATGATATGCTAACTTAATGATTTAAAACCTGGAAACACGAAAAACACCGTAAACCGGATTTACGCCGTCGTAGTAACATCGCGGGCTGTTTTGGGTTAGTTAATTAAAAACTATGATAAACTTTGATTTAAAAGTTGTTATTCTGAGAAAATGATTTTTATTATGAACATGAAACTATATCCAAAAATAATGGTTAAACTCAAAGTGGAAGTATGTTTTCTAAAATGGTCATCTAGACGTCGTTCTTTCGACTGAAATGACTACCTTTACAAAAACGACTTGTAACTTATTTTTCCTATAATAAACCTATACTTTTTCTGTTTAGATTCATAAAATAGAGTTCAATATGAAATCATAGCAATTTGATTCACTCAAAACGGATTTAAAATGAAGAAGTTATGGGTAAAACAAGATTGGATAATTTTTCTCATTTTAGCTACGTGAAAATTGGTAACAAATCTATTCCAACCATAACTTAATCAACTTGTATTGTATATTATGTAATCTTGAGATACCATAGACACGTATACAATGTTTTGACCTATCATGTCGACACATCTATATATATTTCGGAACAACCATAGACACTCTATATGTGAATGTTGGAGTTAGCTATACAGGGTTGAGGTTGATTCCAAAATATATATAGTTTGAGTTGTGATCAATACTGAGATACGTATACACTGGGTCGTGGATTGATTCAAGATAATATTTATCGATTTATTTCTATACATCTAACTGTGGACAACTAGTTATAGGTTACTAACGAGGACAGCTGACTTAATAAACTTAAAACATCAAAATATATTAAAAGTGTTGTAAATATATTTTGAACATACTTTAATATATATGTATATATTGTTATAGGTTCGTGAATCAACAGTGGCCAAGTCTTATTTCCCGACGAAGTAAAAATCTGTGAAAGTGAGTTATAGTCCCACTTTTAAAATCTAATATTTTGGGGATGAGAATACATGCAGGTTTTATAAATGATTTACAAAATAGACACAAGTACGTGAAACTACATTCTATGGTTGAATTATCGAAATCGAATATGCCCCTTTTTATTAAGTCTGGTAATCTAAGAATTAGGGAACAGACACCCTAATTGACGCGAATCCTAAAGATAGATCTATTGGGCCTAACAAACCCCATCCAAAGTACTGGATGCTTTAGTACTTCGAAATTTATATCATATCCGAAGGGTGTCCCGGAATGATGGGGATATTCTTATATATGCATCTTGTTATTGTCGGTTACCATGTGTTCACCATATGAATGATTTTTATCTCTATGTATGGGATGTGTATTGAAATATGAAATCTTGTGGTCTATTGTTACGATTTGATATATATAGGTTAAACCTATAACTCACCAACATTTTTGTTGACGTTTAAAGCATGTTTATTCTCAGGTGAATATTAAGAGCTTCCACTGTTGCATACTAAAATAAGGACAAGATTTGGAGTCCATGTTTGTATGATATTGTGTAAAAACTGCATTCAAGAAACTGATTTCGATGTAACATATTTGTATTGTAAACCATTATGTAATGGTCGTGTGTAAACAGGATATTTTAGATTATCATTATTTGATAATCTACGTAAAGCTTTTTAAACCTTTATTTATGAAATAAAGGTTATGGTTTGTTTTAAAAATGAATGCAGTCTTTAAAAAACGTCTCATATAGAGGTCAAAACCTCGCAACGAAATCAATTAATATGGAACGTTTTTAATCAATAAGAACGGGACATTTCAGTTGGTATCCGAGCATTGGTCTTAGAGAACCAGAAAATTTGCATTAGTGTGTCTTATCGAGTTTGTTAGGATGCATTAGTGAGTCTGGACTGCGACCGTGTTTTCTTTAAAAATGATTGCTTAACATTTTTGTTGGAAACTATATATTTTTAACATATGAATATTATGTGATATATTAATCTCTTAACGTGTTTGATATTATGTGATAGATGTCTACCTCTAGAACAAGTCCCATTGACTCACCTAATAATAATGAAGAGTCAAATGTAAATTGGAATGATTTGTGGACTGATTCACAAGTTCCCGAAGAGGAACCGGAAGAAGAGTCGGAACCGGAAGAAGAATCGGAACCGGAAGAAGAATCGGAACCGGATGAAGAAATAGAACCGGTGGGGAAAATAATAAAACGGTTAAGTAAAAGAAAATCCTCAACCAACCGACCAAAGTTAATTATGGTCAATGGTGTTTCCGCCAAGGAAGCAAAATTTTGGGAGGATTACCAATTCTCCGATGAATCGGATTCCGACGAGAATTCCGATGATGTTATAGAAATTACCCCAACTGAATTTAAAAAGGCAAAAGAAAATAATAAGGGAAAGGGCATAAAAATAGAGAAATCTAATTCCAACCCCGATGAACTTTATATGTATCGTCAACCCCCGAAGTCCTTAAGTTGTAACAATGACCCGGGAACCTCTAAGCCACCAGGTTTTTCTAAACCAATGTGGACAACGACGGCTCGTATTAGGGGAACATCATATATCCCTAGAAACTTGGCAAAACGAACCAAAATCGAAGAAGAAGAAACGAGCGAGTCGGAATAAGATAGTTGTATTCGTGTGGTGTAATATATGTAATATAGTGTTCTTATGCTTTATGATATATGTAAAAATTGCTTGTATTAATAAGTATTTTTTTATGAAACTAACTCTTGTCTATTTTACAGTTTAAAAACACAAAATGGATAGACAACCCAATATTTTAAGGGACCTACCCGGAGACATGATTGATGAAATCTTGTCTAGAGTCGGCCAGAATTCTTCGGCACAACTATTTAAGGCGAGATCAGTTTGTAAGACATTCGAAGAACGTTCCAAGAATGTCTTGGTTTATAAGAGACTTTCGTTTGAAAGATGGTGGATATCACATTGGGAAACCCATAAGTTACGATGTGTTTACTTTGACGCATATATTGCGGGGAACCCAAATGCTATTTTACGCAACGGGTTAAGAAATTATTTTGACTCAATATATCCGAATATTGGACTTCGTGATTTAGAAAAAGCGGCTAACATGCAACATAAAGAAGCATGTTATGCTTACGGATTAGTAATGTTCGCTTCTCACCAAAGTGAGAACAAGAACATCGGGCTACAACTATTAAACAAAACGTTTCCACAAGTGACGGAGTCGGTAATTGGGGTAAGAAATGAGGTTTTTAGATTATTACGGGACTGTTGGACATTACGTAACCCTCGTCCCTTTGATGACGTTACAACACGCTGTCTTATCAACGGCCATAACGGTTATGTTGCACAAGACCAAGGATGGGAAGTAGTCCTAGTAAAACCAGAATGCATGACTTGTTTCTGGACGTATGAATTACGTGTCTTTATTGCCTTTGCCGAACGACTTGTGTACTAGCTAGAATTGTCTTCACAACTATCTTGTATCAAAGTTATTGTGTGCTATATTTCATGCTTTATGTAAAATAAGCGGTATTGTAAGTTTGTAAAATATTGTATAAAAGTTTGAACGCGAAATATTATTACAATCAGTTTTTCATATAGAATTGTAGTAGTTGAATTGTATATTAGCTACTAAGTATGAACTTAACGGGTAGGTACTACCCGAATTTAAACTTATAAAATGCTAATATGAAGAAAAAGCTTTTATAAATGAGTTCATATTATGCTACGAAATACTATTAACTACTCTTAATATTCTGTATGATTAACTTGTTCCATTTAACTATTTTGAAGGAAATGGCACCGACTACTCGACACACCGTGAATATGAATGAAGAGGAATTCCGTACTTTTCTAGCTTCAAACATAGCCGCAGTACAGGCTGCGCTACATACCAACAATAACCTTGGATCTAGCAGTACAGGAAATCGTGTAGGATGCACCTACAAAGAATTCACTGCCTGCAAACCTTTGGAATTTGATGGAACCGAAGGACCGATCGGATTGAAACGGTGGACCGAGAAGGTTGAATCGGTGTTTGCCATAAGTAAGTGTACTGAAGAGGACAAAGTGAAGTACGCTACGCATACCTTCACAGGTTCTGCGTTAACATGGTGGAATACCTATCTAGAGCAAGTGGGACAAGATGATGCGTACGCACTACCGTGGTCAGCATTCAAGCACTTGATGAACGAGAAGTACCGTCCCAGAACCGAGGTCAATAAGCTCAAGACAGAACTTAGAGGGTTACGAACCCAAGGATTTGATATTACCACGTACGAAAGACGATTCACAGAATTGTGCCTATTGTGTCCGGGAGCATTCGAAGATGAGGAAGAGAAGATCGACGCGTTTGTGAAAGGAATACCGGAAAGAATCCAAGAAGATATAAGTTCACACGAGCCCACCTCCATACAACAGGCATGTAGAATGGCTCACAAACTAGTGAACCAGATTGAAGAAAGAATTAAAGAACAGACTGCTGAAGAGGCCAATGTGAAGCAAGTCAAAAGAAAGTGGGAGGAAAACGGTGATAAGAATCACCAATACAACAACAACAGCAATTACAACAATAATCGCAACAATTATCCCAACAATCGCAACATCAATCGCAACTACAACAAACGGCCCAACAACAACAACAACAACAACAGCAACTATAACAATCATCCCAACAACAATAATAA
This sequence comes from Rutidosis leptorrhynchoides, assembly GCF_046630445.1. Taxonomy (NCBI): domain Eukaryota; kingdom Viridiplantae; phylum Streptophyta; class Magnoliopsida; order Asterales; family Asteraceae; genus Rutidosis; species Rutidosis leptorrhynchoides. The sequence continues at coordinate 324,726,499 of NC_092335.1, read as the reverse complement.
CCGCAACAACAACAACAATCAGAAGCAGCTATGCCAAAGGTGTGAAAAGAATCACTCGGGGTTCTGCACCAAATTTTGCAACAAGTGTAAAAGAAATGGTCATAGCGCGGTGAAGTGTGAGGTCTACGGACCAGGGGTTAATAGAACGAAAGGAACAAATGGTGTCGGAACGAGTAATGGCGGAGCAAGTAGTGTCGGAGCAAGTTATGCCAATGTAGTTTGTTATAAATGTGGAAAACCAGGCCACATTATTAGAAATTGCCCGAACCAGGAGGACACGAATGGACAAGGCCGTGGAAGAGTTTTCAATATTAATGCGGTAGAGGCACAGGAAGACCCGGAGCTTGTTACGGGTACGTTTCTTATTGACAATAAATCTGCTTACGTTTTATTTGATTCGGGTGCGGATAGAAGCTATATGAGTAGAGATTTTTGTGCTAAATTAAGTTGTCCATTGACGCCTTTGGATAGTAAATTTTTACTCGAATTAGCAAATGGTAAATTAATTTCAGCAGATAATATATGTCGGAATCGAGAAATTAAACTGGTTAGCGAAACATTTAAGATTGATTTGATACCAGTAGAGTTAGGGAGTTTTGATGTGATAATCGGTATGGACTGGTTGAAAGAAGTGAAAGCGGAGATCGTTTGTTACAAAAATGCAATTCGTATTATACGAGAAAAAGGAAAACCCTTAATGGTGTACGGAGAAAAGGGCAACACGAAGCTACATCTTATTAGTAATTTGAAGGCACAAAAACTAATAAGAAAAGGTTGCTATGCTGTTCTAGCACACGTCGAGAAAGTACAAACTGAAGAAAAGAGCATCAATGATGTTCCCATTGCAAAAGAATTTCCCGATGTATTTCCGAAAGAATTACCGGGATTACCCCCACATCGATCCGTTGAATTTCAAATAGATCTTGTACCAGGAGCTACACCAATAGCTCGTGCTCCTTACAGACTCGCACCCAGCGAGATGAAAGAACTGCAAAGCCAATTACAAGAACTTTTAGAGCGTGGTTTCATTCGACCAAGCACATCACCGTGGGGAGCTCCTGTTTTGTTTGTCAAGAAGAAAGATGGTACATTCAGGTTGTGTATCGACTACCGAGAGTTGAACAAACTTACCATCAAGAACCGCTACCCACTACCGAGAATCGATGACTTATTTGATCAACTACAAGGCTCGTCTGTTTATTCAAAGATTGACTTACGTTCCGGGTATCATCAAATGCGGGTGAAAGAAGATGATATTCCAAAGACTGCTTTCAGAACACGTTACGGTCATTACGAGTTTATGGTCATGCCGTTTGGTTTAACTAATGCACCAGCTGTGTTCATGGACCTTATGAACCGAGTGTGTGGACTATACCTTGACAAGTTTGTCATTGTTTTCATTGATGACATACTTATTTACTCAAAGAATGACCAAGAACACGGTGAACATTTGAGAAAGGTGTTAGAAGTATTGAGGAAGGAAGAATTGTACACTAAATTTTCAAAGTGTGCATTTTGGTTGGAAGAAGTTCAATTCCTCGGTCACATAGTGAACAAAGAAGGTATTAAGGTGGATCCGGCAAAGATAGAAACTGTTGAAAAGTGGGAAACCCCGAAAACTCCGAAACACATACGCCAGTTTTTAGGACTAGCTGGTTACTACAGAAGGTTCATCCAAGACTTTTCCAGAATAGCAAAACCCTTGACTGCATTAACGTATAAAGGGAAGAAATTTGAATGGAATGATGAACAAGAGAAAGCGTTTCAGTTATTGAAGAAAAAGCTAACTACGGCACCTATATTGTCATTGCCTGAAGGGAATGATGATTTTGTGATTTATTGTGATGCATCAAAGCAAGGTCTCGGTTGTGTATTAATGCAACAAACGAAGGTGATTGCTTATGCGTCTAGACAATTGAAGATTCACGAACAAAATTATACGACGCATGATTTGGAATTAGGCGCGGTTGTTTTTGCATTAAAGACTTGGAGGCACTACTTATATGGGGTCAAAAGTATTATATATACCGACCACAAAAGTCTTCAACACATATTTAATCAGAAACAACTGAATATGAGGCAGCGTAGGTGGATTGAATTATTGAATGATTACGACTTTGAGATTCGTTACCACCCGGGAAAGGCAAATGTGGTAGCCGATGCCTTGAGCAGGAAGGACAGAGAACCCATTCGAGTAAAATCTATGAATATAATGATTCATAATAACATTACTACTCAAATAAAGGAGGCGCAACAAGGAGTTTTAAAAGAGGGAAATTTAAAGGATGAAATACCCAAAGGATCGGAGAAGCATCTTAATATTCGAGAAGATGGAACCCGGTATAGGGCTGAAAGGATTTGGGTACCAAAATTTGGAGATATGAAAGAAATGGTACTTAGAGAAGCTCATAAAACCAGATACTCAATACATCCTGGAACGGGGAAGATGTACAAGGATCTCAAGAAACATTTTTGGTGGCCGGGTATGAAAGCCGATGTTGCTAAATACGTAGGAGAATGTTTGACGTGTTCTAAGGTCAAAGCTGAGCATCAGAAACCATCAGGTCTACTTCAACAACCCGAAATCCCGGAATGGAAATGGGAAAACATTACCATGGATTTCATCACTAAATTGCCAAGGACTGCAAGTGGTTTTGATACTATTTGGGTAATAGTTGATCGTCTCACCAAATCAGCACACTTCCTACCAATAAGAGAAGATGACAAGATGGAGAAGTTAGCACGACTGTATTTGAAGGAAGTCGTCTCCAGACATGGAATACCAATCTCTATTATCTCTGATAGGGATGGCAGATTTATTTCAAGATTCTGGCAGACATTACAGCAAGCATTAGGAACTCGTCTGGACATGAGTACTGCCTATCATCCACAAACTGATGGGCAGAGCGAAAGGACGATACAAAAGCTTGAAGACATGCTACGAGCATGTGTTATTGATTTCGGAAACAGTTGGGATCGACATCTACCGTTAGCAGAATTTTCCTACAACAACAGCTACCATTCAAGCATTGAGATAGCGCCGTTTGAAGCACTTTATGGTAGAAAGTGCAGGTCTCCGATTTGTTGAAGTGAAGTGGGGGATAGACAGATTACGAGTCCGGAGATTATACAAGAAACTACCGAGAAGATCATCCAAATTCAACAACGGTTGAAAACCGCCCAAAGTCGACAAAAGAGCTACGCTGACATTAAAAGAAAAGATATAGAATTTGAAATTGGAGAGATGGTCATGCTTAAAGTTGCACCTTGGAAAGGCGTTGTTCGATTTGGTAAACTAGGGAAATTAAATCCAAGGTATATTGGACCATTCAAGATTATTGATCGTGTCGGACCAGTAGCTTACCGACTAGAGTTACCTCAACAACTCGCGGCTGTACATAACACTTTCCACGTCTCGAATTTAAAGAAATGTTTTGCTAAAGAAGATCTCACTATTCCGTTAGATGAAATCCAAATCAACGAAAAACTTCAATTAATCGAAGAACCCGTCGAAATAATGGATCGTGAGGTTAAAAGACTTAAGCAAAACAAGATACCAATTGTTAAGGTTCGATGGAATGCTCGTAGAGGACCCGAGTTCACCTGGGAGCGTGAAGATCAGATGAAGAAGAAATACCCGCATCTATTTCCAGAAGATTCGTCAACACCTTCAACAGCTTAAAATTTCGGGACGAAATTTATTTAACGGGTAGGTACTGTAGTGACCCGAACTTTTCCATGTTTATATATATTAATTGAGATTGATATTTACATGATTAAATGTTTCCAACATGTTAAGCAATCAAACTTGTTAAGACTTGATTAATTGAAATATGTTTCATATAGACAATTGACCACCCAAGTTGATCGGTGATTCACGAACGTTAAAACTTGTAAAAACTATATGATGACATATATATGGATATATATATATATAGTTAACATGATACTATGATAAGAAAACATATCATAAAGTATATTAACAATGAACTACATATGTAAAAACAAGACTACTAACTTAATGATTTTTAAACGAGACATATATGTAACGATTATCGTTGTAAAGACATTTAATGTATATATATCATATTAAGAGATATTCATACATGATAATATCATGATAATATAATAATTTAAAATCTCATTTGATATTATAAACATTGGGTTAACAACATTTAACAAGATCGTTAACCTAAAGGTTTCAAAACAACACTTACATGTAACGACTAACGATGACTTAACGACTCAGTTAAAATGTATATACATGTAGTGTTTTAATATGTATTTATACACTTTTTAAAGACTTCAATACACTTATCAAAATACTTCTACTTAACAAAAATGCTTACAATTACATCCTCGTTCAGTTTCATCAACAATTCTACTCGTATACACCCGTATTCGTACTCGTACAATACACAGCTTTTAGATGTATGTACTATTGGTATATACACTACAATGATCAGCTCTTAGCAGCCCATGTGAGTCACCTAACACATGTGGGAACCATCATTTGGCAACTAGCATGAAATATCTCATAAAATTACAAAAATATGAGTAATCATTCATGACTTATTTACATGAAAACAAAATTACATATCCTTTATATCTAATCCATACACCAACGACCAAAAACACCTACAAACACTTTCATTCTTCAATTTTCTTCATCTAATTGATCTCTCTCAAGTTCTATCTTCAAGTTCTAAGTGTTCTTCATAAATTCCAAAAGTTCTAGTTTCATAAAATCAAGAATACTTTCAAGTTTGCTAGCTCACTTCCAATCTTGTAAGGTGATCATCCAACCTCAAGAAATCTTTTTTTCTTACAGTAGGTTATTATTCTAATACAAGGTAATAATCATATTCAAACTTTGGTTCAATTTCTATAACTATAACAATCTTATTTCAAGTGATGATCTTACTTGAACTTGTTTTCGTGTCATGATTCTGCTTCAAGAACTTCGAGCCATCCAAGGATCCATTGAAGCTAGATCCATTTTTCTCTTTTCCAGTAGGTTTATCCAAGGAAATTAAGGTAGTAATGATGTTCATAACATCATTCGATTCATACATATAAAGCTATCTTATTCGAAGGTTTAAACTTGTAATCACTAGAACATAGTTTAGTTAATTCTAAACTTGTTCGCAAACAAAAGTTAATCCTTCTAACTTGACTTTTAAAATCAACTAAACACATGTTCTATATCTATATGATATGCTAACTTAATGATTTAAAACCTGGAAACACGAAAAACACCGTAAAACCGGATTTACGCCGTCGTAGTAACACCGCGGGCTGTTTTGGGTTAGTTAATTAAAAACTATGATAAACTTTGATTTTAAAGTTGTTATTCTGAGAAAATGATTTTTATTATGAACATGAAACTATATCTAAAAATTATGGTTAAACTCAAAGTGGAAGTATGTTTTCTAAAATGGTCATCTAGACGTCGTTCTTTCGACTGAAATGACTACCTTTACAAAAACGACTTGTAACTTATTTTTCCGACTATAAACCTATACTTTTTCTGTTTAGATTCATAAAATAGAGTTCAATATGAAATCATAGCAATTTGATTCACTCAAAACGGATTTAAAATGAAGAAGTTATGGGTAAAACAAGATTGGATAATTTTTCTCATTTTAGCTACGTGAAAATTGGTAACAAATCTATTCCAACCATAACTTAATCAACTTGTATTGTATATTATGTAATCTTGAGATACCATAGACACGTATACAATGTTTCAACCTATCATGTCGACACATCTATATATATTTCGGAACAACCATAGACACTCTATATGTGAATGTTGGAGTTAGCTATACAGGGTTGAGGTTGATTCCAAAATATATATAGTTTGAGTTGTGATCAATACTGAGATACGTATACACTGGGTCGTGGATTGATTCAAGATAATATTTATCGATTTATTTCTGTACATCTAACTGTGGACAACTAGTTATAGGTTACTAACGAGGACAGCTGACTTAATAAACTTAAAACATCAAAATATATTAAAAGTGTTGTAAATATATTTTGAACATACTTTAATATATATGTATATATTGTTATAGGTTCGTGAATCAACAGTGGCCAAGTCTTACTTCCCGACGAAGTAAAAATCTGTGAAAGTGAGTTATAGTCCCACTTTTAAAATCTAATATTTTTGGAATGAGAATACATGCAGGTTTTATAAATGATTTACAAAATAGACACAAGTACGTGAAACTACATTCTATGGTTGAATTATCGAAATCGAATATGCCCCTTTTTATTAAGTCTGGTAATCTAAGAATTAGGGAACAGACACCCTAATTGACGCGAATCCTAAAGATAGATCTATTGGGCCTAACAAACCCCATCCAAAGTACCGGATGCTTTAGTACTTCGAAATTTATATCATATCCGAAGGGTGTCCCGGAATGATGGGGATATTCTTATATATGCATCTTGTTATTGTCGGTTACCAGGTGTTCACCATATGAATGATTTTTATCTCTATGTATGGGATGTGTATTGAAATATGAAATCTTGTGGTCTATTGTTACGATTTGATATATATAGGTTAAACCTATAACTCACCAACATTTTTGTTGACGTTTAAAGCATGTTTATTCTCAGGTGAATATTAAGAGCTTCCGCTGTTGCATACTAAAATAAGGACAAGATTTGGAGTCCATGTTTGTATGATATTGTGTAAAAACTGCATTCAAGAAACTGATTTCGATGTAACATATTTGTATTGTAAACCATTATGTAATGGTCGTGTGTAAACAGGATATTTTAGATTATCATTATTTGATAATCTACGTAAAGCTTTTTAAACCTTTATTTATGAAATAAAGGTTATGGTTTGTTTTAAAAATGAATGCAGTCTTTGAAAAACGTCTCATATAGAGGTCAAAACCTCGCAACGAAATCAATTAATATGGAACGTTTTTAATCAATAAGAACGGGACATTTCAACTGGTACATCTTCAATACACTTCTCTTTCGACTCGATCATCTTAACGTGGGCTAGAATAGCTGGATAACCTTTCATAAGGTGTTTTCGGGTTTTAATACAGGAGATAATATTGAGATTGGAACCACTCTTTTCACCTTGGATGATAAGAGTCTCTCCATTTCCCAATGGAACATGAATGGTTTAATCGTAACACATGATGGCAGCTCTCAATGGACGTAACCAGTCCATTCCAACTACGAGGTCAAAACTTCCGAGCTCGACCGAAAAAAGGTCTATCTTAAATTCTTTATCGGCTAAGATTAGTTTGCAGTTTTTATAGATTTTATCGACTTGCATTACCTTTCCATTGGTTACTTCTACTAATCTTTTAGTTTCTAAGGGTTGAGGCTTTTCAGCAAATAGGGTACAAAAATCACTAGACACGTAACTTCTGTCGGCACCAGTATCGAATAAAATAGTTGCATAGAAATTATTGACAAGATACGTACCCGTGATAACTTCATCTTCATCTCGGGCTTCAGCAGCAGTAATAACAAATGCACGACCATTCGTAGCAGTAGCATTAGCTCCAGTAGCGGGATTATCTTTCTTCTTAGGACAATTCGGACTAATGTGTCCCTTCTCTCCACAAGTATAGCATGTAGGAGGAGCTTTGGCCGAAACAATAGCCTTATCCTTCGGAGGAGTCTTACACGTCTTAGCAACGTGTCCCACTTTCTTACACAAAGCACAAACCGCAGTACACTTCCCCGGGTGATGCCTCTCACAACGAATACAGAAAGGATAAGTACCCTTATAATTCGACCTTGTACCATCCGCATGCTTCTTATTATCATTCTGAGCCGAACCTTGAGATGGCTCAAACTTACTTTTACCATCATTACCCTTGGTTTCAACTTGCTTATTGGTCGACGCCCTTCTTCTCTTGGCCAACATGAGATTTTGTGCCATGAGAATCACAGCATCCAAAGTAACCTTCTCAGCAGCAATAACATTCCCTTGAACATCCTCGGGAAGACCTTCAATATACCGCTCAATTCTTCTAGCTTTAGTAGGAAACATTTCAGGACATAGAGTAGAAAGCTCCAGATAACGATTAGTATAGTTCTCAATGTCAGTACCCTTGACCTTGAGTTCCCAGAACTCAGTTTCAAGTTTTCGAACTTGACTTCGAGGACAGAATTTTTTGACCATCATGCTTTTGAGTTCATCCCATGGAATTGCATTAGCATTATCAATTCCTACGGACTTGGCATGAGCAGTCCACCAAGTTAAAGCATTGCCACCCAATGAGCTAGTGGCATACTTTACTCGATCGTTATCACCACAGTTGCAAATACAAAAAATAGATTCCATCTTCTCGAACCAACGGACTAGTTCGACAGCTTCTTCAGTCCCCTTAAATGCAGGAGGATGACAGTTTGAAAAATCCTTGTAGGAACCAACGGGCGTTGCCTTGGGCGGCAGCGAGTAACTGTTGGAATTGCTCAGTAGTTAACACAACGTTGTTAACGGTAGGTGCAGCTGAATGAACCATGATGTGACTACATAAAAGTGAACATAAGTCAGATAAGTTAACAAATTTGAGCAATTACAAATAGGAATAAGATAAAGTATTAATATCACATGATATAAATAAAACACTTTATTTTATTAAGGAACTAGGCATTAAATAAGCCTTTTAATATATGATTCGGAAATAGAAATAGTTTTAAGGCATAGCCTTTACATAGATGGAAAATAGAAAGATAATTAAAGAATATTAAGATTCATATTCCTTCTCCTCGTCCTCAACCTTCTTCATAAACTTCTCAACTTTCTCATTCTTCGCCTTTTGTTTCTCATGCAGGAACTCGAGATTATCATAAAGGTTAGAAACTTCATTGTTGATTACATGGTACTTGTGGTCCCTTATAGAAAGTTGATTATTCACGCGGTTTTCCTCCATCTTCAATCTAAGGTCAACATCTTCTCTTAGGTAGGAGAGAGATTGCTTCTGCCATCGGGTATTTCTATCACCTTCATACTTCACCAACTTTATCTCTTTCTTTAGTTCAGCATTTTCCTTCATCAGCTTCTTGATCGCTAGGTTTTTTGCTTCATTTGAAAATCGATCCTTGCAATATGGCGAATTAGGTCATCGGTAGTTTTTCGCAGATTCATGAGCTCGTACTTGGCATCAACTTCATCGTAGAAAGGATATCGGGATCTTTTCTTTGACGGCCCAGTTTCTTCAAGACATTTCCTCTTGTCTTTATTCCTCGGGGTTGGATAGTATTCAGGAGATCCATGTAACTTTAGAGTAGTATTTGGGCTATAATTTGGTGAGGGAGGACCACCAAAGCCATAAGGTAGACTTTGGACTGGTCTTTCTGTGGAAGACCTTTCAGTATCTTTTTCGGTTGGCTTGAAAAGATTCATTTTGGTCGTTTGATGATAATTAGACATCCTAACATTAGGAAGGATATTTTGATTAGAATCTTTAAGTCAAGTTTATTACAGCATAATCATTAAGATTATGGGGCAATCCTAAGTGCTTTAATTTTAAGGCAGGAAAGTTTATAGTTTCCTAGATTGCTAAGGCACCCTAGCTAACAAGTAAGGCACACATAAAAATGCAATCCTGGTTCTCTATAACAGCCTGGTTATGCTCTGATACCAATCTGTAACGTCCTCCCAATAGGGTCTGGAAGGAACCTTACTAATATCAAAACATACCAACATATTATAATAAACGAAAACAATACTAAATGTTGAATTTAACTTTAATGAGTACGCAGCGGAAAATGAAATGTCATTACAATGACAGGAATAACAATAACATAAATATTCACATGCAGAAGTAATAAATGCAATATCTCTTGATCCTATGTCCAAGTAGCATCACATAAGCAGTAAGTATAAGAGCTTGAATCAAACAGCACCTGAGACAAAACATGCTAAAGTGTCAACCAAAAAGGTTGAGTGAAGTTCATAGGTTTAACAAAAAGTTTAACCGTTGTTTTAGACCACAAGATTTAGTTTGTAAAGTTGATATCCTGCAGGATCAAAAAGTTATGCCAATGGTGATATTTAGACTAAACGTTCAAGTTTGCCCCATGACAAGTTGTGTCTGTCCTTGTCGGTTTATTTTCATTATTAAGTAATACAATGACTTGGTCAAATGTATCGGGGACGTTACTCTCGATACGCCTACCCCCAATAATTAATCCTGCCGCAGCAATTAAAAATATCACTGTAGGGACTTAGTCGGACATAGCCGGGTATAGCATAGTTTAACAATTTGGTACTTGTGTCTAAAGTGTAAAAAGTAAAAACAGCATGTGTCTCACCCCAAGTAAAAGTAAGTAAGTTTGCTAGCAATTAAAGAGGGGCTATGAATTCACCTTAGTAAGTAGAGAGAGAGTTATTCCTCGGAATAAAGAGTTGAACGAGTGAGCAGGAAAGTCAACCTATTGACATTTAAGAGTAGTTAAGTGTTTTGCCCATGTTTAAGTTTAAGTATGTGTTTAAGTATAGTTTGTTTTACTAAATTTCTATTCCTAGTAAGTTACTATTTTTATAAAGTTTTCATTTTTAGAAAGTTTCTTATTTTACTAAGTTTCTATGACTCGAGAGTTTCTACTTTTATCAGTGTTTTCCATTTTAGGATACTTGCCGTATTAGATAAGCTTCCAATCACCCCTTTCCCTTCGAATGGCTAATTTAGATCTAGGGGCTTAAGCCATAGGACCCTTTAAATCGGAAATCCAAATCCTCTGCCTAGAATCTCATAGAAACCATTCGTCAAGAAAGTTCGAAGATCTATACATCTCTAATACATATCCCAAAATGTTTTTATGTTACAATATAAGTAGTAGGTTATAGGTGCTAGTAATAGTAATAGTGTATACATGTTATTTATTTTATTTTTAATTGCATATAATTTATAACATTATTTACATGTTTCGGTAAAAATAATAACCGAAGTAAAAAGTAAAAATTAAAAAGTAAAAAGTAAAAAGTAAAAAAGTAAAAAAAAATAAAAAGTAAGAAAAGAATACTTACTAGTAGTAATTCTTCAAAGAGAGAATGAGAGAAATTTTGGTGTGAGTTTGAATGAGAAATGAGGGGTATTTATACTTAAAAAAATTAGGTAAAAAGAATAAAATAATTAAAAGAAAAAGAAATATTTTAATTCTTAATGGGATCTTAAAATTAAAAAGTATTAAATGTTAGGTCATGGGATAATGCACAAAATAAAATAATAAAAGTAGTTTTTCCATTACAATTTTTAATTAAAAAGTAATTTATTTATTTATTTTTTTTTCATTTATTTTAAGTATTTTTTTTTATATAAACAAATTGATTTAATGCTTTTCCAAGAATATTTGTCAATAATATTTTATTTTATTTTTTTATTTAATTAATAAATACAAATTTTGCATAAAAATAATAAATAATTCGGTATTTTGTATTTTTAATAATAATTATGATTTTAATTATTAAACAATAGTTTTAGTAAGTTTGTAAATATTATTACATTTATATATAATTGGATTTATTATATAGTTAAATATATAATACATTAACTAAATAATAAACGTGATACAAAGTTTATATACTTAGTTAAATTATGTCAAATTATATAAATTAATAATATATTATTTATTTAAGCGTACATTGTTGACTAAAAATTACTATTCGATCAACATTTAATTATATATAACAACCCTTAATACATATAGTCAGACATATAACCCTAGAGTTAATTCAGTAATTTAGAAGTCAAAAAGTGAGGGTTGTTACAATATGCATCTTGTTAAGGTCGATTACCAGGTGTTCAATCCATATGAATGATTTTTATCTCTATGTATGGGATGTATATTTATGAGAAATGGAAATTAAAATCTTGTGGTGTATAAAAATGATGGAAATGAATATTGATGATAAACTAATGAACTCGCCAACCTTTTGGTTGACACTTTTAAGCATGTTTATTCTCGGGTTTGAAAGAAATCTTCCGCTGTGCATTTGCTCATTTTAGAGATATTACTTGGAGTCAGTCATGGCATATTTCAAAAGACGTAGCATTCAATTCGTTGAGTTCAATAGAGATTATTATTAAGTAAATGATAGATTAAGTCATTTATAGGATGGATATTCTGAAATGGTATGCATGCCTGTCAACTTTCGATGAAATAAACTTTATCTTTAAAAATGAATGCAATGTTTGTAAAATGTATCATATAGAGGTCAAATACCTCGCAATGTAACCATATGTTATTGTATTCCTCCTTATGGATTAGGATGGGTCTCTACAGGTGGTATCAGAATGGTGGTCTTAGCGAACCAGGTCTTATATTAGTGTGTCTAACTGGTAGTTGTTAGGATGCATTAATGAGTCCGGACTTCGACCTAGTAGTTGTTAGGATACATTAATGAGTCTAGACTTGGACCTTGTTTGCATGTCAAAAGTATGCATATCATTCTTTGTCGAAAAATATCTACCTATCATTTTCAGTCTCGACACGTCTTATTGCAATTATTGCATAGATGGTGTACAGACAAATTAATATCCCATCACATTAAACCTTGTCTGACACGTTTTCTTAATTCCCTCCGTAATCTACGGGACACTCTGTACTATATAAAGATATTGGATAATCTATGTAAATAGAATATCATCTGATATCCGAAAATCATATAATATCGAAAATCCTTTATCTTACCGTGCAGGATGAATTCTACAACCAGTTCAATTTCCTCGGATTCCGATCACTATTCCGATATGGATTTCCACTCGAGCTCCGAAAGCGGTGTAACCGGAATGGATTAACCAATCAACCATCATCAATTCTGAATGAATTGGGAATGGGTTCGAAGTAAACTTAATCAATGGAGATGCGAAGAAGTTAATCCCTTCCACCAACCATATTGCCCTATTGGCAAAGAACCTGAAGCACTTACCGGCGAACCTGTTCGAACCACCATTTTCACTCTCATTTCCAGGATATCTCACAACGATTACGTAATATCTACAATTCTAAACCTTATTCACCCGCTCGTTTCAATCACCAATCATCCCGGAGTAGTAAAAGAAGTCAACGAGCTTCGCACTCGAGTAATGGCTTTGGAGAATATGGTGCACAAATGTACAAGCACCAGCAGCATCACCGGCACCATAAGTAACACCAGCATCAGCAACTATACCACCAACAACAACATCCGTACCACACTACCTAATATCACAATCTATACCTCGAGCATAATATTTGTTCTACATCGATTAATTTTTGTTCTACGTATCGTTCTACCTCATTTATCTTCGTTCGACATGGCGATTATGTAATCTCTAATGTTGTAGAGATTATGTACTCTAGTTCTAACTATAAATCAGATGAGTTTAATATCATATTAACTCATTAAATCTATGATTACATTTGAAGAAAATATATATGTACATATATTTTCATAAAGATGGTAATTAAAAGTTCTCTTGTACAAACTATTGATGATGAGAATATTTTAACGGGTAGGTAATACCCTAGAAATATTTAGATCTCACATTAACATGTTACACTGTACATTCTTCAAATCCGATTCAACAGTCATTTACTATTCTACATACAACCACAGATATACGTTTTCGTTCACCAAAGAATAACCATTTTCATTCCAATTCAATTTCATATACGAGTTTCTGCCGATCACAATCCAAGTCAAGATTTGACAAGTGGCATAATGAAGAAAATAATGAATAAAATAAAATTGATTAGTAACCAATTAATTAACTTCGTAAAATTTCTTCATCATCTTCTAATCTTAAATATTTTAAATTCTGAGATTATATATTGGACTATTGGACTATTGGACTATTGGACTACTAACATTGTCCTACTAACCTTGAAAAATTAAAAAGTATTAAAATATAAATTATAACACATTTTGGTTTAAAAGATCGTTAATAAGCTACATCTTCTACAACTAAACATTTCTTCAAGTTTGCCACTTGATTTCATCTTAAACATCCTTTGTATCTTGATGATTACAATCAGCGTTTAATCATCTAAAAACACAATTCTCTTGAAACCACCTCGGATTGATAACCGATGATTCAGATATGGTAGCATTAAATGCAGAGGAAACAGCAAAATTGTAGATGGTCTAAATGGCCAAAAGTTTGATAATAAAGAATGGAATGTTGGGAACGCTCAATAGAAAATTTGGTATTGAAAAAACGGATTGAGCTAACCATGAAGGAGACCAAGGATAAATACAAGGACCAAACCCTATATTCAAAGAATCCAGGAAATTCTGGATCCAATGAAATCTTTAGAGAATATTTTGCTCCGAAGTCATGTTAAAATCTTGCGAAAAAATTTTCTTCATCAACTTTCGAACTTAGAAATTCCAAAATATCATCATAAATATCTTCGATATTTCTGAAGATATTTTCATAAATATTCTCGTCTGAAATTATATACCTCTTTATGCTATCTGTATTACATTATATTGGAAACTTCTGTAAAACCTAAGTATAAAATTATGAATGAATTCTGGAGAAGTGTTAAGTATTAGAGCATGAGTTAGTATAATACAATGACTCTTGGCCAACGTAATTATATTACAGTAAGTCATGCTGAATTTCTAACGGAACGTGATGATGGTTCACAGATCACATCCTCATCATGTGCCATGTTATATAACTCTTTCATTCTACTTAACCTCTAAACATATCAAGAAAATATATTTGCTTGGTATTTCTAATTTTCCATAATTTCTGGTAAATTACCAAATCAAATCGTGCAATTACCTTTCCTTTCTGCTTAGTATATTATAATCATTTGAAACTTCATATCTACGAATTCTGGACCATTATTCACTTGACTTGAAGTCGGGAAGAAGAAACAAAAGCATGGAACTCCGAGATATAAGGGAAAATATAAGCACGACAACAACATAGAAATTACAAACCGTGTATATCAATGCGTATAACAATATAAAGATACGGGAGAATTAAAAACACTATAACCCCAACGTAATCGTAGAAGTAAATAGATTCCTTGGGTGGTAGTTGAAAAAGTAGAATGACAGATGTGATAGCCAGGAAAATATCAAGGATTAGAACTGGATTAAGCATTTTCACAATCTTTTGAAAGTATGAATTGAGGAAGAAAGGATAAGGATGGTGAAAATAATGGAACGGGAGAGATGAATTTATAGTAAAATATCCTAACAATCCAGGTAGATAACCACATTTAATTAAAGAGGGTCCTAATTTCCTTAATTACCGAAGAATCAAATCTTATATAGATTTCGAAGATTATCTCTAAATTTAATGAATTCTGGAAATCCACCGTGACTACGTCAAAAGTTAAATCTCTATCTCAATCTTTTGTGATAGCTTCACTCGTACGCTTCGAGCAATCGAATTATTTTATCAATATTACTCAATGTTGATAAAACTCTATTTATCAACTCATAATTGTCATGAAAACATTTTTATTGTTAGCCATGACGACCTCGATCAAATTTCGGGACGAAATTTCTTTAACCGGTAGGTACTGTGACGACTCGGAAAATTTCGACTAATTTTAAATCAAACTCTCAATACGATGTAATATTTTTGACACGATAAGAAAAATGTCTGTTAGGTTGAGTCTCAAAAATTTTGAACAGTTTCATATATCCATTTGACCTTTGACTAGTTCCGACGATTCACGAACAACTACTTGTAAATAGATATGTATATATTTATATGTATATATATATATATATATATATATATATATATATATATATATATATATATATATATATATATATATATATATAATAATTTGAAATATAAATTGAAATATTATATGATGTAATTGTTAGAATTAATATTGTAAAATAAAATAATGTATAATAATTATTATCTATATATATAAATGAAGTATATTGAATATATATATATATATATATATATATATATATATATATATATATATATATAGTTTTGAATTTATTTAGAAAACGATAGTAACGCTCATTTGTCATTCGATCGATATTAAGCAAGTTAAATTCGAACTTATATGATTTTAAAATAAACGATAATCCAAAAATGAGTTCTATAAATTTTAGACTTAGGATCTAGTTATTAAATTTTAACACTTTTTATATTTTACCCAGAATTAAGCACGACATTTGATGTAATTTTTGTTTAATAAATTAATGATCGAATTTCATACCATAATGACTGAAATAAATAAAGATAATTACTGTAAAAATTTAGGATTTTTCCAAATACTTTTTTACGCCACTGATTAACAACGGAGCACGATACAATATCCGTGAAACTGTCGACCGAATATATACAATGGTGTGTCACGAGAATTTAAATTGTTTACTGTGCATAATGGAAGATTACTGTATTAAATTTTAACATATTTAACATCTTTCGTTTGTTGCATCTTTAACATATACATATATATACATGCATATGAGATGTATATATATATATATATATATATATATATATATATATATATATATATATATATATATATATATATATATATATATATATACAACTCTCAATCAACCTTCTTCCCTCAAAATTATCACCTTGCCACAACCTCACGACACAACTGCAACCACCCTCTCGAACGACCACCATGAACTACCTTCATCACCTTCCATCACTATCACCACCATCTAACAATCATCACAAATCGTTGGACTCAGTTGAAAAGTTTCGATTCTATGTCTACACCAAAACACCTCATAGCCACCTCACGATCCACCACCATCAACTTGGTATTGTTTTTCTTTTCTGTTGATTCATTTTATGTAAGTCCCTAGACATCTAACCCACTTCCATTACAGGTACTATAGTTTACAGGCTACCATGATCGCTCGTTATTATCCTATCTTTGTTTGTATGTGGTTACATGTACTGTAGGAACGCGATAAGGATGTTTGACTATGTTAGACTTAGTCAGACGTACGAGTGAAGCCTCACTCGTACGGCTGACAGGCTCATACGCACTGTTGATGCTGAGCTAAGTCACAAATATAACATAAATGATATGACACGAGTGAGTGATCACCCATACGGCTGAGGAAGCCAACTCGTACGAGTGATGGATGACTCGCACGGGTGAGTCAACAGCAGGGGTATATAAGTGTTATGTTCTTCATTTTAGGTTAAGCCTCTCATTTTTACACACACATCACTCAGATCTGGTTTGCCTTATCCGATTCTCTCTCAACCCAAATCACTCAAGAGGTGAATAACAGCTCTAGGTGTTAATCTAATCACAGTCATTTTGTGGTTTAATTAAATTAATCCCAAAAAGCTTCACATATTCACTAGTTATAGTTTGATTCACTAATTCCGCCTTTATGTGAATTAAACCTGTTGATTTTGAAGTTTCTAATCATGTTTCATCATTGGTATCAGAGCATTGGTTGTGATTTCAACATCATCTAGTAATTTTTGGTGATTAAAGAGTTTGTTATTTTGGGTTTTTTGGGTTTTAGAGTGATTTTGACCAAAAAATGAATCATTTTTACGTGTGTAATTGTGATTAGAGAGTGTGTTTATGTTAGTTTAATGCTAATCCAGCTTGTGGACGAAGAAATTGAGGTTTAGCATCAATTTCTAGGGTTTTAGAGTGATTTAGGGTTAACAGCTGTTCACACGAGTGGGTCAAAATTTCTTGCTCACACGTGCGGTTGACCAAACGGTTGACATCACTCGTGAACTCACACGCACGGTTTAGTATAACCTTTTGAGGTTAAGTTACTACAGTCTGATCACACCAGTGATCAAGCGGTTGACTCTGACACGTACGAGTAATCACACAGGTGATCATTACTCGCACGTCTGAGAATAAGTGATTGGTTCTTTTGGTTGGTTCAGTCAAACGTACGCTTAAGTAGTGACTCGCACGCTTGATTCGTGACACGTACGGTTGATACTATCACACGTACGGTTGATATCCGGAACCTTACGGTTTACCTTTGGTAAAATTTTCAAAATGTTTAATTTAAACGACTACGCGTTGGCCGCACCGTTAGTTCAGAGTATTACGAATATGACTCAATGATTACTTCTTTCTGAGAGTAAATCCTGGTACGAAATGTCCGAGGTTAATGAATATGGATAACTATTCCACTTGGAAGTCGAGATTTAAGATTTGGTCTGATGGTCAGGACACGAAGCTTTAGAAGTACATTGAAACCGAATTTCAATGGCCACGTTCACCTGTTACAAATGAATTATATACGTTGCATAATATGCCTTCAGAAGAACGTGAAGAGTATAACTTGGAGAAAAAGATGTACTGTAACTTGACGAGTGCTCTTGATGGTCCGATTTTCCATCAATTTCTGTGTCATGATAATTCATTCAAGATATGGGAAGCACTTCGAACTTTCAATGAAGGAAATACATCTTACAGAACTAGAAAAGGTTTAGAATTGAAAGCTGAGTTTAATCGTTTTCACTGGCAAGTCGGAGAATCTATTACAGAATTGGTTGAAAGATATCGTCATTTGCTAGCTGAACTACACAAGCATGATGTGACCATTGATGAAAAAGACAAAGTAACATGTCTAGCTGGAGCATTACCTTTAGAATGGAATAGTTTCGTATTAACTATGAAAACCAGTGGAGAACTAGCTACTGCTACAGTGAACTCGTTTATTGCAAGACTTCAGAAAAAAGAACTAGAATTGTTAAACAAAGTCAAGAGGTCTAAACAAGTTCAAGACACGAAAATGTATTGTCCAAATGGTAACACACCGCCTAAGTCAGCTCATGCACCATTTCAAATAGCTTTTGCTACGAATAATCAGAATATGTATGGTTTGAATGTTAGCAGTGAACCTATTCAACAACCTTCGTATCCACCACAAGCTTCACCATGTTCTCTCAATACTCAATCACAGCCTACTTCCAACACTACAGAGTCATCTACACCGACTGCATCAGATGTTCTTTCTGCACTTAAGATTGAAAACATAAGGAAAGTTGGGAAAGAAAAGATTAGTGAAGATATAGCTTTGCTGTCAAGCCTTGTTAATTCTTATGATAGCTATCTTAATGGTCGTGTGGGTAACATTCATCTAACAACAGAAGATTATCATCAACTAGATAAAGATGAAGCAGAAAGGATGAATATTATGTGGGGTATGGCAAATCTTGTGAAAAGAGCTAGAGATTACGAAGAGCGAACTGGAAAACCGATCAGTCTGACCAAAGATACAAAACTGGGTTTTGATATGAATACTGTTACTTGTTACAACTGTGGAGAATTAGGTCATTTTTCAAGACAGTGCACAAAACAGAAGAAGCAGGGTAATCATAATCCGTTCAAGAATCAGAACTATAGTTCTCAGAGTCAAACTACAAATCGTGAGATTTACATTACTGATAAAGTAAATGAAGTTGAAACAGCAGAAAGTCCGAACAAAGCTTTGGTTGTCATTCATGGAGATGATGATAATTGGTCTATCAAATTGAATGTAGATTATCAATAACCTAAAGCTAACATGGAAAAGATCACTGAATCTGAAGCAGATTGTGTTATTGATCAGAATTTAGTTGAGAAGCTGACTGCTCATGCTGAAAGAGCTAAAAGATTGTCTCAAACAATTCAGAAAGAGAAGATTCAAAAACAGGTTAAAGAAAAATTCAAGAAGGCACGTGATTCAGTTCCTCGTACACCTAAATCTGGATGTGTTTCACCAACATCGTCAGAGGACTACTAATTCAATAGTTGGAAGGATAAATATGGTGATACCTCAGTGTTTGAAGAAAGTCTAGAAGCTAATCAAAGTAAAGAAACATTGGTTGATGCTGATAAAGAACTAGACGAATGGGGTAAAATGATTGCCAAAGAGCTGGAAATGTTAGTTCTTATGGGTGAAGGTTCAGATCTTGAGAGTGAAAGCTCAGAATTTGATGATTGAGACAAGAAGTCAGACTCAGAAGTTGAAAATGAAACTGATCTTACTGGAGTTAACCAAACTGATTTTGAAGCCTTGAACAAGTAAGCAGTAGACTTACTAAGGAGTTGCTTATCAAAAAGTGATCTTGAGAAGGTCTCCGGGTTAACTAAAGCAAGAGATATTTGGGACAGACTTGAGCAGATTCATTTGGGTAAAGATGCTGACACATCAGAATTCCTTACAGACTCGTCAGAATCAGAAGATGAGCTCGATGATGGGAAGAAGACATATTACTTTGCATTTATGGCTGAGACTTCTTCATCAAATAACGTTCAACAGGTATCTTCTGATCCATCTACTATTATTAAATGTGTTAAATGCGCTGAATCTAAGGTAACAATAGATAATTTAACAAAGGCATATGAAAGGATGAAAGAAAAATGGCACGCAGACCATTTGACCACTAAGGTTGAAAATGAATTGAAAGAGCAAATCAAAGTTTATAAAAAACAACTTCACGATCTTAAATGTTATAACTTTGACATAAATCAAGCTTTAATTAAACGTGTTGACACAATTAATGAACTAAAGAAAGAAAATGAATGCGTTAAAGCTGATTTAAAGGCAATTTCAATTAAAATGAAGTGTTGGGCAAGTGCGTCACAATGGAATGCATTAATGGTGGAACTTAATGACACCAAGGGCAATGGTATTGGATATGGTTCTGCATCTCCTCCTTTTCAGAACACATTTGTTAATGCAAATGTAGTTGACGGTCGACCAGAAGATTGTATCCCTCCTAGTTATGAAGATTATGTTAAAAAGAATAAAAAATGTAGTTCAACTAAGAATACAACTTCTGATGATACTGCTGAAGGTGCTCTAGATCATGAGGAAGATAGGAAAACTGGGTTAGGAGATAAATCTAAGACAAGTAGAGTTATTTACCGAAAGGTCCTGTTAAAATTTTAAGAAATCCTAGATTTACTAACAGATCGGTTCCTCCTGTTACACCTACGCCTGTTCCAAGAAATAAAACAAATGATTCTCCTGTATTTGTAAGAACACAAGATCCGTCATCTTCAAACTCTAATAATGTGTATAAATTTAGAGGACATAGGGAGTTTCGTCAATGTTTTAATTGTGCTATTTTTGGACATATTGCTGATAATTGTCCTAGAAGATATAGATCGCCCAGATAGAAGATTGAGCTCACGTATGATGATCGAAGATCATCTTATGCTCATAAAACAGGTTCACCTGTTAATGATGAAGTTCGTGTTAAAAATCATACGACAAATGTTGTCTATGGAGTGTATAAGAGAAAGAACTTCAAAAGGTCAATTTCTCCTGTGAAGATTAAGGTTCCTAAACAGGATACTAAGGCAAGAGTTGCCAAATCAAGTGATCATAGTAGAGATTTTGAACCAAAGGCATGATCGCCTTCGCAAAAAGCTAGTCGTCAAAAATACTTTTCTCGTACCAGACCACGAGTGAATCGCTCTGAAAATGAGCAAAATGTGAAAAACCAGAAGAGCAATATTGCTACTTCTAAACTGTCTAAGTTTACGGTTTCTAATGATGAGATTCCATCGGACTCAAACGGGAAATGGATGGAAGTTCAAGCTATGGGTGTCAATGGACAATCTACTGCCGTCCGGGCGTGGGTTCCCATTATCAATTAATTTTCTTAATGTGATGTGCAGGGGACCAGGGTACCTGCAAACAACACCTGGATAGTGGATAGCGGCACTTTGAGACATATGACTGAACAGCTATCTCTTCTTTCGGATGTACACCCAATTAAGGGAGGTATGTAGCATTTGCTGGAAATAAAGGAGGTCACATTTCTGCTCAAGGTTTATTGAAGAATGAAAAAGTTAGTTCCAACAAAGTGAACTAATGTCAAGAGCTTGTAAACAATTTGTTGTCGGTTTCACAAATCTGTGAAAAATCTTTCAAGGTAGCATTTGATGACGAATTCAGCTACATTTTGAAGCCAGAGTTTGTGATTCCTCATGAAATGATTTTGATGAAGGCTCCTAGACAAGCCGATTTATATATGTTAGATATGAATGTTGCTACTTTAATTGCTCAACATCATCAAGCTATTGTTTCTAAAGCGACTGAACAAGATTCTATTACTTGGCACAAACACATGGGTCATTTAAGTTTTCGAAAAATGAATCACCTTGTCTACAAAAATCTTGTAGAAGGTGTTGATCTTCGATCTTTTCAGATTCCAGGAACATGTGTTCCGTATAAGAAGGGTAAGAAGAGCAAGAAATCTCATAAGCTGGTAAAGTATAATCCAATCTCTGCTCCATTTGAATTGCTACATATGGATATTTTCGGTCCAATTCGTTTTGAAAGCATTGATGGAAGTAAGTATTGTCTGGTTGTAACTGATGATTATTAAAGATTCTCTTGGGTAATGTTTTTGAAAGAGAAGTCCGATACGTTTGAGAACTTGAAAGTGCTAATCAATCGATTAGAGACAGGTTTCAATTTAAAGGTAAGAAAGATTTGTTGCGACAACAGTACAGAATTCAAGAATCAGTATCTTGCAGGTTTCTGTGTTGAAAAGGGTATCAATATGCAGTTTAGTTCTGCATACGCTCCTCAGATGATTGGTGTTGCTGAAAGAAAGAATAGGGTATTGATAGAGACAGCTAGAACAATGCTAGCAGATTCATCGTTACCTGTTCATTTTTGGAGTGAAGCTGTTGCAAATGCGTGTTACACTATGAATCGAGTTCTGACTGTTAAACGACTGGGTAAAACTTGCTATGAGCTATTGCATGGGAGAAAACCATCTTTGAAGCATCTAGAACCATTTGGTGCACCGTGTGCCATCTTAAAATGAAAACCAGGAAGTAAGTTTGATTCAAAAGTGGTTACTGGAGTATTTCTTGGGTATAGTTCTCCTAACAAGCAAGTTTTCAACAATGAGACAAGATGTGTTGAAGAATGGTCTGAAGTTGACATCCAGAGGAATTTTATGAAGAGTGCTTCTAAGAGTCATCCTTGGGTTTATAACTATGATGAGCTGATTAACTCATTCAATCTTGCTCCAGATCAGACGGAGAATGAAGTTGAGTTACAAATGCTGTTTGATTTACAAAATGAACCAGAAGTATCTGCATCTACACCAACTCCAACTCCATTACCCACTATCAATGAACCAGTTCAAGATTCAGATCAAGACATTGATCCAGTGTACGATACCTGTGGATCTGATATTTCAAGTGAGAGTCCTGATAATCATGAAGATATTGGTGATACTATGAATCTACATCATGAGATACCTGTTCCCGCACAACCAGTTCCCAGAACTACAGTTTGTTGTCCTAGAGAGAATATTATTGAAGATCCAAATGCATGTGTTAGAACAAGAAGGCAAGTTCAGTTTGATGGTCAAGTTGATACTCATATGACAGCTGCTACTGCATACTACGAGTACTCATGTCATATTTCTAGAATAGAGCCAAAGACAACAAAGGAAGCCTTGAAACATGTTGATTGGGTCATGGCAATGCAAGAAGAGATTCAGCAATTTCATCGTTTAGATATTTGGAAGCTAGTTAATAAGCCGCATGGTGCTAAAGTAATTGATCTCAAATGGGTTTGGAAGTGCAAATTTGACGAAGATGGCAATGTTATCCGTAACAAGGCAAGATTAGTTGCTAAAGGTTATCAGCAAGATTCTGAATTAGATTTTGATGAAGTTTTTGCTCCTGTTGCCAGATTGGAAGTGATGTGTACAGCGGTGTATACGAAATATTATTATTTTTAATGCGAAATATGATACAAATTATACAAGTTTTAATTTTATTTATTTACAAATGGGATATACCTAAACTCTGCTACAACACTATAGGCAGTGTACCTAATCATAGAGTAGTATAGTTTTTAGTAAGTCCGGTTCGTTCCACAGGGAGACGGCTTATTTTACACTATGTTTTTAAAAACAACTATATTTGTACAAAATATATATATTACAATTATTACTATTATAGAAGGGGGGTTTTACCGTTTAATGACTGGTTTGTCGATTTTATATTTTAAGCGTAAAGATAAATGACGTTAATTAAAGTGTGTAAAGTACATAACGATATTTAAATGTGGATATATAAAATTGCGATTAATAAAATATGAAATAAAATAATTATGCTTATTTAAACTTCCGTAATCATGATGTTTGACGTTTTGATTTTAAATTATTACCCTGGGTTAATTGTCCTTTATCCTGGATTATTCGATATGTCCATCTGGTTTTATCCATAATAGTCCATCGGTCATATTTATAAAGTGCAAAAGTCTTCGTCAAATTAACCTTATACCCGAAGTCAAATATTCCAACTAATTGGGGACTTAAACTGTAACAAGGTCTTAATACTTTGTTAATGATTACACCAGGTTATCGACTGCGTGTAATCTAAGGTTTTAATACTTTGTTAATAATTACACCAATTACCCTTGAATGTAATCCACCCCTGTTTTAATGAGTCCATTGATTATTAATCCATCCCCGTGTCCGGTCAAATGAATAATTATTAGTATTTATAAATATCCCGCCCACCGTACCCAGTCAAACGTATGTGGTTATATATAAATACATCAAATTATAAATCTCTATATTAAATTAACGAGATATCATTTAGTTAATATAAAGCCCATTAATAGCCCAAAGTCTAAATTCCACAAGTGTTGGTCTTTTGTCCAAACCCCAATTATGGTCCAAAGCCCAATAACCCCGTCTTTAATATTTAGTCCAACATCACAATTACTTCGGCTTAAACAAGCATAATAATAACTTAAATACGAGACATTAATTTAAAAAGGAAAAGCATAGCTTACAGTGGTTATTAAAGCGTAGTGTTACACGGACAGAACTCCGACTTTAAAACCCGTAAAATAACTTTTACATTACCCAAACTAATCTAATATAAAACTAAACTATTATATATATATATATATATATATATATATATATATATATATATATATATATATGTTACAGAGGGAGTAGAGAGATATTGATATGGTGTGTGTTTTTCGTTCGACAGAAGCCTGGCTTTTATAGGTAAAATTTCTGATCCTGAACCCCATGCGATCTCATGGGGTTTTAGTGCAAATCTCATACACTCGCATGGTCTCATGCACTCGCATAGGTTTTATGGCTATTTCCCATGCAATCGCATGGACAGCCTGGCCAGCTCATTTCTTGATTAAAACGTGGGCTGCTGATATATTTTAATATATAATGTAATATATATAATTTTATATAATTATATATATATATATATATATATATATATATATATATATATATATATATTATATTCTTGTGCATAGTTGACTTGTAATTTTAGGTGCGTTGACTCGCGCGTTGATGCTCGGTTTATTTCTCGGTTCCGAATTATCGAACGTCTTTTCATATGCCTAGATATCTTGTACTTTGGGTTCCGCGACTTGTACTCTTATCAATATTTAGACGATAATCATCAATAAATTGAACCACTTTGAGTTTAACTTGTACGTTTGATCATTTTGGACGTTTGTGTCTTCAAATCTTCGTTTTCGCCTTTTGTCTTCGCACTTCTTTATTTAAACGATTACAACTTAAAAATAGAACAATTACAACTAAAAAAATTACATATTGGAATGATATTGCTACTAAATATATGTTCGTTTGGAGCAATATCAAATATCTCCACACTTGAACGTTGCTTGTCCTCAAGCAATACAGAACTTGAAATAAAATCACACTTCACTCGAATCACTTTTTTATTCTCACACTTTATACATCAGTGATTTTGATACAGTGGTATGAACAATGATAGTAACAATGTGGTTTACAGTCCCACATAACTATAAAATTTAGATCCTTTAAGGAAATTGGATCTTTATGAAAACATTTGATCTTTTAAAAATTCATTCTAGCTTTTATCCTAGACAAGTTTTCCGGAATAACGCTTCACCGGTGTTTGCAAAATATTTTTGTGGGTTGTTTGGGTTTCATATTTTAAAATTTTACCTCAAAACTTACAGTTTTGTGTCACCCACTTCCTTTTAGTGATGGAATTGATTCATTGTGTTGATCCATCTTTCTTTCAAATATATTAAAATAAACCGGGTAAAACAGTTAATTTAGTCCAAAACAAAAGCACCTGCAATAACATTACAGAAACATGTGATAGATAGTTTTTAATTGAATAACTTGGTACATTCTCCCCACACTTGGCTTTTATTTATCTCTTTCTTTGCCTTTTATTCTCCTCTTTTCCATTTTAAATGAATTCAAGCATTTTAGGTTGTTTCTCAATTTATGTCCTTTCCGAGACAACTATAATTTCGGTATTAACACCCAGTTTTATCGTTCATAAATATGTATAAACATGATTTTGAATTCATTTAATTGAAAATTTTTCAGATTTTTACAAAATTTGGCAAAAAAACCAAGTGCAAACCCGAGAGAATTTATAACCCTTCCCCACACTTGAGATCATGCAATGCCCTCATTTGCATGAAATCATACTATAATTATAAATTCCTGAGGGTGATTAGTGTAGAAAAGTGATTAAAAATACTCAGTTTGTAATTACAAAGCTCGTCGAATGATAGATGGCGCACCTCAACATTCATTCCTTTTGTTGTTTATCACACATGTATTTCTTCAAAAATGGTTGCTTTTCTGAACTGTTTGCTAATCTTTGAAAATGCGTATTTTACCCTAACTTATCAGGCATTTTTATTAACGAGTTATGCACTAACCCGAACCCCGAATTTAACGTTAAGTGGGGTTAGACTTCCCCACACTTAGCTTACGACATGAGAAGTCGGTAGAATAAGTTCCACAAATTAAAATAGTGTGCCAGTTATTTACATCTTGGGTAGTGTATAATATATCAATGCGTTTAAAGTTTAGACCCACCCGATCGACACTACTTAATTCTTTTTTAAGTGTAGCTTTTCGTAAATGGATATGTCTCTTTTCTGGTTCTTGGTCAAATGGATCGTTATACACCAACATACATATTTCTTTAGGGTGAACAATTCCCAACATTTCTTTCCGTTCATTCTCGGAATCAAAGTTTTCACCTCTATTACCCAGTTGGGTGAAATTCGAGGTGTCAATATCTATTACAGCTCGTAGTTCATCTTCGGTAGATGACTCATCTATTGAGAATATTGGGTTGGAAGGTTGTGGGATGGTGAATTTCGGGATCGAAGCAAATTCTTCTTCTTTAACGGTCCTTATCGGTCCCACCACTTTGGTCTCGGGGGTAAAGTTTTTATCGTCATCGTCTTCCCAAGAGTACCAATTTGTTACCCTTACTTCTTTTTCATCCATTGATGGATCGATGATTTCGTCGGTAGAGGCTAATGTGTCGATATGTTATGAAATTGGTAAAACTGAATAAAAAGTATCATCGGGATAATTGGTGATTTCGGAGCTCTCGAATTCATCAAAATTCGATGATATGGGATTTTCATGCACAATACTCCTCAGATTAACAGGTGTATAGTCTGATAGAGTTTCAGCCTGCCAATTTGCAAACTCTCTCATTTGTTCATTTTAAGCGTCAAATTCTTCGAGTTTGATTTTCATATAATCTAAAAAATTTTCAGACACATAATTTTCCTCATCCTCTGGTTGTTGAGTTTGGATATATTCTTGAGAATAATCCCAATTTGAATTATGTTCCTCATAATCATTCCATTCAGGTTCCATGGGTGCATAATTTTTCATAGGAACGTAATAATAACATTCCCATGTTGAATGATAATCTCCACAGATTTCACAACCAGTTATTGTTTCGTCATTCGTGATCCAGGATTGACCGAACGAATTTTCATCAACACTCGTTTGAGAGTATTGATTTTGCATGTTAGAAAGAGTTTCCAAAATATTTTCGAGATTTTCCATAATACGCTTATTACTAAATTTTAGCTACAATGTGGTGCATTTACTAATTATCCTATTAGTTATAAAACTAAAAATTATATATGTTATCAAATTAATAGACTTTTCTGCTTTTGCCCACATTTCGAATAGTCAATAGATGCAGCAGGTAGCCAGGATCCTTTAAATCGGAAAATCCTTAACTCGCCACTAACAAATCCAACTATAACTACGAACCAGAAAATTTGGCTATTAATTTAATCGCTTACAATAATTTTTAGTCGAAATTTAAAGAAATTTAAAGAAAATTCTATGTCCTAAAAACTAGAGCGTAGAAATGAAAAAGAAAAAGCGCGTCGAAAAACGTCAAAAAATAAAAATGAGAAAGAAAAACATCGAAACTTAAAAGTCTAAAAATTAAATCTAAAAAGTTACGCCTAATGACTCACTTCAAACCTGCTATCGAAGAAGATACTGGATATCCTTCAACTGCAAGACCAGTCCAAAGTCCACCTTATGGCTTTAGTGGTCCTCCCTCACCAAACTATAGTCCGTATACTTTACCTAATTCTCCCGAATACTACCCAACTCCAAGAATGGAAAGTAAAGGGAAACGCCCTGCTGATTTTAAAGAAGATGGCCTGTCAAAGAAAAGATCCCGATCTCCTTCCTACGAAGAAGTTTATGCCAAGTACGAGATCATGAATCTGCGAAAAACTACCGATGGCCTAATTCATCATATTGAAAGGATTGATGTTCAAATGAAGGAAAAAGACCTAGCGATCAAGAAGCTCATGGAGTAAAATGCTGAGCTAAAGAAGGAGATAAAGTTGGTGAAGTATGAAGGTGATAGAAATGCCCGATGGGGGAAGCAATCTCTTACCTACCTAAGAGAAGATGTTAACTTTAGATTGAAGATGGAGGAAAACCGCCTCGAGTTCCTGCATGAGAAACAAAAGGCGAAGAATGAGAAAGTTGAGAAGTTTATGAAGAAGGTTGAGGACGTGAAGAAGAAATATGAAGACTACTTCAATCCTAATATTTCCTAGTTTATCCTATTCCAATTTCTCATCTATGTAAAGGCTATGCCTTAAACCATTTCTATATCCGAATCGTGTATTAAAAATGCTTATTTAATGCCTCGTTCTTAATAATATAAAGTGTTTCGTTTATATCATATTCATCTTTATCCTATCGGATTTATCAAACTTCTATCCACCCTTATGTAGTGAAGAATCATGGTTCGTCCAACTACACCAACTCTTACCACGATGTTTCATAATTTCCTCGTCTGACTACGTCTTCCACAACTTCCATAACTATCAAAGATAGGAAGGTTAACCAAGTCTATAAAGACTGCAACTTAAAACTATCCAACCATAAGTTAGTAACTGTTTTCACGGATGGCATTTCGAACTGCTCCAAGAGTAAGAAATGACGTGAGCAACATTTACAAACTCATTCTTGAGAAAAAGAACAACTCTACGCAAACTTTTCCAAAGTGCAAGTTTTGGCTTAAAACCGACATGTTGTTGATCCAGCTAAGATTACTGCTATCCTTAACACACTATATTAGAAGTCATCATTGATCACATATCCTGACCTTATGGAGTGATCTTGGAAAGGAAATATGAATTAGTGAAATATAATGACGGTGGCCAACGTAATTGTATTACGGTAATTCATAGAGATATTCCAATATCATGACATATGGAATAGAAAGTGAATCAAAGAAAAACTCTCAAGCTATCTGTTCAAAAACCCAAATGCAAGGGCATGAAAAGAGAAAAATGATCATCTTGCTATTTAGTAGATACGAAGAACTCATTCTAATCAAACTATATATCTATCTCATACTCATTTAACAAACTTTCATGTACCATAAAAAGTTGTAGACAATCGAATCTTGAAATTCATTCATCCTAAATGGATATCACCTGATCATTGATACATAATCATCACTTGTTATTACACTCTCGGTGTAAATTCTCATATGACTTTCAAAAGCCTATGTTATTTGAACCCTCCAACGTCGATATTACAAAAACCATTACATTATCTATGTCGAGATGATAAATATCTCATATGCATAATCTTCTGAAGAATGGAACCTCCAAACATGTATCGTTTTAACTATCATAGTCAAGAAACTTCTGTACTCATACATCTACTTATAATAGACTACTTGGCACCATGCAAGTAATGGTGCCATACTCAAACAATAATCAATCATTGTCAACTCGAAAACCAGAGGTGAAATACACTATCTCAAGTTGTGGCTTGAGCTAAACTCATCTGAAAAACTGCTGTAACAATTGAAATGATTCCATCATACTTTAACGTATCCTCCTCTCAGACCAATTAAGGCTGAATTCCAACAATCATTACGTAGTTGAAAGTCACTGCTTTAGCATTTATTTATACTTGTCTATGCGACTGCCAGATTATTCATGCCGAGTTCTCGAACTCTCACTATCATTCGAACGATTCAAAGTTGCAAATCTTATTTGAAGTTCTTTCATACATAACTCTAAATCTGAGGGATTTACTCATTTGATGATAATCACATTATCATCCTTCTAACTTTAATGTTAACATTTCGAGTCCAAGGACTCATGGCCTGATAAAATTCGATCCATTAGTTTTCACTACCTTGAAACTATTATTACACAATTATCCTCCGGAATTTTAAAATCTTCGATCAATTTTTCTCAAACAAATAAACTCTTAAATACAAGTATCCTGTTTTTCAAAGATTTCTTACACGAGTCTTTATTTTCAAACTATCTCGGAATTTATATTTTTCACTTATGTGATTTATAAAACCTTATACATAAACTTAACTTTACATACTTTGACTAGTACATATCAAATTATACTTTCACTTCTACAAATTTCCACTTTGATTAAATCAAAATTACTTTACAAAATTTTACGTAACCCTAGTTGTACTATGAACATCATTTCGTCACCTCCTCTAAAATTACTTTCACTAATTATATAAATACTTTCGCATTTTTAGCAATTTACCTTTGTTTCATTAAATTAAACATTCTTTCAAACAACTCTTTTTTTTCGTATTGTTCAAATTATTTCATATAAAATAGTACGTGTTGTACATAACTCAAGTTTTACCAATAGCTCCGCTTCGTTTATATTGTTATAACAAATGTCGCAACTTTTCAAAAATTACTTTGGTTTATTATTAAAACTTTTGTATTGCTCTCCAATATGTTTGGATCACCTTTATTCCCATTCTCCGTGCAAGAACGAGACTTACCTCTTTACGTACATCATCTCTTCCTTGCTATGTTATTCGTTAAGAAGTTTCTACTTCCGGTATTTCACGGCCAAACCACGACGCTCTCGTAAACATCAATACTACGATCTTTTTAACAAGGAAGCAAAGGTTCCTTCATGGTAGAAACAATACCTTATAATCAATTATTCACATTTATTCTCATCCACATTTAAACTCATAAGTAAATAATAGACCGACTCACCATTTGTGCGAAAACACTTTTCTTACTCTGAAGGAGTTACCTTAGACATTTATGAAGATACTCTAAACATTTCTTCCTTTTTGTTTGCAACTAGATGTTATTCTAGTCAAGTTTTAATCTATGATTCGACATGAAACTGAAATCATAAATCTTAAAGCTACATTCAGAAACTATTTCTAAAGACAAGTTCTCATGTATACTGAACGATGACTTAAATTTAATAGCTCGTATTATCCTGAGATCAATGAACTCTCAACTAACATCTCATTTATCTATTAGACATCTCTTGAAAACTAAAGGTATTATGGTTACCTTTCGAAACTTGAAGCTGGTACTATCTCTAACAAACACCAGCCATACATCAAACTACGTAACTGAAATCTTTACGTACTCTACTCTATTTTATCTGCCCTACTATTGCGGCATAAACACTCAAGATCTTAACGAGCTCAATAATACATTTCATGCTGTTATAGCATCATCTTTCCTTTTAAAGAAAAACTAGTCAAACGACACTCTTGTTATAGCATCATCTTTCCTATTAAGGTTAAGGATCATGAGATCAAACATGTAAACAAAACAATATACTTATTGTTAACACTCATTGGCCCCGACCGTACCAGGGAACATAAAAATCAAACTCTATTGTTAAAGTCCGTTGAGATTCGCGTAGAAGCCCCTAACATACATGGGAATATGAAGACTAAAAGATACAAAAATACCCCCCATCTCTTCTCAACTGCTGATGCAAACGAGAAATCTACTTAAAACTTCGGGACGAAGTTTCTAATAACGGGGAGGTACTATAACGACCCTCATTTTTCCATTCTATATTTTTTGAATATTAAATGCCCAAACAATATAATTAAAACTTAATGATTAAACTTTAATCAACAATTGTTAAGTGTTAAGAGTTATAAAACATATTAATTAACTTTGTGCAGTAATTGACAAGTTAATAAAATATGAAAATAATAAACTGTTAGTCGACACTCACTGCTAATTAAAATTTATGCATTTATGTAATATTATAACTAATAACCTATAAGTAATAAATAAAAAGTGACATTTATATAAATAATAAAATAATTGGGAACTAAATAAAAAAATATATATATACAAGTCATGAATTAGTAAAAAGAAAATAATACTTATCATGTAGTAAATGTAATAATAATAATAATAATAATAATAATAATAATAATAATAATAATAATAATAATAATAATAATGAGACAAAAAAATCTTAAACAATTACATCCTTATGTTGACTAAAAAAATAAAATAATATATATATATATATATATATATATATATATATATATATATATATATATATATAAACTAGTACCACCTATTGTTGACTAAAAATTATAAAATAAAATAAAATCATTAATTTGAATATCCTTATGTTGACTAACACTCTAATACTTGCACTATATAAACACCCCTAGACTCCTAGTTTCTCATTCAAAAATCACACCAAAATCCTCTCTCAAAAACAATCTCTCCCTCTCCCTCTCTTGTGGTATTCGGATCTTCAAGCTTGTTCTTCGTGTTCATCAAGATATTCAAGCGTGCTCTTCATTATTTTGGTTATTTGATCTTCATCACCAAGTTTTCTTCTTGTTTCTTGTTAATCTTCATCATCATTAACAAGGTATGATCCAAAATCTTAAAACTTTTAAATCTTTCTTTCAATTCATGTTTATATTCATAATCATATTTGTGCATGATCTTAACATTCATATTATTTAGATCCTCAAAACCCTAAACCCTAATCATTAAAATACTACTTTAATTAACTAACCCTAATTAATGAAACCCTAATACTACTTATACTATTAATTAACATGTATACACTATTACTATTACTAACACCTATAACCTACTACTTATATTAAAACACATAAAAACATTTTGGGATATGTATTAGAGATGTATAGATCTTCGAACTTTCTTGACGAATGGTTTCTACGAAACTCTAGGCGGAAGGGTTTGGATTTCCAATTTAAAGGATCCTATAGCTCAAGCCCCTAGACCTGAAATGGCCATTCGAAGGGAAATGGGTGATTGGAAGCTTATCTAATACGGCAAGTATCCTAAAATGGAAAACACTCTTAAAGTAGAAACTTTCTAGTTATAGAAACTTACTAAGATAAGAAATCTACTAAAGTGGAAACTTTCTAAAAATAGAAACTTACTAGGAAAGGAAACTTAGTAAAACGAACTATACTTACAACACTATCATACTTAAACATCTACTTAAACTTGGGCAAAAACAGTCACTACTCTTAAATGTCAATAGGTTGACTTTTCTGCTCACTCATCCAACTTTCTATTCCGAGGAATAACTCTCTCTCTCTCTACTTACTAAGGTGAATTCATAGCCCCACTCTTTATTGCTAGCAAACTTACTTACTTTTATTGGGGTGAGACACATGCTGTTTTTACATTTTACAACTTAGACACAAGTACCAAACTACTAAACTATGCTATACCCGGCTATGTCCGACTAAGTCTCTACAGTGATATTTTTAATTGCTCGTGGAATGCATGCTTAATTATTGGGGGTAGGCCTATCGGGAGTAACGTCCCCGATACATTTGACTAAGTCTTTGTATTACTTAATAATGAAATTAAACCGACAAGTATAAACTACAACTTGTCTTTGGGGCAAACTTAAACGTTTAGTCTAAATATCACGCATTGGCATAAATTTTTGATTTGCGAGATCAACTTTATAAACTAAATCTTGTGGTCTAAAAACAACGATAACTACTTTTGTTAAACCTATGATTTCACTCAACCTTTTTGGTTGACACTTTAGCATGTTTGTCTCAGGTGCTGATTGATTCAAGCTTACTTACTTACTGCTTATGTGATGCTACTTGGACTTAGGAACAAAAGATATCGCATTTACTATTCTTGCATTTGAAACATTTACTTTATTGTAATTTCAATTCTTGTAACGACATTTCATTTTCCGCTGCGTACTCTCAATAAAGTTTGATTTTATCATGTAGTATTGTTCTCGTATATTATAATATGTTGGTTTATTTGATATTAGTGACGTTTCTTCCAGACCCTATCTGGAGGACGTTATTTAGTCCAACATCACAATTACTACGGCTTAAACAAGCATAATAATAACTTAAATACGAGACATTAATTTAAAAAGGAAGAACATAGCTTACAGTGGTTATTAATCGCGTAGTGTTACACGGACAGAACTCCGACTTTAAAACCCGTAAAATAACCTTTACATTACCCAAACTAATCTAATATAAAACTAAACTATTATATATATATATATATATATATATATATATATATATATATATATATATATATATATATATATATATATATATATATATATATATATATATATATATATATATATATATATATATATATATTATAGAGGGAGTAGAGAGATATTGATATGGTGTGTGTTTTTCGTTCGCCAGAAGCCTGGCTTTTATAGGCAAAATTTCTGATCCTGAACCCCATGCGATCGCATGGGGTTTTAGTGCAAATCTCATGCACTCGCATGGGTTTTATGGCTATTTCCCATGCAATCGCATGGACAGCCTGGCCAGCTCATTTCTTGATTAAAACGTGGGCTGCTGATATATTTTAATATATAATATAATATATATAATTTTATATAATTATATATATATATATTGTATTATATTCTTGTGCATAGTTGACTTGTAATTTTAGGTCCGTTGACTCGTGCGTTGATGCTCGTTTCCGGATTTTCGAACGTCTTTTTGTATGCTTAGATATCTTGTACTTTGCATTCCGCGACTTGTACTCTTATCAATATTTAGACGATAATCATCAATAAATTGAACCACTTTGAGTTTAACTTATACGTTTGATCATTTTGGACGTTTGTGTCTTCAAATCTTCGTTTTCGCCTTTTGTCTTCGCACTTCTTTATTTAAACGATTACAACTTAAAAATAGAACAATTACAACTAAAAAAAATTACATATTGGAATGATATTGCTACTAAATATATGTTTGTTTGGAGCAATATCAGGAAGCTATTCGCATTTTCTTGACTTTTGCTTCATTTATGAAGTTCAAAGTGTTTCAAATGGATGTCAAGAGTGCAATTCTTTATGGAAAGCTGAATGAAAGAGTATATGTCAATCAACCACCTGGTTTTAAAGATCTTCTTCATCCTAAAAAAGTTTACCATTTATGAAGAGCCCTATATGGTTTACATCAAGCCCCAAGAGCTTGGTATAGACGTTTGTCAAGTTATCTGATCAAAAAAGGTTATCAAATGGGCACGGTAGATTGTACTCTGTTCACGAAGGTTAAAGATGATGATATTATTTTAGTCCAGATCTATGTAGAGGACATTATTTTCAGTTC
This sequence comes from Rutidosis leptorrhynchoides, assembly GCF_046630445.1. NCBI lineage: Eukaryota > Viridiplantae > Streptophyta > Magnoliopsida > Asterales > Asteraceae > Rutidosis > Rutidosis leptorrhynchoides. The sequence goes on along the minus strand of NC_092335.1, from coordinate 324,690,793 downwards.
TACTAAGCAGGAACTCTTCGAAGAGTTCGAGCAGGTTATGAAGGACGAATTCGAAATGAGCAAATTGGGTCTCTTACACTACTTTCTTGGTTTGCAAGTCGAACAGACTGATAATGGAATTTTTCTTCATTAAGCAAAGTATGTAAATGATATACTTGAACATTTCGGTATGACTCAAGAATGTTCGGTGTCAACCCCGCTAGCTGTGAATCATGGTATTTCATTAGATTGTGAAGGGGAGCCTGTTGATCCTACATACTATCGAGCAATCATCGGATCGCTCATGTATCTCACTGCATCTAGGCCGGATATTATGTTCGCAACACGTCTGTGTGCTCGTTATCAAGTTAATCTGAATACAGTTCATCTTACAACTGCCAAAAGAATTCTTCACTATCTGTTACATTCTCCAAATCTCGGCATCTGGTATTCGAACGAAGACAAGTTTGATCTTGTAGCATATAGTGATTCAGACTATGCAGGTTGCAAAATCAACAACAAATCTACATTGGGAGGATGTTAATTTTTAGGTGAAAGGCTGGTGACCTGGCAGTGCACGAAACATACTGTAGTTGCGCTTTCCACGTGTGAAGCTGAATATATCGCTGCTACTAGTTGCTATTCGCAAGTTATTTAGATCCAACAACAACTTCACGATTATGGACTAAGAATCTCTTTCTCCCCTCTTTATATTGATAATACTGCTGCTATTGCAATTACTAAGAATCCTGTGCAACATTCTAAGACTAAACACATAGGTGTTAAATATCATTTTCTTATGGATTGCGATGAGAAAAAGATAATTGAGGTTAAGAGAATAGGTACTAAGGACCAGAGGGCTGATCTTTTCACTAAGACTTTTGATAAACCTAGGTTCTTGCTACTTTTAGAGATGAATGGCATTGTTGATCGAGATAAAGTAATTTCGGATGTTGTTTGTGAGGGTTAATCAAACTTTTAGACTTTGCATGTATGATGCATGACATATAGATTTTAGTTTCTTATTATCTGTATTGCATAATTTTGCTTTCTGTCTGCATTTCTCTGCATGATTTATCTCATGTTTGAATGCTAGTCTGTAGTTATTTTCTGTTTGTTTTGTTAAAATGCTAAAAGACAAAAAGATTTTATGTTTTAGTATTTTAGGGGGAGTATATGTTTCAACGGAAAATACCTAAAAAGTGTAAAATGCCTCACCAGAAAACCCTAAAAAGTTGAAAATTTTCGAAAATGAGCTTGTTTTGATTAATATGTTGGAGATGAAGAAATTACTGTACTGAGAATTGATATATTTGATTAGTAAGGACTGATTTGAACGTTTATGTTTATCTGTTGTGTGATGTACTGATAGATGTGACATATGAATTCTTGGCATTAGACAATCATAATAAGAATAACGATCATCTAAGATTCAGAAGTCATGAACGATCTGTAGCGTTTGAAGGTAGTCACCTAATTATCTCCGAAACCGTATCTAATGATAATTGTTGAGGAACTCAACAGTCGGTTGAGGGTATCCCCTATCATAATTGATAATCACTAGAAAAGGTTGGGGGTGGATTTTAAGTTGAGGATTATCTGTTTGGCTGGTGCATACCACGTTGTCACGGGCCTAAGACTTTATAATCGAAACTAAACCCCGAAAATATCAGAGAAAATTAGTTTATGTCAAAAGTAAGTGTCCCTTCTCGCTTAAGGTTGAAAAGTATAATTCCTTATTGCAGACCGTTCAATCATTTAAGGGAGAACACCTTCGAGTGATGTGAGCACACAACAAAGAAACATGAGTTCATGCATAAAAATAGAAAACCCATTCATGATGGCGTTCAAAATCAATATATCAAAAGACAGTGATACGCTGATAAAGAAATATCAAAAGAAAATCAAAGTCAAAGATAATTGGCGTATCAAGATGGAAAAGTCCTGAAAGTAAGAAGAATGCTGATTCATGATGTGCTCATAAAGAACTCAGATCATTCTTAGTGTGACGCCCCCACACAGCTTGAATTGTTTAATCAGGACATTCACACTGAACTATCAAGATTCTTGTCGTCTGCAATATAGAGTTATACCTATTAAGACTGGTAGTTGGAAAGATACTTACCTAGATATACTCTAAATAATATATATATATATATATATATATATATATATATATATATATATATATATATATATATATATATATATATATATATATATATATATATATATATATATATATATATATATATATATATGAAAGTTTAACTTTCGATTCCGTTTTCCATGTCAATTTGAACATAAAAAAGTTAAGGGCCTTGAGATTTATTTCATGTGACGACTGGTCATCAGGCAAGTCTGCTTTAACTGTAGACCAATCCTCGTGGTAAATAATGCGCCTATTCAGATAATCCAATATACTCTAAGATCTATCGTTCCAACTAGATTGAAGATTGTCAACACACTAATAGAAGCCAAAGGCTGACAGGGTTATTCAAAATGCCGTGAGAACCATCCTGTTCAATTTGAATGAAGTACATGAAAATAGATAACGGAAAGTTACGCGTAATGAATTGACAACCTAATAAAAACGCACAATCATAAGTGATGAAAGAATCAAGGATTAATGAACTCATCGTGATCTCAAAAGTCACTGCATTATAGTGTTCAAGTAATTAATGTCAACATGATTGTCGAAGTGCCCGGAATAAATATGTTCATGTTTAATGAGGATTGATATCAGTAAATGCATGATAATAGACATAGACTAGATAATTAGGAATGAACAACATAAGTTGATTCAATATGTCAGTTCTGATCCATTTTTTTATTAAATTTTTAATCATCTTGCTCACAAAAAGAATGTGGATTTATATGTTTGCTTATCTGTTTATTAAATAGTTTTCATTGAAAACTGTAAAACAACAAAAAGATTTTGGTTTTGCATGTTATTGCATTTCATGGTAGAATGTCTTTTATTTACGTATTTTTAGTTGCATGACATTATATCTCAGAAAACTTATAAAGATTTCTTTCGTTCTTTTATTTTCTGATTATCCTCTAAATGTACAATGACATCTGAAAGAACCTTGTCGAGATCAAGATATTTTTGGCAACCAAATCCTCGAGATAGAAGTTTGTAGAGCTAGTGATTATTTGAAGGATTTTAATGATTTAAGGTATTAGTGAACTTTAGATGACATTACACTGTAGGACTTACTCATGTGAAACAGAATATTTAGAGTAATAACCTTGTTGTGGTTAAGATTTTTGATATACCTAAGTGTTAATGATCATTTCTTAATGGATTAGTGATTTATGACTCAAATTGAAAATGCTAGTTAGCTCAGATTGCCAAACGAGTCGAAATCCTAAGTTTGTGAAAATTTGAAAATTTAAAATTGCCTAAGTGGCTCACTCGCACGATTGATGTGTGAACCGTGCGAGTAACCACACGTGTGAGGTTAACCGTACAGATGACCATGTTCTAGAATTGTCCTAAGACATCTGGGTCACACGCACGAGTGACTGTGAGACACGCAGTTGATGATGAATCGTGTGATCAACCCTACAGTTGATAGTATAAATAGAGAGAGCTGAGCACAGTCGCTCACTCTTGCACTCTCTACCTATTTTTCTCTCAAAATTCGATCATCACCAAATCAGTTTTCCACCGCAGCGTTTGTTAAGCATAAAAATCCGACTCCATTGCCATCATCTAGGTATAATTTCATTAAGTTTTAGTGTGCTAATTTGTTGTTTTAATGTATCGAAACCCTAAGGGTTTTTAACTTGAATTTTGTGAAATTGAAGTGTGTTTTGATCGATATCTGTTATTGTTTTGTGTTAATCGGAACCTAATGTTGCTATTGTGATGTAAATCGGCCCCTAAAGCGATCAAACATGTAATATCAATGATTTAAAAGTGCATTTAATATGTGTTTCATCATACATGCACGAGTGACATCACTCGCACGCGTGAGACATGACTCGCACGAGTCAGTACACGGTTGATGATCAACCGTGTGAACCTTTGAGCTCACTCATTAAATTTGATTTGGTTGCTCACTCACTTGACTGAGCTGACACGTGTTATTAGCCGCAAGAGTCATCATACGGTTGACTCACTCGCTTATAAATAGTACCTCAACCGTGTACCTTATCTGAAACCATATTACTGCTCAAACGTGTCAACAGTGGCACAGGTGACTATATCACTCGCACGGTTGATCACTCAGCCACACGTGTGACATTATCACTCGCACGGTTTACCATGTTAACAAGTTTATGACACTTTGATGCGAATGCTTTGATATTTTATGATATGTGGTTTGTATCTCTAACATTTCTGTTGATATTTCAGTTTGTTAAGATATCTTCAATGGCTGAACAACAAGTCAATATTCCAGTAGTTAACGTAGAAGGACAGGGGGAGCAACAAGGTAATCCTCAAGTGAATCCAGTTAATCCACTTGCTCAGCAAGAGATTCCTCTAGAGAAGGGTGAACTGAACAATCAAGTCGCTCTCTATGACACTAGAGAGAGGTGATCATTTTAAGGAGATTATGGAATTTCTTAAGAGATCAAGGATACACACTTCTATTTCTACTCCATACACGTCCTAGTACAACCATCAAATATAATTCTGGAGAAATGCTATAGTTGACGTATCAGAAGATGATGCTAAGCTTGTTAGTAAGGTTCAAGGGCATGAGATCATTGTTTCTAAGACAGTGATAAGGAGGATTTTGGGCTTTAATGACGAGAACTACTCCCACATGACGATCAGTTGAGAAAGAATTCATGGTTGCTTTAAAAGATGTGCTTATTCTGGGTATATTGCAGGCAAATCTGAACTGATGAAGACACTTCTACCTCCACAGTTTAGATATCTTGCTCACGTGATCATGCACTATTTGAGTGGACGAAAATTGGGATTTGATAAGTTGAATGAAAAAGTGTAAAGTATGTTTGTGGCACTTGTCCTAAAGGCTCCATACGATTTCTCACAATTTGTCTTACACTACTGCAAAGCGAATCTTTTCAGTTCTACTCAGAGATATCTCATTTATGCCCGTTTTCTTCAATTGATCATTAATGATGTTGCACCTGATCTACCTAAGCTTAAAAAGCATATTATTCACCTTAAGCCAATGAATCCGATAACTTTTCGAAGAATGGAGGAGACAAGAAATGAGGATTTGAAACCTGACTTTAAGAGAAAGCTTATTTGTCATCTGATCAAGGAAAACTATCGATGTCCAGCTGGTAATGCTTGGAGGAATGAGGATTCTGACTCTAACTATGAAGTCACTGATGGGGAAGGTGAGGGTGATAATCAGAGAGCTACTGGTGAACTTCAAGGAGGAGGTAATGTTGATGATGAAATTATTGAAGGTGATGATGAAGCGACAGAGGAAGATGTTAGTTTGATTCAGAGGAAAAGGAAAGGGAAGGAAGCGATGACTTCAGAACAGCCCAAGAAGAAGGAGAAGAGAACAAAACATCATTTTGATTCATCTCAAAAGTCATCACAGGGAGGTTCGAAACAACAAGCTCAGATATAACCATCCAGTTTCATGAAGGATGCAAGAGCCGCTGTTACCTCACCAAAACCTGCCACCACAACACCTCAGGTCACATCAGCCGAATTCAAGACACAGCAAAATCTACTGTTGTCTTTGATCACGAAAATCACCAATCTAGAGAATCAAGCCATTGAGGAGAAGAAGATCAGTGAAGAAGAAGGTGTTGGCGATTAAGAGTGAGAATAAGGAGAAATTGAAGGAGTTGAACAATAAGATCGAATCAATTACCTCTGGTAAAACTAAGTTGATTAAGGAGAGAGGAGAAGAATTTTCTTCTGATTTGGGTGGTGATGACGAGAAAGACGATGAAGAAGATGCTGGAATTGGAGGACCCTCTTTTGAGATACCGTTAGTGATACCTATTCGAAGCTTTAATGAATATGGTGAGGTCTTTACTGCTAAATATTATATGAATTATTCAAATGTTTTTAATGATGCAGAAAAGGGGGACGTTCCACCAAGTGATTTTCTGATGGAACAGCTTGCTGTTTTGGCATACGATAGTGAATACGATATAGAGGATGCAGAGACAGTTGAAGCTAAGAACCAGGCTCCACAAGAAGAGTCATTTTCCAGTATCCCTCCCGAATCAATCCAAAATATCAACTTGAGTGATTTCGATAATTTGTTTGCTGATGAGAAGAGTGAAGATTCTGTTGGTAAGGATAGTGTAAAAGAGGATGTGATTGTTGAATCCGAGGATGAATTGGCAACAGAAGAAGAAGAAGAAGAAGAAGAAGAAGAAGAAGAAGAAGAAGAAGAAGAAGAAGAAGAAGAAGAAGAAGAAGAAGAAGAAGAAGAAGAAGAAGAAGAAGAAGAAGAAGAAGAAGAAGAAGAAGAAGAAGAAGAAGAAGAAGAAGAAGAAGAAGAAGAAGAAGAAGAAGAAGAAGAAGTTGAGATTGTTATGCCTTCGCTTGAGCCATACTCAAATCCGTCACTCAACACCTTAAGTGACTTTTTCAATTTGAGTAGTGATGTGAAAAGAAAGAAGTTAGATGATTTAGAACAGGCAAGGAAGGTATACAAAGAACAAGTGAAAGAAGTGGATGTTTTAATTGAAAAGAACAAGAAAATCCGACATGAGAAACTGCTCGTTGAGAAAGAAAGAAAAGAGATTGAGCTGAAGAAGAAGAAACTCCGAGCCGTGCAAGCTAAAGCCAAGGCATGTAATGAGATTAATGAATGGTTCAAACGTGATAGGGTTAAAGTTAACAAAAACTTTGAAGAAGACGAGATCCGTCAGAGTTGGTGGAAACAGAACGTCGTTAACCCTGATCAGTTGAATAAGCCAGAACTCGAGCCGAAGTTTGTTAGTTTCTACAAAAGGGGAAATAGAACCAAGAAGTATTCCAAGGGTAAAATTTTAAGCTGGGGTTACTTCAAGGAGATCAATTGTTTCGCGATCAAGAGGGAAGGAGGAGTTGATTACATGGCACGTCCTAGTCACTTCAAAACTCTACCGTACTTCGAGATCATGCAACTTGCTAAGCTGCAGATGTTGAATGCTGAAGATTGTGACCTTTCCAGGTGGTTTCAGAGAAAACTCAGATGTGAGTATATGACAGGGAAATGGGGCATATTTAAGTCAACAGTCGCCAGGTTTCCATGCACCCAAAAAAGAGAAATTCTAAAGGTGTATCTGTACGCATTGTTAAGTTCCGTCCAGCCAAGTACATGAAGCAATCTCCATTGATGCCCTTACCCAATGATATATGCAAAAACTTCAGATGGTGGTTCTATGATGAGTTGTCAGAAGAAGCAGTGATCTTGACTGCAATTGAAAAGGAAGATGGAAGCATACACTTCGACAATGTGAGGATTTTAGATCCTATGTGGCTAAGGAACTTATCGAGATTTGATGTGGAGATACTTCAACGCCATCACCTTAGGTTTAGAGATGATCGAAAAGAGGATGCTATGAGATATCAACTATGCATAACTTAACAGAGAAAATGATGCTCAAAGCTCAAACCAAGTTCAAGACAGCTGATCTATGTCAGATACTGTATTACTAGTTTGTATTTCTGTTTTTGATGATGTATTTATGCGAGAGAGAGAATGTGGATATGTATTTGATGTTAAACTGATGTTACTTTTGGACTTATATGTATTTCACGGATGTTTACTTTATTGTAATCGATGGTCTAGGTCCTAGGGGTAGTTGTTGATTCATTTTATGTAAGTCCCTAGACATCTAACCCACGTCCATTGCAAGTACTACAGTTTACAGGCTACCATGATCACTCGTTATTATCCTATCTGTGTTTGTATGTGGTTACAGGTACTGCAGAAACGCGATAAGGATGTTTGACTATGTTAGACTTAGTCAGATGTACGAGTGAAGCCTCACTCGTACGGCTGACAGGCTTATACGCACGGTTGATGCTGAGCTAAGTTACAAATATAACCTAAATGATATGACACGAGTGAGTGATCACCCGTACGGCTGAGGAAGCCAACTCGTACGAGTGATGGATGACTCACACGGGTGAGTCAACTGCAGGGGTATATAAGTGTTATGTTCTTCATTTTAGGTTAAGCCTCTCATTTTTACACACACATCACTCAGATCTGGTTTACCTTATCCGATTCTCTATCAACCCAAATCACTCAAGAGGTGAATAACAGCTCTAGGTGTTAATCTAATCACAATCATTTTGTGGTTTGACTAAATTAATCCCAAAAAGCTTCACATATTCACTAGTTATGGTTTGATTCACTAATTCCGCCTTTATGTGAATTAAACCTGTTGATTTCGAAGTTCCTAGTCATGTTTCATCATTTTTGTTTTCTGTTTCCTTTTGAATCACAAACACGCCACCACCATGTTACCATATACAATCACCACCCCAAACCGCCACCTAGTTGTTGCTACGATGCATCTATTTTCTGTTTTTCGTCTCCTGTTTCGTTGTAGACCCGAAACCGAACCCATCTTAGAATAACCCATTTGATCACCAATCGAACATCACAAAACAAAACCCATCACTTACAATCTTTCTATTATTTCTTTCATTTCACGAACCAACCATTCAAACATCAATAGAACATGATGATGGTGATGTCCTACTGCCGCATACTGTTTTGTTCTCTTTATATATATATATATATATATATATATATATATATATATATATATATATATATATATATATATATATATATATATATATATATATATATATATATACATACATACATACATACATACATACATATATTCTTTTTCGAACAACAAACATAAACACTTTCTTTTATGCATCTAAGCTCGATCAAGTTACTACTACTATAGTTTTGGTTTACAATCGGTCCGGTTACACCCATCACCATTTCAAGCTCAATGCGATCGTTAGTTTCACTGCTACACTATTATTTTTCTGCTGTGTTACCATTCAAAACCATCACTTTATTTTGAAACACCACCATATATCATGACCATCACCATAAAACTGCAACTAGCCTGCTGCTGTTACTTTTTGTTTCGATTCAATTTGAAACCACCGCCACCTAACAACCTGCAAAATGATTCGTTGTATACTGCTACTTTGAAGTTAAACGAAAAAAAAAAGATGAGGAGAAAGATAATATTATGATGTGATGATAGTAATATCTTGATGATGATGCGTTCCTGTTGTTATTTTTTTTTAGTCCAACAATCACAAGACAAAAGTATCCCCACTTGAATGAATAAAAGTTATAATATGATGGTAAAAGATGAGTGGGTAATGACATGTTTTAGTTACGAATTCTAAAAACAATAAACTTTGGGCCGTGAGATTTTTGTTGGGGCCACCATATTCAAATTCCATTTTGGGCCGCCAATTTACAAATCTATGTTGGGCCGTGTATATATGAAAATGATACAAAATTTTATTAGTACGATGATGATGATGGTGTAGCTAGTTGGATTAGGATGATGATAATGATCATTAAGATGAAGTTGATACACGAATGATGGTGGCGATGAAATAGAGAATGATGATAGTTTATGATAGTATGATTATGATAATCACGAGGATGATGACGTTATAATTATGGTGTATGATATTGATGATGTTAAGTGATGATGATGTAGTGATGGTAGACGAGGTCGAGAATGATAAACACGATTAAGTTTGTGGAATAAGAAGAAAACTTGATAAATGGGTTATATAGATTAATTCGTGAATTAAAATAGATAGTATCGGACAGAGGAATGGTGTAAGGGAATGTTGGGTTAGCGGGAGGTCGCGGGTTCGAACCCGAACTTGGGCATTTTTTTAAGGACTACTTCTTTGAGGTAGTTTACTTATTACTCTAATTATTATTATTATTATTATTATTATTATTATTATTATTATTATTATTATTATTATTATTATTATTATTATTATTATTATTATTATTATTATTATTATTATTATTATTATTATTACTATTATTATTATTATTATTATTATTATTATTATTATTATTATTATTGTTATTGCTAATATTATTATAATCCTTACAAATATGATTTTTATCATTTATAAAAGTATGATTATTAGTATTATGATTATCATTTATATTATTATCATAAGTGTTATTATTGTAATTATTATCATCATTAATATTATTATTAAGATTATTATTACTATTATTATTATAAGTATTATTATTAGTATTATCAATTAGGTTATTATTAGTAGTATCATTAGGATTAAAACCATTATCATTAATATTAAAAATTATTATAATTATTAGAATTATTATTAGTATTATTATCAAAACTATTAATATCAGTATCATTACTAAATCTAATTATTTTTAGTATCATTATTATTATAAAAAGATACAAATTTTTATTTATTATTATTAATATTATTTTACCAAATAAATAGCTATATTAGAATATATTTAATACATATCACATAACAACATTAATATTTTCATAATAAATACTAATTATTTATCTAAAGTATATAAAATAAATATAGCTAATTTAGTTATTAATGAAACATACAAGTTACTAAAATAAAAATTACTAATAATACATAAACTTGTTCGATTAGGATTATATTTTGTAACATATATATAATTGATATAGGTTCGTGAATCCGAGGCCAACCCTGCATTGTTCAGTATCATCGTACGCATATTTTTACTACAAAATATCGTATTGTGAGTTTCATTTGCTCCCTTTTTAAATGCTTTTGCAATATATATTTTTAGGACTGAGAATACATGCGCTACTTTTATAAATATTTGACGAAATAGACACAAGTAATCGAAACTACATTCTATGGTTGAATGATCGAAATCGAATATGCCCCTTTTAGTCTGGTAATCTAAGAATTAGGGAACTGGCTCCTAATTGACGCGAATCCTAAGGATAGATCTATCGGACTCAACAAGCCCCATCCATGTTGCGGATGCTTTAGTACTTCGAATTTATCATGTCCGAAGGATGTCCTGAAATGATGGGGATATTCTATATGCATCTTGTTAAGGTCGATTACCAGGTGTTCAATCCATATGAATGATTTTTATCTCTATGTATGGGATGTATATTTATGAGAAATGAAAATGAAAATCTTGTGGTCTATAAAAATGATGGAAATGAATATTGATGATAAACTAATGAACTCACCAACCTTTTAGTTGACACTTTTAAGCATGTTTATTCTCAGGTTTGAAAGAAATCTTTCGCTGTGCATTTGCTCATTTTAGAGATATTACTTGGAGTCTGTCATGGCATATTTCAAAAGACGTTGCATTCAATTCGTTGAGTTCAATAGAGATTATTATTAAATAAATGACAAATTAGGTCATTTATAGGATGGATATTATGAAATGGTATGCATGCCTGTCAACTTTCGATGAAATGAAAGTTTGTCTTTAAAAATGAATGCAATGTTTGTAAAATGTATCATATAGAGGTCAAATACCTCGCAATGTAACCATATGTTATTGTATTCATCCTTATAGATTAGGATGGGTCTCTACAGGTTAGTGGAGATTCCTGTTTAATTTCCAATTCATGTTTTATAATATTTTCCTCGTGACCTTGATAAGATAACTATGTTAACTTTCATTTTATTTAATATGAAAGTAAGAACGTGGAGTGTAAATAACTTAGATGTTGGATATCGACAAGTTAAGTAACTCAACAATTTTTCATTAAGATGATTTCATACGTTTATTTACCCTTTGGACTTTATCCCATGCTTCACCAACAGACTGTAATTTAAAAACTTGAAACCTATTATGAATATATATAATTCTAATTTTCTAAAATGTTTTATGATATAACGATTTCCATTATTTTAACTTTTTAACAAAATGATTCTTAAATATATTTCGTTTTGGAAAACAAAATTTTCATATTTATTTGATTAGTTTTAAACGTACAAAAACGTTTTCAGTTTAAAAAGAACTTTATTATTAAAACGTATATAACTTTTATAAATATCAAGAATCACTTTTGACAACTCATTACTTAACCAGTATAATAAAGATAACGATATTTATATTTTATTTTATTAAATATATATAACGATTTAAATTAATATTATATATATTTATATGCGTATTATACGTACATAGTTTTATACTTTTTTTATACTTTAACTTTACCTTTACTTTACTTTTACTTTACTTTAACTTTAATAATTTACTTTAATAATTCATATGGTTTCGATGAACGGATTAAAAGATATGGTCAACTGAATTATCATTAATTTTAGTATTATTATTAAAATGATTATTATTATTACTATCGTCATTATTATTATTATTATCTAATAATTATTATTATAATTATTATCATTATCGTTATTAATATAAGTATTATCATTAAAAATTGTTATTGTTATTATTAATACTATCATTATTACCATTAAGGTTATTATTAATATTATCATTATTATTATTATTATTATTATTATTATTATTATTATTATTATTATTATTATTATTATTATTATTATTATTATTATTATTATTATTATCATTATAATAATTATTAGTATTATCATTAATATTATTATAATATTTATTATTATTAATATCATTATCTTTAAAACTAATATTAGTATCATCTAATTATTATGATTACTATTGTTATCATTATTATGAATGCGATATAAAAGAGGACTAAAAGCTATTAAACAAGTCGATTAGGAAATAATGAGTATAATTATCATGATTCAGTTAAAATATTGTTAAGATTATGATTTAGATAAAATATCATTTTCATTATTTTTATCATTATTAGTAATATTATTATTATGACATTAGTATTACTACAAAAGATTATTATTTAGTATCAAAATTATTATTATCATTAGTAAATATAAATATGGTTATTATTATTATTAAAAGAATTAATATTATTATTATTACAAAATAATACAACTTTTGGTTCATTATTATTATTATCAATATTATATTATTTAATCAAATAAATACTTGATACAAATATATATTTATGATACATATCACTAAATTTTTATCATTAAAATGATATTATGTAAACGTTATACAAATTATAATACTTAATATATAAAAATATATTTTTACCATATATTAACATAAATTTTTATCATTAATACATTATAATAAATGATGAAATAATTTAAGAAATATTTTCTATATAAATATTAATTACTTAAAATATGTAGAATAAATATAAGTTATTTAATTATTAAAATAACATATAATTCATTAAAATAACATGTAGATTACAAATAAATATATATATAAACTAGTTACATTGATTTATCTAAAAAATTTCGAATATGACAATTTAGTCAGTTATGTGATAATTTGAGTTTTGTAAATTATTGATTCATTTAACTATCAAGCCTTATGCACTGGTAATATAATTACATTAATAATACATACCACTATATTTTTATGATATTGAGTGAACCGTATAAATTTTATTACTTGAGATATATAAAAGTATATTTTTATCATATATAAATTTTAATATAAATTTTTATTTATTAATAAATGACTTGTATTATTTACTCTAATAAAATCTGATAAATATATTTAAATATATAAAATGACTGTATTTAAGTTATATAATAAACTTGTATAGATTTTGAAAGTCATTTTGGGTTAAGTTGACTTTTGCATATCAGTCTTGAGCATTAGGATTGTGATACACTACGACTTGACATAAATTGTTAGACAGATATTGACTGACATATAAACATATATACTTAAAATAGGTTAGTGAATTCGAGGCCAACCCTACACTTGTTCAATGCCGTCATATGTATTTTTACTAGAAAATACAATATTGTGAGTTTCATTTGCTCCATTTTTAAATGCTTTTGCAATATATATTTTTGGGACTGAGAATACATGTGCTGTTTTATAAATGTTTGACGAAATAGACACAAGTACTTCAAAAATTACATTCTATGGTTGGATTATCGAAATTGAATATCACCCCTTTTAGCTTGGTAGCCTAAGAATTAGGGAACAGACACCCTAATTGACGCGAATCCTAAAGGTAGATCTAAGGGCACTAACACCCCCCCCCCATACTGGAAAATGGTATGGGGCCTGTATTATTTTTTGGGGATATTCTATATGCATCTTGTTACCAGGTGTTCACCAAGTTAGAATGAGTTCCTCATGTTCCATAAGCAGTTAGCCTCATGCCCATGTTTCCTATTTTATTGCCTTTTTATTGGTTATGTACGTAGGAATTAGCATCAGTTTCTTAGTATAAATGTGTATTTAATTGATTTGAAATATCATGAATGAAAAAGTTGGTTTAATCCAAAGACTCTCTTCTTAATCTTGTTTCTTGGGAGATTGACCATCTTGAATCAGTCTTCAATCAATGGTGCTTTCATCGAGTCACCGTGAGTCCTTTACGACTTTCGTTGAGAAAATGAGTACTATTATCGACCGTTACCTTGACACCGTCTAAAAACAACACGCCACCATTTCCAAACAACATACCGCCATTGACTGCCACCTTGAAGAATCTGCTGCCACCCTTGAAACCGTCTCTAAACAACTTGCCATTTTCAACCACACCACAACTAATGTTAATATCATGCCCGCCATCAGAAACACTGAGATTACCGAAAAACAAAATCAGTCCCCTGCCACATTTATCCCGTTGTTCCCACCATCCTCAACACTTGGTACTATGCTAATGACATAAACTAAAACACACGTTGTTAAAGCACCACAAAGCATTATTACTGAATCATTTTCAGTCCATTTTCGTGCCCAAACAATTACAACAACTAGGGAAATCACCTCTCCTATTACCACACCATTTCCACCACTAAACTTTACCTCCTTCACGGACCTTACCACCGACACCTTGATTCCAAAACTCATGGCCTTAGCCCCAACAGCGTTGCACGAGACCGTCATTCCTCATTCATTGAATGTTACAAAATTTATGAGCCACATGACATGTCACCTGAACACTCTTCTACCGAAGTTGTTCTACCCGAGTCACTGATACAAACCACCAAAATTTGTGGTTTCTCAAAGAGAACCTAAACCACCATGGAAGATTTTGTTGCTTTGTGTTTGTATCCAAATGTTTCAAGTGTCTTATGAATAACCACCTCCGAAACCACCATGGACAATAACCTTAAGGACAAGGTTGATTTTTAACGGGTGGGTATTGATACGATCATGGATAACGATAGTCAAAGGAGATGGTCAACAAATATATCCATGATACATTCTGTTACTAATGTCTTATATGTGATAAATATTGTACATGGGTACTGTGATAACCCGTCCTAATTGTAGTGACCCGAACTTTTCCATGTTTATATATATTAAATTAAATTGATATTTATATGATTAAGTGTTTCCAACATGTTAAGCAATCAAACTTGTTAAGACGTGATTAATTGAAATAGGTTTCATATAGACAATTGACCACCCAAGTTGACCGGTGATTCACGAATGTTAAAACTTGTAAAAAAACTATATGATGTCATATATATGGATATATATAAATATATACTTAACATTATATTATGATAAGTAAAAATATCATAAAGTATATTAACAATGAACTACATATGTAAAAAAACAATACTACTAACTTAATGATTTCGAAACGAGACATAAATGTAACGATTATCGTTGTAACTACATTTAACTGTATATATATCATACTAAGATATATTAATATATCATAATATCATAATAATGTAATAATTTAAAATCTCTTTAGATATAATAAACAATGGGTTAACAACATTTAACAAGATCATTAACCTAAAGGTTTCAAAACAACACTTACATGTAACGACTAACGATGACTTAACGACTCAGTTAAAATGTATATACATGTAGTGTTTTAATATGTATTCATACACTTTTGAAAGACTTCAAGACACTTATCAAAATACTTCTACTTAACAAAAATGCTTACAATTACATCCTTGTTCAGTTTTATCAACAATTCTACTCGTATACACCCGTATTCGTACTCGTACAATACACAGCTTTTAGATGTATGTACTATTGGTATATACACTCCAATGATCAGCTCTTAGCAGCCCACGTGAGTCACCTAAAACATGTGGGAACCATCCTTTGGCAACTAGCATGAAATATCTCATAAAATTACAAAAAATATTAGTAATCATTCATGACTTATTTACATGTAAACAAAATTACACATCCTTTATATCTAATCCATATACCAATGACCAAAAACACCTACAAACACTTTTATTCTTCAATTTTCTTCATCTAATTGATCTCTCTCAAGTTCTAAGTATTCTTCATAAATTCTATAAGTTCTAGTTTCATAAAATCAAGAATACTTCCAAGTTTGCTAGCTTACTTCCAATCTTGTAAAGTGATTATCCAACCTCAAGAAATCTTTCTTATTTACAGTAAGATATCTTTATAATACAAGGTAATACTCATATTCAAACTTTGATTCAATTTCTATAACTATAACAATCTTATTTCGAGTGGAAATCTTACTTGAACTTATTTTCGTGTCATGATTCTGCTTCAAAAACTTTCAAGCCATCCAAGGATCCTTTGAAGTTAGATCTATTTTTCTCATTTCCAGTAAGTTTATCCACAAAACCTTAGGTAGTAATGATATTCATAACATCATTCGATGCATATATATAAAACTACCTTATTCGAAGGTTTAAACTTGAAATCACTAGAACATAGTTTAGTTAATTCTAAACTTGTTCGCAAAAAAAAGTTAATCCTTCTAACTTGACTTTTAAAATCAACTAAAAACATGTTCTATATCTATATGATATGCTAACTTAATGATTTAAAACCTGGAAACACGAAAAACACCGTAAAACCGGACATACGCTGTTGTAGTAACACCGCGGGCTGTTTTGGGTTTGATAATTAAAAACTATGATAAACTTTGATTTAAAAGTTGTTCTTCTGGTAAAATGATTTTTCTTATGAACATGAAACTATATCCAAAAATCATGGGTAAACTCAAAGTGGAAGTATGTTTTTCAAAATGGTCATCAAGACGTCGTTCTTTCGACTGAAATGACTACCTCTTACAAAAATGACTTGTAACTTATATTTCTGACTATAAACCTATAATTTTTCTATTTAGATTCATAAAATAGAGTTCAATATGAAACCATAGTAATTTGATTCACTCAAAACGGATTTAAAACGTAGAAGTTATGGGTAAAACAAGATTGGATATTTTTTTATTGTTGTAGCTACGGGAAATATTGTAACAATTCTATACAAATCATATCCTAGCTAACTTATATTGTATTATACATGTATTATAATATATTATGTAATCTTAGGATACCATAGGCACGTATTCAAGTGTTTTGACATATCATATCGATCCATCTATATATATTATTTGGAACAACCATAGACACTCTATATGCAGTAATGTTGGAGTTAGCTATACAGGGTTGAGGTTGATTCCAAAAATATATATACTTTGAGTTGTGATCTAGCCTGAGACGTGTATACACTGGGTCGTGGATTGGGTCAAGATAATATATATCAATTTATTTTCTGTACATCTAACTATGGACAACTAGTTGTAGGTTACTAACGAGGACAGCTGACTTAATAAACTTAAAACATTAAAATGTATTAAAAATGTTGTAATTATATTTTGAACATACTTTGATATATATGTACATATTTGTTATAGGTTCGTGAATCGACCAGTGGCCAAGTCTTACTTCCTGACGAAGTAAAAATCTGTGAAAGTGAGTTATAGTCCCACTTTTAAAATCTAATATTTTGGGATGAGAATACATGCAAATTTATAAATGTTTTACGAAATAGACACAAGTAAATGAAACTACTTTATATGGGTGAATGATTGAAGCCGGATATGACCCTTTTTAGCTTGGTAGCCTAAGAATTTGGGAACAGACCCCCAAATTGGCGCGAATCCTAAGGATAGATCTATCGGGCCCAACAAGGCCCATTCTGGAATTTAGAATGCCTTAGTACTTTGAAATTATCATGTCCGATGGGTGTCCCGGAATGATGGGGATATTCTATATGCATCTTGTTAATGTCGGTTACCAGGTGTTCACCGTATGAATGATTTTTATCTCTATGTATGGGATGTATTGAAATATAAAATCTTGTGGTCTATTATTTCGATTGATAAATATATAGGTTAAACCTCTAACTCACCAACATTTTTGTTGACGTTTAAAGCATGTTTATTCTCAGGTGATTATTAAGAGCTTCCGCTGTTGCATACTAAAATAAGGACAAAATTTGGAGTCCATGCTTGTATGATATTATGTAAAAACTGCATTCAAGAAACTTATTTTTGATGTAATATATTCTTATTGTAAACCATTATGTAATGGTCGTGTGTAAACGGTATATTTTAGATTATCATTATTTGATAATCTACATAATGCTTTTTTAAACCTTTATCAATAAAATAAAGGTTATGCTTGTTTTAAAAATGAATGCAGTCTTTGAAAAACGTCTCATATAGATGTCAAAACCTCGCGACGAAATCAATTAATATGGAACGTTTATAATCAATATGAACAGGACATTTCAGTTGGTATCCGAGCGTTGGTCTTAGAGAACCAGAAATTTGCATTAGTGTGTCTTATCGAGTTTGTTAGGATACATTAGTGAGTCTGGACTTCGACCGTGTTTTCTTTAAAAATGATTGCTTAACACTTTTGTTGGAAACTATATATTATTAACATGTAAATATTATGTGATATATTAACCTCTTAATGTGTTTGATATTGTGTGATAGATGTCTACCACTAGTACAAATCCCATCGACTCACCTAATAATAATGAAGAGTCGAATATAATTTGGGAAGATTCACAAATTCCCGAAGAGGAACCGGAAGAAGAGGAACCGGAAGAAGAGGAACCGGAAGAAGAGGAACCGGAAGAGGAGGAATCAGAAGAGGAGGAACCGAAAGAGGAGGAACCGGAAGAAGAAGAGGCTCCGGAGGATGAAATTTTGATACCTACAGTAAATCGATTAAATAAAAGAAAATCATCAACCAATGGACCAAAGTTAAAAATGGTCAATGGTGTTTCCGCCGAGGAAGCAAAATATTGGGAAGATTACCAATTTTTCGATGAATCGGATCCCGATGAGGATTCCGATGATGTTATAGAAATTACCTCGACCCAATTTAATATGGCAAAAGAAAATAATAAGGGAAAAGATATAAAAATAGAGAAACCTGATTCCAACCCCGATGAACTTTATATGTATCGGCAACGTCCATATTTTCTAAATTGTAACAATAACACGGGAACCTCTAAACCACCAGGTTTTTATAAACCATTGTGGAAAATGATGGCTCGTATTAGAGGAACATCATATATCCCTAGAAAATTAGGAAAACGAACCAAGTCCGAAGAAGAAAAAACCAGTGATTCAGATTAGAGGGTTGTAATCATGTTGTGTATTATATGTATTGTAGTGTGCTTGTACTTTTATGTTCTATATAAAAATTACTTATATTGTTTGTTAATTATCTTTTACGAATCTAATCCTTGTCTATTTTACAGTATAAAAACACAAAATGGACGTTAAGGATAGACAACCAAAAATTTTAGAAGACCTACCAGGAGATATGATTGATGAAATATTGTTTAGAGTCGGGCAGAATTCATCAGCACAATTAGTTACGACAAAATTAGTTTGTCAAACGTTTGAAAGACATTCAAGGCATGCCTTAGTATATAAAAGGCTTTCTTTTGAAAGATGGGGTATATCACATTGGGGAGACTTTAAGTTACGCCAAGTTTTCTTTAAGGCATTTAGTGCGGGAAACCCAGATGCAATTTTACGCTACGGGTTACGAACCTATTTTGACTCAGCATATCCCAACATAGGATTTCGTAAATTAGAAAGAGCTTCTAACATGCAACATAAAGAAGCATGTTATGCTTACGGGTTAGTGATGTTCGCTTCTTACCAAAGTGAGAAAAAGAACATCGGATTGCAACTTTTAAATAAAACCTTCCCACAAGTGACGGATTCAGTAGTTGGGGTGAGAAACAAGGTTTTTAGATTATTACGGGGCTGTTGGACATTATGAAACCCTCGTCCTTTTGACGACATTACAACATGCTGCCTAGCCAATGGTCATAACGGTTATTTTTCACAAGTTCAAGGATGGGAAGTCGTCTTAGTAAAACCAGAATGCATGACTTGTTTCTGGACTTATGAATTACGTGTCTTTATTTCCTTTGCTGAACAACTTGCGTATTAACTAGATTTGTCTTCAAAACTTTCCTGTATCAAAGTGTACTATATTTCATGTTATATGTAGTATAGCGAAGTTGTAAGTTTGAAGAATATTTGTATGTGATATATTATTATAATCAGTTTTTCATATGGAATTGTAGTAGTTGAATTGTATATTAGCTACTAAGTATGAACTTAACGGGTAGGTAGTACCCAAATTTAAACTTATAAAACGCTAATATGAAGAAAAAGCTTTATAAATGAGTTCATATTATGCTACGAAATACTATTGACTACTCTTAATATTCTGTATGATTAACTCGATTCAGTTGGCTATTTTGAAGGAAGTGGCACCGGCGACTCGTCAGAATTTGAACATGAGCGAGGAAGACTTCCGTGTTTTCCTTGCAGTAAACATAGCCGCAGTACAGGCGGCGATGCAAAATAACAATAACTCTGGATCTAGCAGTGGAACTAATTCCACAAGAAATTGTGTCGGATGCTCCTACAAGAATTCACTGCCTGCAAACCTATGGAATTTGATGAAATCGAAGGAACAATTGGATTGAAATAGTGGACCGAGAAAGTCGAATCGGTGTTTGCCATAAGTGAGTGAACTGAAGAGGACAAAGTTAAGTACGCTACGCATACCTTCACAGGTACTGCGTTAACGTGGTGGAACACCTATCTAGAATAGGTAGGATAAAATGCTGCTTACGCGCTACCGTGGTCGGCATTCAAGCAATTGATGAACGAGCAATACCGTCCTAGAAACAAAGTCAATAAGCTCAAGGCAGAACTTAGAGAGTTACGAACACAAGGGTTCGACATTACCACATATGAACGACGATTCACAGAGTTGTGCCTATTGTGTCTAGGAGCATTTGAAGATGAAGAAGAGAAGATTGACGCGTTTGTAAAAGGGTTACCAGTAAGGATTCAAGAAGATGTGAGTTCACACGAGCCAGCTTCTATACAGAAGGCAAGTTGAATGGCTCATAAACTCATAAATCGGATTGAGGGAAGAATTAAAGAGCAGACAGCCAAAGAAGCCAACACGAAACAACTCAAGAGGAAGTGAGAGGAAAACGGTGACAAGAGTTACCAGAACAACAACAACAACAACAATTACAACCACAATCGCAACAACTATCCCAACAACCGTAGCAACAATCGCAACAATAACTGTAATCCTAATAATAACTACAACAAACATCCCAACAATAACAACAACAACTACAACAATCGTTCCAACAACAATAACAATCTCAACAACAACCTCAATAACAACAATGGCAACAAAAACCAAAAATGCCAAAGGTGTGAAGAGTACCACCAGAATGGGTTCTGCACGACATTTTGCACCAAGTGTAAAAGAACTGGCCATGGTGCGAAAAAGTGTGAGGTCTACGGACCAAAGTTTAACAGAACTAAAGGAACAAATAGTGGCGAAACAAGTAATGCCGCCTTTGTTTGTTATGGATGTGGAAAATTGGGCCACATTAGAAGTAATTGCCCGAATCAGGGGAATACTAATGGGCAGGGCCGCGGAAGAGTTTTCAATATTAATATGGCAGAAGCGCAGGAAGACCCAGAGCTTGTTACGGGTACGTTTCTTATTGATAATAAATCTGCTTATGTTTTATTTGATTCGGGTGCGGATAGAAGCTATATGAGTAGAGATTTTTATGCTAAGTTAAGTTGCCCATTAACGCCTTTGGATAGTAAATTTTTACTCGAATTAGCAAACAATAAATTAATTTCAGCAGATAATATATGTCGGGATAGAGAAATTAAACTGGGGGATGAAACGTTTAAAATTGATTTAATACCAGTCGAGTTAGGGAGTTTTGATGTAATAATTGGCATGGACTGATTGAAAAAGGTGAGAGCAGAGGTCGTTTGTTACAAAAATGTGATTCGCATTATGCGTGAAAAGGGAAAACCTTTAATGGTGTACGGAGAAAAGAACAACGCGAAATTAAATCTTATTAGTAGTTTGAAGGCGCAAAAACTAATAATAAAAGGTTGTTAAATCATTCTAGCACACATCGAGGAAGTTAAACCTGAAGAAAAGAACATCAGTAATGTTCCCGTCGCAAAAGAATTTCCCGATGTATTTCCGAAAGAATTACCGGGATTACCCCCACATCGATCCGTTGAATTTCAAATAAACCTTGTACTAGGAGCTGCACCAATAACTCGTACTCCATACAGACTCGCACCCAGTGAAATGAAAGAATTACAAAGTCAATTACAGGAACTTTTAGAGGGTGGTTTCATTCGACCAAGTACATCACCATGGGGAGCTCCTGTTCTGTTTGTCAAGAAGAAAGATGGTACATTCAGGTTGTGTATCGACTACCGAGAGTTGAAAAAACTTACCATCAAGAACCGCTACCCACTACCGAGAGTCGACAACTTATTTGATCAACTACAAGGCTCGTCGGTTTATTCGAAGATTGATTTACGTTTTGGGTATCATCAAATGTAGGTGAAGGAGGATGATATTCCAAAGACTGCTTTTAGGACGCGTTACGATCATTACGAGTTTATGGTTATGCTGTTTGGGTTGACTAACGCACCAGCTGTGTTCATGGACCTCATGAACCGAGTGTGTGGACCATACCTTGACAAGTTTGTCATTGTTTTCATCGATGACATAATTATTTACTCAAAGAATGACCAAGAGCACGAAGAACATTTGTGAAAAGTGCTAGAGTTGTTAAAGAAAGAAAAACTATACGCTAAATTTTCAAAGTGTGCATTTTGGTTGGGAGAAATTCAATTCCTCGGTCATATAGTGAACAAAGAAGGTATTCAAGTGGATCCAGTAATGATTGAAATCGTTGAAAAGTGAGAAACCCCGAAAACTCCGAAACACATAAGCCAATTTTTAGGGCTAGCTGGTTATTACAGGAGATTCATCCAAGATTTTTCCAAAATAGCAAAACCCTTGACTACATTAACGCATAAAGGGAAGAAATTTGAATGGAAGGATGAACAAGAGAAAGCGTTTCAATTGTTGAAGAAATAGTTAACTACGACACCTATATTGTCATTACCTGAAGGGAATGATGATTTTGTGA
The DNA here is from genome assembly GCF_046630445.1 of Rutidosis leptorrhynchoides. NCBI lineage: Eukaryota > Viridiplantae > Streptophyta > Magnoliopsida > Asterales > Asteraceae > Rutidosis > Rutidosis leptorrhynchoides. The sequence goes on along the minus strand of NC_092335.1, from coordinate 324,667,442 downwards.
TATATTGTGACGCCTCAAAGCAAGGTCTCGGTTGTGTATTAATGCAACGAACGAAGTAATTGCTTATGCGTCTAGACAATTGAAGATTCACGAGCAGAATTATACGACGCATGATTTGGAATTAGGCGCGGTTGTTTTTGCATTAAAGACTTGGAGGCACTACTTATATGGGGTCAAAAGTATTATATATACCGACCACAAAAGTCTTCAACACATATTTAATCAGAAACAACTGAACATGAGGCAGCGCAGATGAATTGAATTATTGAATGATTACGACTTTGAGATTCGTTACCACCCGGGGAAGGCAAATGTGGTAGCCGACGCTTTGAACAGAAAGGACAGGGAACCTATTCGAGTAAAAGCTATGAATATAATGATTCACACTAACCTTACTACTCAAATAAAGAAGGCGCAACAAGAAGTTTTAAAAGAGGGAAACTTAAGGGATGAAATACCCAAAGGATCGAAGAAGCATCTTAATATTTGGGAAGACGGAACCCAGTATAGGACTGAAAGAATTTGGGTACCAAAATTTGGAGATATGAGAGAAATGGTACTTAGAGAAGCTCATAAAACCAGATACTCAATACATCCTGGAACGGGAAAGATGTACAAGGAACTTAAGAAACATTTTTGGTGGCCAGGTATGAAAGTCGATGTTGCTAAATACGTAGGGGAATGTTTAACGTGTTCTAAGGTCAAAGCTGAGCATCAGAAACCATCAGGTCTACTTCAACAACCCGAAATCCCGGAATGGAAATGGGAAAACATTACCATGAATTTCATCACTAAATTGCCAAGGACTGCAAGTGGTTTTGATACTATTTGGGTAATAGTTGATCGTCTCACCAAATCAGCACACTTCTTGCTAATAAGAGAAGATGACAAGATGGAGAAGTTAGTGACTGTATTTGAAGGAAGTCATCCCCAGACATGGAATACCAATCTCTATTATCTCTGATACGGATGGCAGATTTATTTCAAGATTCTGGCAGACATTACAGCAAGCATTGGGAACTCGTCTAGACATTAGTACTGCCTATCATCCACAAACTGATGGGCAGAGCAAAAGGACGATACAAACGCTTGAAGACATGCTACGAGCATGTGTTATTGATTTCGAAAACAGTTGGGATCGACATCTACCATTAGCAGAATTTTCCTACAACAACAGCCACCTTTCAAGCATTGAGATGGCGCTGTTTGAAGCACTTTCTGGTAGAAAGTGCAGGTCTCCGATTTGTTGGAGTGAAGTGGGGGATAGACATATTACGGGTCCGGAGATAATACAAGAAACTACCGAGAAGATCATCCAAATTCAACAACGGTTGAAAACCGCCCAAAGTCGACAAAAGAGCTACGCTGACATTAAAAGAAAAGATATATAATTTGAAATTGGAGAAATGGTCATGCTTAAAGTTTCACCTTGGAAAGGCGTTGTTCTATTTGGTAAACGAGGGAAATTAAATCCAAGGTATATTGGACCATTCAAAGTTATTGATCGTGTCGGACCAGTAGCTTACCGACTTGAGTTACCTCAACAACTCGCGGCTGTACATAACACTTTCCACGTCTCGAAGTTGAAGAAATGTTTTGCTAAAGAAGATCTCACTATTCCGTTAGACGAAATCCAAATCAACGAAAAACTTCAATTCATCGAAGAACCCGTCGAAATAATGGATCGTGAGGTTAAAAGACTTAAGCAAAACAAGATACCAATGGTTAAGGTTTGATGGAATGCTCGTAGAGGACCTGAGTTCACCTGGGAATGAGAAGATCAGATGAAAAAGAAATACCCACACTTATTTCCAGAAGATACTTCAACACCTCCAACTGCTTAAAATTTCGGGACGAAATTTATTTAACGGGTAGGTACTGTAGTGACCCGAACTTTTCCATGTTTATATATATTAAATGAAATTGATATTTATATGATTAAGTGTTTCCAACATGTTAAGCAATCAAACTTGTTAAGACGTGATTAATTGAAATATGTTTCATATAGATAATTGACCACCCAAGTTGACCGGTGATTCACGAACGTTAAAACTTGTAAAAAAAACTATATGATGTCATATATATATATATATATATATATATATATATATATATATATATATATATATATATATATATATATATATATATATATATATATATATATATATATATAGTTAAAATGATATTATGATAAGTAAAAATATCATTAAGTATATTAATAATGAACTACATATGTAAAAAACAAGACTACTAACTTAATAATTTTGAAACGAGACATATATGTAACGAATATCGTTGTAACAACATTTAACTGTATATATGTCATACTAAGATATATTAATATATCATAATATCATAATAATGTAATAATTTAACATTTCTTTAGATATAATAAACAATGGGTTAACAACATTTAACAAGATCGTTAACCTAAAGGTTTCAAAACAACACTTACATGTAACGACTAACGATGACTTAACGACTAAGTTAAAATGTATATACATGTAATGTTTTAATATGTATTCATACACTTTTGAAAGACTTCAAGACACTTATCAAAATACTTCTACTTAACAAAAATGCTTACAATTACATCCTCGTTCAGTTTCATCAACAATTCTACTCGTATGCACCCGTATTTGTACTCGTACAATACATAGCTTTTAGATGTATGTACTATTGGTATATACAGTCCAATGATCAGCTCTTAGCAGCCCATGTGAGTCACCTAACATATGTGGGAACCATCCTTTGGCAACTAGCATGAAATATCTCATAAAATTACAAAAATATTAGTAATCATTCATGACTTATTTACATGAAAACAAAATTACATATCCTTTATATCTAATCCATATACTAACGACCAAAAATACCTACAAACACTTTCATTCTTCAATTTTCTTCATCTAATTGATCTCTCTCAAGTTCTAATTATTCTTCATAAATTCTATAATTTCTAGTTTCATAAAATCAAGAATACTTCCAAGTTTGCTAGCTTACTTCCAATCTTGTAAAGTGATCATCCAACCTCAAGAAATCTTTCTTATTTACAGTAAGATATCTTTCTAATACAAGGTAATACTCATATTCAAACTTTGATTCAATTTCTATAACTATAACAATCTTATTTTGAGTGGAAATCTTAACAATCTTATTTTGAGTGGAAATCTTACTTGAACTTGTTTTCGTGTCATGATTCTGCTTCAAAACTTTCAAGCCATCCAAGGATCCTTTGAAGCTAGATCTATTTTTCTCATTTCCAGTAGGTTTATCCACAAAACCTAAGGTACTAATGATGTTCATAACATCATTCGATTCATATATATAAAACTACCTTATTTGAAATTTAAACTTAAAATCACGAGAACATAGTTTAGTTAATTCTAAACTTGTTTGAAAACAAAAGTGAATCCTTCTAACTTGACTTTTAAAATCAACTAAACACGAAAAACACCGTAAAACCGGACATACGCCGTCGTAGTAACACCGTGGGCTATTTTGGGTTTGATAATTAAAAACTATGATAAACTTTGATTTAAAAGTTGTTCTTCTGGTAAAATGATTTTTCTTATGAACATGAAACTCTATCCAAAAATCATGGTTAAACCCAAAGTGGAAGTATGTTTTTCAAAATGGTCATCAAGACGTCGTTCTTTCGACTGAAATGACTACCTCTTACAAAAACGACTTGTAACTTATATTTCCGACTATAAACCTATACTTTTTCTGTTTAGATTCATAAAATAGAGTTCAATATGAAACCATAGCAATTTGATTCACTCAAAATGGATTTAAAACGAAGAAGTTATGGGTAAAACAAGATTGGATATTTTTTTATTGTTGTAGCTATGGGAAATATTGTAACAATTCTATACAAATCATATCCTAGCTAACTTATATTGTATTATACATGTATTCTAATATATTATGTAATCTTGGGATACCATAGACACGTATGTAAATGTTTTGACATATCATATCGACCCATCTATATATATTATTTAGAACAACCATAGACACTCTATATGCAGTAATGTTGGAGTTAGCTATACAGGGTTGAGGTTGATTCCAAAAATATATATACTTTGAGTTGTGATCTAGCCTAAGACGTGTATACACTGGGTCGTGGATTGGGTCAAGATAATATATATCAATTTATTTTCTGTACATCTAACTATGGACAACTAGTTGTAGGTTACTAACTAGGACAGCTGACTTAATAAACTTAAAACATTAAAACGTATTAAAAATGTTGTAATTATATTTTGAACATACTTTGATATATATGTACATATTTGTTATAGGTTCGTGAATCGACCAGTGGCCAAGTCTTACTTCCCGACGAAGTAAAAATCTGTGAAAGTGAGTTATAGTCCCACTTTTAAAATCTAATATTTTGGGATGAGAATACATGCAAATTTATAAATGTTTTATGAAATAGACACAACTAAATGAAACTACTTTATATGGGTGAATGATCGAAGCCGAATATGCCCCTTTTTAGTTTGGTAGCCTAAGAATTTGGGAACAGACCCCCAAATTGACGCGAATCCTAAAGATAGATCTATCGGGCCCAACAAGCCCCATTCTGGAATTTGGAATGCTTTAGTACTTCGAAATTATCATGTCCGATGGGTGTCCCGGAATGATGGGGGTATTCTATATGCATCTTGTTAATGTCGGTTACCAGGTGTTCACCGTATGAATGATTTTTATCTCTATGTATGGGATGTATTGAAATATGAAATCTTGTGGTCTATTATTTCGATTGATAAATATATAGGTTAAACCTATAACTCACCAACATTTTTGTTGACGTTTAAAGCATGTTTATTCTCAGGTGATTATTAAGAGCTTCCGCTGTTGCATACTAAAATAAGGACAAGATTTGGAGTCCATGCTTGTATGATATTATGTAAAAACTGCATTCAAGAAACTTATTTTTGATGTAATATATTCTTATTGTAAACCATTATGTAATGGTCGTGTGTAAATGGTATATTTTAGATTATCATTATTTGATAATCTACGTAATGCTTTTTTAAACCTTTATCGATAAAATAAAGGTTATGATTGTTTTAAAAATGAATGCAGTCTTTGAAAAACGTCTCATATAGAGGTCAAAACCTCGCTACAAAATCAATTAATATGGAACGTTTATAATCAATATTAACGGGACATTTCACTAATCCACCTGGACGAAGTCTTCAACATTTGGTCCCATTGCGAGGTACTGACCTCTATATGTTATGTTTTACAAACATTGCATTCGTTTTTAAAAGACAAACATTCATTTCAACGAAAGTTGACAGGCATGCATACCATTTCATAATACATCCAAACTATCAATGACTTAATAATAATCTTGTTGAATTTAATAACTTGAATGCAACGTCTTTTGAAATATGCCATGAATGATTCCAGGTAATATCTCTAAAATGAGCAAATGCACAGCGGAAGATTTCTTTAATACCTGAGAATAAACATGCTTAAAAGTGTCAACCAAAAGGTTGGTGAGTTCATTAGTTTATCATAAACAATCATTTCCATTATTTTAATAGACTACAAGATTTTCATTTCTATTTTTCATAAATATACATCCCATACATAGAGATAAAAATTATTCATATGGATTGAACACCTGGTAACCGACATTAACAAGATGCATATAGAATATCCCCATCATTCCGGGACTCCCTTCGGACATGATAATTTCGAAGTACTAAAGCATCTGGTACTTTGGATGGGGCTTGTTGCGCCCAATAGATCTATCTGTAGGATTCGCGTCAATTAGGGGCCAGTTCCCTATTCTTAGGCTACCAAGCTAAAAGGGGCATATTCGATTTCGATCATTTAACCATAGAATGTAGTTTCAAATACTTGTGTCTATTTCGTCAAATATTTATAAAAACGCATGTATTCTCAGTCCCAAAATATATATTGAAAAATCATTTAAAAAGGGAGGAATGAAACTCACAATACAATATTTTATAGTAAAAATATTCATACGGTGATACTGAACAATGTAGGATTGGCCTCAGATTCACGAACCTATATCATTTATATTTATATTAACACATATAATGGTAATCGAACAAATTTATATATTATTAGTGATTTAATTTTTATTTTAATTATGTGTTTTATTAATAACCTAATTAATATAGTTATGCTATATGTAGTAAATATGGTTTTATATAACTAATAGTTATTTGATAAAATAATATTGATAAATAAATAAAAAATTTCATCCTATAATAATAATGGTTATAATAATAAAGATGATAATTTTTATAAAAATGATACTTTTAATAATAATGATAGAAATAATGATAATTTTAATAATACTTTTAATAATAATAATAATAATAATAATAATAATAATAATAATAATAATAATAATAATAATAATAATAATAATAATAATAATAATAATGATGATGATGATGATGATAATAATAAGGATAACTTTACTAAAAATGATAATTTTAATTATAATGCGTACTAATAATAATAACTATATAAAAAAATAATGATTTTACTAATAATAATAATACTAATATTTATATTAATAAGTATAATGATAATAATACTACTAATAATAATACTAATACTTATGATTATAAAAATAATAATGATAAGATTAATAATATTAATAATAATAATAATAATAATAATAATAATAATAATAATAATAATAATAATAATAATAATAATAATAACAATAATAATAATAATAATAATTTTAATAATAATAATTTTAATAATAATAATGTTTATATTAATAATAATAATAATATCTATAATAATAATAATATTTATAAAAATAATAATAAAAATGATACTGAAAATAATAAGATTTATACCATCCAAGATCATCATCATAATCAACATCGATCATCCTAACATGTATCATTATCACCATTCTATTCATCATCATCTTATGATCATCATCATTACTTAACATCATTCGAAATCATTGACTTATCATCATCGATGTATTATTATCACGTGACTATTATTTCATGCATTATCAACATGATCCTATACTTGCTATCATCTGTTAATCACAATTTTATTACTTTAATAATATTTAATAATAATAATAATAGATAATAATAATAATAATATTAGTATTTAATATTACATAATACCTTTCCTTTTTTTGTCTTTTTTTTAAGAAACAATCAAATGTGTGTGGTGGGCTTCGAACGATGCTGCAACAATAGCCCAAGAACAACTTGATCCAAGTTCATGTACGCGGGTTGGGTTAGGTAACAGTTGACCGGTAGTAGACAGGGGAGAAATAATGTAGGCAGACATCATGATCACATGCATGTCATAATCATCATCTTAACCGTTATATTCATCATTATCTATTGCATATTCATCGTTTCCTTTATGTATCGTTTTCATTGTTTTGTGGATTGACGTTAGGTTGCAAAAATATAGCAGCAACAGAGAACAACACAGCAGTAATGAATATGGTCGAATGGTGTTTTGTGGAGACAGTAATAGAAGCGAAGCAGGTACAGTAGTAGGTGGATTACGATGGTTCTGGGTGATGGTTTACGATGGTTTCATTTATTTAAATTCTTAATTGAAAACCCATCATCTATACTTATAGTTGATCCATGAGGGTATAAAAATCGTTACTTTCTTCATGGTCTTCTTCTTCATCGGAAGATGACATCACCGACGACGGCAGCTGTGATTGGGGTTTAGTTAACGGTGGAAACGGTTGTAATTTTGGACTGGGTCTCTACCCATCGAGTCTTTTAATCGAATTTAATTTTATTATATGGTGACCCATCATTAATTGTTGTTGTAGATTAACTTGTTGTTATTGTTCTAGATGGTTCAACTGTTTCGATATAAAGAAACGATGACGGTGGCAAGTTTCTTGATTCTTGGTCCTGAAATTCGTTGTGTTTATAAGGTGTTCGAGAAATAACAGAATGGACCGAAAGTAGCAGTATCACAAGAAGGATCAAATGTTGCAGGTTTTAGTTGAATATAGAAACAATGATGGGTTTGAAATGGTGATGGTCTTGGTTGAGGTATGGAGATCGTGTGGTGTGGCGAGTTGGTTCTTGGTGATGGTGGTTATGGAGGTGGCGGTAGAGGTTGATGGTGGTGTTTTAATCGAAGATGTAGTGGTTTTGAGGGTGGTAACGATGGTTGCGGAGATGAAGGGTAGTTCCACGGTGATTGTAGAGTGGTGGCGGATTTGAGTGATGGTGGTGATGGCCGTTGGGGAAGGTGGTCACGATTGAATTATATATCTCAATGCAAGTGTGTATGTATGTTTATGTGTTCTGCATATGTATATATATTTATAAAGAATAGAAGAATAGATAGATGGTGCACAAAAAAGAAAACAGTAAGCATACTAATAATATTTCAATTAGGAATCCAATTATACACAGTATGTCTCCAATCAATTTCACGGACGTGTAACTTTAGAACAGAATATATATAATATTATAATACTATTAATAATATAATAATAATTAATAAATGTGTGAATTTGAATTAGCAGCCATTTTGTTTTTAATCTACCAATAGTTTTATCATGGATGGTTATATCGTGTCCCGTTGATAATTAGTGGCGGATAAAAATCTTTCAGAAAAATCCCAAATTTTTAAATTAAATTCCTTTATTTATTTCAGTCATTATAGTATAAAATTCGATCATTAATTTATTAAATAAAAATTACATCAACTGTCCCTCTCGATTCTGGATAAAATATAAAAAGTGCTAAAATTTAATAACTAGATCCTAAATGCATTTTTAGTAAGCCTAAAATTTATAGAACTCATTTTCGGATCACCGTTTATTTTAAAATAATATAAGTTTGAATTTAACTTGCTTAATATCAATCGGAACATCAACGAGTATTACAATTATTTAATATTTATTTTTAATATACTTTATTTGTATATATATTTGTTTTAAATAATAATTATTATTTTTACATATTTAATTTCTAACAATTACATCATAAATTATATTTCAAATTATATATATATTTATCTAAATATATACATATCTATTTACAAGTAGTTGTTCGTGAATCGTCGGTAACGGTCGGTGGTCAATTGAACAGTTCAAAATTTTTGAGACTCAACATAACAAACTTTGCTCATCGTGTCGAAATCAAATAAGAATTAAGTTTCAATTTGGTCGGAAATTTCCGGGTCGTCACAGTACCTACCCGTTAAAGAAATTTCGTCCCTAAATTTGATTGGGATGGTCATTGCTAACAATAAATATGTTTTCATGACTCATATGAGTTGGAAATTAGAGTTTTATCATCAGTGAGTACTATAGATAAAAAATTTATTTGTTTGAAAAGTACGAGTGAAGCCATCACAAAAGTGTGATATGAATAAATGCAGGTTCGTTTTAACTGGTGACGTGGTCATGGTTGATTTTCGGAATTCAAGGGATTTAAAGAAAATCTTCGTAATAAGATTTAGTTCTTCGATAATTAGGGAAATTAAGATCCTCTTTGGTAAATGCGATAATCTGTTTTGATTGCTCTGTCGGATATTTCACTATAAATCCACCCTCTTCATTTCCTTTATATTTTAGAGTTCCATACTTTTGTTTTCTCTTCCCGACTTTAAATCAAGTGAATAATGGTCCAAAATTCGTAGGTATGAAGTTTCGAATAAACATGACTAACTTTCTAAGAGAGAAATTGTAATAGCACGATCTTGATTGGCTAAATTACCAGAATTCAGGAGAAAAGATAGGACTATCAGGAAATTATGTTCTTGATATGTTTATATATTAGATAGAATGTAAGAGTCATGTAACATGGCACATGATGATGTTATGGTCTGTGAATCATCACGCTTCATTAGAAACTCAGCATGTCTTACTTTAATATAATCACGTTGATCAAGTGTCATTATATTATACTAACTCATGCTTCAGTTCCCAACACTACTTCAATAACATTCAATTTTGAATTCAAATTTTTCAGAATTTTAGAAACTAAAACAGTTTCTTTTATGATGTAACGCAGATAGTGCGAAGAGATAAATTATTTCAGATAAGAAAAGTTATGAAAATATCTTCAAAAATATCGAGGATATTTATAATAAAAGATACGATGATATCTTAGAATTTCTAACATCGATGGATGATGATGAAGATTTGTCCGTAAAGGTTTAGAGTCAGAAGCAAGGTTTTCGTTAATGTCTTTAGCAGATACTGAATCATTTGGATTCTTTAAAGGCAAGTTTAGTCTTTGTGATTTGTCCACATCCTCCTTCACAGTTTGCTCAATTCGTTTTCCAGTTCCAACTTTTCTGAGCTTTGCCAACATACTATTCTTTATCATCAAACTTTTGACTCTTGAAATCATTTATAGTTTTTGGTGCTTCATCAGCATTTTCCAAAAATTCGGAGAACTAATTTGTAGTTTGGGGTGGTTTTCAGAATTTCAGAATGCAAGATCATAATTCTAAGAGATAAATGTTATATGTATACATATAATTGTTGATATAGAAGGCTGTGAGATTCAAAATACTGATTGCCGATTCTTGGTAATTGGTATGGCAATTCTCGTTACAATATGCGGGTGAGTATATGATAGGGTTTTAATGAACAAATATAATGGTTTTTCGGAGAGACTTAAATCAATGAGTAATGAAGTTGCTGGTAAGTTTACTACTAATGTGGTAGAATATAAACGGTTTCCCGGTAACGATGACGAAAAAGCAATTGTGTATATCAAGGTTATACTCAGGTTAATCCAAATGAAAAGTTGAAGTTGATTTGCTGAAGCTGTGACAAAATTTGCTACTTTGGAAAGGAATTGCAAAGTTATTTTTGAAAATAACAATGCCAAAGGAGCTAGCACAGATACGTGTTATACGTTTACTCAGGTTCTGAGTGTTTTCAGGTGCATAACTATATGCATCAATCTTTCCTTCCATAGATGAACTGCGGTTGGTTCATCCTCTTGATTGAAGTGTTTTCAAGAATCATGAAAGGTTTGAACGCAGATTGTAATCGTCAAGATACAAATGAGGTTTAAGATGAAATCAAGTGGCAAACTTGAAGAAATGTTTAGTTTCATATGTTGTAATCAATATTTTAATTCATTTTAATTGTCCAATGTTAGTAGTCCACTATTAGTAGTCCACGGTTAGTAATTCAATAATTCATATGTAGCTTAATATATAATATTCGAATTAATTAATAAGTATCGTGACCCAATGTATACATGTCTCAGACTCGATCATAACTCAAAGTATATATATTATTTAGAATCAACCTCGACCCTTTATATGCTAACTCGAGCATTACCGCGATATAGAGTGACTTACGGTTATTCCAAATAATATATATAGATGACGCCGATATGATATGTCAAAATATTGTTTATGTGTCCCGATTTATTCGGCGATATTTAAAGTGCGTAAAGTAAATAACAGAAATTAAATGACGATAAATAAAATTGCGAGAATTAAAACTGTGATAAATAAATTGCGATAAATAAATGTAATAAGGAATTAACAGTTAGCTAGGAACAGTTAGCTAGGATTTTGTTAGCGTTGTTTCTTAACAAAATTTCTCATAGTTAATTTGTTTGTTTCTAACAAATTTTATTTTTGTCCAATGTTTTCTTCATTATGCCACTTGTTGGATTCTGATAAGTCAAAATCCATATATGAAATTGAATGAAAATGATTATTCTGTGGTGAACGGATTTGTATATCTGTGGATGTAAGTAGGATAGTAAATGACTGTTGAATCAGATTCGAAGAATGTACAGTGTAACTTATTAATATGAAATCTAAATATTCTTCGGGTATTACCTACCCGTTAAAAATATTTTCACCATTAACAGTTTGTACAAAATAATTTTTAATTACAATCTTTATGAAAACATATATACATATATATTTTCTTCAGATGTAATCATGGATTTAATGAGTTAATATGATATTAATCTCATTTGGTTTTCGGTTGGAACTAGAATGAATAATCTCTAAAACTTTAGAGATTACATAATCGTCATGCAAAACAAAGATAAATGATGTAGAACGATTCGTAGAACGATGATTAAATTCGAGGTATGGATTGTGATGTTGAGACGTGTGATGTTGAAACTTGGGTTGTTGGTGGTACTAGTGTTGATGTTGGTGGTACTGTTGGTGCCGGTGGTGTTGTTGAAGCTAGTAAGTTTTGCGCCATATTCTCCAAATTTATTACTAGAGCGCGAAGCTCGTTGACTTCTTCCATTACTCCAGGAGGATTGTCGGTCGGAACGAGCGGATGAATAAGGTTTAGAATTTTAGATAGAATATAATCGTGGCGAGATACTCTGAAAATGAGTGTGAAAATGGTGTTTTGAATGGGTTCGCTGGTAACTGCTTCAGGTTCTTCACCAAGAGTGCAGGTTGGTGGGTGGAAAGGATCGCTTTCTTCTCGTCTCTATCGGTTAAGTCGACTACGAACCCATCCCCAATTCATCCAGAATTGAAGATGACTAATTGGTTGATCCATTTCGTTTACACTGCCTTCGGAGCTTAGGTGAATCTCCATGTCGGAATAGCTATCGGAATCTGATGAACTTGAACTACTTGAAGGATCCATTTCGTACGATCAGGGAATTGATTTTCGATATGAGATAGATTATAGGACTTAGAAATACAAAAATTTTATATGTATATAAAATACCAAGATCCCATAAGTTACGGAGGAATCTTCAGGAGCTGTCAGGCAAAGTTTATAGTAACAGATATGCTAAGATATGAATTAGCAGATACGCTAAGATATGAATTTTGTCTATACACTATTCATGCAATCAATGCAGTAAAATGTGTCTAGACTAAGAATGATAAGCATAAAATTTTCCGACAAGAAATGATAAGTAAAACTTTTGACATGCAGACCAGGTTCAAGTCCAGACTTATTAATGTATCCTAACAACTACTAGGCCGAAGTCCAGACTCATTAATGCATCCTAACAACTACTAGTTAGACACACTAATGCAAGACCTGGTTCGCTAGGACCACCGCTCTGATACCACATGTCATAACCCGTCCTAATCCACCTGGACGAAGTCTTCAACATTTGGTCACATTGCGAGGTACTGACCTCTATATGTTACGCTTTACAAACATTGCATTCGTTTTTAAAAGACAAACATTCATTTCATCGAAAGTTAACAGGCATGCATACCATTTCATAATATATCCAAAATATCAATGACTTAATAATAATCTTGTTGAACTCAATAACTTGAATGCAGCGTCTTTTGAAATATGTCATGAATGATTCCAAGTAATATCTCTAAAATGAGCAAATGCACAGCAGAAAATTTCTTTAATACCTGAGAATAAACATGCTTAAAAGTGTCAACCAAAAGGTTGGTGAGTTCATTAGTTTAACATAAACAATCATTTCCATTATTTTAATAGACCACAAGATTTTCATTTCTATTTCTCATAAATATACATCCCATACATAGAGATAAAAATTATTCATATGGATTGAATACCTGGTAACCGACATTATCAAGATGCATATATAATATCCCCATCATTCCGGAACTCCCTTCGGACATGATAATTTCGAAGTACTAAAGCATCCGGTACTTTGGATGGGGCTTGTTAGGCCCAATAGATCTATCTTTAGGATTCGCGTCAATTAGGGGCCAGTTCCCTAATTCTTAGGCTACCAAGCTAAAAGGGGCATATTCGATTTCGATCATTCAACCATAGAATGTAGTTTCAAATACTTGTGTCTATTTCATCAAATATTTATAAAAGCGCATGTATTCTCAGTCCCAAAATATATATTGCAAAAACATTTAAAAAGGGAGTAATGAAACTCACGATACAATATTTTTTAGTAAAAATATTCATACGACGATACTGAACAATGTAGGATTGGCCTCGGATTCACGAACCTATATCATTTATATTTATATTAACACATATAATGGTAATCGAACAAATTTATATATTATTAGTGATTTAATTGTTATTTTAATTATGTGTTTTATTAATAACATAATTAATATAGTTATGATATATGTAGTAAATATGGTTTTATATAACTAATAGTTATTTGATAAAATAATATTGATAAATAAATAAAAAAATTTCATCCTATAATAATAATGGTTATAATAAATAAAGATGATAATTTTTATAAAAATGATACTTTTAATAATAATGATAGAAATAATGATAATTTTAATAATACTTTTAATAATAATAATAATAATAATAATAATAATAATAATAATAATAATAATAATAATAATAATAATAATAATAATAATAATAATAATGATAATAATAAGGATAACTTTACTAAAAATGATAATTTTAATTATAATGCGTACTAATAATAATAACTATATAAAAAAATAATGATTTTACTAATAATAGTAATACTAATATTTATATTAATAAGTATAATGATAATAATACTACTAATAATAATACTAATACTTATGATTATAAAAATAATAATGATAATAATAATAATAATAATAATAATAATAATAATAATAATAATAATATTAATTTTAATATTAATTTTAATAATAATAATGTTTATATTAATAATAATAATAATATCAATAATAATAATAATATTTATAAAAATAATAATAAAAATGATACTAAAAATAATAAGATTTATACCATCCAAGATCATCATCATAATCAACATTGATCATCCTAACATGTATCATTATCACCATTCTATTCATCATCGTCTTATGATCATCATCATTACTTAACATCATTCGAAATCATTGACTTATCATCATCGATGTATTATTATCACGTGACTATTATTTCATACATTATCAACATGATCCTATACTTGCTATCATCTGTTAATCACAATTTTAATACTTTAATAATATTTAATAATAATAATAGATAATAATAATAATAATAATAATATTAGTATTTAATGTTACATAATACCTTTTCTTTTTTTTTCTTTTTTTTAAGAAAACAATCAAGTGTGTGTGGTAGGCTTCGGCCCATGCTGCAACAATAGCCCAAGAACAACTTGATCCAAGTTCATGTACGTGGGTTGGGTTAGGTAATAGTCGACCGGTAGTAGAGAGAGAAGAAATAATGTAGGCAGACATCGTGATCACATGTATGTCATAATCATCATCTTAACCGTTATATTCATCATTATCTATTGCATATTCATCATTTCCTTCATGTATCGTTTTCATTATTTTGTGGATTGTCGTTAGGTTGCAACAATATAGCAGCAACAGAGAACAACACAGCAGTAATGAATATGGTTGAATGGTGTTTTGTGGAGACAGTAATAGAAGCGAAGAAGGTATAGTAGTAGGTGGATTACGATGGTTCTGGGTGATGGTTTACGATGTTTCGTTTATTTAAACTCTTAATTGAAAACCCATCATCTATACTTGTAGTTGATCCATGAGGGTATAAAAATCGTTACTTTCTTCATGGTCTTCTTCTTCATCGGAAGATGACATCACTGACGGAGGCAGCTGTGATTGGGGTTTAGTTAACGGTGGAAACAGTTGTAATTTTGGACTGGGTCTTTACCTATCGAGTCTTTTAATCGAATTTAATTTTATTTTAAGGTGACACATCATTAATTGTTGTTGTAGATTAAGTTGTTGTTACTGTTCTTGATGGTTCAACGGTTTCGATATAAAGAAACGATGATGGTGGCAAGTTTCTTGATTCTTGATCCTGAAATTCATTGTGTTTATAAGGTGTTCGAGAAATAATAAAATGGACCGAAAGTAGCAGTATCACCAGAAGGATCAAATGTTGCAGGTTTTGGTTGAATATAGAAACAATGACGGGTTTGAAATGGTAATGGTCTTGGTTGAGGTATGGAGATCGTGTGGTGTGGCGAGTTGGTTCTTGGTGATGGTGGTTATGGAGGTGGCGGTAGAGGTTGATGGTGGTGTTTTAATCGAAGATGTAGTGGTTTTGAGGGTGGTAACGATGGTTGTGGAGATGAAGGGTGGTTCCACGGTGATCGTAGAGTGGTGGTGGATTTGAGTGATGGTGGTGATGGCCGTTGGGGAAGGTGGTCACGATTGAGTTATATATCT
This sequence comes from Rutidosis leptorrhynchoides, assembly GCF_046630445.1. NCBI lineage: Eukaryota > Viridiplantae > Streptophyta > Magnoliopsida > Asterales > Asteraceae > Rutidosis > Rutidosis leptorrhynchoides. The sequence goes on along the minus strand of NC_092335.1, from coordinate 324,651,329 downwards.
CAATGCAAGTGTGTATGTATGTTTATGTGTTCTGTATATGTATATATATATTTATAAAGTATAGAAGAATAGATAGATGGTGGACAAAAAAGAAAATAGTAAGCATACTAATAATATTTCAATTAGGAATCCAATTATACACAGTATGTCTCCAATCAATTTCACGGATGTGTAACTTTAGAACAGAATATATATAATATTATAATACTATTAATAATATAATAATAATTATATACGTGTGAATTTGAATTAGCAGTCATTTTATTTTTAATCTACCAACTGTTTTATCATGGATGGTTATATCGTGTCCCGTTGATAATTAGTGGCGGAAAAAAATCTTTCAGAAAAATCCCAAATTTTTAAATTAAATTCCTTTATTTATTTCAGTCATTATGGTATAAAATTCGATCATTAATTTATTAAATAAAAATTACATCAACTGTCTCTCTCGATTCTGGGTAAAATATAAAAAGTGCTAAAATTTAATAACTAGATCCTAAATACATTTTTAGTAAGCCTAAAATTTATAGAACTCATTTTTAGATCACCGTTTATTTTAAAATAATATAAGTTTGAATTTAACTTGCTTAATATCAATCGGAACATCAACGAGTATTACAATTATTTAGTATTTATTGTTAATATACTTTATTTGTATATATATATGTTTTAAATAATAATAATTATTTTTACATAATTAATTTCTAACAATTACATCATAAATTATATTTTAAATTATATATATATATATATTTAAATATATACATATCTATTTACAAGTAGTTATTCGTGAATCGTCGGTAACGGTCGATGGTCAATTAAACAGTTCAAAATTTTTGAGACTCAACATAACAGACTTTGCTCATCGTGTCGAAATTTGGTCGAAAATTTTCGGGTCATCAAAGGTACAAGTTAGAATGAGTATTTCCTCATGTTCTAAAAGCAGTTAGCCTCATGCTCATGTTTCCTATTTTATTGCCTTTTTATTGGTTATGTACGTAGGAGTTAGCATCAGTTATTTAATTTCTTAGTATAAATATGTATTTAGTTCATTTGAAATATCATGAATGAAAAAGTTGGTATAATCCAAAGACTCTCTTCTTTGATCTTGTTTTTTGGGAGTTTCACCATCTCGAATCGGTCTTTTATCAGAAACACAATCTAGCTTATTCTGCAAGATTTTATTGTGTTAGTTTGGATTCTGAAGGTCATAATTATGATTACAAAAAGAGATTTTCAAAGTTATCTTCTGTAAAGACCCGTCCTAATCCATAAGGACGAATACAATAACAAATGATTACATTGCAAGGTATTGGACCTCTATATGATACATTTTACAAATATTGCATTCGTTTTAAAAGACAAACTTTCATTTCATCGAATGTTGACAGGCATACATACCATTTCATAATATCCAACTATAAATGACCTAATCTGTCATTTACTTAATCATAATCTTTATTGAACTCAACGACTTGAATGCAACGTCTTTTGAAATATGCCATTAATGACTCCAAGTAATATCTTTAAAATGAGCAAATGCACAGCGGAAGATTTCTTTAATACCTGAGAATAAACATCCTCTCAAGTGTCAACCAAAAGTTTGGTGAGTTCATTAGTTTATCATAACAATCATTTCCATTATTTTAATATACCACAAGATTTCTATTTCCATTTCTCATAAATATACGTCCCATACATAGAGACAAAAATCATTCATATGGATTGAACACCTGGTAATCGACCTTAACAAGATGCATATAGAATATCCCCATCATTCCGGGACTCCCTTTGGACATGATAAAATTGAAGTACTAAAGCAGTTCAAATTCTCTGACTAGGGCTTGTTAGTGTCCATAGATCTATCTTTAGGATTCGCGTCAATTAAGGTGTCTGTTCCCTAATTCTTAGATTACCAGACTAAAAAGGAGCATATTCAATTTCGATAATTCAACCATAGAATGTAGTTTCGATTACTTGTGTCTATTTCGTAAAATAGTTATAAAAGCAGCGCATGTATTCTCAGTTCCAAAAATATATATTGCAAAAGCATTTAAAAAGGGAGCAAATGAAACTCACGATACGATATTTTATAGTAAAAACATGCATACGACGAAACTGAACAATACATGGTTGGCCTCGGATTCACGAACCTATATCAGGTATATATATTAATACATATAATAGTAATCAAGAAAATTTATATATTATATCTTAAATTATTTATCCTATATATTTAATTTGTATATATATTTAAAATAGTTAATATTTATATAGTGTTATATATACATATGATTAATATTATATTAAAATCGATAATTTGTTATATGTAAATATTTATATAAATAATCCTAATATATATAATTATATGAAATATTAGGATAGTTGTAATAAATATATTCTTATATAGAAAATATTTATTTGTTATAATAATTTTATTAATATGAAAGTAATAATGATAATAATAATATTGATACTAATAATAATTTAAATGATAATTTTATAAATTTTAATAAAAATGATATTAATAATAGTAATAATAATAATAATAATCATTATAATAACTATAATGATAATGATTTTTCTATAATGATAATAATAATGATATTAATAATAATACTTATATTAATAATAATAATGATAATAATATAAATTATATTAATGATAATAATAACATAACAACAATAATAATAATAATAATAATAATAATAATAATAATAATAATAATAATAATAAAAATAATAATAATAATAATAATAATAATAATAATAATAATAATAATAATAATAATAATAATAATAATAATAATAATAATAATAATAATAATAATAATAATAATGGTATTAGTAATACTACCTCGAAGAAGTAGTCCTTAAAAAAAATGCCCAAGTCCGGGTTTGAACCCGCGACGTCCCGCTAACCCGATAACATCCTTAATCAATCTTCCATTTATGTTTATCTGTTTTATCTCACACCCAATATATGTATAACCTGAACTTCTGTTTCTATTTTCTTCTACCATCATCATAATCATAATTATAAATCATAATCATCATCGAAACTATTATCAATAAATGCCATCAACATGATTATTTTCTTGAATCCTCACATCATAACTATATTTTTTTATCCTCGCCTTTATTAACTCTCCTCCTCATTGTTTATCACTCGCTTTATTACCTATGCAACATCACCTAACTGTCGTCATTTATGTATTCTTCCTAACTCATCATCATAATATTCTTCCTAACTCATCATCATAATATTCTATCTTCCATCATACATAATCACAATCACTATCATGAATTGTAATCATAATTCACGAACACTTCTCAACTTCTCAATATGATCAATTAGTATACTTTCTAACATTATCAATCAATGTTGAGCACTAGTACTACATTAACAGAAGCCCAACGACTATATGAGCCCAACATTTAAATGATCAAGCCCATCCGAAATTAATAACTCAACATTATATTAAGCCCAATTAAAGATATAAAGAAGCTCAACGAATAATCATGTATTCAGTTAATATGTATATTCGATGTATACATTATCCATCGGTTTGCAATGTGTTAAAAAAAATCCTACGTGGCCCTTATATGATTCTAACTCTCTTTATCCGTCTCAACCTCAATAATTAATAACCAAAACTTCGCTGTATTATTTATGAAACCAGCTGGGTCTTCGCCATACATCATCATCTTTTAAAAAAAATTAATCAAAGCACCTTTACCCTACATATGTCGGCCAATAGCTTCAATTAAAGAAGCATGATGTACGCTGGAGATAGGATCCAAGAAAAAAAAATCCCTCGTTCAACTTTATTGTTCCAATAAAACCTATATCATTCCTCTATCGCCACACTCATCATAGTTCAAAGTGTATCATTTTCTTGTGGCTGTTCAAATAGAATATAAGCAAGTTGCAGGCTAAATAAATTTTCGGCATCAATATTTAAAGAAACCGTCGCGCACCCAAGCAAACAAGAAGAAAAATACATATATATCGTAGCTGGTTTTGTTGGTGTGTGGTTTGTTCTTGGTTCGTAAACAGAAGTAGTAAACAGTTGAAGAAAGAAGCTGGAACGAGTACCAGGTGTGACAACCCGGAAATTTCTAACCAAATTTAAAGTTTATCTTTATATTATTCCGACACGATAAGCAAAATTTGTTAAGTTAAATCTCAAGAATTTTAAATTGTGTTCATACATTCATTATAACCTCGATCAAATTCCGACGATTCACGAACCGTTATATATAAATAAATATGTATATATATGTATATGTATATATATATATATATATATATATATATATATATATATATATATATATATATTATAACTTGAGAATATTAATAAAGTATTAAACGTATAATACTTTACATGAATGTATTTGTTTTAATATGTTTATCGATGGAATTAGAAGATAATATCAAATGATTGATTTATCAGATACATTGTGATATGATTACGGGTCTATGTTATGAGGTCCACTGTGATTTAAAAAATCTATTCTTTTTGACAACATTCGGAAAATGGTAAAGTGATTTATAAGTAAGAACGTGGAGTGTAAATAACTTAGATGTTAGATATCGACAAGTTAAGTAACTCGATATTTTTCATTAAGATGTTTTCATACGTTTATTTAACCTTTGAACTTTATCGCATGCTTCACCAACAGACTGTAATTTAAAAACTTGAAACCTATTATGAATGTATATGATTCTACTTTTCTAAAACGTTTTATGATATAACGATTTCCATTATTTTAACCTTTAAACAAAATGATTCTTAAATATATTTAGTTTTGGAAAACAAAATTATCATATTTATTTGATTTAGTTTCAAACGTACAAAACGTTTTCAGTTTAAAAAGAACTTTATTATTAAAACGTATATAACTTTTATAAATATCTAGAACCACTTTTGACAACTTATTACTTAACCAGTATGATAAAGATAACGATATTTATATTTTATTTTATTAAATACATATAATGATTTAAATTAATATTATATATATTTATACGCGTACTATACGTACATAGTTTTTTACTTTTACTATACTTAAACTTTATCTTTACTTTATTTTTACTTTAATTTAACTTTAATAATTCACTTTAATAATTCATACTTTAATAATTCACTTTAATAATTCATACTTTAATAATTCACTTTAATAATTCATACTTTAATAATTCATACTTTAATAATTCACTTTAATAATTCATACTTTAATAATTCAATTAAATAATTCAAAAGTCTATTATAAATAGAATTCAATATGTTTCATTATTTCATAGAAACTTGAAAATATTTTTCTCTAAACTCTCTCAATCGATTTACATATATATATTTACTCCGTATTATTTCAAGATATTATTAGTATACATAAAATATTACGACGGAGTGCTGTCCGAGTGATTTCGAAATTGATTTTCGAGCGGGATAGAGCTAAGGAAATTATGGGTTATAGCTATGGAGGTTATGGGTATGGTTCGGGAGTATTGCTCGTGAGTCAAACTAGTGTTTATCATCTCCGTTGCGTCTACGTATTTTTCCTGCAATATTGAATCTCATTATTGATACGTGGGCACTCATAACTTAACTTTTATATATTATTAGTGTATCCCTGACTAGTTGTCATAACCCGTCCTTAACCATAAGAACGTGTTAGATAACGTAACTGCATATATTTTACATTACAAACCATAGTTCTTATTTTGATACAAGCTTTAGACAAAATAAAGATGATTATCGTTTAGCGATAATCTTAGACTTACAAACTTTACATGTGATGATAACAATACGATTTCTAGCATATTTTACATTACAAATCCTCCGATATGCAGTTTTATTTTTGACACAAATATGCATACTCAAGATCTTGTTTAAATTCAACATGTTGCAGCGGAAGCTTCTAATTATCACCTGAGAATAGACATGTTTAAAACGTTAACATAAAGTTGGTGAGATATAGGTTTAATGCCGGCAGCAATATATATATAGACCACAAGATTTCATATATAAACGTTTTAATAAAAATATTCTAAGTGGTTGAGCACTTGGTAACCATACTTAACATTTAATCACGTCGCATATTCCCTTTATTATGAAATCTTACTACACCGTACCAAGTGTAGTCACGAAACGAAGTACTGTGCAACCGTTGAATACTGGTCGTCCAGTCCGGTTGGGGTTGTCAGGCCCGATAGATCTATCAACAGGATTCGCGTTTACAATATCGCTGTAAATAGCAGTTACCAAGCTACAGGGAAGTATGCCAGTGGTACAACTCAACGTAGAATATATTTTTCAGTTACTTGTGTCCATATCGTAAAACATAAAATACATGTATTCTCATCCCGAAATATTTAGAGTTTAAAAGTGGGACTATATACTCACTTTCGTCTTGAAGATATGTAATTTTGACTTGGTCTCCGATTGATATCACAAACCTAACCATATATAATATATCAATACCTTTTCTTTTTAAACAATCGTCACATATATATACTTATAATACTTTTAATAATTCCTTAGTCCGTAGTTAGCAGTTCGATGTTAGTAATTCAATTTTAAATGGTTCATTTTTAGGTGATTAATAAACCCCCAATGAAATAAATAAAAACCCCATCGTATATGTATTGGTCGAGATTAATCTTGACCCACGGTACCGGTGTTGTCAAATGACGTGTTGCGTACATAAAGTACCGGTGTTGTCAAATGACGTGTTGCGTACAATCATGGGATCTTATGATTAATCTTCTCGTATTGTTTACGGGTGATCCTGAACCATATAAAATTAAATTATGAGTACATATATATAAAATATCATGTTATTTTAGAAAGATGTGATTTATTTAATTTTTTCCAATTAATCACGTAGCTAAATTAGTCTTGGATATCCGATTTCGTTTTGGTCATAGTTTCTTCGTTACAACTCCGTTTTCGTTGGTTCAACTTGCCACTTCCTTGGATCGAGTCCCTCTTTAAGAATATGAACTGTAAACACCTTAGTTTGTATTCAAAATCACAGGTCATAGGTCAAACTTTAGTGAAACTTATGAAGTTAATCATTTTCCATCATGTAAACAACCTTAAATGATTATTTTTCTAAAAATACTTATACTTTGAGTTAAATCATGAAATTTTTATGTGTTATCATATTCATAGTAAAAATCATTTTTCCAGAAAATAAACCTCCAATTCAAAGTTTAAGATGGTTTTTAATTATCCAACCCAAAACAGCCCCCGGTTACACTCCGACGTCGTAAATTCAGTTTTTAAGGTGTTCTTTGAAAAACCAAGTTATACCTTGTTAAATTAGCATATATTTATGTTATATTACAGGTCTTGAAGTATTTTAAAAGTTAAGTTAGAAGGATCTATTTAGTTTGCAAACAAGTTTGAAAATATTCAAACTATGTTCTTGTTGTTAAAATCTTATACCACAAAATAAGATAGCTATATATATATGAATCGAATAAGGTTATGAACATAGTTACTATCTCAAGTTCCTTGGACAAGGTTGCTGTAAAAGAGAAGTAAGAACCTAGAACCAAAAGGGTGATGGAATTGGATGAAAGATTGGAAGTAAGTTTGTGTTCTTGGAAGGATTTCTTGAAGTGTTGTTGTAAGAGTTTTCTTATGGTGATTAAGTAAGGTTTTTATGGCTAGATCTTCTTGGTAACTTGCTGGATGATTATGGAGTTTAAAGGTTAAGAAAGAGTGTGTGTTTTAGCTAAGATAATTGAAGTTAAAAAGAATCAAAATGAGGATCCATGAAGACCCTTTAAAAACGTGATATGGGGGGGGCAAGGACAAAATTTTTAGCTTGTAATCTTGTGTATTTGTCAAACAATCATACAAAAGCAATTACCTCTACCTTAGGGCAGTAACAAGGGCTAGTTAGGTGGTGATTTGATGTGTATATACCAATAGTAAATATGTATATAAGTTAGGTATGATACGAGTACATATACTCTAGATATACGTATAGAAATCTTGTGAAAAATAGAATGAGGATTCAAATATAGCTATCTTTTGTGAATACACTTATATGATTTTATGTATTTAAGTCCTTAAAAGTGATTAAATACATTACATATACGATATATGTATAAACATTATAGGTTATAAGTATTTATGTCAAATAACGTTACGTATGGTTATCGTTTTGAAAACTTAAGTTAGTAGTTTCAAAACATACTTATAACTTATTGTTATTAATACAAAATGAGGTATTAAAACATTCATTAATCATGTTAAATATGTATATATACATATATATACACAAACGTATAATTATCATATATTGTATAGTTCGTGATATCATCGGTCAAACTAGACGGTCAAACGTTGTGTAAAACTCTTTTCAAAAACATAAATCTCAACAATTTGGATTGCTTATCATGTTGGTAAGGTTTAATTTATGTAAATATTAATCTTATAAGTATAGAACGATCGAAAAAGTGCGGGTCGTTACACTAGTGCTCGAGTATATATATAGGATTATGCATGCTTATACGTTCGTTATTGTCGTTAGATAGGTTATGTTGAATCTTGAATTAAATACATATGCTATTAAGATAATGTATATGATATGCATGTCGTTGGAAAGCTAGCAAAAATTTGAGAACTTTTCATTTAGATATCGAATGGTTTCGATGAACAGTTTAGAAGTTATACTCAATTGAATTTTTGTATTATTATTAAAAATGATTATTATTATCGTCGTTATTATCGTCGTTATAATCTAATTATTATTATTATTATTATTATTATTATTATTATTATTATTATTATTATTATTATTATTATTATTATTATTATTATTATTATTATTATTATTATTGTCGTTATTAATAAAATATATTATTGTTATTTTTATTATTATTACTATCGTTATTATCGTTAAGGTTATAATTAGTATTATTATTATTATTATTATCATTCAAATAGTTATTAGTATTATCATTAATATTATTATTATTAGTATTATTATAATTAAAACTAATATTAGTAACATCTAATTATTATGATTACTATTATTATTATTAATATGAACGCGATATAAAAGACGAATAAAAGCTATTAAACGAAGCGATTAGGAAATAATGAGTATGAGTATCATGATGAAATTAAGATATTGTAAGATATTGATTTAAAGTAAAAATATCGTTTTAATTATTTTACTATTATTATTATTAAAAGTATTATTAATATTAAAACTATCATTTTTACTAAAATTATTATTTTTAATAAAAATATCATTGTTAATATGAAACATCATTATTATTATCATTTTAGTACTATTGTTAATAAAAATTATCATTTTATCATTTTTAGAAAATATAATTATTGTTATTTTTATTAGTAGAATAATAATAATTATTACAAAATAATACAACTTTTACTTATTATTATTATTATCAATATTATTTTATTAAATAAATATGTGATACAAAGATATTTTACTACGTATAACATAATTACATTAATAATACCTATTATATTATTTTTATGATATTAAATGAACTTTATAAATTTTATTACTTAAGATATATAAAAGTATATTTTTTATTATATAAATTTTAATATAAAATTTTATTTATTAATAAAAGAACTATATTATTTACTTTAATAAAATCTATTAAAAATATTTAAATAAATGAAACGACTATATTTAAACTATATAATAATAATCATGTATAAATTTTGGAAGACATTTTGGTCAATATGACTTTTGTTGACTTTTGCATATTTAGTCTCGAGCATTAGAATTGTGATACACTACGACTTGACCTAAATTGTTAGACAGATATTGATCAAACATATAAATATATATAATTAATATAGGTTCGTGAATCCAAGGCCAACATTGCACTTGTTCAATGACGTCATATGTAGTTTTACTACAAAATACAGTATTGTGAGTTTCATTTGCTCCCTTTTTAAATGCTTTTGCAATATATATTTTTGGGACTTAGAATACATGTATTTCTTTTATAAATGTTTTACGAAATAGACACAAGTAATCGAAATTACATTCTATGGTTGGATTATCAAAATCGAATATCACCCTTTTAGCTTGGTAACCTAAGAATTAGGGAACAGTACCCCAAATTGACGTGAATCCTAAAGATAGATCTATGTGCCTAACAAACTCCATCCGAGGTACGGATGCTTTAGTGCTTCGATTTTTATACAGACGAGAGGATTCTGTTATATAGACGAGAGGATTCTGTTTTGGGGATATTCTATATGCATCTTGTTAATGTTGGTTACTAGGTGTTCACCATATGAATGATTTTACCTTAATGCAGACGAGAGGATTCTGCTTGAGGATTATGTTTATGAAAAATGAAAATCTTGTGGTCTATTATATTATTGGAAATGATTTTACCTTTATGCAGACGAGAGGATTCTGCTATTGGAATTATGTTTAATAAAAATCTTGTGGTTTATTAAAATAATGGAAATGAATGATTATGATAAACTAATGAACTCACCAACCTTTTGGTTGACACTTGAAAGCATGTTTATTCTCAGGTTTGAAAGAAATCTTCCGCTGTGCATTAGCTCATTTTAAGGATATTACTTGGAGTCATTCATGGCATATTTCGAAAGACGTTGCATTCGAGTCATTGATTTCATCAAGATTATTATTTTTTGGGTAATGGGTTACCCCGGCAAATATTATGAAATAATAAAAGAATGATTACAAAGCAAAGCAGCTGCTGCAGGAGAGCCCTGCAGCCCAGCAAACGGCCAGCAAGCTACCTAAGACGCTAACAAAAACACCTAGGCAACAAGCAAACAACAAAGGGCAACCATCCCACTTAACCTAGCTGCCAATCCAATTTAAGTCTATCCACATTAGGGGATGACTTAAACTTTATTGTCATCAATTTTAATCGAACATGAAGATAAATTATATCATACAATTGGTCTACGGACCGATGAGTCTTCCTGAAGATACGACTATTCCTCTCTTGCCAAATGAAATAAACCGAAGCGCCAAAACAAAGTTTTGCAACAACCATTGAAGCCGACTTATGATTAGACGCATTGATGATATTATTCAAAACACCACACCACCTGTTACTAGCAAAAGAAAATCGAACATTACCCTGGATTCGATCCCACACACGAGCTGTGAAAAGACATTCAAAGAACAAATGGGAATGAGAGTCCATCCCATTCTTACAAAAGGAACATTCCAAACTTAGATTCGATCTCAACTCCCAAGCTTTTAGTTTGTCTTGAGTCTTCAGTATCTCCCCCATTAATAACCACATAATAAAAGCATGTTTGGGGATACAATTTGAAAACCAAACAACAACCATGGAACGATAGGCCCTGCAGGTCTGATCGAGCTCCATACAATACCAACCGAACAACCATGGACAATTTGATCATCATTCTTCCACCCAAGTTGGTCAGGCGAGTTAGACAATTGAGGCAAATTGATCAATTGAAGGCTGGGAAACATACTGTACCAGTCATTAGGCCAATTAGGACCATTATTATTAAAAACATCACACACCTTTTTACTTAGCTTATAACCTGCACTGCATATAACATGAATCGGAATAAAATCTGCCAACAGGCCAGCAGGGCTCCAATTGTCAAACCAGGCCGAAGCAAACTTCCCATCTCCAATTTTGAAAACAAAAAATTTACGAACCACATTCCTTATGTTAAGCAGTTTTTGCCAACTCCAAGAAGAATCGGATTTAACGGTTACGTCCCAAAGATTGTTAACAGCTAACCTATACTCATGGATCCAACCCACCCATAAGGATTGCTTAGATGTCATCAAGCGCCATAAGTGAGAGGCCATTAAAGCAATATTCCAGTATTTAAGACGTTTGATACCCAAACCTCCCTCATATTTAGGCATACAAACATCATCCCACTTAACCTTAGCTTTCCTGTTCTTGAACTCGCCTTGACACCATAAGAAACCACGAAACAGTTTCTCGATATCTTTAATAATTGCCATTGGCAATATAACAAAAGAACACCAATAAATCTGCATGGACATAAGGACCGAACTAATCAACTGGACTCTACCCGCAAAGGACAGAAATTTATTTTTCTAATCATTAATTCGGTTACGCACCCTATCCACCAAGACTTTGCAATCACGGTATATAAGCCGAGACGAAATCAATGGAACCCCCAAATACCGAATAGGTAATGAGTTCCTCAAACGGAAGAATAGAAAGAATCCGATGCTTTACAGCAGGACGGACCTTAGAGAAAAATGCAGTACTTTTCGGGAGACTCGGAGTTAAACCAGAACATCTTTTAAATTCGTCAAGCGAGTCACGAATGACTTTAACAAAATTCTCATCTCCATGTGAAAATAAGAAAAGGTCATCCGCAAAACGTAAGTTAACTATCCGAAGCTTGTCACACTTTGGATGAAACCGAAAACTTTCTGACCTTGAAATATTTCGGTGCAACATCAACGTTAGAACTTCCATTACAAGAGTAAAAAGGTACGGAGACATCGGGTCTCCTTGACGAAGACCCCTTTTGCCTTTAAAGAAACCATGAAGTTGGCCATTGACACAAATGGAGTAGGTTGTGGACGAAACACAAGCCATAATCCATTTCACCATCTTTTTTGGGTAACCAAAACATATCAGAGTCGCCTTTAAAAAGTTCCAATCCACAGTATCGTATGCTTTCTGAATGTCAACTTTGAAGGCACACCTAGGCGTACCACGGTTAAGATGATAGTTCTTCATAATCTCTTGAGTGAGTAAAATATTGTCAGCAATACGCCTCCCAGGAATGAAGGCAGATTGATTACTACTCACCACCTCCTCAAGACTCGCTTTAATCCTGGTCGTTATAATTTTACTAATACACTTGTAAATAACGTTACAACACGAGATAGGACGATAATCCGTAACCAGACTAGGCGATTGCACCTTGGGGAGAACGGCAATAATTGTGTTATTCACCTCCTTTAATAATTGTCCGTTAGTAAAGAAGTCTTTCACTCCTTTTACCACATCCGCCCCAACAATATCCCAAGCTTCTTTAAAGAAATAGGATGTAAAACCATCCGACCTAGGAGACTTGTTATTACCAATATCAAAAATAGCATCTCGAATCTCATAATCCAACACAGGTCTTTCCATGATAACACATTGGGCTTGACTAACCCTTTTAGTAAATAACGATCCAGGATCTAAAACCTCATCACAAACATTAGAGGTCCCCAAAAAAGTTTCATAATGCTTAACAAAAACTTTCGGGACATCAATACCTTCAACCAGATGACCATCAGAATCAAATATAGCATCGATCCGACTTCTATTCATCTTAGCTTTAACCACTTTATGAAAGTAGCTTGAGTTACAATCACCGACCCGGAGCCACTCAATTTTAGACTTTTGCTTCAACAATGATTCTTCTTGCAAAACAACATCATTATAACACTTTAGAGTATTACTTTCAGTTACCCACAAACTGGTAGAACTCGGGTCATCACCAACTGCTCATTGAGCAGCTTCCAAATCAGACCGAAGTTGCATCACACGTTTATGAATATCACCCTTCGACCACATCAACTTCCGAATTGGTTTTTTCAATAAACGAAGTTTAGTAACCAGACAATACATAGCGTAACCGTGAACTTCAGTAGCCCATGTCTCGGCAACAGTGTGCCAAAAATCATCATGGTTAGCAATAAAATTGCTAAACTTAAATGGTTTCGGTTTTTTAGCACTCGTCATAGGAATCTTAAGAACGGCCGGACAATGATATGATGTTCTATAAGGCTGAAAAACAACATAAGCATTAGTATAGTTACTTATAAAAGCATCATTAGCCATAACCCTGTCAATCTTCTTCAAAATGCCCGACATAGAATTAGGGAGTTGGTTCCACGTATAACGAAACCCCATATGATTGACATCCATCATATGAATATTATCAGTACATTCACGAAACTCCCTCATCGCCAAAGTGCAACTAGACAAACTAGCTGTCGATTCCTCTATATCAAGGGAGACATTAAAATCCCCCATCATAACCCACGGATGATCACCAATCCAACCTTTATGTTTCTGCAAATCAGCCCATAGCATCCGACGTTTGATGTAATAATTATCCGCATAAACAAAAGAAACATAGATCTTCCGAGTATTATTAACAGCCGATACCAGGCAATGAACAACCTGATCCGTTATGTGAATAACCATAAGATTAATCTCATCCGGATCCCAACCAAAAATAATACGTGTACCTATTTGACATACACTATTATTCGAGGACCACCTCCATGTAGGAAAAACATAATTACAAATACCAGATAACCGAGCTAAAGACACATGCGATTCAAGGATTGCGCATAAGCACAAGTTATTACTAGTAACCATATCACGCACCTCGTTTTGTCTAGGGGTGAGGTTCATTCCCCTTATGTTCCAAGAAGCGAAACTAATCATTGTAAACCATCCATAACGGGAGTGCTTGCCCCCTCCGTGTTTTTCTTAGATGAGATAAATCTGCCCATCTCATCCATATTTGGTTCAATTTTCCTCATCAATCAGTTTAAGATCGCTGCTCCCTCCCACCTGGTCCTCTTCTTCATCCAAAGATGCATACCGGTTATTAGTATACACCTCATAAACAGTCGGACCTCTCTTACTAGGACCTGCATTAGTCGTATGAACCTTGGGTGGAGGATCAACAACTTTTAACTTCGGAATGTATTTGAACTTTTGTTTACCTTTAACCACATGGACACGACTATGTCCCTTTCCAGCACATCCCTGTTTCTTATTAACAACAGTAGTGAAACCATCATATCCTTTTGTGGTTCCTGCACAGTTTCCAACCTAATTAATTTCGGACACTACTCATCTTTATGACCAAAAATTTTGCAGCATGAACATCGAGGCGGCTTCCATTCATATTCCACAGAAACAATGTCAACCGTGCGAGATAACCCATCCAAACTAGGAGTTGCCACTTTTATTTTTTCACGAAGTTCAACATCAGACTTTACTTCCACCATTGCCCTAGCAAAATTGGGTCGACCCCATGACTCTAAACACATCATACTCGTATAAGAATCAAGCATCATAGGCCGACCAATTTTCGAAGCAATAACACTGAGACCATCTTCAGTAAAACCAGCTAAAGGAACATCATATATCTTGACCCATACGGGTATTTTGGTTAGATCCTCCTTAGCAAGAGAAACATCTGGTGTCCATTTATTTAAGATAATTGGGATAGTGCGAATCATCCAAGTACCATTTTGTAACACATTCAACATACCCTCTTCGGTTGTGAACTTAAAGAAGAAAAAAACCTTTGCATTCATCATGATTTTCTCTATGCCATATTTCTTCCAAACATTCAAGGCATAGTTCTGTACAACAGGAAAAGCCACTCGGCAACCAATAAAATAACCATACAGAGTATTGTGATACCTTTTCATAGCTTCTTTCACAGATTGCAGCGGGATTACAACATCCACATCCTCAGGAGTGTCCTCTTGTTCCATTAGTCGAAAGTTGACTATCTTCTTTTTTTCTCCACCCTGAACAGCTCCACTATACGACTTTGGTGGAACATTCTCATCAACCTTATTCACCCGAGATTGGGTAAAAGGAACCTCATCGCCTTCAGAGGAATCAAATGTAGAATGAACACTTCAGTTATCATCTTCAACCTTAACCTCATGATTGTCAATACTATTCTGTTGATCAAGCACACCAGAATTGGTAACTTGATCATTGACGGACTTACTCTCATCTTGCATGGATTTATGATTGGACTCGGATCCAGAAGAGGATCCCCCTTGATCATCCTCATGCTTTGAATCATCAACAGAACCTCCTACCAGCCGACTTCGTAAAACCCTAGGCTCCGTAGCAATAGTTTTCTTTTTCTTTTTCCCACCCATCTCTATCGGCCACTATTCTCATCAAGATTATTATTAAGTCAATTATAGTTGGATGTATTATGAAATGGTATGCATGCTGTCATCTTTAGATGTGAATAAAGTTTGTCATTTAAAAATGAATGCAATGTTTGTAAAATGTATCATATAGAGGTCAAATACCTCGCGATGTAATCAACTATTGTGAATCGTTTATAATGTATATGAACGGGTCCTTTCAGTTGGTATCAGAGCGGTGGTCTTAGCGAACCAGGTCTGCATTAGTGTGTCTAACTGATAGTCGTTAGGATGCATTAGTGAGTCTGGACTTCGACCGTGTCTGCATTGTCAAAAGTTTTGCTTATCGTTTTTGTCGGAAATTACCTACTTATCATTCTTAGTCTAGACACGTCTTACTGCATTGATTGCATGAATAGTGTATAGATAAAATTCATATCTTAGCATATCTGTTACTATAAACTTTGCCTGACATATCCCGTAAATTCCTCCGTAATCTACGAAATCTTTTGCGCTATATATATAGTTATTCTATGTAATTAGAATACCACCCGATAGCCGAAAAATCATTTCATATCAAAAAATCCTTTATTCAATCGAATGAAATGGAATTCGTCATTAGTTCAAGTCCCTCGAATTCCGATATGGAATCACACTCAAGCTCCGAAAGCAGTGTGACTGGAATGGATCAACCAATCAGCCATCATCTATTTTGGATGAATCAGGGATGGGTTCGTAGCCTTCTCAATCATTGGAGACAAGAAGAAGGCGATCCTTTCAATCCACCACATTGCCCTCTTGGCGAAGAACCCGAAGCACTTACCGACGAACCTGTCCGAAACACCATTTTCTCTCTCATTTCCAGAGTATCTCGTCACGATTATATACTACATCAAATTCTAAATTTTATTTATCCGCTCGTCCGAACTGACAATCACCCCGGTATAATAGAAGAAGTCAACGAGCTTCGCTCTCGGGTAGTGGCTTTGGAGAATATAGTGCAAAGGTTACAAACACCAGCAGCAGCACCAGCAGCATAACTAGTACTACCATCATCAACGCCAACAGTACCATTACCACCCCCAACCACAAACGCGTCGTAAACCTCAACTTTACAATCTGTCCCACGTGCACCAATGTCATAAGCCTTGTAGATACCAAGGAATACCAACAACAACAAACGATGAAGTGTTGATTCATAACTTCATTGGAGAAACACTCCGCGGCGATTATGTAATCTCTAAAGTCTTAGAGATTATCTATTCTAACCCTAACCATAAATTAGATGAGTGAATCGAAATGATAGAAAGAAGAGTAGAAACCCTGATAAGAATGATGCTCGATTTATAAGCTAGACTTGTTTTACTAACAGCATCAACAGTACCATAGCATCACCATCACAGTCAGTGCCGTCAGTGTCATCAGAATCAGCAGCACCTATAACATCACAAACTCCATCAGTTCAAGAATCACCGTGGACATCATTACGAATCAATAACGTGTATATTGTATCAACGAGTTATGAAGTATTAACTCATTCCCTCTGAAGAAATTATATGTATATTATATATATATAAATTTTGAGATCAAAATAAATCTTTCGTACTAAGCTATTATGTATGAATTAAATAAGGGTAAATACTACTCGATTAAATTCATATTACTAATATGCTAAGATGTACATCCTTCCGTAACAACTTAACCATCGTTAACTACAATCACTGTTTTAATTCAATAAATTCCATCTCAGAATAAATCAAGTGTATTATTCAAATATATGTTCGATTTTACACTTTCATCATCGATGTACTCGAAACTTTTCAAATAACATCATTCGTACTTTGCGAAAGTCACAAGAATTTCACGAACCGAACATCATACATCAACAAATAACGAAGTATTGATTCATAATTTCAATGTCATTAAAGAAATACTCCGTAAAAGTTATGTAATTTTTAAAGCCTTTAAGGATTATTCAATTCTAGTTTCAACCGTAAATCAAATGAGTTTAATTTAACATTAACTCATTAAATCTATGTTACATCTGAAGAAAATATACATATATATATTTTCATAAAGACTGTAATAAAATTCTTTTGTACAAAATATTAATTGTGAAATTTTTTTTAACGGGTAGGTAATACCCGAGAGATATATAAATTCAAAATTAATATGTTACATTCTTCGAATCTGATTTAGCAAATCATCCATTATACTCCCTACTTTCACAACAATATACATTCTTTTATAGAAATCAAAACAACCATACTCATTCAAAATTTAATTACATATTCTGATTTTAAAATCTCAGAATTCAACTCGAGATATGACTAAAATCATCACTCTTAGATCCTTACATCTTTCACAAGCTATACTTTGACTTTAAAACTGTGTTAGAACATCATATGTATATTAATGAATATAATCTGTGTTCAAAACCCTTCGAAATTCCTGAAGACACTTCAAATAATGAACAATCGAGATGATGATCCAACCACATATTAACCACAGTCTTGCATCTGAAAAGCTCTCAAAACCAGAGTCATAATTTAACACGTATCCGTGTCAGACCCTTTGGCATTTATTAGCAAAAATAACTTTGCGATTCCTTTTCAAATTAGTCAGTTTTGTCACAGCTTCAGCAAGTCAACTTCGACTTTTCAGTTGAAACAGTCTTATTATAACCTTGATATAGACGTTGCCCTTTCGTCATCATTACCGGAGAACCTTTTATGTCTCACCACATTAGAAATAAACTTACCAACAACTTCACTGATCTTTGACTTTCCAAAAAGTCATTATATTTATCGAAACCCCGTCATTTACTCATTCACATCTTGTAACAAGAATTGTCATGCCAATTACTGGGAATCAGCAATCAGTATTTTGAAATCTTGCAGCATGTCTCCGCCAACGGTTATAGGTGTATATATAACGTCTATCTCCTAGACTTATATACTTTGAATGTGAAGTTTCTGAAAAACACCCTAAACTGCGAACTAGTTCTCTGAAGTTTGGAAAATGCTGATGAAGCAGCAAAAACTGTAAACGACCTTAACAGTCAAAAGTTTGATAATAAAGGATAGTGTGTTGGAAAATCTCAGAAAAAGAGAAGGTTTGGAACTGGAAAATGGATTAAGCAAACCATGAAGGAGGCTGTGGACAAATCACAAAGACTAAACCTGCCTTCAAAAAATGATTCAGTGTCTGCTGAAATTATTATCAAATACCTTACTCCTGACTCTAAACCTTTGTAAATAATATTCTTCATCATCCTCTGATCTTAGATATTCTAAGATATCATCATATCTTTTATTATAAATATCTTCAATGTTTCTGAAGATATCTTCATAACTATTGTTATTCGAAATCATTTATCTCTTTGCGCTATCTGTGTTACATCATAAAAGAAACTATTTTAGTTTCTAAATTCTAAAAAATTCGAATTTAAAATATGTATACTATTGAAGTAGTGTTGGGAACTGAAGCATGAGTTAGTATAATATAATGACACTTGATCAACGTGATTATATTACAGTAAGTCATTCTGAGTTTTTAAATGGAACGTGATGATTCACAGATCATAATATCATCATGTGCCATGTTACACGACACTTGTATTCTATTTAACCTCTAAAGTATTAAGAAAATATTTCTTGATGATTCGGTCTTTTTCCAGGGTATTCTGGTAATTTAACAAATCAAGACCGTGCCATTACCATTTCCTTCTTAGAACATTAACAATGTTCATTCCGAAATTTATATCTGCGAATTATGGACCATTACAAGCGCTGCTTAATCGCAAGAAGAAGAAACTAAAGGACAAAGCTCTAAAATAGAAATTGGAGTATAAATCGCAGCAAATAGGAGGGAGTATTAACTATGGATGACAATTATTATAGAATACAGAAGCAGGGACTTTGAAATATAAGGGAAGATATAAAACTCAACAACAACCCAGAAATTACAAACCATATATATCGATGCATATAGCAATATAAAGACACGGGAGAACTAAAAACACTATAAAACCAAGAGTATAGTAGAAGTAAATAGATTCTTCTGGCGGCAGATGAAAAAGAAGAATGACAGATATAAAAGTTAGGAGTATATCAAGAATCAGAATTGGATGGAGCATATTAGCGAATGCTATAAAGTATGAATTGAGGGAGAAAGAATAAAAGGTGTGAGTTGTGGAAATAAGGAAACGAAGGGGGTAGATATATAGTAAAATATCCGACAGAGAAATCAAAACAGAATATCGCATTTAATCAAAGCGGATCCTAACTTCCTTAATTACCGAAAAACCAAATCTTATTACGAAGATTTTCTCTAAATTCCTTGAATTTCGGAAATCAACCGTGACTATGTCATTGGTTAAAAAGAACGTGCATTTACTCATTTCATTCTTTTGTGATAACTTCACTCGTACTCTTCACAAAAATCAAATTGCTTTATCTATATTACTTGATGATAATAAAACTCTAATTTTCAACTCGTATACGTCATGAAAACATACTTATTATCAGCCATGACCATTCCATTCAAATTTTGGGATGAAATTTCTTTATCGGGTAGGTACTGTGACAACCCGGAAATTTCTAACCAAATTTAAACTTTATCTTTATATTATTCCGACACTATAAGCAAAGTTTGTTAAGTTAAATCTCAAGAATTTTAAATTGTGTTCATACATTCATTATAACCTCGACCAAATTCCGATGATTCACGAACCGTTATATATAAATAAATATGTATATATATATATGTATATGTATATGTATATGTATATGTATATATATATTATAACTTGAGAATATTAATAAAGTATTAAACGTATAATACTTTACATGAATGTATTTGTTTCAATATGTTTATCGATGGAATTAGAAGATAATATCAAATGATTGATTTATCAGATACATTGTGATATGATTACGGGTCTATGTTATGAGGTCCACTGTGATTTAAGAAATCTATTCTTTTTGACAACATTGGGAAAATGGTAAAGTGATTTATAAGTAAGAACGTGGAGTGTAAATAACTTAGATGTTGGATATCAACAAGTTAAGTAACTCGAAATTTTTCATTAAGATGATTTCATACGTTTATTTAACCTTTGAACTTTATCGCATGCTTCACCAACAGACTGTAATTTAAAAACTTGAAACCTATTATGAATATATATGATTCTACTTTTCTAAAACGTTTTATGATATAACGATTTCCATTATTTTAACCTTTAAACAAAATGATTCTTAAATATATTTTGTTTTGGAAAACAAAATTATCATATTTATTTGATTTAGTTTTAAACATACAAAAACGTTGTTAGTTTAAAAAGAACTTTATTATTAAAATGTATATAACTTTTATAAATATCTAGAACCACTTTTGACAACTCATTACTTAAACAGTATGATAAAGATAACGATATTTATATTTTATTTTATTAAATATATATAACGATTTAAATTAATATTATATATATTTATAGGCGTATTATACGTACATAGTTTTCTACTTTTACTATACTTAAACTTTACCTTTACTTTATTTTAACTTTAATAATTCACTTTAATAATTCATACTTTAATAATTTACTTTAATAATTCATACTTTAATAATTCACTTTAATAATTCATACTTTAATAATTCACTTTAATAATTCATACTTTAATAATTCACTTTAATAATTCAAAAGTCTATTATAAATAGAATTCAATAGGTTTCATTATTTCATAGAAACTTGAAAATATTTTTCTCTAAACTCTCTCAATCAATTTACATATATATATTTACTCTGTATTATTTCAAGATATTATTAGTATACATAAAATATTACGACGGAGTGCTGTCCGAGTGATTTCAAAATTGTTTTTCGAGCGGGATAGAGCTAAGGAAATTATGGGTTATAGCTATGGAGGTTATGGGTATGGTTCGGGAGTATTGCTCGTGAGTCAAACTAGTGTTTATCATCTCCGTTGCGTCTACGTATTTTTTCTGCAATATTGAATCTCAATATTGATACGTGAGCACTCATAACTTAACTTTTATATATTATTAGTATATCCCTGACTAGTGCTCGAGTATATATATAGGATTATGCATGCTTATACATTCGTTATTATCGTTAGATAGGTTATGTCGAATCTTGAATTAAATACATATGCTATTAAGATAAGGTATATGATATGCATGTCGTTGGAAAGCTAGCAAAAATTTGAGAACTTTTCATTTAGATATCAAATGGTTTCGATGAACGGTTTAGAAGTTATACTCAATTGAATTTTTGTATTATTATTAAAAAAATTATTATTATTATTATTATTATTATTATTATTATTATTATTATTATTATTATTATTATTATTATTATTATTATTATTATCATTGTCGTTATTAATAAAAGATATTATTGTTATTTTTATTATTATTACTATCGTTATTATCGTTAAGGTTATAATTATTATTATTATTATTATTATTATTATTATTATTATTATTATTATTATTATTATTATTATCATTCAAATAGTTATTAGTATTATCTTTAATATTATTATTATTAGTATTAGTATTATTATAATTAAAACTAATATTAGTAACATCTAATTATTATAATTACTATTATTATTATTATTAATATGAACGCGATATAAAAGATGACTAAAAGCTATTAAACGAAGCGATTAGGAAATAATGAGTATTAGTATCATGATGAAATTAAGATATTGTAAGATATTGATTTAAAGGAAAAATATCGTTTTAATTATTTTACTATTATTATTATTAAAATTATTATTAATATCAAAACTATCATTTTTACTAAAATTATTATTTTTAATAAAAATATCATTGTTAATATGAAACATAATTATTATTATCATTTTAGTACTATTGTTGTAGTGACCCGAACTTTGTCATGTTTATATATATTAAATGAAATTGGTATATATACATGATTAAATGTTTTTCAACATTTTAAGTAATCAAACTTGTTAAGACTTGATTATTTGAAATGTGCTTCATATAGACAATTGACCACCCAAGTTGACCGGCGATTCACGAACGTTAAAAATTTGTAAAAAACCACATGTATATATATATATATATATATATATATATATATATATATATATATATATATATATATATATATATATATATATATATATGGTTAACATGAGATTATGATAAGTAAGTATCTCACCAAGTATATTAACAATGAGTGATATACATAAAAATGAGTTTATTGAATTAAGAAACTCGAAATGATATATATAACGATTATCGTTATAACAACGCCTTACTAAATACATATGAATCATATTAAGATATTGATACACTATGTTTAACATGATAAAATGATAATTAAGTATATCATAAAGTGTGTTAACAATGAACTACATATGTAAAACAAGACTACTAACTTAAGAATTTCGAAACGAGGCATATATGTAACGATTATCGTTGTAACAACATTTGACTGTATATATATCATACTAAGATATATTAATATATCATAATATCATGATAATGTAATAATTTAACATCTCTTTAGATATAATAAACAATGGGTTAACAACATTTAACAAGATCGTTAACCTAAAGGTTTCAAAACAACATTTACATGTAACGACTAACGATGACTTAACGACTCAGTTAAAATGTATATACATAAAGTGTTTTAATATGTATTCATACACTTTTGGAAGACTTCAAGACACTTATCAAAATACTTCTACTTAACAAAAATGCTTACAATTACATCATCGTTCAGTTTCATCAACAATTCTACTCGTATGCACCCGTATTCGTACTCGTACAATACACAGCTTTTAGATGTATGTACTATTGGTGTATACACTCCAATGATCAGCTCTTAGCAGCCTATTTGAGTCACCTAACACATGTAGGAACCATCATTTAGTAATCATTCATGACTTATTTACATGTAAACAAAATTACACATCCTTTATATCTAATCCATATACCAACGACCAAAAACACCTACAAACACTTTCATTCTTCAATTTTCTTCATCTAAGTGATCTCTCTCAAGTTCTATCTTCAAGTTCTAAGTGTTCTTCATAAATTCTACAAGTTCTAGTTTCATAAAATCAAGAATACTTCCAAGTTTACTAGCTCACTTTCAATCTTGTAAAGTGATCATCCAACCTCAAGAAATCCTTGTTGTTTATAGTAAGATATAATTCAAAATCAAGGTAATACTCATATACAAACTTTGATTCAATTCCTATAACAATAACTATCTTAATTCGAGTGATAATCTTACTTGAACTTGTTTTCGTGTCATTATTCTGCTTCAAGAACTTTCAAGCCATCCAAGATCCTTTGAAGCTAGATCATTTCTTGTCACTTCCAGTAGGTTTACCTACTAAACTTGAGGTAGTAATGATGTTCATAACATCATTCGATTCATATATATAAAACTACCTTATTCGAAGGTTTAAACTTGAAATCACTAGAACATAGTTTAGTTAATTCTAAACTTGTTCGCAAACAAAAGTTAATCCTTCTAACTTGACTTTTAAAATCAACTAAATACATGTTCTATATCTATATGATATGCTAACTTAATGTTTTAAAACCGGGAAACACGAAAAATACCATAAAACCGGATATACGCCGTCGTAGTAACACCGCGGGCTGTTTTGGGTTAGTTAATTAAAAACTATGATAAACTTTGATTTAAAAGTTGTTCTTCTGGGAAAATGATTTTTCTTATGAACATGAAACTATATCCAAAAATCATGATTAAACTCAAAGTAGAAGTATGTTTTCCAAAATGGTCATCTAGACGTCGTTCTTTGGACTGAAATGACTACCTTTACAAAAATGACTTTTAACCTGTATTTCTGACTATAAACTTATAATTTTTCTGTTTATATTCATAAACTTAAGTTCAATATGAAACCATAGCAACTTGAAACACTCAAAACGGATTTAAAACGAAGAAGTTATGGTTAAAACAAGATTGGATAATTTTTCTTGTTGTAGCTACGTGAAAATTGGTAACAAATCTATATTAATCATATCCTAGCTAATTCATATTGTATTACATGTATTCTAATATATTATGTAATCTTGGGATACCATAGACACGTATTCAAATGTTTTGACATATCATATCGACCCATGTATATATATTATTTGGAACAACCATAGACACTCTATATGCAGTAATGTTGGAGTTAGCTATACAGGATTGAGGTTGATTCCAAAAATATATATACTTTGAATTGTGATCTATCCTGAGACGTGTATACACTGGGTCGTGGATTGATCCAAGATAATATATATCGATTTATTTCTGTACATCTAACTATGGACAACTAGTTGTAGGTTACTAACGAGGACAGCTTACTTAATAAACTTAAAACATTGAAACGTATTAAAAATGTTGTAAATATATTTTGAGCATACTTTGATATATATATGTACATATTTGTTATAGGTTCGTGAATCGACCAGTGACCAAGTCTTACTTCTCGACGAAGTAAAAATCTGTGAAAGTGAGTTATAGTCCCACTTTTAAAATCTATTATTTTTTTGGGATGAGAATACATGCGATTTTATAAATGTTTTACAAAATAGACACAAGTAATTGAAAATACTTTCTATGTTGGATTATCGAACCGAATATGCCCCTTTTTAGCTTGGTAGCCTAAGAATTAGGGAAATGGCCCCTAATTGACGCGAATCCTAAAGATAGATCTATTTGGCCCAACAAGCCTCATCCGAGTTACGGATGCTTTAGTACTTCGATTTATCATATCCGATGAGAGTCCCGGAATGATGGGGTTATTCTATATGCATCTTGTTAAGGTCGGTTACCAGGTGTTCAACATATGAATGATTTTTATCTCTATGCAGTTTACGAAATGCCTGATATGAGATGTGTTATAAAAATGAAATCTTGTGGTCTATTATTATGATTTGATAATATGTAGCTTAAACCTATAACTCACCAACAAATTTTGTTGACGTATTAAGCATGTTTATTCTCAGGTGATTATTAAGAGCTTCCGCTGTTGCAAACTAAATTAAGGACAAGATTTGGAGTCCATGCTTGTATAATATTATTTAAAAACTGCATTCGAAGACTTATGTTGATGTGTAATATTATTGTAAACCATTATGTAATGGTCGTGTGAAAAACGCTATATTTTAGATTATCATTATTTGATAATCGTCGTAATATTTTAAAGGTTATGGTTTGTTCTAAAATCGAATGCAGTCTTTGAAAAATGTCTCATATAGAGGTCAAAACATCGCAACGAAATCAATTAATATGGAACGTTTATAATCAATATGAACGGGACATTTCAGTTGTTAATAAAAATTATCATTTTATCATTTTTAGAAAATATAATTATTGTTATTTTTATTAGTAGAATAATAATAATTATTACAAAATAATACAACTTTTACTTATTATTATTATTATCAATATTATTTTAACAAATAAATATGTGATACAAGGATATTTTACTACGTATAACATAATTACATTAATAATACCTATTATATTATTTTTATGATATTAAATGAACTTTATAAATTTTATTACTTAAGATATATAAAAGTATATTTTTTATTATATAAATTTTAATATAAATTTTTATTTATTTATAAAAGAACTATATTATTTACTTTAATAAAATCTATTAAAAATATTTAAATAAATAAAACGACTATATTTAAACTATATAATAATCATGTATAAATTTTGGAAGACATTTTGGTCAATATGACTTTTGTTGACTTTTGCATATTTAGTCTCGAGCATTAGGATTGTGATACACTACGACTTGACCTAAATTGTTAGACAGATATTGATCAAACATATAAATATATATAATTAATATAGGTTCGTGAATCCAAGGCCAACATTGCACTTGTTAAATGACGTCATATGTAGTTTTACTACAAAATACAGTATTGTGAGTTTCATTTGCTCCCTTTTTAAATGTTTTTGCAATATATATTTTTGGGACTGAGAATACATGCATTGCTTTTATAAATGTTTTACGAAATAGACACAAGTAATCGAAATTACATTCTATGGTTGGATTATCGAAATCGAATATCACCCTTTTAGCTTGGTAACCTAGGAATTAGGGAACAGTACCCCTAATTGACGCGAATCCTAAAGATAGATCTATGGGCCTAACAAACCCCATCCGAGGTACGGATGCTTTAGTACTTCAATTTTTATACAGACGAGAGGATTCTATTATACAGACGAGAGGATTCTGTTTTAGGGATATTATATATGCATCTTGTTAATGTCGGTTACCAGGTGTTCACCATATGAATGATTTTACCTTAATGCAGTCGAGAGGATTCTGCTTAAGGATTATGTTTATGAAAAATGAAAATCTTGTGGTCTATTATATTATTGGAAATGATTTTACCTTTATGCAGACGAGAGGATTCTGCTATTGGAGTTATGTATAATAAAAATCTTGTGGTTTATTAAAACAATAGAAATGAATGATTATGATAAACTAATGAACTCACCAACCTTTTAGTTGACACTTGAAAGCATGTTTATTCTCAGGTTTGAAAGAAATCTTTCGCTGTGCATTAGCTCATTTTAAGGATATTACTTGGAGTCATTCATGGCATATTTCTAAAGACGTTGCATTCGAGTCATTGATTTCATCAAGATTATTATTAAGTCAATTATAGTTGGATGTATTATGAAATGGTATGCATGCCGTCAACTTTAGATGTGAATAAAGTTTGTCTTTTAAAAACGAATGCAATGTTTGTAAAATGTATCATGTAGAGGTCAAATACCTCGCGATGTAATCAACTATTGTGAATCGTTTATAATGTATATGAACGGGTCCTTTCACCAGGTATTAGTAGCAGCATATGAGTGATTGAGGTGATGGTATTTGATCACAATTTGTTTGATAAACAAGTTTAGAAGGAGAGAGATAGAGAAGCATGGCGACGGTTCAAACAGGAATGAATTTGCAAGGTTGTTTTGGAGGGTGTGGTTAATTATGGTGTTTCAATTGGTGGTTGTGGATTCGGTTTCAACTGAACCAGTCGTGGTAGCAGCATAAATTGTAGTAGATGGCTTTTGAGTTAAAGAAAAAGAGAAACAAAAAGGTGAGTTGTGTGGAGGGTTGTATGGTTCGAATGATAATATTGAAATGGTTTTGGTGGTGGTTGTCAATGGAACGAATGGAGAGGGTGGTAGTTCGAATGAGTTTATTGTGGGTGGTGATCTTCGATTAAAAATAGAAGAAAAAAAAAATAGAAAACGCAGCTGCAGGAATTTAGTTTGTTTATTTTCTGGGTTCATAAATCAGGAGACAAAAATTCTTGTCAAACAATTGGTTTCGTTTGGGTAGGTAACCGAGCAAATGGCTGCAGAATTAGTAATAGAAACAAATGGGTTTTGAGTGGTATTGTAGTTGATCAAATGGTAACAGAAAAACAGTAGCACGATACAATGATAAATTGTTGGGTGTTCTTCTAGTTTAACATAAATATAACAGTAGTTTTGATAGTAGAAACAGAAAACAAAAAACGTACAGCTACAGCAAGAAGTAACAGGTTGATTTGGTTTGTTGTTGGTTCTCGAACAGGTGGTGATGGTTTAGGGTGGTATTTTATGGAGGTGATGGTGGCGGTATCCGATGGTGGTGACGAGTGGTGGTAATGAAGGAAGAAGGATGCCGAGTAGGGTGGTGTCCGGTTAGTGATCAAGGTTGAAGATGTTTGTGTTTTTCGAATTTCATATGTGTCTATTATATAGATACATATATAGGATGCAGTTTATTTTGAATTCAAAAGTAAGCGGTAACAAACAATAAATTCATACAATAATTAATATAAGATACTAATAATGATAAGTTGAAAGAAACGTATAACATATAATAATAAATATATATTAATCAATTGAAAACGATTATAGCATAGTGAATCTCAAATTTCAAATATAGAATAGTATAGCAGCCGTCTCCTTGGATTATTCTTCCGATAAGTGTCATATCGTACTCCGTTGTTATTTAGTAGCGCATAAAAGTCTCCAGAAAAATCCTAAATTTTTAGAGTAATCATCTTTATTTATTTTGATCATTATGGTATCAAATTTGGTTATTAATTATTAAATAAATATTACATTAATTATTCACTCTCATCTCCAAGTAAAATATAAAAAGTTTTAGAATTCAACAAATAGTTCCTAAATACATTTTTAATAAGCCTAAAATTTATAGAACTCATTTTCGGATCACTATTTATTTTAAAATCACATAAGTTCGTTTTTAACTTGATTAATAACTATCAAGATGACAAACGAATGCTACGAGCGTTTATTAAATAAATTCTAAATCATATATATAAATATATTCAATATACTTTTCATATATATACAGATTTATAGTAATATCATATATCATTGTTATTTTTTACACAAATGAATTAAATCACACAAGTTTCTCCTTTATATTTATATATATATTTAAATATATATGTATTTAATTACATATAGTGGTTCGTGAATCGTCAGGAATAGTCGAAGGTCAAATGAATATATGAAACAGTTCAAAAATTTTGAGACTCAACATTACAACTTTGCTTATCTTGTCGAAATTATATAAAGATTAAGTTTATATTTGGTCGAAAATTTCCGGGTCGTCACATCTTCTTCACAACTAGATTGAGGATCGTGTCTATTAAATGGAAGAATTCGAGCCAACTATGTAAGATGAAGTTTTAGTGAAAAGTTTCCTAATGGGTTTGTTTTGTGAGGAGTTGTCGTTCTTGTTTATTTGTCATAGTGTGGTGGTGTTTTTTCATTGTTCAGCTTAAAAGTCTGTCTTTATTGGTGATTTGTGTCTTATTGTATATTTGATATTTTAAATAATTTTACCGAGTGACCCTTTAGTCAAAAGAAAAAATTCATATTCATATACCTATTACGATTGTGATTGCGTATTTGTTTAGATAACTTTTGTGATGATAAAATTATGAGTGGGGTCGAAATGTTACGATCTATACATTTTAACAATATTAATTTAATCAAATATACTATATACCACTTTTTAACAAATTAATTAATAGCAAAATCAACTACTATTAACCAAACTGGAAGGACCAAGCCAAAATAGTTAATTAATATACACCTTTAGTTACGTAATGGTATTTTCTAAGTCATATACTCCAACAAAGATATATATAAATTACGAACTAATATAATCCGTATTAAACGAATATTTCCATAAGTTAATACTTTATCCGTCTCAATAAAAAAATTTACATCACTATTTATACATGTCACAAAGTAATTAAAGTTTCAGTTCTACCTTTTTTATAAATAATATTTTTTTTTTGAACGGCAAGATTTTTTTATAAATAAATTAAAACTCAACTTATCAATTATCAATCAATTAATTAATTAATTAATTAATTAATATGAGAAATGTTAGTTGGTTAAGGTAATATACTTAACTAGATTTAAGAGCTCATGCGTTGCACGGGGACTCTTAATCAAACTAAATTAAAATGTAAAATGTTATATCAATTGACGGTATGATAAAGACATTATCACAAGTATTTTTTTTTTGCATGAAATAAAAATAATCTGCTCAAGTAAATTTGTATAAACACATTCATGCTATTTAACCAACTAATATGACAAATTAGTTGCTTTAAGCTTGTTCTATATCTATATATATATACAGAACAAATAAAACATTTGGATTTAACAGGTCGTAAAAATAGAATTCTATGTGAGTAATGGTGAAGTGTTTGTCACGAAGCATTAGAATCCATAAAACATGTTTTATTACTTTAACAATAAAACAAATACTACAAAACATCTAATGTAACAAAGCTAACATATTACGCTTAAATCATTTTGGAACACCATAGCAAAATAAGATGTGATGAAAAATTTTTAACGGGACTAAAGTTAACATACAACGCATAAGTCTCTAATTTTCCAATTTTAATTTTTCAAATTCTCTTCGGTTCATATTCAAGCATTCAATATATCTACCCTTAATTAAATCATTTTGTAAGACCATAACAAGATAAGATGTTATAAGAAAGTTTGCTGTACTTGGTTCATAAAACTAAAAAAACATGATTAAAGGTTAAATAAAACATTCAGGTCAATGCAGATAAAAAAAAAATTCTTATCATGTATTTCTTGAAGGAGTGTTTTTTTACTTGTATCCCATGATTATGAATATCCCTAGATGTTGCTCTATTCCTTCTTCTTAATCACATCGTTCCAAAATCATCAACACTGGAAAATGAAAGTTGTAGGTCCGATTATTCAGTAATACGGATCTTTAGATCATGAACAAGCATCGATTACAATATAAAAGTTAAACATTATGAACACGAAGAGATGAACACGATGAATCTAAGATAAATCAATATAATATAATATATGTCGAAATTACATGATTGATTTAAACAGAGAAACATGGGTGGCCAGGGGAGATCGAGCATGATCTCCCCTAAGCACAGGATCGCCAAAAGGCTCTCCCAATTTAGGGTTTAGACTGTTATCTCTTGACCCTAATGAACAGATAAACTAGTATTTATAGGCAAACTATACAAACTCTAATGGGCCTCACTCATACGAATGGGCCGCTAAACATTATGGCCCAACAGTTACAGATGCTCCTGTAACTGACCAGTTTCATATCAACTAGGTGTACAATGTAATAATAAACGTTATTCGCCCAGCGACGGCCATACAAATATGCATCAACAAATTCCCCCTTGGACGTTGCTGGCGAATTATTGTAAACACCTCTTGCAATCTTCAGTCAATCTCTGCAGTAGTACCATAATCTTATGAATCACAAGTTCCATCAAAAGTCTTCCAGAATACGATAAAACCCAAACTTCGAACATCAATGTTTCCGCTCATTGAAATCGAAATGCTAATTGTCATCCTGTAGTTTCTTCAAATTTCACTTGTATGTGTTTCTCATAGTACCATAGCAGTAAGATTCTGTCATACTCCGTCCAAATCCTCTTGAACGAATACAATAACATCTGGTACCATCGCGATGAACTGACGTCTAAATGTCATGAACGACTCCATGTAATGTCTTTAAAATGAGCAAATGCATAGCGGAAGATTTCTTTCATACCTGAGAATAAACATGCTTTAAAGTGTCAATCAAAAGGTTGGTGAGTTCATAAGTTTATCATAAAACAATAAAATTCATCATTTTGATAGACCACAAGATTTAAATCATGCATGGTACAAATGGGCCCGAATCCTACACCCACCTATAATGTACATGCGATATCTTTTAAATACAGTACACCTTTCTCGTGTACGTAATCCATTTTTCATAAATCTTAGTAACCGTACACATATCTCGTGCACAAAAACTAATACACATAACCTGTGTATAAAAATCATTCTCTCAATACATAACATTCACATCAATTGGTGGCAATTATCATGTCCACATAATTCAAAGGTGGCAATTATCATGTCCACATAATTCAACGGTGGCAATTATCATGTCCACATAATTCAACGGTGGCAATTATCATGTCCACATAATTCAACGGTGGCAATTATCATGTCCATATAATTCAACGGTGGCAATTATCATGTCCACATAATTCAATGGTGGCAATTATCATGTCTACATAATTCAATAATAATCTGCAGAACTTCTGTCTGCATAATAATTCATTCAAGGAATGTTTTGCTTGTGTCTATCTCGTCAAATATTTATAAAAGCATTTTATGTATTCGCAGTTCAAAATATATTTCAAAAGCATTTAATAAAGCAGTTGTAAAAACAGCGCATGTATTCTCAGTCCCAAAAATGTAAAGAGTAAAAGGGAATCAAATGAACTCACAATACGATATTTTGTAGTAAAAATATGCATAAGACGATACTGAACAATGCAGGATTGGCCTCAGATTCACGAACCTATATCATGTATATATATTAACACATATTATGGTAATCGAACAATTTATATATTATGAGTGATGTGATTTATATGCTTCATTGATTCTTTTATTAATATTAATATAATAAATTTATGGGAGTTTAATAATTTATTTGTAATTATAATATCTATTCTTCATTAGTAATAAGAACTTATTTTAAGGTTTATTTGACAAAAATATATATATTAATTAATATAATTTATATATAGTTTAATTAATATCATTTTAATGATAACATATAGTATTATGTATTATAGTTGTATGTAATTTTTGGAAAAAAAAAATATATTTGCAATAATAGTAATACTAATAATAATAATAATAATAATAATAATAATAATAATAATAATAATAATAATAATAATAATAATAATAATAATAATAATAATAATAATAATAATAATAATAATAATAATAATGATAATAATGATAATAATAATGAATAATAAGTAAACTACCTCAAAGAGTTAATCCTTAAAAATATGCCCAAGTCCAGGTTTGAACCCGCGACGTCCCGCTAACCCAATAACACCTTTAAACCAATGAACCAATGATTTGTTTTGGTATTAACCCGCATGATTAACTAGTTCATCGTACACTTATCACTTCATCATCATTATCATGATCTAATATCATCATCATTCTAATATCATAATTAAGTTATAATCATAATCATAATCATATCACGATCATAATCATAACATGATCATAATCATATCATAACATAATCCTAATCAAATTCGATTACCTCGATCATTATCATCATCAAGATCATCGATTATCATTATCATTTTCCTAAACACCATTATCATAATTCTTAACATCATCTAATCAATAAATCATATATCATCATCAAACATCGATCATTATGACTTCATGTATCATTCACCTCATAATCGTAACCATCACCACGTACATCACCATCATGAGCTATCATCATCATCTTTGTTTTCCTTCTTCCTTATCGAATATCATCATTTTCGCATCACCTTCTCATCATCATCATCATCATCATGCTTACGATCATCACATCATCATCATCATCCTATTCTAATCATCATGCTTCCTTATTAACGTTTAAATCATAATCAAACCATCACCTCATTAGCATGTATAGTCTAAATGGAAATGGGTTTCGGCCCAATTCAATTTCACAAGCCCAACCAATATTACAAGTCCAATTATTACCATATCTAGCCTACTAGAAGTCCAATCCACCATAAATTAATCGACCGGGTATATTTTAACAGGATTTCGACAAAAAGAATAAGAAACATGAAATTTCGTAGCTGTAGCAGCTGACCTTGTGGTTTGTGGGTTTTGGTTCATCTTCGAACAGTAGTACCTCAAGAATGGATTGAAGGTAGCACCTTCAACGAAGATAGGGTTTTCGGTTCATCACTATTTTTAAAAGCGGGTTTCATCATTCCCATGATTGCAATTGTCATAAAAAATAAATATAAAACGTCCATATGGGTGACCCCTCAAGATGTCGGCCATGAAGTGTGTAAGTTGTCCACATGCACTAATCTTTGTTTTGAGGATTTACTGTATAAGATTTTTAATTTTTGACAAAACCCACTAATGAATAAAATGATAGTGGGGTTGTATTCTTTTAATTGTCGGCCAAGAATTCAATATAGTCACACGATGGTAGCTTTGAATCACACTCCCTTTCGGAAACAGTTGAAGTAGGAAAAAAAATAATACGGTTTTAGAAAGAAGAGAAAAAAAAATAGCAGGTGTGCTGTTGGGTTGGTTTCTCTCGACAGAAACTAATAGCAGCTGCATAGCAGCCTTGTGGTTTTGTTTAATAAAGGTCGTGGTGGTTTATTGTGAAGGTCATAAGGTGGTGGAAGCTTGCACTCATACGATGGTGGTGATTTTAATGATGATGGTTGAGTTGTAAAATGAAGACGAGTAGCAGATGGTACTTTTGTTGGTGATCGATGGTTGAGTTTGAAGTGGTTATCGTTGATGGTGATAAGGGAACGGGTTAATGGTGGTCAAAGGTGCTTTTGTCGACTAATAGCACAAACAAAAAGAAGTCATATCAGTTGAAGGAAAGGTGGTATAACGACCCTCATTTTTCCATTCTATATTTTTTCAATATTAAATGCCCAAACAATATAATTAAACTTTAATCAATAATTGTTAAGTGTTAAGAGTTATAAAACATATTAATTAACTTTGTGCAATAATTGACAAGTTAATAAAAGATGAAAATAATAAACTGTTAGTCGACACGCACTGCTAATTAAAATTTATGCATTTATGTAATATTAAAACTAATAACCTATAAGTAATAAATAAAAAGTGACATTTATGTAAATAATAAAACAATTGGGAACTAAATAAAAAAAATATATACATGTCATGAAATAGTAAAAAGAAAATAATACTTATCATGTAGTAAATGTAAAAATAATAATAATAATAATAATAATAATAATAATAATAATAATAATAATAATAATAATAATAATAATAATAATAATAATAATAATAATAATAATGAGACTAAAGAATCTTAAACAATTACATCCTTATGTTGACTAAAAAATAAAATAATATATATATATATATATATATATATATATATATATATATATATATATATATATATATATATATATATATATATATATAAACTAGTACCACCTATTGTTGACTAAAAATTATAAAATAAAATAAAATCATTAATTAGAACATCCTTATGTTGACTAACACTCTAATACTTGCACTATATAAACACCCCTAGACTCCTAGTTTCTCATTCACAAATCACACCAAAATCCTGTCTCAAAAACAATCTCTCCCTCTCCCTCTCTTCTGGTATTCGGATTTTCAAGCTTGTTCTTCGTGTTCATCAAGATTTTCAAGCGTGTTCTTCATTATTTGGGTTATTTGATCTTCATCACCAAGTTTTCTTCTTGTTTCTTGTTAATCTTCATCATCATTAATAAGGTATGGTCCAAAATCTTAAAACTTTTAAATCTTTCTTTCAATTCATGTTTATATTCATAATCATATTCGTTCATGATCTTAACATTCATATTATTTAGATCCTCAAAACCCTAAACCCTAATCATTAAAATACTACTTTAATTAACTAACCCTAATTAATGAAACCCTAATACTACTTATACTATTATTTAACATGTATATGCTATTACTATTACTAACACCTATAACCTACTACTTATATTATAACACATAAAAACATTTTGGGATATGTATTAGAGATGTATAGATCTTCGAACTTTTTTGACGAATGGTTTCTACGAAACTCTAGGCGGAAGGGTTTGGATTTCCGATTTAAAGGATCCTATAGCTCAAGCCCCTAGACCTGAAATGGCCATTCGAAGGGAAAGGGGTGATTGGAAGCTTATCTAATACGGCAAGTATCCTAAAATGAAAAACATTCTTAAAGTAGAAACTTTCTAGTTATAGAAACTTACTAAGATAAGAAATCTACTAAAAGTGGAAACTTTCTAAAAATAGAAACTTACTAGGGAAGGAAACTTAGTAAAACGAACTATACTTACAACACTATCATATTTAAACATCTACTTAAACTTGGGCAAAAACACTTACTACTCTTAAATGTCAATAGGTTGACTTTTCTGCTCACTCATCCAACTTTCTATTCCGAGGAATAACTCTCTCTCTCTCTCTCTCTCTCTACTTACTAAGGTGAATTCATAGCCTCACTCTTTATTGCTAGCAAACTTATTTACTTTTATTGGGGTGAGACACATGCTACTTTTACTATTTACAATTTAGACACAAGTGCTAACTGTTAAAACTATGCTATACCCGGCTATGTCCGACTAAGTCTCTACAGTAATATTTTTAATTGCTCGTTGAATGCATGCTTAATTATTGGGGGTAGGCCTATCGGGAGTAACGTCCCCGATACATTTGGCCAAGTCATTGTATTACTTAATAATGAAATTAAACCGACAAGTATAAACTACAACTTATCTTTGGGGCAAACTTGAACGTTTAGTCAAAATATCACGCATTGGCATAACTTTTTGATCTGCGAGATCAACTTTATAAACTAAATCTTGTGGTCTAAAAACAACGATAACTACTTTTGTTAAACCTATGATTTCACTCAACCTTTTTGGTTGACACTTTAGCATGTTTGTCTCAGGTGCTGATTGATTCAAGCTTACTTACTTACTTACTGCTTATGTGATGCTACTTGGACTTAGGAACAAGAGATATCGCATTTACTATTCTTGCATTTTAAACATTTAATTTATTGTAATTTCAATTCTTGTAACGACATTCATTTTTCGCTGCGTACTCTCAATAAAGTTTGATTTTATCATGTAGTATTGTTCTCGTATATTATAATATGTTGGTTTATTTGATATTAGTGACGTTTCTTCCAGAACCTATCTGGAGGACGTTACAGAGTGGTATTAGAGCAAATCAGGCTGTTATAGAGAACCAGGATTGCATCTTTATGTGTGCCTTACTTGCTAGCTAGGGTGCCTTAGCAATCTAGGAAACTATAACCTTTCCTGCCTTAGACTTTAAAGCACTTAGGATTGCCTTGTAATCTTAACAACCTTGCCTTGATAATCTTGCCTTAAAATGCTAATCAAAGTCTCTTTCCTAATGATAGGATGTCAAGCATTAATAAAAACGACAAGACAATTCTTTTCAAACCATCTGAAGTAATGACTCACTTCAAACCTGCTATCGAAGAAGATACTGGATATCCTTCAACTGCAAGACCAGTCTAAAGTCCACCTTATGGCTTTGATGGTCATCCCTCACCAAACTATAGTCCGGATACTTTACCTAATTCTCCCTAATACTACCCGACTCCAAGAACGGAAAGTAAAGGGAAATGCCCTGCTGATTTTAAAGAAGATGGCCCGTCAAAGAAAAGATCCCGATCTCCTTCCTACGAAGAAGTGGATGCCAATTACGAGATCATGAATCTGCGAAAAACTACCGATGGCCTAATTCATCATATTGCAAGGATCGAAGTTCAAATGAAGGAAAAAGACCTAGCGATCAGGAAGCTCATGGAGGAAAATGCTGAGCTAAAGAAGGAGAGAAAGTTGGTGAAGTATGAAGGTGATAGAAATGCCCGATGGGGGAAGCAATCTCTTGCCTACCTAAGAGAAGATGTTAACTTTAGATTGAAGATGGAGGAAAACCGCCTCGAGTTCCTGCATGAGAAACAAAAGGCGAAGAATGAGAAAGTTGAGAAGTTTATGAAGAAGGTTGAGGACGAGAAGAAGAAATATGAAGACTACTTCAATCCTAATATTTCCTAGTTTATCCTATTCCAATTTCTCATCTATGTAAAGGCTATGCCTTAAACCATTTCTATATCCGAATCGTATATTAAAAAGGCTTATTTAATGCCTCATTCTTAATAATATAAAGTGTTTCGTTTATATCATATTCATCTTTATCCTATCGAATTTATCAAACTTCTATACACCCTTATGTAGTGAAGAATCATGGTTCGTCCAACTACACCAACTCTTACCACGATGTTTCATAATTTCCTCGTCTGACTACGTCTTCCACAACTTCCTTAACTATCAAAGATATGAAGGTTAACCAAGTCTATAAAGACTGCAACTTAAAACTAGCCAACCATAAGTTAGTAACTGTTTTCACGGATGACATTTCGAACTGCTCTAAGAGTGAGAAAGGACGTGAGCAACATTTGCAAACTCATTCTTGAGAAAAAGAACAACTCTATGCAAACTTTTCCAAAGTGCTAGTTTTGGCTTAAAACTGACATGTTGTCGATCCAGCTAAGATTACTGCTGTCCTTAACACACTATATTAGAAGTCATCGTTGATCACATATCCTGACCTTATGGAGTGACCTTGGAAAGGAAAATGAATTAGTGAAATATAATGATGGTGGCCAACGTGATTATATTACGGTAATTCATAGAGATATTCCAATATCATGACGTATGGAATAGAAAGTGAATCAAAGAAAAACTCTCAAGCTATCTGTTCAAAAACCAAATGCAAGGGCATGAAAAGAGAAAAATGATCATCTTGATATTTAGTAGATACGAAGAACTCATTCTAATCAAACTATATATCTATCTCATACTCATTTAACAAACTTTCATGTACCATAAAAAGTTGTAGGCAAGCGAATCTTGAAATTCATTCATCTTAAATGGATATCTCCTGATCATTGATACATAATCATCACTTGTTATTACACTCTCGGTGTAAATTCTCATATGACTTTCAAAAACCTATGTCATTTGAACCCTCCAACGTCGATATTACAAACACCATGTCCAATATTACATTATTTATGTCGAGATGATAAATATCTCATATGCATAATCTTCTGAAGAATGGAACCTCCATACATGTATCGTTTTAACTATCATAGTCAAGAAACTTCTGTACTCGTACATCTACTTATAATAGACTACTTGGCATCATGCAAGTAATGGTGCCATACTCAAACAATAATCGATCATTGTCAACTAGAAAATCAGAGGTGAAATACACTATCTCAAGTTGTGGCTTGAGCTAAACTCATCTGAAAAACTGCTGTAACAATTGAAATGATTCCATCATACTTTAACGTATCCTCCTCTCAGACCAATTAAGGTTGAATTCAAACAATCATTACATAGTTGAAAGTCACTGCTTTAGCATTTATTTATACTTGTCTATGCGATTGCCAGATTATTCATGCCGAGTTCTCGAACTCTCACTATCATTCGAACGATTCAAAGTTGTAAATCTTATTTGAAGTTCTTTCATACATAACTCTAAATCCGAGGGATTTACTCATTTGATGATAATCACATTATCATCCTTCTAACTTTAATGTTAACATTACGAGTCCAAGGACTCATGCCCTGATAAAAGTCGATCCATTAGTTTTCACTACCTTGAAACAATTATTACACAATTATCCTCCAGAATTTTAAAATCTTCAATCAATTTTTCTCAAACAAATAAACTCTTAAATACAAGTATCCTGTTTTCTAAAGATTTCTTACATGAGTCTTTATTTTCAAACTATCTCGGAATTTATAAAAAAATGATTTTTCACTTATGTGATTTATAAAACCTTATACATAAACTTAACTTTACGTACTTTGACTAGTACATATCAAATTATACTTTCACTTCTACAAATTTCCACTTTGATTAAATCGAAATTACTTTACAAAATTTTACGTAACCCTAGTTGTACTATGAACATCATTTCGTCACCTCCTCTAAAATTACTTTCACTAATTATATAAACACTTTCGCATTTTTAGCAATTTACCTTTGTTTCATTACATTAAACATTCTTTTAAACAACTCCTTTTTCGTATTGTTCAAATTATTTCACATAAAATAGTACGTGTTGTACATAACTTAAGTTTTACCAATAGCTCCGCTTCGTTTATATTGTTATAACAAATGTCGCAACTTTTCAAAAATTACTTTGGTTTATTATTAAAACTTTCGTATTGCTCTCCAATGTGTTTGGATCACATTTATTCTCATTCTCCGTGCAAGAACGAGACTTACCTCTTTACGTACATCATCTCTTCCTTGCTATGTTATTCGTTAAGAAGTTTCTACTTCCGGTATTTCACGGCCAAACCACGACGCTCTCGTAAACATCAAAACTACGCTCTTTTGAACAAGGAAGTAAAGGTTCCTTCATGGTAGAAACAATACCTTATAATCAATGATTCACATTTATTCTCATCCACATTTAAACTCATAAGTAAATAATAGACCAACTCACCATTTGTGCGAAAACACTTTTCTTACTCTGAAGGAGTTACCTTAGACATTTATGAAGATACTCTAAACATTTATTCCTTTTTGGTTTGCAACTAGATGTTATTCTAGTCAAGTTTTAATCTATGATTCGACATGAAACTGAAATCATAAATCTTAAAGCTACATTCTGAAACTATTTCTAAAGACAAGTTCTCATGTATACTGAACGATGTCTTAAATTTAATCGCTCGTATTATCCTGAGATCAACGAACTCTCAACTAACATCTCATTTGTCTATTAGACATCTCTTGAAAACTAAAGGTATTATGGTTACCTTTCGACACTTGAGGCTGGTACTATCTCTAACAAACACCAGCCATACATCAAACTACGTAACTGAAA
The DNA here is from genome assembly GCF_046630445.1 of Rutidosis leptorrhynchoides. Lineage (NCBI taxonomy): Eukaryota > Viridiplantae > Streptophyta > Magnoliopsida > Asterales > Asteraceae > Rutidosis > Rutidosis leptorrhynchoides. The sequence goes on along the minus strand of NC_092335.1, from coordinate 324,610,237 downwards.
TCTTTACGTACTCTACTCTATTTTATCTGCCCTACTATTGCGGCATAAACACTCAAGATCTTAACGAGCTCAATAATACATTTCATGCTATTATAGCATCATCTTTCCTTTTAAAAAAACTAGTCAAACGACACTCTTGTTATTCCTTAGAAAATTCTCCGCATTTAATGCACTTGTAAACGATCTATTAAGGTTAAGGATCATGAGATCAAACATGTAAACAAAACAATATACTTATTGTTAACACTCATTGGCCCCGACCGTACCCGGGAACGTGAAAATCAAACTCTATTGTTAAAGTCCATTGGGATTCGCGTAGAAGCCCCTAACATACATAGGAACGCGAAGACTAAACGATACGAAAATACCCCCATCTCTTCTCAACTGCCGATGCAAACGAGAGCTCTACTTAAAACTTCGGGACGAAGTTTCTAATAACGGGGAGGTACTATAACGACCCTCATTTTTCCATTGTATATTTTTCCAATATTAAATGCCCAAACAATATAATTAAAACTTAATGATTAAACTTTAATCAACAATTGTTAAGTGTTAAGAGTTATAAAATATATTAATTAACTTTGTGCAATAATTGACAAGTTAATAAAAGATGAAAATAATAAACTGTTAGTCGACACTCACTGCTAATTAAAATTTATGCATTTATGTAATATTATAACTAATAAACTATAAATAATAAATAAACAGTGACATTTATATAAATAATAAAACAATTGGGAACTAAATAAAAATATATATATATATATACAAGTCATGAATTAGTAAAAAGAAAATAATACTTATCATGTAGTAAATGTAAAATAATAATAATAATAATAATAATAATAATAATAATAATAATAATAATAATAATAATAATAATAATAATAATAATAATAATAATAATAATAATAATGAGGCTAAAGAATCTTAAACAATTACATCCTTATGTTGACTAAAAAATAAAATAAAATAATATGTATATATATATATATATATATATATATATATATATATATATATATATATATATATATATATATATATATATATATATATAAACTAGTACTACCTATTGTTGACTAAAAATTATAAAATAAAATAAGATCATTAATTAAAACATCCTTATGTTGACTAACACTCTAATACTTGCACTATATAAACACCCATAGACTCTTAGTTTCTCATTCACAAATCACACCAAAATCCTCTCTCAAAAACAATCTCTCCCTCTCCCTCCCTTGTGGTATTCGGATTTTTAAGCTTGTTCTTCGTGTTCATCAAGATTTTCAAGCGTGTTCTTCATTATTTGGGTTATTTGATCTTCATCACTAAGTTTTCTTCTTGTTTCTTGTTAATCTTCATCATCATTAACAAGGTATGATCTAAAATCTTAAAACTTTTAAAGCTTTCTTTCAATTCATGTTTATATTCCTAATCATATTCGTGCATGATCTTAACATTCATATTATTTAGATCCTCAAAACCCTAAACCCTAATCATTAAAATACTACTTTAATTAACTAACCCTAATTAATGAAACCCTAATACTACTTATACTATTAATTAACATGTATACGCTATTACTATTACTAACATCAATAACCTACTACTTATATTATAACACATAAAAATATTTTGGGATATGTATTAGAGATGTATAAATCTTCGAACTTTCTTAACGAATGGGTTCTACGAAACTCTAGGCGGAAGGGTTCAGATTTCCGATTTAAAGGATCCTATAGCTCAAGCCCCTAGACCTGAAATGGCCATTCGAAGGGAAAGGGGTGATTGGAAGCTTATCTAATATGGCAAGTATCCTAAAATGGAAAACACTCTTAGAGTAGAAACTTTCTGGTTATAGAAACTTACTAAGATAAGAAATCTACTAAAAGTGGAAACTTTCTAAAAATAGAAACTTACTAGGAAAGGAAACTTAGTAAAACGAACTATACTTACAACACTATCATACTTAAACATCTACTTAAACTTGGGCAAAAACACTTACTACTCTTAAATGTCAATAGGTTGACTTTTCTGCTCATTAATCCAACTTTCTATTCCGAGAAATAACTCTCTCTCTCTCTCTCTCTACTTACTAAGGTGAATTCATAGCCCCACTCTTTATTGCTAGCAAACTTATTTACTTTTATTAGGGTGAGACACATGCTACTTTTACTATTTACAATTTAGACACAAGTGCCAACTGTTAAAACTATGCTATACCCGGCTATGTCCGACTAAGTCCCTACAGTGATATTTTTAATTGCTCGTTGAATGCATGCTTAATTATTGGGGGTAGGCCTATCGGGAGTAACGTCCCCGATACATTTGACCAAGTCATTGTATTACTTAATAATGAAATTAAACCGACAAGTATAAACTACAACTTATCTTTGGGGCAAACTTGAACGTTTAGTCTAAATATCACGCATTGGCATAACTTTTTGATCTGCGAGATCAACTTTATAAACTAAATCTTGTGGTCTAAAAACAACGATAACTACTTTTGTTAAACCTATGATTTCACTCAAACTTTTTGGTTGACGCTTTAGCGTGTTTGTCTCAGGTGCTGATTGATTCAAGCTTACTTACTTCTTATGTGATCTTACTTGGACTTAGGAACAAGAGATATCGCATTTACTATTCTTGCATTTTAAACATTTACTTTATTGTAATTTCAATTCTTGTAACGACATTTCATTTTCCGCTGCGTACTCTCAATAAAGTTTGATTTTATCATGTAGTATTGTTCTCGTATATTATAATATGTTGGTTTATTTGATATTAGTGACTTTTCTTCCAGACCCTATCTGGAGGATGTTACAGGTGGTGTTCGAGTGATGGAAATGGTATGTTTCGATTAGCAACAAGTTAATGAAGAATATTGGTTTTTGCTCTTCGAAATAAGAAACATGGTGGTAAGCGAAGAGGGTTGTGATTCATGGTAGAGATGGTTGTTTGTTGTGGTGATTAAATATGGGGTTCGAAGGTGGTGGGGTGGTTAAATGATGTTGGTTTTTATCTTGGTGTAACAACGAAACAAAAGCAGAAGGTTCAATGTAATCGTAGTAGTTCATTGATGGGGATTAATTACAAGATAGTGGTTGGGTGATGGTTCAGTGGATGAAGAATTTGAATGAGTTCATCAATTATGACAGAATCGTTGTTATGTAGAGAATGGGTGTCGACAGATGGAATCAATCCAGGAAGGAACAAACAAAAACATACAAGGCTGGAAGTGAAGTGTAACCGATTCGTACAATTGTTATTAACAACTTGATTTGATCACATTGTTTGTAGGATTGATGGTGGTCGACAGAAATATTCGATGCCAGAAGGAGAAGACAAGAAAAATAAAAGATGAATTCGATGGCTAACAGAATTTGGATCCATCTGTGCGATTACTGCTATTGATTTGTAACAAGAGACACAAATGAATAAAGTTTGATCACGATGGCTAACAGAATTCCAATTGTACATCTGATTTTGATTCTATTAGACTTTTGTTGTGTACTGTGATTGCAATTGATCTGGTACGCAATTGGAGACAACAATCATAATCAAATACAGTTGGATTGAGAAGTGTAACAGATTTGGATTCTGAATTCGTATATACAATATTACTGATTTGTATATGTATCTGTATATATACATTAGTATGTATATCTGTAATTATATATCTGTATGTATATTATCTGTATAATATAAATAAATTAATAACTATAATATTAATAATCTTAATATTATAAATAATAATAATAACCATTTATAAAAAATAATAATATTATTGATAATAATAATATCTATAAGATTTATAACATTAATATTAATAATAATAATATTAATTATAATATTACTAATAATATTAATGATGATAATGATATTAATAATAATAATAATATTAGTAATAATAATATTATAACAATTTATATTTATTACACCTCCCATCCATATATTATATATTCAGATTAATAATTGTTAATAATACTGATTTTATTATTAAGGAAAGTAGTCACAGTATTATTAGTATATTAATTATATTTTTAACTTGTAATTAAATTTAATATATTAATGTTATTCATTACTTATGTAATGTTTACTAATTATATCATACATAATTGAATATTTATGCACTATTACAATATACATTTAATAATAACTTTACATAGAATTCTTATCTATTTATATATAGATCCATTTTATATTATAACAATATTATTTTGTATTTTTGTTTTAAATAAATAATTTCAATGTTTAGTTTATATTTTATTATTTTATATTATCATATATCCTTACATTTATATATGTATATATATATATATATATACATATTCATTTATAAATAATTGTTCGTGAATCGTCGGTAAGAGTCTAGGTTAAATGAATCCACGTAACAATAAAAAAATTGTGACTCAACATTACAGACTTTGCTTATCGTGTCGAAACCATATAAGGATTAAGTTTAAATTTGGTCAGAAATTTCCGAGTCGTCACAATACCTACCCGTTAAAGAAAATTGCGTCCCGAAATTTGAGTGGGGTTGTTATGGATAACAATAAAAATGTTCTCATGACGAATACAAGTTGAAAATAGAATTTTATTAACATTGAGTATCATGGATAAAATAATTCGATTACTCAAAGCGTACGGCTGAAGCTATCACAAAATAGTGAAATAAGAAAATAGAGATTCGTCTTAGCTTTTGATGTAGTCACGGTTGATTTTCGGAGTTCAAGGACTTTAAGAAATTGTTCTGAGCAGAAAGAAAATGCAATAGCACGATTAATTTAGCAAAATGTTAGAATTACAGTAAGGATAGAACTATCAAGAAAATAATCTCTTGATATGTTTAGAGGTTAAGTAGAATGAAAGAGTTATGTAACATGGCACATGATGAGGGTATGATCTATGAACCATCATCACGTTCCATTAGAAATTCAGCATGACTTACTGTAATATAATTACGTTGGCCAAGCGCCATTATATTATACTAACTCATTCATCAATTCCCTACACTTCTCCAGAAACCAATCATAATTCAAACTCAAATTTTAAAGAAATTTAGAAACTAAAATAGTTTCCTTTATGATGTAACATAGATAGCACGAGGAGATAAATGATTTCGGACAATAATGTTTATGAAAATATTCTCAGAAATATCGAAGATATTTATGATAATATTTCCAGATTTTCTAAGATCGAAGGTTGATGAAGAAAGATTTTCCGCAAGATTTAACATGAGTACGAAGCAAGATGTTCTCTAAAGATTTCATTAGATACAGAATTATCTGCATTCTTTGAATATAGGGTTTGGTCCTCGTATTTATCAATAGTCTCCTTCATGGTTTGCTCAATCCGTATTTCAGTACCAAATTTTCTATCGAACGTTCCCAACATTCCATTCTTTATTATCAAATTTTTAGCCATTTAGACCATCTACAACTTTGCTGTTTCCTCTGCATTTAATGCTACCATATCTGAATCATAGGTTATCAATCCGAGGTGATTTCAAGAGAATTGTGTTTTTAGATGATTAAATGCTGATGGTAATCGTCAAGATACGAATGATTGTTTAAGATGAAATCAAGTGGTAAACTTATATATCAAAGTTATAATAAGGCTAATCCGAATGAAAGTCGAAGTTGATTTGCTGAAGCTGTGACAAAATTGGTAAATTTTGGAAGGGTACTGTAAAGTTATTTTCGGTAATAACACGCCAATGGATCTGGCACAGTTTTAAATTCAAAGTATGGCTTTGAAGATGTAGGAATCTAAAAGTGATGTCTTCTGTTAAATCTTGACTTGGATTTTGATCGGTCAAAATCCGAATATGAAATTAAATTTGAATGAAAATGGTTATTCTTTGGTGAACGGATACGTATATCTGTGGCTGTAAGTAGGATAGTAAATGATTGTTGAATCAGATTTGAAGAAGGTACAGTGTAACTTATTAATGTGAAATCTAAATATTCCTCGGGTATTACCTACCCGTTAAAATATTTTCACCATTAACAGTTTGTACAAGAGAATTTTTAATTACAATCTTTATGAAAACATATATACATATATTTTCTTCAGATATAATCATGGATTTAATGAGTTAATCTGATATTAATCTCATTTGCTTTTCGGTTTGAGATAGAATAAATAATCTCTAAGACTTTAGAAACCACATATTCTTCGCAGGATATTTCTTCAATGAAGTTATGAATCAATACTTCATCGTTTGTTGTTGTTGGTACTCCTTGGTGTTTATGGTTCGTATGACGTTGAGGTTCGAGGTACAGATTGTGATGTTGTGGTGTAGGATGCGGATGTTACTGTTGGTGGTGGTGATGGTACTGTTGGTGTTACTGATGGTGGTACTGGTTATGCTGCTGGTGCTGCTACTGGTGTTTGTAACCTTTGCACCATATTCTCCAAAGCCAGTACCCGAGCGCGAAGCTCGTTGACTTCTTCTGTTACACCGGGATCACTGGCAGTTCAGATGAGCGGATGAATAAGATCCAGAATGTGAGATAATATGTAGTTGTGATGAGATACTCTGGAAATGAGAGAGAAAATGGTGTTTCGAACAGGTTCGCCGATAAGTGCTTCAGGTTCTTCACCAAGACGGCAATGTGGTGGATGGAAGGGATCACTTTCCTCTTGTCTCCAATGATTGAGGAGGCTACGAACCCATCCCCAATTCATCCAGAATAGATGATGGCTGATTGGTTGATCCATTCCAGTCACACTGCTTTTGGAGCTTGAGTGGGATTCCATTTCAGAATCCGAGGGACTTGAAATAATGACAAATTCCATTTCGTACAATTGAATAAAGAATTTTTCGATATGGAATGATTTTCCGGCTATCGGGTGGTATTCTAATTACATAGAATATCTATATATAGCGCAAAAGATTTCGTAGCTTACGGAGAAATTTAAGGAAACGTGTCAAACAAGGTTTAATGTGGTGGGATATGAATTTGTTTGTACACCATCTATGCAAAAATTGCAATAAGACGTGTCGAGACTGAAAATGATAAGTAGATATTTTTTGACAAAGAATGATAAGCAAAACTTTTAACATGCAGACCAGGTTAAAGTCCAGACTTATTAATATATCTTAACAACTACTAGGTCGAAGTCCAGACTCATTAATGCATCCTAACAACTACCAGTTAGACACACTAATGCAAGACCTGGTTTGCTAAGACCACCGCTCTGATACCACATGTCATACCCCATCCAAATCCTCTTGAACGAATACAATAACATCTGGTACCATCGCGATGAACTGACGTCTAAATGCCATGAACGACTCCATGTAATGTCTGTAAAATGAGCAAATGCACAGCAGAAGATTTCTTTCATACCTAAGAATAAACATGCTTTAAAGTGTCAACCAAAAGGTTGGTGAGTTCATAAGTTTATCATAAAATAATAAAATTCATCATTTTGATAGACCACAAGATTTAAATCCTGTATAGTACAAATGGGCCTGAATCCTACACCCACCTGTAACGTACATGCGATATCTTTTAAATACAGTACACCTTTCTCGTGTACGCAATCCATTTTTCATAAATCTTAGTAACCGTACACATATCTCGTGCACAAAAACTAATACACATAACCTGTGTATAAAAATCATTCTCTTGATACATAACATTCACATCAATTGGTGGCAATTATCATGTCCACATAATTCAACGGTGGAAATTATCATGTCCACATAATTCAACGGTGGCAATTATCATGTCCACATAATTCAACGGTGACAATTATCATGTCCACATAATTCAACGGCGGCAATTATCATGTCCATATAATTCAATGGTGGCAATTATCATGTCCACATAATTCAATAATAATCCGCAGAACTTCTGTCTGCATAATAATTCATTCAAGAAATATTTTGCTTGTGTCTATCTCGTCAAACATTTATAAAAGTATTTCATGTATTCGCAGTTCAAAATATATTTCAAAAGCATTTAATAAAGCAGTTGTAAAAACAGCGCATGTATTCTCAGTCCCAAAAATGTAAAGAGTAAAATGGAATCAAATGAACTCACAATACGATATTTTGTAGTAAAAATACGCATACGACGATACTGAACAATGCAGAATTGGCCTCGGATTCACGAACCTATATCATGTATATATATTAACACATACTATGATAATCGAACAATTTATATATTATGAGTGATGTGATTTATATGCTTCATTGATTATTTTATTAATATTAATATAATAAATTTAAGGTAGTTTAATAACTTATTTGTAAATATAATATCTATTCTTCATTAGTAATAAGAACTTATTTTAAGGTTTATTTGACAAAAATATATATATTAATTAATATAATTTATATATAGTTTAATTAATATCATTTTAATGATAACATATAGTATTATGTATTATAGTTGTATGTATTTTTTGAAAAAAAAAATATATATTTGCAATAATAGTAATACTAATAATAAGAATAATAATAATAATAATAATAATAATAATAATAATAATAATAATAATAATAATAATAATAATAATAATAATAATAATAATAATAATAATTATAATAATTAATAATAGTAATAATAATAGTAGCAATAATAATAATAATAATAATAATAATAATAATAATAATAATAATAATAATAATAATAATAATAATAATAATAATAATAATAATAATAATAATAATAATAATAATAATAATAATAATAATGAATAATAAGTAAACTACCTCAAAGAGTTAATCCTTAAAAAATGGCCAAGTCCAGGTTTGAACCCGCTACGTCCCGCTAACTCGATAACACCTTTAAACCAATGAATCAACGATTTGTTTTGGTATTAACCCACATGATTAACTAGTTCATCAAACACTTATCACTTCATCATCATTATCATGATCTACTATCATCATCATTCTAATATCATAATTAAGTTATAATCATAATCATAATCATATCACGATCATAATCATAACATGATCATAATCATATCATAAAATAATCCTAATCATATTCGATTACCTCGATCATCATCATCATCAAGATCGTCGATTATCATTATCATTTTCCTAAACACCATTATCATAATTCTTAACATCATTTAATCAATAAACCATATATCATCATCAAACATCGATCATTATGACTTCATGTATCATTCACCTCATAACCGTAACCATCATCACGTACATCACCATCATAAACTATCATCATCATCTTTGTTATCCTTCTTCCTTATCGAATATCATCATTTTCGCATCACCTTCTCATCATCATCATCATGCTTACGATCATCACATCATCATCATCCTATTCTAATCATCATGCATCCTTATTAACGTTTAAATCATAATCAAAACATCACCTTATTAGCATGTATAGTCTAAATGGAAATGGGTTTCGGCCCAATTCAGTTTCACAAGCCCAACCAATATTACAAGTCCAATTATTACCATATCTAGCCTACTAGAAGTCCAATCCACCATAAATTAATCGACCGGGTATATTTTAATAGGGTTTTGAAAAAGAATAAGAAACAGGAAATTTGGTAGCAGTAGCAGTTGACCTTGTAGTTTGTGGGTTTTGGTTCAGCTTCGAACAGTAGTACCTCAAGAATGGATTGAAGGTAGCACCTTCAACGAAGATAGGGTTTTCGGTTCATCACTATTTTTAAAAGCGTGTTTCATCATTCCCATGATTGCAATTGTCATAAAAAAATAAATATAAAACGTCCATATGGGTGACCCCTCAAGATGTCGGCCATGAAGTGTGTAAGTTGTCCACATGCACTAATCTTTGTTTTGAGGATTTACTGTATAAGATTTTTAATTTTTGACAAAACCCACTAATGAATAAAAGGATAGTGGGGTTGTATTCTTTTAATTGTCGGCCAAGAATTCAATATACTCACACGATGGTATCTTTGAATCGCACTCCCTTTTGCAAACAGCTGAAGTAGGAAAAAAAATACGGTTTTAGAAAGAAGAGAAAAAAAAATAGCAGGTGTGCTGTTGGGTTGGTTTCTCTCGACAGGCAGCTGCATAGTAGCCTTGTGGTTTTATTTAATAAAGGTCGTGGTGGTTGATTGTGAAGGTCATAAGGTGGTGGAAGCTTGCACTCATACGATGGTGGTGATTTTAATGATGATGGTTGAGTTGTAAAATGAAGACGAGTAGCAGATGGTACTTTTGTTGGTGATTGATGATTGAGTTTCAAGTGGTTATCGTTGATGGTGATAAGGGAACGGGTTAATGGTGGTCAAAGGTGTTTTTGTCGACTAATATATGTGACAACCCGGAAATTTTCGAACAAATTTAAACTTAATCTTATTATGATTCGGCACGATAAGCAAAGTCTGTAGCGTTGCGTCTAAAAAATTTTAACTGTTTACATGAATTCATATAACTTTTGACTATTCCCGACGATTCACAAACAAGTGTTGTAAATAGATATGTATATGTATATATATATATATATATATATATATATATATATATATATATATATATATATATATATATATAAATGTAAGTCGTTGTAATAAATTGAAATTCTATAATATAATTTAAACACTAGAATTAAATATGTAAAATAAGATACAAAAGTATTAAGTGTAATTTAAATTGAATCTATAGACAAATATATGATTTTAAGTATAATTATTTTCATATGTATATTGTAATAATCAATATATGTTATTATATATAGTAGATAGTTGTTAAGTATTACATAATTGTTAATATGTAATATAAACATATTACAATTTCTTACAAGTTAAAATATTAAATGTTCGATAAATGTTATCTTATGATATATGATTATTAAATGTTACATAGTTAAACTTACTTATAAATTTAAAATATAACTACTATATCACGTACATAAAAATAAATATTAATAGTAATATCAGTAGTAATAATATTATTATATATAACATTTCCATATATAGTGATAAATATGAATATTGAAATAGACGTAATTTATAAAAGTTATATATAAAAATTTATAACATTTCATTTTATGTAAATAATTATGTGTAATTGTAAACTGTTATAATAATACTATTATTATTATTGTTATTATTATTATTATCATTATTATAAGTATCATTACTAATAATAGAATTATTGTTAATAGTACATTAATGTTATTTTATTTATATTATTAACATTATTTTATAATCAGTATTTATAATAATAAAAGTATTAATATTATTAATATATTTATTATTAATTAATAATATTAATATATAAAATGAATATATATATATATATAAAATACATATATATAAAGTGCAGATATATAAAAGACTGATAATTACGCGTGATTATTTATATCATTATCCACTTTTCTTCTTCTCTCTATTTCTTCCCTGCTCGTGAACTCTTGTCGAGGATACTCACCAAATTACAAATTTTTAATCAATTCATGATACTGCATAAAAATTGATCGTTTGTATGATTTTCACCTATCACTGCTATTCGAGGAGATTGATCAGAAATAAAGAAACAAACATATATTTTTTTCTTTCTCTTTCACAACCCATTTAATCCATAACTCAATCTCAAATCAATCATCAAAATCTAATAATGCAGAATCCTTAGTAATCACCCATTCAAACTATCTGCAAATTATCAATCTCCAATTTTTGTTATCAAGATCAAATTGTGGAGTCAAAGTTCGAGTTCCAAAAAGTCAAACAAAACGTTCTTGGCAAAATTAGAGCTTAGTTCTGTACTTTGGATCAAATTGAGGTTACATAAAGTTTATAGGTTTGATTTGCAACCATTTTCATGTTGAAATCGTAGTGTAAAACAATATAGAATTTAAAGTTGATGTTTGAGTCCTTGTGTTCATCGCGTAGACCTGCTGTTGCTTTATTTTATCTTTTTCTTCTATTAATTCAATACCAACTACAATCAATACGTTTCTATGTTGTTAGAGAATCCTTATACCAAAGGAATTAATTGTTGTTTAGCTGTGGTTTGGTCCCTGGTAAATTTTAACGAGGATGAAGAAGAAGAACATCAGATTACGGGTTTTATAAAATTAAATTCATATACATTACAAAAAAACAGACATGGAGGAACGGTTAGGGAATGTTTCAGGTTAACGAGAGGTCTCGAGTTCTATTCTGACTTGGGGCATTTTTTTTATTTAAAGGCTTTTAGAGGTAGTCTCTTTTTTTAAAAACTTTTTATTATTATTATTATTATTATTATTATTATTATTATTATTATTATTATTATTATTACAATTATGATTAATATTATTGTTATTATTGTTGTTGTTATTATTATTATTGTTATTATTAGTATTACTAGTATTATAATTATTATTAGTATCATAATTAGTATTATAAACATAATGATAAGAATATAACCAATATTATGATTATTAACATAATTAATGTATTCACTATTATAAATTTTGACATTTAAGCATTGGTTATCATTATTACCATTATGATTATAATTATAATTAAGAGTATTGTTATTATTTTATTATTTTATTATTATTATTATTATTATTGTTATATTTATTAACAACTAATATATGTAATATCATTATTATTATGTAAACATAAATACCATGATTAATATTATTATTAAGAAAATGATGCAAATTATTATTATTTTCACAAATATTAGTATTAGTATCACTTTTATAATTATTAGTATTATTATCATTAACATAAGTATCATTATCAACAATATCGTTATTATTATTATTATTATTATTATTATTATTAGTATTATCATTATTAATAAATTTATTATTATTATTATTATTAACTTATTATTATCAAAACTATCATTTTTAACAAATAAATATTAGTTCCATAAAAGATACTTATTACATTTACTATAACTAAAATAATATCCCATATAACTATATATCAATCAGGCTAGCATTTAAAATACATATACAATATCAATTTTTAAATATAATACTAAGCATATGTGTATATAAATAAATATAGATATCAAAATAACTAAAAGTATAAATATTAATTATTGTAATAATATATATAAAATAAATATATATAACATATAAGTTAAGATATGATTTACATAAATAAAGAATATGTTTTTAATGAAGTTTAGAATAAATCCTAAATAACTACAAAAAGGATATAACTAATAAATATATATATATATATATATATATATATATATATATATATATATATATATATATATATATATATATATATATATATATATATATATATATATATATATATATATATATGTGTGTGTGTGTGTGTGTGTGTGTGTGTGTGTTCGATTACAATTATGTATATTAATAAATATACAAATGATATAGGTTCGTGAATCCGAGGCCAACCCTGCATTGTTCAGTTGTTCAATGATGTCATATGTATTTTTACTACAAAATATAGTATCGTGAGTTTCATTTGCTCCCTTTTTAAATGCTTTTGCAATATATAATTTTGGGACTGAGAATACATGCGCTATTTTTATAAATGTTTGATGAATAGACACAAGTAATTGAAACTACATTCTATGGTTGGATTATCAAATTGAATATGCCCCCTTTTTATCTTGGTAGCCTAAGAATTGTTGTTTATTACAATTGCCACCAATTGACGCGAATCCTAAAGATAGATCTATGGACCTTGACATGTCCCATTCGGGTTACAAATGCTTTAGTACTTCGATTATCATGTCCGATGAGAGTCCCAGAGTGATGGGGATATTCTATATGCATCATGTTAGTTCGGTTATCAAGCGTTCACCATATGAATTATTTTTAAACACTTGCGAGTGTATGATTATTGAATAAAGGAAATCTTGTGGTCTATTAAAATTATAGAAATGATTATTATGATAAACTAATGAACTCACCAACCTTTTGGTTGACACTTGAAAGCATGTTTATTCTCAGGTATGAAAGAAATCTTCCGCTATGCATTTGCTCATTTTAGAGATATTACTTGGAGTCATTCATGACATATTTCAAAAGACGTTGCATTCGAGTCGTTGAGTTCATCAAGATTATCATTAAGTCATTATAGCTGGATATATTATGAAATGGTATGCATGCCGTCAATTTTCGATGTAATGAAAGTTTGTCTTTTAAAAACGAATGCAATGTTTGTAAAATGTATCATATAGAGGTCAAGTACCTCGCGATGTAACTAAATGTAATGTATTCGTCCAGATGGATTAGGAGGGGTCACTACAGGTGGTATCAGAGCGGTGGTCTTAGCGAACCAGGTCTTGCATTATTGTGTCTAACTGATAGTTGTTTAGATGCATTAGTGGGTCTGGACTTCGACCGTGTCTGCATGTCAAAGTTTTGCTTATCATTTCGTGTCGAAAATTACCTGATTATCATCTTAAGTCTAAGACACATCCTACTGGATTGATTGCATGAAATGTGTATAGACAAAATTCATATCTTAGCATATCTGTTAATTCGTATCTTAGCGTATCTGTTACTTTAAACTTTGCCTGATATCTCCCGTAAATTTCTCCATAATTTAAGGGATCCTGGTGCTATATATATCTATGCATATTTTGCATTGAGAATATAATCCAACTATCATTTGCTATCACTAAACTTTTCATAGCAAAAAAATCTTTTCTGTGATCGCGTAAGATGGCCTCTACGAATCGACCAAGTTCCTCTGACTCCGAAGACAGCGTGACGGGAGCGCACCAACCGATCAACTACTGTGATTTCTTTAGAAAGTGGGGATGGGTTCGCGAAATACTTACCACATGGAGAAATGAAGAGGTACTCCATATCACGAGCCGAACTTACCACCTAACGTCGGAGTGCTCGATCCGCTTACCGGTGAACCTGTTCGCAATACCGTTATCACTCTTTTTGCACGGATTTTCCGCCTCGAAGGTCGACTCGATGTCGTTAAAGATAGTATTCGTCCTCTAATCCTGAATTCTAATCAGATAGGATTATTAGAAGAAGTTAGAAGACTTCGAACTAAATATCAAGAATTGACAAACCTTACGGAAGAATGGGTAGAACTAATTCATAGACTCGAGCGTAAAGTAGAAACCCTGGAGGTGACGGTGTTCGATTTGGAAGCTATGCTCGCATCTACTACGTAGGTACCACAAACAGTACTAACACCAACAGCAACACCACCCACACCAACATCATTTCCATCACCACAAGCTCCGTAAGCACCACAGACATCGAAGAGTACCGAGAATGATGAATTATGAAATATTAATTCATTACTTTCTGTTCATGATTAAAGGATATATGTATATATTTATGTATATCTCGAGATCGTAATAAAAATTCTTTTCATATTAACTATGACGTGTAAATTTTTAACGGGTAGGTAATACCCGAGAAAGATAAAAGAAGCTTTAAAGGGCTTCTATCATAATTAATTCACATATGTTATCATTCACATCTATCATCAACAATTTAACAATCGATATTTATAAATCCATAATTACATCTGAAGAAAATATATATGTATATATGTTTTCATAAAGATTGTAATTAAAAATTCTTTTGTATAAACTGTTAATGATGAAAATATTTTAATGGGTAGGTAATACCCGAGGAATATTTAGATTTCACATTAATAAGTTACACTGTACATTCTTCCAATTTGATTCAACAGTCATTTACTAACCTACTTATATCCACAGATATACGAATAGCAATATAAAGACACGGTATAATTAGGAATAGTATCACCCCAAGATAATAGTAGAAGTAAACAGATTCTTCCGGAGGAAGATTGAAAAGAAGGATGACAGAAATGATAATTAGAAAAATATCAAGGATTAGAACGGGATTAAGCATTTTCACCATATTTTGGAAGTATGAACTAAGAAAGAAAGTATAGGAATTGTGAGAATAATAGAACATAAGAGATTAATTTATAATGGAAATATCAGACAGAGTAATCGAGACAGATCGTCGTATTTAATTATAAAGATCTTAATTTCTTTACTCGCCGAAGAATCAAATCTTTTAGATTTCGAAGATTTTCTTTAAATCCCTTGTATTCCGAAATTTAACCAAGACAACGTCAAAAGTTAAGACGAACCTTATTCTCTAAATTCAACCCTGACTACGTCAAAAGTTAAATCTCTATCTCAATTTTTTTTGTGACAGCTTCACTCGTACTCTTCGAGTAAACAAATTATTTTATCAATATTACTTAATGACGATAAAATTCTATTTGTCAACCAAAATTCGTCATAAAAACATTCTTATTGTTATCCATGACCATCCCAACTAAATTTCGGGACGAAATTTCTTTAACGGGTAGGTACTGTTACAACCCGAAAATTTTCGAACAAATTTAAACTTAATCTTATTATGATTCTCCACGATAAGAAAAGTCTGTACCGTTGAGTCTAAAAAATTTTAACTGTTTACATGAACTCATATAACTTTTGACTATTCCCGACGATTCACGAACAAGTGTTGTAAATAGATATATATATATATATATATATATATATATATATATATATATATATATATATATATAAATGTAAGTCGTTGTAATAAATTGAAATTCTATAATATAATTTAAACACTAGAATTAAATATGTAAAATACGATACAAAATTATTAAGTGTAATTTAAATTGAATCTATAGACAAATATATGATTTTAAGTATAATTATTTTCATATGTATATTGTAATAATCAATATATGTTATTATATATAGTAGATAGTTGTTAAGTATTACATAATTGTTAATATGTAATATAAACATATTACAATTTCTTACAAGTTAAAATATTAAATGTTCGATAAATGTTATTATATGATATATGATTATTAAATGTTACATAGTTAAACTTACTTATAAATTTAAAATATAACTACTATATCACGTACATAAAAATAAATATTAATAGTAATATCAGTAGTAATAATATTATTATATATAACATTTCCATATATAATGATAAATATGAATATTGAAATAGAAGTAATTTATAAAAGTTATATATAAAAATTTATAACATTTCATTTTATGTAAATAATTATGTGTAATTGTAAACTGTTATAATAATACTATTATTATTATTATTGTTATTATTATTGTTATCATTATTATAAGTATCATTACTAATAATAGAATTATTGTTAATAGTACATTAATGTTATTTTATTTATATTATTAACATTATCTTATAATCAGTATTTATAATAATAAAAGTATTAATATTATTAATATATTTATTATTAATTAATAATATTAATATATAAAATGAAGATATATATATATAAAATACATATATATAAAGTGCAGATATATAAAAGACTGATAATTATGCGTGATTATTTATATCATTATCCACTTTTCTTCTTCTCTCTATTTCTTCCCTGCTCGTGAACTCTTGTCGAGGATACTCAACAAATTACAAAATTTTAATCAATTCATGATACTGCATAAAAATTGATCGTTTGTATGATTTTCACCTATCACTGCTATTCGAGGAGATTGATCAGAAATAAAGAAACAAACATATATTTTTTTCTTTCTCTTTCACAACCCATTTAATCCATAACTCAATCTCAAATCAATCATCAAAATCTAATAATGCAGAATCCTTAGTAATCACCCATTCAAACTATCTGCAAATTATCAATCTCCAATTTTTGTTATCAAGATCAAATTGTGGAGTCAAAGTTCGAGTTCCAAAAAAGTCAAACAAAACGTTCTTGGCAAAATTAGAGCTCAATTCTGTACTTTGGATCAAATTGAGGTTACATAAAGTTTATAGGTTTGATTTGCAACCATTTTCATGTTGAAATCGTAGTGTAAAACGATCTAGAATTCAAAGTTGATGTTTGAGTCCTTGTGTTCATCGCGTAGACCTGCTGTTGCTTTATTTTATCTTTTTCTTCTGTTAATTCAATACCAACTACAATCAATACGTTTCTGTGTTGTTAGAGAATCCTTATACCAAAGGAATTAATTGTTGTTTAGCTGTGGTTTGGTCCCTGGCAAATTTTCACGAGGATGAAGAAGAAGAACATCATATTACGGGTTTTATAAAATTAAATTCAGATACATTACAGAAAAACAGACACGGAGGAACGGTTATGGAATGTTTCAGGTTAACGAGAGGTCTCGGGTTCGATTCTGACTTGGGGCATTTTTTTTATTTAAAGGCTTTTAGAGGTAGTCTCTTTTTTTAAAAACTTTTTATTATTATTATTATTATTATTATTATTATTATTATTATTATTATTATTATTATTATTATTATTATTATTATTATTATTATTATTATTATTAAGATTATTGTTATTATTGTTGTTGTTATTATTATTATTGTTAATTGTTATTATTAGTATTACTAGTATTATAATTATTATTAGTATCATAATTAGTATTATAAACATAATTATAAGAATATAACCAATATTATGATTATTAACATAATTAATGTATTCACTATTATAAATTTTGACATTTAAGCATTGGTTATCATTATTACCATTATGATTATAGTTATAATTAAGAGTATTGTTATTATTATTATTATTATTATTGTTATATTTATTAACAACTAATATATGTAATATCATTATTATTATGTAAACATAAATAGCATGATTAATATTATTATTAAGAAAATGATGCAACTTATTATTATTTTCACAAATATTAGTATTAGTATCACTTTCATAATTATTAGTATTATTATCATTAACATAAGTATCATTATCAACAATATCGTTATTATTATTATTATTATTAGTATTATCATTATTAATAAAGTTATTATTATTATTAATAACTTATTATTATCAAAACTATCATTTTTAACAAATAAATATTAGTTCCATAAAATATACTTATTACATTTACTATAGCTAAAATAATATCCCATATAACTATATATCAATCAGGCTAGCATTTAAAATACATATACAATATCGATTTTTAAATATAATACTAAGCATATGTGTGTGTGTGTGTGTATATATATATATATATATATATATATATATATATATATATATATACATATAATATATAGATAAAAAAAATAACTAAAAGTATAGATATTAATTATTGTAATAATATATATAAAATAAATATATATAACATATAAGTTATGATATGATTTACATAAATAAAGAATATGTTTTTAATGAAGTTTAGAAAAATCCTAAATAACTACAAAAAGGATATAACTAATAAATAAATATATATATATATATATATATATATATATATATATATATATATATATATATATATATATATATATATATATATATATATATATATATATATGTGTGTGTGTGTGTGTGTGTGTGTGTTCGATTACAATTACGTATATTAATAAATATACAAATGATATAGGTTCGTGAATCCGAGGCCAACCCTGCATTGTTCAGTTGTTCAATGATGTCATATGTATTTTTACTACAAAATACAGTATCGTGAGTTTTATTTGCTCCCTTTTTAAATGTTTTTGCAATATATATTTTTGGGACTGAGAATACATGCGCTATTTTTATAAATGTTTGACGAATAGACACAAGTAATTGAAACTACATTCTATGGTTGGATTATCAAATCGAATATGCCCCTTTTTAGCTTGGTAGCCTAAGAATTGGTGCTTATTATACTTGCCACCAATTGACGCGAATCCTAAAGATAGATCTATGGACCTTGACATGTCCCATTCGGGTTACGAATGCTTTAGTACTTCGATTATCATGTCCGATGAGAGTCCCGGAGTGATGGGGATATTCTATATGCATCCTGTTAGTTCGATTATCAAGCGTTCACCATATGAATGATTTTTAAACACCTGCGAGTGTATGATTATTGAATAAAGGAAATTTTGTGGCCTATTAAAATTATAGAAATGATTATTATGATAAACTAATGAATTCACCAACCTTTTGGTTGACACTTGAAAGCATGTTTATTCTCAGGTATGAAAGAAATCTTCTGCTGTGCATTTGCTCATTTTAGAGATATTACTTGGAGTCATTCATGACATATTTCAAAAGACCTTGCATTCAAGTCGTTGAGTTCATCAAGATTATCATTAAGTCATTATAGTTGGATATATTATGAAATGGTATGCATGCCGTCAATTTTTGATGTAATGAAAGTTTATCTTTTAAAAACGAATGCAATGTTTGTAAAATGTGTCATATAGAGGTCAAGTACCTCGCGATGTAACCAAATGTAATGTATTCGTCCAGATGGATTAGGACGGGTCACTGCATAATAGCACAAACAAAAAGAAGTCATATCAGTTGAAGGAAAGGTGGTGTTCGAGTGATGGCAATGGTATGTTTCGAGTAGCAACAAGTTAATGAAGAATATTTTTTTTTGTTCTTCGAAATAATAAACATGGTGGTAAGCGAAGAGGGTTGTGATTCATGGTAGAGATGGTTGTTTGTTGTGGTGATTGAATATGAGGTTCGAAGGTGGTGGGGTGGTTAAATGATGTTGGTTTTTATCTTGGTGTAACAACGAAACAAAAGTAGAAGGTTCGATGTAATGGTAGTAGTTCGTTGATGGGGATCGATTACAAGATAGTGGTTGGGTGATGGTTCAGTGGATGAAGAATTTAAATGAGTTCATCAATTATGACAGAATCATTGTTATGTAGAGAATGGGTGTCGACAGATGGAATCAATCCAGGAAGGAACAAACAAAAACATACAAGGCTGAAAGTGAAGTGTAACCGATTCGTACAATTGTTATTAACAACTTGATTTGATCACATTGTTTGTAGGATTGATGGTGGTCGATAGAAATATTCGATGCCAAAAGGAGAAGACAAGAAAAATAAAAGATGAATTCAATGGCTAACAGAATTTGGATCCATCTGTGCGTTTACTGCTATTGATTTGTAACAAGAGACAAAAATGAATAAAGTTTGATCACGATGGCTAACAAAATTCCAATTGTACATCTAATTTTGATTCTATTAGACTTTTGTTGTGTACTGTGATTGCAATTGATCTGGTACGCAATTGGAGACAACAACTGTAGTGACCCGAACTTTTCCATGTTTATATATATTAAATGAAATTTTTATTTACATGATTAAGTGTTTCCAACATGTTAAGCAATCAAACTTGTTAAGACTTGATTAATTGAAATAGGTTCAATATAGACAATTGACCACCCAAGTTGACCGGCAATTTACGAACGTTAAAACTTGTAAAAACTATATGATGACATATATATGTATGTATATATAGTTAACATGATACTATGATAAGTATGTATCTCATTAAGTATATTAACAATGAAGTACATATGTAAAAACAAGACTACTAAATTAAGGATTTCGAAACGAGACATACATGTAATGATTATCGTTGTAACAACATTTAAATGTATATATATATATATATATATATATATATATATATATATATATATATATATATATATATATATATATATATATATATATATATATATATATATATATATATATATATATATATATATATATATCATATTAAGATATATTAATACATCATAATATCATGATAATGTAATAATTTAATATCTCATTAGATATAATAAACAATGGGTTAACAACATTTAACAAGATCATTAACTTAAAGGTTTCAAAACAACATTTACATGTAACGACTAACGATGACTTAACGACTCAGTTAAAATGTATTTACATGTAGTGTTTTAATATGTATTCATACACTTTTGAAAGACTTCAAGAAACTTATCAAAGTACTTCTACTTAACCAAAATACTTACAATTACATCCTCATTCATTTTCATCAAAAATTCTACTCGTATGCACTCATATTTGTACTCGTACAATACACAGCTTCTAAATGTATTTACTATTGGTATATACACTCCAATGATCAGCTCTTAGCAGCCCATGTGAGTCACCTAACCATGTGGAAACCATCATTTAACATCTAGCATGAAATATCTCACAAAATTACAAACTAATGGAGCCTATATGGAAGCACCATATTCACGTGAACTTGCATACTCACAAACACATTCACTTTGCAATTTTCTTGAATCAAATTACTCTCTCTCTCAAGTGTTCTTCCATTGTTCTAAGTGTTCTTCATCATCTTCATCAAAATCTAGCTCAATCTAGTTCATAAATCCATACATAAACCAAGTTATAAAACAACTACTCAAGAACACACCAACAACACTTTTAAGTTTGCTAGCTTACTTCCAATCTTGCAAATCCACTTTGAGTGATCATCCAAACTCAAGAAATCTTTCTTATTTACAGTAAGATATCTTTCTAATATAAGGTAATACTCATATTCAAACTTTGATTCAATTTCTATAACTTTAACAATCTTATTTCGAGTGGAAATCTTACTTGAACTTGTTTTTGTGTCATGATTTTTCTTCAAGAACTTTCAAGCCATCCAAGGATCCTTTTGTAAAGACCCGTCCTAATCCATCCGGACGAAGTCCATATCGATTATAAACGATTCACAACAGTTGATTACATCGCGAGGTACTTGACCTCTATATGATACATTTTACAAACATTGCATTCGTTTTTGAAAAAGACAAACTTTCATTACATCGAAAGTTGACGACATGCATACCATTTCATAATATATTCAAATTATAAATGACTTGATAATAATCTTGATGAACTTAACGACTCAAATGCAACGTCTTTTGAAATATGTCATGAATGACTCCAAGTAATGTCTCTAAAATGAGCAAATGTACAGCGGAAGATTTCTTTCGTACCTGAGAATAAACATGCTTTAAAGTGTCAACCAAAAGGTTGGTGAGTTATTAGTTTATCATAAATAATCAATTCATAATTTTAATAGACCACAAGATTTCATATTTCCATTTCTCATAAACATACGTCCCATGCATAGAGACAAAAATATCATTCATATGGATTGAACACCTGGTAACCGACATTCACAATATGCATATAAGAATATCCCCATCATTTCGGGATCCTACTTAAGGACATGATATAAATTTCGAAGTACTAAAGCATCCGGTACTTTGGATGGGGCTTGTTGGGCCCGATAGATCTATCTTTAGGATTCGCGTTAATTAGGGTGTCTGTTCCCTAATTCTTAGATTACCAGACTAAAAAGGGGCATATTCGGTTTAATAATCCAACCATAGAATGTAGTTTTAAGTACTTGTGTTTATTTTGTCAAACATTTATAAAGCAGTGCATGTATTCTCAATCCCAAAAATATATATTGCAAAAGCATTTAAAAAGGGAGCAAATGAAACTCACCTAATGTATTTTGTAGTAAAAATACATATGACGATATTTAACAACTGAACAATGCAGGGTTGGCCTCGGATTCACGAACCTCTTAAGAATAAGTTCCAAAAAGAAATACGACCTTTGCCAGGACTCGAACCCAGGACCTCAAGTTAACACACGAGCAACCCCAACCATCGATCTAATTATGTTTTTTCTGTTTTAATGTATATCAGATGTATATATATACCCGTATTTCAGTCTTCCCCTTTCTTCCTCAATAAAACAACTGACCAGTTTCATTCCCAATCCAATCGACTCATTTTCAATTTGCTTCAAATCATTATATGACACAAAATGATTAAGGATTTAAAACATTAATTAAAACAATATGAAATTTGGAATAACCGCTGTAACAGAAAAATAAATAAAAAAAAAACGTTTGAACATCAACATCGAACTCGATCTTTAAAGGTATTTCAGGCCACGATTTCTGAATAAAAGATGTTTTAAATCCCTTTTAGAAACTATAGGAACCATCAATTTAACTTAATTCAAAACATAAACTACGAATTCGTTCAAAGAAAATTTGTTTGACTTTTTTGACCGAAACTTTGACTCATGAATTAACAATTGATAGGAGGAATGGAGGCTTGAAACTTTACAGAGAGTTGAAGTAGGATATGCCAAACAATCTTACATTTATAAAATTTAGATTTGATTTCGAAATTGAACAATTGTAAAAATGTGCCACGAACAGGGGTGTTTTTCTTCTGTGCGTTTTCTTTTTCTGGCTCTCCCACAATTTACAGCATATAATTTATAGAGTGTAATTAGTAATTAAAGTTGGAACATGAATTGATTTTTCAACAACCCGTTTGATTTATGAGAAAATTGTGTCGACATCATAAACTCACCAAGGAGAAGAAAACAACAGAAATTATTTAGAGTAGGTAAAGATGGGAACTGATATCATACATTAGTCAGAGTTAGTAATCTATATAAACTTTTAATTTTAGATTAAAATTAGTAATTCATATTTATATTAATAATAACATTGTTGGTAGTATTTTTAATAAAAACACTAATAATAAAAATACTGATATAATGTGACTGTATATATGTACATCTCAGTACATATGTATAAATATATATTCTGTATATGTAATATGCATTTGTCTGTACATGTATCCTATATATCAAACTTGTATATATATGTGTATTAATTTTAATAAGAACATAATATTAATAATTATATAAACATTAATATTTAATATTAATTTTATTAATAATTGATGTAACTAATAATAATAATAATAATAGAATTAATAATATCAATAATATTATTAGTAATACTTGTACATCTCAATTTTTATATATTTTTATATAATTATTAAATTATCATTTATATTGAAAGTAAGGTTAATAATAAAACTTTTATAGTTTAACTTATAATTAAATTTAATTACTAATATTAACATATACTGAATATTTAATATTTTTATAGATGTTATTTATAATATTACTTATGTATATATATTCTAATATTATTCTAACATTATCTTTTATTTAAAAGTGCACATTATTAATTCAAAGTTATATATGTATACACTTATACTTATTTATTTATTTATATATATGTGTATATATATATATATATATATATATATATATATATATATATATATATATATATATATATATATATATATATATTATATTTACAGATTTATTTACAAACAGTTGTTCGTGAATCATTGGGAATAGTCAAAGGGTAATTGGATGTATGACAATGGTTCAAATGATTACATGAATAAAATTCAAGGTTTTTGAGACTTCAACATTATAGACTTTGCTCATCGTGTAAAAATCATATCAGATTAACTTTAAATTTGGTCGAAAATTTCCGGGTCATCACAGTACCTACCCGTTAAAGAAATTTTGTCCCAAAATTTGAGTGAGATGGTCATGGCTAACAATAAAAATGTTTTCATGACGAATATGAGTTGATAAATTGAGTTTTATCATCATTGAGTAATATGGTTGAAAATAATTCGATTATTCGAAGAGTACGAATGAAGCTATCACCAAAGAGTGAAATAGGAAAGTAAAGATTCATCTTAACTTTCGACAGAGTCAGGGTTGAATTCCGAAATTCAAGGGATTTAAGAAAACTTTCGAAATCTAAAAGATTTGATTTTTCGGTGAATATGGAAATTAAGATCTTTATGATTAATTACAGTGATCTGCCTCGATTACTCTGTCTAATATTCCCATTATAAATTTAGCTCTTCCGTTCCATTATTCTCACCATTCCTATACTTTCTTTCTTAGTTCATACATCCAAAAGACTGTGTAAATGCTTAATCCCGTTCTAATCCTTGATATTTTTTTACTTATCATTTCTGTCATCCTTCTTTTTAATCTTCCACCAGAAGAATCTGTTTACTTCTACTATTACCTTGAGGTGATACTATTCTTAATTATACTGTGTCTTTATATTGCTATTCGTATTAATATCCACGGTTTGTAACCTGTGCGTTGTTATTAAGTTTTATATCTTCCCTTATGTTTCGGAGCTCTTTGCCTTTTTATTCTCCTCTCGAACTCTAGTAAAGCGAGTAATGGTCCAGAATTCGTAAGTATGGAGTTTCGAATGAACTTAATGTTCTAAACGAGAAAGAATGTAATAGCACGATTTGATTTGTAAAATTACCAGAATCATTGAGAATTGAAAGATCGGGAATATATTTTCTTGATATGTTCAGAAGTTAATCAGAATGAAAGAGTTATGTAACATGGCACATGATAACGTTATGATCTGTGAATCATCACATTCCATTAGATACTCAGCATGACTTACTGTAATATAATCACGTTGATCAAGTGTCATTATATTATACTAACTCATGTATCAGTTCCCAAAATTACTTCAATAACATTCATATTTTTTGCTCGAAAGTTTACAGAATATAGAAATTAACAGTTTCTATATGATGTAATACTGATAGCACAGAGAGATTAATGATTTCAGATAAGAATAGTTATGAAAATATCTTCAGAAATATGGAGGATATTTATAATGAAAGATACGATGATATCTTGGAATTTCTAATATCGAAGAATGGTGAAGAAAATTTGTCCGCAAGAGTTCGGAGTCAGAAGCAAGGTATTCGTAAATGACGTCAGCAGTTACTGAATCATTTGGATTCTTTGAAGGCAGGTTTAGTCCTTGTGATTTGTCCATAGCCTCTTTCATACTTTGCCCAATCCGTTTTCCAACTTCAAATTTTTGACTGTTACGGTTATCTATAGTTTCTGCTGCTTCATTCAGCCTTTTTCAACATTTAGAGTATTGATTCGCAGACTAGGTGCTTTTCAGAATTTTAGAATGAAAGATCATAATTCTAAGAGGTAAATGTTATATGTATACATATAACTGTTGATGTAGAAATGTTGCGAGACTCACAATACAGATTTGCTGATTCCCGGTAATTAGTATGGCAATTCTTGTTACAAGATGCGAATGAGTACATGATGGGACTTCAATAGATAAATATAGTGATTTGTCGGAGAGATTTAAACCAAGGAGCGACGAGGTTGCTGGTACATCTGCTGGTAATATGGTGGAATATAAAAGGTTCCCCGATAACAATAAAAGAGCACGCATATATATCAAGGCTATAATAAGGTTGTTTCGAACGAAAAATCGAAGTTGACTTGTTAGAGCTGTGACAAAATTGGATAATTTAGAAAGAGATTGCAAAGTTATTTTTGATAATAATAACGCTAAAGGAATTAGCACAGCTACGCATTAAACGTTTACTCAGTTTTCGAGAGTTTTCAGGTGCATAACTATATGCATCGATCTTTTCTTCCATAGATGAAGTGCGGTTGGTTCATCCTCTCGATTGAGGTGTTTTTAAGAATTATGAAAGTTTGAACGCAGAATGTAATCGTCGAGATACAAATGAGGTGTAAGATGAAATCAAGTGGCAAACTTGAAGAATTGTTTAGTTTCATATGTTATATTCAATATTTTAATTCATTTTAATTGCCCAATGTTGGGAGTAAACAGTCGATAGTCCACAGTTAACAGTCCAATAATTCATATATAGTTTAATATATAATGTTCGAAATAATTAATACGTATCGTGACCCGTGTACATGTCTCATGTAGTGACCCGAACTTTTCCATGTTTATATATATATTAAATGAAATTGTTATTTTACATGATTAAGTGTTTCCAACATGTTAAGCAATCAAACTTGTTAAGACTTGATTAATTGAAATAGGTTTCATATAGACAATTGACCACCCAAGTTGACCGGTGATTCACGAACGTTAAAACTTGTAAAAACTATATGATGACATATATATAGTTATATATATAGTTAACATGATATTATGATAAGTAAACATATCATTAAGTATATTAACAATGAACTACATATGTAAAAAAACAAGACTACTAACTTAATTATTTTGAAACGAGACATATATGTAACGATTATCGTTGTAACGACATTTAATGTATATATATCATATTAAGAGATATTCGTACATCATAATATCATGATAATATAATAATTTAAAATCTCTTTTGATATTATAAACATTGGGTTAACAACATTTAACAAGATCGTTAACCTAAAGGTTTCAAAACAACACTTACATGTAACGACTAACGATGACTTAACGACTCAGTTAAAATGTATAAACATGTAGTGTTTTAATATGTATTCATACACTTTTGAAAGACTTCAAGACACTTATCAAAATACTTCTACTTAATAAAAATGCTTACAATTACATCCTCGTTCAGTTTCATCAATAATTCTACTCGTATGCACCCGTATTTGTACTCGTACAATACACAACTTTTAGATGTATATACTATTGGTATATACACTCCAATAATTAGCTCTTAGCAGCCCATGTGAGTCACCTAACACATGTGGGAACCATCATTTGGCAAGTAGCATGAAATATCTCATAAAATTACAAAAATATGAGTAATCATTCATGACTTATTTACATGAAAACAAAATTACATATCCTTTATATCTAATCCATACACCAACGACCAAAAATACCTACAAGAACTTTCATTTTTCAATTTTCTTCATCTAATTAATCTCTCTCAAGTTCTATCTTCAAGTTCTAAGTGTTCTTCATAAATTCCAAAAGTTCTAGTTTCATAAAATCAAGAATACTTCCAAGATTGCAAGTTTACTTCCAAGTTTTCTAAATCCATTCCAAGTAATCATCCAAGATCAAGAAACCTTTGTTACTTACAGTAGGTTATCTTTCTAATACAAGGTAATAATCATATTCAAACTTTAATTCAATTTCTATAACTATAACAATCTTATTTCGAGTAGAAATCTTACTTGAAATTATTTTCGTGTCATGATTCTGCTTCAAGAACTTTCAAGCCATCCAAGGATCCTTTGAAGCTAGATCCATTTTTCTCATTTCCAGTAGGTTTATCCAAGGAACTTGAGGTAGTAATGATGTTCATAACATCATTCGATTCATATATAAAAAGCTGTCTTATTCAACGTTATAAACTTGTAATCACTAGAACATAGTTTAGTTAATTTTAAACTTGTTCGCAAATAAAGTTAATCCTTCTAACTAGACTTTTAAAATCAACTAAACACATGTTCTATATCTATATGATATGCTAACTTAATGATTTAAAACCCGAAAACACGATAAACACCATAAAACTGGATATACGCCGTCGTAGTAAAACCGGGGGCTGTTTTGGTTGGGATAATTAAAAGCTAAGAAGAACTTTGATTTAAAAGCTATACTTTTGGAAAAATGATTTTTCTTATGAACATGAAACTATATCCAAAAATCATGGTTAAACTCAAAGTGAAATTATGTTTTTCAAAATGGTCATCAAGATGTCGTTCTTTCGACGGAAATGACTACCTCTTTCAAAAATGACTTGTAACTTGTATTTCTGACTATAAACTTATACTTTTTCTGTTTAGATTCATAAATTTAAGTTCAATACGAAACCGTGGCCACTGGAATTACTCAAAACGGATTAGAAACGAAGAAATGGCGAGTAAAACAAGATTGATAAAAACTACTCATTTTACCTACGTGAAAGTTAGTAATAAATCTATTCCAACCATAACCTAATCAACTTATATTGTATATTATGTAATCTTGAGATACCATAAACACGTATACAATGTTTCGACCTATCATGTCGACCCATCTATATATATATTGCAGAACAAACATAGACACTCTATATGTGAATGTTGGAGTTAGCTATACAGGGTTGAGGTTGATTCCAAAATATATATATAGTTTGAGTTATGATCAATACTGAGATACGTATACACTGGGTCGTGGATTGATTCAAGATAATATTTATCGATTTATTTCTGTACATCTAACTGTGGACAACTAGTTGTAGGTTACTAACGAGGACAGCTGACTTAATAAACTTAAAACATCAAAATGTATTAAAAGTTTTGTAAATATATTTTGAACACACTTTGATATATATGTATATATTGTTATAGGTTTGTGAATCAACCAGTGGCCAAGTCTTACTTCCCGACGAAGTAAAAATCTGTGAAAGTGAGTTATAGTCCCACTTTTAAAATCTAATATTTTTGGGATGAGAATACATGCAGGTTTTATAAATGATTTACAAAATAGACACAAGTACGTGAAACTACATTCTATGGTTGAATTATCGAAATCGAATATGCCCCTTTTTATTAAGTCTGGTAATCTAAGAATTAGGGAACAGACACCCTAATTGACGCGAATCCTAAAGATAGATCTATTGGGCCTAACAAACCCCATCCAAAGTACCGGATGCTTTAGTACTTCGAAATTTATATCATATCCGAAGGGTGTCCCGGAATGATGGGGATATTCTTATATATACATCTTGTTAATGTCGGTTACCAGGTGTTCACCATATGAATGATTTTTATCTCTATGTATGGGATGTGTATTGAAATATGAAATCTTGTGGTCTATTGTTACGATTTGATATATATAGGTTAAACCTATAACTCACCAACATTTTTGTTGACGTTTAAAGCATGTTTATTCTCAGGTGAATACTAAGAGCTTCCGCTGTTGCATACTAAAATAAGGACAAGATTTGGAGTCCATGTTTGTATGATGTTGTGTAAAAATTGCATTCAAGAAACTGATTTCGATGTAACATATTTGTATTGTAAACCATTATGTAATGGTCGTGTGTAAACAGGATATTTTAGATTATCATTATTTGATAATCTACGTAAAGCTTTTTAAACCTTTATTTATGAAATAAAGGTTATGGTTTGTTTTAAAAATGAATGCAGTCTTTGAAAAACGTCTCATATAGAGGTCAAAACCTCGCAGCGAAATCAATTAATATGGAACGTTTTTAATCAATAAGAACGGGACATTTCAGTTGGTATCCGAGCGTTGGTCTTAGAGAACCAGAATTTTGCATTAGTGTGTCTTATCGATTTTGTTAGGATGCATTAGTGAGTCTGGACTTCGACCGTGTTTACTTGAAAAAAAAAAAGATTGCTTAACAAATTTTGTTGAAAACTATATATTTTTAACATGTGAATATTATGTGATATATTAATCTCTTAACGTGTTTGATATTATGTGATAGATGTCTACATCTAGAACAAGTCCCATTAACTCACCTAATAATAATGAAGAGTCAAATGTAAATTGGAATGATTCGTGGACTGATTCACAAGTTCCCGAAGAGGAACCGGAAGAAGATTCGGAACCGGAAGAAGAATCGGAACCGGAAGAAGAACCAGTGGGGGAAATAATAAAACGGTTAAGTAGAAGAAAATCCTCAACCAACCGACCAAAGTTAATTATGGTCAACGGTGTTTCCGCCAAGGAAGCAAAATATTGGGAGGATTACCAATTCTCCGGTGAATCGGATCCCGACGAGGATTCCGATGATGTTATAGAAATTACCCCAACTGAATTTAAAAAGGCAAAAGAGAACAATAAGGGAAAGGGCATAAAAATAGAGAAATCTGATTCCAACCCCGATGAACTTTATATGTATCGTCAACACCCGTATTTCTTAAGTTGTAACAATAACCCGGGAACCTCTAAACCACCAGGTTTTTCTAGACCAATGTGGAAAATGACGGCTCGTATTAGGGGAACATCATATATCCCTAAAAATTTAGCAAAAAGAACCAAGTTCGAAAAAGAAGAAACGAGTGAGTCGGAATAAGATAGTTGTATTTGTGCGGTGTAAAATATGTAATATAGTGTGCTTATGCTTTACGATATATGTAAAAATTGCTTGTATTAATAAGTATCTTTTATGAATCTAACTCTTGTCTATTTTACAGTATAAAAACACAAAATGGATAGACAACCCAATATTTTAGAAGACTTACCCGGAGACATGATTGATGAAATCTTGTCTAGAGTCGGTCAGAATTCCTCGGCACAACTATTTATGGCAAAATCAGTTTGTAAGACATTCGAAGAACGTTCCAAGAATGCCTTGGTTTATAAAAGGATTTCGTTTGAAAGATGGGGGATATCACATTGGGAAACCCATAAGTTACGATGTGTTTACTTTGACGCATATATTGCGGGGAACCCAAATGCTATTTTACGCAACGGGTTAAGAAATTATTTTGACTCAATGTATCCGAATATAGGACTTCATGATTTAGAAAAAGCGGCTAACATGCAACATAAAGAAGCATGTTATGCTTATGGGTTAGTAATGTTCGCTTCTCACCAAAGTGAGAAAAAGAACATCGGGCTACAACTATTAAACAAAACGTTCCCACAAGTGACGGAGTCGGTAATTGGGGTAAGAAATGAGGTTTTTAGGTTATTACGAGACTATTGGTCATTACGTAACCTTCGCCCTTTTGACGACGTTACAACACGTTGTCATACTATCGGTCACAATGGTTACGTTCCGCAAGACCAAGGATGGGAAGTGGTATTAGTAAAACCAGAATGCATGACTTGTTTCTGGACGTATGAATTGCGTGTCTTTGTTGCCTTTGCTGAACGCCTTATTTATTAACTAGAATTATCTTCGCAACTACTTTGTATCAAAGTTTTATGTGCTATATTTCATGCTATATGTAAAATAGCGGTATTGTAAGTTTGCAAGTTATTGTATAAAGGTTTGAATATGATATATTTTTTTTTTTTTGTGATTAGTTTTTCATATAGAATTGTAGTAGTTGAAATGGTATGTTAGCTACTAAGTATGAACTTAACGGGTAGGTACTACCTGAATTAAAGAGTATAAAATGCTAATATGAAGAAAGAGCTTTTATAAATAAGTTCATATTACGCTACGAAATACTATTGACTACTCTTGATATTCTATATGATTAACTCGTTTCATTTGAATATTTTGAAGGAAATGGCACCGACTACTCGACACACCTTGAATATGAGTGAAGAGGAATTTCGTGCCTTTCTTGCTTCAAACATAGCCGCAGTACAGGCCACGCTACATACCAACAATAACCTTGGATCTAGCAGTACAGGAAATCGTATAGGATGCACCTACAAAGAATTCACTGCCTGTAAACCTTTGGAATTTGATGGAATCGAAGGACCGATCGGATTGAAACGGTGGACCGAGAAGGTCGAATCGGTGTTTGCCATAAGTAAGTGTACTGAAGAGGACAAAGTGAAGTACGCTACGCATACCTTCACAGGTACTGCGTTAACACGGTGGAATACTTATCTAGAGCAAGTGGGACAAGATGATGCTTACGCACTACCGTGGTCAGCATTCAAGCACTTGATGAACGAGAAGTACCGTCCCATAACTGAGGTCAATAAGCTCAAGACAGAACTTAGAGGGTTACGAACCCAAGGATTTGATATTACCACGTACGAAAGACAATTTACAGAATTGTGCTTATTGTGTCCGGGAGCGTTCGAAGATGAGGAAGAGAAGATCAACGCGTTTGTGAAAGGATTACTGGAAAGAATCCAAGAAGATATTAGTTCAAACGAGCCCGCCTCCATACAACAGGCATGTAGAATGGCTCACAAACTAGTGAACCAGATTGAGGAAAGAATTAAAGAACAGATGGCTGAAGAGGCCAATGTGAAGCAAGTCAAAAGAAAGTGGGAGGAAAACGGTGATAAGAATCACCAATACAACAACAACAGCAATTACAACAATAATCGCAACAACTATCCCAACAATCGCAACATCAATCACAACTACAACAAATGGCCCAACAACTACAACAATCATCCTAATAACAATAACAACCGCAACAACAATAACAATCAGAAGCAGCTATGCCAAAGGTGTGAAAATTATCACTCGGGGTTCTGCACCAAATTTTGTAACAAGTGTAAAAGAAATGGGCATAGCGCGGCGTAGTGTGAGGTCTACGGACTAGGGGTTAACAGAACGAAAGGAACAAATGGTGTCGGAACGAGTAATGGCGGAGCAAGTAGTGTCGGAGCAAGTTATGCCAATGTAGTTTGTTATAAATGTGGAAAACTGGGCCACATTATTAGAAATTGCCCGAACCAGGAGAACACGAATGGACAAGTCCACGGAAGAGTTTTCAATATTAATGCGGCAGAGGCACAGGAAGACCCGGAGCTTGTTACGGGTACGTTTCTTATTGACAATAAATCTGCTTACGTTTTATTTGATTCGGGTGCGGATAGAAGCTATATGAGTAGAGATTTTTGTGCTAAATTTAGTTGCCCATTGACGCCTTTGGATAGTAAATTTTTACTCGAATTAGCAAATAGTAAATTAATTTCAGCAGATAATATATGTCAGAATCGAGAAATTAAACTGGTTAGCGAAACATTTAAGATTGACTTGATACCAGTAGAGTTAGGGACTTTTAATGTGATAATCGGTATGGACTGGTTGAAAGAAGTGAAATCAGAGATCGTTTGTTACAAAAATGCAATTCGCATTATACGAGAAAAAGGAAAACCCTTAATGGTGTACGGAGAAAAGAGCAACGCAAATTTAAATCTTATTAGTAACCTGAAGGCACAAAAACTAATAAGAAAAGGTTGCTATGCTATTCTAGCACACGTCGAGAAAGTACAAACTGAAGAAAAGAGCAATAATGATGTTCCCGTCGCAAAAGAATTTCCTGATGTATTTCCAAAAGAATTACCGGGATTACCCCCACATCGATCCGTTGAATTTCAAATAGATCTTGTACCAGGAGCTGCACCAATAGCTCGTGCTCCTTACAGACTAGCACCCAGCGAGATGAAAGAACTGCAAAGTCAATTACAAGAACTTTTAGAACGTGGTTTCATTCGACCAAGCACATCACCGTGGGGAGCTCCTGTTTTGTTTGTCAAGAAGAAAGATGGTACATTCAGGTTGTGTATCGACTACCGAGAGTTGAACAAACTTACCATAAAGAACCGCTACCCACTACCGAGAATCGACGACTTATTTGATCAACTACAAGACTCGTCTGTTTATTCAAAGATTGACTTACGTTCCGGGTATCATCAAATGCGGGTGAAAGAAGATGATATTCCAAAGACTGCTTTTAGGACGCGTTATGGTCATTACGAGTCTATGGTTATGCCGTTTGAATTGACTAACACACCAGCTGTGTTCATGGACCTTATGAACTGAGTGTGTAGGCCATATCTTGACAAGTTTGTCATTGTTTTCATTGATGACATACTTATTTACTCAAAGAATGACCAAGAACACGGTGAACATTTGAGAAAGGTGTTAGAAGTATTGAGGAAGGAAGAATTGTACGCTAAGTTTTTAAAGTGTGCATTTTGGTTGGAAGAAGTTCAATTCCTCGGTCACATAGTGAACAAAGAAGGTATTAAGGTGGATCCAGCAAAGATAGAAACTGTTGAAAAGTGGGAAACCCCGAAAACTCCGAAACACATACGCCAGTTTTTAGGACTAGCTGGTTACTACAGAAGTTCATCCAAGAGTTTTCCAGAATAGCAAAACCCTTGACTGCATTAACGCATAAAGGGAAGAAATTTGAATGGAAGGATGAACAAGAGAAAGCGTTTCAGTTATTGAAAAAAAAGCTAACTACGGCACCTATATTGTCATTGCCTGAAGGGAATGATGATTTTGTGATTTATTGTGATGCATCAAAGCAAGGTCTCGGTTGTGTATTAATGCAACGAACGAAGGTGATTGCTTATGCGTCTAGACAATTGAAGATTCATGAACAAAATTATACGACGCATGATTTGGAATTAGGTGCGGTTATTTTTGCATTAAAGACTTGCAGGCACTACTTATATGGGGTCCAAAGTATTATATATACCGACCACAAAAGTCTTCAACACATATTAAATCAGAAACATTTGAATATGAGGCAGCGTAGGTGGATTGAATTGTTGAATGATTACGACTTTGAGATTCGTTACCACCCGAGGAAGGCAAATGTAGTAGCCGACGCCTTGAGCAGGAAGGACAGAGAACCCATTCGAGTAAAATCTATGAATATAATGATTCACAATAACCTTACTACTCAAATAAAGGAGGCGCAACAAGGAGTTTTAAAAGAGGGAAATTTGAAGGATGAAATACCCAAAGGATCGGAGAAGCATCTTAATATTCGGGAAGACGGAACCCGGTATAGGGATGAAATGATTTGGGTACCAAAATTTGGAGATATGAGAGAAATGGTACTTAGAGAAGCTCATAAAACCAGATACTCAATACATCCTGGAATGGGGAAGATGTACAAGGATCTCAAGAAACATTTTTGGTGGCCGTGTATGAAAGCTGATGTTGCTAAATACATAGGAGAATGTTTGACGTGTTCTTAGGTCAAAGCTAAGCATCAGAAACCGTCAGGGGTACTTCAACAACCCGAAATCCCGGAATGGAAATGGGAAAACATTACCATGTATTTCATCACTAAATTGCCAAGGACTGCAAGTGGTTTTGATACTATTTGGGTAATAGTTGATCGTCTCACCAAATCAGCACACTTCCTGCCAATAAGAGAAGATGAAAAGATGAAGAAGTTAGCACGACTGTATTTGAAAGAAGTCGTCTCCAGACATGGAATACCAATCTCTATTATCTCTGATAGGGATGGCAGATTTATTTCAAGATTCTGGCAGACATTACAGCAAGCATTAGGAACTCGTCTAGACATGAGTACTGCCTATCATCTACAAACTGATGGGCAGACTGAAAGGACGATACAAATGCTTGAAGACATGCTACGAGCATGTGTTATTGATTTCGGAAATAGTTGGGATCGACATCTACCGTTAGGAGAATTTTCCTACAACAATAGCTACCAGTTAAAATATATTATAAACATTGGGTTAACAACATTTAACAAGATCGTTAACCTAAAGGTTTCAAAACAACACTTACATGTAACGACTAACGATGACTTAACGACTCAGTTAAAATATATATACATGTAGTGTTTTAATATGTATTCATACACTTTTTAAAGACTTTAAGACACTTATAAAAATACTTCTACTTAACAAAAATGCTTACAATTACATCCTCGTTCAGTTTCATCAACAATTCTACTCGTATGCACCCTTATTTGTACTCGTACAATACACAGTTTTAGATGTATGTACTATTGGTATATACACTCCAATGATCAGCTCTTAGCAGCCCATGTGAGTCACCTAACATATGTGGGAACCATCATTTGGCAACTAGCATGAAATATCTCATAAAATTACAAAAATATGAGTAATCATTCATGACTTATTTACATGAAAACAAAATTACATATCCTTTATATCTAATCCATACACCAACGACCAAAAACACCTACAAAAACTTTCATTCTTCAATTTTCTTCATCTAATTGATCTCTCTCAAGTTCTATCTTCAAGTTTTAAGTGTTCTTCATAAATTCCAAAAGTTCTAGTTTCATAAAATCAAGAATACTTCCAAGATTGCAAGTTTACTTTACTTCCAAGTTTTCTAAATCCATTTCAAGTAATCATCCAAGATCAAGAAACCTTTGTAAATTATAGTAGGTTATCTTTCTAATACAAGGTAATAATCATATTCAAACTTTAATTCAATTTCTATAACTATAACAATCTTATTTCGAGTGGAAATCTTACTTGAAATTATTTTCGTGTCATGATTCTGCTTCAAGAACTTTCAAGCCATCCAAGGATCCTTTGAATCTAGATCCATTTTTCTAATTTCCAGTAGGTTTATCCAAGGAACTTGAGGTAGTAATGATGTTCATAACATCATTCGATTCATACATAAAAAGCTGTCTTATTCAACGTTATAAACTTGTAATCACTAGAACATAGTTTAGTTAATTCTAAACTTGTTCGCAAATAAAGTTAATCCTTCTAACTAGACTTTTAAAATCAACTAAACACATGTTCTATATCTATATGATATGCTAACTTAATGATTTAAAACCCGGAAACACGATAAACACCATAAAACTGGATATACGCCGTCGTAGTAAAACCGGGGGCTGTTTTGGTTGGGATAATTAAAAGCTAAGAAGAACTTTGATTTAAAAGCTATACTTCTGGAAAAATGATTTTTCTTATGAACATGAAACTATATCCAAAAATCATGGTTAAACTCAAAGTGAAAGTATGTTTTTCAAAATGGTCATCAAGATGTCGTTCTTTCGACGGAAATGACTACCTCTTTCAAAAATGACTTGTAACTTGTATTTCTGACTATAAACTTATACTTTTTCTATTTAGATTCATAAAGTTAAGTTCAATACGAAACCTTGTCCACTGGAATCACTCAAAACGGATTAGAAACGAAGAAATGGCGAGTAAAACAAGATTGATAAAACTACTCATTTTACCTACGTGAAAGTTAGTAATAAATCTATTCCAACCATAATCTAATCAACTTATATTGTAGATTATGTAATCTTGAGATACCATAGACACGTATGCAATGTTTCGACCTATCATGTCGACCCATCTATATATATATTGCGGAACAACCATAGACACTCTATATGTGAATGTTGGAGTTAGCTATACAGGGTTGAGGTTGATTCCAAAATATATATATATATAGTTTGAGTTGTGATCAATACTGAGATACGTATACACTGGGTCGTGGATTGATTCAAGATAATATTTATCGATTTATTTCTGTACATTTAACTGTGGACAACTAGTTGTAGGTTACTAACGAGGACAGCTGACTTAATAAACTTAAAACATCAAAATGTATTAAAAGTTTTGTAAATATATTTTGAACATACTTTGATATATATGTATATATTGTTATAGGTTTGTGAATCAACCAGTGGCCAAGTCTTACTTCCCGACGAAGTAAAAATCTGTGAAAGTGAGTTATAGTCCCACTTTTAAAATCTAATATTTTTGGGATGAGAATACATGCAGGTTTTATAAATGATTTACAAAATAGACACAAGTACGTGAAACTACATTCTATGGTTGAATTATCAAAATCGAATATGCCCCTTTTTATTAAGTCTGGTAATCTAAGAATTAGGGAACAGACACCCTAATTGACGCGAATCCTAAAGATAGATCTATTGGGCCTAACAAACCCCATCCAAAGTACCGGATGCTTTAGTACTTCGAAATTTATATCATATCCGAAGGGTGTCCTGGAATGATGGGGATATTCTTATATATGCATCTTGTTAATGTCGGTTACCAGGTGTTCACCATATGAATGATTTTTATCTCTATGTATGGGATGTGTATTGAAATATGAAATCTTGTGGTCTATTGTTACGATTTGATATATATATAGGTTAAACCTATAACTCACCAACATTTTTGTTGACGTTTAAAGCATGTTTATTCTCAAGTGAATACTAAGAGCTTCCGCTGTTGCATACTAAAATAAGGACAAGATTTGGAGTCCATGTTTGTATGATATTGTGTAAAAACTGCTTTCAAGAAACTGATTTCGATGTAATATATTTGTATTGTAAACCATTATGTAATGGTCGTGTGTAAACAGGATATTTTAGATTATTATTATTTGATAATCTACGTAAAGCTTTTTAAACCTTTATTTATGAAATAAAGGTTATGGTTTGTTTTAAAAATGAATGCAGTCTTTGAAAAACGTCTCATATAGAGGTCAAAACCTCGCAATGAAATCAACTAATATGGAACGTTTTTAATCAATAAGAACGGGACATTTCATCTCAGACTCGATCACAACTCAAACTATATATATTATTGTAGAATCAACCTCAACCCTGTATAGAGAACTCGATCATTACTTCATATAGAGTGTCTATGGTTATTCTAAATAATATATATAGATGCGTCGATATGATATGTCAAAACCTTGTATACGTGTCCCGAAATTTAAAGTGCGTAAAATAAATAACAGAAATTAAATGACGATAAATAAAATTGCGAAAATATAAATTGCGATAAATAAATTGCGATAAATAAAATGTAATCAGTTTGCTAGGAACAGTTAGCTAGGAACAGTTAGCGTGGATTCTTATCAAAATTCTCATGGTTAATTTGTTTGTTTCTAACAATTTTTATTTTGTCCAATGTTTTCTTCATTATGTCACTTGTCGGATTCTGATAGGTCAAAATCCAAATATGAAATTGAATGAAAGGGCTATTCTGTGGTGAACGGATACGTATATCGGTGGTTGTAGATAGCATAGTAAAGGACTGTTGAATTAGATTTGGAAGAATGTACAGTGTTCTTATTAATGTGAAATCTAAATATTCCTCGGGTATTACCTACCCGTTAAAATATTTTCACCATTAATAGTTTGTAGGAAAGAATTTTTAATTACAATCTTTATGAAAAAATATATATACATATATATTTTCTTCAGATGTAATCATGGATTTAATGAGTCAATATGATATTAAACTCATTTGATTTACCGTTAGAACAAGAATATATAACCTCTAAAACATTAGAGATTATATAATCGTCATGTCGAACGAAGGTAAATGATGTAGAACGATTCGCAGATTGATGATTATGCTCGAGGTACATAATGAGATGTTAAGGCATGGATTGTTGATGGTACTGGTGCTATTATTGATGGTACTGTAGATACTGGTGATGTTGCTGAAGCTGGTACATTTTACACCATACTCTCCAAATTGATTACTCGAGTGCGATGTTCGTTGACTTCTTCCATTATTCCGGAGTGATTGTCGGGCGAAACGAGCGGATGAATAAGATCTAGAATTGTGGATAGAATATAATCGTTGTGGGATATCCTGGCAATGAGGGTGAATATGGTGTTTCGAATAGATTCATCGGTAAGTGCTTCAGGTTCTTTACTAAGAGGTGAATTCGATTGATGAAAAGGATCACCTTCTTCTTGTCTCTAATGATTAAGTAGACTACGAACCCATCAGCTGAATTGATGATGGCCGATTAGTTGATCCATTCCGGTTATACTGCTTTCGGAGCTCAAGTGTGTTTCCATACCGGAACAACTGTCGGAATAACTTATCGGAATAGCTATCGAAATCTGAAGGACTCGAACTGGTTGAGGGATCCATCTCGTACGATCAGAAGAAGGATTTTCAATAAGAAATGGATTATATGATGTAGATTAGTACCCTGCAATACATAGTTTACATATGCATATAATACTAAAATCCCATAAGTTACGGAGGAATCTACAGAAGCTGTCAGGCAAAGGTAACAATAACAGATACGTTAAGATATGAATTTATCTATACACAGTCTACGCAATAGAGGCAGTAAGACGTGTCTAGACTTTAAGGATGATAAGCAAATAATTTTTGACACTAATTGATAAGCAACACTTTTAACATGCAGACATGGTTGAAGTCCAGACTCACTAATGCATCTAAACAACTATCAGTTAGACACACTAATGCAAGACCTGGTTCGCTAAGACCACCGCTCCGATACCAACTGTAAAGACCATCCTAATCCATCCAGACGAAGTCCATATCGATTATAAACGATTCACAACAGTTGATTACATCGCGAGGTACTTGACCTCTATATGATACATTTTACAAACATTGTATTCGTTTTTGAAAAAGACAAACTTTCATTACATCGAAAGTTGACGACATGCATACCATTTCATAATATATTCAAATTATAAATGACTTGATAATAATCTTGATGAACTTAACGACTCGAATGCAACGTCTTTTGAAATATGTCATGAATGACTCCAAGTAATGTCTCTAAAATGAGCAAATGTACAGCGGAAGATTTCTTTCGTACCTGAGAATAAACATGCTTTAAAGTGTCAACCAAAAGGTTGGTGAGTTCATTAGTTTATCATAAATAATCAATTCATAATTTTAATAGACCACAAGATTTCATATTTCCATTTCTCATAAACATACGTCCCATGCATAGAGACAAAAATATCATTCATATGGATTGAACACCTGGTAACCGACATTCACAATATGCATATAAGAATATCCCCATCATTCCGGGATCCTCCTTCGGACATGATATAAATTTCGAAGTACTAAAGCATCCGGTACTTTGGATGGGGCTTGTTGGGCCCGATAGATCTATCTTTAGGATTCGCGTCAATCAGGGTGTCTGTTCCCTAATTCTTTGATTACCAGACTAGAAAGGGGCATATTCGGTTTAATAATCCAGCCATAGAATGTAGTTTTAAGTACTTGTGTCTATTTCGTCAAACATTTATAAAGCAGCGCATGTATTCTCAGTCCCAAAAATATATATTGCAAAAGCATTTAAAAAGGGAGCAAATGAAACTCACCTAATGTATTTTGTAGTAAAAATACATATGACGATATTTAACAACTGAACAATGCAGGGTTGGACTCGGATTCACGAACCTCTTAAGAATAAGTTCCAAAAAGAAATACGACCTTTGCCGGGACTCGAACCCAGGACCTCAAGTTAACACACGAGCAACCCCAACGATCGATCTAATTATGTTTTTCTGTTTTAATGTATATCATATGTATATATATACCCGTATTTTAGTCTTCCCCTTTCTTCCTCAATAAAACAACTGACCAGTTTCATTCCCAATCCAATCGACTCATTTTCAATTTACTGCAAATCATTATATGACACAGAACGATTAAGGATTTAAAACATTAATTAAAACAATATGAAATTTGGAATAACCGCTCTAACAGAAAAATAAATAAATAAAAAAACGTTTGAACTCCAACATCGAACTCGATCTTTAAAGGTATTTCAGGCCACGATTTCTGAATAAAAGATGTTTTAAAACCCTTTTAGAAACTATAGGAACCGTCAATTTAACTTAATTCAAAACATAAACTACGAATTCGTTCAAAGAAAATTCGTTTGACTTTTTAGACCGAAACTTTGACTCATGAATTAACAATTGATAGGAGGAATGGAGGCTTGAAACTTTACAGAGAGTTGAAGTAGGATATGCCAAACAATCTTACATTTATAAAATTTAGATTTGATTTAAAAATTGAACAATTGTAAAAATGTGCCACGAACAGGGGTGTTTTTCTTCTGTGCGTTTTCTTTTTCTGGCTCTCCCACAATTTACAGCATATAATTTGTAAAGTGTAATTAGTAATTAAAGTTGAAACATGAATTAATTTTTCAACAACCCGTTTGATTTATGAGAAAATTGTGTCGACATCATAAACTCACCAAGGAGAAGAAAACAACAGAAATTATTTAGAGTAAGTAAAGATGGGAACTGATATCATACATTAGTCAGAGTTAGTAATCTATATAAACTTTTAATTTTAGATTAAAATTAGTAATTCATATTTATATTAATAATAACATTGTTGGTAATATTTTTAATAAAAACACTAATAATAAAAATACTGATATAA
The DNA here is from genome assembly GCF_046630445.1 of Rutidosis leptorrhynchoides. Lineage (NCBI taxonomy): Eukaryota > Viridiplantae > Streptophyta > Magnoliopsida > Asterales > Asteraceae > Rutidosis > Rutidosis leptorrhynchoides. The sequence goes on along the minus strand of NC_092335.1, from coordinate 324,567,196 downwards.
TGTGACTGTATATATGTACATCTCAGTACATATGTATAAATATATATTCTGTATATGTAATATGAATTTGTCTGTACATGTATCCTATATATCGAACTTGTATATATATGTGTATTAATTTTAATAAGAACATAATATTAATAATTATATAAACATTAATATTTAATATTAATTTTATTAATAATAGATGTAACTAATAATAATAATAATAATAATAATAATAATAATAATAATAATAATAATAATAATAATAATAGAATTAATAATATCAATAATATTATTAGTAATACTTGTACATCTCAATTTTTATATATTTTTATATAATTATTAAATTATCATTTATATTGAAAGTAAGGTTAATAATATAACTTTTATACTTTAACTTATAATTAAATTTAATTACTAATATTAACATATAATGAATATTTAATATTTTTATTGATGTTATTTATAATATTACTTATGTATATATATTCTAATATTATTCTAACATTATCTTTTATTTAAAAGTGCACATTATTAATTCAAAGTTATATATGTATACACTTATACTTATTTATATATATATATATATATATATATATATATATATATATATATATATATATATATATATATATATATATATATATATATATATATATATATATATATATATATATATATATATATATATATATATATATATATATTTACAGATTTATTTACAAACAGTTGTTCGTGAATCGTTGGGAATAGTCAAAGGGTAATTGGATGTTAAAAATGGTTCAAATGATTACATGAATAAAATTCAAGGTTTTTGAGACTTCAACATTACAGACTTTGCTCATCGTGTCAAAATCATATCAGATTAACTTTAAATTTGGTCGGAAATTTCCGGGTCATCACACCTTTGAAGCTAGATCTATTTTTTTCATTTCCAGTAGGTTTATCCACAAAACCTGAGGTAGTAATGATGTTCATAACATCATTCGATTCATATATATAAAACTACCTTAGTCGAAGGTTTAAACTTGTAATCACTAGAACATAGTTTAGTTAATTCTAAACTTGTTCGCAAACAAAAGTTAATCCTTCTAACCTGACTTTTAAAATAAACTAAATACATGTTCTATATCTATATAATATGCTAACTTAATGATTTAAAACCTGAAAACATGAAAAACACCGTAAAACTAGATATACGCCGTCGTAGTAACATCGCGGGTTGTTTTGGGTTAGTTAATTAAAAACTATGATAAACTTTGATTTAAAAGTTATTCTTCTGGGAAAATGATTGTTCTTATGAACATGAAACTGTTTCCAAAAATCATGGTTAAACTCAAAGTGGAAGTATGTTTTCCAAAATGGTCATCTAGACGTCGTTCTTTTGACTGAAATGACTACCTTTACAAAAACGACTTGTAACCAGTATTTCTGACTATAAACTTATACTTTTTCTATTTAGATTCATAAACTTAAGTTCAATATGAAACCATAGTAACTTGAATCACTCAAAACGGATTTAAAACGAAGAAGTTATGGGTAAAAACAAGATTGGATATTTTTGCTTGTTGTAACTACGTGAAAATTGGTAACAAATCTATATTAATCATATCCTAGCTAACTCATATTGTATTATACATGTATTCTAATATATTATGTAATCTTGAGATACCATAGACACGTATGAAAATGTTTTGACATATCATATCGACCCATGTATATATATTATTTGGAACAACCATAGACACTCTATATGCAGTAATGTTGGAGTTAGCTATACAGGGTTGAGGTTGATTCCAAAAATATATATACTTTAAGTTATGATCTAGCCTGAGGCGTATATACACTGGGTCGTGGATTGATTCAAGATAATATATATATCAATTTATTTCTGTACATCTAACTGTGGACAACTAGTTGTAGGTTACTAACGAGGACAGCTGACTTAATAAACTTAAAACAGTAAAACGTATTAAAAATGTTGTAAATATATTTTGAACATACTTTGATATATATGTACATATTTGTTATAGGTTCATGAATCGACCAGTGGCCAAGTCTTACTTCCCGATGAAGTAAAAATCTGTGAAAGTGAGTTACAGTCCCACTTTTAAAATCTAATATTTTTGGGATGAGAATACATGCAGTTTTATAAATATTTTACAAAATAGACACAAGTACGTGAAACTACATTTTATGGTTGAATGATCGAAATCGAATATGCCCCTTTTAGCTTGGTAGCCTAAGAATTAGGGAACAGACCACCTAATTGACGCGAATCCTAAAGATAGATTTATCGGGCCCAACAAGCCCCATTCTAGAATTTGGAATGCTTTAGTACTTCGAGTTTATCATGTCCGATGGGTGTCCTGGAATGATGGGGATATTCTATATGCATCTTGTTAATGTCGGTTACCAGGTGTTCACCATATAAATGATTTTTTTATACAGCTTGTATATTATTGAAAGATGAAATCTTATGGTCTATTATTATTACGATTTGATATATATAGTTTAAACCTATAACTCGCCAACATTTTTGTTGACGTTTAAAGCATGTTTATTCTCAGGTGATTATTAAGAGCTTCCGCTGTTGCATGCTAAAATATGGACAAGTTTTGGTGTCAGCATGTTTGTATAATATTGTTTAAAACTACATTCGAGAATTACTTTGTTGTAACATATTAATATTGTAAACCAATATGTATTGGTAGTGTGTAAGTGTGATATTTTTAGATTATCATTTCTGGATAATCTAGGTGGTGTCCTTTTAACCTTGTCGATAAAATAAAGGTTATGGTTTGTTTTAAAAACGAATGCAGTCTTTGAAAAACGCCTCATATAGAGGTCAAAACCTCGCAACGAAATCAATTAATATGGAACGTTTATAATCAATATGAACGGGACATTTCAGTTGGTATCCGAGCGTTGGTCTTAGAGAACCAGAAATTTGCATTAGTGTGTCTTATCGAGTTTGTTAGGATACATTAGTGAGTCTGGACTTCGACCGTTATTTCTTTAAAAACGATTGCTTAAAACTTTTATTGGAAACTATATATTATTAGCATGTAAATATTATGTGATATATTAACCTCTTAATATGTTTGATATTGTGTGATAGATGTCTACCACTAGTACAAATCCCATCGACTCATATAATAATAATGAAGAGTCGGATATATTTTAGGAAGATTCACAAATTCCCGAAGAGGAACCGGAAGAAGAGGAACCGGAAGAGGAAGAACCGGAAGAAGAAGAACAGGAAGAAGAGGAACCGGAAGAGGAGGAACTGGAAGAAGAAGAAGAGGTTCCGGAGGAAGAAATATTGATACCTACAGTAAATCAATTAAATAAAATAAAATCCTTAACCAACGGACCAATGTTAGTAATGGTCAATGGTGTTTCCGCCGAGGAAGCAAAATATTAGGAAGATTACCAATTTTTCGATGAATCGGATCCCGATGAGGATTCCGATGATGTTATAGAAATTACCTCGACCCAATTTAATAAAGCAAAAGAAAATAATAAGGGAAAAGGTATAAAAATAGAGAAACCTGATTCCGACCCAGATGAACTTTATATGTATCGGCAACATCCGATTTTCTAAATTGTAACAATAACCCGGGAACCTCTAAACCACCAGGTTTTTCTAAAACATTGTGGAAAATGACGGCTCGTATTAGAGGAACACCTTATATCCCTAGAAAATTAGGAAAACGAACCAAGATCGAAGAAGAAGAAACCAGTGATTCAGATTAGAGGGTTGTAATCATGTTGTGTATTATATATATTGTAGTGTGCATGTACTTTTATGTTCTATGTAAAAATTGCTTGTATTATTTGTTAATTATCTTTTACGAATCTAATCCTTTTCTATTTTACAGTATAAAAACAAAATGGACGTTAAGGGTAGACAACCGAATATTTTAGAAGACCTACCAGAGGATATGATTGATGAAATCTTGTCCAGAGTCGGTCAGAATTCATCAGCACAATTAGTTATAGCGAAATTAACTTGTCAAACATTTGAAAGACTTTTCAGAAATGCCTTAGTTTATAAAAGGCTTTCCTTTGATAGGTGGGGTATATCACATTGGGGAGACCGTAAGTTACGCCGTGTTTTCTTTAAACCGTTAAATGCGGGGAACCCAAATGCAATTTTACGCTACGGGTTAAGAACCTATTTTGACTCAATATATCCCAACATAGGATTTCATGAGTTAGAAAGAGCTTCTAACATGCAACATAAAGAACCATGTTATACTTACGGGTTAGTGATGTTCGCTTCTTACCAAAGTGAGAAAAAGAACATCGGATTACAACTTTTAAATAAAACCTTCCCACAAGTGATGGATTCAGTAGTTGGGGTGAGAAACAAGGTTTTTAGATTATTACGGGGCTGTTGGACATTACGAAACCCTCGTCCTTTTGACGACATTACAACATGATGCATAGCCAATGGTCATAACGGTTACTTTCCACAAGACCAAGGATGGGAAGTCGTCTTAGTAAAACCAGAATGCATGACTTGTTTCTGGACTTATGAATTACGTGTCTTTATTTCTTTTGCTGAACAACTTGCGTATTAACTAGAATTTCCTTTATAGCTACCGAGTAGTAAAGTTATTATGTGCTATATTTCATCCTATATGTATAATAGCTGTATTGTAAGTTTGTAAAATATTGTATAAAATTTGAACGCGAAATATTATTGTAATAAGTTTTTCATATAGAAGCGTAGTAGTTGAGTTGTATAGTAGCTAGTAAGTATGAACTTAACGGGTAGGTACTACCCGAATTAAAACTATAAAATACTAATATGAAGAAAAAGCTTTTATAAATAAGTTCATATAATGCTACGAAATACTATTGACTACTCTTAAATTCTATATGATTAACTCAATTCTTTTAGCTATTTTTGAAGGAAATGGCACCGATGACCCGTTAGAACTTGAATATGAGTGAGGAAGATTTTCGTGTTTTCCTTGCTGCGAACATAGCCGCAGTACAGGCTGCGATGCAAAATAACAATAGCTCTGGATCTGGCAGTGGAAATAATTCCACAAGAAATCGTGTAGGATGCTCCTACAAAGAATTCACTGCCTGCAAACCTTTAGAATTTGATGGAATCGAAGGACCAATTGGATTGAAACGGTGGACCGAGAAAGTCGAATCGGTGTTTGCCATAAGTAAGTGTACTGAAGAGGACAAAGTTTAGTACGTTATGCATACATTCACAGGTACTGCGTTAACATGGTGGAACACCTATCTTGAACAGGTAGGACAAAATGCTGCTTACGCACTACCGTGGTCGGCATTCAAGCAATTGATGAACGAGTAGTACCGTCCTAGAAACGAAGTCAATAAGCTCAAGGTAGAACTTAGAGAGTTACGAACACAAGGGTTCGACATTACCACATATGAACGACGATTCACAGAGTTGTGCCTATTGTGTTCGGGAGCGTTCGAAGATGAAGAAGAGAAGATCGACGCGTTTGTAAAAGGGTTACCAGTAAGGATTCAAGAAGACGTGAGTTCACACGAGCCTGCTTCCATACAAAAGGCAAGTCGAATGGCTCATAAACTCATAAATCTGATTGAGGGAAGAATTAAAGAGCAGGCGGCCGAAGAAGCCAATACGAAACAACTCAAGAGAAAGTGGGAAGAAACCAGTGACAAGGGTCACCAATACAACAACAACAAAAACAATCACAACCATAATCACAATAACAACCGCAACAACAATCGCAACAATAACCGCAATCCTAACAATAACTAAAACAAACGTCCCAACAACAACAATAACTACAACAATCGTTTCAACAACAATAAAAATCCCAACAATAATCTCAACAACAACAATGGCAACAAAAACCAAAAATGCCAAAGGTGTGAAGAGTACCACCAGAATGAGTTCTGCACGACATTTTACACAAAGTGTAAAAGAACTGGCCATGGTTCGAGAAAGTGTGAGGTCTACGGACCAAAGTTTAACAGAACTAAAGGAGCAAATAGTGTCAAAACAAGTAATGCCGCCTTTGTTTGTTATGGATGTAGAAAACCAGGCCACATTAGAAGTAATTTCCCGAATCAGGGGAATACTAATGGGCAGGGCCACGGAAGAGTTTTCAATATTAATACGGCAGAAGCGCAGGAAGACCCGGAGCTTGTTACGAGTATGTTTCTTATTGACAATAAATCTGCTTATGTTTTATTTGATTCAGGTGCGGATAGAAGCTATAAGAGTAGAGATTTTTGTGGTAAATTAAGTTACCCATTGACGCCTTTGGATAGTAAATTTTTACTCGAATTAGCAAACGGTAAATTAATTTCAGCAGATAATATATGTCGGGATAGAGAAATTAAACTGGAGGATGAAACGTTTAAAATTGATTTAATACCAGTCGAGTTAGGGAGTTTTGATGTAATAATTGGCATGGACTGGTTGAAAAAGGTAAGAGCAGAGGTCGTTTGTTACAAAAATGCGATTCGCATTATGCGTGAAAAAGGAAAACCTTTAATGGTGTACGAAGAAAAGAACAACGCAAAATTAAATCTTATTAGTAGTTTGAAGGCGCAAAAACTAATAAGAAAAGGTTGTTACGTCATTCTAGCACACATCAAGGAAGTTAAACCTGAAGAAAAGAACATCAGTGGTGTTCCCGTTGCAAAAGAATTTCCCGATGTATTTTCGAAAGAATTACCGGGATTACCCCCACATCGATCCGTTGAATTTCAAATAGACCTTGTACCAGGAGCTGCACCAATAGCTCGTGCTCCATACAGACTCGCACCCAGTAAAATGAAAGAATTACAAAGTCAGTTACAGGAACTTTTAGAGCGTGGTTTCATTCGACCAAGCACATCACCGTGGGGAGCTCCTGTTTTGTTTGTCAAGAAGAAGGATGGTACATTTAGGTTATGTATCGACTACCGAGAGTTGAACAAACTTACCATCAAGAACCGCTACCCACTACCGAGAATCGACGACTTGTTTAATCAACTACAAAGGCTCGTCGGTTTATTCGAAGATTGATTTACGTTCTGGATAATCCAAAGACTGCTTTTAGGACATGTTACGGCCATTACGAGTTTACGGTGATGCCGTTTGGGTTGACTAACGCACCAGCTGTGTTCATGGATCTCATGAACCGAGTGTGTGGACCATACCTTGACAAGTTTGTCATTGTTTTAATTGATGACATACTTATTTACTCAAAAAATGACCAAGAGCACGAAGAAGATTTGAGAAAAGTGCTAGAGTTGTTAAGGAAAGAAAAATTGTATGCTAAGTTGTCAAAGTGTGCATTTTGGTTGGAAGAAGTTCAATTCCTCGAACACATAGTGAACAAAGATGGTATTCAGATGGATCCAGCAATGATTGAAACCGTTGAAAGATGGAAACCCCGAAAACTCCGAAGCATATACGCCAATTTTTAGGACTGGCTGGTTACTACAGAAGGTTCATCCAAGATTTTTCCAAAATAGCAAAACCTTTGACTGCATTAACGTATAAAGGGAAGAAATTTGAATGGAAGGATGAGCAGGAGAAAGCGTTTCAATTGTTGAAGAAAAAGTTAACTACGACACTTATATTATCATTGCCTGAAGGGAATGATGATTTTGTGATATATTGTGATGCCTCAAAGCAAGGTCTCGGTTGTGTATTAATGCAACGAACGAAGGTAATTGCTTATGCCTCCAGACAATTGAAGATTCACGAGCAAAATTATACGACTCATGATTTGGAATTGGGCGCTGTTGTTTTTGCATTAAAGACTTAGAGGCACTACTTATATGGGGTCAAAAGTATTATATATACCGACCACAAAAGTCTCCAACACATATTTAATCAGAAACAACTGAACATGAGGCAGCGTAGGTGGATTGAATTGTTGAATGATTACGACTTTGAGATACGTTACCACCCAGGGAAGGCAAATGTGGTAGCCGACGCCTTGAGCAGAAAGGACAGAGAACCCATTCGAGTAAAAGCTATGAATATAATGATTCACAATAACCTTACTACTCAAATAAAGGAGGCGTAACAAGGAGTTTTAAAAGAGGAAAATTTAAAGGATGAAATACCCAAAGGATCGGAGAAGCATCTTAATATTCGAGAAGACGGAACCCGGTATAGGACTGAAAGAATTTAGGTACCAAAATTTGGAGATATGAGAGAAATGGTACTTAGAGAAGCTCATAAAGCCAGGTACTCAATACATCCTGTAAACGGGGAAGATGTACAAGGATCTCAAGAAACATTTTTGGTGGCCGGGTATGAAAGCCAATGTTTCTAAATACGTAGGAGAATGTTTGACATGTTCTAAGGTCAAAGCTGAGCATCAGAAACCATCAGGTCTACTTTAACAACCCGAAATCCCGGAATGGAAATGGGAAAACATTACCATGGATTTCATCACTAAATTTCCAAGGACTGCAAGTGGTTTTTATACTATTTGGGTAATATTTGATCGTCTCACCAAATCAGCACGCTTCTTGCCAATAAGAGAAGATGGCAAGATGGAGAAGTTAGTACGACTGTATTTGAAGGAAGTCGTCTTCAAACATGGAATACCAATCTCTATTATCTCTAATAGGGATGGCCGATTTATTTCAAGATTCTGGCAGACATTACAGCAAGTATTAGGAACTCGTCTAGACATGAGTACTGCCTATCATCCACAAACTGATGGGCAGAGCGAAAGTACGATACAAATGCTTGAAGAAATGCTACGAGCATATGTTATTGATTTCGGAAACAGTTGGGATCGACACCTTCCGTTAGCAGAATTTTCCTACAACAATAGCTACCATTCAAGCATTGAGATGGCGTCGTTTGAAGCACTCTATGGTAGAATGTGCAGGTCTCCGATTTGTTGAAGTGAAGTGGGGGATAGACAGATTACGGGTTCAGAGATAATACAAGAAACTACTGAGAAGATCATCCAAATTCAACAACGGTTGAAAACCTCCCAAAGTCGACAAAAGAGCTACGCTGACATTATAAGAAAAGATATAGAATTTGAATTTGAAGAGATGGTCATGCTTAAAGTTGCACCTAGGAAAGGCGTTGTTCGATTTGGTAAACGAGGGAAATTAAATCCAAGGTATATTGGACCATTTAAGATTATTGATCGTGCCGGACCAGTAGCTTACCGACTTGAGTTACCTCAACAACTCGCGGCTGTACATAACACTTTCCACGTCTCGAATTTGAAGAAATATTTTGCTAAAGAAGATCTCACTATTCCGTTAGATGAAATCCAAATCAACGAAAAACTTCAATTCATCGAAGAACCCGTTGAAATAATGGATTGTGAGGTTAAAAGACTTAAGCAAAACAAGATACCAATTATTAAGGTTCGATGGAATACTCGTAGAGGACCTAAGTTCACTTGGGAACGAGAAGATCAGATGAAGAAGAAATACCCGCACATATTTCCAGAAGATACGTCAACACCTCCAACTGCTTAAAATTTCGGGACGAAATTTATTTAACGGGTAGGTACTGTAGTGACCCGAACTTTTCCATGTTTATATATATTAAATGAAATAGTTATTTACATGATTTAGTGTTTCCAACATATTAATCAATCAAACTTGTTAAGACTTGATTAATTGAAATAGGTTTCATATAGATAATTGACCACCCAAGTTGACCGGCGATTTACAAACGTTAAAACTTGTAAAAACTATATGATGACATATATATGTAAATATATAGTTAACATGATATTATGATAAGTATGTATCTCATTAAGTATATTAATAATGAACTACATATGTAAAAACAAGACTACTAACTTAAGGATTTCGAAACGAGACATACGTGTAACGATTATCGTTGTAACAACATTTAAGTGTATATATATCATATTAAGATATATTAATACATCATAATATCATGATAATGTAATAATTTAATATCTCATTAGATATAATAAAAAATGGGTTAATAACATTTAACAAGATCGTTAACTTAAAGGTTTCAAAACAACATTTACATGTAACGACTAACGATGACTTAACGACTCAGTTAAAATGTATTTACATGTAGTGTTTTAATATGTATTCATATACTTTTGAAAGAATTAAAGACACTTATCAAAGTACTTCTACTTAACAAAAATGCTTACAATTACATCCTCATTCATTTTCATCAACAATTCTACTCGTATGCACTCGTATTTGTATTCGTACATTATGCAGCTTCTAAATGTATTTACTATTGGTATATACATTCCAATAATTAGCTCTTAGCAGCCCATGTGAGTCACCTAACCATGTGGGAACCATCATTTAACATCTAGCATGAAATATCTCACAAAATTACAAACTAATGGAGCCTATATGGAAGCACCATATTCACGTGAACTTGCATACTCACAAACACATTCACTTTGCAATTTTCTTGAATTAAATTACTCTCTCTCAAGTGTTCTTCCATTGTTCTAAGTGTTCTTCATAATCTTTATCAAAATCTAGCTCAATCTAGTTTATAAATCCATACATAAACCAAATTATAAAACAACTACTCAAGAACATACCAACAACACTTCTAAGTTTGCTAGCTTACTTCCAATCTTGCAAATCCACTTTGAATGATCATCCAACCTCAAGAAATGTTTCTTATTTACAGTAAGATATCTTTCTAATATAAGGTAGTACTCATATTCAAACTTTGATTCAATTTCTATAACTTTAACAATCTTATTTCGAATGGAAATCTTACTTGAACTTGTTTTCGTGTCATGATTTTGCTTCAAGAACTTTCAAGCCATCCAAGGATTCTTTGAAGCTAGATCTATTTTTTTCATTTCCAGTAGGTTTATCCACAAAACCTGAGGTAGTAATGATGTTCATAACATCATTTGATTCATATATATAAAACTACCTTATTCGAAGGTTTAAACTTGTAATCACTAGAACATAGTTTAGTTAATTCTAAACTTGTTCGCAAACAAAAGTTAATCCTTCTAACTTGACTTTTAAAATCAACTAAACACATGTTCTATATCTATATGATATGCTAACTTAATGATTTAAAACCTGAAAACACGAAAACACCGTAAAACCGGATATACGCCGTCGTAGTAACACAGCGGGCTGTTTTGGGTTAGTTAATTAATAACTATGATAAAATTTGATTTAAAAGTTGTTCTTCTGAGAAAATGATTTTTCTTATGAACATGAAACTATATCCAAAAATCATGGTTAAACTCAAAGTGGAAGTATGTTTTCCAAAATGGTCATCTAGACGTCGTTCTTTCGACTGAATTGACTACCTTTACAAAAACGACTTGTAACCTGTATTTATGACTATAAACTTATACTTTTTCTGTTTAGATTCATAAACTTAAGTTCAATATGAAACCATAGCAACTTGAATCACTCAAAACGGATTTAAAACGAAGAAGTTATGGGTAAAACAAGATTGGATATTTTTGCTTGTTGTAACTACGTGAAAATTGGTAACAAATCTATATTAATCATATCCTTGCTAACTCATATTGTATTATACATGTATTCTAATATATTATGTAATCTTGGGATACCATAGACACGTATGAAAATGTTTTGACATATCATATCGACCCATGTATATATATTATTTGGAACAACCATAGACACTCTATATGCAGTAATGTTGGAGTTAGCTATACAGGGTTGAGGTTGATTCCAAAAATATATATACTTTGAGTTGTGATCTAGCCTGAGACGTGTATACACTGGGTCGTGGATTGATTCAAGATAATATATATCGATTTATTTCTGTACATCTAATTGTGGACAACTAGTTGTAGGTTACTAACGAGGACAGCTGACTTAAATAGTAAAACGTATTAAAAATGTTGTAAATATAGTTTGAACATACTTTGATATATATGTACATATTTGTTATAGGTTTGTGAATCGACCAGTGGCCAAGTCTTACTTCCCGACGAAGTAAAAATCTGTGAAAGTGAGTTATAGTCCCACTATTAAAATCTAATATTTTTGGGATGAGAATAAATGCAGTTTTATAAATGTTTTACAAAATAGACACAAGTACGTGAAACTACATTTTATGGTTGAATGATCGAAATCGAATATGCCCCTTTTAGCTTGGTAGCCTAAGAATTAGGGAACAGACCCCTGATAATGCTAAAAATGAACATATATTTCATAGCATTATCCCTCAAAAAAAGACAAGCTTTTAGTTGCAATTGTTCTATTTACAAGTGATATTCGTTTAAATAATAAAAGGTGAAGACAAAAGACAGATTCGACGAATTGAAGACGCAAACGACCAAAAAGCTCAAAAGTACAAAATACAATCAAAGTGGTTCCAATTATTGATGAGAAACGTTTCAAAATTACAAGAGTACAAGATACGAAACGCAAAGTACAAGATATTAAATTGTACGCAAGGACGTTCGAAAAACCGGAACCGGGACCAGAGTCAACTCTCAACGCTCGACGCAACGGACTAAAAATTACAAGTCAACTATGCACATAAATATAATATAATATTTAAATAATTCTTAAAATTATTTATATATTATATTTATTTATTAAATCCGTCGGCAAGAAAGAAAACAAAGTAACCTGAGCTGGAAAAAGTGGCCATGCGATCGCATGGCCTGGAAGCACATTTTCCATGCGATCGCATGGAACTAGGTGACAGGCCACATGCTATATATTTCGCGGTTTTGGCTCAGTTTATATCCATCCTATCTCTCTATCTATCACGTATAATATATATATATATATATATATATATATATATATATATATATATATATATATATATATATATATATATATATATATATATATATATATATATATATACATATATATATATATATTATATATATATATATTATAATTATAATTTTAATTTTAATTTTAAATTCTAATAATAAGGGTATGTTAGCGAATGTTGTAAGGGTGTAAGTCGAAATTCTGTCCGTGTAACGCTACGCTATTTTTAATCATTGTAAGTTATGTTCAACCTTTTTAATTTAATGTCTCGTAGCTAAGTTATTATTATGCTTATTTAATGCCGAAGTAATCGTGATGTTGGGCTAAATATTAAAATTGGTAATTGGACTTTGTACCATAATTGGGGTTTGGATAAAAGAACGACACTTGTAGAAATTAGACTATGGGCTATTAATGGGTTTTATATTAAATAAACGATACCTCATTAATTTAATATATAGACTTATAATTTGACGTATTTATATATAACCACATACGCTTAACTGGGCACGGTGGGCGGGATATCTATAAATACCAATAATTGTTCATTTTACCGGACACGGAATTGGATTAATAGTTAATAGACTTGTTGAAACAGGGGTGGATTACATTCAAGGGTAATTGGTGTAATTGTTAACAAAGTAGTAAAACCTTGGTTTACACGTAGTCGATAACCTGGTGTATTCATTAAACAAAGTATTAAGACCTTGTTACAATTCGAATCTCCAATTAGTTGGAATATTTGACTTCGAGAATAAGTATAATCTGACGAAGACTTTTGCACTTTATGATTATGATTGATGGACTATTATGGACAAATCCGTATGGACATATCGAATAATCCAGGACAAAGGACAATTAACCCATGGTAATAAAACTAAAATCAACATGTCAAACATCATGATTATGGAAGTTTAAATAAGCATAATTTATATATTTCATATTTAATTGCACTTTTAATTATCGCACTTTTATTTATTGTCATTTTATTTAATTGCATTTTTAATTATCATACTCTTTAATTATCGCAATTTTATTTTATCGCACTTTTATTTATCACAATTTCATTATCGTTATTTACTTTACGCTTTAAATTAAGTTATATTTATTTTTAATATTTTACATTAGGTTTTAACTGCGACTAAAGTTTTAAAATTGACAAACCGGTCATTAAACGGTAAAAACCCCCCTTTTATAATAATAATATTACTTATATATATTTTTATATTTTTACAAATATAGTTTTTAAAAATATAGCGTTAAGCTTGTTTAAAAGATCCCTGTGGAACGAACCGGACTTACTAAAAATTACACTACTGTACGATTAGGTACACTGCTTATAAGTGTTGTAGCAAGCTTTAGGTATATCCACTCTATAAATAAATAAATCACTTGTGTAAAATTGTATCGTATTTAATAGTATTTCCTTGTAAAAATATAACTATTTTATACACCACCTCGCACACATCAAGTATTTTTGGCGCCACTGCCGGGGACACAACATAAACGCAGGAAGCGAAACGCTATATAAAATTTTTTTTGTTAATTTGTTGTAAAAATATACGTTTTTAATTATATATAAAAAAACTATATAAAATATATAAGAAAAATATCTATATATTTATTTTTAAGAGTTTGTTTAAAATATATAAAGTTAAAAAAGTATTTTTATTTCTATTTTAGTTTTTAAATAAAAGTATTTTATTATTTTATATAAATATTTATTTATTTTAAAAACAGCAAAACAGAAAAAAAAAAAAAAAAAAAAAAAACATTCGGCCCGGTACTGTAGCAGCCCAGCTCTGGCCCGAAACCCTAGCTCATGCGACCGCATGAGCCTGAAGGCAAAAGTTCATGCGATCGCATGAACATACCTAACACGCCAGGTTTGACCTAATTCAGCATTAATTATGGAGTATATTTTAATTATTATTATTATAACCCTAATTAGGTTTTGTTTATTTAATTAATTAAGTTTAGTTTTAGTATTTAATTTATATATTTAGTTTAATTAGTTTTAATAAATATATAAAATTAATACTTTTATAAGTAAATAATATAAAAATAATATTTTTATAAAATTGTACTTTTTACAACTTTAAGTATATTTTTATATTTTGTACCCTTTTAATCGTTTATTCATAATATTTGTATTTTTTGCTCGTATTTAGTTTTAAGTTATAGTTTTTGCCATAGTTATTTTTATTTCTAGATTTTTAGGCTTTGCCGTAAAATTCCTTAAGTGCTTTTTCTTTAGACTAAGATTTAGGTGCTTTAAAATTTTGCGACGCCGTTTTTAATATTTTAGTACCTTTTTAAGTTATTGCCATTTTGGGATATAGTATTTCTTTTAAGCTTTAATACCTTTAGACGCAACTTTTAATTTTTAGTTTTTAGACTTTTAAGTTTCAACGCGCTGCTTTCTTTTTATTTTTCGACTTTTTTTTCGACATTTTTCGACGCGCAATCTTTTTCTTTCTTATTTCTCGACACTCTAGTTTATAGGACATAGAATTTTTTCTATTTCTTCTCTAAAATTTCAAAACGAAAAATTATTTTAAGTGATTAAATTGATAGACATTCATTTTCTGGTTCGTAGTAATAGTTGGATTTGTACGTGAACCGGGTTATTGGAGTCAAACAGTACTCAATTATATTGAGACCAAACGAATCCTGCCCCTCTGCTGCATCTTTTGGCTATTTGAAACGTGGACAAAATCAGAAAAGTCTATTAATTTGATAACTTATATAATTTTTCTTATTTTTATAACTAATAGGATATTCAGTGAATGCACCGAGCAAAAAGTTCACCACCTTTTGTACGTTCACCACCTGTAACTCGATCAAGACATCTAGCAAATATTGTCGCCGTTGATTTTTCTTTAGAATCGTCATCTAGTCGACCAAGTACTCCAATTCAAATTTCTGATAATCCATTTTTTGAACCCGACCTCACAATTGAGAACCCGGAGGATATTCAGGGACAATTCAGAGATCCTGAACCACTAATCTTTCCTCCGAAACCACCAATCATTCAAACGGAGATTGTCGAGGAACCAATCATTAAATCAGAATCCTCTAGTGATTCAGATTCAACAAATTCAATCATGGAGAATCTGGAACCTCTAAGTATGGAAGACCGAATGAGAGCTAAACGCACTGGCCAAGGTCACGCAATTACTCAACCAGACATTAATGCACCAGATTATGAAATCAAAGGACAAATCCTACACATGGTAACTAATCAATGCCAATTTAGTGGTGCGCCGAAGGAAGATCCAAACGAACATCTTCATACCTTTAACAGGATCTGTACTCTATTTAAAATAAGAGAAGTGGAGGATGAACAGATATATCTCATGTTATTTCCCTGGACTTTAAAGGGATAAGCCAAAGATTGGTTAGAATCGTTACCTAAAGGGGCGATTGATACATGGGACGTTTTAGTTGAAAAATTTATTAAACAATTCTTTCCGGCATCTAAAGCTGTGAGACTTCAAGGAGAAATAGTTATGTTCACACAAAAGCCAAATGAAACTCTTTATGAGGCGTGGACAAGATTTGGAAAGTTATTAAGAGGATGTCCGCAACATGGTTTAGACACCTGTCAAATAGTACAAATATTCTACCAAGGATGCGACATCACTACACGAAAAGATATCGATATAGCAGCTGGTGGTTCCATTATGAAGAATATTGCAACTGACGCTTATAAAATTATTGATAACACTGCTTTCCACTCACATGAGTGGCACCAAGAAAAAGATATCGTTAGATCATCTAAAGCAGCTAGAGCCGATTCTAGCCATGACTTAGATTCCATTTCTGCAAAGATAGATGTTGTCGAGAGACGAATGGAAAAGATGACTAAAGATATTCACTTAATACGAATTAGTTGTGAGCAGTGTGGAGGACCACATTTGACAAAAGATTGTCTCAGTATTGAACTAACAATGGAACAAAGAGAGAATGTTTCATACATAAACCAAAGGCCTGGAAATAATTATCAGAATAATTATCAACCACCAAGACCGATCTACAATCAAAACCAGAATTATAACCGAAATGTTCCATACAACAACCAACAAGGTCCAAGCAATCAACAAGTATCCAATAATACTTACAACCAGCAAAGACCTATTTTTCAAAACAAACCACCACAAACCGATGATAAAAAGTCAAATTTAGAAGATATGATGTCAAAGCTAGTTGAATCTCAAACACAGTTTTTCACATCTCAGAAACAAACCAATGAACAAAATGCTCAAGCATTTAGAAATCAACAAGCTTCTATTCAAAATTTGAAACAAGAAGTGAGCAACCTAGCAAGGTTGATAGGTGAAAGAAAATCGGGAAGTTTACCTAGTGATACAAATGCTAACCCCCGGAATGAAACAGCTAAAGCCATTACCACAAGAAGTGGTATTACACTTAAACCACCAGAAATACCTATAATTTCTGATGACACTATTCCTACTCCACAAGAACCACAACCTGAGCAAGATAAGGAAACAGAACCGGTAGTTGAAAAGGTTAATGAAGATAACACAGTTAAGGCTAAACCTTATGTTAAACCATACCAACCACCACTTCCTTACCCGAGTAAAATGAGAAAAGAGAGACTTGAAGCCGAGCAATCCAAATTTTTGGATATGTTTAAGCAAATAAATGTAAATCTTCCTTTCATTGATGTGATTTCAGGAATGCCTAGATATGCTAAATTTTTGAAAGATCTAATCACAAATAGAAAGAAAATGGAAGAACTCTCGGCTGTTACTATGAATGCAAATTGTTCTGCAGTGCTGTTGAATAAGATACTAGAAAAATTATCTGATCCAGGAAGTTTCACAATTCCATGTTTTCTGGGTAGTCTTAGTTCAATAGAAGCATTGGCAGACTTAGGTGCTAGTATAAATTTAATGCCGTATTCACTATACGCTAAACTAGACCTTGGAGAATTGAAACCAACATGAATAAGCATACAACTAGCCGATCGATCAGTAAAATATCCTAGAGGGATAATGGAGAACATGCTAGTTAAAGTTGGTACTTTAGTATTTCCAGTAGATTTTGTTATTCTGGATATGGAAGAAGATTCTCGAGTTCCTCTCATATTAGGAAGACCATTCTTAAACACGGCTAAAGCAATAATAGACGTGTTTGGTAAGAAACTGACCCTAAGTATAGAGGATGAGAGTGTTACCTTTTCAGTTGATAGAGCAATGCAACAACCGCAATCTGCAGATGATACATGCTATTATATTCAAACTATAGATTCACATGCAGAATTGTTAGAAGAATTTCCAGAATTACAAGGAATAGGAGAATGTTCTTTAGGAGAAGGAACTGAACCAATTGATGAAACTAAAATGTTAGCTACACTCATGGCTAATGGATATGAACCAACAACAGAAGAAATTCAAATGCTAAAAGAAGAAGACATATATCGATATAAATCATCGATAGAAGAACCACCGACATTAGAGTTAAAGCCACTTCCAAACCATTTGGAATATGCTTATTTATATGGTGAATCTGAATTACCTGTAATAATATCGTCTTCTCTTACTGAAAATGAAAAATCTTAGCTCATTTCTGTGCTAAAAGCTCATAAACCAGCTATTGCATGGAAAATTCATGATATTAAAGGAATAAGTCCTTCATATTGCACACATAAAATCCTTATGGAGGAAGGTCATAAAATGTATGTGCAACGCCAACGAAGACTAAATCCTAATATGAAAGATGTTGTTAAGAAAGAAATTATTAAACTGCTAGATGCAGGTTTAATTTATCCAATCGCTGATAGTCCATGGGTAAGCCCAGTTCAATGCGTACCTAAGAAGGGTGGCATGACTGTCATCACAAATGAGAAAAATGAGCTTATTCCTACTAGGACTATAACAGGATGGCGTGTTTGTATTGATTATAGAAAATTAAATGACGCCACCAGAAAAGATCACTTTCCCTTACCTTTCATTGATCAAATGTTGGAAAGATTAGCCGGAAACAGTTACTATTGTTTTCTTGATGGTTTTTTCGGATATTTTCAAATTCCAATAGCACCTGAAGATCAAGAAAAAAACCACGTTCACATGCCCTTATGGTATTTTTGCTTACAAACGCATGCCATTTGGACTTTGCAACGCCCCTGCAACCTTTCAAAGGTGCATGATGGCGATTTTTCACGACATGAAAGAAGAATGCATGGAAGTTTTCATGGATGACTTTTCAGTCTTCGGTGATACTTTTGAATCATGTCTAGTTAATCTGGAACGAATGCTTATTAGATGCGAACAATCAAATCTAGTACTTAATTGGGAGAAATGCCATTTCATGGTTAAAGAAGGCATCATTCTTGGACATAAAATCTCAAATGAAGGAATTGAAGTAGATAGAGCTAAAGTAGATGTAATTGCTAAACTTCCACATCCCACCAATGTTAGAGGAGTTAGGAGTTTTCTAGGGCATGCCGGTTTTTACCCACGTTTCATAAAAGATTTTTCTAAATTTGCCACTCCTATGAATAAACTCCTAGAAAAGGATGCTCCATTCATCTTTTCAGATGAATGCATCAAATCTTTTAATATTCTTAAAGAAAAACTCACTAATGCGCCGATCATAATAACTCCAAATTGGAATCTACCGTTTGAACTAATGTGTGATGCAAGTGATTTTGCAATTGGAGCCGTTTTAGGACAAAGGATTGAAAAACGATTTTAACCTATTTATTATGCTAGTAAGACATTAAAAGGAGCACAAACAAATTACACAACTACTGAAAAAGAACTCCTTGCTATTGTCTTTGCTTTTGACAAATTTCGTTCATATCTCGTTCTAGCAAAAACGGTGGTCTATACCGACCATTCTGCTCTTAGATACCTCTTTTCGAAACAAGATGCCAAACCAAGATTAATCCGTTGGATCTTACTCTTACAAGAGTTCGATATTGAAATCCGAGACAAAAAGGGAGCAGAAAATCTCGCCGCTGATCATCTTTCTCGTCTTGAAAATCCCGAATTAGAAGTTCTAAATGAATCGGTCATACAAGACAACTTTCCTGATGAATATCTATTGAAGATAGATTATAATGAAATTTCATGGTTTGCAGACTATGCAAACTATTTAGTATGTGGATTCCTTGAAAAAGGATTGCCGTACCAAAAACGAAAGAAATTCTTTAATGATATAAAACACTATTTCTGGGAAGATCCACATTTGTTTAAAAGTTGTCCCGATGGAATAATACGCCGATGTGTATTCGGAGATGAAACTAGTAAAATTTTAAACCATTGTCACACAGGACCAATAGGAGGGCATTATGGGCCTCAACTCACAGCAAGAAAAGTTTACGATGCTGGATTCTATTGGCATACAATTTTCAAAGACGCACACCTTCTTTGCAAATCCTGTGATGCTTGTCAAAGGGCCGGAAAAATAAGTCAACGTGATGAAATGCCACAAAATGTCATTCAAGTATGTGAAGTATTTGACATTTGGGGTATTGACTTTATGGGTCCATTTCCAAAATCTCATAATAATCTCTACATTCTCGTTGCCATTGATTATGTATCTAAATGGGCGGAAGCACAAACTCTCCCAACTAACGATGCACGAGTTGTAGTAAACTTTTTAAAACATCTTTTTGCAAGGTTTGGAACACCGAAAGCTTTAATAAGTAATCGGGGTACTCATTTATGTAATAATCAACTTGAGAAAGTTCTCAAAAGATATGGAGTAACTCATAAAATCTCCACCGCATATCATCCACAAACAAGTGGACAAGTTGAAAATACCAACCGAGCTTTAAAACATATTATAGAGAAAACCGTAGGATCAAATCTAAAGGAATGGTCCATGAAATTGGAGGATGCACTCTGGGCTTTTAGAACAGCCTACAAAACTCCAATTGGAACCACACCTTTCAAACTAGTT
This sequence comes from Rutidosis leptorrhynchoides, assembly GCF_046630445.1. Classification (NCBI taxonomy): domain Eukaryota; kingdom Viridiplantae; phylum Streptophyta; class Magnoliopsida; order Asterales; family Asteraceae; genus Rutidosis; species Rutidosis leptorrhynchoides. Next base: position 324,546,526 of record NC_092335.1, on the reverse strand, counting down.
TACGAAAAAGCATGTCATCTTCCAGTAGAAATTGAACACAAAGCATTTTGGACTTTGAAGACATGTAATCTTGATTTACATGAAGCTGGACGTCTACGATTAAGTCAACTAAACGAATTAGAAGAATTAAGACATGAAGCATACGAAAATTCATTAATCTATAAAGAAAGAATGAAGAAATGGCATGATAAATGAATCAGAAGTTCAAAAGAATTTAAAGAAGGAGATGGAGTTCTTCTTTTTAATTCACGATTCAAGCTATTTCCTGGAAAATTGAAATCAAGATGGTCTGGACCATTCATAGTCAAAAGAGTTTTCCCATACGGAACAATAGAGTTGATAAATTCAAATGGGATTGAATTTAAAGTTAATGGTCACAGAGTTAAACATTACGTACATGATCCGATGGAAGTTGACAACGAAGTTAATCATAATTTCGACACCACAGCTAACTAAGTGTGGGGAAGTTCGAATCTTTTTAGGGTAATATGTATTTCTATTAGAGTTAGATGTTCTGTTTTGTGTAGTTCTCGAGAATGGAATCCTAATGGTCTTTCCCTAGCAGACCCTAAAGAACTAGTCTTCTCCCCCCATTCTGAATTTTTATTTTTTTTAGGTTTTACGAGATGAAGAATTCCTGTGAACTAAACCATGGTCTAATGCTACACGCTTTGATCACTAAACGGAATAATGACACCCTTCCAAGTGAATTGGTGTCAGTAATAAGAGCCAAATTGGACGGAGTAAGAAAATAATCCAGGAACGAAAATAATAAGTTACAATTTGGTAAAGGAAAATCAAAATCCGCAGCGAAAAGAAGAGCACGACACTTTGAAAGATGTCACAAATGCAGAAAATGGTCACAAGAAGGAAAATGCTCGACGAATCAGACATATTCCAATACCGAATTCGTTACTTTATGCAGAGATGGACCGTTCATATGTTTTGAAGAAAAATCATTGAATGCTCGAGGTTATGCCTATGTAGCTATGGAAAACCAATTAGTCTAAAAGGACCCGTTAATATACATTATAAACGATTCACAATAGTTGATTACATCGCGAGGTATTTGACCTCTATATGATACGTTTTACAAACATTGCATTCGTTTTTAAAAGACAACCTTTCTTTACATCAAAAATTGACGGCATGCATACCATTTCATATTACATCCAACTATAATTGACTTAATATTAATCTGGATGAACTCAATGACTCGAATGCAACGTCTTTCAAAGTATGTCATGAATGACTCCAAGTAATATCCTTAAAATGAGCTAATGCACAGCGGAAGATTTCTTTAATACCTGAGAATAAACATGCTTTAAAGTGTCAACCAAAAGGTTGGTGAGTTCATTAGTTTATCATAATTAATCATTTCTGTAATAGAAATAGACCACAAGATTTCATATACATAAACGTTTTAATAAAAATATTCTAAGTGGTTGAGCACTTGGTAACCATACTTAACATTTAATCAACGTCGCATATTCCCTTTATTATGAAATCTTACTACACTGTACCAAGTGTAGTCACTGAAACGAAGTACTGTGCAACCGTTGAATACTGGTCGTCCAGTCCGATTGGGGTTGTTAGGCCCGATAGATCTATCAACAGGATTCGCGTTTACAATACCGCATGTAAATGGTAGTTACCAAGCTATTAGGGAAAAATATGCAAAGTGGTACAACTCAATGTAGAATATGTTTTTAGTACTTGTGTCCATTTCGTAAAACAATTATAAAACATTGCATGTATTCTCAGCCCAAAAATATATATAAAAAGGGAGTAATGAAACTCACAATACTGTATTTCGTAGCAATTATGTATATGATGGCACTGAACAAGTGCAGGGTTTGTCTCGGATTCACGAACCTAAATTAAGTATATATATTTATATGTTGGTCAATATATGTCTAACAATTTAGGTCAAGACGTAGTGTATCACAATCCTAATACTCGAGACCGACATGCAAAAGTCAACAAAAGTCAACTTGACCCAAAATGACTTCCAAAATCTATACATGTTTATTATATAACTTATATATAGTCGTTTTATATATTTAAATATATTTATCAGATCTTATTATACTAAATAATACAAGTCATTTATTAATAAATAATTATTTATATTAAAATTCATATATGATAAAAATAAACTTTTATATATCTCAAGTAATAAAATTTATAAAATTCACTTAATATTATAAAAATATAGTGGTATGTATTATTAATGTAATTATATTACGTGTGGTAAAAATATCTTTGTACGCGTATTTATTTGATAAAATAATATTGATAATAATAATAATGATAAAAATAATAAAATGATAGTTTCAATAAAAATATTAATTTTAGTAATAAATATAATTTTAGTAATAACATCAACTGATAACAATTATAATAATCGTTTTAATAATAATATTAAAATTAATGAGAATTTAGTTGACCGTATCTTTTAATCCGTTCATCGAAACCAGACGATTTCTAAATGAAAAGTTATTAATTTTTCTTTAGCTTTTCAATGACATGCATATCATATACCTTATCTCAGTAGTATATGTATTAAATTCGTGATTTATCATAAACTATTTAACGACGAAACTAAGCATACAAACATGCATAATCATATATACTCGAGCACTAGTCAGGGTACACTATTAATGTATAAAAGATAAGATATGAATGCTCACGTATCAATATTGTGATTCAATATTGCAGGAAAGTACGTAGACGCAACGAAAATGATAAACGTTAGGTTGACCTCACGAGCAATACCCTCGAACAATACCCATAACCTCCATAGCTATAACCCATAATTTCCTTAGCTCTATCCCGTTTGAAAACTTATTTTGAAATCGTCTCAATATAACTCCGTTTTAGTATTTTATGTATACTAATAATATCTTGAAATAATACTAAGTAAATATATATATGTAATTCGATTGAGAGAGTTTAGAGAAATATATTTTCAAGTTTCTATGAAATAATGAAATCTATTGAATTCTATTTATAATACATTTTTGAATTATTAAAGTGAATTATTAAAGTATGAATTATTAAAGTGAATTATTAAAGTATGAATTATTAAAGTGAATTATTAAAGTAAGAATTATTAAAGTGAATTATTAAAGTATGAATTATTAAAGTGAATTATTAAAGTGAATTATTAAAGTTAAAGTAAAGTAAAAGTAAAGTAAAGGTAAAGTTAAAGTATAGTAAAAGTATAAAACTATATACGTATAATACACGTATAAATATATTTAATATTAATTTAAATCGTTATATCATAAAACATTTTAGAAAAGTAGAATTATATATATTCATAATAGGTTTCAAGTTTTTAAATTACAGTCTGTTGGTGAAGCATGGGATAAAGTCCAAAGGTTAAATAAACGTATGAAATCATCTTAATGAAAAATGTCGAGTTACTTAACTTGTCGATATCCAACATCTAAGTTATTTACACTCCACGTTCTTACTTTCATATTAAATAAAATGAAGGCTAACATAGTTATCTTATCAAGGTCACGAGGAAAATATTATGAAACATGCCTTGAAAATTAAACAGGAATTTCCACTAACCCTTGTCTAGTTCCCGTTAATTGACACATTTGTTCTTACTTATAAATCACTTTACCATTATCCGAATATTGTCAAAAAGAATAGATTTCTTAAATCACAGTGGACCTCATAACATTGGCCCGTAATCATATCATAATGTATCTGATAATTCAATCATTTGATATTATCTCTTAATTCTGTCGATAAATATATCAAAACAAATATGTTCATGTAATTTATCATATATCTAATACTTTGTTAATGTTTTCAGTTAATATTATATATTATATATACATATCTATATACACATAATTGTTCGTGAATCGTCGAACACGGTCAAAGGGTAATTGATTACATGAATGTAGTTCCAAACTTTTTGAGATTCAACATTACAAATTCTGCTTATCGTGTCGGAAACATATAAAGGTTAAGTTTAAATTTGGTCAGAAATTTTCGGGTCGTCACAGTAACTACCCGTTAAAGAAATTTCATCCCGAAATTTGATCGAGGTCGTCATGGCTAACCATAAAAATGTTTTCATGACGGATATGTGTTGATAGATAGGATTTTATTCCCATAGAGTAATATGGATAAAATGATCCGATTACTCAAAGCGTATGATTGAAGCTATCACAAAATAGTGAAATGAGAAAAATAAGTTTCGTCATAATTTTTGACGTAGTCATGGTTGAATTCCGGAATTCAAGTGATTCAAAAAAAAAACTTGGAAATCTATAAGATCTGTTTCTTCGAGATTTAAGGAAATTAGGATCTCTTTAATTAAATGCGATGATCTGTCCCGATTACTACGTCTGATATTTCCCTTATATATTTACCTTTTCAATTCCATTAGTTTTTACCACTTCTATACTCAATTCCAATTTCAAAAGATTGCAAAAATTCTTAATCCAGTTCTAATCCTTGTCCTTATCCTTACTATTGTAGTGACCCGAACTTTTCCATGTTTATATATATTAATTGAGATTGATATTTACATGATTAAATGTTTCCAACATGTTAAGCAATCAAACTTGTTAAGACTTGATTAATTGAAATAGGTTTCATATAGACAATTGACCACCCAAGTTGACCGGTGATTCACGAACGTTAAAACTTGTAAAAACTATATGATGACATATATATGGATATATATATATATATAGTTAACATTATATTATGATAAGTAAACATATCATTAAGTATATTAACAATGAACTACATATGTAAAAACAAGACTATTAACTTAATGATTTTTAAACGAGACATATATGTAACGATTATCGTTGTAAAGACATTTAATGTATATATATCATATTAAGAGATATTCATACATGATAATATCATGATAATATAATAATTTAAAATCTCATTTGATATTATAAACATTGGGTTAACAACATTTAACAAGATCGTTAACCTAAAGGTTTCAAAACAACACTTACATGTAACGACTAACGATGACTTAACGACTCAGTTAAAATGTATATACATGTAGTGTTTTAATATGTATTTATACACTTTTGAAAGACTTCAATACACTTATCAAAATACTTCTACTTAACAAAAATGCTTACAATTACATCCTCGTTCAATTTCATCAACAATTCTACTCGTATGCACCCGTATTCGTACTCGTACAATACACAGCTTTTAGATGTATGTACTATTGGTCTATACACTCCAATGATCAGCTCTTAGCAGCCCATGTGAGTCATCTAACACATGTGGGAATCATCATTTGGCAACTAGCATGAAATATCTCATAAAATTACAAAAATATGAGTAATCATTCATGACTTATTTACATGAAAACAAAATTACATATCCTTTATATCTAATCCATACACCAACGACCAAAAACACCTACAAACACTTTCATTCTTCAATTTTCTTCATCTAATTGATCTCTCTCAAGTTCTATCTTCAAGTTCTAAGTGTTCTTCATAAATTCCAAAAGTTCTAGTTTCATAAAATCAAGAATACTTTCAAGTTTGCTAGCTCACTTCCAATCTTGTAAGGTGATCATCCAACCTCAAGAAATCTTTGTTTCTTACAGTAGGTTATCATTCTAATACAAGGTAATAATCATATTCAAACTTTGGTTCAATTTCTATAACTATAACAATCTTATTTCAAGTGATGATCTTACTTGAACTTGTTTTCGTGTCATGATTTTGCTTCAAGAACTTCGAGCCATCCAAGGATCCATTGAAGCTAGATCCAATTTTCTCTTTTCCAGTAGGTTTATCCAAGGAACTTAAGGTAGTAATGATGTTCATAACATCATTCGATTCATACATATAAAGCTATCTTATTCGAAGGTTTAAACTTGTAAACACTAGAACATAGTTTAGTTAATTCTAAACTTGTTCGCAAACAAAAGTTGAACCTTCTAACTTGACTTTTAAAATCAACTAAACACATGTTCTATATCTATATGATATGCTAACTTAATGATTTAAAACCTGGAAACACGAAAAACACCGTAAAACCGGATTTACGCCGTCGTAGTAACACCGCGGACTGTTTTGGGTTAGTTAATTAAAAACTATGATAAACTTTGATTTAAAAGTTGTTATTCTGAGAAAATGATTTTTATTATGAACATGAAACTATATCCAAAAATTATGGTTAAACTCAAAGTGGAAGTATGTTTTCTAAAATGGTCATCTAGACGTCGTTCTTTCGACTGAAATGACTACCTTTACAAAAACGACTTGTAACTTATTTTTCCGACTATAAACCTATACTTTTTCTGTTTAGATTCATAAAATAGAGTTCAATATGAAACCATAGCAATTTGATTCACTCAAAACGGATTTAAAATGAAGAAGTTATGGGTAAAACAAGATTGGATAATTTTTCTCATTTTAGCTACGTGAAAATTGGTAACAAATCTATTCCAACCACAACTTAATCAACTTGTATTGTATATTATGTAATCTTGAGATACCATAGACACGTATACAATGTTTCGACCTATCATGTCGACACATCTATATATATTTCGGAACAACCATAGACACTCTATATGTGAATGTTGGAGTTAGCTATACAGGGTTGAGGTTGATTCCAAAATATATATAGTTTGAGTTGTGATCAATACTGAGATACGTATACACTGGGTCGTGGATTGATTCAAGATAATATTTATCGATTTATTTCTGTACATCTAACTGTGGACAACTAGTTGTAGGTTACTAACGAGGACAGCTGACTTAATAAACTTAAAACATCAAAATATATTAAAAGTGTTGTAAATATATTTTGAACATACTTTGATATATATGTATATAGTGTTATAGGTTCGTGAATCAACCAGTGGCCAAGTCTTACTTCCCGACGAAGTAAAAATCTGTGAAAGTGAGTTATAGTCCCACTTTTAAAATCTAATATTTTTGGGATGAGAATACATGCAGGTTTTATAAATGATTTACAAAATAGACACAAGTACGTGAAACTACATTCTATGGTTGAATTACCGAAATCGAATATGCCCCTTTTTATTAAGTCTGGTAATCTAAGAATTAGGGAACAGACACCCTAATTGACGCGAATCCTAAAGATAGATCTATTGGGCCTAACAAACCCCATCCAAAGTACTGGATGCTTTAGTACTTCGAAATTTATATCATATCCGAAGGGTGTCCCGGAATGATGGGGATATTCTTATATATGCATCTTGTTAATGTCGGTTACCAGGTGTTCACCATATGAATGATTTTTATCTCTATGTATGGGATGTGTATTGAAATATGAAATCTTGTGGTCTATTGTTACGATTTGATATATATAGGTTAAACCTATAACTCACCAACATTTTTGTTGACGTTTAAAGCATGTTTATTCTCAGGTGAATATTAAGAGCTTCCGCTGTTGCATACTAAAATAAGGACAAGATTTGGAGTCCATGTTTGTATGATATTGTGTAAAAACTACATTCAAGAAACTGATTTCGATGTAACATATTTGTATTGTAAACCATTATGTAATGGTCGTGTGTAAACAGGATATTTTAGATTATCATTATTTGATAATCTACGTAAAGCTTTTTAAACCTTTATTTATGAAATAAAGGTTATGGTTTGTTTTAAAAATGAATGCAGTTTTTGAAAAACGTCTCATATAGAGGTCAAAACCTCGCAACGAAATCAATTAATATGGAACGTTTTTAATCAATAAGAACGGGACATTTCAGTTGGTATCAGAGCGTTGGTCTTAGAGAACCAGAATTTTGCATTAGTGTGTCTTATCTAGTTTGTTAGGATGCATTAGTGAGTCTGGACTTCGACCGTGTTTACTTGAAAAATGATTGCTTAACAAATTTTGTTGGAAACTATATATTTTTAACATGTGAATATTATGTGATATATTAATCTCTTAACGCGTTTGATATTATGTGATAGATGTCTACCTCTAGAACAAGTCCCATTGACTCACCTAATAATAATGAAGAGTCAAATGTAAATTGGAATGATTCGTGGACTGATTCACAAGTTCCCGAAGAGGAACCGGAAGAAGAGTCGGAACCAGAAGAAGAATCGGAACCGGAAGAAGAATCGGAACCGGATGAAGAAATAGAACCGGTGGGGGAAATAATAAAACGGTTAAGTAAAAGAAAATCCTCAACCAACCGACCAAGGTTAATTATGGTCAATGGTGTTTCCGCCAAGGCAGCAAAATATTGGGAGGATTACCAATTCTCCGATGAATCGGATTCCGATGAGAATTCCGATGATGTTATAGAAATTACCCCAACTGAATTTAAAAAGGCAAAAGAAAATAATAAGGGAAAGAGCATAAAAATAGAGAAATCTAATTCCAACCCCGATGAACTTTATATGTATCGTCAACCCCCGAAGTCCTTAAGTTGTAACAATGACCCGGGAACCTCTAAACCACCAGGTTTTTCTAAACCAATGTGGATAACGACGGCTCGTATTAGGGGAACATCATATATCCCTAGAAACTTGGCAAAACGAACCAAAACCGAAGAAGAAGAAGAAACGAGCGAGTCAGAATAAGATAGTTGTATTCGTGTGGTGTAATATATGTAATATAGTGTGCTTATGCTTTATGATATATGTAAAAATTGCTTGTATTAATAAGTATTTTTTTTTATGAATCTAACTCTTGTCTATTTTACAGTATAAAAACACAAAATGGATAGACAACCCAATATTTTAAGAGACCTACCCGGAGACATGATTGATGAAATCTTGTCTAGAGTCGGTCAGAATTCTTCGGCACAACTATTTAAGGCGAGATCAATTTGTAAGACATTCGAAGAACGTTCCAAGAATGCCTTGGTTTATAAAAGGCTTTCGTTTGGAAGATGGGGGATATCACATTGGGAAATCCATAAGTTACGATGTGTTTACTTTGACGCATATATTGCGGGGAACCCAAATGCTATTTTACGCAATGGGTTAAGAAATTATTTTGACTCAATATATCCGAATATTGGACTTCGTGATTTAGAAAAAGCGGCTAACATGCAACATAAAGAAGCATGTTATGCTTACGGATTAGTAATGTTCGCTTCTCACCAAAGTGAGAACAAGAACATCGGGCTATAACTATTAAACAAAACGTTCCCACAAGTGACGGAGTCGGTAATTGGGGTAAGAAATGAGGTTTTTAGATTGTTATGGGACTGTTGGACATTACGTAACCCTCGTCCCTTTGACGACATTACAACACGCTGTCTTATCAACGGCCATAACGGTTATGTTCCACAAGACCAAGGATGGGAAGTAGTCCTAGTAAAACCAGAATGCATGACTTGTTTCTGGACGTATGAATTACGTGTCTTTATTTCCTTTGCTGAACGACTTGTGTACTAGCTAGAATTATATTCACAACCATCTTGTATCAAATTTATTGTGTGCTATATTTCATGCTATATGTAAAATAAGCGGTATTGTAAGTTTGTAAAATGTTGTGTAAAAGTTTGAACGCGAAATATTATTATAATCAGTTTTTCATATAGAATTGTAGTAGTTGAATTGTATATTAGCTACTAAGTATGAACTTAACGGGTAGGTACTACCCGAATTTAAACTTATAAAACGCTAATATGAAGAAAAAGCTTTTATAAATGAGTTCATATTATGCTACGAAATACTATTAACTACTCTTAATATTCTGTATGATTAACTTGTTCCATTTAACTATTTTGAAGGAAATGGCACCGACTACTCGACACACCGTGAATATGAATGAAGAGGAATTCCGTACTTTTCTAGCTTCAAACATAGCCGCAGTATAGGCTGCGCTACATACCAACAATAACCTTGGATCTAGCAGTACAGGAAATCGTGTAGGATGCACCTACAAAGAATTCACTGCCTGCAAACCTTTGGAATTTGATGGAACCGAAGGACCGATCGGATTGAAACGGTGGACCGAGAAGGTCGAATCGGTGTTTGCCATAAGTAAGTGTACTGAAGAGGACAAAGTAAAGTACGCTACGCATACCTTCACAGGTTCTGCGTTAACATGGTGGAATACCTATCTAGAGCAAGTGGGACAAGATGATGCGTACGCACTACCGTGGTCAGCATTCAAGCACTTGATGAACGAGAAGTACCGTCCCAGAACCGAGGTCAATAAGCTCAAGACAGAACTTAGAGGGTTACGAACCCAAGGATTTGATATTACCACGTATGAAAGACGATTCACAGAATTGTGCCTATTGTGTCCGGGAGCATTCGAAGATGAGGAAGAGAAGATCGACGCGTTTGTGAAAGGATTACCGGAAAGAATCCAAGAAGATATAAGTTCACACGAGCCCGCCTCCATACAACAGGCATGTAGAATGGCTCACAAACTCGTGAACCAGATTGAAGAAAGAATTAAAGAACAGACAGCTGAAGAGGCCAATGTGAAGCAAGTCAAAAGAAAGTGGGAGAAAAACGGTGATAAGAATCACCAATACAACAACAACAGCAATTACAACAATAATCGCAACAATTATCCCAACAATCGCAACATCAATCGCAACTACAACAAACGGCCCAACAACAACAACAACAACAACAGCAACTACAACAATCATCCTAACAACAATAATAACCGCAACAACAACAACAATCAGAAGCAGCTATGCCAAAGGTGTGAGAAGAATCACTCGGGGTTCTGCACCAAATTTTGCAACAAGTGTAAAAGAAATGGTCATAGCGCGGCGAAGTGTGAGGTCTACGGACCAGGGGTTGATAGAACGAAAGGAACAAATGGTGTCGGAACGAGTAATGGCGGAGCAAGTAGTGTCGGAGCAAGTTATGCCAATGTAGATTGTTATAAATGTGGAAAACCGGGCCACATTATTAGAAATTGCCCGAACCAGGAGAACACGAATGGACAAGGCCGTGGAAGAGTTTTCAGTATTAATGCGGCAGAGGCACAGGAAGACCCGGAGCTTGTTACGGGTACGTTTCTTATCGACAATAAATCTGCTTACGTTTTATTTGATTCGGGTGCGGATAGAAGCTATATGAGTAGAGATTTTTGTGCTAAATTAAGTTGTCCATTGACGCCTTTGGATAGTAAATTTTTACTCGAATTAGCAAATGGTAAATTAATTTCAGCAGATAATGTATGTCGGAATCGAGAAATTAAACTGGTTAGCGAAACATTTAAGATTGATTTGATACCAGTAGAGTTAGGGAGTTTTGATGTGATAATCGGTATGGACTGGTTGAAAGAAGTGAAAGCGGAGATCGTTTGTTACAAAAATGCAATTCGCATTATACGAGAAAAAGGAAAACCCTTAATGGTGTACGGAGAAAAGGGCAATACGAAGCTACATCTTATTAGTAATTTGAAGGCACAAAAACTAATAAGAAAAGGTTGCTATGCTGTTCTAGCACACGTCGAGAAAGTACAAACTGAAGAAAAGAGCATCAATGATGTTCCCGTCGCAAAAGAATTTCCTGATGTATTTCCGAAAGAATTACCGGGATTACCCCCACATCGATCCGTTGAATTTCAAATAGATCTTGTACCAGGAGCTGCACCAATAGCTCGTGCTCCTTACAGACTCGCACCCAGCGAGATGAAAGAACTACAAAGCCAATTACAAGAACTTTTAGAGCGTGGTTTCATTCGACCAAGCACATCACCGTGGGGAGCTCCTGTTTTGTTTGTCAAGAAGAAAGATGGTACATTCAGGTTGTGTATCGACTACCGAGAGTTGAACAAACTTACCATCAAGAACCGCTACCCACTACCAAGAATCGACGACTTATTTGATCAACTACAAGGCTCGTCTGTTTATTCAAAGATTGACTTACGTTCCGGGTATCATCAAATGCGGGTGAAAGAAGATGATATTCCGAAGACTGCTTTCAGAACACGTTACGGTCATTACGAGTTTATGGTCATGCCGTTTGGTTTAACTAATGCACCAGCTGTGTTCATGGACCTTATGAACCGAGTGTGTGGACCATACCTTGACAAGTTTGTCATTGTTTTCATTGATGACATACTTATTTACTCAAAGAATGACCAAGAACACGGTGAACATTTGAGAAAGGTGTTAGAAGTATTGAGGAAGGAAGAATTGTACGCTAAGTTTTCAAAGTGTGCATTTTGGTTGAAAGAAGTTCAATTCCTCGGTCACATAGTGAACAAAGAAGGTATTAAGGTGGATCCGGCAAAGATAGAAACTGTTGAAAAGTGGGAAACCCCGAAAACTCCGAAACACATACGCCAGTTTTTAGGACTAGCTGGTTACTACAGAAGGTTCATCCAAGACTTTTCCAGAATAGCAAAACCCTTGACTGCATTAATGCATAAAGGGAAGAAATTTGAATGGAATGATGAACAAGAGAAAGCATTTCAGTTATTGAAGAAAAAGCTAACTACGGCACCTATATTGTCATTGCCTGAAGGGAATGATGATTTTGTGATTTATTGTGACGCATCAAAGCAAGGTCTCGGTTGTGTATTAATGCAACGAACGAAGGTGATTGCTTATGCGTCTAGACAATTGAAGATTCACGAACAAAATTATACGACGCATGATTTGGAATTAGGCGCAGTTGTTTTTGCATTAAAGACTTGGAGGCACTACTTATATGGGGTCAAAAGTATTATATATACCGACCACAAAAGTCTTCAACACATATTTAATCAGAAACAACTGAATATGAGGCAGCGTAGGTGGATTGAATTATTGAATGATTACGACTTTGAGATTCGTTACCACCCGGGGAAGGCAAATGTGGTAGCCGATGCCTTGAGCAGGAAGGACAGAGAACCCATTCGAGTAAAATCTATGAATATAATGATTCATAATAACACTACTACTCAAATAAAGGAGGCGCAACAAGGAGTTTTAAAAGAGGGAAATTTAAAGGATGAAATACCCAAAGGATCGGAGAAGCATCTTAATATTCGGGAAGACGGAACCCGGTATAGGGCTGAAAGGATTTGGGTACCAAAATTTGGAGATATGAGAGAAATGGTACTTAGAGAAGCTCATAAAACCAGATACTCAATACATCCTAGAACGGGGAAGATGTACAAGGATCTCAAGAAACATTTTTGGTGGCCGGGTATGAAAGCCGATGTTGCTAAATACGTAGGAGAATGTTTGACGTGTTCTAAGGTCAAAGCTGAGCATCAGAAACCATCAGGTCTACTTCAACAACCCGAAATCCCAGAATGGAAATGGGAAAACATTACCATGGATTTCATCACTAAATTGCCAAGGACTGCAAGTGGTTTTGATACTATTTGGGTAATAGTTGATCGTCTCACCAAATCAGCACACTTCCTGCCAATAAGAGAAGATGACAAGATGGAGAAGTTAGCACGACTGTATTTGAAGGAAGTCGTCTCCAGACATGGAATACCAATCTCTATTATCTCTGATAGGGATGGTAGATTTATTTCAAGATTCTGGCAGACATTACAGCAAGCATTAGGAACTCGTCAAGACATGAGTACTGCCTATCATCCACAAACTGATGGGCAGAGCGAAAGGACGATACAAACGCTTGAAGACATGCTACGAGCATGTGTTATTGATTTCGGAAACAGTTGGGATCGACATCTACCGTTAGCAGAATTTTCCTACAACAACAGCTACCATTCAAGCATTGAGATGGCGCCTTTTGAAGCACTTTATGGTAGAAAGTGCAGGTCTCCAATTTGTTGGAGTGAAGTGGGGGATAGACAGATTACGGGTCCGGAGATTATACAAGAAACTACCGAGAAGATCATCCAAATTCAACAAAGGTTGAAAACCGCCCAAAGTCGACAAAAGAGCTACGCTGACATTAAAAGAAAAGATATAGAATTTGAAATTGGAGAGATGGTCATGCTTAAAGTTGCACCTTGGAAAGGCGTTGTTCGATTTGGTAAACGAGGGAAATTAAATCCAAGGTATATTGGACCATTCAAGATTATTGATCGTGTCGGACCAGTAGCTTACCGACTAGAGTTACCTCAACAACTCGCGGCTGTACATAACACTTTCCACGTCTCGAATTTGAAGAAATGTTTTGCTAAAGAAGATCTCACTATTCCGTTAGATGAAATCCAAATCAACGAAAAACTTCAATTCATCGAAGAACCCGTCGAAATAATGGATCGTGAGGTTAAAAGACTTAAGCAAAACAAGATACCAATTGTTAAGGTTAAATGGAATGCTCGTAGAGGACCCGAGTTCACCTGGGAGCATGAAGATCAGATGAAGAAGAAATACCCGCATCTATTTCCAGAAGATTCGTCAACACCTTCAACAGCTTAAAATTTCGGGACGAAATTTATTTAACGGGTAGGTACTGTAGTGACCCGAACTTTTCCATGTTTATATATATTAATTGAGATTGATATTTACATGATTAAATGTTTCCAACATGTTAAGCAATCAAACTTGTTAAGACTTGATTAATTGAAATATGTTTCATATAGACAATTGACCACCCAAGTTGACCGGTGATTCACGAACGTTAAAACTTGTAAAAACTATATGATGACATATATATGGATATATATATAGTTAACATGATACTATGATAAGTAAACATATCATTAAGTATATTAACAATGAACTACATATGTAAAAACAAGACTACTAACTTAATGATTTTTAAACGAGACATATATGTAACGATTATCGTTGTAAAGACATTTAATGTATATATATCATATTAAGAGATATTCATACATGATAATATCATGATAATATAATAATTTAAAATCTCATTTGATATTATAAACATTGGGTTAACAACATTTAACAAGATCGTTAACCTAAAGGTTTCAAAACAACACTTACATGTAACGACTAACGATGACTTAACGACTCAGTTAAAATGTATATACATGTAGTATTTTAATATGTATTTATACACTTTTGAAAGACTTCAATACACTTATCAAAATACTTCTACTTAACAAAAATGCTTACAATTACATCCTCGTTCAGTTTCATCAACAATTCTACTCGTATGCACCCGTATTCGTACTCATACAATACACAGCTTTTAGATGTATGTACTATTGGTATATACACTCCAATGATTAGCTCTTAGCAGCCCATGTGAGTCACCTAACACATGTGGGAACCATCATTTGGCAACTAGCATGAAATATCTCATAAAATTACAAAAATATGAGTAATCATTCATGACTTATTTACATGAAAACAAAATTACATATCCTTTATATCTAATCCATACACCAACGACCAAAAACACCTACAAACACTTTAATTATTCAATTTTCTTCATCTAATTGATCTCTCTCAAGTTCTATCTTCAAGTTCTAAGTGTTCTTCATAAATTCCAAAAGTTCTAGTTTCATAAAATCAAGAATACTTTCAAGTTTGCTAGCTCACTTCCAATCTTGTAAGGTGATCATCCAACCTCAAAAAATCTTTGTTTCTTACAGTAGGTTATCATTCTAATACAAAGTAATAATCATATTAAAACTTTGGTTCAATTTCTATAACTATAACAATCTTATTTCAAGTGATGATCTTACTTGAACTTGTTTTCGTGTCATGATTCTGCTTCAAGAACTTCGAGCCATCCAAGGATCCATTGAAGCTAGATCCATTTTTCTCTTTTCCAGTAGGTTTATCCAAGGAACTTAAGGTAGTAATGATGTTCATAACATCATTCGATTCATACATATAAAGCTATCTTATTCGAAGGTTTAAACTTGTAATCACTAGAACATAGTTTAGTTAATTCTAAACTTGTTCGCAAACAAAAGTTAATCCTTCTAACTTGACTTTTAAAATCAACTAAACACATGTTCTATATCTATATGATATGCTAACTTAATGATTTAAAACCTGGAAACACGAAAAACACCGTAAAACCGGATTTACGCCGTCGTAGTAACACCGCGGGCTGTTTTGGGTTAGTTAATTAAAAACTATGATAAACTTTGATTTAAAAGTTGTTATTCTGAGAAAATGATTTTTATTATTAACATGAAACTATATCCAAAAATTATGGTTAAACTCAAAGTGGAAGTATGTTTTCTAAAATGGTCATCTAGACGTCGTTCTTTCGACTGAAATGACTACCTTTACAAAAACGACTTGTAACTTATTTTTCCGACTATAAACCTATACTTTTTCTGTTTAGATTCATAAAATAGAGTTCAGTATGAAACCATAGCAATTTGATTCACTCAAAACGGATTTAAAATGAAGAAGTTATGGGTAAAACAAGATTGGATAATTTTTCTCATTTTAGCTACGTGAAAATTGGTAACAAATCTATTCCAACCATAACTTAATCAACTTGTATTGTATATTATGTAATCTTGAGATACCATAGACACGTATACAATGTTTCGACCTATCATGTCGACACATCTATATATATTTCGGAACAACCATAGACACTCTATATGTGAATGTTGGAGTTAGCTATACAGGGTTGAGGTTAATTCCAAAATATATATAGTTTGAGTTGTGATCAATACTGAGATACGTATACACTGGGTCGTGGATTGATTCAAGATAATATTTATCGATTTATTTCTGTACATCTAACTGTGGACAACTAGTTGTAGGTTACTAACGAGGACAGCTGACTTAATAAACTTAAAACATCAAAATATATTAAAAGTGTTGTAAATATATTTTGAACATACTTTGATATATATGTATATATTGTTATAGGTTCGTGAATCAACCAGTGGCCAAGTCTTACTTCCCGACGAAGTAAAAATCTGTGAAAGTGAGTTATAGTCCCACTTTTAAAATCTAATATTTTTGAGATGAGAATACATGCAGGTTTTATAAATGATTTACAAAATAGACACAAGTACGTGAAACTACATTCTATGGTTGAATTATTGAAATCGAATATGCCCCTTTTTATTAAGTCTGGTAATCTAAGAATTAGGGAACAGACACCCTAATTGACGCGAATCCTAAAGATAGATCTATTGGGCCTAACAAACCCCATCCAAAGTACCGGATGCTTTAGTACTTCGAAATTTATATCATATCTGAAGGGTGTCCCGGAATGATGGGGATATTCTTATATATGCATCTTGTTAATGTCGGTTACCAGGTGTTCACCATATGAATGATTTTTATCTCTATGTATGGGATGTGTATTGAAATATGAAATCTTGTGGTCTATTGTTACGATTTGATATATATAGGTTAAACCTATAACTCACCAACATTTTTGTTGACGTTTAAAGCATGTTTAAACTCAGGTGAATATTAAGAGCTTCCGCTGTTGCATACTAAAATAAGGACAAGATTTGGAGTCCATGTTTGTATGATATTGTGTAAAAACTACATTCAAGAAACTGATTTGGATGTAACATATTTGTATTGTAAACCATTATGTAATGGTCGTGTGTAAACAGGATATTTTAGATTATCATTATTTGATAATCTACGTAAAGCTTTTTAAACCTTTATTTATGAAATAAAGGTTATGGTTTGTTTTAAAAATGAATGCAGTCTTTGAAAAACGTCTCATATAGAGGTCAAAACCTCGCAACGAAATCAATTAATATGGAACGTTTTTAATCAATAAGAACGGGACATTTCACAAGGCTCGTCTGTTTATTCAAAGATTGACTTACGTTTCGGGTATCATCAAATGCGGGTGAAATAAGATGATATTCCAAAGACTGCTTTCAGAACACGTTACGGTCATTATGAGTTTATGGTCATGCCGTTTGGTTTAACTAATGCACCAGCTGTGTTCATGGACCTTATGAACCGGGTGTGTGGACCATACCTTGACAAGTTTGTCATTGTTTTCATTGATGACATACTTATTTACTCAAAGAATGACCAAGAACACGGTGAACATTTGAGAAAGGTGTTAGAAGTATTGAGGAAGGAAGAATTGTACGCTAAGTTTTCAAAGTGTGCATTTTGGTTGGAAGAAGTTCAATTCCTCGGTCACATAGTGAACAAAGAAGGTATTAAGGTGGATCCGGCAAAGATAGAAACTGTTGAAAAGTGGGAGACCCCGAAAACTCCGAAACACATACGCCAGTTTTTAGGACTAGCTGGTTACTACAGAAGGTTCATCCAAGACTTTTCCAGAATAGCAAAACCCTTGACTGCATTAACGCATAAAGGGAAGAAATTTGAATGGAATGATGAACAAGAGAAAGCGTTTCAATTATTGAAGAAAAAGCTAACTACGGCACCTATATTGTCATTGCCTGAAGGAAATGATGATTTTGTGATTTATTGTGACGCATCAAAGCAAGGTCTCGGTTGTGTATTAATGCAACGAACGAAGGTGATTGCTTATGCGTCTAGACAATTGAAGATTCACGAACAAAATTATACGACGCATGATTTGGAATTAGGCGCGGTTGTTTTTGCATTAAAGACTTGGAGGCACTACTTATATGGGATCAAAAGTATTATATATACCGACCACAAAAGTCTTCAACACATATTTAATCAGAAACAACTGAATATGAGGCAGCGTAGGTGGATTGAATTATTGAATGATTACGACTTTGAGATTCGTTACCACCCGGGGAAGGCAAATGTGGTAGCCGATGCCTTGAGCAGGAAGGACAGAGAACCCATTCGAGTAAAATCTATGAATATAATGATTCATAATAACCTTACTACTCAAATAAAGGAGGCGCAACAAGGAGTTTTAAAAGAGGGAAATTTAAAGGATGAAATACCCAAAGGATCAGAGAAGCATCTTAATATTCGGGCAGACGGAACCCGGTATAGGGCTGAAAGGATTTGGGTACCAAAATTTGGAGATATGAGAGAAATGGTACTTAGAGAAGCTCATAAAACCAGATACTCAATACATCCAGGAACGGGGAAGATGTACAAGGATCTCAAGAAACATTTTTGGTGGCCGGGTATGAAAGCCGATGTTGCTAAATACGTAGGAGAATGTTTGACGTGTTCTAAGGTCAAAGCTGAGCATCAGAAACCATCAGGTCTACTTCAACAACCCGAAATCCCGGAATGGAAATGGGAAAACATTACCATGGATTTCATCACTAAATTGCCAAGGACTGCAAGTGCTTTTGATACTATTTGGGTAATAGTTGATCTTCTCACCAAATCAGCACACTTCCTGCCAATAAGAGAAGATGACAAGATGGAGAAGTTAGCACGACTGTATTTGAAGGAAGTCGTCTCCAGACATGGAATACCAATCTCTATTATCTCTGATAGAGATGGCAGATTTATTTCAAGATTCTGGCAGACATTACAGCAAGCATTAGGAACTCGTCTAGACATGAGTACTGCCTATCATCCACAAACTGATAGGCAGAGCGAAAGGATGATACAAACGCTTGAAGACATTCTACGAGCATGTGTTATTGATTTCGGAAACAGTTGGGATCGACATCTACCATTAGCAGAATTTTCCTACAACAACAGCTACCATTCAAGCATTGAGATGGCGCCGTTTAAAGCACTTTATGGTAGAAAGTGCAGGTCTCCGATTTGTTGGAGTGAAGTGGGGGATAGACAGATTACGGGTCCGGAGATTATACAAGAAACTACCAAGAAGATCATCCAAATTCAACAACGGTTGAAAACCGCCCAAAGTCGACAAAAGAGCTACGCTGACATTAAAAGAAAAGATATAGAATTTGAAATTGGAGAGATGGTCATGCTTAAAGTTGCACCTTGGAAAGGCGTTGTTCGATTTGGTAAACGAGGGAAATTAAATCCAAGGTATATTGGACCATTCAAGATTATTGATCGTGTCGGACCAGTAGCTTACCGACTTGAGTTACCTCAACAACTCGCGGCTGTACATAACACTTTCCATGTCTCGAATTTGAAGAAATGTTTTGCTAAAGAAGATGTCACTATTCCGTTAGATGAAATCCAAATCAACGAAAAACTTCAATTCATCGAAGAACCCGTCGAAATAATGGATCGTGAGGTTAAAAGACTTAAGCAAAACAAGATAACAATTGTTAAGGTTCGATGGAATGCTCGTAGAGGACCCGAGTTCACCTGGGAGCGTGAAGATCAGATGAAGAAGAAATACCCGCATCTATTTCCAGAAGATTCGTCAACACCTTCAACAGCTTAAAATTTCGGGACGAAATTTATTTAACGGGTAGGTACTGTAGTGACCCGAACTTTTCCATGTTTATATATATTAATTGAGATTGATATTTACATGATTAAATGTTTCCAACATGTTAAGCAATCAAACTTGTTAAGACTTGATTAATTGAAATAGGTTTCATATAGACAATTGACCACCCAAGTTGACTGGTGATTCACGAACGTTAAAACTTGTAAAAACTATATGATGACATATATATGGATATATATATAGTTAACATGATATTATGATAAGTAAACATATCATTAAGTATATTAACAATGAACTACATATGTAAAAACAAGACTATTAACTTAATGATTTTTAAACGAGACATATATGTAACGATTATCGTTGTAAAGACATTTAATGTATATATATCATATTAAGAGATATTCATACATGATAATATCATGATAATATAATAATTTAAAATCTCATTTGATATTATAAACATTGGGTTAACAACATTTAACAAGATCGTTAACCTAAAGGTTTCAAAACAACACTTACATGTAACGACTAACGATGACTTAACGACTCAGTTAAAATGTATATACATGTAGTGTTTTAATATGTATTTATACACTTTTGAAAGACTTCAATACACTTATCAAAATACTTCTACTTAACAAAAATGCTTACAATTACATCCTCGTTCAGTTTCATCAACAATTCTACTCGTATGCACCCGTATTCGTACTCGTACAATACACAGCTTTTAGATGTATGTACTATTGGTCTATACACTCCAATGATCAGCTCTTAGCAGCCCATGTGAGTCACCTAACACATGTGGGAACCATCATTTGGCAACTAGCATGAAATATCTCATAAAATTACAAAAATATGAGTAATCATTCATGACTTATTTACATGAAAACAAAATTAATATCCTTTATATGTAAGCCATGCACCAACGACCAAAAACACCTAAAAACACTTTCATTCTTCAATTTTCTTCATCTAATTGATCTCTTTCAAGTTCTATCTTCAAGTTCTAAGTGTTCTTCATAAATTCCAAAAGTTCTAGTTTCATAAAATCAAGAATACTTTCAAGTTTGCTAGCTCACTTCCAATCTTGTAAGGTGATCATCCAACCTCAAGAAATCTTTGTTTCTTACAGTAGGTTATCATTCTAATACAAGGTAATAATCATATTCAAACTTTGGTTCAATTTCTATAACTATAACAATCTTATTTCAAGTGATGATCTTACTTGAACTTGTTTTCGTGTCATGATTTTGCTTCAAGAACTTCGAGCCATCCAAGGATCCATTGAAGCTAGATCCATTTTTCTCTTTTCCAGTAGGTTTATCCAAGGAACTTAAGGTAGTAATGATGTTCATAAAATCATTCGATTCATACATATAAAGCTATCTTATTCGAAGGTTTAAACTTGTAATCACTAGAACATAGTTTAGTTAATTCTAAACTTGTTCGCAAACAAAAGTTAATCCTTCTAACTTGACTTTTAAAATCAACTAAACACATGTTCTATATCTATATGATATGCTAACTTAATGATTTAAAACCTGGAAACACGAAAAACACCGTAAAACCGGATTTACGCCGTCGTAGTAACACCGTGGGCTGTTTTGGGTTAGTTAATTAAAAACTATGATAAACTTTGATTTAAAAGTTGTTATTCTGAGAAAATGATTTTTATTATGAACATGAAACTATATCCAAAAACTATGGTTAAACTCAAAGTGGAAGTATGTTTTCTAAAATGGTCATCTAGACGTCGTTCTTTCGACTGAAATGACTACCTTTACAAAAACGACTTGTAACTTATTTTTCCAACTATAAACCTATAATTTTTCTGTTTAGATTCATAAAATAGAGTTCAATATGAAACCATAGCAATTTGATTCACTCAAAACGGATTTAAAATGAAGAAGTTATGGGTAAAACAAGATTGGATAATTTTTCTCATTTTAGCTACGTGAAAATTGGTAACAAATCTATTCCAACCACAACTTAATCAACTTGTATTGTATATTATGTAATCTTGAGATACCATAGACACGTATACAATGTTTCGACCTATCATGTCAACACATCTATATATATTTCGGAACAACCATAGACACTCTATATGTGAATGTTAGAGTTAGCTATACAGGGTTGAGGTTGATTCCAAAATATATATAGTTTGAGTTGTGATCAATACTGAGATACGTATACACTGGGTCGTGGATTGATTCAAGATAATATTTATCGATTTATTTCTGTACATCTAACTGTGGACAACTAGTTGTAGGTTACTAACGAGGACAGCTGACTTAATAAACTTAAAACATCAAAATATATTAAAAGTATTGTAAATATATTTTGAACATACTTTGATATATATGTATATATTGTTATAGGTTCGTGAATCAACCAGTGGCCAAGTCTTACTTCCCGACGAAGTAAAAATCTGTGAAAGTGAGTTATAGTCCCACTTTTAAAATCTAATATTTTTGGGATGAGAATACATGCAGGTTTTATAAATGATTTACAAAATAGACACAAGTACGTGAAACTACATTCTATGGTTGAATTATCGAAATCGAATATGCCCCTTTTTATTAAGTCTGGTAATCTAAGAATTAGGGAACAGACACCCTAATTGACGCGAATCCTAAAGATAGATCTATCGGGCCCAACAAGCCCCATCCAAAGTACCGGATGCTTTAGTACTTCGAAATTTATATCATATCCGAAGGGTGTCCCGGAATGATGGGGATATTCTTATATATGCATCTTGTTAATGTCGGTTACCAGGTGTTCACCATATGAATGATTTTTATCTCTATGTATGGAATGTGTATTGAAATATGAAATCTTGTGGTCTATTATTATGATTTGATATTTATAGGTTAAACTTATAACTCACCAACATTTTTGTTGACGTTTTAAGCATGTTTATTCTCAGGTGATTATTAAGAGCTTCCGCTGTCGCATACTTCAATAAGGACGAGATTTGGAGTCCATGCTTGTATGATATTGTGTAAAAACTGCATTCAAGAAACTTATTTTGTTGTAACATATTTGTAATGTAAACCATTATGTAATGGTCGTGTGTAAACAGGATATTTTAGATTATCATTATTTGATAATCTACGTAAAGCTTTTTAAAACCTTTATCTATGAAATAAAGGTTATGGTTTGTTTTAAAAATGAATGCAGTCTTTGAAAAACGTCTCATATAGAGGTCAAAACCTCGCAACGAAATCAATTTATATGGAACGTTTTTAATCAATAAGAACGGGACATTTCAACTATCGCAACAATCATTCTCCTTTTCCAACTTTCACCGGAGGAATCTGTTTTCTTCTACTTCGCCCTTAGGGTTATAGTGTTTTTAATTCTCCCGTGTCTTTGTGTTGCGATAAACATTGATATACACGGTTTGTAATTTATGTGTTGTTATTGGACTTTATATTCTCCCTTACATTTCGGATTTTCATACTTTTGTTGTCTCTTCCAGGCTTTAAATCAAGCGAATAATGGTCCAGAATTAGTAGGTATGAAGTTTTGGATGAACATAGTTAATGTTCTAAGAAGGAAATCGTAATGGTACGATCTTGATTTGGCAAATTACCAGAATATCCGGAAAGATAGAACTATCAAGAAGATATGTTCTTAATATGTTTGGAGATTTGGTAGAATGTAAGAGTCGTGTAAATGGCACATGATGATGGTATGTTCTATGAATCATCACGTTCCATTAGAAACTCAGCATGAATTACTGTAATATAATCACGTTGATCAAGTGTCATTATATTATACTAACTCATACTTCAGTTTCCAACACTACTTCAAAACATTCATATTTGAATTTTTTTTAGAATTTAGAAACTAACACAGTTTCTTTTATGTTGCAGATATTATGGAGAGATAAATGATCTCGGATAAGAATAGTTGTGAAAATATCTCCAGAAATATGGAGAATATGTATAATGAGAGATACGAAGATATCTTATAATATTTAAGATAAGATGATGATGAAGAATAAGGTCCGCAAAGGTTTAGAGTCAGGAGCAAGGTATTCGTTAATGATTTCGTCAGAAACAGAATCATTAAGATTCTTTAAATACAGACTCTGGTCCTTGTATTTATCCTTGGTGTCCTTCACGGTCTGCTCAATCCATTGTTCAGTACCAACTCTTCTCTTTTTCAGGGCTTTACCAACACATTATTCTTTGTCATCAAACTTTTGACTGTTAAAGTCGTTTACAGTTTCTGCTGCTTCATTAGCTTTTCGAGAACTAATTCACAGTTTGAGATGTTTTTCAGAAACTTCACATTCGAAGTGTGTAAGTTTAGGAGATAGACGTTATATGTATATCTAACTATTGAAGTAGAAACGCTGCGAGATTTCAAAATACTGATTGCTGATTTTCAGTAATTGGTATGGCAATTCTTGTTGCAAGATGCGGATGAGTAAAAGATGGAGTTTCAATGAATAAGTATAGTGACTTTTCGGAGAGGTTTAAGTCGAAGGTTAAAGAAGTTGTTGATAAGTTTACTGCTAATGTGGTGAGATATGAAAGGCTCCCCAGTAACGATGGTGAAAGGGCAGCGTATCTATCGAAGTTATAATAAAATTAGTTTTACTGAAAAGTCGAAGTTGACTTGTTGGAGCTGTGACAAAACTAGCTACTTTGAAAAGAATCGTAAGGTTGTTTTTGCTAATAAATGCTAAAGAATTCAACGCGGGTACGTGTTAAACTATGACTTTGGGTTCGAGAGTTTTTCAGGTACAAGACTTCGGGTAATGTGTGATTGGATCATCATCTCGATTGTTCCTTATTTGAAGTGTCTTCCGAAATTTTGAAGCATTTTAAATGCAGCTTGTCATTGTGAACATCCAAAGGATAATTTCGTCATGAATCTCGATTGATTCTCGTATCCTTTTGAGTGTTATAATTAAAAGTGATGTTTTATCACAGTTTTGAAGTCAAAGTATAGCTTTGAAAAAAATGTAAGGATCTAAGAGTGATGGTTTTGCTTATATCTCGAGTTGCATTCTGAGATTTCAAAAATTAGAATAGGTGATTGAATTTGAATGAGTATGGTTGTTTTGATTTCTTATAAAAGAAGGTATACTGTTGTGAAAATAGGGAGTATAGTTGATGATTTACTGAATTAGAATCGAAGAATGTAATATATTAATTGTGCATTTATATATCTCTCGGGTATTACCTACCCGTTAAAAAAATGTCACAAATAATATTTTGAACAAGAATTTTCCATTACAGTCTTTATGAAAATATATGTATGTAAATTTTCTTCAGATGTAATACAGATTTAATGAGTTAATATCATATTAAGCTCATTTGATTTTCGGCTTGGATTAGTAAAGAATAATCTCTAAAACATTAGAGATTACATAATCTTCGTGGAGTATTTCGCTAATGTAATCAATACTTCAATATTTATTCTTATAGATATTTCCTTAGTGAATTATGCTGATGCTCATAGAACTCTTGCTAACTTCACAAGATACGAATGTTGTTTTCCAGTAAGTTTCGAGTACATTGAAGATGAAAGTGTAAAATCAAACATGTTATTGAATGATACACTTGGTTTATTATGAAACCGAATTCATTTAATTGAATCAAAGATTGTAGTTACTATGGTTAGGTTGTAAACAAAGGATGTACATCATAGCATATTAGTAATATGAATTTAACTGAGTAGTATCTACCCTTTTTCAATTCATATTCAATAGCTTAGTACGAAAAATTTTTAGAGTTTCAGCATTCATATATAAAAATATATATATATATAATTTCTTCAGAAGAATGAGTTAATACTTCATAACTCGTTGATACAAAATACTCGTTGTTGATCAATGATGACGTCCACGGCGATTCTTGAACTGACGGAACTTGTGATGTTATAGGTGCTGCTAGTGCTGATGATGCTGACAGTACTGACGGTGATGGTGGTGCTGACGATATTGTTGATGCTGATGATACTGCCAGTAACTGCTGGTGATGCTTGTATAGCAAGTCTAGCTTGTAAATCTCTCACCATTCTTGTCAGGGTTTCGATTCTTCTCCGTATCATCTCTATCTATTCTACTCATCTGATTTATGGATAAGGCTGAAATAGATAATCCCTAAGACTTTAGAGATTACATTATCACCGCAGGATGTTTCTCCGATGAATTTATGAATCAATACCTCATCGTTTGTTGTTGTTGGTATTCCTTGGTATCTATGGTGCGTGTGATGTTGATATCCGAGGTACAGATTGTGATGTTGAGGCGTGTGATGCGGATGTGATTGTTGGTGGTGGTACTGATCCTGTTGATGTCGATGGTGGTGGTGCTGTTGATGCCGGTGATGCTGCTGAAGCTTGTGGTATTGAGGCTTACGATGTGGATGTTACTGGCGGTATTGGTTATGCTGCTGATGGTGTTTGTAATCCTTGCACCATGTGTTCCAAAGCCACTACTCGTGCGTGAAGTTCGTTAATTTCTGCTAGTACACCGGGATGATTGGCGGTTGGAACGAGCGGATGAATAAGATTCGAAATATGGGATAGTATATAATCATGACGAGATACTCTAGCAATGAGTGAGAAAATGGTGTCTCGAACAGGTTCGCCGGTAAGTGCTTCAGGTTCATCGCCAAGAGGGCAATGTGGTGGATGGAAGGGATCACCTTCTTCTTGTCTCCAATGGTTGAGTTGACTACGGACCCATCCCCAATTCATCCAAAATAGATGATGGGAAATTGGTTGATCCATTTCGGTGACGCTACTTTTGGAGCTCAGGTAGATATCCATATCGGAATAGCTGTCAGAATCTGAGGAATTCGAACTGGTTGAGGGATCCATCTCGTAGGATCAGGGAAAGAATTTTTGGTATGAAATAGATTGTAGAATTTAGATTTGGTATTCTTCAATTACATAATTTGCATATGTATATATAATACCAAAATTCCGTAAATTACGGAGAATCTTTGAAAAGATGTCAGTCAAAGTTCACAATAATAGATGTGCTAAGATAAGAATTCATCTATACACTATTATGCAATAAATGCAGGAAAACGCGTCTAGACTTAAGATGATAAGCAGGTAATTTCCTAAGGATGATAAGTAGATGATTTCTGACTAGAATTGATAAGCAAACTTTTTGACATGCAGACACGGTCGAAGTCCAGACTCACTAATGCATCTTAACAACTATCAGTTAGACACACTAATGCAAGACCTGGTTCGCTAAGAACACCGCTCTGATACCAACTAAAAGGACCCGTTCATATACATTTGTAACAACCCAAACCGTAACCGACCAAACACGACGAAATTTCAAACAAAAAAAAAAATTTTCTGGTGCAGGCAATCTGCGCGGCGCGCCAGGTGGCCGCGCGGCGCGCCAAATCACCTGGACAGCCCGCTGTCCCCGGAAGTCTATTTAACGAAAATGTTTGACTAGTTCCCGACATTTTTAGCCAAAACGCTTTTAACCATACATTCATATATGTAAAACTAGCACATAACTAAGGTTTGAGCGAGTTTTACAAAGTGGGGCCCACACGTGCCCAAAACGCCACTAAGTTTAAAATACAATGTTTAATACAAATTAGAGTTTCGACCACGAAAAGTTTAATTGCCAAACGATACAACGAGCATGGTGTTTGGGGTTAAACTACCCAAATCTCGGTCAAACTCCAAAATCATCACATCCCAAAAGCGTCACTAAACAAGACGGGATCTCTAATCCAACCGGATGCCCTTACCCTTGTCCACACCGGAACCTATAAAAATAGTGAACAACGAGAGGGTAAGCAAAGCTTAGTGAGTAAAACATATATATACATGCATATACAACTTACCCACACGCATCCACGATATCAAATAACACATAACAAATCTCGATAAGCAAGCTAGTATCACCAAACGTATCACTAGCAATAATCGTAGCATAAATACTCATAACAATAATCAAATGCTAGTATGAACAACAATAAATCATGGTTAACCAATCTCTTCGCTAGGGAACGACTTCGCGAAACAAGTCATCGATGTTCATAACATTCGTTAGCTTCCAAAAACGGCTATGGCATGCTAACCCCCCGAGGTGTTCCAAAAACGGCTATGGCATCACCCCTCAAGTGTTCCAAAAACGGCTATGGCATCACTTGCTCAATGTGAGTAGAACACGGCTATTACTCACGCTTTCGTACACCAACACGGCTATGTGTACGGGTAACTCAAATAACAACGTGGGAGTAAAACACGGCTATTACTCGCCACTAAATGCACAAACACGGCTATGTGCCTTAGTACAAAACATGGACTAATACGGCTAAGTCCCACAACCTTGGTCACAAAACGGCTATGTGACACCATCAACACGGTACATAAATCATATACATACATATATAGATATTCCACTCACCTCAAAATCTCTTGTCGAAAGATAACCGAGCTCGAACACTTCAATGTAACGCACCTATTACATTTATCACAATATCAAAATCATAACTCAAGTTGGTCAACACTCTAAAGCTCACTCCTAGAGCCAATTTGACCTATGGTGCAAATCCGACCCATTTGCACCCTTAACCCTAAAATCGGGTTAACTCATCACAAAACCCTATCATTAACCAAAGTAGGTTCTTTACACATTTTAACATTAGTTTTAGGCTTCAACTACACATATTAATTAGCTTAAGTTCAATTTGACCCATTTGGCACTTTCAAAGTCAACCTACCCATTTTTGGGTCAACCACTAACCCCTTTACACCCATTTACATAAATCATGGTGTTCTAACCCTCTTACTAGCTAATTAGGGTTCTCTAACATCAATTAACACTTCCAAAACCCTAGTTAACTCAATATTGAGTCTATATGACCCAAATTACCCAAGAATACCCAAAATTAACCAAAAGTGGGTTTTATGTTCACCTTTGACTCAAACCCTAGCCCTAAATCAAATTAAACAAAGAAATTAAGATTAGAGCATACCACAACTACCAAAACGAAGATAATGACGAGATGAACAACTTTAGAACTTGGGCTTTAGCAAGAAACCCTCTTCTTCCTCTTCAAAGTGAGCTTTCCCTCTCTAAAACTCACTCTCTCACTAAGATAAATTGGGAGGTGATAAGGTTGGTGAACAAGGGAGTAAATGAGCTCCCAAACTACTGAACCAAGCATTAAACTCGGCCTTGATGTGAATTTACCAAAATACCCCCAAAATATCTAATTTAAAAAGAGAAAGGGATCTGTCACAGACAGTTGGCGCGGCGCGCCACAAGGCCGCGCGGCGCGCAACCCTGCCAGTTCAGCTCCTTTTGTATTTTAAATACACGCAACAGAACCCCGTTTCAAGTACCGTACATTACACTTATATACACATATGTACACTATAAATAATCGGGTCTTACAACTCTTCCCCACTTATTCGGATTGCGACCTCGCAATCCATGCCGCATGACAAGCGGGAAGATAAACCAACACAAACTCTTCAGGTTCCCAAGTGAACTCGGAACCCTTATTCCGCCGCCATTGAACTTTAAAAGTCCTAACCTCCTTATGCCTCAACCTCTTGACCTTTTCATCAAGTATTGCAATTGGCTCTTCAACATACTCCAACTTATTGTTTAGCTCAATTTCATCTAAAGGCATCCATGAAGTATCATCCGCAAGGCACTTACGGAGGTGAGAAACATGAAACGTGTTATGGATCCCCGCAAGCTCTTCGGGCAATTCCAATCGATATGCAACTTCACCAACACGAGCTAAGACTTTAAACGGTCCAATAAACCGAGGACCTAACTTTCCCCGTTTTCGAAATCGAATAATACCCTTCCATGGCGAGACCTTAAGCATAACCATGTCGCCCTCTTGGAATTCGATCGTTCGTCTACGTTTATCGGCATACGACTTTTGTCTATCTTGAGCCTTTTTCAAATGTTCGCGAATAATATCAATCTTGTTATTCGTCTCTAAAACCAAATCGGTACTTCCGATTTCTCTTTGACCCACTTCTCCCCAACAAATGGGAGTTCGACACCTTCGGCCATAAAGCATCTCGTAAGGTGGCATCCCGATACTAGTATGAAAACTATTATTGTACGAGAATTCCACCAAGGGTAAATGCTCGTCCCAACTACCACCAAAATCAATAATGCACGCCCGTAACATATCTTCCAAAGTTTGGTTCGTACGTTCGGTTTGACCGTCCGTTTGAGGATGATACGCCGTGCTCAACTTTAATTGTGTACCCATATCTTCGTGAAACTTTTCCCAAAATCGAGATGTAAAACGGGTATCTCGATCCGAAATAATAGATATAGGAACGCCATGTCGCGAGACCACTTCCTTGATAAACAACTTAGCCAAGGCCTCCGACGATATTGCTTCTTTAATGGGAAGAAACAAAGCACTTTTCGTCAACCGATCCACTATAACCCAAATCGAATCATATTGAGTTCTCGCCGTCTTAGGTAATTTAGTGATGAAGTCCATGGTAATGTGCTCCCATTTCCATTTCGGGATCTCTAACGGTTGCAACTTACCATACGGCTTTTGATGTTCGGCTTTAACTTGCAAACAAGTAACACATCGTTCAACGTATTTTACAACATCACGTTTCATGCCCGGCCACCAATAATCTTTCTTCAAGTCATGATACATTTTCGTCGCGCCCGGATGAATGGAATATTTCGACTTATGTGCTTCATCGAGTAGCACCCGTCGGTAATCACCCGTCTTAGGCACCCACACCCTTCCTTGAAAGGACAACAAACCCCGCGGACCCATAGTAATAAACTCCGATTGGCCCACAATTCGTTCCGTGTGCTTATCGTGAACATAAGCCTCTATTTGGTCTTCAACCATCTTTTCAAGAAAGTCGTTAGTGATAATCAAACGTAACGATGTTATACGTATCGCCGGATGTTGAGTCTTTCGACTTAACGCATCCGCGACCACATTCGCCTTACCCAGATGGTAAAGTATCTCACAATCATAATCTTTCACCACATCCATCCATCTACGTTGACGATAATTCAAATCCCTTTGAGTAAAAAGGTGTTTCAAATTCTTATGATCCGAATATATCGTACACTTGACACCATACAAGTAGTGGCGCCAAATTTTCAACGCATGCACAACCGCCGCCATTTCAAGATCATGAGTCGGGTACCTCGTTTCGTGTTCCTTTAATTGTCGAGAGGCATAAGCAATGACTTTACCCCTTTGCATAAGAACGCACCCGAGCCCATTTAAGGAAGCATCACAATAAACCACCATGTCTTCGACGCCTTCCGGTAACACTAACACCGGAGCTTGACACAACTTCTCTTTCAATAATTGAAAAGCAATTTCTTGCTCGTTTTCCCAATTGAACTTAGCACTCTTCCTCGTCAACTTTGTTAATGGAGAAGCAATCTTAGAAAAGTCTTGGATAAACCGACGATAATAACCGGCCAATCCGAGAAAACTTCGGATCTCCGTGGGCGTAGTCGGTCGTCCCCAACTCTTCACCGTCTCAATCTTCCCCGGATCCACTTGGATACCGCTTTCGTTCACAATGTGACCAAGGAATTGAACCTCCCTTAGCCAAAATTCACATTTAGAGAACTTTGCATACAACTTCTCTTTTCTTAGCGTCTTCAAAACTTCACGTAAGTGACGTTCATGTTCGTGCATACTTTTCGAGTAGACTAGTATGTCATCAATGAATACAATAACCGACTTGTCCAACATAGGTTGGCACACCCGGTTCATAAGATCCATGAATGCCGCCGGTGCATTCGTAAGACCGAAGGGCATAACTACAAATTCATAATGCCCGTAACGCGTTCGGAAAGCCGTTTTCTCAATATCTTCCTCACGGACCCGCATTTGGTGATAGCCGGACCGTAGATCGATCTTGGAGAAATACGTCGCGCCTTGAAGTTGATCAAACAAATCGTCAATCCTAGGTAACGGATAACGATTCTTGATCGTCACTTTATTTAGCTCACGGTAATCGATGCACATGCGCATACTACCGTCTTTCTTTTTCACGAATAAGACCGGAGCGCCCCACGGCGAAGCACTCGGTCGGATAAAACCCTTCTCTAGCAACTCTTGAATTTGATTCAATAGCTCTTGCATTTCCGTTGGTGCTAAACGATAAGGAGTTTTAGCAATGGGAGTAGCCCCCGGAACCAACTCAATGCGAAACTCGACTTGTCTTTCCGCCGGAACACCCGGTAACTCATCCGGAAAAACGTCTTCAAACTCATTAACTACCGGAATTCCACGAATAGGTGGTGGCTCATTACGAGTATCAACAACATAAGCAAGGAAAGCCATGCCACCGGTAACAACGGAACGACGTGCCCGTGCAAAAGTGCATATCGGCACCGGTCTTCTTCTCTTATCGCCATGAATAATCATTTCTCCCCCACTTGGGGTCTTCACACGAATACACTTATCATGGCATGCAATATTGGCTCTATAACGATCGAGCCAATCCATACCAACAACGATATCAAAGTCGCCCAAGGTCATTGGAATAAGATTGATTTTAAAAGTTTCGGCACCAAAAACAACATCACAATTTTTACACACATCAACCACTAGCACCGTCTTGCCGTCCGCTATTTCGACTTCTACCGGACGACTTAACTTAGCTAGCGGACTATCAAGTTTAGGCACAAATTTAGGAGACACAAACGACAAATTTGCACCGCTATCAAAAAGAATCCTTGCCGGATTAGAATTAACCATGAAAGTACCTGAAACAACTTCGTTGGATTGTTTGGCTTCATCGTTCGTCATCAAGTAGTTTCGCCCTCTAGCCGACCCCGCCGCCTTCTCAATCTTCTTAACATGATCATTATTCAACTCGGGGCATTCCGGCCTCTTGTGCCCCACTTTACCGCAATTAAAACACGTAACCGTCTTGGCCGTGCATTCACGGGCGTAATGACCCGACTTCCCACAATTAAAACAAGTGGGCGCAAAAGTACCCGTGCCACCTTTCTTCACACTATTAACGCTCTCGGTGCCTTTCCTAGACTTCTTGTTTGAAAAATTCGAATAGCTCGAACCTTCAAACTTCCTTTTCGAGAAAACAAAATCACTCTTCCTAGGCACCTCCGGCTCAAAACCCCGAGCCAACTCAAACAATTCATCGAAAGTCTTAGCCATACCCCGGCTAATCTTGCTCTTGTAGTCGGCATTCAAAGTACGATAAAAATCTTTCATAAGCTTATGATCATCACCCACATACTCCGGGCAAAAACGAGTCTTTGCCAAGAATGTGGACTTGAGGGTAACTAAATCCATGGAACCTTGTTGCAAATGATGCAACTCGTCCCGAATTCGATCAAGATCGGATGAAGTTCGGTATTCCTTGAAAAACTCCTTCTTGAACTCCTCCCACGTCAAGCCCATGCATTGCTCCTCGCCATACAAATTGATTTTATCATCCCACCACAACTTGCCTTCTTCACGTAACATGCTAGACCCAAACCTCGCCTTCTTCTCGGGAGGACACTCCGCGGTACGGAAGGCCCCCTCGATGTCCGAAATCCAACAAGTACTTTTCAACGGATCCCTCACCCCATTAAACGTCGGAGGTTGAGTATCCTTAAAATTTTTGTAGTGGAAGTCTCTCTTTCCATCACCCCCTTCACCTCGAGGATAAACGTTTCTAGCATCAAGGGCCTCTTCAATAGTGGCCTTCAATCGTTCATTTATCATTTCGGTCACTTGCCCATCGACCGACTCTTGGAAGACCCTTCGGACATCCGCAAGAAAATCCGATTTCAACTTCTTAAAGACGGCCTCGACCTTGGTCGAGAACTCGGCGTCTTCACTTGTACTCCCGTTTTCATGATCAGGACCGTTTCTCGTCTTCATTCTATAAAACGAATTAGGTTAAACCATGAAACGAAAGGACAATTATACCCAATTACATACGTATACACCACACTACCCCATCTTGCTCAACAATCGTCGTACATTGCTTGTTTGACCCGATTTGCACCCGTAGTAATGGTAGCTAGTCATTACCACGCAAGCACGTCGCGCTAACTCGCTAGTACAACGTCCATCTCGCTCGATGATTGCTAAACACAACACAAACAAATAGCGCATGATTAGTTCACATAAACCTATGCACTAATCATACCGATCCGACCCAAAGTCCTACAAGTCCCGCATAAACACGCATACAAAGTCTAAGTCTAGGCGCCTATCTCAAGTCACCTAAATCCCTTAGACCATGCTCTGATACCACTTGTAACAACCCAAACCGTAACCGACCAAACACGACGAAATTTCAAACAAAAAAAAAAAATTTCTGGTGCAGGCAATCTGCGCGGCGCGCCAGGTGGCCGCGCGGCGCGCCAAATCACCTGGACAGCCCGCTGTCCCCGGAAGTCTATTTAACGAAAATGTTTGACTAGTTCCCGACATTTTTAGCCAAAACGCTTTTAACCATACATTCATATATGTAAAACTAGCACATAACTAAGGTTTGAGCGAGTTTTACAAAGTGGGGCCCACACGTGCCCAAAACGCCACTAAGTTTAAAATACAATGTTTAATACAAATTAGAGTTTCGACCACGAAAAGTTTAATTGCCAAACGATACAACGAGCATGGTGTTTGGGGTTAAACTACCCAAATCTCGGTCAAACTCCAAAATCATCACATCCCAAAAGCGTCACTAAACAAGACGGGATCTCTAATCCAACCGGATGCCCTTACCCTTGTCCACACCGGAACCTATAAAAATAGTGAACAACGAGAGGGTAAGCAAAGCTTAGTGAGTAAAACATATATATACATGCATATACAACTTACCCACACGCATCCACGATATCAAATAACACATAACAAATCTCGATAAGCAAGCTAGTATCACCAAACGTATCACTAGCAATAATCGTAGCATAAATACTCATAACAATAATCAAATGCTAGTATGAACAACAATAAATCATGGTTAACCAATCTCTTCGCTAGGGAACGACTTCGCGAAACAAGTCATCGATGTTCATAACATTCGTTAGCTTCCAAAAACGGCTATGGCATGCTAACCCCCCGAGGTGTTCCAAAAACGGCTATGGCATCACCCCTCAAGTGTTCCAAAAACGGCTATGGCATCACTTGCTCAATGTGAGTAGAACACGGCTATTACTCACGCTTTCGTACACCAACACGGCTATGTGTACGGGTAACTCAAATAACAACGTGGGAGTAAAACACGGCTATTACTCGCCACTAAATGCACAAACACGGCTATGTGCCTTAGTACAAAACATGGACTAATACGGCTAAGTCCCACAACCTTGGTCACAAAACGGCTATGTGACACCATCAACACGGTACATAAATCATATACATACATATATAGATATTCCACTCACCTCAAAATCTCTTGTCGAAAGATAACCGAGCTCGAACACTTCAATGTAACGCACCTATTACATTTATCACAATATCAAAATCATAACTCAAGTTGGTCAACACTCTAAAGCTCACTCCTAGAGCCAATTTGACCTATGGTGCAAATCCGACCCATTTGCACCCTTAACCCTAAAATCGGGTTAACTCATCACAAAACCCTATCATTAACCAAAGTAGGTTCTTTACACATTTTAACATTAGTTTTAGGCTTCAACTACACATATTAATTAGCTTAAGTTCAATTTGACCCATTTGGCACTTTCAAAGTCAACCTACCCATTTTTGGGTCAACCACTAACCCCTTTACACCCATTTACATAAATCATGGTGTTCTAACCCTCTTACTAGCTAATTAGGGTTCTCTAACATCAATTAACACTTCCAAAACCCTAGTTAACTCAATATTGAGTCTATATGACCCAAATTACCCAAGAATACCCAAAATTAACCAAAAGTGGGTTTTATGTTCACCTTTGACTCAAACCCTAGCCCTAAATCAAATTAAACAAAGAAATTAAGATTAGAGCATACCACAACTACCAAAACGAAGATAATGACGAGATGAACAACTTTAGAACTTGGGCTTTAGCAAGAAACCCTCTTCTTCCTCTTCAAAGTGAGCTTTCCCTCTCTAAAACTCACTCTCTCACTAAGATAAATTGGGAGGTGATAAGGTTGGTGAACAAGGGAGTAAATGAGCTCCCAAACTACTGAACCAAGCATTAAACTCGGCCTTGATGTGAATTTACCAAAATACCCCCAAAATATCTAATTTAAAAAGAGAAAGGGATCTGTCACAGACAGTTGGCGTGGCGCGCCACAAGGCCGCGCGGCGCGCAACCCTGCCAGTTCAGCTCCTTTTGTATTTTAAATACACGCAACAGAACCCCGTTTCAAGTACCGTACATTACACTTATATACACATATGTACACTATAAATAATCGGGTCTTACAACATTATAAATGATTCACAATAGTTGATTACATCGCGAGGTATTTGACCTCTATATGATAAGTTTTACAAACATTGCATTCGTTTTTAAAAGACAAACTTTCTTTACATCAAAAATTGACGGCATGCATACCATTTCATATTACATCCAACTATAATTAACTTAATATTAATCTTGATGAACTCAACGACTCGAATGCAACGTCTTTCAAAGTATGTCATGAATGACTCCAAGTAATATCCTTAAAATGAGCTAATGCACAGCGGAAGATTTCTTTAATACCTGAGAATAAACATGCTTTAAAGTGTCAACCAAAAGGTTGGTGAGTTCATTAGTTTATCATAATCAATCATTTCCATAATAGTAATAGACCACAAGATTTCATATACATAAACGTTTTAATAAAAATATTCTAAGTGGTTAAGCACTTGGTAACCATACTTAACATTTAATCAACGTCGCATATTCCCTTTATTATGAAATCTTACTACACTGTACCAAGTGTAGTCACTAAAACGAAGTACTGTGCAACCGTTGAATACTGGTCGTCTAGTCCGGTTGGGGTTGTCAGGCCCGATAGATCTATCAACAGGATTCGCGTTTACAATACCGCATGTAAATGGTAGTTACCAAGCTATTAGGGAAAAATATGCAAAGTGGTACAACTCAACGTAGAATATGTTTTTAGTACTTGTGTCCATTTTGTAAAACAGTTATAAAACAGTGCATGTATTCTCAGCCCAAAAATAAATATAAAAAGGGAGTAATGAAACTCACAATAATGTATTTCATAGCAATTATGTATATGACGGCACTGAACAAGTGCAGGGTTTGTCTCGGATTCACGAACCTATATTAAGTATATATATTTATATGTTGGTCAATATCTGTCTAACAATTTAGGTCAAGTCATAGTGTATTACAATCCTAATGCTCGAGATCGACATGCAAAAGTCAACAAAAGTCAACTTGACCCAAAATGACTTTCAAAATCTATACATGTTTATTATATAACTTATATATAGTCGTTTTATATATTTAAATATATTTATCAGATCTTATTATACTAAATAATACAAGTCATTTATTAATAAATAAAAATTTATATTAAAATTCATATATGATAAAAATAAACTTTTATATATCTCAAGTAATAAAATTTATAAAATTCATTTAATATCATAAAAATATAGTGGTATGTATTATTAATGTAATTATATTACGTGTGGTAAAAATATCTTTGTACGCATATTTATTTGATAAAATAATATTGATAATAATAATAATGATAAAAATAATAAAATGATAGTTTCAATAAAAATATTAATTTTAGTAATAAATATAATTTTAGTAATAACATCAACTGATAACAATTATAATAATCGTTTTAATAATAATATTAAAATTAATGATAATTCAGTTGACCATATCTTTTAATCCGTTCATCGAAACCACACGATTTCTAAATGAAAAGTTATTAATTTTTCTTTAGTTTTTCAATGACATGCATATCATATACCTTATCTCAGTAGCATATGTATCAAATTCGTGATTTATCATAAACTATTTAACGACAAAACTAAGCATACAAACATGCATAATCATATATACTCGAGCACTAGTCAGGGATACACGATTAATATATAAAAGATAAGATATGAATGCTCACGTATCAATATTGTGATTCAATATTGCAGGAAAGTACGTAGACGCAACGAAAATGATAAACGTTAGGTTGACCTCACGAGCAATACCCTCGAACAATACCCATAACCTCCATAGCTATAATCCATAATTTCCTTAGCTCTATCCCGTTTGAAAACTTATTTTGAAATCGTCTGAATATAACTCCGTCGTAGTATTTTATGTATACTAATAATATCTTGAAATAATACTAAGTAAATATATATATGTAATTCGATTGAGAGAGTTTAGAGAAATATATTTTCAAGTTTCTATGAAATAATGAAACCTATTGAATTCTATTTATAATAGATTTTTGAATTATTAAAGTAAATTATTAAAGTATGAATTATTAAAGTGAATTATTAAAGTATGAATTATTAAAGTGAATTATTAAAGTATGAATTATTAAAGTGAATTATTAAAGTAAGAATTATTAAAGTGAATTATTAAAGTATGAATTATTAAAGTGAATTATTAAAGTTAAAGTAAAGTAAAAGTAAAGTAAAGGTAAAGTTAAAGTATAGTAAAAGTATAAAACTATGTACGTATAATAAGCGTATAAATATATTTAATATTAATTTAAATCGTTATATCATAAAACATTTTAGAAAAGTAGAA
This sequence comes from Rutidosis leptorrhynchoides, assembly GCF_046630445.1. Lineage (NCBI taxonomy): Eukaryota > Viridiplantae > Streptophyta > Magnoliopsida > Asterales > Asteraceae > Rutidosis > Rutidosis leptorrhynchoides. The sequence continues at coordinate 324,507,715 of NC_092335.1, read as the reverse complement.
TTATATATATTCATAATAGGTTTCAAGTTTTTAAATTACAGTCTGTTGGTGAAGCATGAGATAAAGTCCAAAGGTTAAATAAACGTATGAAATCATCTTAATAAAAAATGTCGTGTTACTTAACTTGTCGATATCCAACATCTAAGTTATTTACACTCCACGTTCTTACTTTCATATTAAATAAAATGAAGGTTAACATAGTTATCTTATCAAGGTCACGAGGAAAATATTATAAAACATGCCTTGAAAATTAAACAGGAATATCCACTAACCCTTGTCTAGTTCCCGTTAATTGACACATTTGTTCTTACTTATAAATCACTTTACCATTATCCGAATATTGTCAAAAAGAATAGATTTCTTAAATCACAGTGGACCTCATAACATTGGCCCGTAATCATATCATAATGTATCTGATAATTCAATCATTTAATATTATCTCTTAATTCTGTCGATAAATATATCGAAACAAATACGTTCATGTAAATTATCATATATCTAATACTTTATTAATGTTTTCAGTTAATATTATATATTATATATACATATCTATATACACATAATTGTTCGTGAATCGTCGAACACGGTCAAAGGGTAATTGATTACATGAATGTAGTTCCAAACTTTTTGAGATTCAACATTACAAATTCTTCTTATCGTGTCGGAAACATATAAAGGTTAAGTTTAAATTTGGTCGGAAATTTTTGGGTCGGCACATAGTCCGACTATCTTATGAGTGGGCTAAAGCAGGTCACTGAGAATTCTATCTCACAGATAAGTTTGTATAGTTTTTATTTTTATTTTATTGTTTTTAACCTTTTGATAATAAACGCTAAATCGTTCGCTATAAAGTATTAAATTGGTATTCAATAAAATTAGGTATGCATAACCGAAATTATTGATATCATACAAAAATTTATTACATCACTGCGAAATTTACCGTTTATTCTTAAGGTATAAATATCTTTAATCAATCAACCCAAAATATTTCAAAAATTCGTCATGAGTTAAACTAGGTTATGGAACCGAAATTACTTTACCGAAAAGAGGGGCGTATATTTTTTATAATATTTGATTAATTAAAGTGGGATAAAAGACCAAAAAGATTTTTAATTTTTATTTTTACTTTGTTTTAAAATTAATATTAAAATTATTATTGTAAACTTTTTAAAATCAATATATTAAATTTGTAAATATTTAAAAAAATTAATATTTTTAATATAAGTTTGTATGTATAAAAATAAAAATATAATATAAATTTGGTGTGAATTTTTAAAATTTTAATAATATGAACTTTTAATTTTATGCATTTTAAATTTAAGTTTGGTGTGAATTTAAAAAAAATGTACTTTATTTCGCTAAATTAAAAATTGATTTCTAAAAATTCGTCGTGAGTTGAAAACTAGGTCGTTGAACCGAAATTGCTCTACCCAAGGGAGGGACGAGAACTTTTATTATCATTATTTTTAATCTTATTGAATTAAAGTATGCCAAAAACATTTAAAAAAATCTAAAAATCTTTACTTTTAAAACCGCGCTTAAAAATGACAAATTTTAAAATTTTGTCGAGGGACGGACTAGGACAACGATCCGAAAAGCCCTCATCCTAAAAAAACAAAATTTTAATTTTTAATTAAATATATGTTTTATTAAGTAAGGGTTTTTATAAAAAAAAATAAATAAAAAAAAATAAAAGACCCCATGCGATCGCATGGGGTTCCTTCACAAACCTCATGCGGTCGCATGGAGCTGGAATTTTGGCCAGAAATAAAAGGCAGACTGCTTCTGTCCACTCCACAAACACACACACACACACATATCATGAACATACACCCCAAAACCTCTCAAATTTCATCATTTTTCCACCAAAATTCACCAAATTTCTTGCTACAATCCGCTCTAAACATGAAATTGTTCAGAAGTTTATCAAGAAAGGTAACAATTACATCCCTAAACCTCTTTAAATTTGATTTTTAGTGTCCTTGAGCTATATTTTTCCTAATTTGATTTTGTTAATTTCTAGTGTAATTAGAGTTAAATTGTTAGTATTTTATGCATGTATAACCTAGATTGATGCTATTTAACATGATTTGAAGCCAAAAACTTCAAAAATTTTAGAAATCTAGGGTTTGTGTTCTTGAGCAATTTGGAGCTTTTTGATATAAACAGGTTATGGCCGATTTTTGTCATGAATTATTGCTAAATAAAGTAGTGTAACATGTTTAGGTAGCTAAATGATCCAAACTTTGATCCTAAACATGATTTTTGAGAATTAAAGTTGACTTTTTAGGTCTAAAATTCATGAACTTGATTAATTTGATATAATTGCCATTTGAGACTTGTTTAATTGCTAATAATGACTATTTTGACATGTTATTTGATTTAAATGCTTATGAACTTTGTATACATTTTCATATATGCTTATTTGAAAAAGTGTAGAATTGTTAAAATTGTGAAAATGTGTATAAGTTTAATTTTGATTTAACATGTTATTGTAATTATGTTAATTTGTTATTTTGCTAACACTAATGCATATTTGGATGCACAAAATTTGTGTTTGATGTGTTTTGCAGAGATTTACTAATACTGAAACTGGAGGTTCATCATCATCATCTAGACGACCTGCTCCAGAACCTGAGCCAGAAATGCAATACGAGCCCGAACAAGAACAACAACAGGAACCACAACAACAGCCTAATCAACACGTACCTTATTATGATCCGCTACAATTTGTTGATGCCTTTATAGTATTTTCGATACATCCACCAGTAGAATACCCAACGATTCCTGAACACACGTTGCATCCTAATCTGAGATTCGATAGAAGCTGGAGAGATTACCCATCATATCAAAGTAATAAATTCAAACTAATACCTAAAAATGTAGAAGTGCTAAGGGTAATTGATTGGGATCCTTTGAAAAGGGTCCAACTTGCTAACTCAGTTAGACAGCATTTGATCCAAAGGTATGGCAGCACTTCTTTTCATGATTGGGAACGTTTATTCACCATTCGTAGACCTGTATATAAGGAATGGTGTGTTGAGCTGATGAGTACTATAGCGTTAAATATAGATGTAGATAGATTAGATGATAGAAGTTTTCTTAGATTTATACTTGGCCGTAGGATGTACAGGATGTACAGGATGTCCATGCTGGACATGGCCAGGGCATTACAGATTTACACTCCTAGTGAATTTCTACTACCCGATTGTATGAATTTGATTTATCGTGGTGAAAGGGTAGGTAAGAATTTTGACGCAAATGACGTCTGGAGGCGTATGTCAAACTATAATGTTTTTACACTGGGAGGAAAACACTCCTACTTACATATTAACAAAGCCGAGCTACGTATAATTCATAGATTTCTGGCTAACTCGATTACACAGAGAGGTCACAACAAGGAGAAAATGACCTTACATGATTTATTTTACCTAAATTGTATTCGAGACCCAAGAAGCTTTGTTAATATCCCCTACTGTGATGGTTTTTATTTGTCTAAGATGGTGGAAGGAATACAGGAAGGGGGGATTATAGGAGGAGGTATTTTTGTTACTCTCATTGGAGAGTATTTGGGTGTAGATAGGAACCAAGGGGGTCCACTTTTGGAATGTAGGGAACAGGTTGAGCCTTTAGGATTGAAGGTCTATCAGGGTGCTAAGGTATTAAAGAGCAGACGCAACCAGGCAGTACCCTATGAAGGTAGTCATCCTCAGGTAGAGAGAGTTTCAGATGAGGAAATGGAGGAAGCGGATGACATTAGGGATGTCATTAGGGAGGCTATGACTGACGTCTACAAGCGTGTAGACGAGGTAGATATGACAAACGGGGAGAGATTTAGTCGGATGGAGCAGTGGCAAGCCCGGAATGATTACGAGCATTCCAGGCAACGACAGCATGATAGATGGGACTATCATTAGCGTCAGATTATGAGCCGGCTGTCACCTCAGGATCACTACGTTCCGACCCGACCCGCTTACTATCCTCCACACCAGCCCAAGATGAGACTACCATATACTCTCTACGACCCTAACCAGGCCTACCAGTACACCTATCACCAACCATGGAACCCGGACGACGACATGAACTGGAACCCCTATCTAGATTGATATAGTTTCGTTGGTGATTTCTATGATTTTTATCTTTTTATGATTTTTATTTATGTTTAAACATATGATATTGTGATACATTAATGTATTGTTTAATATTTTTATTATTTTGTACTAATATTTCATATTTGATTTGAAAGTGGGATTTTAAGTCCCATTTCAAATTACCATGCATGTTTATATTTGTATGTATGTATATTGTCAATTGTACACAACAGGGTAAAACTGCGCATTTTCAAAGACTGGCATTAAGTTCAGCAAAAGCTACTAATTTTGACGACAAAACGAAAAACAAATGTGATGTAACAACAAGACGGAATGAACAAATGATGTGCACCATTTATCGTTCAACAAACAAACGCCAATATGTTTGGAAACTTTGGTAAAATTTAATCATTTTTCTACGCTAATCACCCTCAATAATTTAAATTGTTACTGATTTCTTGCAAATGAGGGCATTGCAAGATCTTAAGTGTGGGAAGGGGTTAAATTCTTTCGGATTTTTAAAATTTTTGACTTATACACTTGGTTTCCATTAAAAATACTAGTAACGCAGTAGTTGTATTAGAATCTAGTGCTCTATGATAATAAAGAAGAGCCCTAGTCTTATATACTGACTACCCAATTCTAGTAAAATTTTTCAAAATTTTCAAATAAATGAATTCAAAATCATGTTTATACATATTTATGAACGATAAAACTAGGTGTTAACACCAAAATTATTGTTACCTCGAAAAGGACATAAATTGATAAACAAACTAAAATGTTAGAATTCATTTAAAATGGAATAGAGGACAATAAAAAGGCAAAGAAAGGAAAATAAAAGCCAAGTGTGGAAAAAATTTACCAAGTTATTTTGAACATATATCACATATTTTTGTACAAATAACTGAAGATGCTTTTGCTTTAGACTAAACTAATCAGTTTTACCCGAAAAACTGTAATATATTTGAAAGAAAGATGGATCTACACGATGAATCAATTCCATCATTAAAAGGAAGTAAAGTCTTTCGAAAAAGAAACGCACTTCTTGATTTAGGTCAGGAAGTTGTCGTCCAGACCAGTTGTAGAGTCTACGAATAACCTTGAAAAGTCTTCTCGAAAATCAGCTGGAAATCCACAGACCTCGGCATCAAACAGGGTCACCAAGTGGTCAGACTTATCCTAACCATGAGAGGATCTATCTCGTAAAATGGGGAGGACGCCGTGCAAATTAGCTTGATAAGACTAATGAATCAGATCCCCAGAAAGGATAATCTCCTTAAAAGATCAAAAATCAGCTTATAAGCCTGATATTACTCAATCCTAGAGATTGATCTTAAAGATTGAGAATTACAAACTCATGGAATTCGATGATATCTAAGCTCGAGCTTGAACGAGAAAATATTTTGATCAAATTACAAACCGATTTGTTTTCTGAAAACCCATTTTCAATGCGTTCATTACCATTGAACGTAAAATCCTAGGAATTCACCTGAAATTCATTAGGTCACCTAAACCAAATCGGGTGTCAACCATAAGAACGGTGGTTGCATAGCATGGTCAAAGACAGGACCTTGTGCCAGACCGAAAAAGTAAAGGGTGAGCTTTACTATTGCTCCTACAAAGGATAGTAATTGCATCTGACACATTATAGACCATAATTAAAAGCATGTCAGGGGACATTGCCTTAACAGTTGCGTGTTCAACGCTTTCCTTTACAATCGGACGGTAGTTTACCTAAAGGTAATATACGGAGCAAGTATACTGGACGTGTTGCTTTCCCAATACAAGGTTAGCAAGTAGGTGACACAAAACCGCAAGTTTTAAGCTAAAATTTTCAAATATGAAACCCACCAAACCCACAAAAATATTTTGCAAACACCGGTGAAGGGTTATTCCGGAAAACTTATCTAGGGTAAAAACTAGATTTAATTTTCAAAAGATCAAATATTTTCATAAAGATCCAATTTAACTTAAGGGATCTAAATTTTATAGTCATGTGGGACTGTAAACCACATCGTTACTACCATTGTTCATACCGCCGTATAGAAGTCACTGTTGTACAAAGTGTGGAGAATAAAGAAGTGATTCTAGTATATTTTTATTTCAAGACTATATTGCTTGAGGACAAGCAACGCTCAAGTGTGAGAATATTTGATAATGCTAAAAATGAACATATATTTCATAGCATTATCCCTCAAGAAAGACAAGATTTTAGTTGCAATTGTTCTATTTACAAGTGATATTCGTTTAAATAATAAAAGGTGAAGACAAAAGACAGATTCGACGAATTGAAGACGCAAACGACTAAAAAGCTCAAAAGTACAAAATACAATCAAAGTGGTTCCAATTATTGATGAGAAACGTCTCAAAATTACAAGAGTACAAGATACGAAACGCAAAGTACAAGATATTAAATTATACGCAAGGACGTTCGAAAAACCGGAACCGGGACCAAAGTCAACTCTCAACGCTCGACGCAACGGACTAAAAATTACAAGTCAACTATGTACATAAATATAATATAATATTTAAATAATTCTTAAAATTATTTATATATTATATTTATTTATTAAATCCGTCGGCAAGAAAGAAAACAAAGTAACCTGAGCTGGAAAAAGTGGCCATGCGATCGCATGGCCTGGAAGCACATTTTCCATGCGATCGCATGGAAGTAGGTGACAGGCCACATGCTATAAATTTCGCGGTTTTGGCTCAGATTATATCTGAAATGTCCCGTTCTTATTGATTAAAAACGTTCCATATTAATTGATTTCGTTGCGAGGTTTTGACCTCTATATGAGACGTTTTTCAAAGACTGCATTCATTTTAAAACAAACCATAACCTTTATTTCATCAATAAAAGTTTAAAAAGCTTTACGTAGATTATCAAATAATGATAATCTAAAATATCATGTTTACACACGACCATTACATAATGGTTTACAATACAAATATGTTACAACAAAATAAGTTTCTTGAATGCAGTTTTTACACAATATCATACAAGCATGGACTCCAAATCTCGTCCTTATTTAAGTATGCGACAGCGGAAGCTCTTAATATTCACCTGAGAATAAACATGCTTTAAACGTCAACAAAAATGTTGGTGAGTTATAGGTTTAACCTATATATATCAAATCGTAACAATAGACCACAAGATTTCATATTTCAATACACATCCCATACATAGAGATAAAAATCATTCATATGGTGAACACCTGGTAACTGACATTAACAAGATGCATATATAAGAATATCCCCATCATTCCGGGATACCCTTCGGATATGATATAAATTTCGAAGTACTAAAGCATCCGGTACTTTGGATGGGGTTTGTTAGGCCCAATAGATCTATCTTTAGGATTCGCGTCAATTAGGGTGTCTGTTCCCTAATTCTTAGATTACCAGACTTAATAAAAAGGGGCATATTCGATTTCGATAATTCAACCATAGAATGTAGTTTCACGTACTTGTGTCTATTTTGTAAATCATTTATAAAACCTGCATGTATTCTCATCCCAAAAATATTAGATTTTAAAAGTGGGACTATAACTCACTTTCACAGATTTTTTACTTCGTCGAGAAGTAAGACTTGGCCACTGTTGATTCACAAACCTATAACAATATATACATATATATTAAAGTATGTTCAAAATATATTTACAACACTTTTAATATATTTTGATGTTTTAAGTTTATTAAGTCAGCTGTCCTCGTTAGTAACCTACTACTAGTTGTCCACAGTTAGATGTACAGAAATAAATCGATAAATATTATCTTGAATCAATCCACGACCCAGTGTATACGTATCTCAGTATTGATCACAACTCAAACTATATATATTTTGGAATCAACCTCAACCCTGTATAGCTAACTCCAACATTCACATATAGAGTGTCTATGGTTGTTCCGAAATATATATAAATGTGTCGACATGATAGGTCAAAACATTGTATACGTGTCTATGGTATCTCAAGATTACATAATATACAATACAAGTTGATTAAGTTATGGCTGGAATAGATTTGTTACCAATTTTCACGTAGCTAAAATCAGAAAAATTATCCAATCTTGTTTTACCCATAACTTCTTCATTTTAAATCTGTTTTGAGTGAATCAAATTGCTATGGTTTCATATTGAACTCTATTTTATGAATCCAAATAGAAAAGGTATAGGTTTATAGTCGGAAAATTAAGTTACAAGTCGTTTTTGTAAAGGTAGTCATTTCAGTCGAAAGAACGACGTCTAGATGACCATTTTAGAAAACATACTTCCACTTTGAGTTTAACCATAATTTTTGGATATAGTTTCATGTTCATAATAAAAATCATTTTCTCAGAATAACAACTTTTAAATCAAAGTTTATCATAGTTTTTAATTAACTAACCCAAAACAGCCCGCGGTGTTACTACGACGGCGTAAATCCGGTTTTACGGTGTTTTTCGTGTTTCCAGGTTTTAAATCATTAAGTTAGCATATCATATAGATATAGAACATGTGTTTAGTTAATTTTAAAATTCAAGTTAGAAGGATTAACTTTTGTTTGCGAACAAGTTTAGAATTAACTAAACTATGTTCTAGTGATTACGAGTTTAAACCTTCGAATAAGATAGATTTATATATATGAATCGAATGATGTTATGAACATCATTACTACCTAAAGTTTAGTAGGTAAACCTACTGGAAGTGACAAGAAATGATCTAGCTTCAAAGGATCTTGGATGGCTTGAAAGTTCTTGAAGTAGGATCATGACACAAAAACAAGTTCAAGTAAGATTTTTACTCGAATTAAGATAGTTTATAGTTATAGAAATTGAATCAAAGTTTGAATATGAATATTACCTTGAATAAGAAAGATAACCTACTATATATAACAAAGGTTTCTTGATCTTAGATGATTACTTGGAATGGATTAGAAAGCTTGGAAGTAAATTAGTAAACTTGAAGGGATTTTTGAAGTGTTCTTGAAGTGTTCTTCCTATGATGATTATAGCTTGATTCTTGAAGTGATTTTTGATGAAGATGATGATTACATACTGGAAAAATACGTTCATAATAGTGTGTGTGTGTTGAGAGAGAATTAGAAAGAGAATTGGAAGTGAAATGGAGTGAATGATGAGTGGTAATTGGTGAGTGGTGAGTGGGGTTAAAAGGAGTTCTATTTAGTTGACTAGCTCATGGTAGAAGTTAAAATTGATTAGTCATACATGACATAATCAAGAGTGGAATCCCATGCTAGTTCCTATTGGTATATACCCATAGTAAGTACGTTTTGAAGCTGTGTATAATACGGGTAAGAATACGACTAGAATTCTTGATGAAAGAAAAGAATGGGAAAGTAACTGTAACCATTTTCGTTAAGTATGAGTGTTTTGATATATGTCTTGAAGTCTTCCAAAAGTATTTTAATACATCTAAATACACTACATGTATATACATTTTAACTGAGTCGTTAAGTCATCGTTAGTCGTTACATGTAAGTGTTGTTTTGAAACCTTTAAGTTAACGATCTCAATTAATGTTGTTAACCCATTGTTTATTATATCTAATGAGATGTTAAATTATTATATTATCATGATATTATGATATATTAATATATCTTAATATGATATATATACATTTAAATGTCGTTACAACGATAATCGTTACATATATGTCTCGTTTCGAAATCCTTAAGTTAGTAGTCTTGTTTATATGTATATAACTCATTGTTAATATACTTATGGAGATACTTACTTATCATAATCTCATGTTAACCATATGTATATCCATATATATCGTCATGTCATTTTTACAAGTTTTAACGTTCGTGAATCGCCGGTCAACTTGGGTGGTCAATTGTCTATATGAAACATATTTCAATTAATCAAGTCTTAACAAGTTTGATTGCTTAACATGTTGGAAATATTTAATCATGTAAATATCAATCTGAATTAATATATATAAACATGGAAAAGTTCGGGTCACTACAGTACCTACCCGTTAAATAAATTTCGTCCCGAAATTTTAAGCTGTTGAAGGTGTTGACGAATCTTCTGGAAATAGATGCGGGTATTTCTTCTTTATCTGATCTTCACGCTCCCAGGTGAACTCAGGTCCTCTACGAGCATTCCATCGAACCTTAACAATTGGTATCTTGTTTTGCTTAAGTCCTTTAACCTCACGATCCATTATTTCGACGGGTTCTTCGATGAATTGGAGTTTTTCGTTGATTTGGATTTCATCTAACGGAATAGTGAGATCTTCTTTAGCAAAACATTTCTTCAAATTCGAGACGTGGAAAGTGTTATGTACAGCCGCGAGTTGTTGAGGTAACTCAAGTCGGTAAGCTACTGGTCCGACACGATCAATAATCTTGAATGGTCCAATATACCTTGGATTTAATTTCCCTCGTTTACCAAATCGAACAACGCCTTTCCAAGGTGCAACTTTAAGCATGACCATTTCTCCAATTTCAAACTCTATATCTTTTCTTTTACTGTCCGCGTAGCTCTTTTGTCGTTTCTGGGCGGTTTTCAATCTTTGTTGAATTTGGATGATTTTCTCGGTAGTTTCTTGTATTATCTCTGGACCCGTAATCTGTCTATCCCTCACTTCACTCCAACAAATCGGAGACCTGCACTTTCTACCATAAAGTGCTTCAAACGGTGCCATCTCAATGCTTGAATGGTAGCTGTTGTTGTAGGAAAATTCTGCTAACGGTAGATGTCGATCCCAACTGTTTCCGAAATCAATAACACAAGCTCGTAGCATGTCTTCAAGCATTTGTATCGTCCTTTCGCTCTGCCCATCAGTTTGTGGATGATAGGCAGTACTCATGTCTAGACGAGTTCCCAATGCTTGCTGTAATGTCTGCCAGAATCTTGAATAAATCTGCCATCCCTATCAGAGATAATAGAGATTGGTATTCCATGTCTGGAGACGAATTCCTTCAAATACAGTCGTGCTAACTTCTCCATCTTGTCATCTTCTCTTATTGGCAGGAAGTGTGCTGACTTGGTGAGACGATCAACTATTACCCAAATAGTATCATAACCACTTGCAGTCCTTGGAAATTTAGTAATGAAATCCATGGTAATGTTTTCCCATTTCCATTCCGGGATTTCAGGTTATTGAAGTAGACCTGATGGTTTCTGATGCTCAGCTTTAACCTTAGAACACGTAAAACATTCTCCTACGTATTTAGCAACATCGGCTTTCATACCCGGCCACCAAAAATGTTTCTTGAGATCCTTGTACATCTTCCCCGTTCCAGGATGTATTGAGTATCTGGTTTTATGAGTTTCTCTAAGTACCATTTCTCTCATATCTCCAAATTTTGGTACCCAAATCCTTTCAGCCCTATACCGGGTTCCGTCTTCCCGAATATTAAGATGCTTCTCCGATCCTTTGGGTATTTCATCCTTTAAATTTCCCTCTTTTAAAACTCCTTGTTGCGCCTCCTTTATTTGAGTAGTAAGGTTAGTGTGAATCATTATATTCATAGATTTTACTCGAATGGGTTCTCTGTCCTTTCTGCTCAAGGCGTCGGCTACCACATTTGCCTTCCCCGGGTGGTAACGAATCTCAAAGTCATAATCATTCAATAATTCAATCCACCTACGCTGCCTCATATTCAGTTGTTTCTGATTAAATATGTGTTGAAGACTTTTGTGTTCGGTATATATAATACTTTTGACCCCATATAAGTAGTGCCTCCAAGTCTTTAATGCAAAAACAACCGCGCCTAATTCCAAATCATGCGTCGTATAATTTTGTTCGTGAATCTTCAATTGTCTAGACGCATAAGCAATCACCTTCGTTCGTTGCATTAATACACAACCGAGACCTTGCTTTGATGCGTCACAATAAATCACAAAATCATCATTCCCTTTAGGCAATGACAATATAGGTGCCGTAGTTAGCTTTTACTTCAATAACTGAAACGCTTTCTCTTGTTCATCATTCCATTCAAATTTCTTCCCTTTATGCGTTAATGCAGTCAAGGGTTTTGCTATTCTGGAAAAGTCTTAGATGAACCTTCTGTAGTAACCAGCTAGTCCTAAAAACTGGCGTATGTGTTTTAGAGTTTTCGGGGTTTCCCACTTTTCAACAGTTTCTATCTTTGCCGGATCCACCTTAATACCTTCTTTGTTCACTATGTGACCGAGGAATTGAACTTCTTCCAACTAAAATGCACACTTTGAAAACTTAGCGTACAATTCTTCCTTCCTCAATACTTCTAACACCTTTCTCAAATGTTCACCGTGTTCTTGGTCATTCTTTGAGTAAATAAGTATGTCATCAATGAAAACAATGACAAACTTGTCAAGGTATGGTCCACACACTCGGTTTATAAGGTCCATGAACACAGCTGGTGCATTAGTTAAACCAAATGGCATGACCATAAACTCGTAATGACCGTAACGTGTTCTGAAAGCAGTCTTTGGAATATCATCTTCTTTCACCCGCATTTGATGATACCCAGAACGTAAGTCAATCTTTGAATAAACAGACGAGCCTTGTAGTTGATCAAATAAGTCGTCGATTCTCGGTAGTGGGTAGCGGTTCTTGATGGTAAGTTTGTTCAACTCTCGGTAGTCGATACACAACCTGAATGTACCATCTTTCTTCTTGACAAACAAAACAGGAGCTCCCCACGGTGATGTGCTTGGTCGAATGAAACCACGCTCTAAAAGTTCTTGTAATTGGCTTCGCAGTTCTTTCATCTTGCTGGGTGCGAGTCTGTAAGGAGCACGAGCTATTGGTGCAGCTCCTGGTACAAGATCTATTTGAAATTCAACGGATCGATGTGGGGGTAATCCCGGTAATTCTTTCGGAAATACATCGGGAAATTCTTTTGCGACGGGAACATCATTGATGCTCTTTTCTTCAGTTTGTACTTTCTCGACGTGTGCTAGAACAACATAGCAACCTTTTCTTATTAGTTTTTGTGCCTTCAAATTACTAATAAGATGTAGCTTCGTGTTGCCCTTTTCTCCGTACACCATTAAGGGTTTTCCTTTTTCTCGTATAATGTTAATTGCATTTTTGTAACAAACGATCTCTGCTTTCACTTCTTTCAACCAGTCCATACCGATTATCACATCAAAACTCCCTAACTCTACTGTGTCATAACCCGTCCTTAACCATAAGAACGTGTTAGATAACGTATGATTTCATTGCGAGGTATTGACCTCTATATGCGACATTTTTAAAAAGGAAAACTGCATATATTATACATTACAAACCAAAACATTATTTTTGTTACAAGCTTTAGACAATAAAAAGATGATTATCGTTTAACGATAATCTTCGACTTACAAACTTTACAAATGATAATAACAACACGATTTCTAGCATATTTTACAACACACGTCCTCGGATATGCAGTTTTATTTTTGACACAAATATGAGTACGCATGATCCTGCTTAGATTCAACATAATGCAGCGGAAGCTTTAATTATCACCTGAGAATAAACATGTTTAAAAACGTCAACATAAAGTTGGTGAGATATAGGTTTAGTGCGCAGCAATATATATATATAGACCACAAGATTTCGTATATAAACATTTCAATAAAAATATTCTAAGTGGTTGAGCACTTGGTAACCATACTTAACATTTTCACGTCGCATATTCCCTTTAATATGAAATCTTACTACACCGTACCAAGTGTAGTCACAAAACGAAGTACTGTGCAACCGTTGAATACTGGTCGTCCAGTCCGATTGGGGTTGTCAGGCCCGATAGATCTATCAACAGGATTCGCGTTTACAATACCGCTGTAAATATTAGTTACCAAGCTACAGGGAAGTATGCCAGTGGTACAACTCAACGTAGAATATATTTTTCAGTTACTTGTGTCCATAACGTAAAACATAAAATACATGTATTCTCATCCCGAAATATTTAGAGTTTAAAAGTGGGACTATATACTCACTCTTGTCTTGATGATATATATATTTTGACTCGGTCTTCCGGTTGATATCACGAACCTATCCATATATAATATATCAATATGTTTTCATTTTAAAACAAACGTTATATATATATACTTGTTATACTTTTAATATTTTGAATATTTCCTTAGTCCGTAGTTATCAGTTCGTTGTTAGTAATTCAATTTTAATGGTTCATTTTTAGATGTTTAATATACCCGCAATGAAATAAATAAAACCCCCAACGAAATAAATAAAACCCCATCGTATATGTATTGGTCGAGATTAATCTTGACCCATGGTACCGGTGTTGTCAAATGACGTGTTGCGTACATAAAGTACCGGTGTTGTCAAATGACGTGTTGCGTACAATCATGGGATCTTATGATTAATCTTCTCGTATTGTTTACGGGTGATCCTGAACCATATAAAATTGAATTATAAGTACATATATATAAAATATCATGTTATCTTAGAAATATGTGATTTATATCATTTTTTTCCAATTGATCCCGTAGTTGAAATGATCTAGGATAACCAATTTTGTTTCGGTCATAGTTTCTTCGTTACAAATCCGTTTTCGTTGATTCAAATTGCCATCTTCTTGGATCGAGTTCTTCTTTAAGACTATGAACTGTAAATACCTTGGTTTGTATTCAAAATCATACGGCATAAGTGAAACATTAGTGAAACATATGAAGTTAAACATTTTTGTTACAACAAAATCATTTAATGACCATTTTTCTAAAAATACTTATACTTTGAAAAACCAAGTTTTACCTTGTTAAATTAGCATATACATAAGTTATATTACAGGTCTTGAAGTATTTTAAAAGTCAAGTTAGAAGGATCTATTTAGTTTGCAAACAAGTTTGAAAACATTCAAACTATGTTCTTGTTGTTAAACTTTTGTACCACAAAATAAGATAGCTATATATATATGAATTGAATAAGATTATGAACATAGATTCTACCTCAAGTTCCTTGGATAAGTTTGCTGTAAAAGAGGAGTAAGAAGCTAGAATCAAAAGGGTGATAGAAGTGGATGAAAGATTGGAAGTAAGTTGGTGTTCTTGGAAGGTTTTCTTGAAGTGTTTTTGTAAGAGTTTTCTTATGGTGTTTTAGTATGGTTTTTGAAGCTAGATCTTTATGGAACTTTGCTGGATTGTTATGGAGTTTAGAGAGTAAGAAAGAGTGTGTGTTTTTGATAAGAAAATGGTAGTAAAAATGGATCAAAATGATGATACATATATACTCCTAAAAATGTGATCTTTAAGGATAACATGACAAAATTTTAGTTTGTATTTTTGTAATTAGTCTTGCAATGATTCAAAAGTAATTACCTTATACATAAGGCATGAATAAGGGCTGGTTAGGTGGTGATTTGATGTGTATATACCAATAGTAAATACGTATAGAAGCTTGGTATGATACGAGTACAAATACTCTAGGTATACGTATAGAAATTTTGTGAAAAATGGAATGAGGATTCAAATATAGCTATCTTTTGTGAATACACTTATATGATTTTATGTATTTAAGTTCTTAAAAGTGATTAAATACATTACTTATACAATATATGTATAAACATTATAGTCTTAAGTATTTAAGTCAAATAACGTTACGTATTGTTATCGTTTTGAAAACTTAAGTTAGTAGTTTCAAAATACACATATAACTTGTTGTTATTAATACAAAATGAGATATTAAAACATTCATTAATCATGTTAAATATGTATATATACATATATATACACAAACGTATAGTTATCATATATTGTATAGTTCGTGATATCATCGGTCAAACTAGACGGTCAAACGTTGTGTAAAACTCTTTTCGGAAATATAAGTCTCGACAATTTGGATTGCTTATCATGTTGGCAAGGTTTAATTTATGTAAATATTAATCTTATAAGTATAGTATGATCGAAAAAATGCGGGTCGTTACATTACCTCCCCGTTAAATAAATTTCGTCCCGAAATTTTAAAATTGTACCTATTTTGCGTCATCGAGAAACAAGTGTGGATACTTTTGCTTCATCTGATCCTCTCGTTCCCAAGTAAACTCGGGACCTCTTCTAGCATTCCAACGAACCTTAACAATCGGTATATTACTCTGTTTGAGCTGTTTAACTTCACGGTCCATGATTTCGATTGGTTCTTCGACGAATTGTAGTTTCTCGTCGACATGAATTTCTTCCAGAGAAATGGTGAGGTCTTCCTTTGCAAGAAACTTCTTCAGGTTTGAGACGTGAAAGGTATTATGTACTCCAGCGAGTTGTTGCGGTAACTCGAGTCGATAAGCTACCGGTCCAATGCGTTCGATGATCTTGAACGGGCCTACGTACCTTGGGTTCAGTTTACCCCTTTTGCCGAAACGTATTACACCTTTCCAAGGTGACACCTTTAGCATAACCATGTCCCCGACCTGAAACTCTAATGGTTTCCTTCGAACATCGGCGTAGCTCTTTTGGCGACTACGGGCTGTTTTCAATCTCTCCTTGATTTGTACTATCTTCTCGGTCGTTTCATGTATGATCTCGGGACCAGTTAAATGTCGATCTCCTACTTCATTCCAACAGATAGGAGATCTACACTTCCTTCCGTACAATGCTTCAAATGGCGCAGCTCCAATGCTCGCATGATAACTATTATTATACGAGAATTCTGCTAACGGTAGGTATTTATCCCATCCGTTTCCAAAATCGATCACACATGCCCTGAGCATGTCTTCGAGAGTCTGAATCGTTCTTTCACTCTGTCCATCGGTTTGTGGATGATATGCGGTACTCATATCCAACCGAGTTCCTAGTGCCTCCTGTAGTGATTGCCAAAACTTTGAGGTAAATCTACTATCACGATCGGATATAATGGAAATAGGTATTCCATGCCTTGAAACAACTTCCTTTATATACAATCGTAATAGTTTCTCCATTCTATCTGTTTCCTTTATAGGCAAGAAATGTGCAGATTTGGTAAGACGATCAACAATTACCCAAATGGTGTCGTATCCCCAGGCAGTCTTTGGTAACTTCGTGATGAAATCCATAGTAATACCATCCCATTTCCATTCTGGAATTTCTGGTTGTTGAAGTAACCCTGACGGCTTTTGGTGTTCTGCTTTAACCTTGGAACAAGTTAAACACTCCCCAACATATGTTGCAACGTCGGTCTTTAAATTTGGCCACCAATAACGTGTCTTAAGATCTTGATACATCTTTCCAACTCCAGGATGTATCGAGTATCTTGTCTTATGTGCCTCATTCAATATCAACTTCCTTAATCCACCCAACTTCGGTACCCAAATACGATTTGCAAAATATCGAATTCCATCTTCCCGCATAACGAGTTGCTTCTCATACTTCTTCATTATTTCATTTCCTATATTTTCTTTAGTAAGTGCTTCTCGTTGAACTTCTTTGATTTGTGAGTTGAGATTCATGCGAATTTTTATGTTCATCGCTCGTACTCGAATTGGTTCTCGTTCCTTTCTGCTTAGAGCGTCGGCCACCACGTTCGCTTTCCCGGGATGATAACGAATTTCACAATCATAGTCGTTTATCAGCTCGACCCACCTACGTTGCCTCATGTTCAGCTGTTTTTGATCGAAAATATGTTGAAGGCTTTTATGATCAGTAAACACAGTGAATTTAACCCCATACAAGTAATGTCTCCACATCTTCAATGCAAACACGACTGCTCCCAGTTCTAGATCATGCGTCGTATAATTCCGCTCGTGAATCTTCAATTGTCGGGATGCAAATGCAATTACTTTCTTTCGTTGCATAAGAACACAACCAAAACCTTGTCGCGAAGCGTCACAATATATTTCAAAATCATCGTTCCCTTCAGGTAACGATAAAATAGGCGCCGTAGTTAACTTCTTCTTCAATAATTGAAATGCGTTCTCCTGCTCCGAGGTCCATTCGTATTTCTTCCCTTTTTGCGTTAATGCTGTCAACGGCTTAGCTATTCGAGAAAAATCTTGAATAAACCTTCTATAATAACCGGCTAAACCCAAAAATTGGCGTATCTGCATTGGTGTCTTAGGAGTCTCCCATTTTTCAATGGCTTCAATTTTTGCTGGATCAACCTGAATTCCTTTGCTACTAACAACGTGGCCAAGAAATTGTACTTCTTTCAACCAGAAAGCACACTTAGAAAATTTAGCATAAAGTTGTTCTTTTCTCAACAACTCCAGTATCAACCTTAAATGCTCTTCATGCTCTTGCTCACTCTTGGAATAGATAAGAATATCATCAATGAAAACGATAACAAACTTATCTAAATACGGACTACAAACTCGATTCATGAGGTCCATGAATACAGCTGGCGCATTCGTCAATCCAAACGGCATAACCAAAAATTCGTAATGACCATAACGTGTCCGAAAAGCAGTTTTCGGAATGTCCTCTTCTTTGACGCGTAGTTGATGATAGCCCGATCTTAAGTCGATTTTTGAATAAACACATGATCCTTGCAACTGATCAAATAAGTCATCAATTCTTGGTAGTGGATACCGATTCTTGATAGTTAACTTATTTAATTCACGATAGTCTATACACATCCTAAAAGATCCATCTTTCTTCTTAACAAACAAAATTGGAGCTCCCCACGGTGAAGTACTCGGTCGTATGAATCCACGGTCCAGTAATTC
This sequence comes from Rutidosis leptorrhynchoides, assembly GCF_046630445.1. Classification (NCBI taxonomy): domain Eukaryota; kingdom Viridiplantae; phylum Streptophyta; class Magnoliopsida; order Asterales; family Asteraceae; genus Rutidosis; species Rutidosis leptorrhynchoides. The sequence goes on along the minus strand of NC_092335.1, from coordinate 324,489,045 downwards.
TTTTAACTGACTTTGAAGTTCTTTTAACTCGGACGGTGCAAGTCTATATGGAGCACGAGCCACTGGTGCAGCTCCTGGTACTAAATCTATTTGAAATTCTACCGATCTAAATGGAGGTAATCCCGGCAATTCTTCCGGAAAAACTTCAGGAAAATCTCTTGCCACAGGCACGTCGTTGATGCACTTTTCTTTCTTTTCGACTTTATTAACATGTGCTAAAATAGCGTAACATCCCTTTTCTAAACACTTCTTGGCTTTCAAACAGCTAATGAGTTTTAGCTTTGAATTACCCTTCTCTCCATAAATCATCACTGGTATTTTATCCTTACCAGGAATACGAATTGCCTTCTTGGCACAAACAACTTCCGCTCCTATTTTGGACATCCAGTCCATGCCGACTATTACATCAAAACCTCCTAATTCTACGGGTATTAAGTCGATTTTAAACATTTCTCCAGCTAGATTTATTTCACAATCACGACAAATTTTATCGGCTTTAATTAGCTTACCATTGGCTAACTCAATCAAGTACTTAGCATCTAGAGGTAATGATGAACAATTCATTTTAGTGTAAAAATTTATACACACGTAACTTCTATCGGCGCCAGTATCAAATAAAATAGATGCTGATAAGTTATTAATGGTAAACGTACCCGTAACAAGTTCCGGGTCTTCTCGTGCCTCTCTAGCATTAATAACAAACGCTCTTCCACGTGCAGGTCCGCCATTCTGATTCGGGCACTGGCTCTTATAATGACCTTGTTTTCCACACCCAAAACAAGTAATGTTAGCCAAAGCAGTTCTATTTGCGTTGGTGGCAGGAGTCTTGTTGCCATTTGTAACGAGAGCCTTACAATCTTCCGCAAGATGACCTTGTCGATTACACTTGGTGCATAACACACTACAGTAACCAAAGTGATGTTTGTGGCAACGGTTGCATAAAGGATTTTGTCCTTTATAACCAAAGCTTAAACCACTACCCGCACCTTGCGTGTTTTCTTGTTTCTTAAAAGATTGCTGTTGGTAACCTCGATCATAATTTCCGTTCCACTTCCTTTTGTTACCTGATACCTTCACATCAGTATTGGATACTTTCTTATCCATGATGACCTGATCCATTAGCTCGTTTGCCATGGTTATAGCTTCATGAATTGTCTTAGGTTTCGATGCTGTAACATTTGCCTTGACCTTTTTGGGCAAACCAGCTTTGTACATTTCAATCTTCCGTTCTTCGGTTGGAACCAATTCAGGACATAGCAAAACTAATTCCATGAATCGCTGGTTGTAGTTGGTGATTTCAGTACCAACCACCTTCAAACTTCGTAACTCATCTTCTAACTTAATAACCTCATTCCTTGGACAATACTCGGTGATTATCATTGCTTTGAATTCTTCCCATGGAGTATCATAAGCTACATCTCCTCCTACCGCCTTCACATAATTCTTCCACCATGTGAGTGCACTATCTTGTAAAGTGCACGATGCAAACTTGGTCATGTCTTTTTCATCACAACCGCTGATTTTGAACACCGTCTCCATCTTTTCTATCCATCGGGTTAAACCGATAGGTCCTTCCGTTCCACTGAATGATGATGGCTTGCAAGCTTGAAACGTCTTGTAGGAGCATCCTACACGAGGATTTGGATTAACTGCAGCAGCTCTTGCAGCCTCAACCCATAACATTCTGTCGTTCACTCGCTGGTTGATGAGTTCCTCGAGTTCTTGTTCCGTCATTCGATTCAATCGCGCCATTTCCTAATGAAAGAAAATAATTATTCACATGGATTATTATAGATGTAGTGTGTATTTATAGTACATTATAGCTTATTAATAATATGAACTAGGTATTATTATAAAAGCCTTTTCTTCTTATTAGCGTTTTATAATTATATCTTGGGTAGTACCTACCCGTTAATGTTCATACTTAATAGCTTAGTACAGAATCAATTACTACAATCTAAATAATACTTAACCATGGAAAATTATTGCATTTCATACTTCAATATTTTACATATGCTTATCTTACATCGAACATTAAGCAAACCACACTATTAATATTATACAAAACATTATTCGGTTCCATGGTTTGACACAGCAGCGCATCGTTTGATCTATTTTCTAGGACGTTTAGACACAAAGATTTGCTTAACGCTTATCCTAACTGTCTGCCTATATTTTGGCTGTGGGACTGAAGAACTGGATGCCGGGACAGAACGAATAGGAATAGCGGGGATAGGGGTGGTAGTGTTGAGTGGAATTGGTGCCACATCATTCTCATTAAACTCGGGATTTGGATTTTCTAATTCATTAGCCTTTCGTTTCTTTCCTAGTTCGAACTCGTCTTTTGTAATTTCCTGTATTTCTTCCTCGGGTTCACTTTCCTCCTCGGGTTCACTTTCCTCCTCGGGTTCACTTTCCTCCTCGGGTTCACTTTCCGGGTTCTCTATAGTTGGTTCATCCGGAATTTGTGAGTCTTCCCCAAGGATATCATTTTCGTCATCGGACAGGTTAATGACTGGAACGCCATCTGAAGATTCTGATTCGGAGTCGTTGATTGTGATAACAATTTTTGAGCTCGACATCTATCACACAACAACTAACCCATTAGTACTTATATAATATTTACATATAAATTTTAACCAACAGTGATAAGCAATGGTTTTTTTTTTTAAATCAGACCTGGTCAAAGTCCAGACTTACTAATGTATCCTAACGGCTTCTCGGTTAGACACACTAATGCAGACCTGGTTCGCTAAGACCAACGCTCTGATACCACATGTCATAACCCGTCCTTAACCATAAGAACGTGTTAGATAACGTATGATTTCATTGCGAGGTATTGACCTCTATATGCGACATTTTTAAAAAGGAAAACTGCATATATTATACATTACAAACCAAAACATTATTTTTGTTACAAGCTTTAGACAATAAAAAGATGATTATCGTTTAACGATAATCTTCGACTTACAAACTTTACAAATGATAATAACAACACGATTTCTAGCATATTTTACAACACACGTCCTCGGATATGCAGTTTTATTTTTGACACAAATATGAGTACGCATGATCCTGCTTAGATTCAACATAATGCAGCGGAAGCTTTAATTATCACCTGAGAATAAACATGTTTAAAAACGTCAACATAAAGTTGGTGAGATATAGGTTTAGTGCGCAGCAATATATATATATAGACCACAAGATTTCGTATATAAACATTTCAATAAAAATATTCTAAGTGGTTGAGCACTTGGTAACCATACTTAACATTTTCACGTCGCATATTCCCTTTAATATGAAATCTTACTACACCGTACCAAGTGTAGTCACAAAACGAAGTACTGTGCAACCGTTGAATACTGGTCGTCCAGTCCGATTGGGGTTGTCTGGCCCGATAGATCTATCAACAGGATTCGCGTCTACAATACCGCTGTAAATATTAGTTACCAAGCTACAGGGAAGTATGCCAGTGGTACAACTCAACGTAGAATATATTTTTCAGTTACTTGTGTCCATAACGTAAAACATAAAATACATGTATTCTCATCCCGAAATATTTAGAGTTTAAAAGTGGGACTATATACTCACTCTTGTCTTGATGATATATATATTTTGACTCGGTCTTCCGGTTGATATCACGAACCTATCCATATATAATATATCAATATGTTTTCATTTTAAAACAAACGTTATATATATATATACTTGTTATACTTTTAATATTTTGAATATTTCCTTAGTCCGTAGTTATCAGTTCGTTGTTAGTAATTCAATTTTAATGGTTCATTTTTAGATGTTTAATATACCCGCAATGAAATAAATAAAACCCCCAACGAAATAAATAAAACCCCATCGTATATGTATTGGTCGAGATTAATCTTGACCCATGGTACCGGTGTTGTCAAATGACGTGTTGCGTACATAAAGTACCGGTGTTGTCAAATGACGTGTTGCGTACAATCATGGGATCTTATGATTAATCTTCTCGTATTGTTTACGGGTGATCCTGAACCATATAAAATTGAATTATAAGTACATATATATAAAATATCATGTTATCTTAGAAATATGTGATTTATATCATTTTTTTCCAATTGATCCCGTAGTTGAAATGATCTAGGATAACCAATTTTGTTTCGGTCATAGTTTCTTCGTTACAAATCCGTTTTCGTTGATTCAAATTGCCATCTTCTTGGATCGAGTTCTTCTTTAAGACTATGAACTGTAAATACCTTGGTTTGTATTCAAAATCATACGGCATAAGTGAAACATTAGTGAAACATATGAAGTTAAACATTTTTGTTACAACAAAATCATTTAATGACCATTTTTCTAAAAATACTTATACTTTGAAAAACCAAGTTTTACCTTGTTAAATTAGCATATACATAAGTTATATTACAGGTCTTGAAGTATTTTAAAAGTCAAGTTAGAAGGATCTATTTAGTTTGCAAACAAGTTTGAAAACATTCAAACTATGTTCTTGTTGTTAAACTTTTGTACCACAAAATAAGATAGCTATATATATATGAATTGAATAAGATTATGAACATAGATTCTACCTCAAGTTCCTTGGATAAGTTTGCTGTAAAAGAGGAGTAAGAAGCTAGAATCAAAAGGGTGATAGAAGTGGATGAAAGATTGGAAGTAAGTTGGTGTTCTTGGAAGGTTTTCTTGAAGTGTTTTTGTAAGAGTTTTCTTATGGTGTTTTAGTATGGTTTTTGAAGCTAGATCTTTATGGAACTTTGCTGGATTGTTATGGAGTTTAGAGAGTAAGAAAGAGTGTGTGTTTTTGATAAGAAAATGGTAGTAAAAATGGATCAAAATGATGATACATATATACTCCTAAAAATGTGATCTTTAAGGATAACATGACAAAATTTTAGTTTGTATTTTTGTAATTAGTCTTGCAATGATTCAAAAGTAATTACCTTATACATAAGGCATGAATAAGGGCTGGTTAGGTGGTGATTTGATGTGTATATACCAATAGTAAATACGTATAGAAGCTTGGTATGATACGAGTACAAATACTCTAGGTATACGTATAGAAATTTTGTGAAAAATGGAATGAGGATTCAAATATAGCTATCTTTTGTGAATACACTTATATGATTTTATGTATTTAAGTTCTTAAAAGTGATTAAATACATTACTTATACAATATATGTATAAACATTATAGTCTTAAGTATTTAAGTCAAATAACGTTACGTATTGTTATCGTTTTGAAAACTTAAGTTAGTAGTTTCAAAATACACATATAACTTGTTGTTATTAATACAAAATGAGATATTAAAACATTCATTAATCATGTTAAATATGTATATATACATATATATACACAAACGTATAGTTATCATATATTGTATAGTTCGTGATATCATCGGTCAAACTAGACGGTCAAACGTTGTGTAAAACTCTTTTCGGAAATATAAGTCTCGACAATTTGGATTGCTTATCATGTTGGCAAGGTTTAATTTATGTAAATATTAATCTTATAAGTATAGTATGATCGAAAAAATGCGGGTCGTTACATACTGGTATCAAGTCAATCTTAAATGTTTCGCTAACCAGTTTAATTTCTTGATTCCGACATATATTATCTGCTGAAATTAATTTACCATTTGCTAATTCGAGTAAAAATTTACTATCCAAAGGCGTCAATGGACAACTTAATTTAGCACAAAAATCTCTACTCATATAGCTTCTATCTGCACCCGAATCAAATAAAACGTAAGCAGATTTATTGTCAATAAGAAACGTACCCGTAACAATCTAAAAACCTCATTTCTTACCCCAATTACCGACTCCGTCACTTGTGGGAACGTTTTGTTTAATAGTTGTAGCCCGATGTTCTTGTTCTCACTTTGGTGAGAAGCGAACATTACTAATCCGTAAGCATAACATGCTTCTTTATGTTGCATGTTAGCCGCTTTTTCTAAATCACGAAGTCCAATATTCGGATATATTGAGTCAAAATAATTTCTTAACCCATTGCGTAAAATAGCATTTGGGTTCCCCGCAATATATGCGTCAAAGTAAACACATCGTAACTTATGGATTTCCCAATGTGATATCCCCCATCTTTCGAACGAAAGCCTTTTATAAACCAAGGCATTCTTGGAACGTTCTTCGAATGTCTTACAAACTGATCTCGCCTTAAATAGTTGTGCCGAAGAATTCTGACCGACTCTAGACAAGATTTCATCAATCATGTCTCAGGGTAGGTCTCTTAAAATATTGGGTTGTCTATCCATTTTGTGTTTTTATACTGTAAAATAGACAAGAGTTAGATTCATAAAAAAAAATACTTATTAATACAAGCAATTTTTACATATATCATAAAGCATAAGCACACTATATTACTTATATTACACCACACGAATACAACTATCTTATTCCGACTCGCTTGTTTCTTCTTCTTCGGTTTTGGTTCGTTTTGCCAAGTTTCTAGGGATATATGATGTTCCCCTAATACGAGCCGTCGTTATCCACATTGGTTTAGAAAAACCTGGTGGTTTAGAGGTTCCCGGGTCATTGTTACAACATAAGGACTTCGGGGGTTGACGATACATATAAAGTTCATCGGGGTTGGAATTAGATTTCTCTATTTTTATGCCTTTTCCCTTATTATTTCTTTTGCCTTTTTAAATTCAGTTGGGGTAATTTCTATAACATCATCGGAATTCTCGTTGGAATCCGATTTATCAGAGAATTGGTAATCCTCCCAATATTTTGCTTCCTTGGCGGAAACACCATTGACCATAATTAACCTTGGTCGGTTGGTTGAGGATTTTCTTTTACTTAACCGTTTTATTATTTCCCCCACCGGTTCTATTTCTTCATCCGGTTCTGATTCTTCTTCCGGTTCCGATTCTTCTTCCGGTTCCGACTCTTCTTCCAGTTCCTCTTCGGGAACTTGTGAATCAGTCCACGAATCATTCCAATTTACATTTGACTCTTCATTATTATTAGGTGAGTCAATGGGACTTGTTCTAGAGGTAGACATCTATCACATAATATCAAACGCGTTAAGAGATTAATATATCACATAATATTCACATGTTAAAAATATATAGTTTCCAACAAAATTTGTTAAGCAATCATTTTTCAAGTAAACACGGTCGAAGTCCAGACTCACTAATGCATCCTAACAAACTCGATAAGACACACTAATGCAAAATTCTGGTTCTCTAAGACCAACGCTCAGATACCAACTGAAATGTCCCGTTCTTATTGATTAAAAACGTTCCATATTAATTGATTTCGTTGCGAGGTTTTGACCTCTATATGAGATGTTTTTTAAAGACTGCATTCATTTTAAAACAAACCATAACCTTTATTTCATCAATAAAAGTTTAAAAAGCTTTACGTAGATTATCAAATAATGATAATCTAAAATATCCTGTTTACACACGACCATTACATAATGATTTACAATACAAATATGTTACAACAAAATAAGTTTCTTGAATGCAGTTTTTACACAATATCATACAAGCATGGACTCCAAATCTCGTCCTTATTTAAGTATGCGACAGCGGAAGCTCTTAATATTCACCTGAGAATAAACATGCTTTAAACGTCAACAAAAATGTTGGTGAGTTATAGGTTTAACCTATATATATATATATCAAATCGTAACAATAGACCACAAGATTTCATATTTCAATACACATCCCATACATAGAGATAAAAATCATTCATATGGTGAACACCTGGTAACCGACATTAACAAGATGCATATATAAGAATATCCCCATCATTCCGGGACACCCTTCGGATATGATATAAATTTCGAAGTACTAAAGCATCCGGTACTGTGGATGGGGTTTGTTAGGTCCAATAGATCTATCTTTAGGATTCGCGTCAATTAGGGTGTCTATTCCCTAATTCTTAGATTACCAGACTTAATAAAAAGGGGCATATTCGATTTCGATAATTCAACCATAGAATGTAGTTTCACGTACTTGTGTCTATTTTGTAAATCATTTATAAAACCTGCATGTATTCTCATCCCAAAAATATTAGATTTTAAAAGTGGGACTATAACTCACTTTCACAGATTTTTTACTTCGTCGAGAAGTAAGACTTGGCCACTGTTGATTCACGAACCTATAACAATATATACATATATATTAAAGTATGTTCAAAATATATTTACAACACTTTTAATATATTTTGATGTTTTAAGTTTATTAAGTCAGATGTCCTCGTTAGTAACCTACAACTAGTTGTCCACAGTTAGATGTACAGAAATAAATCGATAAATATTATCTTGAATCAATCCACGACCCAGTGTATACGTATCTCAGTATTGATCACAACTCAAACTATATATATTTTGGAATCAACCTCAACTCTGTATAGCTAACTCCAACATTCACATATAGAGTGTCTATGGTTGTTCCGAAATATATATAGATGTGTCGACATGATAGGTCGAAACATTGTATACGTGTCTATTGTATCTCAAGATTACATAATATACAATACAAGCTGATTAAGTTATGGTTGGAATAGATTTGTTACCAATTTTCACGTAGCTAAAATGAGAAAAATTATCCAATCTTGTTTTACCCATAACTTCTTCATTTTAAATCCGTTTTGAGTGAATCAAATTGCTATGGTTTCATATTGAACTCTATTTTATGAATCAAAACAGAAAAAGTATAGGTTTATAGTCGGAAAAATAAGTTACAAGTCGTTTTTGTAAAGGTAGTCATTTCAGTCGAAAGAACGACGTTTAGATGACCATTTTAGAAAAAATACTTCCACTTTGAGTTTAACCATAATTTTTGGATATAGTTTCATGTTCATAATAAAAATCATTTTCTCAGAATAACAACTTTTAAATCAAAGTTTATCATAGTTTTTAATTAACTAACCCAAAACAGCCTGCGGTGTTACTACGACGGCGTAAATCCGGTTTTACGGTGTTTTTCGTGTTTCCAGGTTTTAAATCATTAAGTTAGCATATCATATAGATATAGAACATGTGTTTAGTTAATTTTAAAAGTCAAGTTAGAAGGATTAACTTTTGTTTGCGAACAAGTTTAGAATTAACTAAACTATGTTCTAGTGATTACGAGTTTAAACCTTCGAATAAGATAGTTGTATATATATGAATCGAATGATGTTATGAACATCATTACTACCTCAAGTTTAGTAGGTAAACCTACTGGAAGTGACAAGAAATGATCTAGCTTCAAAGGATCTTGGATGGCTTGAAAGTTCTTGAAGTAGGATCATGACACAAAAACAAGTTCAAGTAAGATTTTTACTCGAATTAAGATAGTTTATAGTTATAGAAATTGAATCAAAGTTTGAATATGAATATTACCTTGAATAAGAAAGATAACCTACTGTATATAACAAAGGTTTCTTGATCTTAGATGATTACTTGGAATGGATTAGAAAGCTTGGAAGTAAATTAGTAAACTTGAAGGGATTTTTGAAGTGTTCTTGAAGTGTTCTTCCTATGATGATTATAGCTTGATTCTTGAAGTGATTTTTGATGAAGATGATGATTAACTACTGGAAAAATACGTTCATAATAGTGTGTGTGTGTGTGTGTTGAGAGAGAATTAGAAAGAGAATTGGAAGTGAAATGGAGTGAATGATGAGTGGTAATTGGTGAGTGGGGTTAAAAGGAGTTCTAGTTAGTTGACTAGCTCATGGTAGAAGTTAAAATTGATTAGTCATACATGACATAATCAAGAGTGGAATCCCATGCTAGTTTCTATTGGTATATACCCATAGTAAGTACGTTTTGAAGCTGTGTATAATACGGGTAAGAATACGACTAGAATTCTTGATGAAAGAAAAGAATGGGAAAGTAACTGTAACCATTTTCGTTAAGTATGAGTGTTTTGATATATGTCTTGAAGTCTTCCAAAAGTATTTTAATACATCTAAATACACTACATGTATATACATTTTAACTGAGTCGTTAAGTCATCGTTAGTCGTTACATGTAAGTGTTGTTTTGAAACCTTTAAGTTAACGATCTCAATTAATGTTGTTAACCCATTGTTTATTATATCTAATGAGATGTTAAATTATTATATTATCATGATATTATGATATATTAATATATCTTAATATGATATATATACATTTAAATGTCGTTACAACGATAATCGTTACATATATGTCTCGTTTCGAAATCCTTAAGTTAGTAGTCTTGTTTATATGTATATAACTCATTGTTAATATACTTATGGAGATACTTACTTATCATAATCTCATGTTAACCATATGTATATCCATATATATATCGTCATGTCGTTTTTACAAGTTTTAACGTTCGTGAATCGCCGGTCAACTTGGGTGGTCAATTGTCTATATGAAACATATTTCAATTAATCAAGTCTTAACAAGTTTGATTGGTTAACATGTTGGAAACATTTAATCATGTAAATATCAATCTCAATTAATATATATAAACATGGAAAAGTTCGGGTCACTACAATATCCATCCTATCTCTCTATCTGTCACGTATAATATATATATATATATATATATATATATATATATATATATATATATATATATATATATATATATATATATTATAATTTTAATTTTAATTTTAATTTTAAATTCTAATAATAAGGGTATATTAGCGAATGTTGTAAGGGTGTAAGTCGAAATTCTGTCCGTGTAACGCTACGCTATTTTTAATCATTGTAAGTTATGTTCAACCTTTCTAATTTAATGTCTCGTAGCTAAGTTATTATTATGCTTATTTAATGCCGAAGTAATCGTGATGTTGGGCTAAATATTAAAATTGGGTAATTGGACTTTGTACCATAATTGGGGTTTGGATAAAAGAACGATACTTGTAGAAATTAGACTATAGGCTATTAATGGGTTTTATATTAAATAAACGATACCTCGTTAATTTAATATATAGACTTATAATTTGATGTATTTATATATAACCACATACGCTTGACTGGGTACGGTGGGCGGGATATCTATAAATACCAATAATTGTTCATTTTACCGGACACGGAACTGGATTAATAGTTAATAGACTTGTTGAAACAGGGGTTGATTACATTCAAGGGTAATTGGTGTAATTGTTAACAAAGTAGGAAAACCTTGGTTTACACGTAGTCGATAACCTGGTGTATTCATTAAACAAAGTATTAAGACCTTGTTACAATCCGAATCCCCAATTAGTTGGAATATTTGACTTCCGGAATAAGAATAATTTGACGAAGACTTTTGCACTTTATGATTATGATTGATGGACTATTATGGACAAATCCGTATGGACATATCGAATAATCCAGGACAAAGGACAATTAACCCATGGTAATAAAACTAAAATCAACACGTCAAACATCATGATTATGGAAGTTTAAATAAGCATAATTTATATATTTCATATTTAATTGCACTTTTAATTATCGCACTTTTATTTATTGTCATTTTATTTAATTGTATTTTTAATTATCGTACTCTTTAATTATCGCAATTTTATTTTATCGCACTTTTATTTATCGCAATTTCATTATCGTTATTTACTTTACGCTTTAAATTAAGTTATATTTATTTTTAATATTTTACATTAGGTTTTAACTGCGACTAAAGTTTTAAAATCGACAAACCGGTCATTAAACGGTAAAAACCCCCCCTTTTATAATAATAATAATATTACTTATATATATTTTTATATTTTTACAAATATAGTTTTTAAAAATATAGCGTTAAGCTTGTTTAAAAGATCCCTGTGGAACGAACCAGCCTTACTAAAAACTACACTACTCTACGATTAGGTACACTGCCTATAAGTGTTGTAGCAAGGTTTAGGTATATCCACTCTATAAATAAATAAATCACTTGTGTAAAATTGTATCGTATTTAATAGTATTTCCTTGTAAAAATATAACTATTTTATACACCACCTCGCACACATCAACCCACTAATTGACGTGAATCCTAAAGATAGATCTATCGGGCCCAACAAGCCCCATTCTGGAATTTGGAATGCTTTAGTACTTCGAGTTTATCATGTCCGATGGGTGTCCCAGAATGATGGGATATTCTATATGCATCTTGTTAATGTCGGTTACCAGGTGTTCACCATATAAATGATTTTTTTATACAGCTTGTATATTATTGAAAGATGAAATCTTGTGGTCTATTATTATTACGATTTGATATATATAGTTTAAACCTATAACTCACCAACATTTTTGTTGACGTTTAAAGCATGTTTATTCTCAGGTGATTGTTAAGAGCTTCCGTTGTTGCATGTTAAAATATGGACAAGATTTGGTGTCAGCATGTTTGTATAATATTGTTTAAAACTGCATTCGAGAATTACTTTAGTGTAACATATTAATATTGTTAACCAATATGTATTGGTAGTGTGTAAGTGTGATATTTTTAGATTATCATTTATGGATAATCTAGGTGGTGTCCTTTTAACCTTGTCGATAAAATAAAGGTTATGGTTTGTTTTAAAAACGAATGCAGTCTTTGAAAAACGTCTCATATAGAGGTCAAAACCTCGCAACGAAATCAATTAATATAGAACGTTTATAATCAATATGAACGGGACATTTCAACAATCATAATCAAATACTGTTGGATTGAGAAGTGTAACAGATTTAGATTCTGAATTCATATATACAATATTACTGATTTCTATATGTATCTGTATATATACATTAGTATGTATATCTGTAATTATATATCTGTATGTATATTATCTGTATAATATAATTAAATTAATAACTATAATATTAATACTCTTAATATTATAAATAATAATAATAATAACCATTTATAAAAAATAATAATATTATTGATACTAATAATATCTATAAGATTTATAACAATAATATTAATAATATTAATATTAATTATAATATTACTAATAATATTAATGATGATAATGATATTAATAATAATAATATTAGTAATAATAATATTATAACAATTTATATTTATTACACCTCCCATCCATATATTATATATTGAGATTAATAATTGTTAATAATACTGATTTTTTTATTAAGGAAATTAGTCACAGTATTATTAGTATAATAATTATATTTTTAACTTGTAATTAAATTTAATATATTAATGTTATAATTCATTACTTATGTAATGTTTACTAATTATATCATACATAATTGAATATTTATGCACTATTACAATATACATTTAATAATAACTTTACATAGAATTCTTATCTATTTATATATAGATTCATTTTATATTATAACAATATTATTTTGTATTTTCATTTTACATAAATAATTTCGATGTTTAGTTTATATTTTATTATTTTATATTATCATATATCCTTACATTTATATATGTATATATATACATATTCATTTACAAACAATTGTTCGTGAATCGTCGGTAAGAGTCTGGGTTAAATGAATCCACGTAACAATAAAAAAATTGTGACTCAACATTACAGACTTTGGTTATCGTGTCGAAACCATATAAGGATTAAGTTTAAATTTGGTCAAAAATTTCCGGGCCGTCACAGATTCCCCTTAAGACTGAGCTGAGATCCCTATCGACATCTCTGATAATATCTTCAAACAAACCCACTTTCTCTTAATCATAAACTGTAGAATCTTCCCCCTCACTGTTAGCTGTATCATATTAAACACTGTAGCACTAACGTCTTCATCATGACTTGCTTTTTGTAAAGGCAAAATATGTAGAGGAGTCCGATCTACAATTAATAACTCAAATAAGTCTTTATTGCCATCAAACTCACCAAAGAAAGTGAAATTGGTATCTCATGATCGCGAAATATCAACCTCAGTTCCTTCCACAAAGTAGAACTGGAACAAACGTATTCCCTCCATGAAGCGGAATATCGAAAAGTGCGGAATAATAAACGTTGTTGGCCCATAAATAGTCGTATGCTCCCGACTACCCCACAATAATATCTCAAAAATAAATATTTCCGTACTCACTTACTAAATAAGTCTAATGGATTAAGGAAGTTGTCCACTAAACTTTGTATCTCAATAAGTGAGTAATATGAAAGAAAGATTTAGGAAAAGTTTGACGTGAAAACAAAATGAATAATTAACATTAAGGACCTTGGGTGACAAATTTACGAAAGTTGAGGACTAGTGTGTAAAACTTTGAAAGTTCAGGGACCAAAGTCATAAATTTTTTAAAGTTAAGGGCTGAAAATGAAATTTTCAAAAAGTTCAGGGACTAAAACTGAAAATTCTGAAAAACTGTTAAACTTTTTTCACTGGTGGTCCCTGGTATTAACGGCTGTTAAAATATTTAACTGATAAGGACTAACAGCGTTAAAAATGATTGGGTGTGAAACCGGGTCGATTTTCGGGTCGGATCTTGGTACACGGATCCGGGTTGGACATGGTTAGGATCTCAGTTGGGTCAGATTTGATCCGTATTACAATATTTAAGGTGTTGAAATTTAACAAAAAGATTACACCTTAATGTCTTGCAAGTGGGGAACAAGGAGACAACATGGTACACCATGTGGGGTCCATAGCAATCATACAGCATCTACTATCCGTCTTTTTTTTTCTTTTTTTTTTTGCTGTATCTTCTTCCTTTGAACCCTAAATCGTACAAAATTCTAATTTCTTCAATTCTTCACCAAAATTCGTGAAAATTTGCAGGAAGCACCATTTGAACCCGGTAAACATTAAACCATTATCAGATTTTCCAAAAACATAACGAATATAGCACAATGATTCGATTTTTTGCACAAAAATTTCGGACCAAAAAATTCATAGAAACAAGATAAAAACGTGGAATTAGGATCTGATTTTTCGAAAATAAGATCACTAAATTATTTCCTAGCATTCCACGATTTTTAGATTTCCTTAATTCGTTCTAAATCTCCAAAACCCAAAAAGTCAACGAGAGTCAAAACCGAGATCTAAAACACAAATTCAGCAATTACCTTCAATTGAATCGACGCTTGATGATCTCCAGCTCTGATACCAATTTGTAGGTCCGATTATTCAGTAATACGGATCTTTAGATCATAAACAAGCATCGATTACAATATAAAAGTTAAACATTATGAACACGAATGGACACGATGAATCTAAGATAAATCAATATAATATAATATATGTCGAAATTACATGATTGATTTAAACAGGGAAACATGGGTGGCCAGGGGAGATCGAGCATGATCTCCCCTATGCACAGGATCGCCAAAAAGGCTCTCCCAATTTAGGGTTTAGATTGTTCTCTCTTGACCCTAATGAACAGATAAACTGGTATTTATAGGCAAACTAGACAAACCCTAATGGGCCTCACTCATACGAATGGGCCGCTATACATTATGGTCCAACAGTTACATATGCTTGTGTAACTGACAGTTTCATATCAACTAGGTGTACAATGTAATAATAAACGTTATTCGCCCAGACCATACAAATATGCATCAACAAAAGTAAAACATGTACCACTTGATTTGTAGGTTATACTTCAATTTTATATCCAAGGTGATAATTGCACCAATTAAATCTAAACTGGACAAAGCGGTCAAATGGTCCGAATTGATACACTTAAACGGTGATCATGTCTGTCTAAAAATGTTATTTTAACAAACTTTAGAAACAATAAGGAACATACCTTGATTCAATTAAACCATAGCAGTTGAGTAGCACGCCACAATTAACATCGATATTGGGTCAAGGGTTTTGACCTACAAAGATAATATAATTATAATTATAATTCAAAATTAAAGTGAAGATATTTGTTAAATGAGCCCGTATTACCACTTGCTATATATAATATATGTAAACTTGTTTAAATGTGCCCGCATTAGTAACAATCATCAACATATATCACGGTAAATGATAAATGGAATCAAATGAAATTTATGTCTTTAGTAAATTCTTTAGCAACTTTTCTAGCTACCACAAATCCACCTTTGCAGCAACATATCCAAGCAAGTCTTCAAGCCCACGATCACATATTCAAGCCCACGATCACATAGTTAAGAAATTCACATGTAGTTTCATATGCATTTTTAAAACCGAATGATTTTCATGATCAGTTGATGGCTACAAAACTTATTGTAGTGGTCCCATACTCCCGTTTGAAGTGCGAAGCTACTGATCACTCGGTCAACTCTAAACAGGTCCACACCTAGATGAAGCAACATGTCAGCAATCTTTTAAGACTAAACCCAAATGAATCTTTTCAATTATGCTTAACTACCCCAAAACTAACTAAAAAGGCAATACCCATTTTCAAGAATAACAAAATTCAAAGGCAAAACATAACAGTTGATAAGGCCAATCGCAAAGATTTAACAACATATATACTCATAACTAATGTTATGTTCAGTACTAAACATAAGTAAAGCACCTTCAAATATTAGTTATTACGGAGTATAAAATAAAGATTTTAGTATATAGTATATGTGCTAAAGCATTAGCAATTTTTTTTTTTGGGTAAAGGGTTTTACCCGGTAAATATTATTAAAAATAATAATAAAAGATACATATAAGGACAACGACCTCAAGCGCACCTTACGGCCTCACAAACAACCAAAAAACCAAGCTAAAACCTACTTACAAAAGGAACTAGCAGAACCAAAACACCTACCACCCACCAAACCCAAAACCACAACCTATAACTATCCCGATTTCATGCCAAACATAGTTATTTCTTTAGACACTTTTGCTGCCATAAACTCGGATGTCTCTTCTTTATCAGATTCAACATCGCTCTCTTCATCAATAAGATTATATGCTTCTTTATTCAGGGCTTCGAACGAGTTACGAATTTTCACTTGTGGACCCTTACTGGTCCCAACTTCCGAATTTCTCTTGTCATTAGTAGCAACCTTCGGCAAGACATTAGTAGAATCAATATTTTTCTTCAGTCTATAAACCAATTTCTGCTTTGGCTTGCCTACACCAAAACTAACCCTCTGTTTGTTATTATCCTTGGACACCTCTTTAGCCACTTTCTTGCCAACTCTTTCAAACCCATCTTCATCTGTAGACTGATTACCCTCGGTAATTGTCACCTTTTTAGGACACTCATAATCCTTGTGCCCAAATATTGCACAACATTTACACCATGGGGGTTTCCATTCATATTCAATCTTTAAAGTACAAACGGTTTTACTCTTCCCGTCAACACTCGGAATCGCCAGTTTAATATTATCCTTAAGCTCCTTATCCGACGATACTTCAATTAATGCTCGAGCAAAGCTAGGCCTACCCCACGACTCAAGACACATTGTGCTCGTGTATGAGTCCAGTCTCATCGGAGAACCAATATTCGATGCTATGACACTCAACCCGGTTTTCGTAAAGCCTGCAAGAGGAATATCATGAATTTTCACCCAAACCGGGACACGCGTTAAATCCTCCTTTGTTAATGGAACATCAGGAGACCATGCATTCAGAATAATAGGGATTGAACGAATAATCCATGGGCCTGATTCTAGCACTCCTTGTAATCCAGTTTCCGTAGCAAACTTAAAGAAGAAAAAACCCTTAGAATTCATCATTATTTTTTCCAGACCAAATTTCTTCCATACATTCTTTACATAATTTTTAGCAACCGGATATGCTACTCGTTTACCAAGAAAATACCCATAAAGAGTATTATTATACCTTTCATTCACTTCTAGAACAGACTCTAACGGCAACTCAACATCAATACCATCATCTAAAGCAACCGAGGGCCTTATAAACCTAAAATTTATAGTCTTCTTGTTTTCATTACCATTGACGGCACCCAAATAAGAAGATGTAAAATTGACCTTTTCAACCGTAATAGGAGGCTCTACAGGCCCATGTAAACCATCACGCGGATACTCGGACAACCACCATCAAGATAATCATCACATGAGACACTAGTCGTATTTATCTTGTCATGTTTGTTGTTATTGTTCATACCTGTACTAGCAAGATCTTTGGGTGTGTCTACTTTTTCCTTTAAGGAGCTATGCAATGGTGGAAATTCATTACGTACACCATCAGTAGCATCATGCTCATGAAAATCTTTTTCTAACATATAAGAATAATTATCACTAAGTACCTTATACAAATTGTCACCATTATGTTGACTATCATTCAACAAGATTGGCAAGCCAGAAAGCGGATCCAGTTGTTGTTCTTTCAGATGTTGCTCAGCGTCCGATTCCTGATTCATCGATCGATTCGAATCATCACTCTCTTGTGCCGACTCATTCCCTTCGATAGTTCTGCTTCGTAAAACCCTAGTCGCCGTCTTGGTACCCGGTTTTCTTTCCCCTCCAGAATAAAGCATTAGCAAATAGGAACCAAAGCTTGTATTGTTTCTAAAGAATGCTTCACCCTTGTAGGAAAAAAAAGAAAAAAAAGAAATTCACTTGTTGTTCCGGATTAATATGCTACTACTTCATCAACCACTTTCAACTTCTTGTTCATTACATTTAACTGAACCTCTTCTCATACAAAGAGACATAAAAAAATCTGTATTTATAACGAAGTGATTCATACAAAATATTATATCATAGAATGCATTTACTAATATTAAAGCAAGCGTGTAGGTTATTAAAATTATGATTATAGTACACAGTTATAGTACAATCGGTCATTTAGACCTAAACATGCCAAACAGGAACTGAAGAAAACTATAGCTATAATAAAGTGGTCATTTATAACCAAAAACAAAAACACAATGGACTTATATAGCTGCTATTAACCAACACCCATACGAACGCTGCTCGGAAAATCAACAAATGTTAGATTTAAGTACAGCTGGTGCCAACACGATGGGAACTTCTTTGACCTGTTCTAGCTACTCGAACTTTTTAACTTGGATTGGGCAGATTGGCTAACTTATAATAAACACGATAAATAAATCATTGCCAAGCTATGGTTAATTCTCTCAGCAGACGGCATGTTATATGCATATACTGAAAAACATATACTGAAAAAAACATATAATCATTAAAATACAAGTGTTGCATCTTTACAATGACACTTTTAACTCTCCTAAATCATCTTACTCATAATAAATAGACTAAATTATACCTAACATGCTAATTATCAATACACAACTGTAAAGTTTTTTTGACAACAATCTTCTCAGGTAACAACCCAACAAATTTGACCATTTACGACCTGTGTGTTAGAGTACAGCAATCAAGATGGTCAAATTACCTTATTTGGTAATTTGACTTTAGGGATCAGAAAGTTGAATTCATTATTTCCCTTTTGGAGGCATGTCACAAGGTCAACTAGGGTCCAACATAACGGTTCAAAGGTGTACCACAACTGCAGGTTACCCTAAATGTATATGGGGGTTCCAAAAGTGTTATTGGAGCCATCCCATTTAGAGAAGTAGTTGTTAGGCCTTGTAGTGTATAAAACACTTGTAAATCTGTAAACAAAGAATAACAATTCTGCTTGTATTCATAAAAATCAATATACAAACAATCATTATTCTTGTTTATCATTTTAAAACATGGTATCAGAGCTAACGGTATCAATTCGGTGGTCAAGATACTCGTTTTTATGTCTCATTCATCTACCAAAAACATAACTACCATGTCTAAGATTGACGGTAGCCTATAAAACCAAGCTGCCATGTCAATCTTAGACGGCAGTCTAACATACAATGAACGAATTTACCTGGACGTGCTCTGTCAACCTTCAACCATTAGCAGAACAGAAACCGCCTTCATAAACCATCATAGACCACCACAACAGCTAAGCTGTGTTTATTGTGGTGTGCTACATCATACAATCATCCAGTGTTTTAAGTTAATTGGTTACCCCAAATGGTGGAGAAATCAGAAACGGGGCAAAGTGGTAACGACGGCAATAGAAGCAGTCGGCGGCCACCATCAGGTTACCGACAACGGCGGCAAATCAAAACCCAACAATAGGTCAACTCAGAAAGTAACAAGAGGTATCTCAAACCTTAATTTACCTCAAATATCGACCAAATGGGTGAAGGTTAATCCTTCAAACCCCAAATTACAACAACCGATTAAAACAATTAGGGTGAACCCTAATTTCAAAATTATTTCGGATCACAATTACAGATAGGTGAAAGTGATAAGAAAAAGACCCTCAAACACTAAATTACAACAATCAATTGCTGTAAAAAGGGAAAACCTCAATCACCACCAATCGATTCAAAGAAGAGACCAAAATCGATTTGCTTACCTTCAAATAATCGATGAAGAAGAGGGATTCAAACCCACTCATCAATCGAAAATCAATCTGAATCATAAGAGTTCATCTTCTGGTAATAGAGATGAATTAGAGAGAGAGAGAGAGAGAGAGAGATAGAGAGAGAGAGAATAGACTTGGGAATCACAAACGCGTGTAAGGTAGTTGGGAAGACAAGTCTGGGGAATCCCAGGTTGGGAAGAGTCCAAGTCACGTGTGTTCTGACCCCTTGGGAACCAACAAGGTCACGGGCAATATTAAAAAGGGTTGTGTTGGGCTAAATAAAGGTATTGGGCCAAATCAAAAAGGGAAAGCCCAAAATCCAACTTGCTTTATTAAAAGGGCCAATTTAAATTACTTTAATAAGACCCAACAAGATTAGGCCCAAAATCCAACTTGTTTTATTAAAAGGGCCAACTTAAATTATTTTGACGAGACCCAACAAGATCAGGCCCAAAAGTTTAACGTTTTTGAGAAACAAAATTTTAAAAACATAAATTTAACTGATAAATTGTGTTCTATCGGAAAAGCCAATATTATTTCAAATAACGTTAAGAATAACAAATGGATTTTTGATTGTGGTGCTACTCACACCATGAGTTTTGAAAAATCGGATTTATATGCTCAATCAAAACCTCGGGTTAGTAAAATTCAAACAGCGAATGGCGGTGTTGTACAAGTTGAAGGGGGTGGAAAAATTGAAATTACTCCGACTATGAACTTATCTAATTGTTTATATATCTCAACCTTGTCACATAAACTTTTATCTGTTAGTCACGTTACAAAAGAATTAAATTGTTCCGTTTTACTACATCCCACCTTCTGTATCCTTCAAGATATCCGAACTGGGGTAATTATTGGGCATGGCACTGAACGGAGTGGGCTGTACTATGTGAATGAAGTAACCCAACGAGGTACCGTGATGCTCGCTCACGGAATGCCTACGAGGGAAGCTTAATTCTGGCATAGGAGGTTGGGTCACCCATCTGTCAGATACCTATGTGCGTTATTTCCAAGTCTGTTTCCATTAAAAGTTACTTTAAATTGTGAAACTTGTATTTTGGCTAAAAGCCACCGAAGTACTTTTAAACCAAGTAATATGAGAAAAGATGTTCCTTTTGCCTTAATCCATTCGGATGTTTGGGGTCCTGCACTGGTCATCGGGGGGAAGAACTTCCGGTATTTTATCCTAGTTATTGATGACTATTCACGCATGACCTGGATTTACTTTTTAACTCACAAGTCTGAAGTATTTGAAAAATCTCACTTTTATAAAATGATACAAACCCAATTTAACAAAAATATTCAAATTTTGAGATCCGATAATGGGGGTGAGTTTATTAATACTTCAATGAAACATTTTTGCGAAGAAAACAAGATTATTCACCAAACATCTTGCGCTCATACTCCCGAACAAAATGGAGTAGCCGAACGGAAAAATCGACTACTTTTAGAAATGACAAGGTCGTTATTAATTGAATCTAAAGTTCCAAAGAGTTTTTGGCCCGAAGCCCTTGCTTCCGCGACCTATCTTATCAACCGTTTACCTACCAAAGTTTTGGGCACAAAAACTCCTAAAGATACTCTTTCTCAATTCCATACTCTTCCGACCTCTTTTAGCATTGAACCTCGAATATTTGGGTGCTCGGTCTTCGTCCATATTCTAAAACATGAGCGTACTAAACTAGATCCATGTGCGAAAAATGTGTCATGGTTGGCTATGGAATGTGACAACCCGAAAATTTCTGACCACATTTAAACTTAATCTTTATATGTTTCCGACACGATAAGCAAAGTCCGTAATATTGAGTCTCAAAAGTTTTGAATTATATTCTTGTAATCAATTACCCTTGCGACTGCTCTTGACGATTCATGAACAATTATATGTAAATAGATATGTATATAAATATATATATATATATATATATATATATATATATATATATATATATATATATATATATATATATATACTAATTGAAAATATTAACAAAGTATTAGATGTATAATACTTTACATGAACGTATTTGCTCGATATATTTATTAACGGAATTAAAAGATAATATCAAATGATTGAATTATCAGATACATTGAAATATGATTATGGGTCTCTATTGGGAGGTCCACATTGATTTGAGAAATAGTTTATTTTTAACGGTATTCAGAATAAATGGTAAAGTGATTTACAAGTAAGAACAAATGTGTCAACTAATGAAGGTTAGGCAAAAGTTAGTGGAGAATTGAATATTCATAATATTCAATCGATTTAGTTTCAAACGTGCGGAAACATTTTTCGATTCAATAGAATTTGATTATTAAAATGTTTTGATAACATAATGTGAATATATACAATAGGTTGGAATGTTGGTTATTAAATATATAAATAAACTCGCAACATGTATTTAAAACATGTTTATGAATATTGAATATATATATATATATATATATATATATATATATATATATATATATATATATATATATATATATATATATATATATATGATTTCGAATTAGTTAAGTAAATGATAGTAACACTTGTTTAATGATTCGATTTATAATTAGATATATTAATTAGAACGTTTGAGAAATTAAAATAAGCTTTGGCGCATAAATGAATTATATCAAATTAAGTTCTAGAGCATAAACATTAGATGATATAATAATATATATTATTTAAATGATTTTAAATTATATATATTAAACTTTGAAATATAATTAATTTTTGAAAAACTAAATATTATATTAGTTAATAAATATTTCTAATATATATAAATCTATATCTCTAAATGAAAATTTATAATATTAACTTAGTCATAAAACGTTTTGATTTAAAATAATTTTTATTAATACTTTGATATATAACGAGATGATGATTTATAGAAGCAAATGACCAAAACACTTAAATGATTTAGTT
Source organism: Rutidosis leptorrhynchoides (assembly GCF_046630445.1). Classification (NCBI taxonomy): domain Eukaryota; kingdom Viridiplantae; phylum Streptophyta; class Magnoliopsida; order Asterales; family Asteraceae; genus Rutidosis; species Rutidosis leptorrhynchoides. The sequence continues at coordinate 324,465,948 of NC_092335.1, read as the reverse complement.
ACACTTCGAGTGATATAGTTATTGGTGAATTAAGTCTAAATATTAATAAAGGTACAAGTCGCAAAAGGTGAAGTACTAGTTTTCTAAGCATACGAAAATACGATCGAGAAACCGAAACCGAGACGTAAGTCAAGTGTCAACGTACAAGTTATCGGAATTAATTTTACAAGTTAACTATGCACGAGAATAAAATATAATATTTAATTAATTAAAAAGATTAAATATATTATATAATTAAAACGTGTGTCGACAGAGTAAAACAACGAAGTTAGCTGGAAAATCATCCCATGCGATCGCATGGGATATGGCTAGGAAAGCCATGCGATCGTATGGCACCTCTGGACAGGCCACTTCTATAAATTTCGTCGAATTCATTTTGGAAACACACACCATTCATCTATCTCCCTCGATTACTTCATATGTATATATATTTATTATTATTATTATTATTATTAATTATTATTATTATTATTATTATTATTATTATTATTATTATTATTATTATTATTATTATTATTATTATTATTATTATTATTATTATTATTATGATTAATATTATTATTAATCTTATTATTATTTATAGTATTAGTATTATTATCTTTATTACATAAAATACTACGACGAGGTCATGAGCGAGTTATTTCAAAACAGGTTTTATGAGCGGAATAAAGCTAAGGAAAATATGGGTTATAGCTATGGAGGTTATGGGTATGATTCGGGGGTATGCTCGTGAGGTCAAACTAGTGTTTATCATCTCCGTTGCGTCTACGTACTTTCCTGCAATATTGAATCACAATATTAATACGTGAGCATTCATAACTTATCTTTTATATATTAATAGTGTATCCTTGACTAGTGCTCGAGTATATATGTTTATGCATGCTTGTATGCTTAATTTCGTCGTTAAATAGTTTATGATAAATCATGAATTTAATACGTATGCTACTGAGATAAGGTATATGATATGCATGTCGTTGTAAAGCTGGCGAAAAATTAATAACTTTTTATTTATAAAGCGTATGATTTCGACGAACGGATTAAAGGATATAGTTAACTGAACTATCATTAATTTTAGTATTATTATTAAAATGATTATTATTATTATCGTCGTTATTATCGCCGTTATGATTATCTAATAATAATAATAATAATAATAATAATAATAATAATAATAATAATAATAATAATAATAATAATAATAATAATAATAATAATAATAATAATAATAATAATAATAATAATAGTAATAATAATAATAATAATAATAATAATAATAATTATTATTATTATTATTATTATTATTATTATCATTATCATTATTAATCTAAGTATTATCATTAAAAATTGTTATTGTTATTATTATTAAGATCGTTATTATTATTAAGGTTATTATTAATATTATCGTTATTATTATTATTATTATTATTATTATTATTATTATTATTATTATTATTATTATTATAATTATTATTATTATTAGTATTATCATTAATATTATTATAATATTTATTATTATTAGTATCATTATCATTAAAACTAATATTAGTATTATCTAATTATTTTGATTATTATTAATATCATTATTATGAATGCGATATAAAAAAGGACTAAAAGCTATTAAACAAGTCGATTAGGAAATAATGAGTATAAGTATCATGATTCAGTTAAAATATTGTTAAGATTATAATTTAGATAAAAAATATCGTTTTCATTATTTTATTATTATTAGTAATATTATTATTATGACATTAGTATTACTACAAAGATTATTATTTATTATCAAAATTATTATTATCATTAGTAAATATAAATATTGTTATTATTATTATTATTATTATTATTATTATTATTATTATTATTATTATTATTATCATTAAAATAATTAATATTATTATTACAAAATAATATAACTTTTGATTCATTATTATTGTCGATATTGTATTATTTAGACAAATAAATATTTGATACAAAAATATACTTATTACATATAATACAATTATATTAATAATACAAATCATTATATTTTTATCATTAAAATGATATTATGAAAACGTTATACAAATTATAATACTTAATATATAAAATATATTTTTATCATATATTAACATAAATTTTTATCGTTAATACATTATAATAAATGATGAAATAATTTAAGAATAATTACATATAAATAATAAATTACTTAAAATATGTAGAATAAATATAAGTTATTTAATTATTAAAATAACATATAATTCAGTAAAATAACATATAGATTTCAAATAAATATATATAAACTAGTTACATTGATTTATCTAAAAATTTCCGATTATAACAATTTAGTCAGTTATGCGACAAGTTGAGTTTTGTAATTAATCGATTCATTCAACTATCAAGACTTATACTCTGGTAATAAAACTATATAATAAACATGTATAGATTTTGAAAGTCATTTTTGGATTAGATGACTTTTGTTGACTTTTACATGATAATCTCGAGCATTAGGATTGTGATACACTGCGGCTTGACCTAAATTGTTGAACAGATATTAACCAAGATATAAATATATATACTTAATATAGGTTCGTGAATCCGTTCGTGAATCCGAGGCCAAAACTACACTTGTTCAATGACGTCATATGTATTTTACTATGAAATACAGTATTGTGAGTTTCATTTGCTCCCTTTTTAAATGCTTTCGCAATATATATTTTTGGGACTGAGAATACATGCGCTATTTTATAAATGTTTGATGAAATAGACACAAGTAATCGAAACTACATTCTATGGTTGGATTATCGTAATCGAATATGCCCCTTTTTAGCTTGGTAGCCTAAGAATTAGGAAAATGGCCCCTAATTGACGCGAATCCTAAAGATAGATCTATGGACCTTGACTAGTCCCATTCGGATTACGAATGCTTTAGTACTTCGATTATCATATCCGATGAGAGTCCCAGAATGATGGGGATATTCTATATGCATCCTGTTAGTTCGGTTATCAAGCGTTCACCATATGAATGATTTTTAATTCGCAGGTTATGCGTGTTATTTTGTACTCGGGTTACGTGTTAAATTAAATTTCTGAAATCTTGTGGTCTATTAAAATGTTGGAAATGAATGATTACGATAAACTAATGAACTCACTAACCTTTTGGTTGACACTTTTAAGCATGTTTATTCTCAGGTTTGAAAGAAATCTTCCGCTGTGCATTTGCTCATTTTAAAGATATTACTTGAAGTCATTCATGGCATATTTCAAACGACGTTGCATTCAAGTTGTTGAGTTTAATAAAGATTATTATTAAGTAAATGATAGATTAGGTCATTTATAGTTTGGATATTATGAAATGGTATGCATGCCTGTCAACTTTCGATGAAATGAAAGTTTGTCTTTTAAAACGAATGCAATGTTTGTAAAATGTAACATATAGAGGTCAAATACCTCGTAATGAAATCAATTATTATGTAACATTTATAATCGATATGAACGGGGCATTTCATGGAATAAACCAAAAAGGATATCGGTGTTATAGTCCAAAAAGACGTCATGTTTTTACTACAATGAATTGCGACTTTGTTGAAACTGAATATTATTATGATACCCAACTCATGAGTGAGGGGGAGAACGAGGGTAATGACACTCTTGGTTGGATGACATGGGTACCACCTCAAACACAAGAACCCGAACCAATACCAAACCCTGAACCAGTATGTGACAACCCGGAAATTTCCGATCAAAGTTAAACTTAATCTTTAAATGATTTAATATTTTCGACACGATAAGCAAAGTCTGTAATGTTGAAATCTCAATAACTTTGAACTGTGTTCATGTATTCATTTACCCTTCGACTGCTCTCGATGATTCACGAACAATTATGTGTAAATAGATATGTATAAATATATACATATGTGTGTTTATTAAATTGAGAAATATTAATAAACCATTTAACGATTTGGTTGATATGAAAATAAGTTATGAAATGACTTGAGAACGTTAACAAATTATTTAATGAATAATACTTTACATAAACGTATTAGTTTCAATATATGTTTATCGACGAAAATTATAAGATAATATCAAATGATTGAATTATTAGATACATTACGATGTGATTATGAGTCTCTGTTGAGAGGTCCACTCTGATTTAGAAAACCTTTCCTTTTTAACGGTATTCGGAATAATTGGTAAAGTGAATTACAAGTAAAAACAAAAGTGTAAATTAACGAGAACTAGACAAGGGTTAGTGGAGATTCCAATTCGATTTTTAATTCATGCTTTACAATATTTTCCTCGTAGTTTTAGTGAGATAATTATTTTACCTTTCATTTTGTTTAAAGAGAAAGTAAGAACGTGTAGTGTGAATAACTTAGATGTTGGATATCGACAAGTTAAGTAAATCAACGTTTTACATTAAATTATTTCATACATTAACCATTGGACTATATCCTATGCTACACCAACAAATGGTAATTTGGAAACTTGAAACTTGTTATGTGTCATACATGATTTTACTATCCTGAAACATGTTAGGATATAACGATTTTTCCTTATTTTAAACTTTTAACAAAATGGTTCTTAATATAATTGATTTTAGAAAAACAAAATTTTAATATGTATTCAATTTAGTTTCAAGCGTACTAAAACGTTTTCAGTTTTAAAAAGAACTTTATTATTAAAACATTTTATAAGGTAATTCATTTATGTATATAAAAGTTAGAAGAACATAATTAAAGCTTTTTATTATAAATTGCAAATATATTTACATCATTTCAAAAAGGTAAATGTATTACGAAATAATAAATTCTAAACGATTTTAAATGAACTTTGAAATATAAATAGTTTTGAAAAACTAAATATTATATTATTAGATAAATATTTCAATTATAATGTGTACAAGTTTATATTTTAAATGATATATATATATATATATATATATATATATATATATATATATATATATATATATATATATTCAAAATATAATATTAACTTAAATATAAGACATTTTAAATTAAATATACTTTGATAAATAATGAGACGTTAATTTATAGAAGCAAATGACCAAAACACTCAAATGAATAAGTTACATTTCAATAAGGATAATTGTTGGTGAATTAAGTCTAATTATTAATAAAGGTACAAATCGCGAAAGGTAAAGTGCTAGTTTTTCTAAGCGTACGAAAATGCGTTCGAGAAACCGGAACCGGGACATATGGCGAGTGACAACGTACGAGTCATCGGAATGAAAATTACAAGTCAACTGTGCACGTGAATTTAATATAATATATAATTAATTATATAAATTAAATATATTATATATATAATATTAATAAAACCGACGGCAGCCTAAATGATTGAGCAATGTGAGCAGGCCAAAGAGCTCATGCGATCGCACGGCTCTAAGGCATAACCCCCATACGATCGCATGGGGGGTTGGTGGCAGCCACACCTCTTTAAATATCGAATTCTGGCTCGGTTTAATGCACACTTCACTCATCTCTCTATCTATATTACTCGTATCTATTTATTATTTATATTATTATTATTATTATTATTATTATTATTATTATTATTATTATTATTATTATTATTATTATTATTATTATTATTATTATTATTATTATTAAAGATTAATATAATTATTAATCTTATTATTATTAGTATTATTATTATTATTATTATTATTATTATTATTATTATTATTATTATTATTATTTATACATAAAATACTACGACGAGGTTCTGCTCGAATGTTTTCAAAATGGGTTTTTCGAGAGGGATAGAGCTAAGGAAATTATGGGTTATAGCTAAGGAGGTTATGGGTATTGTTCGGAGGTATAGCTCGTGTGGTCAAACTAGTGTTTATCATCTCCATTGCGTCTACGTACCTTCCTGCAATATTGAATCTCAATATTGATACGTGAGTATTCATATCTTATCTTTTATATATTAATAGTGTATCCCTGACTAGTGCTCGAGTATTTATGATTATGCATGCATGTATGCTTAATTTCGTCCTTAAATAGTTTATGATAAATCATGAATTTAATACATATGCTACCTAGATAAGGTATATGATATGCATGTCGTTGGAAATCTGGCGAAAAATTAATAACTTTCCATTTAGAAAGCGTAAGGTTTCGATGAACGAATTAAAAGTTATAGTCAACTGAATTATCATAAATTTTAGTATTATTATTAAAAATGATTATTATTATTATTATTAATATCGTCGTTATTATTATTATTATCATTATCGTCATATGTATTAAAAAGTGTCATTGTTATGAGTATTACTATCGTTATTATTATTATTAATATTATTATTATTATTATTATTATTATTATTATTATTATTATTATTATTAAAATAGTTATTAGTATTATCATTAATATTATTATAATACTTATTATTATTAGTGTCATTATCATATTAGTATCATCTAATTATTGTGATTACTATTATTATCATTACTATGAATACGATATAAAAGAGGACTAAAAGCTATTAAACAAATCGATTAGGAAATAACGAGTATAAGTATCATGATGAAATTAAAATATTGTATGATATTGATTTAGATAAAAAAAAATATCATTTTCATTATTTTTATTATTAAAAGTATCATTAATATTAAACTATCTTTTTTATTAAAATTATCATTTTTATTATAAAATATCATTATTATTATTATTATCATTTTAGTATTATTATTAAAAATTATCATTTTTAGAATTATTATTGTTATATAAAAATATTATTATTAAAAAGTATCGTTATTATAAAAATTATCATGATTAGAATTATCATTTTATCATAATTGTTATCATCATTAGTAAATATAAATATTGTTATTATTATTAGTAGAATAATAATAATTATTATTATTACAAAATAATACAACTTTTATTTATTATTATAATTATTATTATTACAAAATAATATAACTTTTATTTATTATTATTATTATCAATATTATTTTATCAAATAAAAATGTGATACAAAGATATTTTTACCATACTATATTTTTATGATATTAAGTGAACTTTATAAATTTTATTACCAGAGGTATATAAAAGTATATTTTTATTATATATAAACTTTAATATAAATTTTAATTATTAATAATTGACTTGTATTAGTTACTCTATTCAAAATCTGATAAATATATTTAAATATATATAACGACTTTATTTATGTATATAATAAACATGTATAGATTCTGGAAGTCATTTTGAGTCAAATTGACTTTTGTTGACTTTTGCATGATAATCTCGAGCATTAGGATTGTGATACACTACGACTTGACCTAAATTGTTAGACAGATATTGACCAACATATAAATATATATAATTAATATAGGTTCGTGAATCCAAGGCCAACCCTGCACTTGTTCAATGACGTCATATGTATTTTTACTACGAAATATAGTATCGTGAATTTCATTTGCTCCCTTTTTAAATGCTTTTGCAATATATTTTTGGGACTGAGACTACATGCGCTGTTTTATAAATGATTGACGAAATAGAAACAAGTAATCGAAACTACATTCTATGGTTGGATTATCGAAATCGAATATGCCCCTTTTATTAGCTTGGTAGCTTAAGAATTGGTGTTTACTATAATTGCCACCAATTGACGCGAATCCTAAAGATAGATCTATGGACCTCGACACGTCCCATTCGGGTTGAGAATGCTTTAGTACTTCGATTATCATATCCAATGAGAGTTCCAAAATGATGGGGATATTGTATATGCATCCTGTTAGTTCGGTTATCAAGCGTTCACCATATGAATGATTTTTAACTCGCGGGTTACGCGAATTATTTTGTACTCGGGTTACGTGTACAATTAAATATCTGGAAATCTTGTGGTCTATTAAAATGATAAAAATGAATGTTTATGATAAACTAATGAACTCACCAACCTTTTGGTTGACACTTGAAAGCATGTTTATTCTCAGGTATTAAAGAAATCTTTCGCTGTGTATTTGCTCATTTTAAAGATATTATTTGAAGTCATTCATGGCATATTTCAAAAGACGTTGCATTCAAGGCGTTGAGTTCAATAAAGATTATTAAGTAAATGACAGATTAGGTCATTTATAGTGGGGATATTATGAAATGGTATGCATGCCTGTCATCTTTCGATGTAATGAAAGTTGTCTTATAAAAACAAATGCAATGTTTGTAAAATGTATCATAAAGAGGTCATATACCTCATAATGTATCCATATATTATTGTATTCATCCTTATGGATTAGGACGGGTCGTCTCACAGTAGACCCCGGACCAACACCAAATCCCGAGCCAATACCAAACCCTGAACCAATAGACTCCGAACCAATACTAAACCCCGAGCCTACAGAAACCATTTCACCAAACCATGAGACCACTGAAACCTCCTCGAATAATGAGCATCAAACTCAAGAGGAACAATGTGACTCAAATTCCGATGAAACCACCCAACGATATGTCCTACCTCAAAGAGCTAATAGAGGTGTCCCACCAAAATGATATTCTCCAGAAAAAGAAGCGCAAAGATCTAGATATCCTATGGCTAATATAGCACAAGGAAACCTGTCAAAATAAGCTCAAAAATTTAATTCCGCAATTTACTCTGAAAATATTTCAACTTCTGTTGAACAAGCGTTCAAATCAAAAAACTGTAAAAAAGCAATGGAAGTTGAAATGGAAGCTCTAAATGTTAATGACACTTGGGAAAAATGTGTCATACCTCAAGGAAAGAAACCAGTGGGATGTCGATGGGTATTTACGATAAAATATAAACCCGATGGAACTATTGAAAGATACAAAGCACGACTGGTTGCGAAAGGGTACACTTAGACATACGGGATTGATTACTCCGAAACCTTCTCACCAGTTGCAAATATTGATACCATTAGAGTTCTCTTCTCTATCGCTGCAAATGAAGAATGGCCACTTCACCAATTTGATGTGAAGAATGCTTTTCTCCATGGCGAATTAAAAGAGGAAGTCTATATGGAAGCACCACCTGGATTCTCCGACAACTTTAAAAATAGGAAAGTTTGTCGACTTAAAATGGCTTTATATGGGTTAAAACAATCGCCACGAGCTTGGTTTGAGAGATTTACACTATTTATGAAAAATATGATTTTAAACAAAGCAACTAGAATCATACTATCTTTTTTAAACGAAAAGGAAATTTAATTACATGCTTAATCATTTATGTTGATGATATGATAATAATAGGAAATGATAAAGAGGAAATTTTTAACTTAAAAATGAACTTATTTAAAGAATTTGAAATGAAAAATTTAGGCAGACTTAAGTATTTTTTGGGGATTGAGGTATTACGATCCCAACAGGGAATATTTATCTGTCAAAATAAGTATGTTCTTGATTTTCTTGCAGAAACATATATGATTGATTGCAAACCAGCTGATACTCCAATGATTCCAAACCAAAAGTTATATATGGAAGATGAAGCTGATCTTGCTGACAAATGTAGTGACCCAAACTTTTCCATGTTTATATTAAATGAAAACTATATTTACATGATTAAATGTTTCCAACATGTTAAGCAATCAAACTTGTTAAGACTTGATTAATTGAAATGAGTTTCATGTAGATAATTGACCACCCAAGTTGACCGGCGATTCACGAACGTTAAAAACTTGTAAAAATTACATGATGATATATATATGGATATATATATATATATATATATATATATATATATATATATATATATATATATATATTTAACATGAGATTATGATAAGTAAGTATCTCACTAAGTGTATTAACAATGAGTTATATACATAAAAAATGAGACTATTGAATTAAGAAACTCGAAACGATATATATAACGATTATCGTTATAACAACGTCTTACTAAATACATATGTATCGTATTAAGATATTGATACACTATGTTTAACATGATAAAATGATAATTAAATATATCATTAAGTGCGTTAACAATGAACTACATATGTAAAACAAGACTACTAACTTAAGAATTTCGAAACGAGTTATATATGTAACGATTATCGTTGTAATGACGTTTTAATATATATATATATATATATATATATATATATATATATATATATATATATATATATATATATATATATATATATATATATATATATATATATATATATATCGTACTAAGATATATTCATAAACCATGTTATCATGATAATATGATAATTTAACATCTCATTAGATATGATAAACAATGGGTTAACCACATTAAATGAGATCGTTAATTTAAAGGTTTCAAAACAACACTTACATATAACGACTAATGATGACTTAACGACTCAGTTAAAATGTATATACATGTAGTTTATTAAGATGTATTAATACACTTTTGAAAGACTTCAAGACACATATCAAAACACTCATACTTATCAAAGTTGGTCACAATTACATTCTCATTCGTTTTCATCAACAATTCTACTCGTATCAATCCGTATTCGTACTCGTACAATACCCAGCTTCTAGATGTATTTACTATTGGTATATACACTTCAATGATCAGCTCTTAGCAGCCTTAATGAGTCACCTAAACATGTGGAAACCATCATTTGGCAACTAGCATGAAATATCTAACAAAAATACAAACTAAATGGAACCTTATATGGAGAAGCATATTCACGTTTTCAACCATCACCATTATCACTTTCATTTTTCAACTTTCATGCATCAAACTACTCTCTCTCAAGTTTTCTCTCATTGTTCTAAGTGTTCTTCATCATTTTCTTCATAATCTAGCTAAATCTTTGTGACGATCGCTCCAAATCCACTTGGACGAACACGTCATTCATCGATTTCATTGCGAGGTATTTGAACTCTATATGATACGTTTTGTAAACATTGCATTCTTTTGAAAAGGCACACCATAAATGAATATTTAAATCAAAGGTTTTCGACATCTGATGATTTCTACATATAGACAATTACCGTAATATAATAGTTTACAATAGTACTTCCGTTGACAATGCAGTCAAAATAAGATACATGGTGATGATTTGGTGAATGCAACATTTCCTTGATAAATATGCCATGTAAGACTCCATGCACATAGCTTGTCTAACATATAAGCAAACAGCGGAAGACTTCTAGGAACCTGAGAATAAACATGCTAACAAGTGTCAACACAAAGGTTGGTGAGTTCATAGTTTTAGTGTTTCACATAATCTGTATATAAAGGTGGATCATAAGATTTCAGTTGTTTCATCCAAAAACGTTTATCAAAATATTCTACAAAATTGAGCACCCTGGTAACTAAACTTAACGTATATATAATTTGTACCCTTTGTATAATCATCATAATAATACACGTAAACCAACGTGTACGCTTCTCAAATAGCATACGTCCGTTAGAAGGCTAGTGCTCTAGCTCGGACGGGGATATCAAGCCCTATGGATCCATATACCTCTATTCGCGCCCATCGGTTCTTATAACCGACAGTTACTAGTTACCAAAGCTAAGAGATTTTCGGTTCAAACTAAGTGTAGAATTTAGTATGTACTTGTGTCCATTGCATTTAAAATAAAGTGCATGTATTCTCAGCCCAAAAATGTAAAGGGTAAAAGGGATCATATGAAACTCACCTTAGCAGCATATAAAGTCGTTCACCAAAATGTGACCGAAACTCGGATTACCAAATAACCATAGATCTCAACCTAGAGAACATATGTTGGTCAATAAATGTCTATCAAGCTAGGTCAGGTCATAGTGTATCACAATCCTAATGCTCGAGATCGACATACAAAAGTTATCCAAAGTTGTTTCAAAAAGTCAATTTTGACAGTTGTTTAACAAAACGAGACGTGTCCTATATAATGATTCATTTACTCGACTGGTAATATTCAAAAATCCATTTTATCAATCTCGTAAACCATTTGTTTAAATCTTAATTGCAGATTCAAAAGCAATTTCAATTAACGTCAATCATAATTCAGTTGATCATATCTTTTAATTCGTTCACCGAAATTACACGGTTTCTAAATGAAAAGTTATTGATTTTTCGTCAGCTTTCCAACGACATGCATATCATATACCTTTTATCAGTAATATATGTATTTACTTCGTGATTCATCATAACTGTTTAACGACGAAATTTAGCATACAAGCATGTATAAATATATATACTCGAGCACTAGACATGGATACACAATTAATATATAAAAGATAAAATATGAGTGCTTACGTATCAATATTGAGATTCAATATTGTAGGAAAGTATGTAGATGTAACGGAGATGATAAACACTAGGTTTGACTTGCGAATATTACCCATAACCTCCATAATTATAACCAATAATTTCCTTAGCTCTATCCCGCTCGAAACCCATTTTGAAATTGACACGCTCATGACCTCGTCGTAGTATTTTATGTATAATACTAATTAATAATACTAATAATAATAATATTAATAATAATATTAATCTTAATAATAATAATAATAATAAAAATAATAATAATAATAATAATAATAATATAAATAATATAAATAAATACTTACGGAGTAATATTAAGAATAATGTGAGGAAAACAGCACTGAAATCGTTTGAATTTATAGGACCTCAGCTAAAAAAGTACCCCATGCGATCGCATGGGGTTTAGCCTCCTTGGCCATGCAATCGCATGGCTGGAGGATCCAGCTCACACTTGTTTGGTTTTTAGTTTGTCGACGTATTTTTATATTAATATATAATATATATAATTTATATTAATTAATTATATATTATATTATATTCTCGTACCTAGATAACTTGTAATTTTTGTTCCAATAAGTCGTACGTTGTTACTTGACTTATGTCCCGGTACCGATTTTTCGAACGTCCTTTCGTATACTGAGAAAACTTGTACTTAACGTTTCGTGAATCGTACCTTTGTCAAAATATAGTCTTAAATTATCCATAAACTATACCACTCGAGATATAACTTATACATTTGAGTGTTTTAGTCATTTACTTCTATAAATCATCGTCTCGCTATTTGTTAACATATATATAATATATACATTTTCATTTTGAAGTAGTAGCAAAGTTACTGTAGCAAAGTTTTTTTACTGTAGCAAATAGTGATTTTCGAAAACACTGTAGCTTTTCGGGTACTGTAGCAATTCGAAAATACTGTAGCAAATTAGTGTTTTACTAGTTCATCTTAAATATTTTAGTTAACTTATCTAAATATTAATCGAATCAATAATCGAATGTTACTATCGTTTACTAAATAACTTGAAATCATACATATATATATATATATATATATATATATATATATATATATATATATATATATATATATATATATATATATATATATATATATATATATATATATATATATATATATGCACATTAATTTATATATATATTGTTCGTGACTCTTCGAGAACAGTCAAAGAATAATTGATTACATGAATATAGTTCCAAAACTTTGAGACTCAACATTACAGACTTTGCTTATCGTGTCAAAAATATTAAATCATTTAAAGATAAAGTTTAAATTTGGTCAGAAATTTTCGGGTCATCACAGTACCTACCCGTTAAAGAAATTTTGTCCCGAAATTTAAGTGAGGTCGTCATGGCTAACAATAAAAACGTTTTCATGACGAATATGAGTTGATAATTAGAGTTTGATCATCATTGAATAATACGGATAAAACAATCTAATTACTCGAAGCGTATGAGAGAAATTATCGTAAAAGAGTGAAATGAAGGAATAGAGATTCTTTTTAATTTTTGACGTAGTAATGATTGATTTTCGGAATTTAAGGAGTAGAAAATCTTTATATTCTAAATAAGATTTGATTCTTCGGGAATTAAGGAGATTAAGATCTTCTTTAATTAAATGCGTAATCTGCCTCGATTGCTATGTCTGATATTTCACTATAAATTGACCTCTCCCGTTTCATTTATTTTCACCACTCCTATAAGCTTCTTCCTTATTTCATACTTCCTAATAGATTGTGAAAATGCTTAATCCAGTTCTGATTCTTGATATTTTCTTGGCTATCGTATCCTTCATTCTTCTTTTTCATCTGCCACCAGAGGAGGTTATTTTCTTCTACTATTACCTTGGGGTTATAGTGTTTTTCATTCTCCCGTGTCTTTATATTGCTATACGCATTGATACACACGGTTTGTAATTTTGGGTTTGTTATCGGGCTTTATATTCTCCATTATATTTCGGAGCTTCATGATTTGGTTTTCTCTTCCCGACCTTAAGTCAAGCGGATAATGGTCCAGAATTCGTATTTATGCATTTCAGAATGAACATAGTCAATGTTCTAAGAAAGAAATTGTAATGGCACATTCTTGATTTTTCAAATTACCGGAATATCCGAAAAAGACCGAATCATCAAGAAAAATACTTTCTTGATATATTTAGAGGTTAAATAGAATGAAAGAGTTATGTAACATGGTTCATGATGAGGGTGGGATCTGTGAACCTTTATCACGTTCCATTAGAAACTCAGCATAACTTACTGTAATATAATCATGTTGATCAAGTGTCATTATATTATACTAACTCATGCTTCAGTTCCCAACACTACTTCAAAAACATTCATTTTTCGAAATTTTTAGAATTTAGAAACTTAAATAGTTTCTTTTATGATGTAACACAGATAGAGCGAAGAGGTAATGATTTCAGATAAGAATGGTTATGAAGATATCTCCAGAAATATCGAGAATATTTATAATGAAAGATACGATGATATATTAAAATTTTTAATATCAGAGGATGATGCGGAAAATCTGTCTGTGAAGGTTTAGAATAAGAAGTAAGGTTCTTACTAATGGTTTCAGCAGTCACTGAATCATTTGCATTCTTTAAAGGCAGGTTCAGTCTTTGTGATTTATCCACAGCCTCTTTCATACTTTACTCAATCCGTTTTTCAGTTCCAAACCTTTTCTTTTTCTCAGCTTTACCACCATACTATTCTTTATCATCAAACTTTTGACTGTTAAGGTCGTTTATAGTTTTTGCTGCTTCATCAACATTTTTCCAAAATTTGAGTTTGGGGTGTTTTTCGGAAACTTCACATTCGAAGTATGTAAGTCCAGGAGGTAGATGTTATATGTACACATATAACTGTTGGCGTAGACGTGCTGCAAGATTTCAAAATACTGATTGCTAATTCCTGATAGTTGGTATGGCAATTGCCGTTACAAGATGTGGATGAGTACATGATACGGTTTGAATGAGTATAAGGATTTTTCGAAAGGTCAAAGATCAATGAAGTTGTTGGTAAATTTACTGCTAATGTGGTGGAACATGAAAGGTTCCCCAGTAACAAAAACGTATATGCCAAAGTTACAAGTCTGAAAGATCGCCGTTGACTGGTTGAGTGGTTGATAATACCGGATACTTTGAAAAAGAATTGCAAGGTTATTTTCGGTAAAAACAATGCTAAAGGATCTTGCATAGTTTTGAAGTCAAAGTATAGCTTTGAAAGATATAAAGATCTAAGAATGATGTTGCTGGTTCAGAGTTATGACTTGGATTCTGATCCGTCAATATCAGAATATGTAATTGAATTTGTATGAAAACGATTGTATATCATTGTGAGTATTGTTAATAATTTTTGAATCAAAGTTGAAGAATGTATAGTGTAATAGATTAATTGCGAGCTTAAATATTTCCCGGGTATTACCTACCCGTTAAAGATTTCACAATTAATATTTTGTACAAAAGAATTTTCATTACAGTCTTTATGAAAATATATGTATGTATATTTCTTCAGATGTAATACGGATTTAATGAGTTAATATCATATTAAGCTCATTTGATTTTCGGCTTGACTTAGAAATCATTAATCTCTAAAATATTAAAGATTACATAATCTTTGCAGAGTTTTTCACTAATGAAATCAATACTTCATTATTTATTCTTATTGATATTCCTCGGTGAAGGATGTTGGTGCTCGTGGAATTTTTGTGAATCTTACAAGGAACAGATGATGTTTTCTGGAAAGTTTCGAGTATATCGAAATTGAAAATGTAAAATCATTTATATAATTGATTAATACACTTGGTTTATTATGATGTAAAATCATAAAAAAATCATTAGTTTAACATAAATAATCATTTCCATCATTTTAATAGACCACAAGATTTTCATTTCTCATAAATATCATGCATCTGCATAAAAATCATTCATATGGATTGAACACCTGGTAACCGACCTTAACAAGATGCATATAGAATATCCTCATCATTCCGAGACACCCATCGGAGATGATAATTTCGAAGTACTAAAGCATTCCAAATTCCAGAATGGGGCTTGTTGGGCCCGATAGATCTATCTTTAGGATTCGCGTCAATTTGGGGGTCTGTTCCCAAATTCTTAGGCTACCAAGCTAAAAGGGGCATATTCGGCTTCGATCCATTCAACCATATAATGTGTTTTCAATTACCTGTGTCTATTTCATAAAACAGTTATAAAAATATCGCATGTATTCTCAGTCCCAAAAATATATATTGCAAAAGCATTTAAAAAGGGATCAAATGAAACTCACCTAATGTATTTTATAGTAAAAATACATATGACTATATTGAACAATGCAGGGTTGGCCTCGGATTCACGAACCTATATCATTTGTATATATATTAAAATAAATAATCGTAATCAAACAAGTGTATACATATTGTTCTATGTTTTAAGATTAATGTTATTATATATATAATTTTATTAATACTTACTTTACATTATGATATTTAATTCGATATTTAATTAAGGTTATTGGTTAAAACGAAATTTTATGTAGTATTAGTATACTTTATATAATAAATAAATAAATAAATAAATAAATAAATATAAATATATATATATATATATATATATATATATATATATATATATATATATATATATATATATATATATATATATATATTGTTTTGTAAGATTAACAATTGTAGTAATATTAGTTTAAGAATAATAATAATTCTGATAATAGTAATTTTGATAAAAATGGTAATTTTACTAATAATGATAAAGTAAAAATAATAGTTTTAGCAAAGATAGTATTTTTAATGATAATGGTAAGTTTAATAATAAATATCGTTTTATTAGAAATTTTAATGTTCGTATAATTAATAATACTAAAATTAATGTTTAAAGGGTACTCCAAATATACTAATATTAATGATAATGATACTTAATCTTCTTAGTAATAATAATGACTTTAACTATACATATGATAAGAATGCTAATATTAATGAAGATTATAATTTAAATATTAATATTGTTAGTACCAAATGATCATACTTCGTACTAATTATAATTTTAATAATATTAATTATATTAATGGTAGTAATAATAATAATAATAATAATAACATTATATCACTAACTAATAACAATAACAATATCACCAATAATAATAACAATAAATAATAATAATAATAATAATAATAATAATAATAATAATAATAATAATAATAATAATAATAATAATAATAATAATAATACTAATTGTGACGACTCGAAAATTTTTGACCAAATTTAAACTTAATCTTTATTTAATTCCGACATGATAAGCAAAGTTTGTATTGTTGAGTCTCGAAAGTTTTGGAACTATATTCATGTAAACAATTACCCTTGACTATTCCTGATGATTTACGAACACTAGTTTGTAAATAATTAGGTACATATAAATATAAATGTATGTATATATATAATATTTTGAATTAATAAAGTATATTTTAAACATTAGGAATTAAAAATGTAAATGATATATCAATAGTATTATTATTGCTTTCATTATTATTACTAATGTTAATATTGATATTAGTATTTGTATTATTAATACCACTAATTCTAATATGAGATATAAAATAAATAAAATTTTGATAAGTATAAGTTATTATATTATTATTATTATTAGAATTATCATTAGTATTAATAGCATTATAACTAATATTATTTTAAGTATCCTTAATAAGATTATTATTATTATTATTATTATCATTAATTAAAATAAACATTTTTTTAAATTATTATTATTATTATTATTATTATTATAACTACTGATATTATTATTATAAAGATATAATGACTTTTGACTATTTATTGGTATTATTTTAATCAAATAAATATTATATATATATATATATATATATATATATATATATATATATATATATATATATATATATATATATATATATATATATATAATCTAACTCTATTATTATTTTATAATAAGTAAGATATATAACATAAATATATGTAAGTTATTAATTGAAAAGCATAAATCACTTAAATAACAAGTATAGCACTCATATTATATAAATTTGTTCGATTACAATGTGTTAATATGTATAACTGATATAGGTTCGTGAATCTGAGGCAAACCCTACACTTATTCAATGTTGATATATGTATTTTTACTACAAAATACATTAGGTAAGTTTCATTTGCCTTTTTACCCTTTATATTTTTTGGGCTGAGAATACATGCGCAATTTTTATAAATGTTTGACGAAATAGACACAAGTAATTGAAACTACATTCTATGGTTGAATGATCAAAGCCGAATATGCCCCTTTTTGCTTGGTAGCCTAAGAATTAGTAAACCGATCTACTAATTGACGCGAATCCTAAAGATAGATCTATTGGGCCTAACGAACCCCATCCAAAGTACCGGATGCTTTAGTACTTCGAATTCATTTTTATCATGTCCGAAGGATTTCCCGGAATGATAGGGGATATTCTTATATCCATCTTATTAATGTCGGTTACCAGGTGTTCACCATGTGAATGATTATTTTTGTCTCTATGCATGGGACGTATATTTATGAGAACTGAAAATGAAAATCTTGTGGTCTATTAAAATGATTGAAATGATTATTTATGATAAACTAATGAACTCACCAACCTTTTGGTTGACACTTTAAAGCATGTTTATTCTCAGGTATGAAAGAATTCTTCCGCTGTGCATTTGCTCATTTTAGAGACATTACTTGGAATCATTCATGACATATTTCAAAAGACGTTGCATTCGAGTCGTCAAGTTCATCAAGATTGTTATTAAGTCAATTATAGTTGGATATATTATGAAATGATATGCATGCCGTCAACTTTTGATGAAATGAAAGTTTGTCTTTTTAAAATCGAATGCAATGTTTGTAAAATGTATCATATAGAGGTCAAATACCTCGCGATGTAACCAAATGTAATGTATTCGTCCAGATGGATTAGGACGGGTCATGAGAGTTGGTATCAGAGCGAGGTTCTTAGAGAACCAGGTCTTACATTTGTGTGTCTAACTAGTAGTTATTAGGATGCATTAATGAGCCTGGACTTCGACCGTGTCTGCATGTCAAAAGTTTTGCTTATCATTTCGTGTGGAAAATTATCTATTTATCATCCTTAGGAAATTACCTGCTTATCATTCCTAGTCTAGACACTTCTTACTGCATCGATTGCATGAATAGTGTATAGACAAATCCATATCTTAGCGTATATGTTACTGTAGACTTTATCTGACACGTTTCCTTAATTTTCTCCGTAATTTACGGGATCTTCTGTACTATATTAGATATTATATATAATTAGAATATTATCCGATAACCGAAAATCATTTCATATCTAAAATCTTCTAACTGATCATAAGATATGGATCCTACACCTAGCTTGGATTCCATTAGTTCCGAAAGTAATTTCGAGATGCGTATTGAAGTAGACTCCGAGTTCAATGAACCCGAAGTGTCTCCACTGTTTAGCTATTTTTCTTTCTGGAGGAGATGGGGGTGGGTCCGAGACTTACTCACTCGATGGAGAAATGAAGAAGGCGAGCCCTACCGCGAACCAAACTTACCTCCTAACATCGGAGAAAACGATGTACTCACCGGTGAACCTATGCGCAACACTGTATTCACCCTTCTTGCTAAAGTTTTCCACCTCGAAGGTCGCATTACTACAATCTCAGAAAATATTCAACCTCTACTTCTGAATACCAATCGAAGGGGAATATTAGAAGAAGTTAGGGAACTTCAAATTGATAATCAAGAACTATCGAATCAGATGAGTGAATGGATAGAAATGATAGAGGGTAGGATAGAAACCCTAACAAGAATGGTGCGTGATTTACAAGCTATACTTACTACACCAACATCATCACCAAGCTCAGCACCAACAATACTTGTAGCACCGACAGCAATAGTACCACCATCAGCAGCACCAGCAGCATAACCAGTACCAACAACAATAACATCATCACACGTCTCAACCTCGCAATCTATACCTCAAGCATAATCATCGTTCTACGAATCGTTCTACATAAACTATCTTCGTCCTTCATGGCGATTATGTAATCTTTAATGTTTTAGAGATTATGTACTCTAGTTCTAGCCGTAAATCTGATGAGTTTAATATCACATTAACTCATTAAATCCATGATTACATCTGAAGAAAATATATATGTATATATATTTTCATAAAGATTGTAATTAACAATTCTTTCGTACAAACTGTTAATGGTGAAAATATTTTAACGGGTAGGTAATACCTGAGGAATATTTAGATTTCACAATATTAATAAGTTACAGTGTACATTCTTCGAATCTGAATCAACAGTCATTTACTATCCTACTTACAACCACCGATATGCGTATCCGTTCACCGTAGAATAATCATTTTCATTCAATTTCATATTTGGATTTTGACCTATCAGAATCCAACAAGTGGCATAATGAAGAAAACATTTGACAAAATAAAATTTGTTAGAAACAGACAAATTAACTATAAGAAATTTTGTTAAGAATCCAGCCTAACAAAATTCTAGCTAACTGTTCCTAGCTAACTGTTAATTCCGTATTACATTTTATTTATAGCAATTTATTTATCGCGATTTAATTATCGCAATTTAAATTCTCGCAATTTTATTTATCGTCATTTAATTTCTGTTATTTATTTTACGCACTTTAAATATCGGGACACGTATACAAGGTTTTGACATATCATATCAACACATCTATATATATTATTTGGAATTACCATAGACACTCTATATGCAGTAATGATTGAGTTCTCTATACAGGGTTGATGTTGATTCTCAAATAATATATATACTTTGAGTTGTGATCGAGTCTGAGACATGTACACGGGTCACGATACGTATTAATTAATTCCAATATTATATATTAAACTATATATGAATTATTGGACTGTTAACTGTGGACTATCGACCGTGGACTAATAACATTGGACAATTAAAATGAATTAAAATATTGATTATAACATATGAAACTAAACATCTCTTCAAGTTTGCCACTTGATTTCAACTTAAACCTCATTTGTATCTTGACGATTACAATCTGCGTTCAAACCTTTCGTAATTATTGAAAACACCTCAATCGAGAGGATGAACCAACCACACTTCATCTACGTAAGAAGAGATTGATGCATATAGTTATGCACTTGAAAACTCTTGGAACCTGAGTAAACGTTTAACACGTATCTGTGCTAATTCCTTTAGTATTATTATTACCCAAAATAACTTGGTAATTCCTTTTAAAGTAGTAAATTTTGTCACAGCCCCAGCAAGTCAACTTCGACTTTTCGTTCGAAACAACCTTATTATCACCTTGATTTATATGCATTCTCTTTTATTATTACCAGAGAACCTTTTATATTCCACCATATTACCAGCAGATGTACCAGCAACCTCGTCGCTCCTTGGCTTAAATCTATCCGACAAATCAGTATATTTATCTATTAAAGTCTCATCATGTACTCATCCGCATCTTGTAACAAGAATTGCCATACCAATTACCAGGAATCAGCAAATCTGTATTGTGAGTCTCGTAACGTTTCCACATCAACAGTTATATGTATCCATATAACATTTATCTCTTAGAACTATGATCTTCCATTCTGAAATTCTGAAAAGCACCCAGTCTGCGAATTAATGCTCTGAATTTTGAAAAGTTGAATGAAGCAACAAAAACTGTAAACGACCTCAACAGCCAAAAGTTGATGATAAAGAATTGTATGTTGGCAAAGCTCAGAAAAAGTTTGAAACTGGAAAAAAAACTGATTGAGCAAACTACGAAGGAGTCTCTGAACAAATCACAAGGACTAAACTTGTACATTAAGAATCCTGATGATTCTATTTCTGATGAAATCTTTAGCGAATACCTTGCTTCTGACTCCAAACTCTTGCGGACAAATTTTCTTCACCAACCTTCAATATTAGAAATTCCAAGATATCATCGTATCTTTCATTATAAATATCTTCCATATTTCTGAATATATTTTCATAACTATTCTTATCTAAAATCATTAATCTCTTCGTGCTATCAGTGTTACATCATATAGAAACTGTTAGTTTCTATATTCTGTAAACTTTCGAGCTTAAAATATGAATGTTATTGAAGTAATGTTGGGAACTGATGCATGAGTTAGTATAATATAATGACACTTGATCAACGTGATTATATTACAATAAGTCATGCTAAGTTTCTAAATGGAACATGATGATTCACATATTATAACGTCATCATGTGTCATGTTACATAACTCTTTCATTCTGATTAACTTCTGAACATATCAAGAAAGTATATTCTTGATAGTTCTATTCTCAATGATTCTGATAATTTGACAAATCAAATCGTACGATTACGTTCTTTCTTGGTTAGAACATTAGTCATGTTCATTCAAAAACTCCGTACTTACGAATTCTGGACCGTTGCTCGCCTTACTAGAGGTCAAGAGGATAATAAAAAGGCAAAGAGATCCAAATATAAGAGAAAATATAAAGCCCAATAACAACATGGAGGTTACAAACCGTGGATATTAATACGAATAGCAACATAAAGACACGGTATAATTAAGAATAGTATCACCCCAAGGTAATAATAGAAGTAAACAAATTTTTCTAGTGGAAGATTGAAAAGAAGGATGACAGAAGTGATAAATAGGAAAATATCAAGGATTAGAACTAGATTAAGCATTTTCACAATCTTTTGGATGTATGAACTAAGAAAGAAAGTATTGGAATGGTGAGAATAATGGAACGGAAGAGTTAAATTTATAATTGAAATATTAGACAGAGTAATCGAGGCAGATCACCGTATTTAATTATAGAAATCTTAATTTCCTTACTCGCCGAAGAATCAAATCTTTTAGATTTCGAAGATTTTTTCTAAATCCCTTGAATTCCGGATTTCAACCAGGACTACGTCACCAGTTAATTCAAATATGCATTTACTCATTTTCATTTGTTTGTGATAGCTTCATTCGTACATTTCGAAGAATTGAATTATTTATCCTTATTACTCTATAGCGACAACACTCTATTTATCAACTCATATTCGTCATGAAAACATTTTGATTGTTAGCCATGACCACCTCACTCAAATTTCGAGACGAAATTTCTTTAACGGGTAGGTACTGTGACGACCCGGAAATTTTCGACCAAATTTAAACTTAATCTTTATTTGATTCCGACATGATAAGTAAAGTTTGTATTGTTGAGTCTCGAAAGTTTTGGAACTATATTCATGTAAACTATTACCCTTGACTATTCCCGATGATTCACGAACACTAGTTTGTAAATAATTAGGTACATATAAATATAAATGTATGTATATATATATAATATTTTGAATTAATAAAGTATATTTTAAACATTAGGAATTAAAAATGTAAATGATATATCAATAGTATTATTATTGCTTTCATTATTATTACTAATGTTAATATTGATATTAGTATTTGTATTATTAATACCACTAATTCTAATATGAGATATAAAATAAATAAAATTTTGATAAGTATAAGTTATTATATTATTATTATTATTATTATTATTATTATTAGAATTATCATTAGTATTAATAGCATTATAACTAATATTATTTTAAGTATCCTTAATAAGATTATTATTATTATTATTATTATTATCATTAATTGAAATAAACATTTTTTTAAAATTATTATTACTATTATTATAACTACCGATATTATTATTATAAAGATATAATGACTTTTGACTATTTATTGGTATTATTTTAATCAAATAAATATTAGTAATATATATATATATATATATATATATATATATATATATATATATATATATATATATATATATATATATATATATATATATATATATATATATATATATATATATATATCTAATACATATAATCTAACTCTATTATTATTTTATAATAAGTAAGATATATAACATAAATATAAGTAAGTTATTAATTGAAAAGCATAAATCACTTAAATAACAAGTATAGCACTCATAATATATAAATTTGTTCGATTACAATGTGTTAATATGTATAATTGATATAGGTTCGTGAATCCGAGGCCAACCCTACACTTATTCAATGTTGATATTTGTATTTTTACTACAAAATACATTAGGTGAGTTTCATTTGCCTTTTTACCCTTTATATTTTTGGGCTGAGAATACATGCGCAATTTTTATAAATGTTTGACGAAATAGACACAAGTAATTGAAACTACATTCTATAGTTGAATGATCGAAGCCGAATATGCCCCTTTTTGCTTGGTAGCCTAAGAATTAGTAAACCAATCTACTAATTGATGCGAATCCTAAAGATAGATCTATTGGGCCTAACGAACCCCATCCAAAGTACCGGATGCTTTAGTACTTCGAATTCGTTTTTATCATGTCCGAAGGATTTCCCGGAATGATAGGGGATATTCTTATATGCATCTTGTTAATGTAGGTTACCAGGTGTTCACCATATGAATGATTATTTTTGTCTCTATGCATGGGACGTATATTTATGAGAACTAAAAATGAAAATCTTGTGGTCTATTAAAATGATTAAAATGATTATTTATGATAAACTAATGAACTCACCAACCTTTTGGTTGACACTTTAAAGCATGTTTATTCTCAGGTATGAAAGAAATCTTCTGCTGTGCATTTGCTCATTTTAGATACATTACTTGGAGTCATTCATGACATATTTCAAAAGACGTTGCATTCGAGTCGTCGAGTTCATCAAGATTGTTATTAAGTCAATTATAGTTGGATATATTATGAAATGATATGCATGCCGTCAACTTTTGATGAAATGAAAGTTTGTATTTTTAAAATCGAATGCAATGTTTGTAAAATGTATCATATAGAGGTCAAATACCTCGCGATGTAACCAAATGTAATGTATTCATCCAGATGGATTAGGACGGGTCATGAGACTAATAATATTAATGATATATAAACTACCTTAGAAATCCATTTTTAAAAAGAATTGCACCAGGCAAGGATCGAAACCGAGACCTCTCTTTTCCACACCAACACCTTAACCAACCCGCTGCTTCTACTTTTCTGATTAGTTAGTAAACCCATTTATATTTAATCGGTATCTGTTTTCTGTCTATATCCTTCATCTTCTTCCTAATTCTAATGACTGGATCCCGTAATTTAAATCAAATGAATACAGAATAAAATAGTTTTAGGATTTAAATATAACATAAACGATTTACCTGAATGCTTGAATCTTACCAGTAATCGAAAAATCTTAAACAAAAACCCTTCTGATACTTCGCGAATATAAAAAAAACTCAAAATCTAATCTTGAATTCAAGAATGTTTTAGGATATGTTTATAACATGAAGTAGGTTTGAAATCTTGTTTAGAAACTTTTGAAATCGTTAATTGAACGTAAATCATAACATAGATTTCGAATTTGTTCAAGAACAGATTCTGTGACTTTTTTTTTAAATCATTGACTTGAAAATTCTCAATCGTTAAGATGAATTGGAACTAAAAATTTTGCAGTAAGATCATTTAGAGTATTACTAATGAAACTTCATTAATACTTTTTGAAATTAAACTCGAATTGTAACTCTTCAAAATTTAACCTGCGAACAGAGGACCTGCATACTTTCTTTAATTTTCTTCTTATAATTCTCGAATTTGCAGCAGGGTTGTATATATCGAATTAGTGAGCGACTAGTGTAGCATTAAGTATTGATTGATTTTTTTGTTTGGTGTCTAACTCAATCGACAACCATTCACGAGCAGAGATAAGTAAAATAAGAAAAAATTAAAAAGCAGATTAAGATGGTTAACTAATTTGTACGAATTGTTGACTTAATGATTTATGTTTAATTAGTAATAATAATTAATAAATATATATAATAATAATCCTATTTATAAGAAAACTAATAATAGTAGTAATATATATATATATATATATATATATATATATATATATATATATATATATATATATATATATATAGTAATACTACTAATAATAATAATATTTATAATAAGGATAATGATATTTACTATTAAGAATTCCAATAATGATATATAAAAAAATACTAACTTTGAAAATAATGATAATAATAATTTTAAATAAAAATGAAACTTTTTACTAATAATAACAATATTAATAATAATAATAATATAACAAATCAAATGTGTCAGCTTTTATAACTATATATTGTATATAATAATAATACAGATATTAATATTAATATTAATATTATTATTTATTTTAATCATATAACAACTATATTATAATTTGTAACTAAATTTAAGATTTTGATACTACATTTTATTAATTATGTAATATTTAATAGTTATCTATCATACTTTTGAATATTTAATTTATATACATTTTAATATATGTATGTATAGATATAGATTTATTATAGCATAAACATTCTGTATTTTATTTACATATTTGATTCTAAGTTTCAGTTATACTTTTAATATTTCTAATTATTACACATACTTTCATATATATATATATATATATATATATATATATATATATATATATATATATATATATATATATATATATATATATATATATACATATATATACATATTCGTTTACAATTGTTCGTGAATCGTCGGAAACAGTCAAAGGGTAATTGAATATATGAAACAGTTCAAAAATTTTCGAGTCTCAACATTACAGACTTTGCTTATCATGTCAAATTCATATAAAGATTAAGTTTAAATTTGGTCGGAAATTTCCGGGTCGTCACATAAATGGCTTATGATAGTTTAACGGTTTTTGCTTCGATCAAGAAAATAAAACACAGAAGTGAAATAGCAGCAGTAACACTTAGGTTTGGTTTGAAGAGTGTGGTGGTTCGTTAGTGATTTACGAAGAAAAAGAGAAATAGAGAGAGATAGAGAAACGTGATGGATGGTGGTGGTATTCGATTGTTTAAATGGGTTTGTTGTAGTGGTAAAATAAAAAAATGAGTTCTTGATTGATAATATTAGTCATGGTGGATAATTTTGTTATGGGTTTTCGATTCACAGAACATAAGTCGAATAACAAGTAGTGGTTTTGGGTTCTTGGGTTTTGTCGTGGAGATGATGGAAGTTGTATGATGGTTGGGATCTCATGGCGGTGAAGGGTGTTTGTGGGTGTTGATGATGGTGTCATTTATCACAAAATAGAATAGGTGGTTCACAGAAATATATTTAAGCTGAAATAATAAGTTGGTAGTGGTGATGTTTAGGTGGTTGTTTGTGCATCTATATATATATATATATATATATATATATATATATATATATATATATATATATATATATATATATATATATATTAAGATGATGAGTAGTAGAAGACTAGTAGTGGTAAATCACAATTGTCCCAATTCAATAACAATAATAAAGAGTAATACAGGTAGGACAAAAGAAGGAATCCAAATGTTTAAATAAAAGGAAAAGGACGTGCACTCACAATAAAAAAAATAGTAAGCCATCATTCAATGTATGTTTATGCATATAATTGAGAAAAAGAAAAGTAAACAATGACAGTAATAATTTAATATCATTCATCAACTAAAACGTGTGAAATATTTAGCCATCGTCATTCACGGACTAAAATTTTGCTCTCTGTTGTTTAATCAGTGACGAATAAAAGTACTCAGAAAAATCCCAAATTTTTAAATTAACTATATTTATTTATTTTGGTCATTATGGTATAAAATTCGATCATTGATTTATTAAATAAAAATTACATCAATTGTCTTTCTCGATTCTGGGTAAAATATGAAAAGTTTTAAAATTTAACGAGTAGCACCTAAATGCATATTTAATAAGTCTAAAAATTATATAACTCCTTTTCGGATCACCGTTTATTTTAAAATCACATAAGTTTGAATTTAACTCGCTTAATATTAATCGGAATATCAAACGAGTACTACAATCCTTTATATATTTATTTTTAATATATTTTATATATATAGATTTATTTTAAGATACAATGTTATTATATCTTATTTTATTTTATTTTACAAAATTAATTTTAATAAATAAATAATATAATATTTCAAATTATAATTCGACTATATATATACTTATATTTTTAAATATATATGTATCTATTTACAAATAGTTGTTCGAGAATCGTCGAGGACAGTCGAAGTTCAATTGAATATATGAATATAGTTCAAAAATTTTGAGACGCAACATAACGGACTTTGCTTATCATGTCAGAATTATGAAATCGTATCGTGAGTTTGGTTCAAAATTAGTCGAAATTTTCCCGGTCGTCACACCTTTGAAGCTAGATCATTTCTTGTCACTTCTAGTAGGTTTACCTACTATACTTGAGGTAGTAATGATGTTCATAACATCATTCGATTCATATATATATAACTATCCTATTCGAAGATTTAAACTTGTAATAACTAGAACATAGTTTAGTTAATTCTAAACTTGTTTGCAAACAAAGTTAATCCTTCTAACTTAACTTTTAAAATCAACTAAACACATGTTCAATATCTATATGATATTCTAACTTAATGACTTAAAATCTGGAAACACGAAGAACACCGTAAAACCGGACATACGCCGTCGTAGTAAAATCGGGGGCTGTTTTGTGTTGGATAATTAAAAACTATGATAAACTTTGATATAAAAGTTGTTCTTTTGGGAAAATGATATTTCATATGAACATAAAACTATATCCAAAAATCATAGTTAAACTCAAAGTGAAAGTATGTTTTTCAAAATGGACATCTAGACGTCGTTATTTCGACTGAAATGACTACCTCTTACAAAAATAACTTGTAACCTGTAACTCTGACTATAAACCATCACATTTTCTGTTTAGTTTCATAAATTTAAGTTCAATACGAAACCATAGCAACTGGATTCACTCAAAACGGATTTAAAACGAAGAAATGATGGGTAAAACAAAATTGGTAAAAATTACTAGTTTTAGCTACGTAAATTTTATAACAAATCTATACTAACCATAACTTAACTAACTTATATTGTATTATACATGTATTCTAACATATATTATGTAATCTTGATAGACCATAGACACGTATACAATGTTTTGATATATCATATCGACGTCATCTATATATATTATTTGGAATAACCATAGACACTCTATATGCGGTAATGCTCGAGTTAGCTATACAGGGTTGAGGTTGATTCCAAAATAATATATATACTTTGAGTTGTGATCGAGTCTAAGACTTGTATACACCGGGTCGTGGATTGATTCGAGATATATATTGATTTATTTATGTACTACTAACTGTGGACTACTAATTGTGGACTACTAACGTTGGACGGCTAATTTAACAACTTAAATCATCAACACGTAATAAAAATGTTGTGAATATATTTCGATCACACTTTGATATATATGTGTATATATTTATTATAGGTTCATGAATCGACCCGTGGCCAAGTCTTATTTTTCCGACGAAGTGAAAATACGTGAAAGTGAGTTATAGTCCCACTTTTAAAATCTAATATTTTTGGGATGAGAATACATGCAGTTTTATAGATGTTTTACAAAATAGATACAAGTACGTGAAACTACATTCTATGGTTGAATGATCGAAGCCGAATATGCCCCTTTTAGCTTGGTAGCCTAAGAATTAGGGAACTGGCCCCTAATTGACGCGAATCCTAAAGATAGATCTATTGGGCCCAACAAGCCCCATCCAAAGTACCGGATGTTTTAGTACTTCGAAATTATCATGTTCGAAGGGAGTCCCAGAATGATGGGGATATTCTATATGCATCTTGTTAATGTCGGTTACCAGGTGTTCACCATATGAATGATTTTTATGCAGATTGCTATATGCATGCATGTTGTTTATGAGAAATGGAAATATGAAATCTTGTGGTCTATTATTACGATTTGATAAATATATAGGTTAAACCTATAACTCACCAACATTTTTGTTGATGTTTTAAGCATGTTTATTTTCAGGTGATTGTTAAGAGCTTCCGATGTTGCATACTAAATTAAGGACAAGATTTAGAGTCCATGTTTGTATAATATTGTTTAAAAACTGCATTTGAGAAGTTACGTTGTTGTAACTGATGATGTAGCGTGAGGGTACGAAATAGTATTATTTTTAATACAAAATACTACAAAATATGACACAAGTTTTATTAATTTACGGATGGGATATACCTAAACCTTGCTACAACACTATAGGCAGTGTACCTAATCGTAGAGTAGTGTAGTTTTTAGTAAGTCCGGTTCGTTCCACATGGAGCTAGTGATTACGTACTATATTTTTATAAAACTATATATATATATATATATATATATATATATATATATATATATATATATATATATATATATAAGTAGTAATATTATTATAAAAGAGGGTTTTTTACCGTTTAATGACCGGTTTGTCGATTTTATATTTTTAAGCGTAAAGATAAATGACAATAATTAAAGTGCGTAAAATATATAAATGACGATAAATAAAATAACAATAAATAAAATTGCGATAGAATATGAAATAAAAGGATTATGCTTATTTAAACTTCTGTAATCATGATGTTTAACGTTTTGATTTTAATTAATTGTTACTCGGGTTAATTGTCCTTTGTCATGGTTTATTTGATACCTATCTGGTTTTTGTCCATAATAGTCCATCGGTCATAAATATAAAGTGCGAGTGTCCTAGTCAAATTACCCTTATACCCGAAGTCAAATATTCCAACTAATTAAGGATTTAAACTGTGACGCAGTTATCACTTCTGTCAACAATTACACCAGTTATCACTGTATGTAATCCACCCCTGTTTTGATTAGATATGAATATTAATTTACCCACTTGATCAGTTTGAATAATCAATTACCCAACCCGAATAATTAATTAAATGATTATAATAGATTCCATATGAACGTCACTAAATAGGACAACCATAATCATTATTAATTATTAGGATAATTAATTTGAAGATAGGTTCGACAGACTCCAATGAGTTGTCACTCAATTAGACAATACCCCCCATCTATTAATAGTCAATAGTCCAATTTCCACAAGTGTCGGTCTTTTGCCCAAACCTTAATTATGGTACAAAATCCAATAACCCCGTCTTAATATTTAGTCAAACATCGCGATTACTTCGGCTTAAATAAGCATAATAATAACTTAGTTACGAGACATTAATTTAAAAAGGAAGAACATAACTTACAGTGATTATTAATCATGTAGCGTTACACGGACAGAGTTTCGACTTTAAAACTCGTAAAACATTCCTTACAATAACCCAATTATTATTAAACTTAAACTAAAATTAAAATTATAATTATATATATATTACTTGTAAAGAGAAAGAAAGAAGAAAAGGTGTACATAAATCGATCAAATGAATTGCCTTTTATAGGCAAATATTGAATTGAAATTTTCACTTATGACCCCTTAACTATGCTCAATTAACAACTTTTTATTATTTATTATTATTCTTATTATGAATTATTTAAATATTATATTATATTCTTGTGCATAGTTGACTTGTACTTTCAGCTCCGTTGCGTCGAGCGTTGATAGTTGGCTCGGGTACCGGTTCCGGATTTTCAAACGTCCTTTCGTATAATTTAATATCTTGTACTTTGCGTTTTGTAACTTGTACACTTGTCATTTTTAGACGTTTCTCATCAATAAATTGAACCTTTTGAATTGTATCTTATACATTTGAGCTTTT
Organism: Rutidosis leptorrhynchoides; assembly: GCF_046630445.1. NCBI lineage: Eukaryota > Viridiplantae > Streptophyta > Magnoliopsida > Asterales > Asteraceae > Rutidosis > Rutidosis leptorrhynchoides. The sequence goes on along the minus strand of NC_092335.1, from coordinate 324,433,993 downwards.
TGGACGTTTGTGTCTTCAAATCTTCGTTTTCGCCTTTTGTCTTCGCACTTATTTATTTAAACAATTACAATGAAAATATAATACAATTACATATGAAAACCTATTATTTAGAAGGGATATTGCTATGAAATATATGTTCCTTTTTAGCCTTATCAAATATCCCAACAATTGAGCGTTGCTTGTCCTCAAGCAATACAGAACTTGAAATAAAAACATACATGAATCACTTTTTTATTCATCACACTTTGTACATTAGTGATTTTGATATGGTGGTATAAACAATGATAGTAACGATAGAACCATGGTTAAAGGTGGGTGTGTCATCCAAAGTTACCTCGGGTTTAGGTCAACGACACTTGCAATCAAATAGCCGATTTACTTTCGGTTTCCAAAGCAAAGTGCACATCTGAAAGGTGGTTTACAGTCCCACATGACTATGAAAATGTAGATCCTTAAGGAAATTGGATCTTTATGAAAACATTTGATCTTTTTGAAAATTTAATCTAGCTTTTACCCTAGATAAGTTTTCCGGAATAACCCTTCACCGGTGTTTGCAAAATATTTTTGTGGGTTGTGTGGGTTTCAGATTTGAAAATTTTAGCTCAACACTTGTGGTTTTGTGTTACCCACTTGCTAACCTTGTATTGGGAAAGCAACACGTCCAGTTTACTTGTTCCGTATATTACCTTTCGGTAAACTACCGTCCGGTTGTAAAGGAAAGCGATGAACAAGAAACTGTTAAGGCAATGTCTAATGACATGCATATGATTATGGTCTTAAAACGTGTCGGATGCTAGTAGTATCCTTTGTAGGAGCAATAGTAAAGATCATCCTATGATTTTTCGGTCTGGCACAAGGTCCTGTCTCCGACCATGCTATGCAACCACCCTTTCTTACGGTTGACACCCGATTTGGTTCAGGTGACCTAATGAATTCTGATGAATTCTCAGGATTTTACGTTCAATGGTAATGAACGCATTGAAAATAGGTTTTCAGAAAACAAATCGGTTTTATTTTTGATCAAAATATTTTCTTGTTCAAGCTCGAGTTTAGATATCATTGAATTCCATGAGTTTGTAATTCTCAATCTTTAAGGTCAATCTCTAGGATTGAGTAATATCAGTCTTAAAAGCTGATTTTTGATCTTTAAGGAGATTATCCTTTCTGGGGATTTGATTCATTAGTCTTATCAAGCTAATTTGCACGGTGCCCCCCCATTGTGCGAGATAAATCCTTCTCATGGTTAGGATAAATCTGACCACATGGCGACCCTGTTTGATGCTGAGGTCCGTGGATTTCCTGCTGATTTTAGAGATGACTTTTCTAGATTTTTGGTCCACCTACAGCTGGTCTGGACGACAACTTCATGACCTAAATCAAGAAGCGCGTTTCTTTTTCGGAAGACTTTACTTCCTTTTAATGATGGAATTGATTCATCGTGTAGATCCATCTTTCTTACAGTAAATCGGGTAAACCAGTTAATTTAGTCCAAAGTAAAAGCACCTGCAATAACTTTACAAAAACATGTGATAGATAGTTTTTAATTGAATAACTTGGTACATTCTCCCCACACTTGACTTTTTTCATGCGTCTTTTTATATCTTAATAAATAAATTCAAGTTTTTTAGTTGTTTCTCAATTTATGTCCTTTCCGAGGTAACAATAATTTCGGCATTAACACCTAGTTTTATCGTTCATAAATATGTATAAACATGATTTTGAATTCATTTAGTTAAAAAATTTTAAAATTTTCATAATATTTAGAAAATAAGCCAAGTATAAACCCGAGAGAATTTATAACCCTTCCCCACACTTGAGATCATGCAATGCCCTCATTTGCATGAAATCAGACTATAATTATAAATTCATGAGGGTGATTAGTGTAGGAAAGTGATTAAAAATTCCCAGTTTGTAATTACAAAGCTCGTCGAATGATAGATGGCGTGCCTCATCGTTCATTCCTTCATTTATTATATCACATTTGTTGTTTTGCATCTTGTCGTCAAAATCAGTAGCTTTTGCTGAACTTAATGTTAGTCTTTGAAAGTGCGTTGTTTTACCCTGTTGTTTACATGATAAAATACAAACATATATACATATTTTTAAAGTTGGGTATATTACTCCACGTTCAAAAATTTATAAAATCAAATATATTTTTTTTTTGCATACTTTAAATCAATAAAATTAAAAATAATGATGACAAAATTTTTCGCCCCGCCCTCGGGTAAAGTAATTTCGGCTCAACGACCTAGTCTTCAACTCACGACGAATTTTAGAAATCATTTTTTTTCAACTTAATGAAATAAAGTAAATTTTTGTTTTTAAATTCACACAAAACTTAAAAAGAAAACATATTAATTTCATATAAAACCTAAAAAATAAAAAAAAAAAATTCAGAATGGGGGGAGAAAACTAGTTCTTTAGTGTCTGCTAGTGGAAAAGACCAATCGGATTCCATTCTCGGAACTACACGAGAACAGAACAACTAACTCCAAACAGCATTTTCTTTTTAGAATATTTGAATCTCCTCACACTTAGGTAGATGTGGTGTCGAAATTGTGATTAACTTCATCGTCAATTTCTCTTGGACCATAATCAACTTGCATATCTGTGACTTTTGCTTTAAGCCAGTGACCAGCTTTTTTCGTAATATCCACAAATTCAACTAGCTTCGCCTTTTCTTTAGGCGACAGATTGGATACTAACCGGTTATATAACTTAAAGTTCCCCTTACTTTTAGCATCAATAACCAGTTTAAAAAGTTTCTTCATTGAACTGTTAATAACGGGGTCATTTAATTTCGTATCAACTATGGGGTTCTTTATTATCAAGTCATCATTAGGTGTTACTTCATTTTCCCCACACTTAGGCGTTCTATTATTGTTAAGCATTACCGTTGGAGTTGGTAAAACAACATGGTTCTTACCAATCGTTTTTGTCGGTTCAACGGTTTTGGTTTGTGGATATTTAGACTTTCGAATCATAAAGGTGATCGATTTCTCATCATTACTAAGTGTCATTCTACCCTTTCTTACATCAAATAACGCCCCGGTGGACGCTAAGAATGGTCGACCTAAAATTAGAGGAACGTTTGAGTCCTCTTCTATGTCAATGACAATGAATTCGACTAGAAAGGTTAAATTACCTACTTGAACGGGTAGGTTGTCAGCAATTCCAACTGGGTGCTTAATGGTTTGATCAAGGAGTCGAACACTCATATCCGTTGGACTTAACTCACCTACACCTAATCTCTTATATAATAAAAGAGGCATAATACTTACACTCGCACCTAAATCTGCTAGTGCATCATACATGACACAGTCACTAAGTAGACAAGGAACAATAAATTCACCCGGATCACCTACCCTAGGTGGAGGATTTGGTGGAACTGTCTTCACCGGGTTTACTTCTACTGTTTTTGTTTCTTGCACTTTTTTATTCTTCTTCTTCTTCTTTCCAGAGGTATCACAAACTTTATTACCTATTACTTGCTCATACTCAACTCCTTTTCTTGGAAACGGGATGGGTGGTCTGTATGGTGCCACCACTGGCTTTACATACTTGGGTGGTGGTGGTGGTGTAACTTCTTCATTGTTACTTACATCTAAAACCTCCCCATCTTCTGATGCTGGTTTTTCAGAATTTGTTGAAACCATATTAACATTTTCATTCCGAGGATTTACTTCAGTATTACTCGGTAGCTTTCCTTGTTTCCTTTCACTCATCAATCTAACAAGAGTACCTACTTGTTTTTCTAGATTCAAAATAGAAGCTTGTTGAGTTCTAAATGACTGATCAAACCTCTCATTCGTTTGAGTTTCAATAAATTGTGTTTGAGATTCAACTAGCTTAAATACCACTTCTTCCAGATTTGACGTTTTCTCTTCGGTTTGTTGTGGTGGTTTATACAAGCCAGGTCTTTGTTGATTGAAAGTGTTGTTTTGAGTTGGTTGGTTATTCGGACCTTGTTGGATATACGAGTTATTGTCGGGTCCTTTTGGATTGTAAAGAATGTTTTGATTTCGATTGAAGTTTGGCCTTGGCGGTTGATAATTATTCTGATAACTATTTTCCAGCCTTTGGTTCATGTAGACAACATTCTCACGTTGTTCCATCGTTTGTTCAATGTGACAGTCTTTCATTAAGTGTGGTCCACCGCATTGCTCACAACTGATTCGTATTGCGTGAATATCTTTATTCATCTTTTCCATTCGTCTCTCGAAAGCATCTATTTTTGCGGAAACAGAATCAAAGTTATGGCTAGAATTGGCTCTAGCTTCTTTAGATGATCTATTGATATCTTTTTCTTGGTGCCACTCATGTGAGTGGGAAGCAGTGTTATCAATAATTTTGTAAGCATCAGTTTTGGTTTTCTTCATAATAGAACCACCAGCTGCTGTGTCGATATCTTTTCGTGTAGCGATGTTTACGCCTTTATAGAAGATTTGCACTATTTGAAAAGTATCTAATCCGTGTTGAGGACATCCTCTCAACATCCTTCCGAATCTTGTCCACGCCTCATATAATGTTTCATTTGGTTTTTGCACGAACGTGGCAATTTCTCCTTGAAGTCTCACGGCTTTAGATGCCGGAAAGAATATTTGAAGAAATTTCTCAACTAAAACATCCCATGTGTCAATCGTTCCTTCACGTAATGATTCTAACCAATCTTTGGCTTCTCCCTTTAAAGTCCATGGGAACAACATAAGATAAATAGTTTCATCCTCAACTTCTCGGATTTTAAAGAGATTACAAATCCGATTAAAAGTTCGAAGATGTTCGTTTGGATCTTCTTTTGTTGTACCACCAAATTGGCACTGATTGGTGATCATGTGTAGGATTTGTCCTTTGATTTCAAAATCTGATGCTCTAACATCTGGCTGAATAATGGCGTGACCTTGGCCCGTGCGTGTGGCTCTCATTCGATCTTCCATACTTAGAGGTTCCGTTACTTCCATAATTGAATTTGTTGAATACGAATCACTAGAAGATTCTGATTTAACGGTTTGTGGTTCAGGAAGAATGATTAGTGGTTCAGGATCTTGGAATTGTCCTTGAATATCCTCCGGGTTCTTGGTTGTGAGAGCCTTTATATTTAGGGTTTAAAAATTGGATTATCGGAAATTTGAGTTGGAGTACTTGGTCGTCTAGATGATGATTCTAAAGAAAAATCAACGGCGATAATATTGGCTAGATGTCTTGATCGAGTTACAGGTAGTGAATGTATGAAAGGTGGTGAACGTTTTGCTCGGTGCATTCACAGAATATCCTATTAGTTATAAAAATAGAAAAACTTATATAAGTTGTCCAATTAATAGACTTTTCTGATTTTGCCCACGTTTCGAATAGCCAAAAGATGCAGCAGAGGGGCAGGATTCGTTTGGTCTCAATATAATTGAGGACTGTTTGGCTCCAATAACCCGGTCCACGTACAAATCCAACTATTACTACGAACCAGAAAATTTTGATGTCTATCAATTTAATCACTTAAAATAAATTTTCGTAATTTTAAGAAATTTAGATAAGAAGTAGAATAAAAATCTATGTCCTAAAACTAGAATAGCGAGAAATAAGAAAGAAAAAGATTGCGCGTCGAAAAAGGTCGAAAAATAAAAGGTCGAAAAATATGCGTCGAAAAATAAAAATAAGAAAGTAGCGCGAAAAACGGCGTCGCAAAATTCTAAAGCACATAAATCTTAGTCTAAGGAATAAACACTTAAGGGATTTTACGGCAAACCTAAAAATTATAGAAATAAAAATAACTATGGCAAAACTAAACTTAATACTAAAAATGGTAACTAGAGTCTAAAAATTTAAAGGTAATAAAAAAATTTTTTTTTTTTTATATTTCGTTTTTTAAGGATTTTAAAATTTTTTTTAAAATTTTTTAAAAAAAAAAATTTTTTTTTTTCTTAAAACAAAACGATTTTTTTTACAATTTTTTTTAAACGAATTTTTTTTTCTTAAAAAAACGATTTGTTTACACAATTTTTTTTTAAAGGAATTAATAATTTTTTTATTATTATTATTTTTTTTCAAAACTTTTTTTTAACTCATTTATTATTCATGAATAGTAAATGAAAAGAAATTAATTAATTTACTATTCACATGAAAGCGACATGATAGAAATTATTAATTGCAAGTTACATAATATATCCCTGAAATATTTAATAAATACGACTTTTTAAAACTTTTAAAACTTTTAAAACTTTTACGATTCAAAATAGTAAAGGAAAGAAATTAATTAATTTACTATTCACATGAAAACGACATTATAGAAATTATTAATTATAAGTTACATAATATACCCCTGAAATATTTAATAAATACGACTTTTTAAAACTTTTAAAACTTTTACGTATCAAATTTGATTCTAAAATATTATTATATTATTATATTTTATTTCAATATTATTATATTATTATATTTATTAAATTATTATATTTAAATTAATATATCTTTAATCAATCAAAAACTAAAAAAAAAAAACTTAAATACCCCGTGAAAACACAAAAAGTGTCCCCGAAATTACTTTTTTTTATAACTATATTTTTACAGATATAAATTAAAAATATAGCGTTTTAGCGCTCCCTGACAGCGGCGCCAAAAACTTGATGATGTAGCGTGAGGGTACGAAATAGTATTATTTTTAATACAAAATACTACAAAATATGACACAAGTTTTATTAATTTACGAATGGGATATACCTAAACCTTGCTACAACACTATAGGCAGTGTACCTAATCGTAGAGTAGTGTAGTTTTTAGTAAGTCTGGTTCATTCCACAGGGAGCTAGTGATTACGTACTATATTTTTATAAAAATATATTTATATATATATATATATATATATATATATATATATATATATATATATATATATATATATATATATATATATATATATATATATAAGTAGTAATATTATTATAAAAGGGGTTTTTTACCATTTAATGACCGGTTTGTCGATTTTATATTTTTAAGCGTAAAGATAAATGACAATAATTAAAGTGCGTAAAATATATAAATGATGATAAATAAAATAACAATAAATAAAATTGCGATAGAATATGAAATAAAAGGATTATGCTTATTTAAACTTCCGTAATCATGATGTTTAACGTTTTGATTTTAATTAATTGTTACTCGGGTTAATTATCCTTTGTCATGGTTTATTTGATACCTATCTGGTTTTTGTCCATAATAGTCCATCGGTCATAAATATAAAGTGCGAGTGTCCTCGTCAAATTACCCTTATACCCGAAGTCAAATATTCCAACTAATTAAGGGTTTAAACTATGACGCAGTTATCACTTCTATCAACAATTACACCAGTTATCACTGTATGTAATCCACCCCTGTTTTGATTAGATATGAATATTAATTTACCCACTTGATCAGTTTGAATAATCAATTACCCAACCCGAATAATTAATTAAATGATTATAATAGATTCCATATGAACGTCACTAAATAGGACAACCATAATCATTATTAATTATTAGGATAATTAATTTGAAGATAGGTTCGACAGACTCCAATGAGTTGTCACTCAATTAGACAATACCCCCCATCTATTAATAGTCAATAGTCCAATTTCCACAAGTGTCGGTCTTTTGCCCAAACCTTAATTATGGTACAAAATCCAATAACCCCGTCTTAATATTTAGTCAAATATCACGATTACTTCGGCTTAAATAAGCATAATAATAACTTAGTGATTTCGTAGCGTGGGGGTACGAAATAGTTTATATTTTACTAGGAAAAACTATTAAATACGATACAATTTTACACAAGATATTTATTTATTTATAGAATGGATATACTTAAACCTTGCTACAACACTTATAGGCAGTGTAGCTAATCGTACAGTAGTGTAGTTTTTAGTAAGTCCGGTTCGTTCCACAGGGAAAATCTTTAAACAAAGCTTAACGCTATATTAGTTTACTTTTGTAAAAATACAAATATATATATAAGTAATATTATTATTATAAAGGGGGGTTTTTACCGTTTAATGACCGGTTTGTCGATTTTAAAACTTTAGTCGCAGTTAAAACCAAATGTAAAATAATAAATAAATACAAGACTTAATTTAAAGCGTAAAGTAAATAACGATAATGAAATTGCGATTAATAAAAGTGCAATAAAATAAACTTGCGATAATTAAAAAGTACGATAATTAAAAGTGCAATTAAATACAATAACAATAAAAATGCGATAATTAGAAGTGCAATTAAATATAAAATAAAGGAAATTAAATATGAAATAAAAGAATTATGCTTATTTAAACTTCCGTAATCATGATGTTTGACGTGTTGATTTTAGTTTTATGCCTATGGGTTAATTGTCCTTTGTCCTGGATTATTTAATATGTCCGTCTGGTTTTAATCCATAACAGTCCATCAGTCATAAATATAAAGTGCGAGTGTTCTCGTCAAATTATTCTTATACCCGAAGTTAAATATTCCAACTAATTGGGGACTTAAACTGTAACAAGATTTTAATACTTTGTTTAATAATTACACCAGGATGTCGACTGAGTGTAACCCAAGGTTTTAATATTTTGTTATCAATTATACCAAGTGTCCTTGTACATAATTTCACCCCTGTTTTAATTATTCTAGTGGCTATTAATCCAATCCCGTGTTCGGTTAAATGAAAGATTATTCGTACATATAAATACCCCGCCCATCGTGTCCGATCGAGTGTATATGGTAATTTATAGGGACGCCCAATTGTAAATCTTTATATTAACATTAACAAACTATCATTTAGTTAAACAAATATAAAGCCCATTAATAGCCCATAGTCTAATTTCCACAAGTGTCGTTCTTTTGTCCAAACCCCAATTATGGTACAAAGCCCAATTACCCAATTTTAGTAATTAGCCCAACATCATGATTACTTCGTTTTAAATAAGCATAATAATAACTTAGCTATGAGACATTAAATAAAAAGGTTGAACATAACTTACAATGATTAAAAATAGCGTAGCGTTACACGGACAGAATTTTGACTTACACCCTTACAACATTCGCTAACATACCCTTATTATTAGGATTAAAATTAAAATATAAATTATAAATATAAATATTACGTATATAGATAGAGAGATGGATATATATGTTATATTTTGCGATCAGAATTCGTTTGCTCTTATAGGGAGTTTTAGTTTTTGGGGCTCCGCTACTTGCGGCCTTTTCTGCCTTCAAACTCCGCGAGTCGCGGAGTTTGAAATTCCAGCTCACCAACTTTGGAGTCTTTCTTGCCGACGGATTTTTTTATTTATATAATATATAAATAATTATAAGAATTATTTAAATATTATATTATATTTATGTGCATAGTTGACTTGTAATTTTTAGTCCGTTGCGTCGAGCGTTGAGAGTTGACTCTGGTCCCGGTTCCGGATTTTCGAACGTCCTTGCGTACAATTTAATATCTTGTACTTTGCGTTTTGAATCTTGTACTCTTGTAATTTCGAGACATTTCTTATCAATAATTGGAACCTCTTTGATTGTATTTTGTACTTTTGAGCTTTTTGGTCGTTTGCGTCTTCAATTCGTCGAATCTGTCTTTTGTCTTCACCTTTTATTATTTAAACGAATATCACTTTTAAATAGAACAATTGCAACTAAAAGCTTGTCTTTCTTGAGGAATAATGCTATGAAATATATGTTCGTTTTTAGCATTATCAAATATTCCCACACTTAAGAGTTGCTTGTCCTCAAGCAATATCGTCTTGAAATACTAGAATCACTTCTTTATTCTTCACACTTTGTACATCAGTGATTTCTATACGGCGGTATAAACAATGGTAGTAACGATATGGTTTACAGTCCCACATGACTATAAAAATTTAGATCCATTAAGGAAATTGGATCTTTATGAAAACATTTGATCTTTTGAAAATTAAATCTAGCTTTTACCCTAGATAAGTTTTCCGGAATAACCCTTCACCGGTGTTTGCAAAATATTTTTGTGGGTTTGGTGGGTTTCAGATTTGAAAATTTTAGCTCAAAACTTGCGGTTTTGTGTTACCCACTTGCTAACCTTGTATTTGGAAAGCAACACGTCCAGTTTACTTGTCCCGTATATTACCTTTCGGTAAACTACCGTCCGGTTGTAAACGAAAGCGTTGAACAAGCAACTGTTAAGGCAATGTCCCCCGACATGATTTTATTATGGTCTATAACGTGTCAGACGCAATTACTATCCTTGGTAGGAGCAATAGTAAAGCTCACCCTTATAATTTGTAGGTTTGGCACAAGGTCCTGTCTTTGACCACTATGCAAGCACCGTCTTACGGTTGACACCCGATTTGGTTCAGGTGACCTAATGAATTCCAGGTGAATTCCTAGGATTTTACGTTCAATGGTAATGAACGCATTGAAAATGGGTTTTTAGAAAACAAATCGGTTTGTAATTTTATCAAAATATTTTCTCGTTCAAGCTCAAGTTTAGATATCATTGAATTCCATGAGTTTGAATTCTCAATCTTTAAGGTCAATCTCTAGGATTGAGTAATATCAGGCTTAAAAGCTGATTTTTGATCTTTTAAGGAGATTATCCTTTCTGGGGATCTAATTCATTAGTCTTATCCAGCTAATTTGCATGGTGCCCCCCATTGTACGAGATAAATCCTTCTCATGGTTAGGATAAATCTGACCACTTGGCGACCCTGTTTAATGCTGAGGTCCGTGGATTTCCTGCTGATTTTAGTGATGACTTTTCTAGGTTTTTCGTCAACCTACAGCTGGTCTGGACGACAACTTTTTGTTCTAAATCAAGAAGCGCGTGTCTTTTTCGGAAGACTTTACTTCCTTTTAATGATGGAATTGATTCATCGTGTAGATCCATCTCTTCTTTTCTTTCATTGGGTAAAACAGTTTAGTTATTTGTTACAGATATATGTGACATATGTTTAAGATAACTTGGTAAATTTTCCCACACTTGGCTTTTATTTTCCTTTTTATTGTCCTCTATTTCATTTTAAATGAATTTTAACATTTTGGTTTGTTTCTCAATTTATGTCCTTTCCGAAGTAACAATAATTTCGGTGTTAAAACCTAGTTTTATCGTTCATAAATATGTATAAACATGATTTTGAGTTCATTTAATTGAAAATTTTGAAAAATTTTACTAGAATTGGGTAGTCAGTATATAAGACTAGGGCTGTTCTTTATTATCATAGAGCACTAGATTCTAATACAACTACTACTTTACTAGTATTTCTAATGGTAACCAAGTGTATAAAGTAAAAATTTTAAAATCCGAAAGAATTTAACCCCTTCCCACACTTAAGATCTTGCAATGCCCTCATTTGCAAGAAATCAGTAACAATTTAAATTATTGAGGGTGATTTGTGTGAAAATGATTAAATTTTACCAAAGTGTCCAAACATATTTGTGTTTGCTTGCTGAATGATAAATGGTGCATATCATTTGTTCATTCCGTCTTGTTGTTATTTCACATATATTTTGCATCTTGTCGTCAAAATTAGTTGCTTTTGCTGAACTTAATGCCAGTCTTTGAAAATGCGTTGTTTTACCCTGTTGTGTACATAAGATAAACTGCAAACATATATACATATTTTTGAAGTTTGGTATATTACCCCACATTCAAAAATTATTAAAATCTAAGAATAAAAGTTAGAAAATTATAACAACTATTACAATATTAAATAAGTATTAAACGTATCAACATTACAAATTACAAAATAAATAAAACTAAGTAGACTAGGGATGATACTGATACCAATAGGGGTTCCATGCATAACCATAGGTGCTATAAAATGCTTCGGCTGGGTTATACGTAGGATACGGTGGTTGAATCTCTATAGACCAGGGAGGGAATATGGGCTTTGGAGTAGGAATATAGTTTCTACCTATATGTTGGCAATAAGCTATGATTTGGTTTTGATGAACTTTCTAATCTTCAAATGCTCTTTGTCTAGCATTTTCGTACTCCTGTGAAGCTATAAACCTTTGCATTTTTTGCATTTCATTTCCCCCTCCTACATTACCTTGCTGTTGGTTTCTCTCAACCTGTGGATGTCTACCATGGTATTGTACTCCGGCGTTATTTCGCCTCTTCAAAACTTTCGCACCATGGTATACATTTAAACCTATTGTATCGCGGGGTTCTGGTTCTTCGACTAATAATCCCCCCCGACTTATATCCACACCGAGATATTCAGCAATCAAAGTAATAAATATACCACCTCCTATTATGCTATGCGGTCTCATCCCCCTAACCACAGCTGATAAATAATAACCCACACAATAAGGTATACTTACAGCGCTTTGTGGGTCTCGAATACACATATGGTAAAACAAATCCTGTTCATTTACCTTTTCCTTGTTCTTACCTCTTTGTGTAATCGAATTAGCTAAAAACCTATGAATTACTCTTAATTCAGCTCTATCTATATCCAAATAAGAGTAATTTCCCCCTTTGAATCGGTGATGGCTTGTCATTTGACTCCATACACCATGTGTATCAAAATTTTCATCTATCTTTCTACCATTTAGTATCAACCCTCTACAATCGGTAGATGCTAACTCCTCAGGCGTATATATACGTAAAGCCTGAACCATGTCTAGTAAAGACATGTGGTGCATCGAACCTCCTAACAAAAATCTAATAAAAGATCGATCGGTTAAACTAGCTACCCGATCATTTAATTCTATACTACACAACAATTCTTCACACCATACTTTATATACAGGTCTACGCATGGTGAATAAACGTACCCAGTTGTTAAAAGTAGAATTACCATACCTCTGTGCAAGTAATTCCCTAATTGGCCCGGCCAATTCTACAGCTTCTAATGGTCCCCATTCTATGACCCTAGGTACCTCAACAACTTTAGAATGAAGAGTATGCAAACCCCTTTGGTATTTTGGATAATCTATCCAAAGTCTGTCAAATCTCAGGTTCGGGTGCAAATCTTCCAAGTGCATATCAGAAAATGTCATGACTGGATGAGGTATATCTTGCTTGTAGTAGTTATCCACCTCCTGTTGTTCCGCATTCTCAGCAGGAGCATTGCGAGCTTGGGATGAAGATTCACCCCTTTCAGTCTGCAAAACACATCAAACACAATTTTTGTGCATCCAAATATGCATTAGTGTCAGCAAAATCATCAATCAAAATAATTACAATCATGATCAATTTATATCAAACTTAAGCTCATTTTCATATTTTCATCAAATCTACACTTTTTCAAATAAGCATATACGAAAATGTTAGCCAAGTTCATAAGCATTCAACTCAAATAACATGTCAAAATAATCATTACTAGCAATTAAACAAGTTTCAAATGGCATTATCTCTCAAAAATCAAGTTCATGAATTTTAGACTTGAAAAAGTCCACTTTAATTCTCAAAATCATGTTTAGGCTCAAAGTTTGGATCATTTAACTACCTAAACATGTTACACTACTTAATTTAGCAACAATTCATGACAAAAATCGGCCATAACCTGTTTATATCAAAAAGCCCCAAATTTGCTCAAGAACACAAACCCTAGATTACTCAAAATTTGAAGTTTAATGCTTCTAATCATGTTAAATAGCATCAATCTAGGTTATACAAGCATAATACATAAACAATTTAAGCATAATTACACTATAAAGCATCAAAATCAAATTGGGTATAAAATTGCTCAAGAACACTAATTTTCGGATTAAATGGTGTTTAGGTGTAGAAATTTACCGTTTTTCTTGAGTAATTCCTTGTTAGCATCCTTCTCAACATGATTTTAGTAAAAGATTTGATGATTAACGGTTAAAAATTGTGATTTTGGGAGGTTTTTTTCGGGTTTTTGCGGCTGTGTTTCGCAGTATTTGGTGTGTGGGTTTTTCAACTGATCAGTTTTTGCGTTTTTATTTTTTTCTGAGTTTTGGTCCCTCCGCGAGTCGCGGGGTTTTTACCCTTCAAACTCCCCGAGTCGCGGAGTTTGTATTTTTTTTATATATATCTTATACTAATTAAAACAATTAAGTAATTAATTTTAAAATTTTGTTTCCCTTGTTATTTAGGAGAGGTCGTTTCGGATCGATGTCCTAGTCCGTCCTTCGACAAAATTTTAAAATTTGTCTTTTTGTAACGATTGTTTTAAAAGCTAAGATTTTTGGGGTTTTTTAATGTTTTTGGCATACTTTAATTCAATAAGATTAAAAATAATGATAATAAAAGTTCTCGTCCCTCTCTCGGGTAAAGCAATTTCGGTTCAAAGACCTAGTCTTCAACTTACGACGAAGTTTAAAAATCATATTTTTAACTTAATGAGATAAAGTAAATTTTTGTTTTTTAAATTCACACCAAACTTAAAATAAAAATACATAAAATTCAAAATTAATATTAAAAATTCACACCAAACTTAAAATTTAAAATGCATAAAAATCATATTTTAAAAATTAAAAATTCACACCAAACTTAATTTAAAAATTCATATTATAAATTCACACCAAACTTATATTAATTTTTCAAATATTTACAATTTTAAATATATTGTTTTTACAAAGTTTACAATATTAATTTAAGATTTATATATTAATTTTAAAAACATGGTAAAAATAAAATTAAAAATCTTTTTGGCTTTTTATCCTACTTTAATCAATCAAATATTATCAAAAATATGCGCCCCTCTTTTCGGTAAAGTAATTTCGGTTCCAAAACCTAATTTAACTCATGATGAATTTTTGAAATATTTTGGGTTGATTTGATTAAAGATATTTATACCTTAAGAATAAACGTTAAATTTCGCAGTGATGTAATAAATTTTTGAATGATATCAATAATTTCGGTCGCCAAACCTAATTTTATTCAATACCAATTTAATACTTTATAGCGAACAAATTAGCGTTTATTATCAAAAGGTTAAAAATAAAAATAAAAATAAAAAACTGTACAAACATACCTGTGAAATAGATTTCTTAGTTATATGATCTATCCCATTCATAAGATAGTCGGTTTATTTGGTTTTCCATGGCTACATAGGCGTAACCTCGAGCATTCAGTGTTTTTTCTTCTAAACATATGAACGGTCCGTCTCTGCATAAAGTAACAAATTCGGTGTTTGAATAGGTTTGATTATTTGAACATTTAACTCCATGTGACCATTTTCCGCATTTGTGACATTTTTCTAGGTGTCGTGCTCTTCTTTTCGCTGCGGATTTTGATTTTCCTTTACCAAATTGTAACTTATTATCTTCGCATCTGGATTCTTTTCTAACTCCGTCCAATCTTTCTCTGATTACTGATACTATTTCACTTGGAAGTGTGTCATTATTACGTTTAGTGATCAAAGCGTGTAGCATTAGACCATGGTTTAGTTCACAGGCAGTCTTCATTTCCTAAAAAAAATAAAAATTCAGAATGGGGGAGAAGACTAGTTCTTTAGGGTCTGCTAGGGAAAGACCATTCGGGTTCCATTTTCTAGAACTACACGAAAACAGACAATCTAACTCTAACAGAAATACATATTATCCTTTAAAGACTTGATTCTCCCCACACTTAGTTAGATGTGGTGTCGAAATTGTGATTAACTTCGTTGTCGACTTCCACCGGACTATCTATGTAGTGTTTAACTCTGTGACCATTAACTTTAAATTCAATCCCATTTGAATTTATCAATTCTACTGTTCCGTATGGAAAAACTCTTTTAACTATGAATGGTCCAGACCATCTTGATTTCAATTTTCCAGGAAATAGCTTGAATCGTGAATTGAAAAGAAGAACTCTGTCTCCTTCCTTAAATTCTTTTGAACTTCTGATTCTTTTATCATGCCATTTCTTCGTTCTTTCTTTATAGATTAACGAATTCTCGTATGCTTCATGTCTTAATTCTTCTAATTCGTTTAGTTGACTTAATCGTAGACGTTCGGCTTCATGTAAATCAAGATTACATGTCTTCAAAGCCCAAAATGCTTTGTGTTTAATTTCTACTGGAAGATGACATATTTTCCATAAACAAGTCTAAAAGGTGTGGTTCCAATTGGAGTTTTGTAGGCTGTTCTAAAAGCCCAGAGTGCATCCTCCAATTTAATGGACCATTCCTTCGGATTTGATCCTACGGTTTTCTCTAGAATACGTTTTAAAGCTCGGTTGGTATTTTCAACTTGTCCACTTGTTTGTGGATGATATGCGGTGGAGATTTTATGAGTTACTCCATATCTTTTAAGAACTTTCTCAAGTTGATTATTACAGAAATGAGTACCCCGATCACTTATTAAAGCTTTCGGTGTTCCAAACCTTGCAAAAAGACGTTTTAAAAAGTTGACTACAACTCGTGCATCATTAGTTGGGAGAGCTTGTGCTTCCGCCCATTTAGATACATAATCAATGGCTACGAGTATATATAGATTATTATGAGATTTTGGAAATGGACCCATAAAGTCAATACCCTAAATGTCAAATACTTCACATACTTGGACGACATTTTGTGGCATTTCATCACGTTGACTTATTTTTCCGGCCCTTTGACAAGCATCACAGGATTTGCAAAGAAGGTGTGCGTCTTTGTAAATTGTAGGCCAATAGAATCCAGCATCATAAACTTTTCTTGCTGTTAGTTGAGGCCCATAATGCCCTCCTGTTGGTCCTGTGTGACAATGGTTTAAAATTTTACTAGCTTTATCTCCAAATACACATCGGCGTATTATTCCATCGGGACAACTTTTAAACAAATGTGGATCTTCCCAGAAATAGTGTTTTATATCACTGAAGAATTTCTTTCGTTTTTGGTACGATAATCCTTTTTCAAGGAATCCACATACTAAATAGTTTGCATAGTCTGCAAACCATGGGATTTCATTATAATCTATCTTCAATAGATATTCATCAGGAAAGTTGTCTTGTATGGCCGATTCATTTAGAACTTCTAATTCGGGATTTTCAAGACGAGAAAGATGATCAGCGGCGAGATTTTTTGCTCCTTTTTTATCTCGAATTTCAATATCAAACTCTTGTAAGAGTAAGATCCAACGGATTAATCTTGGTTTAGCATCTTGTTTCGAAAATAGGTATCTAAGAGCAGAATGGTCGGTATAAACCACCGTTTTTGCTAGAACGAGATATGATCGAAATTTGTCAAAAGCAAAGACAATAGCAAGGAGTTCTTTTTCAGTAGTTGTATAGTTCGTTTGTGCTCCTTGTAACGTCTTACTAGCATAATATATAGGTTGAAATCATTTTTCAATCCTTTGTTCTAAAACGGCTCCCATTGCAAAATCACTTGCATCGCACATTAGTTCAAATGGTAGATTCCAATTTGGTGTTATCATGATCGGCGCATTAGTGAGTTTCTCTTTAAGAATATTAAAAGATTTGATACACTCATCTGAAAAGATGAATGGAGTATCCTTTTCTAGGAGTTTATTCATAGGAGTGGCAATTTTAGAAAAATCTTTTATGAAACGTCGGTAAAAACCGGCATGCCCTAGAAAACTCCTAACTCCTCTAACATTGGTGGGATGTGGAAGTTTAGCAATTACATCTACTTTAGCTCTATCCACTTCAATTCCTTCTTTTGAAATTTTATGACCAAGAACGATGCCTTCTTTAACCATGAAATGGCATTTCTCCCAATTAAGTACTAGATTTGATTGTTCGCATCTAATAAGCATTCGTTCAAGATTAGCTAGACATGTTTCAAATGTATCACCAAAGACTGAAAAGTCATCCATGAAAACTTCCATGCATTCTTCTATCATGTCATGAAAAATCGCCATCATACACCTTTGAAAGGTTGCAGGGGCGTTGCAAAGTCCAAATGGCATGCGTTTGTAAGCAAAAGTACCATAAAGGCACGTGAATGTGGTTTTCTCTTGATCTTTGGGTGCTATTGGAATTTGAAAATATCCGGAAAATCCATCTAGAAAACAATAGTAACTATTTCCGGCTAATCTTTCCAACATTTGATCTATGAAAGGTAAGGGAAAGTGATCTTTTCTGGTGGCGTCATTTAATTTTCTATAATCAATACATACACGCCATCCTGTTACAGTCCTAGTAGGAATAAGCTCATTTTTCTCATTTGTAATGACAGTCATGCCACCCTTCTTAGGCACGCATTGAACTGGGCTTACCCATGGACTATCAGAGATTGGATAAATTAGACCTGCATCTAGCAGTTTAATAATCTCTTTCTTAACTACATCTTGCATATTAGGATTTAGTCTTCGTTGGCGTTGCACATACGTTTTATGACCTTCTTCCATAAGGATTTTATGTGTGCAATACGAAGGACTTATTCCTTTAATATCATGAATCTTCCATGCAATGGCTGGTTTATGAGCTTTCAACACAGAAATGAGTTGTGATTTCTCACTTTCAGTAAGAGAAGACGATATTATTACAGGTAATTCAGATTCACCATGTAAATAAGCGTATTCCAAATGGTTTGGAAGTGGCTTTAACTCTAATTTCGGAGGTTATTCTATCGATGATTTGTATCGATATCTGTCTTCTTCTTTTAGCATTTGAATTTCTTCTGTTGTTGGTTCATATCCATTAGCTATAAGTGTAGCTAACATTTCAGCTTCATCAATTGGTTCATTACTTTCTACTAAAGAACATTCTCCTGTTCCTTGTAATTCTAGAAATTCTTCTAATAATTCTGCATGTGCATCTATAGTTTGAATATAATAACATGTATCATCTGCAGATTGTGGTTGTTGCATTGCTCTATCAACTGAAAAGGTAACACTCTCATCCTCTATACTTAGGGTCAATTTCTTACCGAACACGTCTATCATTGCTTTAGCCGTGTTTAAGAATGGTCTTCCTAATATGAGAGGAACTTGAGAATCTTCTTCCATGTCCAGAACAACAAAATCTACTGGAATACTAAAGTACCAACTTTAACTAGCATGTTCTCCATTATCCCTCTAGGATATTTTATTGATCTATCGGCTAGTTGTATGCTTATTCTGGTTGGTTTCAATTCTCCAAGGTCTAGTTTAGCGTATAGTGAATACGGCATTAGATTTATACTAGCACCTAAGTCTGCCAATGCTTCTATTGAACTAAGACTACCCAGAAAACATGGAATCGTGAAACTTCCTGGATCAGATAGTTTTTCTGGTATCTTATTCAACAGCACTGCTGAACAATTAGCATTCATGGTAACAGCCAAGAGTTCTTCCATTTTCTTTCTATTTGAGATTAGATCTTTCAAGAATTTAGCATATCTAGGCATTCCTGAAATCACATCAATGAAAGGAAGATTTACATTTATCTGTTTAAACATATCCAAGAATTTAGATTGCTCGGCTTCAAGTTTCTCTTTCTTCATTTTACTCGGGTAAGGAAGTGGTGGTTGGTATGGTATAACATAAGGTTTAGCCTTAACTGTGTTATCTTCATTAACCTTTTCAACTACCGGTTCTTTTTCCTTATCTTGATCAGGTTGTGGTTCTTGTGGAGTAGGAATAGCTTCATCAGAAGTTACAAGTATTTCAGGTGGTTTAAGTGTTGTACCACTTCTTGTGGTAATGGCTTTAGCTGTTTCATTCCGGGGGTTAGCATTTGTATCACTAGGTAGACTTCCCGGTTTTCTTTCACCTATTAACCTTGCTAGGTTACTTACTTCTTGTTCCAGATTTTGAATAGAAGCTTGTTGATTTCTAAATGCTTGAGCATTTTGTTCATTAGTTTGTTTCTGAGATGTGAAAAACTGCGTTTGAGTTTCAACTAGCTTCATTATCATATCTTCTAAATTCGGCTTTTTATCATCGGTTTGTTGTGGTGGTTTGTTTTGAAAATTAGGTCTTTGCTGGTTGTAAGTATTATTGGATACTTGTTGATTGCTAGGACCTTGTTGGTTGTTGTATGGAATATTTCTGTTATAGTTCTGGTTTTGATTGTAAATAGGTCTTGGCGGTTGATAATTATTCTGATAATTATTTCCAGGCCTTTGGTTTATGTATGAAATATTCTCTCTTTGTTCCATTGTTAATTAAATACTGAGACAATCTTTTGTCAGATGTGGTCCTCCACACTGCTCACAACTAATTCGTATTGAGTGAATATCTTTAGTCATCTTTTCCATTCGTCTCTCGACAGCATCTATCTTTGCGGAAATGGAATCTAAGTCATGGCTAGAATTGGCTCTAGCTGCTTTAGATGATCTAACGATATCTTTTTCTTGGTGCCACTCATGTGAGTGGGAAGCAGTGTTATCAATAATTTTGTAAGCATCAGTTTCGGTTTTCTTCATAATAGAACCACCAGCTGCTATATCTATGTCTTTCCTTGTAGTGATGTCACATCCTTGGTAGAATATTTGTACTATTTGACAGGTGTCTAAACCATGTTGCGGACATCCTCTTAACAACTTTCCAAATCTAGTTCACGCCTCATATAGAGTTTCATTCGGCTTCTATGTGAACGTAACAATTTCTGCTTGAAGTCTTACGGCTTTAGATGCCGGAAAGAATTGTTTAAGAAATTTTTCAACTAAAACGTCCCATGTATCAATCGCCCCTTCAGGTAACGATTCCAACCAATCTTTGGCTTCTCCCTTTAAAGTCCAGGGAAATAACATGAGATATATCTGTTCATCCTCCACTTCTATTATTTTAAATTGTGTGCAGATCCTATTAAAGGTACGAAGATGTTCATTTGGATCTTCCTTCGGCGCACCACTAAATTGGCATTGATTAGTCACCATGTGTAGAATTTGTCCTTTGATTTCATAATCTGGCGCATTAATGTCTGGATGAGTAATTGCGTGACCTTGGCCAGTGCGTTTAGCTCTCATTCGGTCTTCCATACTTAAAGGTTCCAGATTCTCCATAATTGAATTAATTGAATCGGAATCACTAGAGGATTCTGATTTAATGGTTCGTTCCTCAACAATCTCTGTTTGAATGATTGGTGGTTCCGGAGGAAAGTTTAGTGGTTCAGGATCTATGAATCGTTCCTGAATATTCTCCGGATTCTCAATTGTGAGGTCGGGTTCAAAAAATGGATTATCGGAAATTTGAACTGGAGTACTTGGTCGACTGGATGATGATTCTAAAGAAAAATCAACGGCGGTAATATTTGCTAAATGTCTTGATCTAGTTACAGGTGGTGAACGTACAAAAGGTGGTGAACGTCTTGCTCGGTGCATTCACTGAATATCCTATTAGTTTTTAAAAGGAAAGAAAAATTATAATAAGTTATCCAATTAATAGACTTTTCTGATTTTGCCCACGTTTCGAATAGCTAAAAGATGCAGCAGAGGGGCAGGATTCGTTTGGTCTCAATATAATTGAGGACTGTTTGGCTCCAATAACCCGGTCCACGTACAAATCCAACTATTACTACGAACCAGAAAATTTTGATGTCTATCAATTTAACCCCTTAAAATAAATTTTCGTACTTTTAAGAAATTTAGATAAGAAGTAAAATAAAAATCTATGTCCTAAAACTAGAATAGCGAGAAATAAGAAAGAAAAAGAGTTCGTCGAAAAAGGTCGAAAAAGAAAAATGGTTGAAAAATAAAAGGTGACGGAAAAATAAAAGAAACTTATAATACTTAAAAACACTTGACTAACCTAACCTTATTACCACAACTAACTTAAAATTATAATCGCAAATTGAGATTACTAATTGGAATGATAATTGATACATAGGTAAAAGTCGTCTAAAAATATTAAAACTTACAGGAAAAACTAAATCCCAAATGGAAATAACTTAAAAAGAAACTAAAACTTAAAAAGGTGTCGCAAAATTCTAAAGTACCTAAATCTTAGTCTAAAGAAAAATACTTAAGGAATTCTACGGCAAAGCCTAAAAATCTAGAAATAAAAATAACTATGGCAAAAACTAAGTTTAAAACTAAATATGAGCTAAAAATACAAATATTACGCTAAAACAATTAAAAAGGGACAAAATATAAAAATATACAAAAAGTTGTAAAAAGTTACAAATTTTTATAAAAAATATTATTTTTATATTATTTATTTATTAAAACTATTAATTTTATATTTTATTTAAACTAATTTAACTAAATAAAACAAATTAAATAAAAAGAAACTTTAAAATAAAACTAATTATAATAATAATAAGTAATTAGGGTTAATAATAATAATAATTAAGAATTACTCCGTAATTAATGCTGATTAGGGTTCCTGTGTGGCGTGTCAGATTGTCTCCGCGAGTTGCGGTATTAGAAGCTGTAAACTCCGCGAGTCGCGGGGTTCCAAAATTCAACTCAGGTACTTTTTAAAATTCGACGTTTTTTTTTTTATATTTTCTGTTTATATCAAAATATTTATATAATAAAAACTTATATTTAAAAACTTAAATAAAAAATAGAACTACTTTATAATTTTTTAAAAATATCTTAAAAATAGATTTATATATATATTAATTTTTTTTTTATGTTTTAAATAAAAACAAAATACTTAAATAAAACTTATATAAAAATAAAGAAACTTTATAAAACTTAAATATTTAACAAAATCTTAAAAATACTTATATTTTTGTTTTCTTTTTTATATTTTTGAATATTTAAAACGTATTTTTATAAAAATGAATTTTAATAAAAGTAAACTAAAAATCTTTTTTTTTAATTAGCGTTGCGCTTCCGGCTTTTAAGCTAGATTGTTTCCCCGGCAGCGGCGCCAAAAACTTGATGTCGTAGCGTGGGGGTACGAAATAGTTTATATTTTACTAGGAAAAACTATTAAATACGATACAATTTTACACAAGATATTTATTTATTTAGAGAATGGATATACTTAAACCTTGCTACAACACTTATAGGCAGTGTACCTAATCGTACAGTAGTGTAGTTTTTAGTAAGTCCGGTTCGTTCCACAGGGAAAATCTTTAAACAAAGCTTAACGCTATATTAGTTTACTTTTGTAAAAATACAAATATATATATAAGTAATATTATTATTATAAAGGGGGTTTTTACCGTTTAATGACCGGTTTGTCGATTTTAAAACTTTAGTCGCAGTTAAAACCAAATGTAAAATAATAAATAAATACAAGACTTAATTTAAAGCGTAAAGTAAATAACGATAATGAAATTGCGATTAATAAAAGTGCAATAAAATAAACTTGCGATAATTAAAAAGTACGATAATTAAAAGTGCAATTAAATACAATAACAATAAAAATGCGATAATTAGAAGTGCAATTAAATATAAAATAAAGGAAATTAAATATGAAATAAAAGAATTATGCTTATTTAAACTTCCGTAATCATGATGTTTGACGTGTTGATTTTAGTTTTATGCCCATGGGTTAATTGTCCTTTGTCCTGGATTATTTAATATGTCCGTCTGGTTTTTGTCCATAACAGTCCATCAGTCATAAATATAAAGTGCGAGTGTCCTCGTCAAATTATTCTTATACCCGAAGTTAAATATTCCAACTAATTGGGGACTTAAACTGTAACAAAATTTTAATACTTTGTTTAATAATTACACCAGGATGTCGACTGAGTGTAACCCAAGGTTTTAATATTTTGTTATCAATTATACCAAGTGTCCTTGTACATAATTTCACCCCTGTTTTAATTATTCTAGTGGCTATTAATCCAATCCCGTATCCGGTTAAATGAATGATTATTCGTACATATAAATACCCCGCCCATCGTGTCCGATCG
This sequence comes from Rutidosis leptorrhynchoides, assembly GCF_046630445.1. Lineage (NCBI taxonomy): Eukaryota > Viridiplantae > Streptophyta > Magnoliopsida > Asterales > Asteraceae > Rutidosis > Rutidosis leptorrhynchoides. The sequence continues at coordinate 324,410,377 of NC_092335.1, read as the reverse complement.
AGTGTATATGGTAATTTATAGGGACGCCCAATTGTAAATCTTTATATTAACATTAACAAACTATCATTTAGTTAAACAAATATAAAGCCCATTAATAGCCCATAGTCTAATTTCCACAAGTGTCGTTCTTTTGTCCAAACCCCAATTATGGTACAAAGCCCAATTACCCAATTTTAGTAATTAGCCCAACATCATGATTACTTTGTTTTAAATAAGCATAATAATAACTTAGCTACGAGACATTAAATTAAAAAGGTTGAACATAACTTACAATGATTAAAAATAGCGTAGCATTACACGGACAGAATTTTGACTTACACCCTTACAACATTCGCTAACATACCCTTATTATTAGGATTAAAATTAAAATTAAAATTAAAATATAAATTATAAATATAAATATTACGTATATAGATAGAGAGATGGATATATATGTTATATTTTGCGATCAGAATTCGTTTGCTTTTATAAGGAGTTTTAGTTTTTGGGGCTCCGCGACTTGCGGCCTTTTCTGCCTTCAAACTCCGCGAGTCGCAGAGTTTGAAATTCCAGCTCACCAACTTTGGAGTCTTTCTTGTAGACGGATTTTTTTATTTATATAATATATAAATAATTATAAGAATTATTTATATATTATATTATATTTATGTGCATAGTTGACTTGTAATTTTTAGTCCGTTGCGTCGAGCGTTGAGAGTCGACTCTGGTCCCGGTTCCGGATTTTCGAACGTCCTTGCGTACAATTTAATATCTTGTACTTTGCGTTTTGAATCTTGTACTCTTGTAATTTCGAGACGTTTCTTATCAATAATTGGAACCTCTTTGATTGTATTTTGTACTTTTGAGCTTTTTGGTCATTTGCGTCTTCAATTCGTCGAATCTGTCTTTTGTCTTCACCTTTTATTATTTAAACGAATATCACTTTTAAATAGAACAATTGCAACTAAAAGCTTGTCTTTCTTGAGGAATAATGCTATGAAATATATGTTCATTTTTAGCATTATCACTTAGTTACGAGACATTAATTTTAAAAGGAAGAACATAACTTACAGTGATTATTAATCGTGTAGCGTTACACGGACAGAGTTTCGACTTTAAAACCCGTAAAACATTCCTTACAATAACCCAATTATTATTAAACTTAAACTAAAATTAAAATTAAAATTATATATATATATATTATATGTAAAGAGAAAGAAAGAAGAAAAGGTGTACATAAATCGATCAAATGAATTGCCTTTTATAGGCAAATATTGAATTGAAATTTTCACTTATGACCCCTTAACTATGCTCAATTAACAACTTTTTATTATTTATTATTATTCTTATTATGAATTATTTAAATATTATATTATATTCTTGTGCATAGTTGACTTGTACTTTCAGCTCCGTTGCGTCGAGCGTTGATAGTTGGCTCGGGTACCGGTTCCGGATTTTCAAACGTCCTTTCGTATAATTTAATATCTTGTACTTTGCGTTTTGTAACTTGTACTCTTGTTATTTTTAGACGTTTCTCATCAATAAATTGAACCTTTTGAATTGTATCTTGTACATTTGAGCTTTTTGGACGTTTGTGTCTTCAAATCTTCGTTTTCGCCTTTTGTCTTGGCACTTATTTATTTAAACAATTACAATGAAAATATAATACAATTACATATGAAAACCTATTATTTAGAAGGGATATTGCTATGAAATATATGTTCCTTTTTAGCCTTATCAGTAACATATTAATTATTGTAAACCATTATGTAATGGTCGTGTGTAAGCGTGATATTTTAGATTATCATTACTTGATAATCTAATTTATGTCCTTTAAATGTTTATCGATAAAATAAAGGTTATGGTTTGTTTTAAAAACGAATGCAGTCTTTGAAAAATGTCTCATATAGAGGTCAAAACCTCGCAAAGAAATCAATTAATATGAAATGTTTATAATCGATATGAACGGGACATTTCAGTTGGTATCAGAGCGTTGGTCTTAGAGAACCAGAAATTTGCATTAGTGTATCTAACCGAGTTTGTTAGGATGCATTAGTGAGTCTGGACTTCGACCGTGTTTACTTTAAAAACGATTGCTTAACACTTTTTGTTGGAAAATATATATTTTTACATGTAAATATTATGTGGTATATTACTAATGTATTAGTTAATGTGTGATAGATGTCTACTTCCAGTACCAATCCCATCGACTCACCTAATAACAATGAATAGTCGAATATATTTTGGGAAGATTCACAAATTCCTGAAGAGGAACCGGAAGAAGAGGAACCGGAAGAAGAGGAACCGGAAGAAGAAGTGGTTCCGGAGGAAGAAATATTAATAACTATAGAAAAATGATTAAATAAAAAAAATCATCAGCAAATGGTCCAAAGTTAAAAATGGTTTGTGGTGTCTCCGCGGAGTAGGAAAAATATTGGGAAAATTACCAATTTTCTGATGAATCGGATCCAGACGAGAATTCGGATGATGTTATAGAAATTACCCCGACCCAATTTAAGAAAGAAAAAGAAAATAATAAGGGAAAAGGCATCAAAATAGAGAAACCTGATTCCAACCCCGATGAACTTTATGTTAACATGAAGTACCCTGATGGGGTGTATCGTAAACACCAATATTTCTTAAAAATTTAACTAAACCCGAGATACATTGGGCCATTCAATATTATTGATTGTGTCGGACCGGTAGCTTATCGACTTGAATTACCTCAACAATTAGCTGGCGTACATAATACCTTTCACGTCTCGAATCAAAAGAAATGCTTAGCCAAAGAAGATCTCACTATTCCTGTAGACAAAATCTAAATCAATGAAAAACTTCAATTCATTGAAGAACCCGTCGAAATAATGGATCGTGAAGTTAAACGACTTAAGCAAAATAAAAAACCAATCGTTAAGGTTCGATGGAATGCTTGTAGAGGACCCGAATTTACCTGGGAGTGTGAAGATCAGATGAAGCTGAAATACCCGCACTTATTTCCAGAAGATGCATCAACACCTCCAACCGCTTAAAATTTCGGGACGAAATTTATTTAACGGGTAGGTACTGTAATGACCCGAACTTTTCCTTGTTTATATTAAATGAAAACTATATTTACATGATTAAATGTTTCCAACATGTTAAGCAATCAAACTTGTTAAGACTTGATTAATTAAAATGAGTTTCATGTAGACAATTGACCACCCAAGTTGACCGGCGATTCACGAACGTTAAAAACTTGTAAAAATTACATGATGATATATATATATATATATATATATATATATATATATATATATATATATATATATATATATATATATATATATAACATGAGATTATGATAAGTAAGTATCTCACTAAGTGTATTAACAATGAGTTATATACATAAAAATGAGACTATTGAATTAAGAAACTCGAAATAATATATATAATGATTATCGTTATAACAACGTCTTAATAAATACATATGTATCGTATTAAGATATTGATACACTATGTTTAACATGATAAAATGATAATTAAATATATCATTAAGTGTGTTAACAATGAACTACATATGTAAAACATTCAAAACAACACTTACATGTAACGACTAACGATGACTTAATGTAACATCTTGAATTCGGGTCTGGGTTAAATTTACTGTTTTGCCCGTTAAGAGTTTAAAGTGTATTTTAATGAAATATTTATTTATTAAATATTTATGTAATTTTATTAGTTCGTTGGGTCTGTTTTATGACCAGGGTCCCGAAACAGGGTTTATTATTTATTTCAGACATTGTTTGATTTACCGAATTAAATACGAAAAATATCTTTTAACAGATAAATACCCGTGTATTATCGGGAGTGGGATTTAATACCATTTTGTGACTTAAAAAGAAAAGCCACCTATGTTTTATTTACTGTATTCGGTCTTCCCCTCCCTTTAGTTCCAATCGATAAAACACACACACATACATGAAACCCTAAACTTTCTAAAGTGATGAAGATGATGAAAAAAAATTGCAAGCTTAAAGTGGTGATTCATCTTCCCTCTTCCTCTCGTTTCGGTCATGAACCCATCACCATCACCATGAAAGCCTAGGTTTTTTAATTATGAGGAGGGCGATGAAAATTGAAAGTTCCATTCTAGGTTTCTTGCATCTCCAACCTCTAGCAACTAAGGTTTATCTTTAAATTGTGTATTTATCCTTATTATGTTAGGATTTTGATAGAATTATAAAAGTTACAAAATTGTGCTTGAATCTTTGATTTTGATAATGAAATTACTTGAATATGTTTGATTGGTGTTAGATTAATTGTTGTGGGTTTGTACTTGGCTCGATTTGGGTTCGAATTGCAAGAAATAATGAAAAAAATGGAAAGGAATCATGGTGAGCAGCCCACGGATGCTGCAACTATTTTTCCTACTGCCGCTGCTATTTCTGGGTGGCTGACTGCCGCTGCCGGCCAACGGTGGTAGTTGGCGGCCGGTGGTGGTGGTTTGCATTTTTGGTGCACGAGGTGGTTTCGTTTGCCCGTTTAGACCCCAAACCATTCGTGATAATTTAGGGGTATTTTGGTTTTGCTCATTTTAGCCTTGACCCATTTTGTGAGTTTTAGTTTAGGTCGTAATTGTGTAAGTGTGCTAATTGTGTAAATTGTAATTTGGTGATGAAATACGATTGGTGTATGATATTAACCTTGTTTTATGCTTGCTATGTAGTGACCCGAACTTTTCCATGTTTATATATATTAATTGAGATTGATATTTACATGATTAAATGTTTCCAACATGTTAAGCAATCAAACTTTTTAAGACTTGATTAATTGAAATATGTTTCATATAGACAATTGACCACCCAAGTTGATCGGTGATTCACGAACGTTAAAACTTGTAAAAACTATATGATGACATATATATGGATATATATATATATATAGTTAACATGATACTATGATAAGAAAACATATCATAAAGTATATTAACAATGAACTACATATGTAAAAACAAGACTACTAACTTAATGATTTTTAAACGAGACATATATGTAACGATTATCGTTGTAAAGACATTTAATGTATATATATCATATTAAGAGATATTCATACATGATAATATCATGATAATATAATAATTTAAAATCTCATTTGATATTATAAACATTGGGTTAACAACATTTAACAAGATCGTTAACCTAAAGGTTTCAAAACAACACTTACATGTAACGACTAACGATGACTTAACGACTCAGTTAAAATGTATATACATGTAGTGTTTTAATATGTATTTATACACTTTTGAAAGACTTCAATACACTTATCAAAATACTTCTACTTAACAAAAATGCTTACAATTACATCCTCGTTCAGTTTCATCAACAATTCTACTCGTATGCACCCGTATTCGTACTCGTACAATACACAGCTTTTAGATGTATGTACTATTGGTATATACACTCCAATGATCAGCTCTTAGCAGCCCATGTGAGTCACCTAACACATGTGGGAACCATCATTTGGCAACTAGCATGAAATATCTCATAAAATTACAAAAATATGAGTAATCATTCATGACTTATTTACATGAAAACAAAATTACATATCCTTTATATCTAATCCATACACCAACGACCAAAAACACCTACAAACACTTTCATTCTTCAATTTTCTTCATCTAATTGATCTCTCTCAAGTTCTATCTTCAAGTTCTAAGTGTTCTTCATAAATTCCAAAAGTTCTAGTTTCATAAAATCAAGAATACTTTCAAGTTTGCTAGCTCACTTCCAATCTTGTAAGGTGATCATCCAACCTCAAGAAATCTTTGTTTCTTACAGTAGGTTATCATTCTAATACAAGGTAATAATCATATTCAAACTTTGGTTCAATTTCTATAACTATAACAATCTTATTTCAAGTGATGATCTTACTTGAACTTGTTTTCGTGTCATGATTCTGCTTCAAGAACTTCAAGCCATCCAAGGATCCATTGAAGCTAGATCCATTTTTCTCTTTTCCAGTAGGTTTATCCAAGGAAATTAAGGTAGTAATGATGTTCATAACATCATTCGATTCATACATATAAAGCTATCTTATTCGAAGGTTTAAACTTGTAATCACTAGAACATAGTTTAGTTAATTCTAAACTTGTTCGCAAACAAAAGTTAATCCTTCTAACTTGACTTTTAAAATCAACTAAACACATGTTCTATATCTATATGATATGCTAACTTAATGATTTAAAACCTGGAAACACGAAAAACACCGTAAAACCGGATTTACGCCGTCGTAGTAACACCGCGGGCTGTTTTGGGTTAGTTAATTAAAAACTATGATAAACTTTGATTTAAAAGTTGTTATTCTGAGAAAATGATTTTTATTATGAACATGAAACTATATCCAAAAATTATGGTTAAACTCAAAGTGGAAGTATGTTTTCTAAAATGGTCATCTAGACGTCGTTCTTTCGACTGAAATGACTACCTTTACAAAAACGACTTGTAACTTATTTTTCCGACTATAAACCTATACTTTTTCTGTTTAGATTCATAAAATAGAGTTCAATATGAAACCATAGAAATTTGATTCACTCAAAACGGATTTAAAATGAAGAAGTTATGGGTAAAACAAGATTGGATAATTTTTCTCATTTTAGCTACGTGAAAATTGGTAACAAATCTATTCCAACCATAACTTAATCAACTTGTATTGTATATTATGTAATCTTGAGATACCATAGACACGTATACAATGTTTCGACCTATCATGTCGACACATCTATATATATTTCGGAACAACCATAGACACTCTATATGTAAATGTTGGAGTTAGCTATACAGGGTTGAGGTTGATTCCAAAATATATATAGTTTGAGTTGTGATCAATACTGAGATACGTATACACTGGGTCGTGGATTGATTCAAGATAATATTTATCGATTTATTTCTGTACATCTAACTGTGGACAACTAGTTATAGGTTACTAACGAGGACAGCTGACTTAATAAACTTAAAATATCAAAATATATTAAAAGTGTTGTAAATATATTTTGAACATACTTTAATATATATGTATATATTGTTATAGGTTCGTGAATCAACAGTGGCCAAGTCTTACTTCCCGACGAAGTAAAAATCTGTGAAAGTGAGTTATAGTCCCACTTTTAAAATCTAATATTTTTGGGATGAGAATACATGCAGGTTTTATAAATGATTTACAAAATAGACACAAGTACGTGAAACTACATTCTATGGTTGAATTATCGAAATCGAATATGCCCTTTTTATTAAGTCTGTTAATCTAAGAATTAGGGAACAGACACCCTAATTGACGCGAATCCTAAAGATAGATCTATTGGGCCTAACAAACCCCATCCAAAGTACCGGATGCTTTAGTACTTCGAAATTTATATCATATCCGAAGGGTGTCCCGGAATGATGGGGATATTCTTATATATGCATCTTGTTATTGTCGGTTACCAGGTGTTCACCATATGAATGATTTTTATCTCTATGTATGGGATGTGTATTGAAATATGAAATCTTGTGGTCTATTGTTACGATTTGATATATATAGGTTAAACCTATAACTCACCAACATTTTTGTTGACGTTTAAAGCATGTTTATTCTCAGGTGAATATTAAGAGCTTCCGCTGTTGCATACTAAAATAAGGACAAGATTTGGAGTCCATGTTTGTATGATATTGTGTAAAAACTGCATTCAAGAAACTGATTTCGATGTAACATATTTGTATTGTAAACCATTATGTAATGGTCGTGTGTAAACAGGATACTTTAGATTATCATTATTTGATAATCTACGTAAAGCTTTTTAAACCTTTATTTATGAAATAAAGGTTATGGTTTGTTTTAAAAATGAATGCAGTCTTTGAAAAACGTCTCATATAGAGGTCAAAACCTCGCAACGAAATCAATTAATATGGAACGTTTTTAATCAATAAGAACGGGACATTTCATGCTAATTGTTATATTCTTGTATGTGCTTGTTGTGAACTTGTTAATTGGGTAAAAAAAACTGCTCAAGACATGAAATTTGTGGTTAAAAACACATGTTTTTGCTGGTACTGTGCAGCCTTTTTGCTGCTGTTGTTCGCTACTATTTCTGCTGCAATTTCGCAGTTGTAGCTGCTGTTTTTGCAGCCCTGTTGTGCCACTATTTTGTGGTCCATGTGTTGATTTAGTCGCCCCTTTAACCCTTGACTCGTTTGCATAAATTGGGACTTTTAATTAGTACTAAGTTGATATTGTGTAGGATTATATATAATTGTATGCATATATGAGATTGTATGATTATATAATTATATAAGTGTATATGTATGTATATATAAGTGTATATATAAGTGTGTATATATACGAATATATATAAGTGTATATATATGCATATATAAGTAATAAGTGTGTGTATATATAACTATATATGTATATATGTATATATGTATATATGTATATATATATATATGTATATATATATATATATGTATATATATATATATATATATATATATATATATATATATATATATATACACTTCGTATGGTGCTGTGTATGAGACAACATGTATTGCTTGTATTGTGTTAAGTGATTTTGATTTTATAGTAAAGTTAGTAAGTGAAATACGATTTACTAACTTGTGCGTTTGTTTTTAGGTGAAAAAGTGGAAATGAAGACTCAGTAACATTATATCACTGAGTTGTGCTGGTATCGATGAGTGGGATTATCTTTATAGGCATGATTATACAGTGACAAGTGTAGTGATCCGTGCCATGCTTATGATTAGACTGTGTAATGAGTCTAAGACCAGTATTGTGACTATATGTGATTATGTGCGCACCCGTGAACGTCGAGGTGTTTTGTGCGACATAAGAGATCGATTGTGTTTACCCTTTTTGGGGTAACAGAATTAGGTCCAAGCGTTATTGATTAGTGGTATAGTATGAATGACGAGTTCGTCACGTCTGGAAGACTATACCAGTGATTCAGTAGTGTGGGCTATCGGTATATTCCAGCTTGATCATCGATGGGTTGCCAGTCCTCTTGTGTATAGCTTTAAGTGATTAGTGACCAGTGCCTTTAAGCTATGCTTGATTCTTGTAGTGATGTCCACCTAGATATTGCCATTCACTTAGCGTTATGCTAATTCCCCCACTGTATTTTGCCCTGCAGGTATATATTAACAGCTTTTGTGGGTATTGCCTGGCAGCTGAAGATGTTTGACACAATGTGACTCTGATGTTTTATGTAAACAATTATAATATGGTTTGTAATTAAGTAACACCGTAATTTTGTGAATATGATTTTATATGTGATTAATATATGTATATTTCTTCCGCTGTGTAATTAAAAAAAATTCTGGGGTGTTAAAACTTGGTATCAGAGCATAGGTTTGGCAGCATGTACACATAAGTGTCATGTTCCCAAACCCTGAGTTGTGTCAAACATACAAGTGGGGGAAAGGGATAAGTGAATGTAGGTGCCATGTGATTAGATAATTATCGTTAGTGATAGGTACTAACGAATTATCTACTAAGCTTTTGTGTGAGATGTTGTGATAAAGACAGGTATGGATATCGATCGAACCCTGTGGATGCCCCGTTGACCCTCAGCATTGTTAGAGCTTCGTTGGATGATTTCAGGATTGAGTGTGACAAGTCAAGAACATCGCATCAAAGTATCGAGATGAATAAAGTCTGATGTAATATCTAGTGATGGAAGGACTTACGAGATTTGGAGAAAACGATATATGAGATGGAATGGCGACAACCGGAGAAAATTTTGACTACCGTCACTTCAGCGATGAGATACTAGTGTTGAGGTGAGGTCAGGGGTGCAGGTGAGATTGATGTGTTGATTGTGAGATAGATGAGAAGATGTCTTCTTATTTGAAAAGGTACGCGCTTGTTACATTGTTTTAATTATTAAACAAATGCCTATCTATGTTTGTTATATGGTGCTCGACTAAGAACAGTTGGGACGTAATTGCTTCTTCCTAACAAGGTAGAAGTAGCCAGTGGTTTGACGGCTTCAGTCACAACAGCTGTGTCTGAAGCTGCTAGTGACATTTTGGGATCTTATTTCCTTGGAATGGTTGCCATGTTTCTTACTGACTGCCATGTTCTCTGAGGTTGGTCACATGTGATGCATTAGATATGCTTGCCCTGGTTAGAGAGATTTATTGATTTTGTACTGCATATGATACCACATGCGACATGTCTATTATGCTAGACTGGATATAGTGATATGCATAGTCTAATAAAACTGTTAGGGCTTATGTAATCTGAAGGTCATGTTCCTTATCGCTTGTCAGATATGATGTATGTGACATATTGCTATGCTCCTTGTGAATTTTGGTTATAAAAATTACATGTGACTTATCTGTTGTGTTAGACTTGGTAAAATGATATGCCTGATCTGATAAGACTGTGTAGAACTTATATAACATGGATATCCTTCCTTTGACAGATGGGACACATGTAGTTCCTCGTGAGGCATAGGGTTGGATATGAGTCCACATGTGTATGATGGTTGACTTGAACCCTGTATTTTGTGATTATAATAATTACGATTTGCATATATGTAGATCATAACTTGAATGTGATATCTGTTGCTTGTCTTAAGGATATGATATGTATGGTCTGATAAAGTTATGTAGAACTAATATGAAATGTATATCCCTCCGGCTAATGGGGACACGCGTGGTGGCCCATAGGGATTAAGAGTGAGAAGTATTCTACTTATGTAGTGATAAAGGACTTTAACTTTGAGTCCTATTGCCATGTTCCTCGTGAATTGACGGCTATGATTTCTAGGCTTTGATGGATGTGATGCATGTTGTGTGTTTTCCATGCTTTTGTGATATGATTGCTATTCGCATGCAAGGTGATTGCCATAATAAGTAAATTATGTGATATCGAAATGTGTTTTGTCTGTTAGCCTGGACTCAACATATTGATACATGTGACCTGATAGTGTGGATCAGGGCTTATATAAAATGTTATTCCCTAATGTTGACCGGCTAGACATGCGTGGTGGCCTATATAAATTAGTAAAGAGTAGAAATCCCTGGATTATTGAGTACAGACTCAAATTTTATGTTGTGGCCATACGATATGTGAATTGTTTGCATATGGGATATAATTGAATTAATATGTGCGTCTAGCCCTACCATACTTTTGCATGATGGGACTAGTTGTGTAGGAACCAATGTATTGACCTAAGTAAGTTTTTTCCTTGTTGGATGAATCCGACCTTGTGTAGTGACCTCTTGTGAAGTGGGAGTGAGAGTAAAGTTTCTTGTGTTGTCCTTTGGAAAATAAGAAACCCTTGACCTAAGTGGGAATAGATATTGAGTACCTATGATGACTTGAAGGTAGAGACTAATGATGTCGTTGACATGACCTCCAGTGAGTTTGTATTACATCTTGTAAGTTGTTATTGTACTTTGTGATTTATGCTACATCTTGTAGATAATATTTCACATTAGACATGGATTGTCTGTGTTGTATGTGAAAGTGCCTTAGATGACCTAAGTGTAGTTTTCATTCTTCCGTAATGTGCAGGATGCTTGATGTGACTGAAAGAATTGAACTTGGATATTTAACTTTTGAGACCCCGTGCATGGTTTTGATAGTTTTGAATGATAAGACGCAACATTGCGAGATTCTTTTGTGTGGTGTAGAGACGAGGGCTGGTAGTAATCGATTTGTGAACAGGCAATAGTGGTTGTAACTGAGTGTTGGGGTTTAGATATGCAGACATGGTGTTTGTGTAAAATAGTTTCTTATTAGTGACTTGTAATTAACAGTGACTAGTGTGGATGAGATCCCAATAGATTGGTGAACGGGAATAGGGTCTTGCTCCGAGGTACTCAAAATGAAATATGATTTGGGATAATGTATTACGTCTAGCCAACGGAAATACATTGTGGTAAATCATACAGTAGTTTCGAGAGTCGGAGGAGATGTAGCAAGTGATAGACTAGACGTGATTGATCATTTATTGTGATTTTCGGAGGATTTTGACTGAGAATTGACGTTTTTGAGGTAATTTTAGTAATGTCGGACACGATTTACGTGACAAATTATCGGGTAAATATCGATGTAGTTACGTAAATTATGATAAAATTCTTAAATATCAAATTTGAATTAGGTATTTAATTGCGGGATTTAGGTTACTTTGTTGTGATTCGTGTTAACCTAGTGTTATAATATCTAAGGAATTGGCTAAATTTCTTGTGTATAAAGGTTGGTGTTAGTTTTGATGTGTGACCCGGACTTAAAATAATTCTGAAATTTGAAGGAATTGAATTAGGAATAACCACAAAATGAGATTGATTGACATAAAGTGTCGGATCTTTGACGTGAATTCCTTAGTATTCATAAACAAAATAATGTGCAACTGACATCGACTAGTGATTTGGTGACCTTTTCAGTCTATATTGACTTTTGATCTGTGTGTACAATGTGACCTATATACATATATGTAATGTGTTTTTGATATGTATTGTGATCTGTTGATATTTTGAAATGGTAATCTTATTTGGTAGATTGTGTTGAACCTGGATGATGTGTTGAAGAAAAAAAAGAACGAGAAAGTATGTTTGGCTTTAGACCGGCGAGTTTTTTTACCTTAATAGTTGGAGTAATGAACTGAACCTAGTAATGCGTGTGATCATAAGACGTGTTCTGGCTTAGTTCTTATTATGACCCGGTGTAGTGATGATAGATTCCCAGAACCCGTGTTGACTGTGATTAATTAAATTCTAAGGACGAAATTTCTTTAAGGGGGTAGATTTGTAACATATTGAATTCGGGTCTGGGTTAAATTTACAATTTTGCCAGTTAAGAGTTTAAAGTGTATTTTAATGAAATATTTATTTATTAAATATTTATGCAATTTTATTAGTTCGTTGGGTCTGTTTTATGACCAGGGTCCCGAAACAGGGTTTATTATTTATTTCAGACATTGTTTGATTTACCGAATTAAATACGAAAAATATCTTTTAACAGATAAATACCCGTGTATTATCGAGAGAGGGATTTCATACCATTTTGTGACTTAAAAAGAAAAGCCACCTATGTTTTATTTACTGTATTCGGTCTTCCCCTCCTTTTGGTTCCAATCGATAAAACACACACACACATACATGAAACCCTAAACTTTCTAAAGTGATGAAGATGATGAAGTAAAATTGCAAGCTTAAAGTGGTGATTCATCTTCCCTCTTCCTCTCGTTTCTGTCACGAACCCATCACCATCACCATGAAACCCTAGGTTTTTTAATTATGAGGATGGCGATGAAAATTGAAAGTTCCATTCTAGGTTTCTTGCATCTCCAACCTCTAGCAACTAAGGTTTGTCTTTAAATTGTGTATTTATCCTTATTATGTTCGGATTTTGATAGAATTATAAAAGATGCAAAATTGTGCTTGAATCTTTGATTTTGATAATGAAATTACTTGAATATGTTTGATTGGTATTAGATTAATTGTTGTGGGTTTGTACTTGGCTCGATTTGGGTCCGAATTGCAAGAAATAATGAAAAAAATGGAAATGAACCGTGGTGAGCAGCCCACGGCTGCTGTAACTGTTTTTCCTACTGCCGCTGCTATTTCTCGGCGGCTGACTGCCGCTGAACGGTGGTAGTTGGCGACCGGTGGTGGTGGTTTGCATTTTTGGTGCACGAGGTGGTTTGGTTTGCCCATTTAAACCCCAAACCGTTCGTGATAATTTAGGGGTATTTTGGTTTTGCTCATTTTAGCCTTGACCCATTTTGTGAGTTTTAGTTTGGGTCGTAATTGTGTAAGTGTGCTAATTGTGTAAATTGTAATTTGGTGATGAAATTCGATTGGTGTATGATATTAACCTTGTTTTATGCTTGCTAATTGTTATATTCTTGTATGTGCTTGTTGTGAACTTGCTAATTGGTTAAAAAAACTACTCAAGACATGAAATTGGGGGTTAAAAACACATGTTTCTGCTGGTACTGTGCAGCCTTTTTGCTGCTGTTGTTCGCTACTGTTTCTGCTGCAATTTCGCAGCTGTAGTGGCTGTTTTTGCAGCCCTGTTGTGCCACTATTTTGTGGTTCATGTGTTGGTTTAGTCGCCCCTTTAACCCTTGACCCGTTTGCATAAATTGGGACTTTTAATTAGTACTAAGTTGATATTGTGTAGGATTATATATAATTGTATGCATATATGAGATTGTATGATTATATAATTATATAAGTGTATATGTATGTATATATAAGTGTATATATAAGTGTGTATATATACAAATATATATAAGTGTATATATACTGATTAGTGGTATAGTATGAATGACGAGTGCATCACGTCTGGAAGACTATACCAGTGATTCAGTAGTGTGGGCTATCGGTATATTCTAGCTTGATCAGCGATGGGTTGCCGGTCCTCTTGTGTATGGCTTTAAGTGATTAGTGACCAGTGTCTTTAAGCTGTGCTTGATGCTTGTAGTGATGTCCACCTAGATATTGTCATTCACTTAGCGTTATGCTAATTCCCCCACAGTGTTTTGCTCTGCAGGTATATATTAACAGCTTTTGTGGGTATTGCCGGGCAGCTGAAGATGTTTGACACAATGTGACTCTGATGTTTTATGTAAACAATTATAATATGGTTTGTAATTAAGTAACTCCGTAATTTTGTGAATATGATTTTATATGTGATTAATATATGTATATTTCTTCCGCTGTGTAATTAAAAAAAAAAACCTGGGGTGTTAAACTTAACGACTCAGTTAAAATGTATATACATGTAGTGTATTAAGATGTATTAATACACTTTTGAAAGACCTCAAGACACATATCAAAAAACTCATACTTATCAAAGTTGGTCATAATTACATTCTCATTCGTTTTCATCAACAATTCTACTTGTATCCATCCGTATTCGTACTCGTACAATACCCAGCTTCTAGATGTATTTACTATTGGTATATACACTTCAATGATCAGCTCTTGGCAGCCTTAATGAGTCACCTAAACATGTGGGAACTATTATTTGGAAACTAGCATGAAATATCTAACAAAAATACAAACTAAATGGAACCTTATATGGAAAAACATATTCACGTTTTCAACCATCACCATTATCACTTTCATTTTTCAACTTTCATGCATCAAACTACTCTCTCTCAAATTTTCTCTCATTTTTCTAAGTGTTCTTCATCATTTTCTTCATAATCTAGCTAAATCTAGCTCAATCTAGTTAACCTAGATCAATTTACAAAACAACTACTCAAGAATACATCAAGAACACTTTCAAGTTTACTAGATTACTTCCAAGCTTTCTAATCCATTCCAAGTAATCATCCAAGATCAAGAAACCTTTGTTATTTACTGTAGGTTATCTCTCTAATTCAAGGTAATACTCATATTCAAACTTTGATTCAATTTCTATAACTATAACAATCATAATTCGAGTAGAAATCTTACTTGAACTTGTTTTCATGCCATGATTCTACTTCAAGAACTTTCAAGCCATTCAAGATCTTTTGAAACTAGATCATTTCTTGTCACTTCCAGTAGGTTTACCTACTATACTTGAGGTAGTAATGATTTTCATAACATCATTCGATTCATATATATATAACTATCTTATTCGAAGATTTAAACTTCTAATCACTAGAATATAGTTTAGTTAATTCTAAACTTGTTCGCAAACAAAGTTAATCCTTCTAACTTAACTTTTAAAATCAAGTAAACACATGTTCTATATCTATATGATATGCTAACTTAATGATTTAAAACCTGAAAACACGAAGAACATCGTAAAACCGGACATACGCCATCGTAGTAAAATCAGGGGCTGTTTTGGGTTGGATAATTAAAAACTATGATAAACTTTGATTTAAAAGGTTTCCTTCTGGGAAAATGATATTTTATATGAACATGAACCTATTTTCAAAAATCATGGTTAAACTCAAAGTGGAAGTATGTTTTTCAAAATGGTCATCTAGACGTCGTTCTTTCTATTGAAATGACTACCTCTTACAAAAATGACTTGTAACCTGTATCTCTGACTATAAACCATCACTTTTTCTATTTAGTTTCATAAATTTAAGTTCGATACAAAACCATAGCAACTGGATTCACTCAAAACGGATTTAAAACGAAGAAATGATGGGTAAAACAAAATTGGTAAAAATTACTAGTTTTAGCTACGTAAATTTTATAACAAATCTATACTAACCATAACTTAACTAACTTATATTGTATTATACATGTATTCTAACATATATTATGTAATCTTGATAGACCAAAGACACGTATACAATGTTTTGACATATCATATCGACGTCATCTATATATATTATTTGGAATAACCATAGACACTCTATATGCGGTAATGCTCGAGTTAGCTATACAGGGTTGAGGTTGATTCCAAAATAATATATATACTTTGAGTTATGATCGAGTCTGAGACTTGTATACACTGGATCGTGGATTGATTCGAGATATATATTGATTTATTTATGTACTACTAATTGTGGACTACTAATTGTGGACTACTAACTTTGGACTGCTAATTTAACAACTTAAATCATCAACATGTAATAAAAATGTTGTAAATATATTTCGATCATACTTTGATATATATGTGTATATATTTGTTATAGGTTCGTGAATCGACCCGTGGCCAAGTCTTATTTTTCCGACGAAGTGAAAATACATGAAAGTGAGTTATAGTCCCACTTTTAAAATCTAATTTTTTTGGGATGAGAATACATGCAGTTTTATAAATGTTTTACAAAATAGATACAAGTACGTGAAACTATATTCTATGGTTGAATGATCGAAGCCGAATATGCCCCTTTTAGCTTGGTAGCCTAAGAATTAGGGAACTGGCCCCTAATTGACGCGAATCCTAAAGATAGATCTATTGGGCCCAACAAGCCCCATCCAAAGTACCGGATGCTTAGGTACTTCGAAATTATCATGTCCAAAGGGAGTTCCGGAATGATGGGGATATTCTATATGCATCTTGTTAATGTCGGTTACCAGGTGTTCACCATATGAATGATTTTTATGCAGATTGCTGTGACGAACCGGAAATTTTCGACCAAATTTAAACTTAATCTTTTATATAATTTCGTCAAGATAAGCAGAGTTGTAATGTTGAGTCTCGAAAATTTTGAACTGTTTCATATATTCATTTGACCTTCGACTATTTCCGACGATTCACGAACCACTATCTGTAAATAAATACATATATATTTAAATATATATATATATATATATATATATATATATATATATATATATATATATATATATATATATATATATATATATATATATATATATATATAAGAGAAACTTATGTGATTTAATTCATTTGTGTAAATAAAAATTAATATATGATATTACTATATATATATATATATATATATATATATATATATATATATATATATATATATATATATATATATATATATATATATATATATATATATATATATATATATATATGATTTAGAATTTATTTAATAAACGCTCGTAGCACTTGTTTGTCATCTTGATAGTTATTAATCAAGTTAAAAACGAACTTATGTGATTTTAAAATAAGCGGTGATCCGAAAATGAGTTCTATATATTTTAGGCTTACTAAAAATGTATTTAAGATTTAGTTATTAAATTTTAACACTTTATATATTTTACCCAGAATTGAGAGGGACAGTTGATGTAATTTTTATTTAATAAATTAAGGATTGAATTTTATACCATAATGACCAAAATAAATAAATATAGTTAATTTAAAAATATGAGATTTTTCTGAACACTTTTATTCGCCACTAATTATCAACGGGGTACGAAATAATAGTCCGTGAAAACTGTCGGCAGATAAAAATAAAACCTCGGCTGCTTACTATTCAAATGTGATTTATTGTTTCCTTTACTTTCTTCACATGGGATTATAGGATTATTATTTTATTAATATTATAATTATTTAATTTCTTGTTATGTATATATATGGAGTGATTGGGATATTGAACACTCACACTTTCTTAATCTACACCCAACACAACCGGACACATTGACAACCCAACCCACTGCTACTTTGATTCTACAAACACCAAACCATCACTAGCTATACCACTCCAATAACCATCACTAGATCACCATTTATGTTTTTAATTTTTCTAATATTTTATTACTTTGATCGAAACCCACAACGCCCTACCATCATAATCATCTTAAACCACCACCATTAAAACGCTGCAATTTTCTTCTGTGAACAACCAAACCACTTTCAACCCGTAGCCACCACCTAGCCTCCACCCTAAACCATCACCCTAAACCCCCAACATCATTAAGGCTACTGCTAATCTCTTTTGTTTTTCTGTTTTCTTTGATCACCATCGATAAAACATCATTAAATCTACAAACCCATTTACTGTTACTACGATTCATGGTGAACGAACACAGTCGGAAAGAGAACACAACGAACTCCACCCTCACCTTATTTGTTTTAAACCACCACAATAGTCCACCATTGAGCCTATTCCATCTTCTTTATCTATCTATTTCTATTACAATCGATCACCACCCACATGCTTGTTTCTTTTCTGTTCTAAATACAAGATCAATGACCGATCACTATCATCATTGAATAATACCACTTACTGTTTTGTTGCTTTTTATTCGATTGACAAACCAAAACCCAAAACAATACCATATCGATCACCATCTGTTATTGTTTCTGTTTATACTCCTATTACGATTTCAAACCAACACATTTTAGACCATAAACCTGCTGTGTGTGCTGTTTTAATCAACCTCAAAACAAAACCCAGTGCTACAGTAAAAACCTGCAACTTAATTTATTTAGTTCTCGTTTGCAGCTGCAACATGTGTCGTTTTATTTTTTTGATCAGGCGGTCACAAACTCACCAAGCTATGATGATTATACGCCAATGATGGAGTGTACATGATAAAGAAGACGATGGTTATGGTTATGAATGAAAACGAGGGAGAAGATGACAACCATATCGTTGCTTACTGCTACTATATATATATATTTTTTTTTTGTTTCCTCTCCTGTCCAAACCGCCCAACAAAGCTACGGTGGCTTATATTTTTTGTTTCCTGTCGGTTAAAAAGAAGAAGAGGAAAAAGAACAGAAAACCCTTTTTATTTATCTTGGGTTAATTAAACATGGATTGGGCTTCTAGTTATTTATTTTGTTGGGCCAAATTCGTATTCATTTTGTTGGGCCGAAATTTAGAGGAAGAAGAGGGACTGACGAGTACAAAGATTATATAATATTAAGTCGGGGTTAATTCATAAAAAGAGGTAGAGGAGGTGGTCTGGGAGGGTTGGTGTTAATCTAGAGGTCTCGAGTTCAAGTCTGGGCATTAGCATTTCTTTTTGGAAATTTGTTACCTTAAGGTAGTAAAATTATTATTATTATTATTATTATTATTATTGTTATTGTTATTGTTATTATTATTATTATTATTATTATTATTATTATTATTATTATTATTATTATTATTATTATTATTATTATTATTATTATGAGTATTATTGTTTTTAATATCATTATTAGTAAAAGTATTATAGATATTATAGTTATTATTCTTATTATCATTCTCATTATATAAAGTATATAAATTAAAAGTTGTATTAAACTTATCATTTATAATAAGATTATCTTCATTATTAAAATTATCATTATTATTATCCTTAATAAAATTATTAATATTATTATCATATTATTAGTATTAGTATTATCATTATTATTATTTTTATCAATAATAACATTATTTTAGTATTACTATAAATATATTAACAAACAAATGATATATATATATGTATATATATGTATATATATATATATATATATATATATATATATATATATATATATATATATATATATGTATATATATATATATATATATATATATATATATATATTTAATACATATAACATAACAAAATTAATATTTTTATTTATTTAAATCATATAAAATGAGTACATGAAACATATGAGTTATTAATATGAAAATGATATAACTAATAAATTTATATATATATAAATTTGTTCGATTACAATTATGTGTGTTAATATATACATAAATGATATAGGTTCGTGAATCTGAGGTCAACCTTGCATTGTTCAGTACCGTCGTATGCATATTTTACTACAAATATCATATAATGAGTTCATTTGCTCCCTTTTTTACTCATTACATTTTTGGGCTGAGAATACATGCAAATGCTTTATTAACTGTTTTACAATAATTATATGCGTGAGTTCATTTGATTCCCTTTTACTCTTTATATTTTTGGGACTGAGAATACATGCGCTATTTTTATAACTGCTTTATTAAATGCTTTTAAAATATATTTTGAACTGATAATACATGAAATGCTTTTATAAATGTTTGACGAGATAGACACAAACAAAACATTCCTCGAATGAATTATTATGCAGACAGAAGTTCTGTGGATTATAATTGAATTAGTTAGACGTGATAATTGCCACTAATTGCTGTGAATATTTTCCCCTGATTATTATTGCTTGGTAACCTAAGAATTAGAAATGGGTATGGCCCTAATTCACGCGAATCCTAAAGGTAGCTACCGGGTTTAACACCCCCACCCAGAATGTTCACTAGACAGAAGAGCTACGTGGTGTTTAGTACTTCGAGGTTTATATATTATACAGATGAGATGTTCTATTTTGGGGATATTATTGATGCACATTATATGTTAAGGTCGGTTACCAAGCCAAGAAATGAAAGCAAATTGAATGTTATGTATCGAGAGAATGATTTTATACACAGGTTATGTGTATGATATTTTGTACACGAGATATGTGTACGGTTATTTAAAAATAACGAGGCAACCTACTGGGGAGAAAAGGATACGAACCTACTCTGCTAAGCATTATGAAAAATGGTTTCGTACACGAGATAGGTGTACTGTATTTAAATCTTATGGTCAATCAAAATGATGAATTTTATTGTTTATGATAAACCTATAAACTCACCAACCTTTTGGTTGACACTTGGAAGCATGTTTATTCTCAGGTATTAAAGAAATCTTCCGCTATGCATTTGTTCATTTAGAGATATTACTTTGAGTCATTCATGACATATTTCAAAAGATGTTGCATTCGAGTCGTTGAGTTCATCAAGATTATTGTTAAGTCAATTATAGTTGGATATATTATGAAATGGTATGCATGCCGTCAACTTTCGATGTAAAGAAAGTTTGTCTTTTAAAAATGAATGCAATGTTTGTAAAATGTATCATATAGAGGTCAACCTCGTAATGAAATTAACTATTATGAATCATTTATAATCGGTATGAACGGGTCCTTTCAGTTGGTATCAGAGCGGTGGTCTTAGCGAACCAGGTCTTGTATTAGTATGTCTAACTAGTAGTTGTTTAGATGCATTAGTGAGTCTGGACTTCGACCGTGTCGGCATGTCAAAAGTTTTGCTTATCATTTCATGTCAAAAGTTATCTGCTTATCATTCTTAGGGAATCACTTGCTTATCATTCTTAGTCTAGACACATCTTACTGCATTGATTGCATGAATAGTTTATAGACAAAATTCATATCTTAGCGTATATGCTAATTCATATCTTAACGTATCTGTTACTGTAAACTTTGTCTGACATATTCCGTAAATTCCTCCGTAATCTATGAAATCTTTTGCTTTATATATATAGATATTCTATGTAATTAGAATATCATCTGATATCCGAAAATCATTTCATATCAAAAAAATCCTTTATTCAATCGTACGAAATGGAATTCGCCACTAGTTCAAGTCCCTCGGATTCCGATATAGATTTTCACTCGAGCTTCGAAAGCAGTGTGACCGGAATGGATCAACCAATCAGTCATCATCTATTCTGGATGAATTGGGGATGTGTTCGTAGTCTACTAAATCATTGGAGACAAGAAGAAGGCGATCCCTTTCATCCACCACATTTCTCTCTTGGCGAAGAACCTGAAGCACTTACCGACGAACCTATCCGAAACACCATTTTCAGCCTCATTTTCAGGGTAGCTTGTTACGATTATATTCTATCCATAATTCTAAACCTTATTCATCCGATCGTTCCGACCGACAATCATCCTGGGATAATGGAAGAAGTCAACGAGCTTCGCGCTCGAGTAATCAATTTGGAGAATATGGTGAAAAACTTACCAGCTTCAGCAACATCACCAGCACCAACAGTACCACCAACAACCCAAGTTTCAACATCACACGCCTCAACATCTCATTATGTACCTCCAGCATAATCATCGTTCTACGAATCGCTCTACATCATTTATCTTCATTCTACATGACGATTATATAATTTCTAATGTTTTAGAGATTATGTATTCTAGTTCTAACGATAAATCAAATGAGATTAATATCATAATTGACTCATTAAATCCATGATTACATCTGAAGAAAATATATATGTATATATGTTTTCATAAAGATTGTAATTAAAAATTCTTTTGTACAAACTTCTAATGGTGAAAATATTTTAACGGGTAGGTAATACTCGAGGAATATTTAGATTTCACATTAATAAGTTACACTGTACATTCTTCGAATCTGATTCAACAGTCATTTAGTATCCTACTTACATCCACAGATATACTAATCCATTCACCACAGAATAACCATTTTCATTCAATTTCATATTTGAATTTTGACTTATCAGAATCCACCAAGTGGCATAATGAATAAAAAACATTTGACAAAATAAAATTTGTTAGAAACAAACAAATTAACTATGAGAAATTCTGTTAAGAATCCACGCTAACAAAATCCTAGCTAACTGTTCCTAGCTAACTGATTACATTTTATTTATCGCAATTTTAATTCTCGCAATTTTATTTATTGTCATTTAAATTTCTGTTATTTATTTTACGCACTTTAAATATCGGGACACGTATACAAAGTTTTGACATATCATGTCGACGTCATCTATATATATTATTTAGAATAACCATAGACACTCTATATGTGGTAATGATCGAGTTAGCTATACAGGCTCTGAGGTTGATTCTAAAATAATATATATACATTGAGTTGTGATCGAGTCTGAGACATGTATACAATGGGTCATGATACGTATTAATTAATTCAAATATTATATATTAAACTATATATGAATTGTTGAACTACTAATTGTGGACTACTAACTGTGGACTAATAACATTGGACAATTAAAATGAATTAAAATATTGATTAGAACATATGAAACTAAACATTCCTTCAAGTTTGCCACTTGATTTCATCTTAAACCGCGTTTGTATCTTGACGATTACAATCAGCGTTCAAACCTTTTATGATTCTTGAAAACACCTTAATCGAGAGGATGAACCAACTGAACTTCATCTACGGAAGGAAAGATTTATGCATATAGTTATGCACCTGAAAAACTCTTGGAACCTAAGTAGAAGTTATGATTCCTTGGCGTTGCCATTACCGAAAATAACTTTACAATCCCTCTCCAAAGTAACCAATTTTGTCACAGCTCCAGCAAGTCAACTTTGATTTTTCGTTCGAAACAACCTTATTATAACCTTGATATATAAGCGTGCTCTTTTATTGTTACCGGAGAACCTTTTATGTTCCACCATATTAGTAGTAAACGTACCAGCAACTTCAGTATTCTCTGGCGTAAGTCACTCCGACAATTCATTACATATTCATTGAAAACCCTATCGTGTACTATCTATACCTTGTAACAATAATTACCATACCAAATGTCGGGAATCATCAATCATTACCTTCGAATTTTGCAGCGTTTCTACGTCAACAGTTATACATAAACATATCACGTTTATCTCCTGGAATTATGTACTTCAAATCTGAAGAAGCGCCCAGTCTTCGAAACAATTCTCTGAATTATGAAAAAGCTGAATGAAGCAGCAAAAACTGTAGATGACTTTAACAGTCAAAAGTTTGATGATAAAGAAAGATACGTTGGAAAAGCTCAAAAGAAAATTTGGTACTGAAAACGGATTGAGCAAACCATGAAGGAGACTCTGAACAAATCACAAGGACTAAACTTGTACATAAAGAATCCTGATGATTCTGTTTCTGATGAAATCTTTAGCGAATACCTTGCTCCTTAATCGCTCTAAATCATCGTGAATGAATTTCTTCATCACAATTTGATTCTAAAATTCTAAGATATTATCGTATCTTTCATTATAAATATTCTCACTATTTCTGAAGATATCTTCATAAATATTCTCGTCCGATATTAATTATCTCTCCGCGCTATCTGTGTTATATCATAAAATACAACTGTTTTAGTTATTAAATCTATGAAAATTTAGAGTTTGAATTATGAATGATTTTGAAGTATGAGTTAGTATAATATAATGACACTTGATCAACGTGATTATATTATAGTAAGTCATGCTGAGTTTCTAATGGAACGTGATGATTCACAGAACATAACGTCATCATGTGTCATGTTACACGACCCTTACATTCTACTTAATCTCTAAACATATCAAGAACATATTTTCTTGATAGTTCTATCTTTTCTTTTAAATTCTAGTAATTTAACCAATCAAGATCGTGCCATTACAATCTCTCTCTTAGAACATTAGTCATGTTCATTCGAAACTTCATACCTACGAATTCTGGACCATTATTCGCTTGACTTAAAGTTAGAAAGAGTAAACAAAAGTATGGAACTTCAAAATATAAAGGAAATGAAAAAAGAAGATTCATTGTGAAATATCAGACAGAGCAATCGAGACAGATCATCGCAGTTAACCAAAGAGAATTCTAATTTCCTTAATTACCGAAGAATCAAATCTTATTACAAAGATTTTCTCCAAATCTCTTGAACTTTGGAAATCGATCCTATCTACGTCAAAAGATATGACAAATCTACATTTACTCAATTCACTCTTTTGTGATAGCTTCACTCGTACTCTTCGCATAAACAAATTATTTTATCCATATTACTCACTAATGATAATACTTTAATTTTCAACTCGTATGAGTCATGAAAACATACTTATTGTCAGCCATGACCATCTCAATCAAATTTCGGGACGAAATTTCTTTAACGGGTAGGTACTGTGACGACCCAGAAATTTTTGACCAAATTTAAACTTAATCTTTATATAATTTCGTTAAGATAAGCAAAGTTGTAATGTTGAGTCTCGAAAATTTTGAACTGTTTCATATATTCATTTGACCTTCGATTATTCCCGACGATTCACGAACCACTATCTGTAAATAAATACATATATGTTTAAATATATATATATATATATATATATATATATATATATATATATATATATATATATATATATATATATATATATATATATATATGGAAGAGAAACTTGTAGTGACCCGTCCTAATCCATCTGGACGAATACATTACATTTGGTTACATCGCAAGGTATTTGACCTCTATATGATACATTTTACAAACATTGCATTCGTTTTTAAAAGACAAACTTTCTTTACACCGAAAGTTGACGGCATGCATACCATTTCATAATATTTCCAACTATAATTGACTTAGTAATAATCTTGATGAACTCAACGACTCGAATGCAACGTCTTTTGAAATATGTCATGAATGTCTCCAACTAATATCTCTAAAATGAGCAAATGCACATCGGAAGATTTCTTTCATACCTGAGAATAAACATGCTTTAAAGTGTCAACCAAAAGGTTGGTGAGTTCATTAGTTTATCATAATAAATCATTTTCATCATTTTAATAGACCACAAGATTTTCATTTCCATTTCTCGTAAATATACGTCCCATGCATAGAGACAAAAAAGTCATTCATATGGATTGAACACCTGGTAACCGACATTAACAAGATGCATATAAGAATATCCCCTATCATTCCGGGACATCTATCAGACATGATAAAAACGAATTCGAAGTACTAAAGCATCCGGTACTTTGGATGGGTTCGTTAGGCCCAATAGATCTATCTTTAGGATTCGCGTCAATTAGTAGATCGGTTTACTAATTCTTAGGCTACCAAGCAAAAGGGGCATATTCGGCTTCGATCATTCAACCATATAATGTAGTTTCGATTACTTGTGTCTATTTCGTAAAATATTTATAAAAGCCCATGTATTCTCGGTCTCAAAAATATATATTGCAAAAGCATTTAAAAGGGAGTAATGAAACTCACAATTCTGTATTTTGTAGTAAAAATACATATGACGACATTGAACAATGCAGGGTTGGCGTCGGATTCACGAACCTATATCAAGTATGTATATTAACACATATAATAATATTCAAATAAATATATATTTTGATATTAGTAATATACTTGTGATATTATATTTAATATTAATAATTACTTAAATATATTTATTTTATATATATTTTGTTAATTTATCATAATAATATGTTATATACTTTATTAAAATATTTTAAATAAATAATTAGTATTAATATTTTTAAGTACTCATAATTTTTAATATAATTATATTTTTAATAAATTCGAGTTATACTAAAACGTAAATGAACAAAAAGTATGTTTTATTAGTAAACATAGTATACTTATTATATATACTTTTATATATCTAATGTTTGTATCTAATTTATAATATCTATCTTTTTAGTTTAAGATTATAAAAATATAGTTATATTTTATATACAAAATACATTTAAAATTAAAGTTATAGTTAGTAATATTAATTATAATAATAATAATTATAATAAGAATAAGAATACTACCTCAATAGAATAGGCTTTCAAAATAAAACTAATGCCTCTGCCCGGGCTCGAACCCGAGACCTCTCAGTTAAAAAAATACACCCTTAACCAATGCTCTGCTTCATATTTTTCTGTTATATTCACAGCCTAAAACCTATATAAACCGTTTATAACTGTTTCCTTTTCTCCTTCAAAAACCAAAAACAATTCGACTGGAATCACCACAATCATAACAGCAACACAACGAATTATTCATCATCACTATCAACTAACATCATACATCATCACCATCATGTATTACTTATTATCGTCTAAACATCATCACCATTATCATCATAATCATAATTATAATTATGATCATAATCATAATCATAATCACTTTCGGTCATTATCAACATAGACTCATCATCATCATCAACTCGTCATCATGATCATCATTATTTTCTCGCTATTATAATCTACTTCCATCATCACCTATATTACCACTGTAATATGTAAGTATATCTGCAACAGGAATGGGTCGACAGCAACAATAATTTGTCCAAGTAAATTTGGGCCGACTTCTAATTGATTTAGATTAAGTGGACTGATTTAATTCACTAGCCCAAGTATCCATCAGCCCAACACTAAAACACTAACAGGCCCTCGGCCCAACCGGTAGTCTGAACAGGCCATGGCCCAGCAGCAGTTCGGCCCAACAAAAATCGGTACAACCCAGCTTGGAAAAAAAATTAGCATGGCCTAAGATGTAACACCCTAAAGATTTCGGTTACTCCCAATATTATAAAATTTCAATCAGCCGATAAACAAAAGGTGTGTGGGTTCACAATTAGTTGTTGTCAAGGATAGTGGAAATATAGACTTGATGAGTTTGGCTTTTGGTAAAAAAAAAATATGGAACTAATCATAGCAAATGGCAAGTGGGGAGCTTTAATAAAAATTTCGATGTTGAGGATCTACTTTTATTTGAACGTGATCCATTAAGAAACTGAGGTGTAATCATACTTTATCTTAAAGTCTCAAGGGGAGAAAAAAATAATAATAATATCCAGCTGTGGGTTACTCGACCGAAAGAAAACAAGAACAGGAACAGTTTAGTTTAGCAATCCTAATCATGTATTAATCCACCTCATGTTTCCATAATTCCATAATCATCATTGTTAGAAATTCGGCTCCCCATTACTAATTAAATAAAACATCGTACCCTATACTATTAGCAACAAAAATCGAGTGGATGTGGTGGTTCGACAAAACAAAACAGTAATAGTTGGGTGTTATATGTTTCATCGGTGGTTCAAGGTTGTGGCGATTAAATGGAGAAGAAAAGGTGACGAAGTGGTTTGGTGTTGATCGAGCAAGGTGGTGATAGTAGAGTGATAGATGGGTGGTGTGTTGGGTGATGGTTGCATCTCGAAAACAAAACAGAAGAAGTTAGATTGATGGTGTGTTCGAATGTATATCAAAATAGGAGGAATATTAAAGGTGGGTTACGATGGTGGGTTAAGATTGTTCTCAAATAACACAGAAACAAGCATTAAGGTGGTGGTTAAATGGGTCACTCGATTCAAGAAGATGAACAGGAGCAGTAGCATATTAATATGGGTTTTGATTCTGGGTTTGGTCGAGTATCATCAATATAATTAAAAAGATTATTGTTTCGAGTATAGTACCTGTACAGGAGCTGTATCCACACAATTTGTAACAATAGTACTCTATGGTATTGGAACTAGGATGATCCGAACAAGAAAAAAAAACGAGTAATAACAGTTGCTTGAAATAGCAATAACAGGTGGCGGTTGTGGTGGTTTCGTGTGATGGTGATGGCGGATGTAACATGAAATGTCCCGTTCTTATTGATTAAAAACGTTCCATATTAATTGATTTCGTTGCGAGGTTTTGACCTTTATATGAGACGTTTTTCAAAGACTGCATTCATTTTAAAACAAACCATAACCTTTATTTCATCAATAAAGGTTTAAAAAGCTTTACGTAGATTATCAAATAATGATAATCTAAATTATCCTGTATACACACGACCATTACATAATGGTTTACAATACAAATATGTTACAACAAAATAAGTTTCTTGAATGCAGTTTTTACACAATATCATACAAGCATGGACTCCAAATCTCGTCCTTATTTAAGTATGCGATAGCGGAAGCTCTTAATAATCACCTGAGAATAAACATGCTTAAAACGTCAACAAAAATGTTGGTGAGTTATAGGTTTAACCTATATATATCAAATCGTAACAATAGACCACAAGATTTCATATTTCAATACACATCCCATATATAGAGATAAAAATCATTCATATGGTGAACACCTGGTAACCGACATTAACAAGATGCATATATAAGAATATCCCCATCATTCCGGGACACCCTTCGGATATGATATAAATTTCGAAGTACTAAAGCATCCGGTACTTTGGATGGGGTTTGTTAGGCCCAATAGATCTATCTTTAGAATTCGCGTCAATTAGGGTGTCTGTTCCCTAATTCTTAGATTACCAGACTTAATAAAAAGGGGCATATTCGATTTCAATAATTCAACCATAGAATGTAGTTTCACGTACTTGTGTCTATTTTGTAAATCATTTATAAAACCTGCATGTATTCTCATCCCAAAAATATTAGATTTTAAAAGTGGGACTATAACTCACTTTCACAGATTTTTACTTCGTCGGGAAGTAAGACTTGGCCACTGGTTGATTCACGAACCTATAACAATATATACATATATATCAAAGTATGTTCAAAATATATTTACAACACTTTTAATATATTTTGATGTTTTAAGTTTATTAAGTCAGATGTCCTCGTTAGTAACCTACAACTAGTTGTCCACAGTTAGATGTACAGAAATAAATCGATAAATATTATCTTGAATCAATCCACGACCCAGTGTATACGTATCTCAGTATTGATCACAACTCAAACTATATATATTTTGGAATCAACCTCAACCCTGTATAGCTAACTCCAACATTCACATATAAAGTGTCTATGGTTGTTCCGAAATATATATAGATGTGTCGACATGATAGGTCGAAACATTGTATACGTGTCTATGGTATCTCAAGATTACATAATATACAATACAAGTTGATTAAGTTATGGTTGGAATAGATTTGTTACAAATTTTCACGTAGCTAAAATGAGAAAAATTATCCAATCTTGTTTTACCCATAACTTCTTCATTTTAAATCCGTTTTGAGTGAATCAAATTGCTATGGTTTCATATTGAACTCTATTTTATGAATCTAAACAGAAAAAGTATAGGTTTATAGTCGGAAAAATAAGTTACAAGTCGTTTTTGTAAAGGTAGTCATTTCAGTCGAAAGAACGACGTCTAGATGACCATTTTAGAAAACATACTTCCACTTTGAGTTTAACCATAATTTTTGGATATAGTTTCATGTTCATAATAAAAATCATTTTCTCAGAATAACAACTTTTAAATCAAAGTTTATCATAGTTTTTAATTAACTAACCCAAAACAGCCCGCGGTGTTACTACGACGGCGTAAATCCGGTTTTACGGTGTTTTTCGTGTCTCCAGGTTTTAAATCATTAAGTTAGCATATCATATAGATATATAACATGTGTTTAGTTGATTTTAAAAGTCAAGTTAGAAGGATTAACTTTTTGTTTGCGAACAAGTTTATAATTAACTAAACTATGTTCTAGTGATTACAAGTTTAAACCTTCGAATAAGATAGCTTTATATGTATGAATTGAATGATGTTATGAACATCATTACTACCTTAAGTTCCTTGGATAAACCTACTGGAAAAGTGAAAAATGGATCTAGCTTCAACGGATCCTTGGATGGCTCGAAGTTCTTGAAGCAGAATCATGACACGAAAACAAGTTCAAGTAAGATCATCACTTGAAATAAGATTGTTATAGTTATAGAAATTGAACCAAAGTTTGAATATGATTATTACCTTGTATTAGAATGATAACCTACTGTAAGAAACAAAGATTTCTTGAGGTTGGATGATCACCTTACAAGATTGGAAGTGAGCTAGCAAACTTGAAAGTATTCTTGATTTTATGTAACTAGAACTTGTAGAATATATGAAGAACACTTAGAACTTGAAGATAGAACTTGAGAGAGATCAATTAGATGAAGAAAATTGAAGAATGAAAATGTTTGTAGGTGTTTTTGGTCGTTGGTGTATGGATTAGATATAAAGGATATGTAATTCTGTTTTCATGTAAATAAGTCATGAATGATTACTCATATTTTTGTAATTTTATGAGATATTTCATGCTAGTTGCCAAATGATGGTTCCCACATGTGTTAGGTGACTCACATGGGCTGCTAAGAGTTGATCATTGGAGTGTATATACCAATAGTACATACATCTAAAAGCTGTGTATTGTACGAGTACGAATACGGGTGCATAAGAGTAGAATTGTTGATGAAACTGAACGAGGATGTAATTGTAAGCATTTTTGTTAAGTAGAAGTATTTTGATAAGTGTATTGAAGTCTTTCAAAAGTGTATAAATACATATTAAAACACTACATGTATATACATTTTAACTGAGTCGTTAAGTCATCGTTAGTCGTTACATGTAAGTGTTGTTTTGAAACCTTTAGGTTAACGATCTTGTTAAATGTTGTTAACCCAATATTTATAATATCAAATTAGATTTTAAATTATTATATTATCATGATATTATCATGTATGAATATCTCTTAATATGATATATATACATTAAATGTCTTTACAACGATAATCGTTACATATATGTCTCGTTTAAAAATCATTAAGTTAGTAGTCTTGTTTTTACATATGTAGTTCATTGTTAATATACTTAATGATATGTTTATTTATCATAGTATCATGTTAACTATATATATATCCATATATATGTCATCATATAGTTTTTACAAGTTTTAACGTTCGTGAATCACCGGTCAACTTGGGTGGTCAATTGTCTATATGAAACATATTTCAATTAATCAAGTCTTAACAAGTTTGATTGCTTAACATGTTGGAAACATTTAATCATGTAAATATCAATCTCAATTAATATATATAAACATGGAAAAGTTCGGGTCACTACAGTACCTACCCGTTAAATAAATTTCGTTCCGAAATTTTAAGCTGTTGAAGGTGTTGACGAATCTTCTGGAAATAGATGCGGGTATTTCTTCTTCATCTGATCTTCACGCTCCCAGGTGAACTCGGGTCCTCTACGAGCATTCCATCGAACCTTAACAATTGGTATCTTGTTTTGCTTAAGTCTTTTAACCTCACGATCCATTATTTCGACGGGTTCTTCGATGAATTGAAGTTTTTCGTTGATTTGGATTTCATCTAACGGAATAGTGAGATCTTCTTTAGCAAAACATTTCTTCAAATTTGAGGCGTGGAAAGTGTTATGTACAGCCGCGAGTTGTTTAGGTAACTCAAGTCGGTAAGCTACTGGTCCGACACGATCAATAATCTTGAATGGTCCAATATACCTTGGATTTAATTTCCCTCGTTTACCAAATCGAACAACGCCTTTCCAAGGTGCAACTTTAAGCATGACCATCTCTCCAATTTCAAATTCTATATCTTTTCTTTTAATGTCAACGTAGCTCTTTTGTCGACTTTGGGTGGTTTTCAACCGTTGTTGAATTTGGATGATCTTCTCGGTAGTTTCTTGTATAATCTCCGGACCCGTAATCTGTCTATCCCCCAATTCACTCCAACAAATCGGAGACCTGCACTTTCTACCATAAAGTGCTTCAAACGGCGCCATCTCAATGCTTGAATGGTAGCTGTTGTTGTAGGAAAATTCTGCTAACGGTAGATGTCGATCCCAACTGTTTCCGAAATCAATAACACATGCTCGTAGCATGTCTTCAAGCATTTGTATCGTCCTTTCGCTCTGCCCATCAGTTTGTGGATGATAGGCAGTACTCATGTCTAGACGAGTTCCTAATGCTTGCTGTAATGTCTGCCAGAATCTTGAAATAAACCTGCCATCCCTATCAGAGATAATAGAGATTGGTATTCCATGTCTGGAGACGACTTCCTTCAAATACAGTCGTGCTAACTTCTCCATCTTGTCATCTTCTCTTATTGGTAGGAAGTGTGCTGATTTGGTGAGACGATCAACTATTACCCAAATAGTATCAAAACCACTTGCAGTCCTTGGCAATTTAGTGATGAAATCCATGGTAATGTTTTCCCATTTCCATTCCGGGATTTCGGTTTGTTGAAGTAGACCTGATGGTTTCTGATGCTCAGCTTTGACCTTAGAACACGTCAAACATTCTCCTACATATTTAGCAACATCGGCTTTCATACCCGGCCACCAAAAATGTTTCTTGAGATCCTTGTACATCTTCCCCATTCCAGGATGTATTGAGTATCTGGTTTTATGAGCTTCTCTAAGTACCATTTCTCTCATATCTCCAAATTTTGGTACCCAAATCCTTTCAACCCTATACCGGGTTCCGTCTTCCCGAATATTAAGATGCTTCTCCGATCCTTTGGGTATTTCATCCTTTAATTTTCCCTCTTTTAAAACTCCTTGTTGTGCCTCCTTTATTTGAGTAGTAATGTTATTATGAATCATTATATTTATAGATTTTACTCGAATGGGTTCTCTGTCCTTCCTGCTCAAGGCATCGGCTACCACATTTGCCTTCCCCGGGTGGTAACGAATCTCAAAGTCGTAATCATTCAATAATTCAATCCACCTACGCTGCCTCATATTCAGTTGTTTCTGATTAAATATGTGTTGAAGACTTTTGTGGTCGGTATATATAATACTTTTGACCCCATATAAGTAGTGCCTCCAAGTCTTTAATGCAAAAACAACAGCGCCTAATTCCAAATCATGCGTCGTATAATTTTGTTCGTGAATCTTCAATTGTCTAGACGCATAAGCAATCACCTTCGTTCGTTGTATTAATACACAACCGAGACCTTGCTTTGATGCGTCATAATAAATCACAAAATCATCATTCCCTTCAGGCAATGACAATATAGGTGTCGTAGTTAGCTTTTTCTTTAATAACTGAAACGCTTTCTCTTGTTCATCATTCCATTCAAATTTCTTCCCTTTATGCGTTAATGCAGTCAAGGGTTTTGCTATTCTAGAAAAGTCTTGGATGAACCTTCTGTAGTAACCAGCTAGTCCTAAAAACTGGCGTATGTGTTTCGGAGTTTTCGGGGTTTCCCACTTTTCAACAGTTTCTATCTTTGCCGGATCCACCTTAATACCTTCTTTGTTCACTATGTGACCGAGGAATTGAACTTCTTCCAATCAAAATGCACACTTTGAAAACTTAGCGTACAATTCTTCCTTCCTCAATACTTCTAACACCTTTCTCAAATGTTCACCGTGTTCTTGGTCATTCTTTGAGTAAATAAGTATGTCATCAATGAAAACAATGACAAACTTGTCAAGGTATGGTCCACACACTCGGTTCATAAGGTCCATGAACACAGCTGGTGCATTAGTTAAACCAAACGGCATGACCATAAACTCGTAATGACCGTAACGTGTTCTGAAAGCAGTCTTTGGAATATCATCTTCTTTCACCCGCATTTGATGATACCCGAAACGTAAGTCAATCTTTGAATAAACAGACGAGCCTTGTAGTTGATCAAATAAGTCGTCGATTCTCGGTAGTGGGTAGCGGTTCTTGATGGTAAGTTTGTTCAACTCTCGGTAGTCGATACACAACCTGAATGTACCATCTTTCTTCTTGACAAACAAAACAGGAGCTCCCCATGGTGATGTGCTTGGTCGAATGAAACCACGCTCTAAAAGTTCTTGTAATTGGCTTTGCAGTTCTTTCATCTCGCTGGGTGCGAGTCTGTAAGGAGCACGAGCTATTGGTGCAGCTCCTGGTACAAGATCTATTTGAAATTCAACGGATCGATGTGGGGGTAATCCCGGTAATTCTTTCGGAAATACATCGGGAAATTCTTTTGCGACGGGAACATCATTAATGCTCTTTTCTTCAGTTTGTACTTTCTCGACGTGTGCTAGAACAGCATAGCAACCTTTTCTTATTAGTTTTTGTGCCTTCAAATTACTAATAAGATGTAGCTTCGTGTTGCCCTTTTCTCCGTACACCATTAAGGGTTTTCCTTTTTCTCGTATAATGCGAATTGCATTTTTGTAACAAACGATCTCTGCTTTCACTTCTTTCAACCAGTCCATACCGATTATCACATCAAAACTCCCTAACTCTACTGGTATCAAGTCAATCTTAAATGTTTCGCTAACCAGTTTAATTTCTCGATTCCGACATATATTATCTGCTGAAATTAATTTACCATTTGCTAATTCGAGTAAAAATTTACTATCCAAAGGCGTCAATGGACAACTTAATTTAGCACAAAAATCTCTACTCATATAGCTTCTATCCGCACCCGAATCAAATAAAATGTAAGCAGATTTATTGTCAATAAGAAACGTACCCGTAACAAGCTCCGGGTCTTCCTGTGCCTCTGCCGCATTAATATTGAAAACTCTTCCGCGGCCTTGTCCATTCGTGTTCTCCTGGTTCGGGCAATTTCTAATAATGTGGCCCGGTTTTCCACATTTATAACAAACTACATTGGCATAACTTGCTCCGACACTACTTGCTCCACCATTACTCGTTCCGACACCATTTGTTCCTTTCGTTCTATTAACCCCTGGTCCGTAGACCTCACACTTCGTCGGGCTATGACCATTTCTTTTACACTTATTGCAAAATTTGGTACAGAACCCCGAGTGATACTTTTCACACCTTTGGCATAGCTGCTTCTGATTGTTGTTGTTGTTGCGGTTATTATTGTTGTTGGGATGATTGTTGTAGTTGCTGTTGTTGTTGTTATTGTTGTTGTTGGGCCGTTTGTTGTAGTTGCGATTGATGTTGCGATTGTTGGGATAATTGTTGCGATTATTGTTGTAATTGTTGTTGTTGTTATATTAGTGATTCTTATCACCGTTTTCCTCCCACTTTCTTTTGACTTGCTTCACATTGGCCTCTTCAGCAGTCTGTTCTTTAATTCTTTCTTCAATCTGGTTCACTAGTTTGTGAGCCATTCTACATGCCTGTTGTATGGAGGCGGGCTCGTGTGAACTTATATCTTCTTGGATTCTTTCCGGTAATCCTTTCACAAACGCGTCGATCTTCTCTTCCTCATCTTCGAACGCTCCCGGACACAATAGGCACAATTCTGTGAATCGTCTTTCATACGTGGTAATATCAAATCCTTGGGTTCGTAACCCTCTAAGTTCTGTCTTGATCTTATTGACCTCGGTTCTGGGACGGTACTTCTCGTTCATCAAGTGCTTGAATGCTGACCACGGTAGTGCGTACGCATCGTCTTGTCCCACTTGCTCTAGATAGGTATTCCACCATGTTAACGCAGAACCTGTGAAG
This sequence comes from Rutidosis leptorrhynchoides, assembly GCF_046630445.1. Lineage (NCBI taxonomy): Eukaryota > Viridiplantae > Streptophyta > Magnoliopsida > Asterales > Asteraceae > Rutidosis > Rutidosis leptorrhynchoides. Next base: position 324,374,279 of record NC_092335.1, on the reverse strand, counting down.
GTATGCGTAGCGTACTTCACTTTGTCCTCTTCAGTACACTTACTTATGGCAAACACCGATTCGACCTTCTCGGTCCACCGTTTCAATCCGATCGGTCCTTCGGTTCCATCAAATTCCAAAGGTTTGCAGGCAGTGAATTCTTTGTAGGTGCATCCTACACGATTTCCTGTACTGCTAGATCCAAGGTTATTGTTGGTATGTAGCGCAGCCTGTACTGCAGCTATGTTTGAAGCTAGAAAAGTACGGAATTCCTCTTCATTCATATTCACGGTGTGTCGAGTAGTCGGTGCCATTTCCTTCAAAATAGTCAAATGGAATAAGTTAATCATACAGAATATTAAGAGTAGTTAATAGTATTTCGTAGCATAATATGAACTCATTTATAAAAGCTTTTTCTTCATATTAGCATTTTATAAGTTTAAATTCGGGTAGTACCTACCCGTTAAGTTCATACTTAGTAGCTAATATACAATTCAACTACTACAATTCTATATGAAAAACTGATTATAATAATATTTCGCGTTCAAAATTTTATACAATATTTTACAAACTTACAATACCGCTTATTTTACATAAAGCATGAAATATAGCACACAATAACTTTGATACAAGATAGTTGTGAAGATAATTCTAGCTAGTACACAAGTCGTTCAGCAAAGGCAATAAAGACACGTAATTCATACGTCCAGAAACAAGTCATGCATTCTGGTTTTACTAGGACTACTTCCCATCCTTGGTCTTGTGGAACATAACAGTTATGGCCGTTGATAAGACAGCGTGTTGTAACGTCGTTAAAGGGACGAGGGTTACGTAATGTCCAACAGTCTCGTAACAATCTAAAAACCTCATTTCTTACCCCAATTACCGACTCCGTCACTTGTGGGAACGTTTTGTTTAATAGTTGTAGGCCGATGTTCTTGTTCTCACTTTGGTGAGAAGCGAACATTACTAATCCGTAAGCATAACATGCTTCTTTATGTTGCATGTTAGCCGCTTTTTCTAAATCACGAAGTCCAATATTCGGATATATTGAGTCAAAATAATTTCTTAACCCATTGCGTAAAATAGCATTTGGGTTCCCCGCAATATATGCGTCAAAGTAAACACATCGTAACTTATGGATTTCCCAATGTGATATCCCCCATCTTTCGAACGAAAGCCTTTTATAAACCAAGGCATTCTTGGAACGTTCTTCGAATGTCTTACAAACTGATCTCGCCTTAAATAGTTGTGCCGAAGAATTCTGACCGACTCTAGACAAGATTTCATCAATCATGTCTCCGGGTAGGTCTCTTAAAATATTGGGTTGTCTATCCATTTTGTGTTTTTATACTGTAAAATAGACAAGAGTTAGATTCATAATAAAAATACTTATTAATACAAGCAATTTTTACATATATCATAAAGCATAAGCACACTATATTACATATATTACACCACACGAATACAGCTATCTTATTCCGACTCGCTTGTTTCTTCTTCTTCGATTTTGGTTTGTTTTGCCAAGTTTCTAGGGATATATGATGTTCCCCTAATACGAGCCGTCGTTATCCACATTGGTTTAGAAAAACCTGGTGGTTTAGAGGTTCCCGGGTCATTGTTACAACTTAAGGACTTCGGGGGTTGACGATACATATAAAGTTCATCGGGGTTGGAATTAGATTTCTCTATTTTTATGCCCTTTCCCTTATTATTTTCTTTTGCCTTTTTAAATTCAGTTGGGGTAATTTCTATAACATCATCGGAATTCTCGTCGGAATCCGATTCATCGGAGAATTGGTAATCCTCCCAATATTTTGCTTCCTTGGCGGAAACACCATTGACCATAATTAACCTTGGTCGGTTGGTTGAGGATTTTCTTTTACTTAACCGTTTTATTATTTCCCCCACCGGTTTTATTTCTTCATCCGGTTCCGATTCTTCTTCCGGTTTCGATTCTTCTTCTGGTTCCGACTCTTCTTCCGGTTCCTTTTCGGGAACTTGTGAATCAGTCCACGAATCATTCCAATTTACATTTGACTCTTCATTATTATTAGGTGAGTCAATGGGACTTGTTCTAGAGGTAGACATCTATCACATAATATCAAACGCGTTAAGAGATTAATATATCACATAATATTCACATGTTAAAAATATATAGTTTCCAACAAAATTTGTTAAGCAATCATTTTTCAAGTAAACACGGTCGAAGTCCAGACTCACTAATGCATCCTAATAAACTCGATAAGACATACTAATGCAAAATTCTGGTTCTCTAAGACCAACGCTCGGATACCAACTGAAATGTCCCGTTCTTATTGATTAAAAACGTTCCATATTAATTGATTTCGTTGCGAGGTTTTGACCTCTATATGAGACGTTTTTCAAAGACTGCATTCATTTTAAAACAAACCATAACCTTTATTTCATCAATAAAGGTTTAAAAAGCTTTACGTAGATTATCAAATAATGATAATCTAAATTATCCTGTTTACACACGACCATTACATAATGGTTTACAATACAAATATGTTACAACAAAATAAGTTTCTTGAATGCAGTTTTTACACAATATCATACAAGCATGGACTCCAAATCTCGTCCTTATTTAAGTATGCGACAGCAGAAGCTCTTAATAATCACCTGAGAATAAACATGCTTAAAACGTCAACAAAAATGTTGGTGAGTTATAGGTTTAACCTATATATATCAAATCGAAACAATAGACCACAAGATTTCATATTTCAATACACATCCCATACATAGAGATAAAAATCATTCATATGGTGAACACCTGGTAACCGACATTAACAAGATGCATATATAAGAATATCCCCATCATTCCGGGACACCCTTCGGATATGATATAAATTTCAAAGTACTAAAGCATCCGGTACTTTGGATGGAGTTTGTTAGGCCCAATAGATCTATCTTTAGAATTCGCATCAATTAGGGTGTCTGTTCCCTAATTCTTAGATTACCAGACTTAATAAAAAGGGGCATATTCGATTTCAATAATTCAACCATAGAATGTAGTTTCACGTACTTGTGTCTATTTTGTAAATCATTTATAAAACCTGCATGTATTCTCATCCCAAAAATATTAGATTTTAAAAGTGGGACTATAACTCACTTTCACAGATTTTTACTTCGTCGGGAAGTAAGACTTGGCCACTGGTTGATTCACGAACCTATAACAATATATGCATATATATCAAAGTATGTTCAAAATATATTTACAACACTTTTAATATATTTTGATGTTTTAAGTTTATTAAGTCAGCTGTCCTCGTTAGTAACCTACAACTAGTTGTCCACAGTTAGATGTACAGAAATAAATCGATAAATATTATCTTGAATCAATCCACGACCCAGTGTATACGTATCTCAGTATTGATCACAACTCAAACTATATATATTTTGGAATCAACCTCAACCCTGTATAGCTAACTCCAACATTCACATATAGAGTGTCTATGGTTGTTCCGAAATATATATAGATGTGTCGACATGATAGGTCGAAACATTGTATACGTGTCTATGGTATCTCAGGATTACATAATATACAATACAAGTTGATTAAGTTATGGTTGGAATAGATTTGTTACAAATTTTCACGTAGCTAAAATGAGAAAAATTATCCAATCTTGTTTTACCCATAACTTCTTCATTTTAAATCCGTTTTGAGTGAATCAAATTGCTATGGTTTCATATTGAACTCTATTTTATGAATCTAAACAGAAAAAGTATAGGTTTATAGTCGGAAAAATAAGTTACAAGTCGTTTTTGTAAAGGTAGTCATTTCAGTCGAAAGAACGACGTCTAGATGACCATTTTAGAAAACATACTTCCACTTTGAGTTTAACCATAATTTTTGGATATAGTTTCATGTTCATAATAAAAATCATTTTCTCAGAATAACAACTTTTAAATCAAAGTTTATCATAGTTTTTAATTAACTAACCCAAAACAGCCCGCGGTGTTACTACGACGGCGTAAATCCGGTTTTACGGTGTTTTTCGTGTCTCCAGGTTTTAAATCATTAAGTTAGCATATCATATAGATATATAACATGTGTTTAGTTGATTTTAAAAGTCAAGTTAGAAGGATTAACTTTTTGTTTGCGAACAAGTTTAGAATTAACTAAACTATGTTCTAGTGATTACAAGTTTAAACCTTCGAATAAGATAGCTTTATATGTATGAATTGAATGATGTTATGAACATCATTACTACCTTAAGTTCCTTGGATAAACCTACTGGAAAAGTGAAAAATGGATCTAGCTTCAACGGATCCTTGGATGGCTCGAAGTTCTTGAAGCAGAATCATGACACGAAAACAAGTTCAAGTAAGATCATCACTTGAAATAAGATTGTTATAGTTATAGAAATTGAACCAAAGTTTGAATATGATTATTACCTTGTATTAGAATGATAACCTACTGTAAGAAACAAAGATTTCTTGAGGTTGGATGATCACCTTACAAGATTGGAAGTGAGCTTGCAAACTTGAAAGTATTCTTGATTTTATGTAACTAGAACTTGTAGAATATATGAAGAACACTTAGAACTTGAAGATAGAACTTGAGAGAGATCAATTAGATGAAGAAAATTGAAGAATGAAAGTGTTTGTAGGTGTTTTTGGTCGTTGGTGTATGGATTAGATATAAAGGATATGTAATTTTGTTTTCATGTAAATAAGTCATGAATGATTACTCATATTTTTGTAATTTTATGAGATATTTCATGCTAGTTGCCAAATGATGGTTCCCACATGTGTTAGGTGACTCACATGGGCTACTAAGAGCTGATCATTGGAGTGTATATACCAATATTATATACATCTAAAAGCTGTGTATTGTACGAGTACGAATACGGGTGCATACGAGTAGAATTGTTGATGAAACTGAACGAGGATGTAATTGTAAGCATTTTTGTTAAGTAGAAGTATTTTGATAAGTGTATTGAAGTCTTTCAAAAGTGTATAAATACATATTAAAACACTACATGTATATACATTTTAACTGAGTCGTTAAGTCATCGTTAGTCGTTACATGTAAGTGTTGTTTTGAAACCTTTAGGTTAACGATCTTGTTAAATGTTGTTAACCCAATATTTATAATATCAAATGAGATTTTAAATTATTATATTATCATGATATTATCATGTATGAATATCTCTTAATATGATATATATACATTAAATGTCTTTACAACGATAATCGTTACATATATGTCTCGTTTAAAAATCATTAAGTTAGTAGTCTTGTTTTTACATATGTAGTTCATTGTTAATATACTTAATGATATGTTTACTTATCATAGTATCATGTTAACTATATATATATATCCATATATATGTCATCATATAGTTTTTACAAGTTTTAACGTTCGTGAATCACCGGTCAACTTGGTGGTCAATTGTCTATATGAAACATATTTCAATTAATCAAGTCTTAACAAGTTTGATTGCTTAACATGTTGGAAACATTTAATGATGTAAATATCAATCTCAATTAATATATATAAACATGGAAAAGTTCGGGTCACTACATAACAGTAGCAACGGTGGTTGCAGTGGTCATGATTCTTGATCGACTGGAAGACAGGAACCTAGAAGTTAAAGGTGTTCTCGGTGATGATAATGAAGAAAGAAGATGGTGTTAGTATATGTGTGTTCCTCTTAATATGCATAAGTAATATGTACATATATATTACTCATAGAGTTTCAATATAATTGAGAAGATACAAAATAAACACTGTAAGAATCAATCAATATAAATCCCTTTTACGGATTAATGAACAAGTGGGAAAGAAAACAAACAAAACAACCCCCTTATAATAATAATTTTCTTATATCATTCAGAATTTAGAGATATCAGAAATCGGAATCGAATAAAAATAATAATATAATATAAAATTAAAACGTGTGATTAAGTTAGCCGTCGTCTACTATTTCATTCACGGATTGAAATTCGTGCTCCGTTGATAATGGATATAAGTACACAGAAAAATCCCAAATTTTATATTAAATTCCTTTATTTAATTAATTCATTATTGTATGATTAACTGTTTAAAATTAAATAAAAATTAACTCAACTGTCTGCGCTCGATCCTGGGTAAAAATATAAAAAGTTCTAAAATTTAACAAATAGCTCCTAAATATATTTTTTAATAAGTCTATAATTTATAGAACTCAGTTTCGGATTATCGTTTATTTTAACATCACATAAGTTCGAATTTAACTTGCTTAATATCGATTAAATGACAATTGAGTGTTGTTGTCGTTTACTAAATAGATTCGAAATCATAAAATATATATTTAATATACTTTATTTGTATATAAATATGTTTTAAATAATAATTATCATAATATTATATTTTTATTTTATTTAACAACATATAATATTTCAAAGTATATTTTCGATTATTGTTTATATATATATATATATATATATATATATATATATATATATATATATATATATATATATATATATATATACACACACATATTTATTAACAATTAAATGTTCGTGAATCGTCAGAAATGGTCGAAGTCAAATAAATGTACGAATATAGTTCAAAAATTTTGAGACTCAACTTTACAGACTTTGCTTATCATGTCGGAATCATATAAAGATTAAGTTTAAATTTAAATTTGGTCAAAAATTTCGGGGTCGTCACAAAACTTATGTGATTTAATTCATTTGTGTAAATAAAAATTAATATATGATATTACAATAAATCTATATATATATGAAAAGTATATTGAATATATATATATATATATATATATATATATATATATATATATATATATATATATATATATATATATATATATATATATATATATATGATTTAGAATTTATTTAATAAACGCTCGTAGCACTCGTTTGTCATCTTGATAGTTATTAATCAAGTTAAAAACGAACTTATGTGATTTTAAAATAAGTGGTGATCCGAAAATGAGTTCTATAAATTTTAGGCTTACTAAAAATGTATTTAGGATTTAGTTATTAAATTTTAACACTTTTTATATGTTATCCAGAATTGAGAGGGAAAGTTGATTTAATTTTTATTTAATAAATTAAGGATCGAATTTTATACCATAATGACCAAAATAAATAAATATAGTTAATTTAAAAATATGAGATTTTTCTGAACACTTTTATTCGCCACTAATTATCAACGTGGTACGAAATAATAGTCCGTGAAAACTGTTGGCAGAAAAAAATAAAACCTCGGATGCTTACTATTCGAATATGATTTATTGTTTCCTTTAATTTCTTCACATGGGATTATAGGATTATTATTTTATTAATATTATAATTATTGAATTTCTTGTTGTGTGTATATATTGAGTGATTGGGATATTGAACACTCACACTTTCTTGATCTACACCCAACACAACCGGACACATTAACAACCCAACCCACTGCTACTTTGATTCTACAAACACCAAACCATCACTAGCTAGACCACTCCAATAAACATCACTAGATCACCATTTATGTTTTTATGTTTTCTAATATTCTATTACTTTGATCGAAACCCACAACACCCTACCATCATAATCATCTTAAACCACCACCATTAAAACGCTGCAATTGTCTTCTGTGAACAACCAAACCACTTTCAAGCTGTAGCCACCACCTAGCCTCCACCCTAAACCGTCACCCTAAACCCCCAACATCATTAAGGCTACTGCTAATCTCTTTTGTTTTTCTGTTTTATTTTATCACCATCGACAAAACATCATTAAATCTACAAACCCATTTACTGTTACTATGATTCATGGTGAACGAACACACCCAGAAAGAGAACACAACGAACTCCACCCTCACCATCTTTGTGTTAAACCACCACAACAGTCCACCATTTAGCCTATTCCATCTTCTTTATCTATCTGTTTCTATTACAATCGATCACCACCCACATGCTTGTTTCTTTTCTGTTCTAAATACAAGATCAATGATCGATCACTATCATCATTGAATAATACCACTTACTGTTTTGTTGCTTTTTATTCGATTGACAAACCAAAACCCAAAACAATACCATATCGATCACCATCTGTTATTGTTTCTATTTATACTCCTATTACGATTTCAAACCAACACTTTTTAGACCATAAACCTGCTGTGCGTGCTGTTTTAATCAACCTCAAAACAAAACCCAGTGCTACAGTAAAAACCTGCAACTTAATTGATTTAGTTCCCATTTGCAGCTGCAACATGTGTCGTTTTATTTTTTTGATCAGGCGGTTACAAACTCACCAAACGATGATGATTATATGACAATGATGGCGTGTACATGATAAAGAAGATGATGGTTATGGTTATGAATGAAAACGAGGGAGAAGATGGCAACCATATCGTTGCTTACTGCTACTATATTTTTTTTGTGTGTGTTTGTTTCCTCTCCTGTCCAAACCTGTGACGACCCGAAAATTTCCGACCAAATTTAAACTTTAACTTTATATTATTCCGACACGATAAGCAAAGTTTATTAAATTAAATCTCAAGAATTTTAAATTGTATTCATACATTCATTTAACCTCGACCAAATTTCCAACGATTCACGAAACGTTATATAAATGGATATGATTATATATGTATATGTATATATTATAACTTGAAAATATATTATTTTACATGAACGTAATTGCTCCAATATGTTTATCGATGGAATAGAATATTATATTAAATGATTGAATTGTCAGATACATTGAATTATGATTACGAGTCTTTGTTGTGAGGTCCACGTTGATTTGAGAAATCGTTCATTTTTTAACGGTATTCGGAATAAATGGTAAAGTGATTATAAGTAAGAACAAAGTGTCACTTAACTAGGGTTAGACAAAAGTTAGTGAAGATTCTTGTTTGATTTCCAATACATGCTTTATTATATTTCACTAGTGACTTTTGTTAAGATAACGATTTAGTTTTCATATTATTTAACGTGAAAGTGAAATTAGGGAATGTAAATAACTTAGAAGTTAGATATCGACAAGATAAGTAAAGCGACGTTTTACATTAATATGATTACATACCATTAGACCTTACCTCATGCTTCATCAACAAACGGTAATTTAAAACCTATTATGAGTATATATAATTTTACTTTTCTAAAACGTTTTATGATATAACGATTTCCATTATTTTAACCTTTTGACAAAATGATTCTTATATATATTTAGTTGTAGAAAAACAAAAGTTTCATATTTATTTGATTTAGTTTCAAACGTACTAACAATGTTTTCAGTTAAAAAGAACTTTTTATTTAAAACATTTTATAAAGTATATATATTTAACTATATATAAAACGACTATATTTAGGTTATATAATAAACATAAATAGATTTTGGAAGTCATTTTTGGATTAGATGACTTTTGTTGATTTTTGCATGATAATCTCGCATTAGGATTGTGATACACTACGACTTGACCTAAATTGTTAGACAGATATTGACCGACATATAAATATATATACACTTAATATAGGTTCGTGAATCCGAGGCCAACCTTGCACTCGTTCAATGCCATCATATGTATTTTTACTACGAAATACAGTATTGTGAGTTTCATTTGCTCCCTTTTTAAATGCTTTTGCAATATATATTTTTGGGACTGAGAATACATGCGCTACTTTATGTTTTACCAAATAGATGCAAGTAATCGAAACTACATTCTGTGGTTGGATTATCGAAATCGAATATCGCCCCTTTTACCTTGGTAGCCTAAGAATTAGGGAACAGTACCCCTAATTGACGCGAATTCTAAAGATAGATCTATGGGCCTAACAAACCCCATCTGAGGTACGGATGCTTTAGTACTTTGACTTATTATTATACAGACGAGAGGATTCTGTTTTGGGGATATTCTATATGCATCTTGTTAATGTCGGTTACCAGGTGTTCACGATATGAATGATTTTACCTTTATGCAGACGAGAGGATTCTTCTATGGGAATTATATTTATAAAATGAAAATCTTGTGGTCTATTAAAATTATGGAATTGATCGATTATGATAAACTAATGAACTCACCAACCTTTTGGTTGACACTTTAAAGCATGTTTATTCTCAGGATTGAAAGAAATCTTCTGCTGTGCATTTGCTCAATTTAAAGATATTACTTGGAGTCATTCATGGCATATTTCAAAAGACGTTGCATTCAAGTCGTTGAGTTCAGTAAAGATTATGATTAAGTAAATGACAGATTAGATCATTTATAGTTGGATATTATGAAATGGTATGCATGCCTGTCAAATTTTGATGTAATGAAAGTTTGTCTTTTAAAACTAATGCAATGTTTGTAAAATGTATCATATAGAAGTCAAATACCTCGGAATGTAATCATATGTTATTGTATTCGTTCTTATTGATTAGGATGGGTCTTTACATGTGGTATCAGAGCGGTGGTCTTAGCGAACCAGGTCTGCATTAGTGTGTCTAACTGATAGTCGTTAGGATGCATTAGTGAGTCTGGACTTCGACCTTAGATGCATGTCAAAAAGTTTTGCTTATCATTTACTGTCGAAAATTACCTGCTTATCATTCTTAGTCTAAACACGTCTTACTGCATTAATTGCATAAATAGTGTATAGACAAAATTCATATCTTAGCGTATCTGTTAATGTAAACTTTGCAATACATATTCCATAAATTTCTCCGTAATCTACGAAATCTTTTGCTCTATATATATAGATATTCAATGTAATTAGAATACCACCCGATAGCCGGAAAATCATTTCATATCGAAAAATCCTTTATTCAATCGTACGAAATAGAATTCGTCATTAGTTCAAGTCCCTCAGATTCCGAAATGGAATCCCACTCGAGCTCCGAAAGCAGTGTGACCGGAATGGACCAACCAATCAGCCATCATCTATTCTGGATGAATTAGGTATGGGTTCTTAGCCTCCTTAATCATTGGAGACATGAAGAAGGCGATCCCTTCCATCCATCACATTGCCCTCTTGGCGAAGAACCTGAAGCACTTACCGGCGAACCTGTTCGAGACACCATTTTCTCTCTTATTTCTAGCGTATCCCGTCATGATTATATACTATCCCAGATTCTAGATCTTATTCATCCGCTTTTCCAAACCGCCAATCATCCTGGTATAGTAGAAGAAACCAATGAACTTCGCGCTCGAGTAGTGGCTTTGGAGAATATGGTACAAAGGTTACAAGAACCAGCAGCAACACCGGCATCAACAATACCACCATCATCAACGTCAACAGAACCATTACCACCATCAACAACATCCACATTCCATGCTTCGACGTCATAAACTGTCCCATGAACATCGATGACATACACCTTGTAGATACTAAGGAATACCAACAACAATAAATGATGAGGTATTGATTCATAACTTCATTGAAGAAAGATTTTGTGGCGATTATGTAATCTCCAAAATCTTAGAGATTATTCTGATTCTGATTACAAATCAGATGAGTGAACAGAGACAGTAGAGTAGAAATCCTGACCAGAATGGTGCACGATTTACAAGCTAGACTCGTTCTACCAACAGCATCAACATTATCGTCAACATCACCAGCACCGTCAGTACCAGCAGCATATTTAATATCACAAGCTTCGCCAGTTCAAGAATCACCGTGGACATCATTACAAATCAACAACGAAGTATATTGTATCAATGAGTTATGAAGTATTAACTCATTTCCTCTGAAGAATTTATATGTATATTTATATATATAAATTTTGGAACCATAATAAATCTTTCCGTACTAAGCTATTACGTGTGAATCTTAACTACTCAGTTAATTCATATTACTAACATGCTATGATGTACATCCTTCGTCAGTGACTTAACCATCGTTAACTACAATCTCTGTCTCAATTCAATAAATTCCAATTCATAATAAATCAAGTATATGTTTGATTTTACACTTTCATCATCAATGTACTCGAAACTTTTCACATAACATCATTTGTACCTTGCGAAATTCACAAGAATTCTACGAACCAAACATCATACATTAATAAATAACAAAGTATTGATTCATAATTTCAATTACATTGAAGAAATACTCCGTAAAAGTTATGTAAATTCTAAAGTTTAGGGATTATTTAATTCTAGTTTCAACCGTAAATCAAATGAGTTACTTTAATATTAACTCATTAAATCTATGTTACATCTGAAGAAAATATACACATATATATTTTCATAAAGACTGTAATAAAATTCTTTTGTACAAAATATTAATTGTGAAATCTTTTTTTTTTTAAACGGGTAGGTAATACCCGAGAGATATAAATTCACAATTAATATATTACATTCTTCGAATCTGATTCAGCAACCATTAACTATGCTCACTATTTTCATAACAATATGCATTCTTTCATAGAAATCAAAACAACCATACTCATTCAAATTCAATTACATATTCTGATTTTGAAATCGCAAAAATTCAATTAGAGATATAACCGGTATCATCACTCTTAGATTTATACATCTTTCAAAGATATACTTTGACTTCAAAACTGTGCTAGAACATCATATGTATATTAACGATTACAATCTGTGTTCAAACACTTTGAAATTCATGAAGACACTTCAAATAATGAACAATTGAGATGATGATCCAACCACATGTTACCCACGGTTATGTACCTGAAAAACTCTTGAAACCAAAGTCATAATTTAACACGTATCCGTGTTAGACCCTTTGGCATGTATTAGCTAAAATAACTTTTCAATCTCTTTTCAAAGTAGAAAGCTTTGTCACAGCTCCAGCAAGTCAACTTCGACTTTTCAGTCGAAACAGCCTTATTATAACCTTGATATGTACTTTGCCCTTTCGCCATAGTTACAGGGGAACCATTTGTATTCCACCATATTAGTAGTAAACTTATCAGCAACCATAATGATCTATAATTTTCTGAAAAATCATTATATTATCAAAACCCCATCATTTATTCATCTGCATCTTGTAACGAGAATTGCCATACGAATCATCGGGAATTAGCAATCAGAATTTTGAAATCTCGCAGCATGTCTACGCCAACAGTTATATGTGTACAAATAACATTTATCCCCTGGACTTACATACTTCGAATGTGAAGTTTCTGAAAAACACCCTAAACTGCAAATTAGTTCTCAAAATTTTTAAAATTGCTGATGAAGCAGCAAAAACTGTAAACGACCTTAACAGTAAAAAGTTTGATGATAAAGAATAGTGCGTTGGCAAAGCTCGGAAAAATAGAAGGTTTGGAACTGGAAAACGGATTGAGCAAAGTATGAAGGAGGCTGTGGACAAATCACAAAGACTAAACCTGCCTTCAAAGAATCCAAATGATTCAGTATCTGCTGAAGTCATTAACGAATACCTTGCTCCTGACTCTAAACCCTTATGGACAATATTCTTCATCATCCTCTTATCTTAAATATTTAAAGATATCATCATATTGTCCATTATAAATATCCTCCATATTTCTGAAGATATTTTCATATCTATTCTTATCTGAAATCATCTACCTCTTCGCGTTATCTGTATTACATCATGAAAGAAACTATTTTAGTTTCTAAATTCTGAAACCTTCGAGTTTAAAATAAGAATATTTTTAAAGTAGTGTTGGGAACTGAAGCATGAGTTAGTATAATATAATGACACTTGATCAACGTGATTATATTACAGTAAGTCATGCTGAGTTTCTAATGGAACATGATGATTCACGGACCATAACGTCATCATGTGCCATGTTACACGACTCTTGTATTCTATTTAATCTCTAAAAAATATCAAGAAAATATGTTCTTGATGATTCGGTCTTTTCCGGATATTCTATTAATTTGATAAATCAAGACCGTACTATTACAATTTCTTTCTTAGAACATTAATTATGTTCATTCCGAAATTCATACCTACGTATTCTGGACCATTACATACGGTGCTTAATCGCAAGAAGAGGAAACAAAAGAATGAAGCTCCGAAATAAAAATAGGAGTATAAATCGCAGCAAATAGAAAGGAGCATTAACGGTGGATGATAATGATTATAGAAGACAGTAGCAGGAACTTTGAAATATAAGGGAAGATATAAAGCCCAACAACAACCCAGAAATTATAAACCATAAATATCGATGCATATGGCAATATAAAGACACGGGAGAACTAAAAACACTATAAAACCAAGTGTATAGTAGAAGTAAATAGATTCTTCCGGCGGCAGATGAAAGAGAAGAATGACAGATATGAAGGTTAAGAGTATATCAAGAATCAGAACTGGATGGAGCATATTAACGAATGCTTTAAAGTATGTGTTGAGGGAGAAAGAATAGAAGGTTTGAGTTGAAAGGAAACGAAGGGGATGGATTTATAGTAAAATATCTGGCAGAGCAATCAAAACAGATGATCGCATTTAAAGCGGATTCTAGTTTCCTTGATTATCGAAAAATCAAATCTTATTACGAAGATTTTCTTCAAATCTCTTGAACTTGGAAATCAATCCTATCTAGTCAACAGATATGACGAATCTACACCTACTCATTTCACTCTCTTGTGATAACTTCACTCGTACTTTTCACAAAATCAAATAGTTTTATCCATATTACTCAATGATGATAAAACTATATTTATCAACTCATATTCGTCATGAAAATATTCTTATTATTATCCATGACAACCTCGATCAAATTTCGGGGACGAAATTTCTTTAACGGGTAGGTACTGTGACGACCCAGAAATTTCCGACCAAATTTAAACTTTAACTTTATATTATTCCGACACGATAAGCAAAGTTTGTTAAATGAAATCTCAAGAATTTTAAACTGTGTTCATACATTCATTTAACCTCGACCAAATTTCCAACGATTCACGAACTGTTATATAAATGTATATGATTATATATGTATATGTATATATTATAACTTGAAAATATAATATTTTACATGAACGTAATTGCTCCAATATGTTTATCGATGGAATAGAATATTATATTAAATGATTGAATTATCAGATACATTGAATTATGATTACGAGTCTTTGTTGTGAGGTCCACGTTGATTTGAGAAATCGTTCATTTTTTTTAACGGTATTCGGAAGAAATGGTAAAGTGATTTTAAGTAAGAACAAAGTGTCACTTAACTAGGGTTAGACAAAAGTTAGTGGAGATTCTTGTTTGATTTCCAATACGTGCTTTATTATATTTCACTCGTGACTTTTGTTAAGATAACGATTTAGTTTTCATATTATTTAACGTGAAAGTGAAATTAGGGAATGTAAATAACTTAGAAGTTAGATATCGACAAGATAAGTAAAGCGACGTTTTACATTAAGATGATTACATACCATTAGACCTTACCTCACGCTTCATCAACAAACGGTAATTTAAAACCTATTATGAGTATATATAATTTTACTTTTCTAAAATATTTTATGATATAACGATTTCCATTATTTTAACCTTTTGACAAAATGATTCTTAAATATATTTAGTTGTGGGAAAACAAAAGTTTCATATTTATTTGATTTAGTTTCAAACGTACTAACAACGTTTTCAGTTAAAAAGAACTTTTTATTTAAAACGTTTTATAAAGTAACTTGTCTATGTATATAAAAATATGAAGAACTTAATTAAAGCTTGGTGTTATAAATTTACAAATATATTTTATTGTTTCAAAAAGTTAAAGATATTACTAAATAATTTCGAAATGATTTTAGATGATATAAAGAACTTTGAAATATAGTTAATTTGGAAAAATTATATATTATTAAATATTTCAAAAATATATATTTTGAAAATGAATATATATATATATATATATATATATATATATATATATATATATATATATATATATATATATACAATATAATAAGATTTAAATATTAATCTAGTTACAAAATGTTTTATCTAAATAATACTATTATATATATATATATATATATATATATATACATACAACGAGACATTGATTTAAAGAAGCAAATGACCAAAATACTCAAATGAATAAGTTACATTTCAATTGGTATGATTATTGGTGAAATAAGTCTAGTTATTGATAAAGGTACGTGTCGCGAAACGTAAAGTACAAGTTTTCTAAGCGTACAAAAGGACGTTCGAAAAACCAAAACCGGTACGTAAGTCGAGCGTCAACATACAATTCATCTGCGCTAAAATTACAAATCAACTATGCACGAGAATATAATATAATATTTAATTAATTCTAAGGATTAAATATATTATATATTAAATATTTATATATAATGTGTCGATGCATAAGAGTTACGAATATGAATTGAATTTATGTCTCATGCGATCGTATGAGATCTCCACACAATCCTTATGCGATCGCATGAGGTGGTTAGGTGGGATAAGTTTGCTTATAAAACGAGTTCGAGCTATTTTGTTTTTCATTCATTCTCAATCTCTCTTTCTCTATGATTACTCCGTATTATATATTTAATTTATATTATTATTATTATTATTATTATTATTATTATTATTATTATTATTATTATTATTATTATTATTAAGATTAATATTATTATTAATCTTATTATTAGTGGTATTATTATTAATTATTACACATAAAATACTACGACAAGGTTATGAGCGAGTGATTTCTAAACGAGTTTTTCGAGCGGGATAGAGCTAAGGAAATTATGGGTTATAGCTATGGAGGTTATGGGTATGGATCAGGGGTATGCTCGTGAGATCAATCTAGTGTTTATCATCTCCGTCGCGTCTACATATTTTTCTGCAATATTGAATCTCAATATTGATACGTGAGCACTCATAACTTAACTTTTATATATTAATA